>NC_092045.1:114029847-115478730 GCF_003086295.3 Arachis hypogaea
ATGAGAAAATAATAAATAGGTCATTAACCTTTTAATTTGATCTGCGAATATTTAAGTTTTTGAGAATTTGAAAATATATTTAAGTCTCTACTCTTTTCAAAATTTGGACATATCGATCTCTCATGTTCATTTGGGTCTGTCATACTCAACAAAAAATTAAATATGACTCCCATTATACTGACTTAGTTGATACAAATGTACACGCTAAAAAAAAATTTTAATGAGATAAATTAGACTCGAGAATCAATGTGTTTAAATTTTTTTAAAAAGTCAAAAACTTAAATATATTTTTAAATTTTCAAGGATTTAAATATCTGTGGATTAATAAATTAAAGATCAATTTATCATTTTTTTTCAAACTTTTTATATTTTTTATAAAAAAATTTTTATTTTATAATTTTAATATGTGCCTCTAGAATATATGATAGATAAGTTCTAAAAAAAATTATACCATTCTTATTTTTATATCAATAAAAATTATCTTTAATATTTTTTTTCTTTGCTAATATTTTAAATAGAATAAATTCAGACATACATATATATTTGAGTTATGTTGCAAGTATTTATGAATGAATAAGACAGAGAGTAATAAAAATCAAGAAAATGAATGTATATGAAGTAAGAAAAATAAAGGAGAAGAGTGTATATATCAACAGAAGTAAAGATAATAAATATATTTATGGAATGTAAAAAAAAATATACTGTGTGCAGCTACACAAATAAAAGGCAAATGGTCAAATTAATTTTTAAAAAGTTATTTATTTTTTAAATTGGTTTTTAAATTCTTTTAGTTAAATTCGTCTTTTAAAAATTTTAAATTAATTTTATTAGTTTTTCTATCATTTTTTTATTGATGATGTCAAAATTTATTAATGTAACATATTAAGTACACTACAAAATATACTTAGAAATTTTAATTAACTATTAATATAAAAAGTTTATGAAGTTAAATTAAATCAAAATCTAATTGAAGAAAGAACTTTAAATATTGAAACCTCTTAATTTGAGATTGATTTAATCTAATTTCATAAACTAATCATATTAATAGTTAATTACAACTACTAGATATATATTGTGATATTATTTAACTTATGCTACATTAATAAATTCTGATATTATTAACCATCGAAGTGATAAAAAGATTAAGATGACTAATTTAAAATTTTTAAAAAATAAATTTAATTAAAAATATTTTTTAAATATGATTTTTAAAAAACAAATAATATTTTTAAAAACTAATTTTACAATTTACTTCAGGCACAAATTTAAAAAGATTGTTGCCATTCTCTTGATAGAGTGTTGGTGTAGTTAAGTATTGCACAACAATACAGGTGCCATAATAAACCAGTGCATGTAGACCCGCTATTTTTATTTTTTCTTTCTTTTCTTTCTTGGATTCTCCGTCGTCAATTATTCTTCTTTACTTGTTCAAACTTCGACAGCATGCATTCCCCTTTTCAATATTTTTGTCAGTTCCCATAAATACATCTTCCTATAAATTATTATTATTATTATTTGTGATGGTACCTTGGAATCTGGGAGTACTTAAGAACAACGGATTTTGATGACATTTTGACCCGTTTGTATTTTTTTATTTTTTTTTTTTGTGAGTTAACATAAATGAATAAAATAATTAAAAAAGGGGTCAGAAGTAAATAAATAACAAGCTCCATTTTATAATTAAATTTGCTTTAAATTTTTTAAGTTTAGTCATTAATTTAAAATTTTTAATTTATGATTTTTCATTCTTTATAAATATTATGTTGTCTTGCACTAGAAAAATAATTTGTATTCTTATAGTTTTTACTATCTAATTTAGGGTGTAATTTGGTTTTTAATTTTAATTTAATTTGATTTTGAATTTTTTTAAAGTTCTAGTGTAAATGCCGAATTTTGTCTAACATAATATTTAAAAAAAAAGTAGTTGATAATTTAGTTTGCACTTTTTTTCTGGGCGAAAAAAATTCAGTTCCATCAATAAAAAAAAAGGAAAACATAAAAAAAAAAGCAGAAGAAAAATAGAAGAAGTCTAGCTAATATAGCCCAATATTCCTTAAGACCAAAATAAAGGCTCAAGATTTTTCATTGGACCAACAAAACATCCAATCAACAAACATGCATTGGCTGAGGCATGTGATGTAGTGAACTTAAGAAGCGAATATTTTTTACTACAAAAATATATTTCTGCAGAGAATATCACAGTTAATAAAAAAATAAGTTGGAGAAGAAAAGTGATAGTTCAAAATCTGAAGCAAAATAGACATATTTAATATTAGGTATATTTTAAATTTCGGAACGCAATTTTTTTTCTTTTTTCAATTTTTTTTATTTTATCATATAATATTCATAAAAAAAATCATCAGTTCACCCATAAAAAAAAGATTTAGTTAATATATGTCTTATGGATATATGATAAGTTTATTATTAATAAAAAAAATTTTAATATTTTTATTTAATGACTATAAAATAAATGCATAAAAAATTTAAATGAGAAAAAGATAAATAGGTTATTAATCTTTTGATTCGTAAACATTTAAGTTTTTGAAAATTTGAAAATATATTTAAATCTCTAGCATTTTTTTAAATTTGGACATATCGATCGGTTATGTTCACTTTGGTCAACGAAAAAATTAAATGTGACTTCTATTTTACTCACCTGGTTAATATGAATATATATGTGAGAGAATTTTTAAAATGAAACAAATTAAATCTAGAGATTGTGTCTAGATTTTAATTTAAAAATATTTAAAACTTAAATATATTTTTAAATGTTTAAGAATTTAAATGTCACATCAAAAAGTTAAAGATCGATTTGTCATTTTTTATATTTTCAATAAAAAATTTTTATTTTATAATCTTAATATGTATTTTTAGAACGTATGATAAATAAATTCTAAAAAAGATTATACTATTTTTGCTTCTATATCAATAAAAATTATATTTAATATATTTTTTCTTTTGTTAATATTTTGAATAGAATAAATTCAGACCTGCATATATATTTGAATTGTGTTGCAAGTATTTATGAATAAATAAGATATAAAATAATAAAAACAAAAAAAAACAAATGTATGTAAAGTAAAAAAAATGAAAGAGAATAGTATATCAATAAAAAAGTAAAAATAATAAATATATTTATGAAATGAAAAAAAAACTATTATATAAATTAAAATTATATAAAAAATATAATTTAGTTTTTATAGTTATTTTTTATTATCTTATTATTATTTAAAATATAAATTCTAATTTTTTCAAGTACTATTTAATTTTATAAAAAAAAACTATAAATTTACCATTTTTATCATATAATTCACTGTAAAAGAAAGAGTATAATGTGCTGCACAAATAAATTTAAAAAGATTGTTGCCATTCTTTTCATAGAGTGTTCGTGTAGTTAAAGTACTGCACAACAATACAGGTGCCATAATAAATTAGTGCACTAGACAACAAACTTTTTTATTTTATCTTTCTTTTTTTATTTAAAATTATTGGTCAATTATTTTCTTGTGCAGTGTTATTTTATTTATTTCAACTTTTAAAGTATGCATGTTTTATTTTTAAATTTTTTAATCAGTTTTCAAGTTTCTATCATTAATATTATTTGTCATTTAGTATATAAATTATTATTATTATTATTATTATTATTATTTGTGACCGTACCTAGGATTACTATAAGAACAACGGATCTTGATGACATTTTGACCCGTTTGTTTTTTTATTTTTTGTTTTGTTTTTGTGTGGTAACATAAATGAATAAAATAATTTTAAAAAGGGTCAGAAGTTAATAAATAACAAGCTCCAGTTTATAATTTAACAATACATTTTTTCTACAATTTATTAGGGATATCACTGCGTTTAGTTTAGTTTTTATCATAGATATATTATGTTCGTTCCAAAAAAAAAGTAAGTTTCTTAAATTTTTGCCCTTATTTGTTATTCTTGTGTAAATAATATCCTTTTATTGCAATTTATAAAAACAAAAAACTAAAAAAATAAATATTAATAAAATCATAATAATTGACATAATATACTCAAAAAAATAACGGTTTTAAATGAATGTATTAAGGATACATTGAAATTAAATTTTCGTCTTTTTTTAGGCATAATCAAAATTTTAAATATCTTTAAAATATCAATTTTTTTCCATAACAAAATTGATGGCGACTGTATTATTTATATTGTTTATTTTTTTTGTCACATTTTCATCGTATGTGTAGTCCGTTTTGAGCACGTTGTAATATCTAACATATTATATTTGTACTATTTTTAAATATTCTTAATTTAATTATCTAACATTATATTTCTTAAACTAAGTTTACAAAATTAATTATTTCTGGCATCTCCTTCAACTTGTTAAATATCTCGGTTTTTAACAATTTTGTAAAGATATCTATGACTGTACTTAATTTTTAGTAAGACAATATTCAATTAAAATTTCTTTTTCATTCATTAATTGTTTAATTATGTGAAATTAAATATCAATATGTTTCAATCTTCCATGAAACACAAGATTTTTAAAAAGTGCAATAACTAATTTGTTGCTATATATCCTTTTTACCTGTACTGTTTTCGTTGCTTAACTTATTGTTGCTATATATTTTGTTTTTACTGTAGAGAATGCTACTACTAATTATTTTTCGAAGACTATGAAATTACACCAAAATCAAGATGAAATGCAAAATTTGAAGTATTTTTTTTGTTTCAATATCTTCAACCCATTCACCCTTAGTGTAATCAACAAAATTTATTTCATTAGTATTTTCATAAAAAATACCATCATTTAAAGTACCTTTGATATATCAAAAAATCTTTTTTGCCGCTTGCAAATAGAGCCATCAAAATGGGTTAAACCTATCGGGCCAGCCTAATTATCCATTTAAATGGGTGTGGTTTGCCTCTAAAAATTAAGTTCGTTTAAATTTTAGGTTAAATGGGTCGAGCCCGATTAACTCGAAAATCTGACCCATCGACTAAAAAAAATACTATTTGTTTAAAATTTTTGACCTGAAAGTAATATTATTTGTCAAAATATTTTTCAAAAAATTAAATAAAATGATAAACGGATCAGCCCATTTAACTAATCGGGCTGACCATAAATTATATGGGCTAAAAAATTTTGACTAATCAAATTTCTTATTCAAATTTACTTTAAATTCTTCAAATTTAGTCCAACTTAAAATTTTAAATTCATGATTATTCGTTTCTCATGAATGTTGTGTTGTCTTGCACTAGAAAAACAATTTGATTCTTATAGTTTCTACCACCTTCTAATTAGGATGCAACTTAGTTTCTAATTTCAATTCAATTTGATTTTAATTTTTTTTAATATTATAGTATATTATTCTTAAATGTTCTTGATTTAATTATTTAGCATCTTTGTCTGTCTTTCTCGATATTTTCATTAGTAATAATCTATTATCAAACACATTAAGACTTGATTTGATAAAAAATTTTTAAACACTTTATTTTATATTTGGTAAATAAAAAAGTTTATATGAGTGTGTTTGTAACCTTTAAAAGTTATGAGTATTTTTTAAAATATTTCAAAAAAAAATTTTAAAATTTGTTTATACTTATTAAAATTAAAAAATTTAATATAACCTCATAAATTAATTAATATCTAAATTTAATTTTTACATTAATATTCATTATAATATTTATAAATTTTAAAATTTATTTTATCAAATACACTTATTATTACTTATGTTTATTAAAAAATATTTTTAATTTATTAAATATAAATATTATAATTTTTAAAAAACTATATATAAAAATTAATTTTTATAATCTACATTTATAAAATAAAAATTTTATTAAACTAAGCCAAACTTAACTCAATTGGTTATTAGTATTCACCTTTTATTTTATGTACTAACATTTATCAATTATCATACCACTTCATTATGCCTCTATTTTGTTTTTTTTTTTCATATACACCTTCTCCTTTTGTTTAATTTGTCTAATAGTGTTTCATATTACCATTTTGAAAATATTTGATAAAAAAAATAAATTACAAGATAAATTCTAACTATTTTTTTTGTTTGTTCAGTAGTACCATTATCCATTATCGTTATATAACTCTGCAATCAATTATGAATGAATCTATACCTTAACTTGATCCTTTCAATTTATTAAACTATATTAAATATATATTAAAATTATCTAAAAATATATAATACATAAAATAAATTAAAATATATATAACTAATTTTAGTACCCACTTGTTATTTTTGTAATTTAATTATTATCCTAAAATAAAGTTATTTAACCAGCAGCGGTGTGAAGACTGTGAACCTCAATAACAGTCAAATCCATTCATCATTCGTTGTTATGGCTTCCTCTAACTATCAACAAAACGACCATTCTCCTTCTAATTCTCCTGTGATCCGTTTCTTCAAGGTTATCCTCGGAAAAACTCTTCAAGATGAAAACTTTGTAAGCATTTCTCGTCGTTTCCATCTCCTCTTTTTTCTTTTAAACTGTGTATCTTTTGAGATATTATTAAGTTCAATAATAGTTTCTCTCTTTATTCCCCTGCATATGATTTTTTTTTATAAACACTTTTCTCGTAGAATAACACACATGCATGGCTTCTTAGCTGCAAAGATAGTAATAGTAAGCTCTTTAAAATTAATAGTGTTACTGTTCATCGCTTCTTGTTATCTAGATAATTTTTCATTAGCAATAATGTAGGCTTAATTATAATTAATTTTGCAGTAGAAATAGATAAAAAATACATAAGATGAAATGAAAACCTAAAAATATATTTGTTAAGTGGTTACATCTTATGTACTCCTGATTATTCTTACTACAAAAGTAATTATAATTAAATCTACATTATTGTTAATGAAAAATAATCAGGTAACACTTTCACTAATCATTTTTCATTGTGCATATGTTCGGATTCTTATCATTACTGATTTGGTCACTACTAATTTTCATGTTGCAAAATAGTCCTTTGAGATTTGAAATTAGTCTCTCCTTTAAAATAGGTGAAAAATTAATCTTCACCTACATACAAAATTTAGGACTAACATGCTTGGACTATTTTATTGCACTATTTATAATTATCGGTGAAGGATGAATTGAGGATTTAATGTAACTATATGATGGCTTGACATATTTGATTAAATTATTTAACATAATACATGTCAACATCTTGGTGAAGATATAGTAATGTATATCACCTTATTGTTAATATCGTTATTAACATCATATTCATAACATTGCAGAAGTTACCAAAAAAGTTCACTAGAAAATATGGTTCTGACCTATCAAACCCATTGTATCTTAAGCCTCCAGATGGTAGTGAATGGAGAGTAGATTGGATCATTCATGATGGTGGAATTTTGTTTAAAGAAGGTTGGAAAGAGTTTGTTGCATATTACTCTCTTGATGATGGCTATGTGTTACGGTTTGAGTATAATATTGGAACTTCTCACATTGAAGTACAAATATCTGACATGAGTGGCCTCCAAATAAAGTATCCTGTCAATGATCAGATCAAAGAACACCCGCCACAACACAGGGGCCAGCCGGTGGAAGGGCCAAAAGAACAACAAACTAGAGATGTGGATAGCAGTCCCAACACTCAAAACATAAGACTTAACGAGGTACGGCAGAAGAAAATATTGAATGAACCAGTGCTAGGAGTCCGGGGCCAACCGAGGAAAAAACTGAGAACACCAGTGTCATCTGCTTCTAAAGGTAGACAGTTGGAAAATGACACACAAATCAGGGAAGGTATTAAATTTGAAAAGAAAAACCATAAGATACCAGTGTCTATCAATCAAGATTCTAATGGTATGTGTCTCACGATTGGATCATCCTTTTCTTTTGTGGATTCAACCGTTATTACTTGCAACTACTTTTTGTATATTATGGTGGTAGCTTCTGATTCTTTGTTTACCATGTACAAGGCAAAAGAAATAGAAAAAGAAAAGATTCTGAATCTTCTGTTAGTCCCTGTCTTGCAAGACATGAATCTCTGAAAGAAGCTAAGAAGTTCAAGTGGGAAAAGCCCTCTTTCATCATCAAGATAAAGCAACTGTCTCAAACGAGAGCACCACGTGTAAGTATAATTTAATACATATATCCGTGTTGAAAATTATATATCATGTGAACCTCCATGTGCTATCATTCTTTCAAACTTTGTCTTATTTCTAACGATAATGACATAAATATGATGTGCTGCAGTACTTTTCAACTAAATTCTTCAGGAAGTATTTTGTAAATAATCCACAAAATGCTAATATAAGGTTTGGAAAGAAGTTGTTCCCTGTTAAGTTGATCTATAGGCCATCATCATGTGATGCCTTTATGTCTGCTGGTTGGAACTTTTTTGCTCGAGCTAGTAAATTACAAGCCGGAGATGTTTGTTTGTTTAAGCTCGTCAATAGAAAAGATCCAGTGCTTGATGTTCATATTTGTCGTCGACAACGCCGCGGTAAGGCAATTGTTTAGAAATTTTTAAGCTTTGTTATTCTGTACAAAAATTAAGATATCAGTCCAACATTGAAAACGTAATTAACTTTAATAATGGAATAGAATTTAGCATTATCCTCATTAAAAAAAATATATAAAAAATTAATTGATCTTATGTTTGACTTGGAGTACATTTTACAAATCTTTAAATTTTTCCTTCCTCTAAATATTTATAGCAGTAGAATCCCAATCTCAAGAGAATTATTGTTAGTTCTGGCTGAGAATGCAATTAGCTTATAACTGCAGCAACTATATAGTTGGTCTTTAATGTAATCACAATTTGTTATATAAACTAATCTTATGATAAAATTTTTGTTGGTCTCCAACCCTATAGATATAGCTTGTAAACTCTCCATAAGTAAGATTCATGCTAATTTTTTTTACAATCTGTTATGATATTAGAGTCACTTTCCAAATCAGTGACTCATGAGATTCAGCTCCTGAAAGAAGTTAAGGAGCTCAATTCACAGAATCCCTCTTTCATGGTCAAGATAAAAGACAGTGATCCAAGAAGATCAAGGCCTGTAAGTTTATTTCTTATCTGTGACAAAACATAATATGCCATACAAACTTTTTGAGTGCTAGTTTATACTTAATTTCACAAATTGTAAGTTTATAACTATTTTTAACCATAGCGATTCAAAAATGAAATGTGGTGCAGAACTTATCAGCTATCTTCTACAGAAAATATTTTAAAAAGAATCAGCAGAATGTGAAGTTACAGTTCGGAAAGGAGTTGTGGCCTGTTACGATAATCTACAATCCATCGTCAAGAAACACCTTTATTTCTGCTGGTTGGAGCTCTTTTGCTAGAGCAAATAAATTAGAAGCTGGAGATGTTTGTGTTTTTGAGCTCATCAATAAAAAAGATCTGTTTAATGTTCATGTCTGTAGAGTCCAATGCTAGGCTAATATATTATAACTTCAGGAACTAAGAGCTCGTAATTCTTAGACAAGTTAATTTTGTGAAGAATGTATCACCTTTCTTTTGTTGAATCAAACTTCTACTGTATCCTGGATTCCTATCCTTTTTGGTGTCACTAGTTATATATATATATATGTATGAACTAAGTGCTTTAATTTTACTTGTTTTGTCACTTCATGATTGCATTGTTTATCCTCTCAAAGTGAAGATATGGTTGTGTTTGGTCATAGGGATAAAAAAAAGTGAAACAGAATTTTCATGGATTTTTACCTATGAATCTAATCGATCAACTCATTAAAATAGTATATTATAAAAAAGATTGAAAATTAATAAAATATAAATTAATTAGAATTAATTTTATGTCTATTATAATTCCAATATTTATAAGATTTTTTTTTAGAATACTATTTTACTAATTTCGTGCTTTTTATTTTAAGAGAAAATTTTTCTTATTTTATCAAATAAAATTTATAAAAATTGGAGAAGTTAAGAATTTTTTAAAAATAATTTTTGAGTCTTTTCCACATTTAAGAACCTTATTGATACATTAAAGATAAAACTATTTTTAAGTACTATCACTAGAATTTTAATCCTCTATAATTAAGAGTTTAAATATAGTTTTTGGTTTATCACTTCTAGTTATACGGTGTGTGTTGTTTTTTCTCATTTTGTGTGTATATATATAACTGCTTATATAAGTAGCGAGTTCGAGTTGGTCATGTATCGAGTTAGAGTTGGTATTGCATTGAGTACTTTCATGAGAGTAGAGACAACTCATATCGAGGGTAAAATGGTAACTTCATCATCCACCACCTCCTAAATACTCTTCTGTTGCTGTCATCTTCTTTAGCTTTTTCAATTAACTTGTCTTCTTACCGGAAACTGTGACTGTGTCTGTGAACAAGAAGAACATCCATGGCTTCCTCTATTTCCTCTGATATCCGTTTCTTCAAGATTGGTCTCGGAAAAAGCGTTGAAGATGGAAACCTTGTAAGCATTTTCTTCACTTCATATCCTATTTACTTATAATATTATTTAATGCATGCATTCCTCTTTGTGATTTTTCCCTTGTAAGGGTTTCTTCATTTATGCTTGTTACTAAGACTAGTTTCATACTTTCATTTGAATTGCAGAAGTTACCAGAAAAGTTCAGTAAGAAATATGGTGATGGTGTTCCAAATCCAGTGTATCTGAAGCCTCCAGATGGCACTGCATGGAAGATAGATTGGTCTTTGTATGATGGTGTGATTCAATTTGAAAATGGTTGGAACGAATTTGCTTCATATTACGCTTTGGATAATGGCAATCTGCTGATGTTTGTGTACAATGAAACTTCTAACATTAAAGTACACATTCTTGACATCATTTATGGCCTTGAAATAAACTATCCTTCCTTGGATCACATTGGCGATGACAATTCGATTGAGATCTTGAATGAACTGCCGCCACGAGGCTGGCCGAGGAAAAGACTGAAAGCAGCACCAGAAGTATCATCTCCTTCTACAAGTAAAATATTGAGGAGTTCTGTCAAAACTGGAGATGTAGAAAAGGGCCCTGATAAACAAAACTGGATGCAGTGTTGCAACAATGAAGAAGCTAGTCAATCTTAAGAGACAGGTCTTAAGAATTAAGATGCCAACAATTCAAAGTGCCAGAGCTGATCCTGATAGTATGTAATTTCATGAGCAATTCATCCTTTTATTTTCGTAGATTCTAATGTATGTCTTTTATTTTCGTAGATTCTAATGTAATCCTTTGTGGCTAAAATGCATAAATCATAGTTACAAATTCACCAAATATGTATCGTACGCATATGCGTAC
Source organism: Arachis hypogaea (assembly GCF_003086295.3). Classification (NCBI taxonomy): domain Eukaryota; kingdom Viridiplantae; phylum Streptophyta; class Magnoliopsida; order Fabales; family Fabaceae; genus Arachis; species Arachis hypogaea. The sequence goes on from NC_092045.1 coordinate 114,041,078, forward strand.
CATACCAGACCGTATTGCATTTCATGTAACTATGCAATAAATATCTTATTGTTCTTAGGCTGTGTTCAAATTTTGTTGAAATGAATAAAAATTACTGTGTTGTTTGAAGCTTGAACTTAGCTACAAGTAACTTCTATGCAAATTTTTATGGTGTACATGTAAAGTTGTTCAAGAAGCAAGGAAATTCAAGTCAAAGAATCCCTCTTTTGATAACTAGTAGGTTCGGTTCCAGACCACTAGATACGAAGCACTTTCAATTTGCTAAAAATCGATACAACAAATTGGAAATGGAAGAATTATACGCATGAATATAAAATGGTGGTCCATCTGCAAGTGACAGTGTGCCTATAGTTGCACAAGTGATTTAAAATAGCGACATGATGACACATGTCACTCCACTAACAAAGTTGTGTTCATTGCATCAAATTTTGATTGAATGGGCCAAATATTTTACTGGATGGCCGGCAACCGAGTAATACAGAAGACCTAGTGCTTCAAACGGTTTAATTAGAGGTTAAACCAAATTTAAATATAAAGTATATGGTCAAAATAAATATTGGCTGAAAAATAAATATATAAATCCAGTTCAGTTAGGAATTATTGCATGATAGAATAAAGAGACTCTCAACTGTGTCACTGTGTAGTGAAAGGGAAACAACAGACAATGAAACCGAGAGGTATCATTTCAGTTATATGGGCCATCGCCAAATCATGTCACTCACTGAAGTTACATAACATAGACAATGAGAATTGAACTTACTCCTTCAGTTCCTTGTAAATTATTTTCTCCATATCATATCATTAAAAGAGAAATTCTTAGATTTCTTCCTCTACATCAATTAAATTTTTGTTCTTATCACTTATTTTTTTTTTTTGTCGTATTTTTTTAAATTTCATAGATAAAATCACTTTATAAAGAAAATCTAATTCCTGCTAGATCTTCAGCAGGAATGTAGCATTGTCATATAGCATGAACAGCAAACCATTGCTAGATCTTCAGCCGAATGTTGAAATCAGGAAGGATTTGTAAATGCTCATGAACTTAGCCACAAACGCTGCCATTGTCAACATATAGAGCAAAAAGAAAAATATACCGTCAGCAATAAATTCTTGTACAGGCCAAACATATATCATAGTATATAAGATTATAAGTGATTCTTGGATGCTTCAGGAGAGACATGAATTGTGCTTATAATCATATCTTGAAAAGTCACTCCTGGTGGCCAAGAATACCTTAATATGGGGTTGCTTCAGTATAACCCCATTGCTACTCACATATTTAGACCATTACAAATGCTAATATAGATAAAAAAATTGTCTATAAGAATTTGCAATGGTTAGCCCACAAGCTCACAAGATATAGCTAACAATTTGACTTTGACCACAATGGAAAAATACCTTCTATGTGAAAAATGGCCTTCTGTCCAAGTCGCATTCTATGTTCCTGTTCCAATAAAGGGAAAAAAGAATAAGAGACTCCATACTTCAAAATAGAGGAAAAAACGGCCAGACAAAATCTTCTACTGTATAAGTATATATTAAAGCACTTACATAATATGCTGCCCAATGGCATACTTCATGCTTTAGTTCATAATCTAATTCCTCAGCAGTTCATAAAGAAGCATCTGAAAGAACAGCCAACAGATGCAAGTTGAAGTCAATGAGTCAACTAGTCACGTAAAATAGAATTTAACCACAACATATGCTCTGGATCAGCTAAACCAGACCTAGTTCTGCATCCAGTATCCTTAATACTTCCCATATAAGTTTTAGAATGGAATGAGGAAAATTTGCAAAGGAGGGCATTTACCTTCAAAATGATCTCTGGGGGAATGCAATTGATTAGCAGCTCGTACACCTTTCCTCGAACTAGAAACAACCTATAAGGCATATATGTGTGAGAGACTAAGCATTGTGATAAGAGATGTAATGCATGACACATAAGGTACTTAGGTGAAGAAATTCAGATTAAATTGAGCACACTATTGAATATGAAACCAGTAGACCTGATTGTGATTTCAATGCTCTAGCAAAATATTTATGAGGAAAATCTAGAGGGTAAACTCTGTATAAAGCAAACCTTTTGGGCTCTGTTCCTTCATTATATCAGATGGAATTTCGGAAATATATTCCTCCCAGTCCATTGGGGGAATTGCTTGTTTGTTAGTGAAAGGATACCTAAAAGAAACACAGAAACATGCAACAAAATGAAATAGAATTAATGGCAGCAGTTGCCATTAAGTTGTGCCTTAGAATTGAGATGATGAATTAAGGTGATGCATCCAATATGGTGAGAAATCCATGAGGCTTACTGTTGTACACGGCAAGTCTCAAAAGACAATATGGCCCTCCTTAAATTTCTATTTGATTTCTCTGCTATGCGACTAGCAAAACCAGGGGGAAGATGCAGCCCTTCTTTCTTACCAATGAATTCCAAAACTTCAACAATCTGCCACAGAGATTCCCAAAGATTAAGTACAGATAAATATTCAAATCAGAAAACTAGAGAAGATATAATCAATATAATAATAGTACTCCTTTGACACTATCTTATATACAGTGGATACTGGATACTGGTCAGTAGCATATTATATTATATCATATTGTACAAAATTCAAAATCTAAACAAGAGTGAGAGCAGCTTCAGATATATTGAAACAAACAGCCAAAATATACCATTATTATCAGTGGTTAACAAGAGTGAGTTCTTAGTTTTCTTTCTTTCTTCAACAAATAGTATGAGTTTTTCTCGACTGAAATACTGAATAGCAGTGGTTAACAAGCATATCTAAAATTCTAAGTAGAGAACATGCCAGAAAAGCTTCACAAAGTAATGATAGAGATAGTTGTAAATCAAACATTGCATTTATCAGATAAGCAAACTCATTCTATACTCAATTATATTTCCTTTTTCCAACTTTCTTAATCAGCATAATATTGTGCCTACTTCAATAGGAAATTAGGTAACAAAAGCTACTAATTAGTACATCCCCACCAGAGAAAGGCAAAGAGCCACAATGATGAAAAATATTTTTCTTATAGAAACTGGAAAGCAAAAGATAGTTTCCTTTCTTCCCCTAGCTACTGTAGCATATATTAAGTGCTGACCTTATCTTCACTTGGTGCATTTATTCGCACATTCAGACAACGAGAGCGGATAGCTTCTGTGAATCTTGAAGAACTATTGCAACACAGAATCAATCTGCAATAAGCACTGTACTTCTCCATGGTTTGGCGGAGAGAATGTGGTGCTTCTCTAGAGAGTTTGTCCACATCATTGAGCACCAGTACTGATATGGGACAAAAATATCAGAATGCAATTGTCAACAAAAAATAAGAAAGGCATAGCGAAAGCTTTTAGTCCATATATATTAATTAAAAAAACCCCAGGGGAAAGCGGTTGCCCCTTTAACATTGCCAAAAATAAAGGGACAACAAGAATACTTTCAATTAGAAAATGCCAGATCAAACAGCAATATAACAGTCCAAGATAAAATATTTCAAAAGATGAATAAATACAGGAACCACGATGACAAAATTGTGCAAAAAATCCGACCAAACTTAGTTGACTATTGGAAGGTGCCTACTTCCTATTTGATTGAAACCATACTCATGTAAAAAATTAAAAACAAAGAATCCAAGTTACCTTTAAATCCTTTCTTCCCTTTGGTATCAATGGGTCTATTCTTAGCCATTTCTTTGATTATTTCTTGAACAATGTATCTATCCTGAAAACCTGCATCACTTGGACTCATTTCAATGTGGTTGGCACTTGATAGTGTTGTCAGCTCATGATCAATCGATCTACTACCAGCCTGAAACCAATTCTCAAGTACTTTAAAATAGAAACAAATAATTTATAAAATGTCAAATTGCCAATTATTCAGATTGCTATATATGTAAACCATTTGAATATAATTCAAACATAATCTGTTATGCATCATAATCCACATGTGGGGGAAAATAACCCAAAATTGAACAAGTGTGATCCCCTGTGGCAAGCACACACAACAGTGAGTAACTTTTATAGGAATGGGATATCTTTTTAAGTTAAAAGGATCAACACAAATATTTTGAGGAACATTGAGGCATTCATTATTTTCCAAGTCAAGTCATATAGTTTACATATTATTGCCTCAGAATATTTTTTCTTTGAATAATTATAATCTTTTAAAATCACATATTAGTGACATGTTGATATCAGCATCTTCAGGACTTGAAAGTTTATCAGAGAAAATCTCCCCAACCATAATATAAGGAAGTATTTCTAATAAGCCGCAAATAAGGAAGAAGGACTTGGTAAATAGAAGGAAGCTTACATCCACTTTCCAGGTCCTGTTTTCCACCTTCACCTACAATGTATATGAAAAAAAAAATTAGAACAAATCATATTGCGGGCGCCAAGACAATAAACCAAAACTGAACTACATTACTCACTACTCATGTTATACAAAATTTCCTTTTACGTTTTTTCAGAAAGCAAATCACTTAACACAAATAAGGCACATGAGAAAGCGAAAAACAAGCAAACAAATAAAAAGGTCAGAAAAGAACCTTTTCAGCACCAGGCCCAAACATTTGGCGGAGAAGAGCCATTATTAGAGTTTTCTCGCCAGAACCAGGTGATCCATAGAAGAGCAAATGGGGTCAATCCTGTTCTGTAACCTGCAACAAGTAATCACAGGGAGACACATCCAAACACACATGAATAACAATAATAATAGTAAACAAATTAAAAACTTAAGCAACAGATTGATTAAATTACATTTACATGCAGAAAGAAAAAGGAAGTAGCAGTACCAATTTCTTGAGATTTTGTGCGATGTCGCCATGGACCATAACCTGGTCGAGAGTTTTAGGCCGGTACTTGTCCACCCACAACATCCCTTTGCCTTATGCCTCTTGTTAGCCTTCAAGTGTTCAAACTCAACCATGAGTCAAAGAAGAAAGAGATGCGCATGTCACACAGGAGTACAGATGGCAAAGCGCCCTGCCCTGCCCCGGCCCACCAAACCCTGCCAGAAAGGGCGCTGGACCAGCCCAGCTTGCCAAAGAAAAATAGGCTAGATATAATCCACCCCGTTTTTTGGTGGATTGGCAGGTTGGTGGCATATATATTAAAGAAAAATTCTCATTTTTGTCCAAAACAGTTTTCAAACAACTGTGCCAATTTCAATAACACAACGCCTAATATATTTATGCAACAATTAACAATTTCAACCACTTCAGACATTTCAACAACAATACAAAAACAATTGCAGAAAATACATAATAAATAAATATTAAGAAAAAAATGGCATGCAGGAGAGAAACTACTCGTCCGGGAACGTGAAGAGTACTGCCGGAGAGAATGACAAGATTAGAGCTGCCAGGAAGAGCTATCGGTGCCAGCCATCAGTGTTGCGAAGATAGAACGGCGAAGGGAAAGCCGTGAGCACACCGTAATGAGTGATGAGAAGCCGACGAGAGGCGAGGCGAGGCGAGATAGGAGTGTGAACATTTTCTAGAACTTAGGGTTTGCATAGATCAAATACAAAAACATAAAAATTTCAAAAATTCGCACCAAAAGAGAGAGAGAAGCCATAAGTTGAGAGAAATTAGGCTATTCACCAAAACATTAAAATTAAAAATAAAGAAACAAATTTTCAGTACGTCTTAATAGAACTTAATCAAAAGAGCACAAATTGCAGTAAAGGAAATCAACGAGGGAAGAACATAACAGGAAGAAATTGCAAATTGAACGATTAACAATAACCAGTGACTCGCTAATCACATTTAAAAAAACGCTGAAACGAGGGCAATGGTACAAACCAGATAAGAAGCAGCTTGCGTAACGGAGAAAAACGACACCTGCCTCTGCTCACTGGGTAGTGCTCTGTTCGGCCGCCAGTGAGGGGTTTAGGGCTCGATAACGAGTTAGGTTAAGCACTTAAGCGCATCTCTCTCCTTTAGTGGCGGGAAAGGGAAGCCCGCGTTTCCTTTTTTTTCCTTCCTTTTTTTTGTATGGAGTCCAGTCGGGTAGAAAATTTTTCACTAGTCGAAAGTTTTAAAAAGTGGAAAGTGTGGCGGTTGCTCTATCGCCACGTTTTTGGTGACCTGTCACCACGCTTTTTCTTTTGCCACACTTTTTACAAATGGCCTCCCGGCCGTATGTGGTTAATATGGCCACGCTTATGAAGCGTGGCAATAAAAAAAGATATGGCCACGCTTTCAAAGCATAGTGATAGAGATATATAGCCACGCTTTCGAAGTGTAGCTATCACAAAAAATGGCCACGCTTTTATAGCCTTGTAAATTAAAAAAAAAAAGTCCTTTTTTTATTACCAAACTTATATTACAAGACAAATCAAATAATAATTATAGACATATATAATTTTTGCTATAATTGTTTTATACATTAAAAAACTAATACTCAAATACAAAATAAATCTCAAGTTTAAATTCCAAAACTAAAAACTGAAGAAAAATACAAAAACAATACAACTTAAATCCTAAGTCCTTCGCTGTTCCTCCTTCCTCTAGCCCTCTTAAACTTCCTTCCTTTAGATCATACATAATTGTTTCGGAAACATTTGTGAACTTTTTTACATGCAAAAGATGACAAAAACAGATACAAAATTGATAAATTATTTTGAAGCTTCACTTTCTATTCTAGGCAACACTAGCTTTATTTTCTTTTAGCCTATTACTCAAAGTCGCAGACCAAAACATGTGTTATCTTGTAAAAAAACTTTAAAAAGAAGATTAAACAATAAAAGAAAAGGAAACAAGCATTATTACCAGAAGCCCTCCTCCAACAAGAAAAGCCAATCTGATTTCCTTTGATCGAAAAACATGCCAGAATTTGACATTATTCCTTTTCTGTCGGTCTTGCTCTGATTGAGCTGTGAGGAAATCAACTTCATCCTCTAAGCGAGCAAGATCATATATAGATCTTAGAAAGCACATCAACTGCTTCATTTCTCCTATTCTGTAAACATAGCATTTGTAAAATAGCATCAGGGGTCAAGCGAAAGAATATAAACTCTTGAAGAAGATACACACATGCACGCATGCACACACAATGAAAATTTGTGCTACTAAAGTAAGTTATATGGATTAGACAACTTCATGGTTTCATATTCTAAACAAAACCATGAAAAGGTAATGATATTTGAAAGTAGCTAATGTTACTATAACTGTAGAGAAGACCTTCAAATAATGCATTTTAAATATGGTATTTGAGAGCAGATAGTAATACCATCGTTGAGAATGGCTATGACAAGAACCATAAAGGGAGGAAAGTTAAATTCCCAAATGCATGTGAGTAACATAAAGCCAACCTGCAACCCAAAATAAACTGAAAATGAGAAGGAAAGAAAATGATGGCTTGATCACTGCTAAATTCTCCATATATCATATATGCACTTATAACTTACCACAATACGGATGGTGTAGATACAACATATATCTGCAAAAGAAAAATAAAATAAGGCTTTGAATTTTTCGTTACAACAAGGACTATTGCAATATTTTCTTAATATTTTCGTAGTTGGGGGATTACTGTGTAGTTTTTCATTCTTTGGAAAATTGCACGGCTAGTTAAAACAGCACTTATGATCACCCTCAACCCAGGTTCTGTTAGAACTATATCAGAGGCACTTCTTGCAGCATCTGTTGCATCTGCTACAGCGATACCTATGTCTGCTATCTTCAAAGCTGGTGCATCATTCACTCCATCACCATTCACCAGTCATCCCACAAATGTGCTTTCTAGCTTGTAACCTCTTCACAATCTCATATTTGTGCTCTGAGGGAACATATATAATCAGAAAATAGACAAGAATTTGGATTAGAGCTTTTCAGTGATTGCTATTATACTTACCAGGAAAGACACCAGCAAAACCATCTGCATCCTCTATAAGATCATCGACGGGAACAGAAGCAAAATTATCTTTGCTTTCTCCTAGCAGCGACGAAGAAGGATACATGTTAGAGCCCATTCCAAGACACCTTCCTGTTTCCTTAGTAATTGCAAGCTGATCACCTGTAAGGGTATTTTTTTTTTTTTTCAAGAGTATGAGATGTGATCCATTTCCCTTCTTGGTTACAAACAATTAATTCCTGAGACAAATTTCTGGAGGTATAATCTCCCACTAGTAGTCAGTAAGGCATCGGTTTTATTTTTTAATTTTTCAAATGATTCGAAGATGATCCAAAGGAGTAACCAGGTTGGTAGTTGAAATAGTACCTCCTTTGGGTCTGCTAACGTAGATACAATTGCACAATCAATTGCATCTTGGTTCTCTAGCCTTGATGCCCTTGCAGCCATAAGTACAACCATGTCCTGATTAATTCCATCAGCAAAGACCTACCAGATATTGATCATTGTTGGAAAAAGAAGAAACAGGTTAGTATTTTGAAAACACATGAATGGCTGTATAGACAATGGAGTTACTCTTTGTCTTTCCATTATCTTCTTTCTTTAAGAAATTATCTTCTTTGCATTTAACGATGTTTCAAAATGTTAGGACAAATGAGTTATCAAACCTCAATTAGATTCTTGTCCACTGTAAGCTTGTTGAGAGTTAATGTGCCTGTTTTATCAATGCATAGGACATCCATTCCAGCCATTTCTTCAATTGCAGTCATTCTCTTTGTTATAGCACCCTGCAAAGATTTATATCATTAGTACCTAACCTATAATCATCATTAGATAATAACTTTTATCATTAAAGGATAACAAGTAGGCCCCGTTTGGTAACTACACCAAGACAAAAATATAGAGTACAAACCTATTTGAAGGAGATAGATACAGAAACAGAAAAAATGTTTCTATCTAGGAACAAAATTTGCCTGATTTTCTATGTAGTCTCTGTCTTCGTGTTTCTATATTTTAGTTCTCAGGCACTTAAGCACAACATTACATTCCATCCTATATAGCTCAACAAAATGTTTGAATCAATAAACTAAATGTAACCTGCTGAGACAATTTGTGTGAAGAAAATATGGAATCCATGAATTACCTTTTTCAATGATTTGGAGTGCTTACAGCTAAAGAACCACACTCAGCAATGATTTTGTTCAGCATAAACACAAAAAAGAAAAGAACAAAACTTAGTTGCACAAATGAACCAATTAACCTTCTGAGATTTAACTACTATAATGACAGCAAAAGAACCACGTTCGACATTATTATATGAGGCTCAAACAAATATCATTTAAACTTCTCTGACTACTTACGAACGGAAGAATCAGGGAACTAGGGAAGCACAAATGAATCAGAGAATAAACATAAACAAAGAAGCACAAATCAATTTTGTTCAGATGAGAAGCCAAACCCTGCTAGTAACCTTGTTCTTCGGGAACTTGACGGTACCATCGGTTCTCTCCTTCCACCGGTTCCCTTCCTTGTCGAATCTGTAAAACTTCGATTTCCTAAAATCAATTGGAAAAGAGTAATAACAATTAAAAGCACAGATTTATTGTAATATTAAAAAAAATGATTAAATGATGATCGAAGATTTACTGAAAAAGCAGGAAGATTTACTCAACAGCTGCGACAGCGATCACACTGAGGACTCCCTCTCGCGCGTCCCCCCTTCTTGCGACGGCAACGGTTCTCGCGGTCCCTCATGGCAACCAGGAAGCACGACGGTGACTGGCGAGGGAGCAGCTCCTCTTTCCCCTCCTCGGCGGCGGCGGCGAATAGCTAAGCTCCTCCAGCGGCGGCGACGCGTTTGGTGACGGCTCCTCCTCTCTCATAGTTGCACACACTCTCTCTCTCGGGTTTGACTCGACAGCGGCGGCGGGCTGGTCTTCGACGGAGCTGGCAGCAAGGCGGCGTCTCCTTCCTAGAGCTCTCCTCTTCCGCGTGGGTGAGGTGGTGCGTGTGAGTATTGTGTTGTGTGCGCCGGAGAGGGTAAAGGGGGAGTGGGGCTGCGGCGCTGTTGTGAGCTCGATCGATTAGGCTGGCCAGGGTGAAAGGGGATGTGAGCTCGATCGATTAGATTAGGGGGTAGCCACTAGCCAGGGTGAAAGGGTTGGGGACCGGGTTGAAAGAGTGTCATTAGGGTGGGGACCAGGTTGGGGGCCGGGTCATTAGGGTTTTTCTTTTTTAAACCTTTTGGCCACGCTTTAAAAGCGTGGCCGTAATAAAACCCTATCGCCACGTTTTTAAAACGTCCATATTCTTTCTATGGCCACGCTTTTTAAGCGTGGCAGAAAAAAACATGGCCGTTTCTCTAATCAATTGCCACCTTTACAAAAGTGTGGCCGTTGACCCTTTTCGCCATGCTTTTAAAGCGTGACAAAAAATGGCCAAATTTCTAATCTATCACCACCTTCACAAAAGTGTGGCTATTGACCAATTTTAGTCACACTTTTAAAGCGTGGCAAGAAAAAAACGTGACCATAGGTCTTTTTTCTTATAGTGATATAGCTATATTATATACCTTAAAAATACATGATACATTTATTAATAATAAAAAATTTTAAATATTTTCATTTAATAATTACAAAATAAATGCATTAAAAATTTAAATAAAAAATGATAAATAAGTCATTGATCTTTTAATTTGATTTGCGAATATTTAAGTTTTTGAGAATTTAAAAATACATTTAAGTTTCTACACTTTTTAAAACTTTGACATATCGATCTCTCATGTTCATCTTGGGTCTGTCATACCCAACGGAAAAATCAATGTGACTCACATTATACTAACCTAGTTGATACAAATATACATGTGAGAAAGTTTTTAAAATGAGATAACTTAGACTCAGAAATCAATGTGTTTAAATTTTGAAAAGATCAAGAACTTAAATATATTTTTAAATCTTTAAAAAGTTAAATATTTGTGGATAAAAAAATTAGAGATCAATTTATCAATTTTTTAAAACTTTTTTATATTTTTTATAAAAAATTTTTGTTTTATAATTTTAATTTGTGCCTCTACAATATATGATAGATAAGTTCTAAAAAAAATTATACTATTCTTGCTTTTATATCAATAAAAATTACCTTCAATATATTTTTTCTTTTGCTAATATTTTGAATAGAATAAATTCAAACATGCATACATATTTGAGTTGTGTTGCAAGTATTTATGAGTGAATAAGGCATAGAGTAATAAAAATCAAGAAAATGAATTTATATGAAGTGAGAAAAATGGAGGAGAAGAGTGTATATATCAACAGAGAAGTAAAGATAATAAATATATTTATGGAATGTAAAAAAAAAAAGTGTAATGTCTGCAGCTATACAAATAAAAGATAAATGGTCAAATTAATTTTTTAAAAATTATTTATTTTTTAAATTGGTCTTTAAATTTTTTTTAAATTAAATTCGTTTTTTAAAAATATTAAATTAATTTTGAAAGTTCTTTTATCATTTTTTTTATTAATGATGCCAAAATTTATTAATGTAGCATATTAAGTATACTACAAAATATATTTAAAAATTTTAATTGACTATTAATATAATAAGTTTATGAAGTTGAATCAAATCAAAATCTAATTGAAGAAAGAACTTAAGGTATTGAAATATTTTAATTTGAGATTAATTTGATCTAATTTTATAAACTAATCATATTAATAATCAATTATAATTACTAGATATATGTTGTGATATTACTTAACGTACTACATTAACCAAATTCTGATGTTGTTAGTAATAGAAGTGACGAAAAAACTAACATAACTAATTTAAAATTAAAAAAAATAATTAATTTTTTAAAAATAGTATTTTAAAAAATAAATAATCTTTTAAAAACTAATTTTACAATTTACTTCACGCACAAAATTAAAAAGATTGTTGCCATTCCCTTGATAGAGTGTTGGTGTAGTTAAGTATTGCACAACAATACAGGTGCCATAATAAACCAGTGCATGTAAAACACATATTTTTTTCTTTCTTTCTTGGACTGTCCGTCGTCAATTATTCTTCTTGTGTGTTATTTACTTTTCCAACTTCTAAAATCAAAGCATGCATCTCTCTTATCAATTTTTTGTTAGTTCCCAGATTCCCTTATTTGTCATTTAGCATATAAATTATTATTATTATTATTATTATTATTTGTGATGGTACCTTGGAATCTGGGAGTACTTAAGAACAACGGATTTTGATGACATTTTGACCCGTTTGTATTTTTTTATTCTTTTTTTTGTGAGTTAACATAAATGAATAAAATAATTAAAAAAAGGGTGAGAAGTAAATAAATAACATTATAACAAGCTCCAGTTTATAATTAAATTTGCTTTAAATTTTTAATTTATGATTCTTCATTCTTTATAAATATTATATTGTCATGCACTAAAAAAATAATTTGTATTCTTTTAGTTTTTATTATCTAATTTAGGGTGTAATTTGGTTTTCAATTTTAATTTAATTTGATTTTAAATTTTTTTAAAGTTCTAGTGTAAATGTCGAATTTTGTCTAACATAATATTAAAAAAAAGTAGTTGATAATTTAGTTTGCACTTTTTTTTTTTCTGAGCGAAAAAAAATTCAGTTCCATCAATAAAAAAAAAGGAAAACATAAAAAAAAGCGAAAAATAGAAGAAGTCTAGCTAATATAGCCCAATATTCCTCAAGATCAAAATAAAGGCTCAAGATTTTTTATTGGACCAACAAAACGTCCAATCAACAAACATGCATTGTCCGAGGCATGTGATGCAGTGAACTTAAGAAGCGAATCTTTTTTTACTACAAAAATATATTTCTGGAGAGAATATCACAGTTAATAAAAAAATAAGTTGGAGAAGAAAAGTGATAGTTCAAAATCTGAAGCAAAATAGACATATTTAATATTAGGTATATTTTAAATTTCTGAACGCAATTTTTTTCTTTTTTCAATTTTATTTTATTTTATCATATAATATTCATAAAAAAAATTTTAAATATTTTTATTTAATGACTACAAAATAAATGTATAGAAAATTTAAATGAAAAAAAGACAAATAGGTCATTAATCTTTTGATCTACAAATATGTAAGTTTTCGAAAATTGAAAAATATATTTAAATCTCTAATATTTTTTAAAATTTGGACATATCGATCCGTTATGTTCACTTTGGTCAACGAAAAAATTAAATGTGATTTCTGCTCTACTCACATAGTTAATACGAATGTATATGTGAGAGAATTTTTAAAATAAGACAAATTAAATCTAGAAATTGTGTCTAGATTTTAATTTAAAAAAATCTGAAACTTAAATATATTTTTAAATTTTTAAGAATTTAAATGTCTAAGAATAAAAAAAGTTAGAGATTGATTTATCATTTTTTTAAATTTTTTTATATTTTCAATAAAACATTTTGTTTTATAATCTTAATATGTGTTTTTAGAACGTATAATAAATAAATTCTAAAAAGAAATTATACTATTTTTCTTCTATATCAATAAAAATTATTTTTAATATATTTTTTCTTTGTTAATATTTTGAATAGAATAAATTTAGACCTGCATATATATTTAAATTGTGTTGCAAGTATTTATGAGTAAATAAGACATAAAATAATAAAAATAAAAAAACAAATGTATATGAAGTAAAAAAAATGAAAGAGAATAGTATATCAATAAAGAAGTAAAAATAATAAATATATTTATGAAATGTAAAAAAATACTTTATTATATAAATTAAAATTATATAAAAAATATAAATTTAGTTTTTATAATTATTTTTTATTATATTAGTATTATTTAAAATATAAATTCTAATTTTTTCAAGTACTATTTAATTTTATAAAAAAAACTATAAATTTACCATTTTTATCATATACTTCACCGTAAAAGAAAGAGTATAATGTGCTGCACAAATAAATTTAAAAAGATGGTTGTCATTCTCTTCATAGAGTGTACGCGTAGTTAAAGTACTGCACAACAATACAGGTGCCATAATAAATTAGTGCACTAGACAACATACTTTTTTATTTTATCTTTCTTTTTTTTATTTGAAATTGTTGGTTAATTATTTTTTGTGCAGTATTATTTTACTTATTTCAATTATTTTTTTTGTGCAGTATTATTTTACTTTTTTCAACTTTTAAAGTATGCATGTTTTATTTTTAAATTTTTTAATCAGTTTTCAAGTTTCTATCATTAATATTATTTGTCATTTATTATTATTATTATTATTATTATTATTATTATTATTATTTGTGACGGTACCTAGGATTACTATAAGAACAACGATCTTGATGACATTTTGACCCGTTTGTTTTTTAATTCATTTTTGTTTTTGTTTTTGTGTGGTAACATAAATGAATAAAATAATTTTAAAAAGGGTCAGAAGTTAATAAATAACAAACTCCAGTTTATAATTTAACAATACATTTTTTCTAAAATTTATTAGGGATATCACTGCGTTTAGTTTAGTTTTTATCATAGATATATTATGTTCGTTCCAAAAAAAAAGTAAGTTTCTTAAATTTTTGCCGTTATTTGTTATTCTTGTGTAAATAATATCCTTTTATTGCAATTTATAAAAACAAAAAAGAAAAAAAATATTAATAAAATCATAATAATTGACATAATATACTAAAAAAGATAACGGTTTTAAATGAGTGTATTATGGATACATTGAAATTAAGTTTTCGTCCTTTTTTAGGCATAATCAAAATTCTAGATATATTTAAAATATTAATTTTTTTCCATAACAAAATTGGTGGCGACTCTATTATTTATATTTTTTATTTTTGTTTTGTCACATTCTCATTTGTCCATTTTGAGCACGTTGTAACATTTAACATATTATATTTGTACTATTTTTAAATATTCTTAATTTAATTATCTAACATTATATTTCTTAAACTAAGTTTACAAAATTAATCATTTCGAGCATCTTCTTCAACTTGTTAAATATCTCGGTTTTTAACAATTTTGTAAAGATATTTACGACTGTACTTAATTTTTAGTAAGACAATATTCAATTAAAAATTTTTTCTCATTCATTAATTATTTAATTCTGTGAAATCAAATATCAATATGTTTCAATCTTCCATGAAACACAAGATTTTTAGAAAGCGCAATAACTAATTTGTTGCTATATATTCTTTTTACCTATACTGTTTTCATTGCTTAACTTAGTGTTGCTATATATTCTGTTTTTACCGTAGAGAACGCTACTACTAATTATTTTTTGAAGACTATGAAATTACACTAAAATCAAGATGAAATGTAAATTTTGAAGTACTTTTTTTGTTAACCCATTCACTCTCGGTGTAATCAACAAGATTTATTTTATTAGTATTTTCATAAAAAAATACCATCATTTAAAGTACCTTTGATATATCAAAGAATCCTTTTTGCCGCTTGCAAATAGAGCCGTCAAAATGGGTTAAACCTATCGGGCCAGTCTAATTATCCATTTAAATGGGTGTAGTTTGCCTCTAAAAATTAAGTTCGTTTAAATTTCAGGTTAAATGGGCCGAGCCCGATTAACTCGAAAATCTGACCCATCGACTAAAAAAATACTATTTGTTTAAAATTTTTGACCAAAAAGTAATATTGTTTGTCAAAATATTTTTCAAAAAATAAAATAAAATGATAAACGGACAAGCCCATTCAACCGATCGGGCTGACCATAAATTGTATGGGCTAAAAAATTATGGCCTGCGAATAAAGCGAACTTAGTGAGTCAGGCCTAAATAGTCCGGGTTGGCCCGTTTGACAGCCCTATTTGCAAACAGTTGGTACAAGGCTCCTCCATAAATCTGCTAAGCAATCCAACTCTAAACATAATATATTGTCTAGTTGCAGTTAAGTACCTCAGACTTTTAATCAAGCTTCTATAATAAGTAGAATTTATTATTCTTCCTTTATCTCTTCTTAACAACTTAAAATTTTTTTCCGATCGAAATAGGAACTGATTTGAAATGTATCATCTAAAATTTTTTCAAAATATCATTTGCATATTTGTTCTGTGAAATAAAGATTATGTCATCTTTCTAAACGACTTCGATTTCGAGAAAGTAAGACATCAAACACATATCTGTCATTTCAAATTGCTTTATTATAACCTCTTTGAATTCTGTAATTATCTTCAAATTATTACTAGTAAAGATCAAATTATCAATATAAAGACACATGATTAAGATTCATCCAGATTCAACAAACTTGATATAAAGAGTATATTCAAATGTACATCTTTTGAAACCATTTTGAGTGAAAAAAGAATAAATAATCTTCTTGTATCATGCTAGTATTCTTTGCTTCAATCTGTATAAAATTTTCTTCAATCGATAAACTGTATCTTCTTCTTCACTCTTCAGGAATTTCATATCTTGCAAGTTGATCAACATACACTTCTTCTTCTAAAGTGGCAAATGCAGATTTAATATACATTTGATATATCTTTCATTTAGTTTGAGCCGATAGTGAACTAATCATACGGATAATATCTAATATAGCAACAGGAGTAAATACTTCAAAGAAGTCAATACTTGATTTTTATTTGTATCCCTTAGCAACTAATATTACTTTGAAATGATCAACTTCACTGTTGGAATTGTATTTAATTTTGTAAACCTATTTTACTCCAATAGACTTCTTATTTGTTGGTAAATCTATCGGCTCCCGTATGTCCTTTTTCTCAATGGCATAAATCTCTTCATCTATTTTTTTTTCAATTGTTGACTCTAGAGACTTCTTCAAATTTCAACGGCACACAATTTGAAAATAAAGCAAAGTTGACGCGATTTCTTCATCAAATGGATCATCATCGCTGCCAACTTTATAATCTGTCAATCTAGCAGGTAGTCTACGTTTTCTTTAAGGTCTTCTAGATGATTTTAGTTGTTTAGTTGTGTTAGGTTGTCTTTCTTCTACTTTATCACATGAATTTGAAATTACAATCGGCTGCTTTCTGTTCCCATCCCAAATATCTTTGTCGTCAAGCGTCACATTTTTTGCTGATGATCATCTTCTTTGATTTTGGATTATACAGCTTGTATGCTTTTGAGTTTATGCTATAGCCATTAAAAATACACTTTTCGCCTTTGTCGTCTAACTTCTTCCTTAATTGATATGGAACATGGGTATAAGCAATACACCCAAAGACTCTGAAAATGATTAATGGAAGGCTTCTTTTCACTCCAAACTTTCTCTGGAGTCTTATTACGAACACTTTTTATTGGATACCTGCTATATACTAAAATATAAACGGTTGTTGCGACATACATGAGTATACTTTCTATATACTAAAATATGAACATGCTTTATAACAATAGAAAGTATATCCATGTATATCTACTAAAATTATTAATAAAAGTGATAAAGTACTTGCAACTACCATTGCTTGGAATCTCAAAAAAAACAAAGATCTGAATGCACCATTTCAAGCAATCTTTAAACTCTCCATAATTTTTCTGTAGAGAATGGATCTCCATACTTCTTTTTCAGTTGACAAATCTCACAAACACAATTAGAAATATGAATCTTTGGAAACAAGTATTTTTCTTGACAGATAATTTAGGCCAGAAAAATAAAAATATACAGACCGCATATGCCACCGTTAGCTATCATCAAGTATTACAGAACTCATGCAAGAAGAATTAACATGTTGAATTTTTAATGGAAATATTATGTTTGAAATCATCTTTACTTTATCTATGAACCTTTTGTTGTTGTCAAATATTATGCAAATATCCACTATATGTTATTATCTTATATCCGTTCTCAAATAATTGCCCCATACTCAATAAATTTTAATCAAGTTCGAGAGTATAGAAAACATAAAAAATATAATTCAGAGAACCATCATTCAATCTAATTGGTATTTGCTCTTTTCCTTCAATAGGGATTTTATACTATTACCAAATTTGAATAGAAATTTTTCTACCAAACATATGATTATCACAACCATTATCCAAATATCATATATTTTTATCTTCAGCATATGAGTCACTTGTAAAAAATAAAGTTTGAATATCTGAATTATCATCAGTATTTTGATGTTGATTTTCTGCAACGTGTACTTAATTATTATTCATCATTTTAATTTTGTAGTCTGCCACATTGTTTCCATACTTTCTATAATGAAAACAGTTGAAATTAGTTCGTTCTTGATAAAAATGCCTCGACTTCTTTTTCGGTTGACAAACCTGAAATTTGTTCCACCTCTTCCTTGATTAGGTGGTATAAAATTACTATAACTTTCATGGCTGTAATTTTCATAACCTCTGTCTCTGGAGTTTCTTCTACCTCTACTTTAAAAATTGAAAGCACGGTCTCGTCCTTCTTGTGTATAGCTTGATTCTGTACCATTATTTAAATTCACTCGGCTTTTCACAGCTACTTGAGTCGATTTTTCTAACTTCTCTAATATTCTGCTAATGTGACTTTACATGGCTCCTTGAAACTCTGCAATCGTCATAGTATCCATATCATGAGACTCTAATATTGTAGTCGACACATAACCATACTTCATCAGCATAGTGCAAAATTTTTTTTCCACCGTTTTATTATTGGGAATATCTTTTTTATAGACTCTTGTCTATTTGTAATACGAGAAAAATATTGCTCAACAGTTTATGAGTTAGACATCATCTCGTACCTTTTATATTCTCTTCTCAAAGACTGTAGCTTTATTTTTTGAGCTTTATCTATGTCTTTGTATGGCAATTTCAATGTGTTTCATATTTCTTTTGTACTTCTGGCATTTGCTATTTTGTCAAACACCGTATAATCTACACCTTGGTGAATTTGAGACAGGGTTAATTGATTTTTTTTCTATTAGACAGTATCAGCTCCTTCTTGCAAACCCAACTCAATAAAATTCTACAAGTTATGAGCCTTCAAATGGATAAACATCAAAGTCTCCTAGTAATCAAGTTTTTCATCTAATTTGGGAACAGACCACACAACATTAAAAGTATTTGCTATACTGACTATATGAATAAACAACTATCTGAGAACACTCCCACACCTCACAAACCCTCAAACACTTGGCTTTGAATTGAACAGTTTTGATACCAAATATAAATATAATATCCGCACTTTATTGGTCTCAGGACCACTCACTCACTTAAATAATACTATCATATTTTTCATCTTTCAAACTCACCAACACACTCATAAAGAAAAAGAGAATTTTTAATAACTCAATACATCTTCATTCATATGAAAATATGATTAAAATACGTGGGTTCAAGCCTTTATATGGGCAAAGTTTTAAAATAAAATAATTTTTATAACAACGAAGTACGGTTCTAATATTTCATGAAGTTAGTAAAAATTTTGACTAACCAAATTTCTTATTCAAATTTGCTTTAAATTCTTCAAATTTAGTCCAACTTAAAATTTTAAATTCATAATTCTTCCTTCTTCATGAATGTTGTGTTGTCTTGCACTGGAAAAACAATTTGATTCTTGTAGTTTCTACCATCTTCTAATTAGGATGCAACTTGGTTTCTAATGTCAATTCAATTTAATTTTAATTTTTTTTAATATTCTAGCATATTGTATTTTTTAAAATTTATTTTATCAAATACACCTATTATTACTTATGTTTATTAAAAATATTTTTAATTTATTAAATATAAATACTATAATTTTTTATATATAAAAATTAATTTTTATAATCTACATTTATAAAATAAAAATTTTATTAAACTAAGCCAAACTTAACTCAATTGGTTATTAGTATTCACCTTTTATTTCATGTACTAACATTTATCAATTATCATACCACTTCATTATGCTTCTATTTTATTTTTTTTTTTCATATACACCTTCTCCTTTTGTTTAATTTGTCTAATAGTGTTTCATATTACCATTTTGGAAATATTTGATAAAAAAAAAAATAATTATAAGATAAATTCTAACTATTTTTTTGTCCAGTAATACCATTATCCATTATCGTTGTATAACTCTGCAATCAATTATGAATGAATCTATACCCTAACTTGATCCTTTTAATTTATTAAACTATATTAAATATATATTAAAATTATCTAAAAATATATAATACATAAAATAAATTAAAATATATATAATTAATTTCAGTACCCACTTGTTATTTTTGTAATTTAATTATTATCCTAAAATAAAGTTATTTAAGCAGCAGCGGTGAGAAGACTGTGAACCTCAATAACAGTCAAATTCATTCATCATCCGTTGCTATGACTTCCTCTAACTATCAACAAAACGAGCATTCTTCTTCTAAATCTCCTGTGATCCGTTTCTTCAAGGTTATCCTCAGAAAAACTCTTCAAGATGAAAACTTTGTAAGCCTTTCTCGTCGTTTCCATCTCCTCTTTTTTCTTTTAAACTGTTTATCTTTTGAGATATTGTTAAGTTCAACAATAGATTCTCTCTTTATTCCCCTGCATATGATTTTTTTGGTTTATAAACACTTTTCTCGTAGAACAACACACATGCATGGCTTCTTAGCTGCAAAGATAGTAATAGTAAGCTCTTTAAAATTAATAGTGTTACTGTTCATCGCTTCTTGTTATCTAGATCATTTTTCATTAGCAATAATGTAGGCTTAATTATAATTAATTTTGCGGCAGAAATAGATAAAAAATACATAAGATGAAATAAAAACCTAAAAATATATTTGTTAAGTGGTTACATCTTATGTACTCCTGATGTATTCTTACTACAAAAGTAATTACAATTAAATCTACATTATTGTTAATGAAAAATAATCAGGTAACACTTTCACTAATCATTTTTCATTGTGCATATGTTCTGATTCTTATCATTACTGATTTGGTCACTACTAATTTTCATGTTGCAAAATAGTCCTTTGAGATTTGAAAATTAGTTTCTCCTTTAAAATAGGTGAAAGATTATTCTTTACCTACATACAAAATTTAGGACTAATATGCTTGGACCATTTTATTGCACTATTTATAATTATCGGTGAAGGATGAATTGGGGGTTTAATGTAACTATATGATGGCTTGACATATTTGATTAAATTATTTAACATAATACATATCAACATCTTGGTGAAGATATACTAATGTATATTACCTTATTGTTAATATGGTTATTAACATCATATTCATAACGCTGCAGAAGTTACCAAAAAAGTTCACTAGAAAATATGGTTCTGACCTATCAAACCCATTGTATCTTAAGCCTCCGGATGATACTGAATGGAGAGTAGGTTGGATCATTCATGATGGTGAAATTTTGTTTAAAGAAGGTTGGAAAGAGTTTGTTGCATATTACTCTCTTGATGATGGCCATGTGTTATGGTTTGAGTATAATATTGGAACTTCTCGCATTGAAGTACAAATATCTGACATGAGTGGCCTCGAAATAGAGTATCCTGTCAATGATCAGATCAAAGAGCACCCGCCACAACACAGGGGCGAGCCGGTGGAAAGGCCAAAAGAACAACAAACTAGAGATGTGGATAGCAGTCCCAACACTCAAAACATGAGACTTAACGAGGTACGGCAGAAGAAAAGATTGAATGAACCACTACTAGGAGTCCGGGGCCAACCGAAGAAAAAACTGAGAGCACCAGTGTCATCTGCTTCTAAAGGTAGACAGTTGGAAAATGACACACAAATCAGGGAAGGTATTAAATTTGAAAAGAAAAAACATAAGATGCCAGTGTCTATCAATCAAGATTCTAATGGTATGTGTCTCACGATTGGATCATCCTTTTCTTTTGTGGATTCAACCGTTATTACTTGCAATTGCTATTTGTATATTATGGTGGTAGCTTCTGATTCTTTGTTTCTCATGTACAAGGCAAAAGAAATAGAAAAAGAAAAGATTCTGAATCTTCTGTTAGTCCCTGTCTTGCAAGACCTGAATCTCTGAAAGAAGCTAAGAAGTTCAAGTGGGAAAAGCCCTCTTTCATCATCAAGATAAAGCAACTGTCTCAAACGAGGGCACCACGTGTAAGTATAAGTTAATACATATATCCGTCATGTGAACCTCCATGTGCTATCATTCTTTCAAACTTTATCTTATTTCTAACGATAATGACATAAATATGATGTGCTGCAGTACTTTCCAACTAAATTCTTCAGGAAGTATTTTGTAAATAATCCACAAAATGCTAATATAAGGTTTGGAAAGAAGTTATTCCCTGTTAAGTTGATCTATAGGCCATCATCATGTGATGCCTTTATGTCTGCTGGTTGGAACTTTTTTGCTCGAGCTAGTAAATTACAAGCCGAAGATGTTTGTTTGTTTAAGCTCGTCAATAGAAAAGATCCAGTGCTTGATGTTCATATTTGTCGTCGACAACGCCGCGGTAAGGCAATTGTTTAGAAATTTTTAAGCTGCGTTATTCTGTAAAAAAATTAAGATATCAGTCCAACGTTGAAAACGTAATTAACTTTAATAATGGAATAAAATTTAGCATTATCCTCATTAAAAAAAATTATATTAAAATTTAATTGATCTCGTGTTTGACTTGGAGTACATTTTAAAAATCTCTAATTTTTCCCTTCCTCTAAACATTTATAGCAGTAGAATCCCAATCTCAAGAGAACTATTGTTAGTTCTGGCTGAGGATGCAATTAGCTTATGACTGCAGTGACTATATATTTGGTCCTTAATGTAATCACAATTTGTTATATAAACTAATCTTATAATAAAATTTTTGTTGGTCTCCAACCCTATAGATATAGCTTGTATCCAAACTCTCCACAAGTAATGTTAGAAACAAGAGACTGAGAGAGTGATCTGAAAAGTGTATTATTGAGTTGTGTTGAAAGGTACAATATACAAGGGGTATTTATAGGTGCTAAATGAATCAAAGTAATAAAGACATAGAATCCTACAATTAATATACAGATATACTATATAAATACTAATTGATCTAAATTGATTCTAATGATTCTCTAACAAGTAAGATTCATGCTAATTTTTTTTTACAATCTGTTATGATATTAGAGTCACTTTCCAAATCAGTGACTCATGAGATTCAGCTCCTGAAAGAAGTTAAGGAGCTCAATTCACAGAATCCCTCTTTCATGGTCAAGATAAAAGACAGTGATCCAAGAAGATCAAGGCCTGTAAGTTTATTTCTTATCTGTGACAAAACATAATATACCATACAAACTTTTTGAGTGCTAGTTTATACTTAATTTCACAAATTGTAAGTTTATAACTATTTTTAACCATAGTGATTCAAAAATGAAATGTGGTGCAGAACTTATCAGCTATCTTCTACAGAAAATATTTTAAAAAGAATCAGCAGAATGTAAAGTTACAGTTCGGAAAGGAGTTGTGGCCTGTTACTATAATCTACAATCCGTCGTCAAGAAACACCTTTATTTCGGCTGGTTGGAGCTCTTTTGCTAGAGCAAATAAATTAGAAGCTGGAGATGTTTGTGTTTTTGAGCTCATCAATAAAAAAGATCTATTTAATGTTCATGTCTGTAGAGTCCAATACTAGACTAATATATTATAACTTCAGGAACTAAGAGCTCGTAATTCTTAGACAAGTTAATTTTGTGAAGAATGTATCACCTTTCTTTTGTTGAATCAAACTTCTACTGTATCCTGGATTCCTATCCTTTTTGGTGTCACTAGTTATATATATATAATATATATATATGAACTAAGTGCTTTAATTTTACTTGTTTTGCCACTTCATGATTGCATTGTTTATCCTCTCAAAGTGAAGATATGGTTGTGTTTGGTTATAGGGATAAAAAAAAGTGAGACAGAATTTTCATGAATTTTTACCTATGAATCTAACCGATCAACTCATTAAGATAGTATATTATAAAAAAGATTGAAGATTAATAAAATATAAAATAAGTAGAATTACTTTTATGTCTATTATAATTCCAATATTTATAAGATTTTTTTTTTAGAATACTAATGTACTAATTTCGTGCTTTTTATTTTGAGAGAATTTTTCTTATTTTATCAAATAAAATTTTTAAAAATTAGAGAGGTTAAGAATTTTTTAAAAATAATTTTTAAGTCTTTTTCACACTTAAGAACTTTATTAATACATTAAAGATAAAACCATTTTTAAGTACTACCACTAGAATTTTAATCCTCTATAATTAAGAGTTTAAATATAGTTTTTGATTTATCATTTCTGGTTACACGGTGTGTGTTGTTTTTTTCTCACTGTTTTGTGTGTATATATATAACTGCTTATATAAGTAGCGAGTTCCTCATGTATCTAGACAGTTCTTCTTGGTATTGCATTGAGTACTTTCATGAGAGTAGAGACAACTCATATTGAGGGTAAAATGGTAACTTCATCATCCACCACCTCTTAAATACTCTTCTGTTGCTGTCATCTTCTTTAGCTTTTTCAATTAACTTGTCTTCTTACCGGAGACTGTGACTGTGTCTGTGAACAAGAAGAACATCCATGGCTTCCTCTATTTCCTCTGATATCCGTTTTTTCAAGATTGGTCTCAGAAAAAGCCTTGAAGATGGAAACCTTGTAAGTATTTTCTTCACTTCATATCTTCTTTACTTATAATATTATTTAATGCATGCATTCCTCTTTGTGATTTTTCCCTTGTAAGGGTTTCTTCATTTATGCTTATTACTAAGACTAGTTTCATACTTTCATTTGAATTGCAGAAGTTACCAAAGAAGTTCAGTAAGAAATATGGTGATGGTGTTCCAAATCCAGTGTATCTGAAGCCTCCAGATGGCACTGCATGGAAGATAGATTGGTCTTTGTATGATGGTGTGATTCAATTTGAAAATGGTTGGAACGAATTTGCTTCATATTACTCTTTGGATAATGGCCATCTGCTGTGTTTTGCGTACAATGAAACTTCTAACATTGAAGTACAAATTTTTGACATCATTGATGGCTTTGAAATAAAGTATCCTTCCTTGGATCACATCGGCGATGACAATTCGATTGAGATCTTGAATGAACTGCCGCCACGAGGCTGGCCGAGCATAAAACTGAAAGCAGCAGCAGAAGTATCATCTCCGTCTACAAGTAAAATATTGAGGAGTTCTGTCAAAACTGGAGATGTAGAAAAGGGCCCTGATAAACAAAACTGGATGTAGTGTTGCAACAATGAAGAAGCTAGTCAATCTGAAGAGACAGGTCTTAAGATGCCAATAATTCAAAGTGCCAGAGTTGATCCTGATAGTATGTAATTTCATGATCAATTCATCCTTTTATTTTCGTAGATTCTAATGTAATCCTTTGTGGCTAAAATGCATAAAACATAGTTACAAATTCACCAAATATGTATCGTACGCATATTGCATGTGTACCATACCAGACCGTATTGCATTTCATGTAACTATGCAATAAATATCTTATTGTTCTTAGGCTGTGTTCAAATTTTGTTCAAATGAATAAAAGTTACTGTGTTGTTTGAAGCTTGAACTTAGCTACAAGTAACTTCTATGCAAATTTTTATGGTGTACATGTAAAGTTGTTCAAGAAGCAAGAAAGCTCAAGTCAAAGAATCCCTCTTTCGATAACTAGTAGGTTTCGCTCCCAAACCAACCCAGTAGGACAGTTTAAAATTTTAAGTGTGTCAAGTGATTGTGTGTTGCCATAGGATATGCAATTAAGAAGTGAAAAAATTGTACGCATGACAGACGAATTTTCAAATATAAATGGTGGATGTGGCTGTAGTTGCACAAGTGATTTAAAATAGCGACATGATGACACATGTCACTCCACTAACAAAGTTAGTTCTTAGTTCTTACAGTTGCTATTTTATTTCTCATTAAAACCAGGGATCAAAATATCTTACATCACGAGTATACTTACAAGAACTAGAGTGAACATTAACCCTTCCTCAGCATTTCAACAATGAAATACTTCTAATGTAATAGTTCTCTGGTTTCATAATGATGACCACTTTTGCATCTCTACATTACTTCTTGACTAAGAAATAAGCAATAGTGACAAAAGAAAAACAGATTAAACATTCTAATTGCCCTGGAAATCACTGTAGTGTCAAGATTTGGCTACTCAATACGGAATGAAAATTTGAAATCCGAGGAGATGTTTGCTCATTTGCGTTATTAACTTCTTAAATTATATTTGCATTTACAATCCGTATAAAATGAATATTACAGCCGTAGTTAACTGTTGCTAAAGGAAATCATATTCCACACTACAATTGCTAAACTATTTAATCTCGATATTATATGCATTTTCTGTACAGAAATTACAGATATATACAACAAAAGTGGAGCTGCAGTTTGGGCTGCTACCAAGATTAAGCAAGACAACTTATCGATGCGTCGTCCACTTGCGCCACCAGCACATAAACTGCATCCTTCAGCGTGCTGTGGGTTCGGCCATAAAATACATAAACAAGTAGCCCTATTGCCAGCCATATAGAAACACGCGCCCATGTACCAGACCTGGAAGTAAAAACCGGCTGGATAAGTTGCACAATGGAAGAAAAATACAGGTTAACCGAGCTATACTAAGTAAATGGGATGCTGAAAGTGCAGTAATATCCCATTAATTTGTTCTTCAAGTGTTCCCTAGAGGACTCCCTAGGTTAGGTCTGTCATGCAAAAGTAAATTGCTCATCCAAACACAAATTCGAATGCAAATGGGATGAATGTAAAGTGTAGTTGGGATATTATTTGGTGTAAAAAATAAGAGTATCTTTATTATTTGAAAAAACATATGAAAATTTGTAGGCAAGCTAAAACAATTTCTATTTTAAAAAAAAGGTAGTCAAGGAGCATTATATTATGCTATTATTCACAAGTGATGCTGTGAAGATATGACTGATATTTTGGATTTTCTACTATTTATTTTTATCACCGAAAATGAGTAGAATTTGATTTTTATGAAATATCAATAATGAATAATGATTTTAATGGAAGAAAAAATAGTTTAAACGTTGCAAATTTGCAATAATATGTGTGTAGTACTAATTCATAAGAACAAACAATTGAAACGAAATTCTTACAATACAATACATATGAAAACAAATTAACAAACTGTGTGTAGTAATAATTGATCTACATGTTCTTTAAGTCAAAATTATATATGAACCAATAGAAAAATCCATCAAATAAAACAGCACCTCAACAACTAAAGGGCTTTTCATAAGGGAGGGATGCATTACCAAGGTAATTTGATTGGTTCATCAAGCAAGAAAATAGTTGGGTTCATCAAGCAAGAGAGTATTTGTTAAATCAATTATGAGGTAGAATAAATGAATTTAATGCCAAAACACATGCAAGAGTGCTTCTCATATTAAAAGTGTTATGCATAACAAAAATGATAAACTATGCACATTTAGCCTTAGCATTTTTTTTTGGTGACTATTTAGCATTAGCATTACCGTGGTGATTAAGCTATAGAATAAAAAGTAAAATAAAATAAGAGCCTATATTTAACTGCAAAAGGGCATATATAATTTTCGCCAAATTATTCTAAAAATATATAAGCAAATTGTTGATCTTTAAAATTTTAATTTGCATTCACATAATGAACATCCAATTGATTTTTCTTTAAAAATGTAGCAAAATTTATCGTAAAAATATTGTGATTAGTTCTATGCACTATTTCTTAATAAATAAAGCTTTCTCATTAGGTAAAATTCAACCAAAAGAGCATATGCTGTATTAATTTTAGATACTATCTCTTAATAGATAAAGTTTTTATTTTATCTTTTACCATTTTTTCTTCTTTTGGATACATTATACCTCGTTTTAGATAACATAGAAAGCAATTTCCTTCCTCCAAATAGCCGTTCAAGTGGGCTTCTTGTTCTTAGAAGCTTTGACAATAGCATAAATAACTCTATTTGTTTATGTTTGCTTTCAATATTAAGGTTTTCATTGCCATCTGTGCCTCCTGATGAATTCTTCCTCTGATTTTCTTAAGTCTGTTTTTCAACTTCCATAAGGTCGACTCACTCTATTTAAAGAATGCAAAAACATTCGTTAACATATGTAATTCTTTTTTTTCCTAATTGCTTTTAGTGAAACCAAGAAAAACATATCTATTATTTTGTTATCTATTCTTATTTAAGATTTATGGAAGGAAAAAATAGATGACATTATGACACTTGGGATGAAGTATATAGATAAATTACCTGAGCATCATTGTTGAGATCCACCTCTTCTGCAGTTGCCTGGAAGCTTGGTATATTTTGGAAGACAATTTTGCGATGCTTTACTTATATCTTCAGGTGATTAACCGAGCAAGAGCAGCTCCTTTCTCTTTTTCTCCGTTGTCATTTTCCAGCAACCAATATTCTCAAACAGCTTTATGGAGTTGACAAAGTAAGGCGTTTCTGCTTTGAAACAGAGAAAGATATAATGACAAATAAGTCATTAGAACACGTATAAAGTAAGGGCGGCACAAAGAAAAGGATGATTTGAGTATAGTTCATCTCCAATTATATTTTCATTTAAAGATAATCAAGAAATACAATTAGTACTTTAAAGCGATTAACAGATTAATGGAATTGATTTAAGTCCAAGGATCAACGTAATGCCACGTACGTCTTCAAATATGAAAAATGGGTTATGTAATCTTGTGCATTACAGTTCAACAGTTAGGAAAAGAAAATATAAACATGCTTTAACTTGTCTACTTCACATTGTACTCAAAGCATGAAAAGTATATCTGACTGAAATTGAGACCCAAGAATACTTTTAATGTTTATCTATTCGATTGAACTATCAAACTCATTTAGCTTTGCCATGACATTTGTCTTTGTCTGTAGCCTTTTCAAATTCGCAGTGTGATTGACACTATCACTTGGACCAACCTATGAATAGAAGAATTTTTTTTTTTTTGGTGACTAAGAAACTTCTTATTTAATACAACTATCCAATCTATCAATTATTTGGAAAATGCATCTCTTCTAAGTTCAAAGTGTGACTAATAATTAATCAGTATTATTATACATTTTTAGTTATTTTTCAAAGTATTGTCTACCCGTTTCTTCTTCCTTCTTTCTCAGTTATATCCTAATAAAGACAGATTTAAAAAAGAATCAGAGATATAATTAAAGAATAAAGATAGAAAAGTCACCTTTAAGTTTGTGTTAGTAGTGTAAACCCTTGCCAGATAATACAACATAAAATAGTATTGTCAATAAACTGCAGGACAAGTACACCTTTGATCTTAGCTTTAAGTCGAGGGTGAATCCTTGGTCGTGAAATCAATTAGATAGATATTAACTTCAAGTCCTTCCATAAACCACCAAATTCAACTAACAGTAAGAATAAAAAATTACCTATATATTCATTATTCTGAATCTATTTTGTTGAGAACAATAAAATAGATATTTTTCAGGAGTAGCATACATTATTTTCAACTTAAAAAAAATACTTTTTTCCGTTAGACTTATTGTCTGAATGTCGATCTTATTATAAAATCAGCCCATCTTGTTAAAATTATCTTCACAATGTGAAAATATCAAAGTGCATAGTTTCATCCTGACAAATATTTTTATTGGTTTTCAAAACTTGTCTATTTATTTCAGTATTGTGTTAGATTGTTGTATGTACCATAAATGCCACAACTTCTTTTGGGAAAAAAAAAAACTCTTAAATGCTGTAAAAGCAGAGAAATTGAGCACTACAAAATAATAATAGCAAAAATCTTTACACTGCAAAAGCAAAGGAATTAAACTCTACAAATAAATTATAAAACAAAAAAGGCCATGTTTGGTGCTTTTAAAAATATTTTGTCAAAAATTAAATCTTTTCGGGAGGTCAAAAATGATAGTAGGCTCACATTATTTATATGATCAGTGCCCCTTTTCTTTTCTTTTTTTTTTCCGTACATACGCACATATCAATTCCTGAAAAAAAAATTCCTTATTTTAAATCAACAATGATGAGAAGACTCAAAAAAGAAAATTTAGAAAACAATAGAAATAATCTAAATAAGGACCATTTAGAACCTTCAAGTTGTTTATTTGCTCAAAACAGCAATTCAATTACCTCTACCATTCTTACCTTACTACAAATTATACTACTTTCACCATTAATATAAAAATTCAGAGACACTACCACCTTTGCCACTGCTATATGATCAAACATGGTTTGGTGTTGCTCTTTTGCCAAAACTATTCTATCATTTTTCCTATTATCACATTTGCTGTGGGAAATGGGAACCACTCTCACTGCATACTACTGCCACATATCACTATTGTGTTATCATAATAACTACTAATTTAGTTATATTATATGTCTGTTGAATTTTCAAATTATAGCAAGCTATTATAAACATAATTATTAATCTTAGACGTTGTGAAATTCAATTAGAGACAAAAGTTTTATTGTTGTAACCAATTAGAGAATTAGCTACGGATAATTTGATACCTGAAGAACTTATACTAAAAAGTCCAATAACTCCTCACCTAAAATTCCAAAACTAATTTGAAGGTTAAGAATAAAAGGTTAATAACTCTTACAGCTCGTGGTGATGAAGATTCTTATATACTTTCTCAAGTTGTTCCATGTCATCATTATTCCATCCACTTTGGTCTTTCTTAGCTGTTCCCTCCTTTCCATCTTCTTCCTCTTTTCCTTATTCCTTCTCATGCTCGTCACCATCATTCACATCAAAACCATCTTTTGCATGCTCCATCTATATTACAAAAACAACCCCTTAATCACAAATAAAAAATAATGAATCACTATACTTGCACAACATTCTAGAAATCTTGCTTCACCAACACTTACCTCTTCAAACTTCATAAAAAGAAAATTTTCCATCAAAGTGAGAATAAAGTAAAACCTTGGTTAGGAAACTAACATTACAGAGAGAGTAAATGAGTAAGCAAACAGCTAAAGTAGCCCTTAATGCATGTAAAACCATAGCACTAACAAACTAACACCAAAAAGCAAGTAATCAAAGAGCCCTATCTCTATTCAACTTGGCAATTACAAATAGTTCAAGTCGCACAGTCCCTATTCCACTTGCTGCTCATAAAAGATGGTGTTTTCTATGGTCTAAATTGTTTCAAAATCCAAATTCATTAACATGAGGATAGAAAAAAACAAAGAATAAATTAGAACAGGGGGTGACATATTTGACAACAACTATAACCATTATTTTCCTGACCTCAAACATCATTGCATCTGTAGTTGTATCTGATCGATATTTTGAAATGTCATCACATATAACAAATTAATAGTCACAAAAGATCTGAAAAGAGAAAAATTGAAGTTTTAACCTGTGAATTACAGAACCATTTACGACAACACTTTCAGCTGCAACTCGTTTATATGTCTTGAAATCCTAAACAGCAAAACAAAAACAACAACAAAAAATGAATACCTGAGAATAGATAGAGGAATATTATTAAAACGTGACAGCTAAGATTACCTGCACTATGATTCCAGTCCCAAGATGATTGACTTTTCCTTGGCCCTTCTGATTCTTTGAGAGAGTGACTTCAAACCACCAAAAGCTTGTCGCTGTGGGCTTCCCTCTTTTGTTGCATCATTTCATAGGTGTCAATGGCGAGGATAGGAAATTGCTGCCAGCTCCACCATTGCCGACATCGACATCTCCTAATCTATCTTCTTCAAGTGGGCATGGCATTCCATTGAATTCAATTAGCGTTTTCAACCAACCAAACAACAGAATAAAGTGAGTGAGCGAGAGAACTAACCATCCTTCATTCGCAGCACCCACTGGCAAAGGAACGGCTGCGACGTCGTTCTACGGTGGACGCAGCTCTGCGGATCCAACATCGGCAGTGGCCTCTATCACCGCTGTAGCCTCATTCCTCTTATTTTCTCTGTCGACAGTCGACCTGGCCTCCTTCTCTATGTAATTAAGTTTTGGGTAATTTTAAAATAAAAAAATAGCAACTATATAATTAAGTTTGTTAATCAGAACCGAACCCGTAATCAATTCGGTCATTGATCGGGTCATTAGATTACTGGTTCAATCGGTAAATCACTGATTCATCCAGTTAATTCGGTCATAACTAAAAAAATATAAAATTATATAAAAATGCAGCAGCCAGTAACAACCAGCAACTAAAAATACAGCAACCAGCAACAAAAAATACAGCAACCAGTAACAACCAGCAACTGAAAACACAGCAACCTTTCCACAATTCAGCAGATTTTAACTAGCAACAATAGAACAGTTAACTAATATACCAACCAGCAACCACTATGCACCAACAATACAATTTAAGACCAATTTTAACTAAAATTCAACCAGCTTCAACAACTACTCTAAAAAAATCAAATTTATTAGTAGATTCCATAACAATAGGTCAATAGCAGAGGCACTGACCTGAGGGAGCAGAGGCACTAAGGCAGAAGAGGAATTGTTGCTGAGCTTTCTGACGGCGAGGTGAGGGGAGAAGCAGTGACGCCCGGGAGAAGTAACGACGCCGCAGAGAGTGACCTCGTCTGATGAGGGTTTGGCGATGTGAGGCACCCACAAACCACAGAAGCAAAAGCAACGAAGTAGAAGCAGAAGAAGCACAACCCACAAATGACCAATATAACAACGAACACGGCGAGGTGAGGGGAGAAGCAGTGACGGCCGGGAGAGTGACGAACGCCGCGGAGAGTGACGACGACGTTCGGCAGTGACTGTTGAGGCCGATTGATGAATTTATTTTTGGTCTCAGACACTCAACTCTCAACACTCAAGAGATCTGTCTCAGTCTCTCAGATCAGATGCCATTAGGGAGATGTGAGTGAGGCAATGGGGAAGGGGGGAATAGCCTAGGGTTCATTGATTTCAGATTTAACGAAAGGGGAGGAATGTTTAACGACGCCGATTAGAAGAAACAAAAAAAATTACACAGACCCGGACCGGGTCAAAGCACCTGGCCGGGTCACCGGTTTAAACTAAACCCTCCGGGCTAAACCGGGTCTTACCGGTTCAATGTGTAGCTCGGTTCGATTAGATAATTAGATGACCGAATTTCCGGTCGAACCGGTTAAATCGAGCCGGATCTGATAACTATCTATTAAATTAGAAAGAAAAAATTGAATTTGATTTTAATAAATTGAAATATAATACTAAATTTAAGTTTGATTTTAAAGGACTAAAATACATTTTTAGGTAATTTTAAAATTAAAAAAATAGCAACTATATAATTAAGTTTGTTTTATTGAATTAGAAAGAAAAAATTGGATTTGATTTTAATAAGTTGAAATATAATATTTAATATTAAATTTAAACCATAAAAACTATTTTAGAATTAAGTTTATTAAATGAATTAAAAATTATAATTTTAAATTAAAATTTTTATTGGAGTTGATTTATGAAATGAAACCAATATTACTTTAGAGATAAAGTATTACATTAATAGAGACCAATACAATTTTGGTACTTGTATAATTATGTTGATGAAATAATTAAAAATAAAATAAAATTTTAATTAAACTA
Organism: Arachis hypogaea; assembly: GCF_003086295.3. Lineage (NCBI taxonomy): Eukaryota > Viridiplantae > Streptophyta > Magnoliopsida > Fabales > Fabaceae > Arachis > Arachis hypogaea. The sequence goes on from NC_092045.1 coordinate 114,074,340, forward strand.
ATATTAGGTATTAGAGGAACAAAATTTATTTTTACTTTTAACTCACTATGTATGACATATAGACTCACAATAATTTTGTACAATCCAAAATAAAATACAATTAAAATTAGCATTCAAAATGCTCTCATAATTAATTATAAACATATTCAACAATATATAAAAGTACAAATAATTAAGTTGTAATATTTAAATAAGGAAAATTTTCACTCTCCTCTCTGAAATGCTAAAATGACACTTTCTTCTTCTCTATTTATAAAATATACATTTTTTTCCTTTGTAAAATTTAAAAAATCTCTTTTTTAATCCATTTTAAATTTTTTGTATTAATTAATGTTAACTTTATCTATTTTTCAAGAAAAAATAAATTATTTTTTATAAAAATATCCTTTAACAAAAAAATTTATTTTTTTCATTAAATTTTACTTACTAAAATACTCTTTAATAAATTATTTTTTTATTTATTAAATCATATTTTTACCAAAATATTTTTAAAAAATGTATAATTAAATTAATTTTTTTAAAATATCCTTCAATAATTTTTTAATTATTAAATTATAATTTTACCAAAATTTTTGTTAAAAATTATTTTTATATTTTACTATTAATTTTTTATTAAAAATTATTTTTATATTTTACTATTAATTTTTCGATATCAATATATATTATTTTAACATTAAATAAAAAAATCTTACCACTGTTAATGTGTATAACAATTAATATATATTGATATCGAAAAATAATCTTACCAAGATTTTTTTATTTAATGTTAAAATAATATATATTGATATCAAAAAATTATTAGTAAAATATAATTATAATTGTTAACAAATATTTTGGTAAAATCACAATTTATTAATTAAAGAATTATTGAAGGGTATTTAAAAAAATAATTTAATTATTTTTTTAAATATTTTGGTAAAAATATAATTTAATCAATAAAAAAAATTATTAAAGGATATTTTGGTAAACAAAATTTAATGATAAAAAATAAAATTTTTGTTAAAAGGTATTTTTGTAAAAAAAATTATTTTCCTTTAAAAATGGATAAAGTTAACATTAGTTAACACAAAAAAATTAAATAAATTTAAAAGGAGATTTTTTAAAAATTATAATAAAGAAAAATATATATTTTATAAATAGAAGAGAGATGAATATCATTTTAATATTTTTAAAAAAGAAGAATAAAATATTTTTTTAAGTAACGTCACGTCAAAATATTTAAAGTATTTTTAGTTGTCTAAAATATCATGTAAATAACTAATTTATTGAATTAAATTTAGATTATAAGATTTAATTGGTAAAATTATTTTAATTATTATATATCTTCTTTATAATTGCATTTTATTAGAAGGTAAATTCTATGGTGTAGAAAGAAAAAATTTTCTACACCTATAGAATTATCGTGGCACACTTATAAAAAAGACATCTTGTGGGCTGAATAATTTTAAATTTTTTAAAATTGATGTTGACACTTTTCTATCAACTGTCACTTATAGTGAGAGATTAATAAACCTTTCTCTTTGATCGTAGCAGATTAATAAATTTATTAATAAAATAATATTTTATAATAATTTATTGTGTCTTGGGCTTATTACATTGGATCAGTATATGTGTTTCACGTGATTGTGGGCTTGTAAATATAATAGCCTAATGGGGAGTTTTACGGTGTGGATGAAGAAAAGTATTCACATGTGTGGATTTTATGTATCTATCTTGCCTAAACGACACATATCTCTTGTGGTATCTAAAATTTTTCAGTTAAAGCAGTAGGTTCCGTGATAGTAACTGTAAGCGACAACTAAGTTGGGTTGGTTTAGTAGTTAGATCACTAGTGCAAGTGTCGGGAGTCCGAATTCCGCTTTGTGCATGCAGTAACTTATTGGCCAGCGACAAACCCTTAAATAGAGCTCAGTACCGCGGCAAATTAGTCCTTGACCTGCCGGGTTGGGAAATACCGTGAGAAACAAAAACAAAAAGTAACTGTAAGTGACAGATTTTATCTTTCTCAATGATGATTAGTTGCTGTAATTATTTAATGTTAATTAGTGGATTATTTTTTTTTCCCTTGAGCTTATTATTTTATTAGGCTACAAAAATATATTATACTATGGGCTTTGATGGGCTGGTTATGTAAACTTTATTGAGCATATGGTGGTGTCTCTCTTCATTACGATAGTTTTACTTTTTTAGAGCCAATTTAAAAATAATAAATTTTTATAATGAATTTAGATATACCAATTATCTTATATTATCTTTTTTAATATTTTATGTTTATGATGTTAGTTTTACTTAACAATAAAAATTACAACTTATTGGACTCATTTCAGTTCTTCTGATTTGCAATTTTTTTCTTTCTTTATTCATATGATCATTTTAATTTTTTATTAAAAAAATTATTGTCGTATTCTATCTTTTTGATGTTACGCAAAGATTTTTTTTTTATAAATATCTTTGCTTATTATTATTATTATTATTATTATTATTATTATTATTAGATGTCTGAAGCTTGTGAAGAGTATAATTAGCATTAGTAGGGAGTAAATTTACTAGAATAAATAATAAGAATTTTGTACATGTATATTTTGTTTTAAAATAGTGATGAGACAATTTTCGTAATTATTTTTCATACAATATGGGTTATTATTTATTATTATTTTTATTTTTGTCAAAGTATTTTGTGGATGTGATAAATTTATCTTAATATTTTGATTCTATTTATTTAGAAATTAGGTTTTTATCAAAGGGAAGGTATAAAATATGTGTAAAATTTTAATATTTAATATTTAATATTTTAATATGTATAAAATATGTGTAATTAATTTTGTAGTTAATTTTTATTATAAATCTAATATAGTTGAAAAAAATATTAAAAAATTAATATTTTTTATCAATATTAATTAATATCTTATTTTTATACTATTAAGACTTAAGATTTAGAGTTTAATATTTAGAATTTAATTTTTAGAGTTTAGAGTTAGTCAAATATTGGTAAAAAGATAATAAATATTGTTGGTAATGTAACTGTTCATACCCTGGCCCAATACAAAGGCCCAGGTCCAATCAAAAGGCCTAATCTAAAGGATTAGAGCCTAACTAGGTACCGACCTTCACATAAGAAGTCGGTATCAACCACGACTTGGTCAGAAGAGGTCGGATGAAAGATTAGCTGGCAGGTAAACACTCATTCAAATGAGTAACCGCCCCTAAAATCTCTCTAACCACCTCATAAAGTCATATCTTAACCTCCCCAAGATAATAGGGACGGTTACCACCCTAAAGATACGGCACTACACCAACGGTGGTTATTGGCTCATCTCTATAAATACACTGACACACCCTCAGGTATCCCTAAGTCCAATACTCTCTAAGACCTGCTTACGCTCTTGCTAACTTAGGCATCGGAGTGTCTTTGCAGGTACCACCCCCCATTCACACGCGAGCACAAGTCGGACGGAGCCTCCCGAGTTGCGGACCTACCCGGAGTCTTCCTCCATCACACACTTGGGCCGCCTAACGCCATCCGCGTTATTAATCTCCGGTTACCTACCGTAACATTGGCGCCGTTGCCGGGGACCCGAGAGATCATTCAACGATGGCGGATAGATCCCACGAAGAGGGCCATGTGGAAACAGATTCTGACCAAGAGAATCTGGACATGGGAAATGACAATGAAGACACAGCCCAACAACAAGATAACGACCAACACAGAGAGGGTACCTCCGGAGTAAGGAATCCGAAGGTAAATTCCTCAGATGGACGTGAATCAGAAAAGGGTGGACCACCTCACGTAACTGAACTAATGGGATTGGTCCATAGCCGCTTGGAGCAATTGGAACAAGAGCGGGAGAGGCAAAAGGAAACCGAAAGGTACCTTAAAGAGGAGATGGAACGGCGAAAAGAGTTAGAAAGGAAACTCTTACAGCTAGAATCCTCCCTCAAGAACTCCCGCGATGAAGGAGAAGATCAACTCCCGGGCGGAGAAGATCCTTTCAGCGAGGACATCATGAGGGCAAAGGTTCCAAGGAACTTCAAAAGCCCTGATATGGACCTCTATGATGGAACTACGGATCCAAAGCATCATCTTAGCAACTTCAAAAGTCGGATGTATCTAGCTGATGCCTCCGACGCTACGAGATGCAAGGCTTTCCCGACCACTTTATCGAAAACAGCGATGAAGTGGTTCGATAGCCTCCCCCCGAGATCCATCACCAGTTTTGAGGACCTCTCGAGGAAATTCTTGATGAGGTTCTCAATCCAAAAGGATAAAGTAAAACATGCACCGAGCCTCCTGGGAATAAAACAGGAGGTCGGAGAGTCTTTACGAGCCTATATGGAAAGGTTCAATAAGGCATGTTTAGAGATTCAAGATCTGCCGACAGAGGCAGTAATAATGGGGTTAGTCAATGGACTTAGAGAAGGTCCCTTCTCACAGTCCATATCTAAAAGACATCCCGTTTCTCTAAGTGATGTACAAGAAAGGGCCGAAAAGTACATCAATATGGAAGAGAATGCAAGACTAAGAGACTTGAGTTCACGACCTGGACCTACTTCCTCCTCTAGGGAAAGAGAGAGGGAAGTCAGGAAAAAGGAAGAACCCGGTCTCGAGAGGCCCAGAAAGTATCACTCTTATACTCCTCTAAAGACTTCTATAGTGGATGTATACAGAGAGATTTGCAACACTGAAAGGCTGCCACCCCCAAGACCTATTAAGAATAAAAAAGGGGGAAGCCGCAGCGAGTACTGCGAGTACCATAAAATATATGGTCATTCCGCCAACGACTGTTACGACCTCAAAAATGTGATAGAAAAGCTGGCTAGAGAAGGTCGGCTTGACAGATATCTCATGGAGAGGTCGGACATCCATGGAAAAAGAAAGCGAGATGATATGGATAGAAGAGATCCACCACCACAGACCCCTGAGAGACATATCCATATGATCTCAGGAGGATTTGCGGGAGGTGGAATCACTAAATCTTCTCGCAAAAGACATCTCAAAAGAGTCTACCAAGTCGGGGATGAGACACCCAACCTCCCCACTATATCATTCACAAAAGAAGATGGGCAAGGGATAATCCCCGGGCATGACGATCCCGTGGTAATAACCATGATCCTAGCCAACGCCCATCTCCACAGAACCCTAGTAGACCAAGGAAGCTCGGCGGACATCCTTTTCAAGTCCGCCTTCGACAAGCTAGGGTTGGATGAAAAAGAATTGAAAGCTTACCCCGACACCCTATATGGGTTAGGGGATACGCCAATAAAACCACTGGGATTTTTACCCCTTCACACCACCTTTGGAAGAGGGGAAAAATCAAGGATTCTGAGCATAGACTTCATAGTCATCGATGAAGGGTCAGCCTACAATGCCCTAATTGGCAGGACTACCCTTAATCGTCTTGGAGCAGTGGTATCAACTCCCCACCTTTGCATGAAATTCCCGACTCCAGGAGGAATCGCAACGGTAAGGGGAGATCAAAAATTGGCAAGGAAGTGCTATAACGAAAGCCTGAATCTGAGAGGGAAGGGCAAAGAAGTCCACACCACAGAATTAAGTGGTGCAAGGACTAGAGAAGAGCTACGACCCCAGCCGGGAGGAAAAACCGAGGAGATACGAGTCGGAGAGGAGGAAGGAAAAAACACTTACATAGGAGCCAACCTAGGGGAAACCCTGAAACAAAGGTTGGGTGAACTCCTAAGAGCTAATTCCGACCTCTTCGCCTGGAAGGCTTCCGACATGCCCGGGATTGATCCCGAGCTCATGTCTCACAGGCTCTCGGTTTACCCAGGATCCCGACCTGTACAGCAAAGAAGACGCAAGCTCGGCCCAGAAAGGGCCTCCATAGTAGAAGAGCAAGTACAGGCGCTCCTGGAAGCCGGCTTTATCAGAGAGGTCAAATACCCAACATGGCTAGCCAATGTAGTGCTAGTCAAAAAACAAAATGGTAAATGGAGAATGTGCGTCGACTATACCGACTTGAATAAGGCATGTCCTAAGGACCCTTATCCCCTACCGAGTATTGATACCCTGGTGGACTCCAGCTCAGGGTACCAATACCTATCGTTCATGGATGCCTATTCGGGGTATAATCAAATCCCGATGCATGAACCTGACCAGGAAAAAATATCGTTCATCACACCAAAAGCCAATTACTGCTACGTGGTCATGCCATTCGGACTGAAGAACGCAGGAGCCACGTACCAAAGGCTGATGAACAAAGTGTTTTCTCCCCATCTAGGGAGCCTAATGGAGGTATACGTCGACGACATGTTAGTAAAAACCAAGCAAGAAGTCGACCTCTTAACCGACCTCTCACAAGTTTTCGACACTATAAGGTCGCATGGGATGAGACTAAATCCCGCAAAATGCGCCTTTGCAGTAGAGGCAGGAAAATTTCTGGGGTTCATGCTAACACAAAGAGGGATTGAGGCCAATCCCGACAAATGCAAGGCCATCCTAGAAATGAAAAGCCCGACTTGTTTGAGAGAGGTTCAACAGCTCAATGGCCGACTTGCAGCCCTCTCCAGATTTTTGGCGGGATCGGCACTAAAATCCCTTCCACTATTCTCCCTATTAAGGAAGGGATGCCAATTCGAATGGACTCCGGAATGTGAGGAGGCATTCCAAGAGTTCAAAAAATTCTTAAGCCAACCTCCTATCTTGACCCGACCAGTACCGGGAAAAGACCTCGTCCTATACCTATCCGTCGCAAACAGAGCTGTCTCATCAGCCCTAATCAGAGAAGACGAGGTCGGGCAACACCCGGTCTATTTCACCAGTAAGGTTCTACAAGGTCCTGAGCTAAGGTACCACAAACTAGAGAAGTTTGCCTACTCCTTAGTGATAGCCTCACGAAGGCTACGACCTTACTTCCAGGCTCATACGATAAGAGTTCGTACGAATCAGCCCATGAAGCAAATCCTTCAAAAGACGGATGTTGCAGGGAGAATGGTTCAATGGGCGATAGAGCTCTCCGAGTTTGATTTGAGATACGAAACTCGGACCGCAATTAAAGCCCAGTGCCTCGCCGACTTCATTGCAGAATACGCAGGTGAACAAGAGGAAAAACCGACTACATGGGAACTATATGTAGACGGATCCTCCAACAAAACAGGGAGCGGCGCAGGCATAATATTGGTAGATGGAAAAGGAACCCAGATAGAGGTTTCCTTAAAATTTGAATTTCCGGCTTCAAACAATCAGGTAGAATATGAAGCCTTGATTGCAGGATTAAAATTAGCAGAAGAGGTTGGCGCCGCAAAGGTGACGATCTACAGCGACTCACAAGTGGTGACTTCCCAAATAAGTGGGGAATATCAGGCAAAGGACCCCAATATGAAGAAATACTTGGAAAAAACCTTGGAACACCTAGGGCACTTTGCGGAAACCGATGTCAAGCATATAACTCGGGATCTAAATAGCAGAGCTGACGCCCTATCCAAGTTAGCAAGTACCAAACCCGGGGGGAACAACAGAAGCCTGATTCAAGAAACCCTCCAAGCGCCCTCGGTATCAAAAGCAGAAGATGAACGAGAGGTACTTGAGGTAGTCGGCCTGAACCTCGGATGGATGAATCCCTTAGTCGAATACCTGAAATTCGACATCCTCCCCAAAGAGGAGAAGGAGGCTAAAAAGATCCAAAGGGAAGCACAACATTATACTTTGGTGAGAAATATCCTTTACAGAAGAGGGATATCAACACCATTGCTGAAGTGCGTACCGACCTCAAGAACCACCGAGGTGTTGGAAGAAGTACACAGTGGGATCTGCGGAAATCATCTCGGAGCAAGGTCGCTGGCCAGAAAAGTGATCCGAGCAGGATTCTATTGGCCGACCTTGCAGAAAGATGCCACAGACTTTGTGAAAAAATGTCAGCCATGCCAAATGCATGCAAATTTCCACGTGGCTCCACCAGAAGAGCTCATTAGTATAACTTCCCCCTGGCCTTTCGCAAAATGGGGGATGGATCTATTAGGTCCTTTTCCCCAAGCACCAGGGCAAGTTAAATACTTAATCGTGGGAATAGATTACTTCACAAAGTGGATAGAAGCAGAACCGTTAGCCACTATCACCGCTCAGAGAAGTCGCAGGTTCCTCTACAAAAACATCATCACAAGGTATGGGATACCTTATTCCATCACCACAGATAATGAAACCCAATTCACCGACGCCACCTTCAGAAACCTGGTAGCCAGTATGAAAATCAAACATCAATTCACCTCGGTAGAGCACCCACAAGCCAATGGGCAAGCCGAGGCAGCTAACAAAGTCATACTGGCAGGTTTGAAGAAAAGATTACAGGAAGCGAAGGGAGCTTGGGCTGAAGAGCTCCCTCAAGTGTTGTGGGCTTATAGGACAACCCCCCACTCCGCCACAGGAGAAACACCCTTCCGACTAGTATACGGCGTAGAAGCCATGATTCCTATAGAAATCAGTGAGCAAAGCCCAAGGGTAATTCTCCATGATGAGGTCGGAAATGTACAGGGGCACAAAGAGGAGCTCGACCTGCTCCCCGAAGTCCGAGAGAACGCCCAGATAAGAGAAGCGGCATTAAAGCAAAGGATGACTACCCGATACAATAAGAAAGTCATTCGAAGAACATTCGCCGTGGATGACTTGGTCCTAATCAGAAACGACATTGGAGTCAACAAGTCAGGAGATGGAAAGCTCGCCGCAAACTGGAAAGGGCCATACAAAATCAAGGAAGTGTTGGGGAAAGGTTATTATAAAGTAACCGACCTGGATGGCATTGAGTTACCAAGGTCGTGGCATGCATGTAATATGAAAAGGTACTACAGCTAGAAGCGAACTCTACTCCCTGATGTACTCTTTTCCCAGCTTCATGAATTTTTCCCAAAAAAGGGTTTTTTCTGGAGAGGGGTTTTTAACGAGGCATCATAGTAGAGGCTAAGGGAAAATATGCTGTCAAGACCCTTAGTAGCAAAAGGTACCTTCCCGATTAATAAAGATCTTTTTCATTACTATATTTCTCTTAAATATCCTCCTCTATTTTTTATATAAGTCTTTCTACGAAACGCGCCGACTTAAGCTCGACAAAGCGTGAAAATCCCATGAACCGACCTTACATGGTCGTCAGGATGAAACGACGAGGTACAAGTCGGTGTAAAGAGGTTATATGAGTTGATCGTATTAAACTCGGAAACTATCCGACTCTTAAGTCGAAAGGAAATCCGAGTAACGCAAACTCGAAAGAGTTCCGAGTAAAAGAAAACCGAGCTCCGAGTAGATGAAAAACGCATCGCAAAAATAACCTAAGTCATAAAAGCTCACTAAAGCAAAGTTGAGTATAAGGGATAACAAAAGAGATATGAAGACCTGAAAAGTTTAAAGTTTGCAGACAAGCCTTTGCACGAAAAAGGCTCAAGAAAACAATGCAAGCTAACAAAAGGTTTTTCCGAAAAAGAGCAAACATATTCAAAACAGAAAAGCATGCACACGCACAAAGTAACTTAAACCCTTATCCAAAGAAAGGGCACCTACTTCGATTAGAAAACCCTTATCCAAAAAGGGCATTTATTTTGTTTAAAACCCTTATCCAAAAAGGGCAACAAACAGAATGTTTTGTTTACGGCCTTAAAAGGCCAGAAGCAAATTGTTCACAACCACCAGCAAATAAATAGAAGTTTAAAAAAGGGGGGACCCACAGGCCGGGCCCCCATATAGCCACAAAAATAAAAAGAAGTCATTTCTTGGATGGAGTAGAGGAATCACCACCACCAGGAGGAATGCCACCAGGACCGGAAGGAGGAGCCAAGGAGGAAGTCGGAGCGAGGGTTGAAGAACTCGGAGCATCTTTGGAATGAGGAGGAGACTCTATAATCCTCTGCCCCCGAGTCTTTAGGTCTGACTCGGAAAGGACCTCGGGAGCAGGAGGATCAACAATGGCACCATTAATCACCACTTTGTCAGGATGTAGTGGAGAAAGATCCAAGTCGGGGGCTATAACCCTGACCTGCTCTAGGAAAATTCTCCAAGACTCCTCGGCGCCATCGGCGATAGAGTCCTCCAAGTCAGCATAAGCATTCCGAGAGTTCACCAAATCCTTCTTCACCTCCACCATATCTTTAAATAGGCTTTGGTAACTCTCCTGGGCTACCTTCCTTAGATTTACCTCCATAGTACATTGGGCTCGCAGTTGGCTCTCCTTCTCCCGGAGGTCATCTCTCTCCTTCCTCAACTTATCCCTCTCCGCCTTCAACTCCCTCTCATGTTTTTCAAACATGAGAAGCCTCTCCTCTAGCTCCGCAACCTTTGAGGTAGTCCCCAAGGAGCTGAGGGGAGTTTTCTCGAAGATATCCAAAAGTTTGCCACAAACTCCCGCCGCCCTAAAGCTCTCCTCGGCCAGAGCGGTAAGGTGGTTCCGAACAGAAGCATCATCCATACTTATAAGAGGATAGATGTTCTTCCGGACGAATGCTTGAGCATCCGCCTTAACACCACCTTCCCAAGAAGGGCCAGACTCTGAAGTCTTGCGCTTCTTCTTCTCCGGCTCGGAGAGCAATTGGGCAGAAGGGAGTGGTCGAGCCAAACTTGAGGAGGAGATGATAATAGGTTGAGAGGGAGTACCAACATTTCTGGGAGGAGGAGGAGGAGGAGGAGGAGAGACGACCGCCTTGCCACCCCCGGACCTAGTCCGGGACTTTGCCTTAGCTTCCTGGACCCTTTGGTAAGCCTCCTGAGCATTCTTTTTTGCCATATCTACAAAAGAAACAATCAAGTCACAAGTCGGTAAAAGACAAGTCGGCAAAAAAGAAGTCGGTGGAATACAACTCGGAAATAGGAAATGCATGCGCTACCTATGCAAGATTGAACAAAAGTCGACGTCCCCTGAAGGATTTTTCTCGTATCTAAGTATGGGGCCTTCCCCCATGCTTCTCGGAAAAACCCCACAATGACCGCCTCCACCTCGTCTAGGTCATCTAGACCAATCTTTTCGCAAGGGGTGGCCGGCAGCCAGTAAAGGGGAAAACGAGGGGAGGAATGCTCATCCAGAAAAAAGGGGTGGTGACCCTCTACAGCTTGAACCTTAAAGAAGAAGTTTTTGAAGTCGTGGAAGGATTCGTCAAAAAGGGTGAAAATCCTCCGACCTTGAATGGCTCGGAAGGATACCCATTGTTGTTTGTTATTTAGCCCACTAAAGGGCTTAGTCATATGGAAAAGATAAAAGAAGATTCTCAAGGAAGTCGGGAAGTCCAGAGCGTGGCTTATAAACTGGTAAATCTTCAAGAAACCCCAGGAATTGGGATGGAGTTGAGTAGGGGCAACCTTACAGTGGTGCAAAACGGATATCTCAAAATCCGAGAAAGGAAGAAAAACACCCAAACGGGTGATCATGCATTCATACATAAAGAAAAAGTGAGGGGTCGCCTCATCAACTCTCCCAAAGCAGACCCGGTCTTCAGGACCCGGGATTATCAGTTCATATTTGGGCTCGTCCTCATCCGAAGTACAGAGCCTATGATGAGTACGAAGGTGGGTGATGAACTCAGCGTCAACCAACGGTTCCTCCCCAAGGACCGTATCGTCAACCCACTGAGAAAGAACGTCTACAGAAGCCATTTTTTATATAAAGAAGAAAGTGGCAGAAAACCTACAAAAAGGAAAAAGAAAAAAGAAAATCAAAAAACACGGCCACTAAAGAAGAGAGATTCGAAACTATGATCTACGGGTCAACCTATCTACTCGCAAAGCAAAACATGCAAACATAAAGCATGACATGGAAAAAGCAAAACTAACCTTTATCCAAAAATAGAGGTTGGTGAAGGGCAGAAGTCTTCGAACGCAAGGATGCAATACGAACAAGATAAAGAAAAAGTTTGAAAGATTGCAGAAACGGAAAATGGAAAAAGAGGGAAAGTATTTATAAAAAAGGCTAAGGGGCATAATGGTAAAAAGCAAAGCAGTCATTAATGAGACTGCACCGTTACCAAAGCCCTCAATCCCTAAAAGATCCCTCAACGGACACGACGCTTGAATTGACGTAACTGTCAGAAACCAAAAGTCGCGGAAATCACGTCGGTTTCCAAGATCCGTGTTCTTTCAAACAAGTCGACTACGCACCCGAATTGAATACTTGAACCCAAACTTTAAAGAAAATTTGGGCTCAAGTAGGGGCAATGTTCATACCCTGGCCCAATACAAAGGCCCAGGTCCAATCAAAAGGCCTAATCTAAAGGATTAGAGCCTAACTAGGTACCGACCTTCACATAAGAAGTCGGTATCAACCACGACTTGGTCAGAAGAGGTCGGATGAAAGATTAGCTGGCAGGTAAACACTCATTCAAATGAGTAACCGCCCCTAAAATCTCTCTAACCACCTCATAAAGCCATATCTTAACCTCCCCAAGATAATAGGGACGGTTACCACCCTAAAGATACGGCACTACACCAACGGTGGTTATTGGCTCATCTCTATAAATACACTGACACACCCTCAGGTATCCCTAAGTCCAATACTCTCTAAGACCTGCTTACGCTCTTGCTAACTTAGGTATCTGAGTGTCTTTGCAGGTACCACCCCCCATTCACACGCGAGCACAAGTCGGACGGAGCCTCCCGAGTTGCGGACCTACCCGGAGTCTTCCTCCATCACACACTTGGGCCGCCTAACGCCATCCGCGTTATTAATCTCCGGTTACCTACCGTAACAGTAACATTACTCTAATTTTAAAAAAATGAAAAAAAATAATTTTAATCACTAGATGGTATTGATAATTCATTGATAGAAGGTAGAGAGAATAAGTATTTGAACCCAAATTTGCAAGTATAGATTCTAAACCCTAATTGAAATGAAACTCATGAACATAGTTGGGTCTTGATTATCTCCTTTCCTTATATTGTTCAGAGTTCAAACTTTGGACCTTCAATCTTAAAACCACAAAAATCTAAAAATAAAGAGCGAGACTAATATATCTTCAAGAGTCCACAAAACTAACTGAAGCTTATTGTTTTTTTAGCCCAGCAAAATAATAAGCCCAACAAAAAAGATACTACTAATTAACATTAAATTATAGCAACTAATCATCATTCAAAAATTAGATGTTACCTGTATGCTATATTTAGATAGAATTTTGTTTCTAATAAGATGAACTTATTCTTAAAAAATTATATAATTCATTCAATCTATTTTTGTTATCATAAAGTTTCGGTAATAGTAATTTATTTATATAGTTATTATTAGATAAAAAAACGGAAAAGGAAAATTTACAAGAAGTATAAATATAATTTAATCTCACATTAAAATTTGTAATTTTAAGTCACTTATTTATAATTAAATATGTTTTTGTTTTCAATAACATATTTCTCATCCATTCTTTTAAAATGTGTATGAATGTTATTAGATTGATAAAAGCTGTAATATGAGAAATTCAAGAAAATAATTTTTATTAATGTATATTTTATATTTTTTATATCATCACAAATAAAAAAAATTAGAATTATTTTTATTTTTTTTAATATTGTTCTATTTCAAGCACCAATTATTTAGAACATTATTCAATTGATCATAATAAAAAATAAATGAAAGCCAACAAAATTAGTGTTCAACAACATATGAATATTTTCATGATTTTAGATATGTGATTATTGATTTTTTTTTCAAAAAGAAATAAAAAAATGGATAATATTGATTCAATCTTACCCAGTTTATCGTTCTGGTTAAATTCATAGATTATGCTAGCAAATTAAAATATTTAGCCAAGTTAATTGGTTTTCTTATTTCTATATACTTATGTGACAAAGACTGACAATTTTATTGTTGCGTGTCTATTTCAAAATTTAGTATCAAAATGTTATTTTTTGCTTCTGTGACATCCAATCAACAAAATGCAAATTAAACCTGCTGCATGTATTATGATCATGATTAAGTAATACAGTACAAAAGAAAAATAACAAGATATAATAGTAAGAGAAGAAGAAGAACGTCAATAATAAAATTATCCACTAAATGAAGGTATAAAGCATCAACGGTCACTTTTTAATCTATCAAAAGATTTTAAATAAATGAAGAAATGAATTAGAAGATATGTGAGTACAATCATATCAAATATCTTTCATGCTCTATAAATTCTTAAAAGCATCACAAGCAAAGGAGAGGGCCAAAAAGTATAAAATACATAAAAGCAAAAGAACTTATAAACTCTTAATTTGAAATTGGTTTAATCTAATTTTATAAACTAATAATGTTAATAGTGAATTATAACTACTATATATATGTTGTGATATTTTTTTTTCAAAGACAATAAAATTTTATTAATAGAAATAGAATGAGGTGTTCACATTATAAAGCCTGAACTAAGCAAAAGGAAATTTCTCAAAAAATTATCTAAATAGACCAAATTTAACAAATTCTAATATTGTTAGTCATAGAAGTAACGAAGGAACTAATATAATTAATTTAAAATTTTTTAAAAAATAAATTTAGTTAAAAAATAATTTCAAATACAATTTAAAAAACAAATAATTTTTTAAAAACTAATTTTACAATTTATTTCACGCACAAATTTAAAAGATTGTTGCCATTCCCTTGATAGAGTGTTGGTATAGTTAAGTATTGCACAACAATACAGGTGCCATAATAAATCAGTGCATGTAGACTACCATTGTTTTTTTTCTTTCTTTTCTTTCTTGGATTCTCCGTCGTCAATTACTCTTCTTGTGTGTCATTTACTTTTCCAACTTCCAAAAAGCATGAATCTCTCTTTTCAATTTTTTTGTTAGTTCCCAGATTCCCTTATTTGTCATTTAGCATATAGATTATTATTATTATTTTTTGTGATGGTACCTTGGAATCTGGCAGTACTTAAGAACAACGGACTTTGATGACATTTTGACCCGTTTGTATTTTTTTATTCTTTTTTTTTTGTGAGTTAACATAAATGAATAAAATAATTAAAAAAGGGGTCAGAAGTAAATAAATAACAAGCTCCAGTTTTTAATTAAACAATACATTTTTTTCTACTATTTATTAGGGATATCACTGAGTTTAGTTTAATTTTTCTCATAGATATATTATGTTCGTTAAAAAAAAAAAAAACCAGTTTCTTAAATTTTTTGTCCTTAACAAAAATTTTGACTACTCAAATTCTTTATTTAAATTTATTTTAATTTTTTTAAATTTAGTCATTAATTTAAAACTTTCCATTTATAATTCTTCATTTTTCATAAATATTATGTTGTATTATACTAGAAAAATAACTTATATTTTTATAGTTTTTACTATCTAATTTAGGGTGTAATTTGATTTCTAATTTCAATTCAATTTAATTTTGATTTTTTTTAATATTCTAGTGTAAATTTCGAATTTTGTTTAACATAATATTTTAGAAAAAAAGTAGTTGATAATTTAGTTTGCACTTATTATTATTCTGTGTGAAAAAAAATTCAGTTCCATCGATTAAAAAATTCAATATTCCTCAAGACCAAAAACGAAGGCTCAAGATTTTTATTGGACCAACAAAACATCCAATCAACAAACATGCAAATTAAACCTGCTGCATGCATTGGTTGAGGCATGTGATGTAGTGAACAGTGAACTTAAGAATCGAATCTTTTTTACTACAAAAATATATTTCTGCAGAGAATATCACAGTGATGGTTCAAAATCTGAAGCAAAATAGACATATTCAATATTAAGTATATTTTAAATTTCTGAACGCAAATTTTTTTCTTTTTTCAATTTTTTTATTTTATCATGTAATATTTATAAAAAATTTTCATCAATTCACTCATAAAAAAAAGATTTAGTTAATATGTGTCTTATGGATACATGATAAACTTACCATTAATAAAATTTTTTAAATATTTTTATTTAATAACTACAAAATAAATGTATAAAATTTTTAAATGAGAAAAAGATAAATAAATGATTAATCTTTTGATCTGCAAATATTTAAATTTTTGAAAATTTAAAAATATATTTAAATCTCTAACATTTTTTAAAATTTGGACATATCGATTCTTTATGTTCACTTGGGTCAACGAAAAAATCAAATGTGACTTCTATTCTACTCACGAATGTATATGTGAGAGAGTTTTTAATATGGGATTGAAAATATCCGAAATTTAAATATATTTTTAAATCTTTAAGAACTTAAGTGTCTGTAAATCAAAAAATTAGAGATTGATTTGTCATTTTCTCTTAAATTTTTTATATTTTTAATAAAAAATCTTTGTTTTGTAATCTTAATATGTGTTTTTAAAACGTATGATAAATAAACCCTAAAAAAATTATATTATTCTTGTTTCTATATCAATAAAAATTATCTTCAATATCTTTTTTTTTTTGTTAATATTTTGAATAGAATAAGTTCAAACTTGTATATATATTTAAATTGTGTTGTAAATATTTATGAGTGAATAAGACAAAATAATAAAAATAAAAAAACAAATGTATGTGAAGTAAAAAAAATAAGAATAATATATCAATAGAAAAGTAAAAATAACAAATATATTTATGAAATGTAAAAAAAGATACAATATTATATAAATTAAAATCATATAAAAAATATAAATTTATTTTATTGTTATTTTTTATTATATTATTATTATTTAAAATATAAAATCTAATTTTTTAAGTACTATTTAATTTTATAAAAAAACTATAAATTTACCATTTTTATCGTATAATTCACCGTAAAAGAAAGAGTGTAATGTACTGCACAACCAAATTTAAAAAGATTGTTACCATTCTCTTCATAGAGTTAAAGTACTGCACAACAATACAGGTGCCATAATAAATTACTGCCTTAGACAACATACTTTTTTTTTATTTTATCTTACTTTTTTTATTTGGAATTGTTGGTTAATTATTTTTTTTTGTACAGTATTATTTTACTTGTTTCAACTTTTAAAGTATGTATGTTTTATTTTTAAATTTTTTAATCAATTTTCAAGTTTTCATCATTAATATTATTTGTCATTTAGTAAATAAATTATTATTATTATTATTATTATTATTATTATTATTATTATTATTATTATTATTTGTGACGGCACCTAGGATTACTATAAGAACAACGGATTTTGATGACATTTGACCCGTTTGTTTTCTAATTCATTTTTTTTTGTGTGGTGACATAAATGAATAAAATAATTTTAAAAAGGGTCAAAAGTAAATAAATAACAAGCTCCAGTTTATAATTTAACAATACATTTTTTTCTACAATTTATTAGGGATGTCACTGCGTTTAGTTTAGTTTTTATCATAGATATATTATGTTCGTTCCAAATAAAACAAAAAAAAACAAGTTTCTTAAATTTTTGCCCTTATTTGTTATTCTTGTGCAAATAATATCCTTTTATTGTAATTTATAAAAAAAACAAAAAATAAATACTAATTAAATAATAATAATCGACCTAATATATTGAAAAGATAACGATTTTAA
This sequence comes from Arachis hypogaea, assembly GCF_003086295.3. Taxonomy (NCBI): domain Eukaryota; kingdom Viridiplantae; phylum Streptophyta; class Magnoliopsida; order Fabales; family Fabaceae; genus Arachis; species Arachis hypogaea. Next base: position 114,091,743 of record NC_092045.1, read on the forward strand.
ATGGATGTATTAAAGATGCATTGAAATTAAATTTTCGTCCTTAATCAAAATTCTAAATATCTTTAAAATATCAATTTTTTTAAACTAATAATTTTATCCAATCTTTTCTGTAACAAAATTGGTAGAGACTATTATTTATATATTTTTTTTGTTACATCCTCATTATATGTGTAGTCTGTTTTGAGCATGTTGTAACATCTAACATATTATATTTTGAGAGTTGGACAGGTGTCGTGAACAGAAAAGAGGAGTGGAACCGATGACTGAGGTACTTTTTTGCGGTCATTTAGAATATATGGTTTGAGAGGAACAGGCGTATTTTTAATTCTAACAAAAGTGGTTCAGAAGAGGTGTATCAACGATCCTTAACCAGTTATGGAGAGTGGAGTAGTAAAAACTTTGTTGTTGTTGATGGCTATGTCGGAGATAACAATAGGGGTAGTTGATTTACTTTGTTTTATTTCCTTTATTTTCATGTCCTCAGTTTGATTGTCTATTGCTCCATTGTATTGTATTGAGTCATCTTGTTCAAAAAAAAAATTATCTAACATTATATTCCTTAAACTAAGCTTATAAAATTAATCATTTCCGACATCTCCTTCAACTTATTAAATATCTTGGTCTTTAACAATTTTGTAAAAATATCTACGATTGTACTTAATCTTTAGCACTTAATTAAATTTTTTTTCTTATTCACTAATTATTTGATTCCGTAAAACTGAATATCAATATGCTTCAATCTTTCATAAAATACAAGATTTTTACAAAGTGCAATAACTAATTTGTTATTACAAAATATCGTTGTTAGAGTACTTTATTTCTTGTTCAATTTCTCAAGAATTTTTTTACCTATATTGCCTGCGTTGCATAATTTATTATTGCTATATATTCTACTTTTACGGTAAAGAATGCTACTACTGATTATTTTTTGAAGATTATGAAATTACACCAAAACCAAAATAAAATGCAAATTTTGAAGTATTTTTTCTTGTTTCAATATCTTCAACTCAATCGCTCTCAATGTAATCAACAAGATTTATTTCATTAGTATTTTCATAAAAAAATACCACCGTTTAAAGTACCTTTGATATATCAAAGAATTCTTTTTACCGCTTACAAATAGAGCCGTCAAAATGGGTTAAACCTATCTGGCCAGCCTATTTATCCAGTTAAATGGGTGGAATTTGCCTCTAAAAATTAAGTTCGTTTAAATTTCAGGTTAAATGGGCTGAATTTGATTAACTCAAAAAAAAGGGTTAAATGGGCTAGTCCATCGGTTAACGGCGCGATCCATTTATTTATTTTTTTAAAAAAGTAGTATTTTTAGCCGACATTTTTATTGATTCAACCCAAAAATCTGATCCATCAACTAAAAAAATACTATTTGTTTAAAGTTTTTGACCTAAAAGTAATATTGTTTTTTCAAAACATTTTTTAAAAAATAAAATAAAATGATAAACGGACCAGCCCATTTAACCAATCAGGCTGACCATAAATGGTATGAGCTAAAAAATTATGGCCTGCGAATAAAGAGAACTTATACGGGTCAGGGCTAAATAGTTCGGGTTGGCCCGTTTGACCGCCCTACTTGCAAATAGTTGGTACAAGACTCTCCATAAATTTGCTAAGCAATCCAACTCTAAATATAATATGTTGTCTAGTTGTAGTGAAGTACCTCAGCCTTTTAATCAAACTTTTGTAATAAGTATAATTTATTATTCTTCCTTTATCTCTTCTTGACAGTTTAAACTTTTCTTCAATCAGAGTAGGAACTGATTTGGAATGTACCATATAAAATTTTTTAAAATATCATTTGCATATTTATTATGTGAAATAAAGATTTCATCATCTTTCTAAATGATTTTGATGTCGAGGAAATAAGACATCAACCACATATCTGTCATTTCAAATTGCTTTACCATAACCTCTTTGAATTCTGCAATTATCTTCAAGTTATTACTAATATAGATCAAATCATCAATATAAAGGCACATGATTAAGATTTATCCAGATTCAACAAACTTGATATAAAGAGTATATTTAAATGTACATCTTCGTGTGTCTGGTGTAATCTCCTAACATCTTTCATAATTTCAACCTCATCTAACCCGATTTTTTTATACTAAATACTGTAAAAAAAAATTCACAGCTATAACATATTTTTCATTAAAATAAAATAAAAAAATTATTATTTTTCTAAACATAGATTTTTAAACTTTAATTTTTCCAATACTTAAGTTTTATAATGACAACCATTATCATCATTTTCAGAATATATATAAATACATAAGATTATACATAAGAATATATATGGCTTTTTCAATATCGCCGGCACCAATAGTAACCATTATTAATGTCGCATTGATTAAAATATTTTTTTTCCTCAAAACCCAACTTGCATTTTCTATTCTTAAAAAAAAAATCTGACATCCAAAAAACGTATATTGCATTTTGTTGTTTAAAAAAATAAAAAGTGAAAACAATAAAACAGGAGTTGCGTTTTATTATTTTGATGAAAAAAATAAAAAACAATTGAAAATGGTAAAACGCAGGTTATGATTTATATTGATACCATAATAGTGAAATTTTTGTTTATTCATCCATTTTATTGTATTACACCATTATTGTTTTCATATAGGAAAAAATGAGCTCCTTTTGTTTAACTTATCTAATAGTGTTTCATATTACCATTTTAGAAATATTTGATAAGAAAAAACAAAAATAATTATAAGATAAATTCTAACTATATTTTTTTTGTTTTTAGAGTAATACCATTAACGTTATATAACTCTGTAATCAATTATGAATGAATCCATACCCTAATTTCATCCTTTTAATTTATTAAACTATATTAAATATATATTAAAATTATCTAAAAATATATAATACACAAAAATAAATTAAAACACATATAACTACTTTTAGTACTCACTTGTTATTTTTGTAATTTAACTATTATCCCAAAATAAAGCTATTTAACCAACACCGGTGAGGGAGACTGTGAGTCTCAATAACACTCAAATCCATCCATCATCTATTGCTATGGCTCCCTCTAACTATCAACAAAACAAGCATTCTCCTTCTAGTTCTACTGTCATCCGTTTCTTTAAGATTATCGTCAGAGAAAGTCTTCAAGATGAAAACTTTGTAAGCATTTTTTCATCTTTTCCATCTCTTCTTCTTTTTTTTGAACTGTTTACCTTTTGAGATATTGTTCGATTCAACAATAGTTTCTCTCTTTATTCCTTTGTATATGATTTTTTTTGTTTATAAACACTTTTCTCATAGAACAACACACATGCATGACTTCTTAGCTGCAAAGATAGTAATAGTAAGCTCTTTAAAATTAATAGTATTACTATTCATTGCTTCTTGTTATCTAGATTATTTTTCATTAGCAATAATATAGACTTAATTATAATTAATTTTGCAGCAGAAATAGATAAAACATACATAAGATGAAATGAAAACCTAAAATTATATTTGTTAAGTGGTTACATCTTATGTACTCCTGATGTATTCTTACTACAAAATTAATTACAATTAAATCTACATTATTGTTAATTAAAAATGATCAGGTAACACTTTCACTAATAATTTTTCACTGTGCATTAGTTCTGATTCTTATCATTACTGATTTCGTCCCTACTAATTTTTATGTTGGACAATTCCATCTTTAACCTTTTTTTTATTTCACTTCTAGTTTCTAACTATGTAAATCATGTTGCAAAATAGTTCTTTGAGATTTGAAATTAGTCTCTCCTTTAAAATAGGTGAACGATTAATCTTTACCTACATACAAAATTTAGGACTAATATGCTTAGATTATTTTATTGCACTATTTATAATTACTAGTGAAGGATGAATTGGGGGTATAATGTTACTAATGGCTTGATATATTTGATTAAATTATTTAACATAATACATGTCAACATCTTGGTGAAGACATGCTAATGTGTATCACCTTATTGTTAATATGGTTATTAATATCAAGTTCATAACATTGCAGATGTTATCAAAAAAGTTCACCAGAAAATATGGTTCTGGCCTATCAAACCCACTATATCTTAAGCCTCCAGATGGAACTGAATGGAGAGTAAATTGGACCAATCGTAATGGTAGAACTTTGTTTAAAAGAGGTTGGAAAGAGTTTGTTGCATATTACTCTCTTGATCATGGCCATGTGTTATGGTTTGAGTATAATATTGGAACTTCTCACATTGAAGTAGAAATATTTGACATGAGTTGCCTCGAAATAGAGTATCCTGCCAATGATCAGATCAAAAAGCACCCGCCACAACATAGGGGCCAGCCGGTGAAAAGGCCAAAAGAACAACAAACTAGAGATGTGGATAACAGTCCCAACACTCAAAACATGAGACTTAACGAGGGACGGCAGAAGAAAAGATTAAATGAACCACTGTCAGGAGGAGTCCGGGGCCAACCGAGGAAAAAACTGAGAGCACCAGTATCATCTGCTTCTAAAGGTAGACAGTTGGAAAATGACGCACAAATCAGGAAAGGTATTAAATCTAAAAAGAAAAACCATAAGATGACAGTGTCTGTCAATCAAGATTCTAATGGTATGTGTCTCATGATTGGATCGTCCTTTCCTTTTGTGGATTCAACCGTTATTACTTTTGTAGTTACAACTTGTAACTGTTTTTTTTGTATATTATGGTGGTAGCTTCTAATTCTTTGTTTTCCATGTACAAGGTAAAAGTAATAGAAGAAGAAAAGATTCTGAATCTTCTGTTAGGCCCTATCCTACAAAACCTGAATCTCTGAAAGAAGCTAACAAGTTCAAGTGGGAAAAGCCCTCTTTCATCATCAAGATAAAGCAACTGTCTCAAACAAAAGCACCATGTGTAAGTATAAATTTATACATATATCCGTATTGAAAATTATGTATCATGTGAACCTCCACGTGCATCCATTTGACATAAATATGATGTGCTGCAGTACTTTTCAACTAAATTCTTCCGGAAGTATTTTGAAAATAATCCACAAAATGCAAATATAAGGTTTGGAAAGAAGTTGTTCCCTGTTAAGTTGATCTATAGGCCATCATCATGTAATGCCTTTATCTCTGCTGGTTGGAACGTTTTTGCTCGAGCTAGTAAATTACAAGCCGGAGATGTTTGTTTGTTTAAGCTCGTCAACAGAAAAGATCCCGTGCTTGATGTTCATATTTGTCGTCGACAACGTCGCGGTAAGGCAATTGTTTAGAAATTCTTAAACTGTGTTATTCTGTAAAAAAAATTAAGATATCAGTCCAACATTGAAAACGTAATTAATTTTAATAATGGAAAAGAATTTAACAATATCCTCATTAAAAAAAATTATATTAAAAATTAATTGATCCTGTGTTTGACTTGGAGTACATTTTACAAATCTCTCATTTTTCCCTTCCTCTAAACATTTATAGCAGTAGAATTCCAATCTCAAGAGAACTATTGTTAGTTTTGGCTGAGAATGCAATTAGACTACAATGGCTATGTATTTGGTCCTTAATGTAATCACAATTTGTTATATAAACTAATCTTATGATAAAATTTTTGTTGGTCTCCAACTCTATAGCTATAGCTTGTATCCAAAATTCTCCACAAGTAAGATTCATACTAATTTTTTTACAATTCTATTATGATATCAGAGTCACTTTCCAAACCAGTGACTCGTGGAATTCAGCTCCTGAAAGAAGTTAAGGAGCTCAATTCACAGAATCCCTCTTTCATGGTTAAGATAAAAGACAGTGATCCAAGAAGATCAAGGCCTGTAAGTTTATTTCTGATAAACATAATATGCCATACAAATTTTTTGAGTGCTAGTTTATACTTAATTTCACAAATTGTAATTTTATAACTATTTTTAACCATAGTGATTCAAAAATGAAATGTGGTGCAGAATTTATCAGCTATCTTCTACAGAAAATATTTTAAAAAGAATCAGCAGAATGTAAAGTTACAGTTCGGAAAGGAGATGTGGCCTGTTACGATAATCTACAATCCGTCGTCAAGAAACACCTTTATTTCGGCTGGTTGGAGCTCTTTTGCTAGAGCAAGTAAATTAGAAACTGGAGATGTTTGTGTTTTTGAGCTCATCAATAAAAAAGATCTATTTAATGTTCATATCTGTAGAGTTCAATGCTAGGCTAATGTATTATAACTTCAGAAACTAAGAGATCTTAATTCTTAGACAAGTTAAGTTTGTGAAGAATGTATCAGCTTTCTTTTGTTGAATCAAACTTCTACTGTATCCTATATTCCTATGCTTTTTGGTGTCACCAGTTTTTATATATATATATATGAACTAAGTGTTTTAATTTTACTTCTTGTTTTGTCACTTTATGATTGCATTGTTTATCTTCTCAAAATGAGATAAGGTTGTGTTTGGTACAGGGATAAAAAAAAATGAGGCAGAATTTTCATGGATTTTTTACCTATGAATCTAATCCATCAACTCATTAAAATAGTATATCATAAAAAAGATGGAAGATTAATAAAATATAAAATAATTATAATTAATTTTATGTCTATTATAATTCCAATATTTGTAAGATTTTCTCTAGAATACTAATGTACTAAATTTGTGCTTTTTATTTTGAGAGAAAATTTTTCTTATTTATCAAATAAAATTTTTAAAAATTGGAGAGGTTAAGAATTCTTTTAAAATAATTTTTGAGTCTTTTCCACACTTAAAGAACCTTATTGATACATTAAAGATAAAACCATTTTTAAGTACTATCACTAGAATTTTAATCCTCTATAATTAAGAGTTTAAATATAGTTTTTGATTTATCACTTCTGGATACACGGTGTGTGTTACTTTTTCTCACTGTTTTGTGTGTATATATATAACTGCTTATATAAGTATCTAGTATTAGATTTGATGACAGTTCTTCTATATAACTTCATCATCCACCACCTCCTAAATACTCTTCTGTGGCTGTCATCTTCTTTCGCTTTTTCAATTAACTTGTCTTTTACCGGAGACTGTGACTGTGTCTGTGAACAAGAAGAACATCCATGGCTTCCTCTATTTCCTCTGATATCCGTTTCTTCAAGATTGGTCTCAAAAAAAGCCTTGAAGATGGAAACCTTGTAAGCATTTTCTTCACTTCATATCCTCTTTACTTATAATATTATTTAATGCATGCATTTCTCTTTGTGATTTTTCCCTTGTAAGGGTTTCTTCATCAATGCTTATTACTAAGACTAGTTTCATACTTTTATTTGAATTGCAGAAGTTAACAAAAAAGTTCAGTAAGGAATATGGTGATAGTGTTCCAAATCCAGTGTATCTGAAGCCTCCAGATGGCACTGCATGGAAGATAGATTGGTCTTTGTATGATGGTTTGATTCAATTTGAAAATGGTTGGAAAGAATTTGCTTCATATTACTCTTTGGATAATGGCCATCTGCTGCAATTTGCGTACAATGAAACTTCTAACATTGAAGTACAAATTTTTGACATCATTGATGGCTATGAAATCAACTATCCTTCCTTGGATCACATCGGCGATGACAATTCGATTGAGATCTTGAATGAACTGCCGCCACGAGGCTGGCCGAGGAAAAAACTGAAAGCAGCAGCAGAAGTATCTTCTCCTTCTACAAGTAAAATATTGAGGAGTTCTGTCAAAACTGGAGATGTAGAAAAGGGCCCTGATAAACAAAACTGGATGCAGTGTTGCAACAATGAAGAAGCTAGTCAATCTGAAGAGACAGGTCTTAAGAATTAAGATGCCAACAATTCGAAGTGCCAGAGTTGATCCTGATAGTATGTAACTTCATGATCAATTCATCCTTTTATTTTCGTAGATTCTAATGTATGTCTTTGTGGCTAAAATGCATAAATCATAGTTACAAATTCACCAAATAGGTAGCGTACGCATATATTTCACATAAAATATTTTACATATGGCGTACCGCGTAAGAATATCAGAACGTGTTGCATTTCATGTAACTATGCAATAAATATCTTATTGTTCTTAGGCTGTGTTCAAATTTGGTTCAAATGAATAAAAATTACTGTGTTGTTTGAAGCTTGAACTTAGCTACAAGTAACTTCTATGCAAATTTTTATGGTGTACTTGTAAAGTTGTTCAAGAAGCAAGGAAGTTCAAGTCAAAGAATCCTTCTTTGGATAACTAGTAGGTTTCACTCCCAAACCACTAGATATCGAACCACTTTCCATTTGCTAAAAATTGATAAAAAAAATCGGCACGCCCAGTGGGACACAGTATGAAAGTTTAAGTGTGACAAATGATTGTGTGTTGCCATAGTGTATGCATGCAATTAAGAAGTGGAAGAATTGTACTCATAGCAGACGAAGTTTCAAATATAAATGGTGGTTCATCTGGAAGTGACAGTGTGCCTGTAGTTGCACAAGTGATTTAAAATAGCGACATGATGACACATGTCACTCCACTTACAAAGTTAGTTACATCACGAGTATACTTACAAGAACTAGAGTGAACATTAGCCCTTCCTCAGCATTTCAACAATGAAATACTTCTAATGTAATAGTTCTCTGGTTTCATAATGATGATCACTTTTGCATCTCTACATTACTTCTTGACTATATCTGAATAAGCAATAGTGACAAAAGAAAAACAGATTAAACATTCTAATTGCCCTGGAAATCACTATAGTGTCAAGATTTGGCTACATCAATACGGAATGAAAAATTTAAATCTGGGGAGATGTTTGCTCATTTTCGTTATCAACTTTTTAAATTATATTTGCATTTAGGATGATACAGAAGGTATAATCCGTATAAAAAGAATATTACAGCTGTTGTATAAGGCATAATACAACTGTTGCTAAAGGAAATCATATTCCACACTATAATTGCTAAACTATTGAATCTCGATATTATATGCATTTTCTGTACAGAAATTACAGATATATACAACAAAAGTGGAGCTGCAGTTTGGGATGCCACCAAGATTAAGCAAGACAACTTGTCGATGCATGATAGGCGTCGTCCACTTGCGCCGCCGGCACATAAACTGCATCCTTCAGCATGCTGTGGGTTCGGCCATAAAATACATAAACAAGTAGCCCTATTGCCAGCCATATAGAAACACGCACCCATGTACCAGACCTGGAAGTAAAAACCGACTAGATAAGTTGCGCAATGGAAGAAAAATACAGGTTAAACGAGCTATACTGAGTAATCGGGATGCTGAAAGTCAGTAATATCCTATTAATTTGTTCTTCAAGTGTTCCCTAGGTTCAAGTTATGGCACAGATTTGGTATGTAATCAAGAAACTAATTGCTTTTCCAAGGTAATGAATGGAGAGGATAAGTTCTATGTACTTTCAGAATTGAATATGAATACTTACTCAAGATTAATAAGTAAATAGGAATTGATCAGAATGCAAGTTATGGGCAGCAGTGGCACAAGTGGGCAAGTGAAACCTGAAAATAAATCAGTAAAAAAAATAATCATTTATCATTTTACATCCAAGCCAAATTTTATCTAATACATTCTTATATCAATAATCAATGTATCTGGAATTCTGGATACATTAGTTTAAGAATGTACAAAAAAAATTCTAAACAATGTATTGTAGAATGGAGGAATATTAGTAAAAGACTATGGAGAATCTATTAATTTAACAATTTAGCTTTTGCCAGATAAAATGCTTTTGAGTCAATAATGTGCATGTTAGTTGAATAAAATCAAGACACTCATCCTGGATAAATCTAATTACCCTAAGATCATAATGGGAAGCCATACCAGTCGATTTCCCGAAGTTGTGCCTTGCATCATCTTGATCGATGCAAGTTAGGAAGACAAGACCAAACAGAAGAAGAGTGACACCAACTCCACACAGTGTAAATCGAATAGAACTGGTTAAAAGTAAACACAAGAAGTAAGAACATCAAGAAATACCCAAGTGGCAAGACAAGTATTACTAAAGAATACAACTCTAGTTTAGCTACTATCCTGCAAAATCAAGACCCTCTCTTTCCCTATAGATAAAGCAAAGTCCCTATATAGTCCATTTAGCATCTCAAATCAGGTGCTAAACTGTCTACAATTTGATCTTGTTAAAAATGAGAATGAAAATTAAAATAACAATATGAATCTAAAACCAACCTGGGAAGAACCAAGTCTGAAGCTGCATATGTCAGGACGAATATCCCTATGCATGTCGATGCTATTACCCACCCTACAACTTTTCGTCTGTTACCATCGTGTAAATCTGCGCCAATAAGGAATATGGTGTAAAACAGCAGATCAAAAGGCAGAAGAAAAAGTAGACAATAAATGGAAAAAACTTGTGTATGCTAGTAGCAAAACTAATTACAACTCTTAGTAACAAAATTTGCATCATGTATGACAGAGAAAATGATAATGGAGAAGGATGTGTAACTCACAGTTGCCAGCAGAAAGATATTTAGAAATGAAGTCAGCTGATACATCTTCTTTCACAACTAAACGTATATGTTCCCCAGAAGAATCAACTGAGATAATTGGTTCCTGGAGGGAACCGGGCAGCGGTGAATCTTCCGGAGGGATATATCTTAGTATTAACACAGATACTGCCACAACAGTGAATGCGAGAAGGGTACCCACACTAACCTGCAGATGACAAGCCAAATACACTTTTAATGCTTCAAATACACGGCACTCGCAGCCAACAAACAACTCCATGCAGGCCATGAGAACAGCCTTAGAAATGTTTTAATAATTTCAAAACAATCAGGAATAGAAAGGAAAAAAGGTTCTGGATTAAAATTGGAAAAGCCAATTATTTCATCAGAGGGATTTCGTTGCTCTAGCAATATACGGATTGTTACTACTAATAAAAGCAATTCTTCAGATTGAAATAGCTTAAGCTCTTTGATGGAGTTGTTTCTTGAGAGCAATGCTAACTGTTATAAACCTACTAGACTTACCATGCCAGCTAGTTCAGAGACTTCCATAGCAAACGCAAGAACTGCAGCGACAAGGCCAGTAGCTATTGTGCTCTTGACAGGAACCTGGGTGTGCTTATTTATATCAGAAAAGAGTGGTGGCAGCAGACCATCCCTTGCCATAGCCATCAAAATTCTCGGCTGAAAGATATTGAAGAAAACAGATTAAAATTCTTGGCCCTCAAAATAGAAGACGTCAAATGAAAATGAAAATTTTGCGATAACTGCATAAAGTAATCATTGAAAAAAGCCAAAAACTAGCATGAAAAAGTGCACCTATTACCAGGAACATAATAGTAGTCTTCATTGAAACCAGTAGACTATGACTAGATTATTGCATAAAATTTAAGCAAAGAAGCCTATTAGTATGAGGCTAATAGAAACGATGAAACTTACATGACTCAAGTGTAATTAAAGACGACAAAAGGCATGCCTAATTTGATACTCGATATGCATCTTTTAACCCTTTGGAATTTGATGAACTTCAAAGTTCAAACATAACATGCATCCAAAGCATTAATCCCTATGATCATGTACGTAGTAAAAGAAATTGCAAAAGCATCGAGGGAAGAATAAACTAAACAATTTCAGAGTTTAATGTAGCCCAGAAGTGTTCCAATTAATTTACCTGGGGCAGTATCCCACCCATCAATGATGCACATAGAGCTGTAAATGCCCCAACATTTATAATATAACTGCAAATCACAAATTGGGGAGAAAAAGTGATTTTACTACTTATACTAGGCGGTGTAAACTTTGTGAAGAATCATAAGTACTATAGCGTAGCTTAATTTTTCACTTACGCTGCCCATTGCATCCCATGGTCAGCAAACGCAGATGATATGGGGGTGTCAGGATCAATAGCATAATAAGGTACTAAACCGACAATAACAACGGAAACCATCATATACAATCCACAACATAGAAACAGTGAACCACCAATACCCAGTGGCAAATCGCGTTGAGGATTTTTAACCTGTTGATCAAAGTAACACATTAGTAAGTAGCTAGAAGAACATCCTTAATTATGTATGTATCAAGCACAGAAATGGCATTTAGAAACAAGAATAGACAATCTGCACTGTGTCATCATTTATACTACCTCTTCAGCAGTGCTGGCTACTGCATCAAAACCTATATAAGCAAAAAAGACAGTTGCAGAACCAGCAAGCATCCCATCTACCCCGAATGGAAAGTACCTATTACAAAAAGAGCAAGAGAGAAGTAATCAGCAACTATAAGACACCAAAATGCATGTTGAAAAGCAAAGTAAGGATGCAAAGTACCCTGTAGGAAGTTTATATCCAGCCCATCCAGATTTGAATCCAAGGTAACCGCCCGCTAAAATTACAAACATCAAAGCACATACATTCACTGATGTGACTACACTTTGTACCATTGCACTCTGCAATATCATGAATTCATAGAAAAATTAAGAAAACATTCGAATGGGTTTTCGGGGGAGTGAATATAAGCAAAGGATAAATACAATAAGTTGCAGTAACCAAAGTTTAGAGAAACTCAAGAGCATGAGATCTAAAAACATAGCTAAGTGCAAAATTTAAAATAATATCATACTATAGAAATGATTCTAACAGAAATATACCTCTTTAATCCCAAAACAGAGGAGTGCAGTGATAATAAATGTCACGATTGCTGCGCATGGATCCACAACAATATCAAGCCCAGGAATATGATGACGTGATAAAAAGACGGGCAAATTTTCTGCACCTCCAACAAGTGCAGCCTAAAAAGAGAAATATATATTGAAGTTAATAGTTGCATCAGAAAATTTGTACAACTCTACTCACAGTTCCAACAAATGAATCTGCTAATATTCCTTTAGACTTTAGAGTCAAACACCAATTAGGACTAACAAACCATGGCATATGCCAAGTTATTCATGATGGATTCAAGGGTGTACTTCATGTATTTGCTAATAAGAACCTACAACAGAGAGCTTCAGAGGGTAGTTTCAAAGAATAGTTCAAACCTAAGACTTTGTTTCTAGTAGAATGGGTAACAAATGAGTGAATAACAGAATTACTAGAAAACTTCCATAAATAGTAAATAAAGTAAACATGAACAAATAAAGTCAAAGTCAAATCAACCTCAAATAATGTGGTGTGTAGAATAATTAAAATGGTACAATATACAATCAAAGTTGCTAAGACAAATAATAACTCAATAGAATAGTTAATAGAAAAACATACCAAATTGGGAGTTATGCCACGAGCAACAGCAGATCCACTAATTGTATATTCAAGTATCAAGGCCCAACCAATCAACCAAGCAACTCTGACAAAATAATAATATTAATGAATAATGAATAATTTTCCAGATATAAACATTTCTCAATTGAAAATCTTTCTGAATAAAGGACCTTATTGATTTAGAACTAATGAATCCAAAGAAAGTGACTTACCCTTCCCCAACACATAAGTATGAATAATGATAGGCACTTCCAGCAGAAGGGCAGCGACTCGCAAGCTCTGCATAGCAAAAAGCTGAAAGAGCAGCTGCAAATCCAGCTACCAGGAAAGAAATCGCCAACGACGGACCGGAATGCTCGCGAGCAACGGTTCCAACAAGAACATACACACCAGCACCAATTGTTGCACCAACACCTGAATCAAAGCCAAAACTAAATGAATTAACCATCAAAACAGCTTAGATCCAAATACCATAGAAGTGCATCCCTTAATGCAGGCAGTCTAACCTAAGAAGCAAGCATAAGTGGCTTAATTCAAAGTTTGTAACAAAGATCCAACTCAACCATTGTTAAAAGCCTACCTTTCTGGACCCAAATACAATACAGAACAAAAATTCAGCTAGAACAAGAAATCAATCTCAAACCAATTACTTAGATCATAAGATATTCTAAACAACATCCTACAATAAAAATCAGGAATCATGATTCTCTAATTATCAGAAAAGAAAACTGAATTACCAATTGCCATGAGTTGAGGCACAGTCAACTCCTTGGCAAGTTGACCCTTAGAGCTGCTTTCATTGGCAGAATCAACCTTCTTCCTTCTAGTGAAGAACATCCATGAACCCTGAGTTCCATTTTCACCACCATCTTGTGAATCAACCAAAATTCCCATCACAAAAGTAGCTTCCTTTTTTTGTTGAGTTTGACAAACTAGCAAATTCAGAAGATTCTCTTTTTCTTTTTTATTTCCCCTAAGAAATGATGGGTAAATCTAACAATAGATGATAATGTTGTGATACGTTGAAGAAGATTGATTGGTAGTTAGAATGAAAAATTCTCGCCTTACCAATCTGTTGTTGACAAGTCCCAGTCTCTGTTGTGCCGCTACAATTCTCAAAATGGTTTCATGTGTTTATAGAAAGTTAGGTAGCAATTATTTGCAAATTGCAATGAATAATACAATTGAATCATTGAATGTTAGGTTAAAAAAAGTAATCATGTTGCTAAAATAAATAGTTTTATTATTTTGTAATAATAAATTTAATTATTTTATTTTAAAATTAATATTTTTTTAATACGAAAATCAGCATACAAAGGTTAAAGGAAAAATATAAAAAAATTCACTAATTATGCGATCTTTCCTAATAAATAATACAAATATATAAACTTTTTAGTTTAAGGGCATTTACTACTATATTTTTTTTTATTAATAAAATATCAACTATATTAGGAATATATCAAATCAGTTATTAAATTAAACATCATAGTATTTTTGCAGAGTGTCTTTTTAATTTGGTATTAACATAATTTACGGTTGAATTTCAGAATTTCGTAATTAATTAAAAATACAATCAGTTATTATTATAAAATATATATTAAAAATAAATTAAATAATATATAAATTTATACATAAATATATAATATAATTGTTAATTTTTAATAATTAATTTTAATGTATAAATAATGTTTTTAATAAAATCACACGATTTATTGCTAAAACATGGTTTATTTCATTTCACAAGTCATAGTTTGAAATAATTCTATGGACAAATCAATCGTTGAAACGTTATTCTGAAGACGTAATCGGCATGGTCAAATGTCAAAAACTCAGAAGAAGAAAAAGAAGAAAATTGATCCCCATGAAAAATGAAAAAGAAAAAAGGACGAAAAATCTTGATAATTTTAAAATGAGAGGAAAAGGGATCTCTATCCTCCATTATTCTTCCACGACTCTGCCCATTACCGTCGCAGAAATGGCCCACAATAATGGCATATATATGGTTAAATTGTCAATGATTCTCGTCTCCTTTCACCAAAAAGAAAAAATGATTCTCGCCTCCAAAAGTGTTACGTCACTTGAATTAGAATCTTTGATTTTTTATTTGCCAATGCTTAAATCAGGAGTATTATCTTAAGAGCATGTCATGATTGTTGTCACTGTTATGATTAATTGATTATTATCAACCATGTTACTTGAGTATGAGTATGTGTATAGTAAAATAAGTTATTAATATAAAATTATATGTTAAAATATAAATATAAAAAATATTAAAAAAATTAATAATTTTTATAATTTATAATTATTAATTAATTATTATTAATATTTTTAATAATATAAAATTTTATTTAATAATATAAGATTATTTATTTTTTTTATAATTAACTATTAGCTAAATTTTAATAAAAATATTAATCTTTAAAACTTTTTTTATAAATATATATTAAAAATAAATTAAATTATATATATTTATATATAAATATATTAATAACTAATTTTAGTATATAAATAATATTTTTGTCCCAATAACGAATAAACTATTTTTTTTGTCCCAATAAAAACTCAACTGGTCCTCATTGAGTTTTTAGTATGTAGTAACTACTTGAGTTATTTATCTTTCTTTGTTAATCCCTAAATTTTCAAATTATGAGATAAATTAATCGCTAAATTTGTGAAAAGAGACATTTTACTCACTATGCCAATTGCCAAACAACCAAAGGTTACAATAATGTCTAAATAAACTGTTATAAACTTTTATTTACACTATACCTTTTGGTGGAGAGACAGAGATGGAAAGACTGATACTGAGAGACAGAGACTAAAAGACAGAGATTGGAATAAATTTTAGTATTCTGTTTGGTGTAAAATGGGAGACAGTAATTGAAACAAGAATGAAACTCTAATTTAATTTGTACAAAGGGTAAAATTGGAATTAAGGGTAAAATTGGAATTAATTAATTGAAATGAAAGTATTTTAGGTATAAAATGTTATTAAAGTTTCAGTCTCCATCTCTAAAAATTTCAGTCCCTTGTGTCTCTACTTTTTGAAGGTACTGAAATACTAAAATTTTAGAGACAGAGACAGAAATTTTAGTATCAGTCTCTGAACTAACAAACACGATACTGAATCTCAGTCTCTCAGTCTCTGTCTCAGTACCTCAAAACAAACGCTACCTAATATCATTAGTTTTATTTTTCATTTCGAAAATATTTGGTAACTGTTACGAATTCGGCCCACGGATTCTATACTCGAAACGGTTCCTGAATCTGGTTATTCGGGTCTGACCCCTTTCGTCCTTCTAGAAGGTCTGGAACCGACCCGCTAGAGCTTCTAACTAACAATCAAATTCAAATACCTTCCTTATCTTAACCAAATAAGATAAGATAAGATAATTATTACCATTGCCTATATAAAAGGGAGCCCCAGCCCCCCTCAGGTATTCATTCATTTCTCATATCCTATATCTCTTGGATCCATTCTGACTTGAGCGTCGGAGTGTCTTTGCAGGTACCACCCCCATTGCTCCAGTCAGATAATCCGGCATCTGCGTTAACCCGTAAGTTTTCGATCCATCTCTCAACCCGTACCAGAGACATCTTGTATATTGGCGCCGTCTGTGGAAAACTTGCAACGTCGTGACGGCATGACGGATATCCCCGAAGAGCAATCCCCTGACCCTCACCACTCACATACACGAACCCCAACCCCCGAACGTCAGGAGACCATCCCTCCCACTCACCAAAGAGTGACGAGTTTTGTTCGCCAGCCAACCTCACCCCAGCAACAACCAAAGGGGGAAGGTCGTCCACAGCATGAACCCCGAGCCCACGACGGCTTGGAAAAAAAGCGATCCAGATAAATCAAGACCTCTGCCTTCGAATGCAAAATCTCGAGGGCCGAGTGGCATCACACGGAACACGGAAGCCACAGGACCTCCAAAACCTGATCCCCCCATGAAGCCAGACACAACAGGTCGTGACAACATGGCGGATGAACTTGAGGAGCGATCCCCAAGACATCACCGTAACTCACCGACCAGAAGCCCAACTCCCGAGTGCCGGGAGGTCAAACCCCCCACCCAGGGAAGGGTCGCAAGCGCTGTCCACCAACCAACACCGCCGCCGAATGGTCGGACAGCCATCGAAACACGAGCTCCCAACAACCTAGGAGAAAAGGCGGCATAGATAATCATGGACCTTTTCCTTCGGGTGCAGGAACTCGAAGGCCGAGTTACTACCAAGGAACGGCACCACACGGAAAGTAGAAGCCACGCTACCTCCAGGTCAAGATCTTGCCACAGGTCACCTGAGCGGCGACACGGCAAAAGACATGATCGCAGCGTCTCCCGCGACCCAGGACACTGACGCAACACGGAGGATAACCGTCGACATCGGGAAGCCAAGCGCACAAGAAGCGAGCACGTGATAATGGGGGCCACCCCCTTCAAGGAGAAGATCCTAAGAGAAAAACTCCCCAGGGGCTTTGACAAGCTCACGGACATGAAATATGACGGAACCAAAGATCCCTAGGAACACCTGACGGCCTTCGAGGCCAGGATGAACCTGGAAGGGGCTGCTGATGCGGTCCGATGCAGAGCCTTCTCGGTAACCCTAGCTGGACTTGCAATCAAATGGTTCAACGCCCTCCCAAAGGGGTCCATAACCAGCTTCCACGATATCTCGAGGAAATTTATGGCCCAGTTCACCACTAGAATCACCAAAGCCAAACACCCCCATCAGCTTGTTAGGAGTTACCCAAAGACAGGATGAGTCCACGAGAAAATACCTGGACAGATTCAACGACGAATGCCTAAAGGTCAACGGACTTATGGACTCAGTCGCAAGCCTCTGTCTGACCAATGGGCTCATGAACAAGGATTTCTGAAAGCATCTCACCACCAAACCAATTTGGACTATGCACGAGATTCAGAGCGTCGTTAAGGAATACATAAACAATGAGGAGGTCAGACAAGTCATGGTTGCCAACAAACGGCAGAACAACATCACGGCACCTCGGCAAAATACCCTACCAAGAGAAAAAGAGAAGGAACATCCCAAACCGGAAAAATGCAAACCGACACCCCAGAGTCGGGAAATTCTCAAATTACACCCCCTTGCCAGCTCCCATCACCGAGATCTACCACAAATAGCGGACTGAGGCGTCCTCCCAAAGGCTCGTCCACTTAAGGAACGAACATGCGACAACAAAAGCCTATATTGCGACTACCACCGAGGATACAGGCACAAAACATAGGATTGCTTCGACTTAAAGGACACTCTGGAGCAAGCCATACGAGACGACAAGCTCCCCGAGTTCACCAAGATTATCAGGGAAATGAAACGCACAGAAAGGGACAGGTCACCAGAACGTGAAGGACGCAACCCAAGGACACAAAGGCAAGCCCATCGGAAAAGCCCAGAAACGGACCCGACCATAGTCGTAAACGTCATTATGGACAATGATACACTAAAAAAGTCAAAATTAGCGCTAAAGAAGGACCTTAAAGTCTTGACAGTAAGAAACCAACCACCAAAGCTCATCACCACTGAAGCAATAACGTTCTCCCCCGGGGATTGCCAACACGGCACCTCGGTGGAAGATGCCCTATTCATCATCTCAGCAAAGATTAGAACAGGACTAGTTAGGAGAATATTAGTTGATATCAGAGCGGATTCTAACATCCTCTTCTGGGGAGCCTTCGACAAACTCAGGCTCCGAAACGAAAACCAACAAACCCACCGTAATGGGGTAACCGGGCTCGGGAATAACTTCCTTAAACCTGACGGCTCCATCATACTCCCCCTTAAAATAGGGGACGGTAGCCAGAGGACGACAGTCCTATCCGAGTTTGTCGTCCTCAAGGACTCTACCGCCAACAACATCATCTTCGGAAGAAAAACCATTAACGATTTATCCGCCGTCATTTTCACCAAGTTTCTAATCATGAGTTTCAGGCTGATAACGGCACTATCGAAATGATATACGGGGACCGGACAGTCGTGGTAGAGTGTGAGAACACCAGCTCGCCCCTCTGCAAGAGATTCCGAAACGCGACAGGCATCTTCCTCGCCGACCTCGATGCACGCCAAGACCAAAGTCCGCGCAGAATCGAGGGAGGAAACGACATCGGTCCACCCACTCCCGGAGAAGGGAAGCTCACGCCCAACTGGGAGGGTCCTTACCAAATCAAGACGGTAATAAAAAAAGGAGCCTACAGGCTCGAAAGACTAGATGAGACCAAACTCTCAAGATTCTGGAATTCCACAAAGATCGAGGCTCTCTTTTCTACCCACATTGGGAGGTTTTAACTTGGACCAAACCACAAATGAAATTCATTTTTTCAAAAGCATTTCCTCGTCTGATGGCATGAACTAAACGTGGCAACCCCGGGGGATCGAACATCCTTAGGCCAACAAAACGGATAACCAAATAATAAAACTGGTATCCAAATAAAAAAAAATTGCGGCCCGGGGATCATCACCTCGAGGCCAACAAAACAGATATCCAAATAAGTAAACGGCTACCCAAGGATCGATCACCCAAAGCCAATAAAACGGATATCAAAATAATAAAACGAATATCCAAATAAGTAAATAGCTACCCAGGGATCGATCACCCCTAGGCCAACAAAACGGATATCCAAATAACAAAACGAGTATCCAAATAAAAAAAATGGTGGCCCGGGGATCGATCACCCCGAGGCCAACAAAACGGATATCCAAATAATAAAATGGATATCCAAATAAGTAAACGGCTACCCAGGGATCGATCACCCGAAGCCAACAAAATGGATATCCAAATAACAAAATCGGTATCCAAATAAAAAAATAGCAGCCCGGGGATCGATCACCCCGAGGCCAACAAAACGGATGTCTAAATAATAAAACGGATATCCAAATAAGTAAACGGCTACCCAGAGATCGATCACCCGAGGCCAACAAAACAGATATCCAAATAATAAAATGGATATCCAAATAAGTAAACGGCTACCCAGGGATCGATCACCCCTAGGCCAACAAAACGGATATCCAAATAACAAAACGGGTATCCAAACAACAAAAAATGGCGACCCAGGGATTGATCACCCCGAGGCCAATAGAACGGATATCCAAATAACAGAACAGATATCCAAATAAGTAAACGGCAAACCAGGGATCGATCACCCCGAAGCCAACAAAACGAATATCCAAATAATAAAACGGATATCCAAATAAGTAAACGGATACCCAGGGATTAATCACCCCTAGGCCAACAAAACAGATATCCAAATAACAAAACGAGTATCCAAATAACAAAAAATGGCGGCCCAGGGATCGATCACCCCGAGGCCAACAAAACGGATATCCAAATAAGTAAACGACTACCCGGGAATCGATCACCCCAAAGCCAATAAAACGAATATCCAAATAATAAAACAGATATCCAAATAAGTAAACGGCTACCCGGGAATTGATCACCCCGAAGCCAATAAAACGGATATCCAAATAATAAAATGGATATCCAACTAAGTAAATGGCTACTCGAGAATCGATTATCCCGAGGCCAACAAAATGGATATCCAAATAACAGAATGGATATCCAACTAAGTAAATGGCTACCCGGGAATCGATTGCCCCAAGGCCAACAAAAATGGATATCCGAATAATAAAACGGGTATCCAAACAATAAAAAATGGCAGCCCGGCGATTGATTTTCTCGAGGCCAATAGAACTATATCCAATCAACAAAACGGATATCTAAATAACAGAACTATTCCAGATCTGATCTCCAAGCCCTTCCTCGGAACGGTCATCAAACCCAGCATGGGATGAGACGCTCAAATAACGCACTCCTCGCCTTACCATGAAACGGTCAGGAACTCTCCGAATCCCCGACCTCGACCGAAAAAATCAAACAACAATCTCCTTGCCAAACCACAACGGCGAGAAAAAAGGTTCCTTCAGTGATGAGACCGAGCACCTTCACTCTCTCGCTCCGGGGACAACTGTTACGGATCCGGCCCACGGATCCTACACCCGAAACGGTCCCTGAACCCGGTTACCCGGGTCCGACCCCTTTCGCCCTTCTACAAAGCCTGGAACCGGCCCACTAGAGCTTCTAACTAACAATCAAATTCAAATACCTCCCTTATCTTAACCAAATAAGATAAGATAAGATAATTATTTCCATCGCCTATATAAAGGGAAGCCCCAGCCCCCTCAGGTATTCATTCATTCCTCACATCTTATACCTCTTGGATCCATTCTGACTTGAGCGTCGGAGTGTCTTTGCAGGTACCACCCCCCATTGTTCCAATCAGATAATCCGGCATCCGCTTTGACCCGCAAGTTTCCGATCCATCTCTCAACCCGTACCAGAGACATCTTGTACAATAACCAAAGAAAATCAGCTAAAAACAGTCATAACTTGTCTTATTTAACATTTATTAATTGTTGCGACAATTAATAAATGCTATATAAGACAAATTTTGACTATTTTTTTTGTCTCCCTAACATTACCCTTTCATTTTATGTCTTTAATTCTCTCACTACACATCAATTTGTGTTACTATAGATGTATAGTTAAAAAATTGTCTAATAAATAACAAATAAGAAATTATCTCTCTCGTATAACCCTTCTCAAAACTTGTCTTTATTTAAAAAAGATTATATAAGAAATGAGAAATATTAAATAATCAATAGAATTTATTAATTTTAAATTTTTGACCATCAATTAACCATTAATATTTAAAAAATATAAACTAAAATTATGTTATTAAATTATTAAATAAAAAAATTAAATTAATAATTAAAAATAATAACTTCTTCTTACTTTTAAATATTTCTTATAAAAAATTTAATTATTTTATCAGTCTTCATAGTTTTATTAAATTTTTATTAAATTCTTATATTTTTTAATTTCGATACTATATTAAATTTTATAATTAAATCTCTATTGTAATAAAAATGCTGGGATAAGCAAAATAAATATGCCTAACATTTGACTAAATATTTTATATAATTTAATAGAATATTCTATTAATTGTTTTAATATTTTTGTCATAATAAAAATTTAATTATAAAATCTGATATGATATAAAGATTTAATTAAAAAAATATATAAAAATTTAATTAAAATTTTGATAAAATTATAGAATTGACAAAATAATTAAATTTAAAAAAAAATATGCAAATCTAGTGAGACAAGGCAAGGATAGGGGTCTGATATTTTGACATAGGTGCATGCATACGTGTGGATCTATCATAATCCATATGTTTGGGAAGGCCATGTGGTCATGTGGGTAGATTTACATTCTTCGGTTCTTTCTCTTGTCGTTGTCATTGTAGTTGGGATCTGCAACCAAATTTGATTTAAATATGGTAATAGATTCAATCGGCGTGGCCTCAGTAATAAAATAATGTTAATTAGTAGTCTAATAATATAATATTATGACTAATCTTATTTATTTGCAGCTCGCAATCTTGTTTGGTTAAAGGCTGCTTATCTAATACACTTTACACGAAAAGGATCTTGCTTCCATTAATCTTTGCATACATATTTATTGATACAAAAAAATGTTTTCTACATTCTGACTTATTTAACCCTTAAAATAATAATAATTCTCACACAACACTCATCCTCGATTATATTATATGATATAATTTTTTAAGTTGAATTAAAATATTTTCTATACCAAGCTGTCAGTATTATACTATTATTCAATATTATTGTTTCAACTATGTTTGTTTGCGCATTAATCATGCTCAACACCCTTAACTATTTGACAATTAAAAATAATATGTTTGTCTACAATCCAACAATCTCATGAAACTATATATAAGCAACGGCCTACACTACAAATTAAAGGCATATAACAAATGATTAAGTAGAGGCAGTTCACATCCATCAAAATATATTCTATATAAAAACTAATTAACTTAAACTCACAACTATATAAACATTTAAATAAATTAATTCACTCAAATAGATCAATACAAGATCACAATGTCTAGAGAGAAGAAGAAAACATCACATTAAAGGAGCAGTATAAGAATCATAGGATGATCATCATAGTCATAGCTTAAGAGCTGTATTACCCTGGTGATATATTTAAGAGTTAGTTTTGGATTTTATTGATCATCACAGAAGTATAGTTATCAGAATTGGAGATATAATTAAACCGGTTAAATTATTAGATCATTAGATTATTAGTTTAATTAATAGATTATATATTGAATTGATTGATTCAGTCATAATTAAATAATTATATATAATTTTTTATTTTATAATAAATATATTTTTTTTAATTTTATTTTGTATTTAATTAATTATTATTTTTAAATTTTAATAACATAACTCATCAATTAATTTATATTTATTATATTTTTTAAAAATATTTATAGAAAGAAATAAAAATAGAAGTTATAGAAATAGAAAATATATTGTAGTTAATGTTTTTTTTAATTTGTGAATATAATTTTTCATTTACGTAATACATTTAATAAAAAAAATTATGTATAGAAAATCATATTTTTTTCTAGTTTGACTAGGTTAGTTTAAACCAATTTTGAATAGGGGTGTTCATGAATTGAATCTGATTCGTATATATGTAAAATTGCGGATATTTATCTGATGTAAAAATTGCAGATATCGATTTGATCCGCAAGACTATAAGATCAGATCGAATCCAATCCGCACACTAATAGGATTGAATTGCGGATTTCATATAGGTATCCGCATATTCACAGATTCGCAAGAATAAATAAATAAATAAGTAAATATTCTTTTTATGTTTTATTTCAACTAATAAAGTAATAATTATTATATATGTTGTATTATTTTATTTTTATTATTTAAGAAAAATATGTTTAATAATATTTTAAGAGTAAACATATTTAAAATAGTAGAAAATAGTATTTTATTGATATTTTTTAAATAAAAATAAGTTGTGCGGTTCAGATAAAATTGGATGCAAGCTTAAAAATTACGAATATTGGATTTGATCCAATGATTTTAGTGCAAATCAGATTGAAATTTTAACCATATTCAATCCGCATTTACCCCCTAATTTTGAACATATTTCACCGAGTCTAATTAAATTTGACTGAGTTAATTACTTAATCGGTCTAAATGATGAACCATCTCAAATTGATGATCGAATAATTGAATTTTCGGTCCGACTATTGAAATGGTCCAAATTTGATAACTACTCACGAAAGTCAATGAAATATGTTACCTAACTTAGATGATATTTCATCTGCATTTTGGTAGATGGTAGGCATTTTGTATAGCAATTAGTTGCTAGTTAAGCTATTTAAGTGTAAATATTTTATATATATATATTGTAACAACTCTAACTTATTTAGTTAATTTGAAACTCACACTAATCATTTCTCTCACACTACAACTAGTTCTCTCTTCTCATCTTCTTTCTCTGTCACATTTTTACTTCTCTATTCTTTATCATTTAACATGGTATCATAACCAACAATATATTGATCTATGGATCTCAACAAAAATGGTTTATACGCGTCCACTACTTAACTTGCCACTTTTTCTTTCTCTGATTTGATGTGTAAACTTGACAAGTCTCTATATGAATTTAAACAAGCTAGTAGATAATAAAATCTAACTTTGTTCTGTTATTTTCAATCATGGCTACAAACAATCCAAACATGATTGTTCCTTCTTCACTAAATTCAATTCTGATTCTTCCTTTACTGTGATATTGATTTATGTGGATGAGTTGGTTCTAGATGAAAATGATCTCGTAGAAATTCAATCAATCAAAACTGTTTTTTATTAGAATTTTAAGATCAACAAAAATGTGTGTCCAAACTTCCCATGCTTGATTTGGTATATGGTAGACCATTTGTATAGCAATTAGTTGTTAGTTAAGTTATTATTTAAGTGTAAACACTTGCTATATATATATATTGTATAACTCTAACTAATTTAGTTAGCTTGAAACTCACACTAATAATTTCTCTCACATTATAGCAAGCTCTCTCGTCTCATCTCTGTGTCTCTCTCTCATTTCACAAAATAATTATCGAGGGATCAAACTTGATTATTGAGTAAATGATTTAAGAATTGAAGAACCATGTGAAAGACATAGTAAATGATTTAAAAAATAATTTTTGCAATAATAATGTTTTTTTTTTTCGAAATAATACTATCTTAATTTTTGTTTTCCTTCTGAAAAATAAAGTTTTCATCTTTTAATTTAAATTAGTTTTATCATCGTGTTGAGCATTTCATGTTAATGGCAGAAGAGACAGTTCCCAGAAAAGCCAGCTGCTCCAACGACCCACTTCTCCAATGCGCCGACCTCATCCTTCCATGGCTAACCCCACCGGAACTCGCCGCTGTCTCCATAACCTCTACATCCCTCCACAAGGCCTCCGCCTCCATCACCACCCGCCGATCCTCCGACGCATCTAGAACCTTCGAGAACCTTCCAGTCCCTTTCCGCAACACCGTCGACCACTACCCCTACGCCTACTTCCTCTACACCCCTTCCCTCATCCTTCCCTCCGCCGCATCCCGCCTCCTCCGCCAACCCTGGGGAGCCGCTGCTCCTCTCGCCTCCGCGCCGAGTCGGATCCCCGCGGAATCGGTGAGTTTGGTCGACGAGTTAGGTCAGAGTGTGTTGTCTGGTTGCGACTGCGAGGCTTGTGGCGGTGTGGGTTCCGACTGCCCTTGTTTGGGCTTGGGTGGGCTGGATGACGTGGGCAGTGAGTGCGGGCCGGGATGTGGGTGCGGACCAGAGTGCGGAAACCGGTTGACTCAGAATGGGGTTGCTGTTCGGGTGAAGATTGTGAGGGATGCAAGGAAAGGGTGGTGTTTGCATTCTGACCAGTGGATTCGGAAAGAGGAGTTCTTGTTTGAGTATGCAGGTATCTGCTAAATCATTTCTTTGTGTTTTCTTCTTTTAAGTTTAGTGTTTAACTCATATAGCTTCAAACATGTGATAAAATTCGATTTGATAGTGTTAAATAAAATTCTATCATGCCTTATACAATGTACAAAACAGGGCCTAGTGATGAAATAATGCACTGGTTGATAGGAGAAGTATTTTTATAGATATGAAAATTGTTAGTTTGTTTGATTGAGTTGGCTGTAGGTTATAGATCAATAGATACTAGATAGTCCTAGAAGCACTGGTTTCTCTGCTTTTTGGTCTTTGCTACCCATATTGGAGGTGCAATCAATGTTATGTATATCATTGAATACTTGAAATCCAAGTATGAGTTCAAGTTATTGAATCTTGACTGATGTTGTAGGAGTGTCCTTTAACTAGTGGCATAAGTCTCTTTCTTGTTTGAATTTTTGTGCTGGTTAAGTACTCACCTAGGTTGCTTTGAAGCTATAAGGACTAAGGAGGTCTTTATTTAGAAAGAGACAGAGGCCTCTTTGCTTATGGCAATCCATATAGGAGGTGAAATCAGTATCTTCGCAGAATGCATATTTGAAATCTGGAAATGAACCTAAGAAGTTATTGTAAGTTCACTGGTGTCATCAAGTGAGGCATTCAATTGCAACCTTCTATTTAGAAGGGTTATGTGAAAGGCAGTTGACATAGACAGAACTGAATGGTTCTCAATTATGAGATCGGATGTCTTCTTGCCCTTTATAAAGTTGTATGAATATTAGTTCAAGCCACGTTCTAGTATTTTCTATGGTGTTTTATGATCCGATTCCTTATTCTCTATTATTTTTCAATGCTGCTTTGCCTACAAGTAATTTTAGGAACTCCTTTGGTCTCTGTATGAGATTGAGATCGATGTGTTTGATTGTGGGGTTGATGGGATTGCACATAACAAGTTAGGAGTTGTTTATCTCTGAACATTAAACTGAAGAGCCTGCCCTGAAATATAAATATGAAGTCTTAGGGCCACTGGTCCCATCCTCAAAATGCTTGATAAGTGAACTCTGCGTGCTTGCTTCAAATTTGTGGGTGCCATCGGTCAAACTCTTCTGAGCTTGTCTTTCAATCTGATGGTCTTGTTCTTCGCTTTTTCGTACAACCTGTTCTTCTAGTTTGCTTCTTCTCTTTTTCTGACTTTGCTTTGAGTTTTACTCAGTGCTCTGTTTTTTGTTCGAGTCACATGATTCTAATTTTTCTCTGGTTGTGAAGTTTTATGACTGTTTGATAATTTTTTTGTTGATGCTAATTGCTTTGATCAATTTTATTTCACTGTCGGGTGCTTTAGTTGTCTGATATGCGATCTGTCTGCTTTAGCTATCTCTGTTTGGGGATTTGAACCAGATATTTGCACAAGTTATCTATTTGAGCTGTTCTCTTTTGATTTTTTATTTTTGATTCTTTTGAAATCATTATGCATTTGTAGTTAAGAGTTTGTGTTTAATAAGATGTCTTTCCAAGGTTGGTTTGCTTATCATGCATATATACACATTTGAGAAGTATTTTGTATTTTGGTTAGGATGTCATTGTTAACTACCTTGGTTGCTAATAATTCCTTGATTCTTTAAGTTGTGCTCTCACACTTGGATTTCTTTTAGTGTATCCAATACATCATACGAATGTAAAACTGATTCATGGTTTCCTGCTTGGAAAAGGCGAACTCTTGACAACCAAGGAAGCGCGGAGGAGACATCAATGTTATGATGAAAAATCATCACATGGTAGATTCTCTTCTGCGCTTTTGGTTGTAAGGGAACATCTTCCATCTGGAAACGTATGCTTGAGATTGAATATTGATGCCACAAGAATAGGAAATGTTGCCCGATTTGTTAATCATTCTTGTGATGGTGGTAACTTAAGCACAAAGCTAATTAGAAGTTCAGGAGCTTTGTTCCCCCGCCTCTGCTTCTTTGCTTCGAAAGATATCCAGAAAGATGAAGAGCTTACATTTAGCTATGGAGAAATCAGGAAAAAGGCCAATGGTCTGCCATGCTTTTGCAGCAGCCCTTCATGCTTTGGAACTTTGCCTTCGGAAGACACTTGAGACACGTTTTTGTTTAAGGATATGGATTAGTTGTGAAAGGAATACCGATGTTTTTGTTGGCATGAGCTTTTACAAAATGAGTTAATGTGGATAAACTCTTCCTTTAGGTCAACCTCATTTGACTTGAATAAATCTTAAATATACCTAGTTTTAAATGTACATTTTTAGTCATTTTTTTTTATATTTAGTGCCTTGTTAATGTTATATATAACATGAGTTGGCGAACGTATTTGGGGTAGAAAGCAACAAAGTAAAAGGTTCTTTTGAATTGATTGAGGAGGGAGTCATTGCCTTCAAACTATTAAAAGAAAGGAAGAAGGAGGGAATAATAATAAATTAAATAAACAAATTATTAAAAGAAGACAATTTTATATTTTAAGAGGATGTTGCTAAAACAATTTGCATCATACTCCTTCTCAAATGAGGTAAGTTAGGGTTAGGAAACCATTATGTTTTTTGAGTTTAGTACCTAAATTTAATCTAACTTAAATCCTTAATGCTTTACAAAGCAGGATTTTCCGCCTTCCTTGTATACAATTAACAACATGCTTAAGTAAAAAGGGAATTGCATTGTCATTCCATCAATCAAGCAATGACCATAATTTATATTATAAACTTAAAACTTCATTTAGTTGGAAAAAGTTTAGGTAAATTTATCATTTATTAATCCCCCAACTATACCCCCCAAACTCAATTCTCTTTCGCATGTAAACTTGAAACTGACAGAGTCATAGAAAGAGTAAATCAAAGGAAGACCAAACATTAAACAAAAACTGATGGTTTTTTACGGTGAATATAAATAGCTACTAAAGATCAGGGTTAAAGACCGGAGGAATCTTGCTTTCTTGTTCATCATCATCATCATATTGAGACAAGCGAGAGAAATTGCTATTATGATGAAGTGGATGAATGCTGTGAGACGATGAGGGTGCTGTTGCCGCCTCCATTGAGAGGTCGAAACCACCGGTAGCAGGGTTGAAGTTGGTGATGTTCATAAGGTTAGTTGTGGAGGCAGATGAGCTGTTTGAGAATGCCGGATACAGCCCCAGAGTGTTGATCATGTTTGGGTGGTGATGCTGTAGTGCTTGTTGTTGCTGTTGCTGCTGCTGGGTGGTGTCAAGAACACTTGCATATGCAATCCTTCCATTCATCACTTGAGTTTGAGTCATAGCCACCTCTGCTTGCAAAGATGCCACCTGAATTGGTCCAAGAGAAAATTTAGTTTTTGTTAGAAATATAATATTCGTGTTGTCTCTTCTTATCTATTTAAATTTTTAGGATGATTAGTTTCATGATATGATATCAGAGTTTTATATTCAAAAGATTTAGAGCTTCTGTTTTCTTATATATAATGACGTTATTTTATAGATGATGGATCTATAATTAGTGGTGAAAAAATAAAGAGAATTTAATAATAAATTTTATAAAATTGAAGGTGCTAATTAGGAATTTTAGCCAGGTCTTTATTTTTCTTATGATTTTTTTAGGTGGGGAGAAATTTATAAGAATAGTAAGAATGCCTTAAACATTCAAGTACATGTTTTGTAGGATGCAAGTTAGGAGCTAGTCATTCAAGAGCATATAACTGCGTCAATCGACATATAATCCTGAATCCTAAACTTAGAGCATAACTACGAGAATGAATACGTGATATGTACATCACCTGTTATTCCATATGCAATTTCAATATACGGTATATTTTAATAATATAATATTTAGTACAAGAATACGTATATACTTTAAAACTTAGTTGATGTTGTTTTAGAGATTTTACTTTTTGTAATCTGTCATCTATTATTGGAATATAGGAAGAGTTTGAAGCACAATTTTTTTTTGTCTGAAATGTTATTCATTATATATATATATATATATATATATATATATATATACACACTATTTCGTATATTCAAATCTTATGATATTCAAATCTTATGATAGACGGATACGGATATAACACGGAACACGCAGATATATTTTTGGTGTTTTGGGAATACATCTTATATATAAAATATAAAATATTTTTTAAATAAATTATAATAATATTTTTATATTTTATTAATATTAAAATATAAAATATTTTTTTAACTGTTTTAATGTCTACTTTTAATTATATAAAGTATTTTAAATATTTTTTATTTTTATAAAAAATAACATATACTATTTATAAACTCATTTTAAAAATACATGTTAAGAATATTGAATACGTTAATATATGATGGTATATAAGTGTATTTAAACTTATTGTAATTTTTTTTATTAAAATACGGTTAGATACCGTAGCCACGCGTACAGACGAATGTAGACAAATATTCTAAAATGTGAGCTGATATAATAATTCAGGAAAGTGTCCGTGTGCATAGTTTGAATGTAATAAAGCTTCTTAATTAGAACATTAAATATATATTTACTATCTTGACTTGCTTTATATTTGTTATTATTCTACGTATTTAATTTATAAAAAAAATAAATTAATAGACGTGTTAGTATTAATTAATACATTAATTTCTTATAAAATTGTTCTTGTTTATGTCCAAACATCTTCCATCATTGTTAATTCTTTTTTGAAATCAATTATCTTTCTGAGTTTTAATTGCAAACCAGTAACATTACTACCTGCATTGACGATCCATATAGCTACTTGGTGTCACTGAATTCATGCAAGCATGCTTTAATTTAAACAACTAAAAAAAAACCAGGAGTTGTAAAAAGCAAGTGCAAAATTAAAGATTAACCTGTTGTTGCAAAGAGAGAATGGTGGACACACAACCATAAACCGGATCAGATAGCCTTGCCTGAGCCTCGTAACAAATAGTCGCCACCGCTTCATTGCGGCGGTGTGCCGGAACATGCAACAAAAGCTTCGACACATTGCTAGCACCAAACACCTTGTGAACCGCCGCAAACTTAGCGGCACCTTGGTCCGAGCTAAAGTGGGGTGCAAAGATGCATCCTGCAACACACTTCCTCCTCAAGAACTTGCAAGCGCCGCATGGACTACTCGGAGATGGCGGCGGCGCTCCCTCTTGCGTCGGCGCCGCCGCGCCACGCCTTGCGGCACTAGTGCTTCTACGCCTGCTTCCTTCAGCACCACCACCTTGTGGCTCAGCCATATTGGGATATGAATTGAAATATCTTTGTATGGTATGTGATTAATTAGATGGGAATAGAGAGTTGATCCTTATATGGAAATTTTTGGGGGGCGTCAATGCACGTTGGTCTTGTGAGTTGATTGGCATGGTGAATAATGTGGCCCTGTGAAAGAAGAAAACGTTAAGGTTGGTGAGGGTTGTGTGTGTGAGGAGCACGTGCGAAGTGAGTGATGATGGTGTGGCTAATGTGGCCCTTTTTATTGTATGGAAGTGTAGCACATAAAATACTTGTGTTTGTTTGTTAGGCGTTATGTATAAATATTATTATAACGGTTAAATAGTGGTTGTTATGATGAGATAATTGAAAAGGATATTTATAATTTATCTTTGGTGGGGAAGCAAGCACACAAGAATTGTGTAGTCTTTTTGCTTCTCTTCGCGTGTGTGGGGATTCATATGCAAAACACCAAACATGCATTCATGTCATGGCTAGACGACTACCAAAGATTGCTTTTCTCTTTTGTTCATTTCTTCCTCTTTTGTATCCACTAAGCATATATAGGGCAAACACTATAACACAAATTTTGTCTCAACTCGAATAATTTGAGTTAAATAGATTTGAATTAAGCAGACACGAGTACACTCTCTCATTGCGACTCTCAACTCTTCCTCTTTTAAACTCTCTACCCTTCTCACCCATTTTAACCAAACTTGATGAGTTTATATTATGTGTCGTTGATTTGTTAACTATTTTAAAATTTTAGATAGTTTATTATGAAAATATATGAATGTATATAAGGATGACATCGTGACAGATTTTTACACGACTATCCGATTCTACGAAAAATCTATTTTGCTACTACTCGCGAATAGCAAAATTTTGTATCCTAACCCATTGCTATCCACCCCATCTCCTACTCACTCTATAATCTCTTAAAACTTAAAACATTTTTTTTATCTTTTATATTATATTATATATATACTGAAACGAGTAAAGCCAAAATCCGACTCTTGATCCACCTGAATAAAAATCTACCCCCTCAAAACTTTTTTTTTATCTTATATATATATATATATATATATATATATATATATATATATATATATATATATATATATATATATATATATATATATATATATATATATATATATATATATATCAGAGCAGATAATTCGCAAATAGGGGTGTTCATAGATCCGCGGTATTTATTTAAATCCGATCTGAAAATTGCGGATATGGATCAGATCGGATCTAATTCACATACTAATGGAATCGAATTGCGAATTTTGTGTAGAGATATACATATTCGCGTATCCGCAAAAATAAAGAAATAAATAAGTAAATATTTTTTTATGTTTTATTTCAAATTATTTTAATTCATTATTTAAAAAAAATATATTTAATATTATTTTAAAAGTAAACATATTTAAAAGAATAGAAAAATAAATTTTATTTATTTTTTTAATAAAAGTAAACTTTTAAAAATATTTTTGTCTTTTGCGGATATATTTGATATCTGATGCGTAAATATGCGGATCGAATCTAAACTTAAAAACTGCGGATATTTGATTCGATTATTTTAGTGCGGATCGAATCGAAATTTTGACCATATCCTATCCGATCTGCGTTCACTCCTATTCGTAAACCAACCGGACTGGGTGGAGCGGATAAGGGTTGGATTATCATCCCTAAATATATGACAATTTTTTTTATTGATATGAAATTTGAGTAAAATAATTGTTAAAATTATGTAGTGGTTTTTTAGAAAGAAAAGAAAGAATCAAACGAGTCAAATTGAGATGATATTTTTTTTTATTTGTTTAGAAGTAGTATTTTAGTGCGGATCGAATCGAAATTTTGACCATATCCTATCCGATCTGCGTTCACTCCTATTCGTAAATCAACCGGATTGGATGGAGCGGATAAGGGTTGGATTATCATCCCTAAATATATGACAATTTTTTTTATTGATATGAAATTTGAGTAAAATAATTGTTAAAATTATGTAATGGTTTTTTAGAAAGAAAAGAAAGAATCAAACGAGTCAAATTGAGATGGTATTTTTTTTATTTGTTTAGAAGCAGATCAATTTAACTGGCCTACAATAATTTTTGAGTTAAACAGATTCAGATCGAACAAACACACATGAGTAAGCTCTCAACTCTCCTCTTTCAGACTTTACTCTTCTCATCCATTTTAACGAAGCTTAATGAGTTTATATATTATGTATTATATATTTGTTAACTACGTTTTAGATTTTAGATAGTTTATTATGAAAATATATGAATCAATAGTTTTTTTATCTGTATGAAAATTAATTAAAAAATACTAAAATTCTGTAGGAATATTTAAAAAATAAAAAATAAAAAAATAAACGAATCGAATTGAGCTGATATTTTCCTAACTTGTTTAAAATTCAGGCTAGTCCATCTTTTTTAGTTTTGTTTTACCGATGGTGATGAATCTGCTTGAATCCAACCCGTCTACTCATTTGACTAGGTGTGTAGGGTGAAATCGAGTTTGATGTGATTCAGATTCGACCCGAAATATATACTGAGCCTATTTATTATACTCGAATCCGACCCTAAACTCGATGAAATCTATACATTTTCGGGCCACGATTATACCGGGTAAAAACCGAGCCGTTAATATTACATTATACCTTAATACCTTCTTATAAGCTAGCATGTGAAAATATCTATATTTCTAAGACTCCAATCATTATTTGACATGGTAAAATTCACTTAGAAAAATATAATAAGAACCAACTCTTCTCTAAAATTAAAGCATAACCATAATCAATACTAATATTGTCTAATAACACCAAATATTTAAATCAATACAAATAACACAATATTATGCATTAGTCTAAAATCTTATGCATTTAAAACATAAAACATTAACTTATAGTTTTATAATAATTAATAACACAAAATAATAAGGTTTACAATACTTAAATTCCACATAAGAATATCCATCATCCATCACTAATAACACAAAATATTGTGTATGATGACCGGACTACTGGGTCGAGTTCGAGCGACCTGAGACATGACCCAGACCCGACCCAAAATAATGATCGGGTCTATTTTTGAGACCCTTACCCGACTCTAAACTTGATAAAATTACACCAAAATAACTCTTAAAGTGTTCGGATCCGGGTCGGATCATGCACACCCCTACATTTGACAACCCTGTACCAATTATTAAACTTTTAGGATTGATCGAATAATGTATATTTGGAAAGATCGATGAATTTATTTGTTTTAATTTTATTTTTAATGTTAAAAATATGTTTAAATTAAAGAAAAAACATTGTAAAAGTAGAATTCTTATATACAAATAATTTAAAATATATTCGAAATATTTTTGTATAATATTTGGTATATTTTATAAACAATCTTTTTATATAATTCACTAATAAAATATATGATATTTACTATAATATGCTATTTTTAATAAAAATGTTTCTGTATTACAATAAATTTTAATAAAAGTCATAGGTTTTAGGAACATTATCTATGTGATTTTTATTTACAAAAAAAATTATTAAATAATAAAAATATTTTTTGCCATCAAGATTTTCATTTGATTTTAATTTTATTTTGACCATTTGGTTTTGATTTTATTCTTTAATTTGGTCAGTGTTACACAAATTGAAAACTCTTTTGAGTGTGAATACTTTGGCAATAAAGTATAATCTTACATTTATAGTAGGTCATATTCTTTTTTATTTATTCTAGACAATTCATTTTTTTTTAATTATTCACCTATCATTATACATATATAATTAACTATACCCAAAGTTTGGCTATTTGAAATGTATGGCACAAGTATATACATACAGAAAATATTCAATTTGGTTCTTGAAATTATACTTGAGTCTCAATTTAGTCTTTGATATTTTAATTGTTTTAATTTAGTCCCTAAACTTTTCAATTGACTATGAATGAAAATCACGATAGGAACTAATGTGATTAAAATTTGAAAAATTTAGAGATTAAATTGAGTTAATTAAAATTTTAATGACTAAATTAAGACTCAAGTGTAACTTTACAGACCAAAGTAAATATTTTTTCATATAAATAATAGCAAAACATAATTATTCATGTAGAAAACATAATGCTATTATTTATGGATAGTTTAAATATGATTGTTTGGAATATTAGGGGTGCTTCTAATAAGTTAGTCCGGGTGTATTGTAAGGAACTTGTTAGGAAATTTAGACATGTTTTCTTTATTGTGGTTGAAACTCACTCTCCTTTTCAGCATTTAAAATTATTTTGGGAAAGGTTGGGGTATCACTCTATTGGTATAGTAGAAGCGGAGGGGCATAAGGGAAGTATTTGGTTTCTATCCTCTATGAAGGGTGTTTGTTGTAAGTTCATTGATGCTTTTGATCAGGGTGTTACTGTGGAGGTTCACTTTGATAATTTAATTTGGAGGTGTAGTGGTATTTATGGCAGTCCTCAATTTAATAAAAGGGTTCTCCTTTGGGATTATATTGTTGCACAATCCATGATTTTTCAAGGACCTTGAATTGTTCTTGGTGATTTTAATGAAGTCAAATTTTCTCATGAATATAAGGGCTATCAATTTTCTCATCAAAGAGCAGACATGTTTGCTACTTCATTAGGGGATAGTGGTTTGTTTGATCTGAAGACTATTGGGAGGCGGTTTTCTTGGTACAGGAGGGTAAAAAATTATGTTGACGTGGCAAAAAAGCTTGATCGAGTCTGTATAAATAGTAGTTGGTTATCTATCTTTCCAGAGGCTTATGTAGAAGTTTTAAATAGGCTCCAGTCTGATCATTGCCCTATTCTGGTGCGTTGTAAAGGTCGTCCTCAGCCTAAAGGGAATCGACCTTTCCGATTTGTTGCTGCTTGGGCTACTCATCCTGGGTATAGGGATATTGTGAACCACTCATGGTGGTCTGGTAATAGAGGGATTCATGGCAAGCTTTCGGAAGTACAGAAGAATTCACTAGAGTTTAACTCGAAGGTATTTGGTAATATTTTTGTTAAGAAATGTGAATTAGAGCAGCTGATTAATTACTTACAAAAGCGTTTGGAAGTGGTGGATAATATTTATTTGTGTCAGAAAGAGCAACATTTGCTTGATAATTATAATAATACTCTAGTGCAAGAAGAGATCATATGGTTCCAAAAGTCCAGAGAGCAGTGGGTAAGGTTCGAGAATAGGAAGACAAGATTCTTTCATATTCAAACTCTTGCGCGAAGGAAGCATAATAAGATTCATGGCCTTTTTCTCAAGGATGGAGTGTGGAAAACTGGTCTAGAGGTTCTGAGTCAAGAAGTAGAGTCTTTCTATAAAAGCTTATTCTGTCATTTGGATGATGTTGATTTGGGTTGCCTTGGTGATGTGCCTCTTCCTTCTCTGAATGAGAAAGCTTGCAATAATCTTACGGCACCAGTTACTATGGAGAAAGTCAGAACAGCTGTTTTTCACATGAACTTTTTAAAGCTCCGGGTCCTGATGGGTTTCAAGCTTTTTTCTTCAAAGAATATTGGGAGATCATTGGTCTTGATATTTGGAAGATGGTTAAGCAGGCATTCTCTGGTGTTACTCTTGATCTGAGAATGTTGGAGACTTTACTGGTTCTCATTTCAAAGGTTGAATCACCGGTATCTATGAAAGATTTTAGGCCGATTAATCTCTGCAATGTAGTTTACAAGATCATCACGAAGGTCCTTGTTAATAGGCTTCGTCCTTATCTTGCGGAGATTGTTGGCCCACTTCAAGGAGGATTTATTCCGGGACGAGGAACTCCTGACAACATCATTATTGCACAAGAAGTCTTCCACTTTATGAAGAAGACTAAATCAAAGAAAGGCACACTGACCTTTAAGATTGATCTAGAAAAAGCTTATGACATAGTTGACTGGAGGTTTTTAGCTCATACCCTTAAGAGCTTTGGTTTTTCTATTCCTACACTTAATTTAATTATGAATTGTGTCACTGCTTCTTCCTTATCTATTCTTTGGAACGGGAGTCATCTGAATGGCTTTACTCCTAGCCAGTTGTGTATGGAGCGATTGCCATGTTTTATTAGTCATCAGGTTGATTTAGGCTTGTGGGAGCCAGTTGCTATTTTTAGAGGGGGACCAAGAATATCCCACTTAATATTTGCGGCTGACTTGCTTCTATTCTGTAAAGCTACAAAGAGACAAGTGCAAAATGTGATGTTGGTTTTAGAGACTTTTTGCAAAGCATCTGAGATGAAGATTAATGTGGAGAAGTCTAAAGCGCTTTGCTCCAAGAATCTCTGCAACAAAGAAAGAGGTTTTCACTGGGATATCCTCTATCAGATTTGTCCAGGACTTTGGCAAGTATCTTGGAGTTACCCTTAGCCATTCTAGGGTGACTCGTTCAGCTTTCAATGGTGTCTTGGATAAGATTCGGAGTAGGCTAGCAAGCTGAAAAGGGAGTTTACTCAATCGGGCTGGTAGACTCTGCTTGGTTAATTCTGTTGCCGCCGCTATTCCCACGTACCAGATGCAGGTCTCTATTTTTTCCAAAAGAATCATTAGTAAATTGGAGTCTATGATGAGGAATTTTATTTGGAAAGGACAAGTTGATGGAAGAGGATTGAATCTTGTTAGTTGGAAGGTACTAGTTACTCCAAAAAAATATGGAGGTTTGGGGATTAGAGATCCTTATTGTGTAAATATTTCTCTTCTTGGGAAGCTAGTTTGGACTTTTTTCCAGCAGCCAAACAAGCTATGGGTCCAATTGTTGGATACCAAATACCGACCATCTCTATATGACTGTTTTAGTTATTTTAAGAATAAGGACTCTCCCATTTGGAGGTGTCTTTGCAAGGCTTGGGAAGTGTTGAAGGATGAGTTTGCTTGGTGTATTGGAGATTTGAACCAAAATTTTTGGTTTTCTAGCTGGAGGAGAGAAGGACGGTTATCTAATGAGATTGATTATGTTCACATTTCTTATTCGAATCTCCGGATACAGGATATTTGGTCGGTTGGTAGGTGGCATTTGGATATTCATTATTCTCCTTTACCTCAAAATCTGAGAGGTAATATTCTCTCTTACAATCCAGATGAACAAGCAGGTCAGGAAGCGGGTTGGTATTGGAGTGGGTTTGCTGCCAAAGTCTATGACTCACGCAATGGTTACTTGTGGTTGTGTAAGTAGCTGTTTGGTTGGGAAGAGTGGGAGAACTGGCTTTGGCTTTGGCGTCAACTTGTTCCTGAAAAGCATAAGTTTTTGGCTTGGTTGTGTCTTAAGGAGGCTCTTCCTACTGCAAGTTTTCGCTTTAGAAGAGGGATGTCGTCATCGGATAGGTGTCCAAGATGTCTTTCTAGCTAGGTATCGGTTTTACATTGTATTCGGGATTGTCCAAAAGCTCAACTTGTCTGGCATAGGTTGGATATTTCTTGTCATCCTTTGGATTTAAAGAACTGGTTCTTGTATCATAGCAGAGAGCATCCGTTCAAGTTCTTTTCGGGACTTTGGTGGATATGTCGAGCAAGGAATAATGACATCTTTAATCCCATGAAACTTGGCCTCCGGAAAAAGTGATTTGTCTGGCATTAACTTCAGAAAAGGAGCTTAGGAATATTTTTGAATTACAACGTATGTCCCTTCCCTCTACTTTAAATGGTTTTTGGAATCCTCAATCCATTGGTACTTTTAAGATTAATTGTGATGCTAGTTATTTTGGTTCAGGTGATAGTGTTGGTTGTACTTGTGTTATTAGAGATTGTAATGGGAGCTGGCAAAAGGGGTGTTTGGGAATGATTGAGAGTAATAGTATTCTTCAAGGAGAATTATTTGCTATTTGGAGAGGATATCTCATAGCTTGGGATGTGGGTCAACGAGATGTTATTTGTGAGACGGATTGTGTGGAAGCATTTAATCTTGTTACACAAGATAGTTTTGGGTTTAGTGATCCATTGGTACTCAAAATAAGAGATATCATGCATTGGAATTAGCGTGTTGACTTTCGTTTGATTATGAGAGATGCAAACACGATAGCAGATACTATGGCAAAAATGGCGATGAAGTTACAACTTTCGCATGTGGAGTTTCTTTCACCTTGGGAGGAATTTAAGAGTAGTCTTAAGCGGGACTGTCCCCCTATTTAAGCAATTCCTTGTTTTATTTGTTTTGTTTTTCTTTGTTTAATTTATTTAAGTCACCAAAAATCTAAATACAAATAAAAAAATCATGATATCTAAATTATTACTGTCTAATTTATCTAAAAAATGAGAAAAATAAAAGTAGATCCCATTTTTTTATTTTTGTATCAAATAGTTAAAAAATGACGTACTATAGAACACAATATCTAAATATTACATACATTTATCATGTAATATAAATGTTTAGATGTAAACTTCACAACTTCATATTCATTAATTAGTGTTTATTAATTAATAATAGAAATAGATTAAGATGACAATCTTTCGTAATCTAATTTCTATAATTATCAATCATTTTAATTAACGATTCTGTATTAAACTAACCTGTAACTCGTACTTTGTTACATCATGAATTCATGATGAAGTTGTACAGTTCTCATGCTTTAAAACTCAGAAAACTCACAATCTCTAACCATTCATATTCAAGGCTTAAACTTAAGATATATCAAAGAAGAAAAATAAATTGAAAAACTTAGGTCAATCTTAAATCTTAAATCCTAAATCCTAAATCTTAAACTAAGCAGTGACCCTGCTAATGGAAGTTCATTGGTGGCGACGCCAAAGGTGATATGGAAGAGCCATCACTGCTTTGACTTTGAGAGTCAACTCTCCATGCATCTTGGACTTGAGCAGCAAACTGCAAGTTCCATAGAACATCCTCTATTGAGGGTCTCTCTGATGGATCTTTAGCCAGGCACCTCACGCACACCTCCATCATTGTCTTCAGTGATTGATCCAAGCACGCCTTGCGAATCGCCGGATCTATGATGCTCATTCGAGCTTCATCGTTT
Organism: Arachis hypogaea; assembly: GCF_003086295.3. Lineage (NCBI taxonomy): Eukaryota > Viridiplantae > Streptophyta > Magnoliopsida > Fabales > Fabaceae > Arachis > Arachis hypogaea. Next base: position 114,131,904 of record NC_092045.1, read on the forward strand.
GATGTTATGCTTGCTTGCAACTACCTCACAATCCCATCATCAATGGAACCATCAGAGTCACAAATATTGTATTGCAAATATAGTGAACCGTTATTCAACAAAACTACTATTATCTATACAATTTGACTATCTCTAGCATTATTGATACTCTAAATATGTTAATGCATTCGATTTCAGTAGTAAGACATTGAAGATAGAGACACAAAAGTACAGAGTCAAAATTGATTACATTTTTTATTTATGCGTGCGGAAAATCTTTAGATAAAATCAATCTTTTTGCGAAATATTTCAATATATTAATTCGAAGAAAATAGACTATAGGAACTCTCATAATTTAAAGAAGAGTAAAGTATCGTTTTTGTCAGGGTAAGTTCTAAAGTTGTCTCTAATGTTTCAATCGTCCTATTTAAATCCTAACGTTTTAAAATTGATTCAATGTTGTCCTGCCGTTAGGAATCCGTTAACAGAATTGACGGCAGGACAAAATTGAGACGATTTTAAAACGTTAGGGACTTAAATAGGAGAAAAACGTTAGGGACAAAAACAATACATAAAAATAAAATTTAATTTAATTTTATCTTTTAATAATATCAATTTTTTACTATATATAATATTCAATTATTTTTTAATCACATCTAAGTAAATTACACTTAATCACATTACTTTCATTTTAAATAAATTAATTTTTTTATAATTTTAATGAATTTTAATACATTAGAGACAAAAGGTATAATTAATATTAATTTTTTACTATACATAGTATTCAATTATTTTTTAATTACATCTAAATAAATTACATTTAATCACATTACTTTCATTTTAAATATTTTTTTATAATTTTAAAGAATTTTGATACATTAGAGACAAAAGGTATAATTTATATTTTATTATATATATATATATATATATTATTTTTTCTTTTCTGTCGGTTTATATACTAGTCATTCTACAAACATTTCATAATAACTAAAAATCTTTAAGAGTTAAACTATAAAAAAAATTAAATTTATTTAAAATGAAAGTAATATGATTAATTGTAATTTATTTAGATGTGATTAAAAAATAATTGAATACTATGTATAGTAAAATATTGATATTATTGAAGGATAAAATTAAAATTTATTTCTATGTATCATTTTTGTCCCCAACATTTTCGTCATATTTAAGTCTCTAACGTTTTAAAATCGTCTCAATTTTGTCCCGCCGTCAATTCTGTTAACGGATCTCTAACGGCAGGATAACATTGAGTCAGTTTTGAAACATTAGGGACTTAAATATGACGATTGAAACGTTAGGGATAACTTTGAGACTTACCCCAAACGTTGGGGACAAAAACCATACTTTACTCTTTTAAAAAATAATTGATATTCTTGGTTAATTTCTGTGCTGCATGGACTTTGGACATTACAAATTTTTCTAACTTAATTTTTTTTTTAAAAAATGTAAAGAAAGAAAATAAAAATGTTAAAAATACTGAATAATATATAAATCAATCAGTATCCATTTATTACCAGGTCCTTTAAGGTGTCTACATTCCTTGGTTTTATTGTCCTTCCAAGAATGAGTTCAAGTAGTATTATTCCAAAGTCATAAATATCTGACTTATCTTCATATCTTAAACTGCAAAATAACATCACTTGTCAATTCTTAATGAGTTGTCATACCATATATAGTTACATTTGTTATCAGAAAAATTTTCTAGTAAATCACCTTTGTTTAAAGCTTGGACTTCTGAATCCAATGGAAAGATTTCCACTTCCACTCTGCATCAGGCATGAATAGACCAAATTTACTAAGAAAACAGTATAACATCTTTATCAGAAAAAGAAACAAAAATGTTATTTCAACAATTTGGTATAACAAAAAAGATCTATCAAACTTGTGAGAGAAAGACATTATATTAAGGACTAATTTATTGGTACCTTTACAATATTAGATAACAAAGGTAGGTTGTAACTGCTGATTTTTGCAACAAAATTCTGATCCAATAAAACATCAGTTATCTTGATATTGTTTGAGAATACAGCAGGGACAAGCCCTGTATGCAAAAATTCAATTCCCTTTGCTACTCCAATTGAAGCTGCTATCCGTTGTGTCCAGCTCAGTGATTTTCTATAATGTCCATCTGCCAAATAACATGCAAAGATAAAAAGATGTGACTCCTCAACTTCACAAGTGCCAATGAAGTTTAAGAGGATAGACTAAGAAACAGAGACTAAATTAAGTCTCTGTATTGTGTTTAGTATAAAATATCCTGGATTAAGTTATGTCTCACTATTATGTTTAATTTAAGATAAATATAAAGATTAAGCGATAGATTTAGAATTTAAAAAGTTAAATGAAGATATTTTTAAAGAGAAATATTATTAAAATTTTGGTCTCCATTTTAAAAAATTTCATTCTCCTATATCTTCATTTTCTAGAAACATTAAAATGACTGAAATTTTGAGTCTCAATACTGAAATTTTAGTTCTAGTTTCTGACCACCAAAACACAATACTAAATCTTAGTCTTCGGCTCCGAAGACAAATGCTACCTTAATCCTTGGTGTTTGGGAATTACCTGAGATCCAGCTCTTGAGTGTGCCATTGGGTACATATTCAAAGACAAGGAATATTCTGCTGACACTTGAATCATCTAAATAGCATTCAAAGCAGTGTCCAAGGGCACTGACTAAGTGGAGATGCCTATACTTTGATATCAGCTCTATGTAGTGCATAAAGTCTTGAGTGCTGAAGCATTTCCTCATTTTCACACATCTTATGGCAACAAGTGAACCATCCCTAAGTTGACCTCTGTACATCTGACAGAATGCATTATGATTTCAATTTTTCTTTGAATCAAAGTACACGTGCATCAACCAACTTGGATTGATTAACCGGTCAGTTTATTCGTCTACTTAAGCAATGTGTCAAAATATTCATGAAACAGAAGCTTTCATATAACTAAGAAAACAAGATGGAGTGAAGTAGAGTTGGTATATATATACCTGTCCTTGAGAACCTTCACCCATGAAACGAGCTGAGTCAAAATTGTTTGTAGCTACCACAATCTCTTCCAGTGAGTAAGCTCGATAAGGTGGCAGACCAACAGATCCAAACTTCATTGTTTGAGATACATACCCTTTGATTACAATGCAAAATGGTTATCATCAAGTCTTAGTGAATATCATTTGAGCATTTTCAAAGGGAGAAAGAAAGAAAAGTTACTTGCATCAGATTGTAGCTTAGTGGTGTATCCAGAAGCTGCATTTTCTGATATCAATTTTGTTGGAGGATTCTTCTTCACTTTGCTTTTGGAATTTCCTCTTCTAACAATAAACAAAATCAATGAAAAAACAGCTACAAGTCCAAAAATTCCACCAATTATCACACTTGAAAGAACTGCCTTAGACACTCTTCTGTGCCTCTTCCTTTCAGGTAACAATATTCCCACTGCTATGGCTTCAGTGTGGCAAAAAGACGATTCGTGTTGATCTTGATCCGTCTCCTCGAGACAATTCCCAGCATACCGGACACTCCTTCCATTCGAATTCGACTCCAAACATTTTGGTAAGCTTCCAGCCAAAAGATTTGAGGATAAATCCACTGCTTGGAGTTGAGAGTTGCAAGAAACATTATCATAAAGCATTCCTGTTAATCTGTTTCCAGAAATGTTTAGATAAGTAATAGATGGAAGTGATAACAGTTGCAGCTGGAAGGGCCCAACGAAAGAATTCGAAGAGATATCGAATCGTTCGAGCTGATAGTATGAGCTTAATTCATCAGGGATATTAGATCTAAACTTGTTGTTTCTTAGCACTAAAGTAACCAACTTGTTTCCAAGTTTCGGAAAGTCAGGTCCAAAAGCATTCTCATCCAATTCCAGCACTTCTAGATTCACCAACCGGCCTAAATCAGGTACTGCTCCATAAAACCTGTTATGAGAAAGCGAAAGAACGCGCAGATTCTCTAACTGACCGAGCGAATCAGGAAGCGAACCGTTGAATGAATTAGTCTTTAAACTCAGCACGGTTAAGGCCGGGAAGGAATCCAGCCAGTCTGGAAGACGGCTGGCAAACATGTTGTCATCAAGAATTAGTGTTTGTAGATGAGAAAGCGAAGCAAGCTCGGGAGGGATGGCGCCACAGAGAAAATTTGAACTCAGATTAAGTATCTCGAGCGACGACAAACGAGCTATCTTAGCAGGCAAGGGACCCCAAATGCCAAGAGAAACCAGTGTGAGTACTTTCAATGTAGGAAACTTTACCAGTGCTTTGACAAAGGAATCAACTGAGAAAGTTTTCGGAAGAGGCGAAGCTTTCGCTTCGCCTACGATGTTAAGCTGAGTTATGGTGCCTTCATAGCACACAACAGTTAGAGAAGTTTTTGAATCTGAGCTGCAGAAGTCTGTGCTGCTGTTCCAGCTGCTTAAAACAGCAGGGAAGTTTAATAGCCGTTGGATTGTTAGAAGCGCCTTAGATTGCGTTGATTGAATTCTTTGTTGCTCCGAATCGAGAATTGAGAGTGTAATTGTTACCAGAATGAGAAGCATTGAAGGATGAAGTGTTTTTGCCATTTGCAGGGTACCAAGAACAGAATGTGGCTGCTCAAGTAAACAAGAAAGAGAAAAAAGAAAAAGAAAAGTTGAAGCACTTGGAGAAAAGTTTTATCCTATCAAAGTGAGTGATGAATAAACAAAATTCAAACAATGAAGTGAAAACAAATGGAAAGAAAACAAACAAGTGTAAATGCCTTGAGAAGTAGCATTTTGCACCTTACAATAATTTCACATCACCAAAAATCTTAGTGAAGCATGGGAATCATTTTTTTCTCTGCAAAGGCCAAGACAAATTTGGTGACACGGGTTGAATGAAAATGAACGGGGGGTCACAAACTCACACACTGGACACTACTAACTCAGAAACCGACATTTCATCACTGTCAAACAATAAATGAACCAGAAATGTTAGCACCATCAGAATTTATTATTTTTTATTGTCATTTAGTCATCGGTTCAATTTCTTTAGTCTAATAATCTAACAATATATTATCTCATACTTTTAAATATTAATAATTAACTTAATGACAACAACAATAAATTTTAATGACCTTTTAATATTTTTCAAAATGATGTATAAATGTTTTCATCATCTCTTTTTCTTTGGAAGCTAAGCCTAAAGGAAAGTCATGGCTTTCAACGAGAAAAAAAAAAGCAAAAGAGAGATTCTTCAATAGAAGCTAACCCTTTATTCTTCACTATATATAATTCCTCAACATATCCACATTTCATCATGTGGATTCCACAGATTTTGTAAAACCATAGCTACTTTGAGCTACGAAATTCGTTTAGTATTTCTTAGGCTGCATGCTTTAATACGAAAATTGGGATGCTATTAATTTAATAAAATAAAATAAAATATTTTCTATGAATGTACTTTCTATGTAACATATTTTACATGTGATGTATTGTGTATTTTTTTTTTTGCTAGTTTCCAAAGAAATCATATCGAAACATAATGCTAATATTTGTTATCTAGTGTTTTAGCATTCAAAAGAATTGTGAATCAAATAAAAACTTTATTTTGTCATAATTTTGAGATGATAAATATTGTTGATTAATTAATATTTGTTAAAGATGGTTTTGGGAGACAGTACTGTGATGTACACTTTGCTTTCAAGGAGCGGTAAGCCTTAGCTAATAGCTAGTTTAGTTAGCTTTATTGTCACACTTCAACTTTGTTTGTGTGACCTTTCATTTTGTTTGTGTCTTTTGCTTTTGCCGCCTTTCTTTCTTTTCACTTTCTTTCTTTCTTTCATTTTATTTGTGATCATTGAACTAGTGAAGAAGAGTACTCTTGACAGTGAGATTGTGCTCACTCTATTCTCACATCACATGAAGAGCTGACAGTGCCACGTCAGCATACACAAATGATTTTAAGGACATGCAGCCAAACCAAATTATCTTTACAATGTATATACTAAAAGAAATATATATATGGAGAAGTATAGATAGACAGTAAAAATATTAAATAATGTGAATAATGAATATATCGTATGTTTAATTCATTAGGTATGCGAATGGTTATTTTAGTATTAAGATATAGGTGAGTAATTTGAGGGTTTAATGTGTTTTACTTGAATTGGGCCAATTTTAGAGTCTATTATTCATGTTGTTCAAGAAAGTCATTAGTTACCTAATATAATTGTATATGTATACACGAAAATTTTAATTTTAATACACAAATAATATACAAATTTTGTAAAATTATCTAATATTATTTTTGCTAACAGGTTAAATAATTAGATACATATATAATTATTTAATGATATAGAATATAAAAAATAAGTTGTTACACATTATAAAAAATATAAAAATAAAAATAATTTCTATTTAACTCTCCCATAAATAAAAGGATAATGATTCTTTATAATATGCTTTATAATTATTAAAAGAAATAGATTGAGTCATCATAGTTTATTTTAAATATTTCTTTACTTAAGTTAGAAAAACTAAATTAATTAATTAGAATAAACTCATTTCAACAAATTACAAGAGTTTAGAAAGAAATTCTACTATAGGATTTCATCTTTTTACAAAACTAACCATTCTTTTAATATGTTCCAACAAAAAAAAAATCAAAATTTAAAAAGAGAAACTTTAAAATTAAAAAATAAAATTGAACATCAACAAATCTCTTTCTGCATTATGACGAGCTCCTGTAGAAAAACAAAGTCATGACAGAAATCGTTGAGAAAGGAGAAGAAAGGAGTTGAGAGAGGGTTCGTTTGGAATTCAGAATGAAGAGACGCTGATTCCATAATAACACTTTTCAATAATTTAAAGGAGACAAATTGAATTTGACCGGAAAGTTTTGGCAAATTACAATCGTCTTTTGGAAGATTAGTAGTGACTCTGAAGGTTTTCTTGTTTGTGTTCCATGTGTGGATTGATGACAATGACCACGGCAAATTTGAAACCAAGTTTCTTGTGCCAAATGTTGAATGCTTTTATGTAAGTGTTTGGCAAAAAATTATTATCACTTAAAAAAAAAATAATTTATTTTAAATAAATAAATATAAGATAATATTATTATTAACTTATGAAGCCAGATTCAATATATTAGGGGAAGCTTCTAATTCATTAGCAAAGAAGTTGTTTTTATTCAAAATTTGAATTAAGCCTGAAATATAGGACGTGTTATATGCAGGAGCAGTTATTAACATGGTGCATTAAAATAGGATACAGAACTGTCATCAAGAAAATAAGTGCGAGAACAGTTACAAGAAATTCAAATTTGATAACTGTTAACTGATATTAGGCTAGTTTATAAATGGAGTTTTAAGAAAATATTGTAATCATTTCAGTTCTTCTTGAAAAATACTTGGAGACTCAAAAATGCTCTCAACCTCTCTGGCATCACAGAGTAAAATTGGAAATTTTAAATAATTTCTCTGAAGTCTGAACTCAAACTTGTACTTTATTTTCTATTTTTAATCAAAGTTCTTTACTTTTTATTTATTCTTCTTCTTCTTCTTTCTTTCTCTTTTAAATTCTGCATTTTACTTTGCCTCCGACACCTTGTATGTTTTCTTTTTATCTTTAATTTTACTTTCGAAACTACAATTGAGACCTTGAGACACCCACAAAAGGAGTCGTTTCCGCTCCTTAAATTAAGATTGTGAAACAAAACTCAAAAATTGTTGATTTATTTGTTGTTAACAATGGAACAAAAATTTGAGTAAAACAAATTGGCACGTCCGGTGGGACCTTGTCAATAGATTGTAGTTTATCAAAAAAAAATCAAAAGTTTTGAATTTGTATGTGGTTACGTAGTGGGAAGATTGTGTTTTCAGAGACCAAGAAATCAACGTCAGTTGACATGTCAAATACATCTGCAGCAAAAGTTTTGAATTTGTATGTGGTTACGTAGTGGGAAGATTGTGTTTTCAGAGACCAAGAAATCAACGTCAGTTGACATGTCAAATACATCTGCAGCATCTTCTTCTACTTTTAGTGATGAGATTAGAGGAAATGAATCTGAAAATTCTCCTGTAATTTTAAATGCAGAGCCTACCTTGATGTCAGTGAGGCATGATGGCGTTGGCCATGCCCATACAGAGTTAAATGCAACTCACATAAATACTGTGGGGTGGCCGCCATATGGCATGCCACCAGGGTATGTCCCCTCCATGGTGACACAAGGATTCCTGTGCCTCTTTACTCAACTTTTCAAAATCCTATTTATCAAAATCCATATGGCATGTCAAATGTACCTGTTTTTGGGACGTCAGATTAACACGTATCACAACAAAATTTTTCACATGCTATTAATACAGGAAATAACAGTGCATCTAATTCTACTACGTCAACTGTCACTAGGGTAGAAAAGTCCAGACCTGTATTTTCTAACATGTCAAGAGCAATGCCTGTTAATCAACCTAGTCAAACTGTGGGATCTTTAGCAAATATTAGGCAACAGATGGATGAAAGCCACCATGATCTTGTAAACATGTTAACTCATCAAATGGTGACAGTTTTAAATCCTCTTTTAGAAAACAGAAACACTAGAATTGAACAATTAAATAGGTAAGTCAATAGGATTGCTACTGTGGTAAATTTAGAAGAAAATGACAACTTGAGTTTAAGATTTGATAATGTCAGTCAGAACGGTGGAGCAATTCCTAATTATGATGTTCATATGCCTAGACATGGTCGAAATGCTGATGATATGTTAGAAAGACTTGGGCAAAATAATATTGGGGGGCAAGATGTCAATCAAGTGATTGAACAAATTCTAAAAAGATTAGGATTTAGTGTTGGATGTACAAATCAACCTCAGTTTATGTCTCCTTTTCCTAAATTTATCCAACAAACTGAATTACCTGAGGGATGAAAGTTTCCTAAGTCATTAACTACATTTTCTGGGGAAGATGAAGAATCGTCAGTAGAGCACATTGCTCGCTATACTGTCAAAATCAATGAAGTGGCATCAAATGAGTATTTTTTCCTCTTCATTAACAAGAAATGCCTTTATATGATTTTCTAATCTAAAGCCAAATTCAATTCACTCTTGGAGGCAATTAGAAAAAGATTTTCATAAACAATTTTTTCGTAGTGAATTAAGAATTAGTTTAAGTGATTTATTCTCCATCAAACGCAATGTCAAAGAATCAATTGATAAGTATTTGGCTAGATTCAAAAATATGAGAAATAGATGTTGTACTCCAGTTCCAGACTCTGAAATTGTCAAAATTGCCATAAATGGATTAGAATTTGGAATTAAAAAGAAACTTGTAAATCAACAATATCATGACATGACTCGACTTGCTGAATATGTTAGACAAATTGAACAGTTAAAAATTGAGAAAGAAGCAAAATATAAAGAGATGATAAAAGAGAGATTGAATATTCATCAAACATCTCATTAAATAAGCCATATAGAGGATGATCGAAAAGAAATTTCTGAAGTATAAGAAAAGTGACTTGTCTGAAAAAAAAAAAGAGATGCATCAAGTTTAAAATTTTGGACAAAAATAATCTCTCATTGACATTTGGGTATGTACTTCATAAATACAAAAGCCTAATTGACTTAGAAATTCTGTTGAATCTATTAGCACTTGGAGTCAAAACTATTCGAATGTTAGTGTGGAGATTTTATAGGATTAAAAATTTTATCAAATTTAATTGATACCTAGAGTTTAACATATGAAAAAAACGACTTCACAAAGTTAAGATTCTGTTACTTCTGAAGTTAGAAAAATTGTGTCGATTAAAACAATGAAAGCGTGTGTCAAAAAACTCTTAACTGAAATATTAAAGGTCAAAACAAAGGTCAATTGATACACATTTAATGTGTCGAAATTAGAACAGATATCATTTGATACACTTAAAAATTTTATACAAAAGAATAGACCCCATTGACAGTTCAACTATTAATGTAAAATTTTTTATAGACTTAGAAATTCTGTTAAGTCTATTACTAGTAGGCATTTAATCTGTCAAGCGGATGTGTCTAAAATATCAATTGACTCTCAATATAAAAAATAAGAAAAATGTCAATAAACAACTAAATTTTTTCACTTTCAATCATTGCATATCTTCAAGTGAGAAATCTTGGGGGCATCTTGTTAGGCAAAAAATTATTATCACTTAGGAAAAAAATAATTTGTTTTAAATAAATAAATATAAGATAATATTATTATTAACTTATGAAGCCAGATTCAATATATTAGGGGAAACTTCTAATTCACTAGCAAAGATGCCGTTTTTATTCAAAATTTGAATTAAGCCTGAATTATAGGACGTGCTATATGCAGGAGCAGTTATCAACATGGTGCATCAAAGTAGGATACAGGACAGTCGTCAAGAAAACAAGTGCGAAAACAGTTACAAAAAATTCAAATTTGGTAACTGTTAACTGATATTAGGCTAGTCTATAAATAGAGTTTTAAGAAAATATTGTAATCAGTTCAGTTTTTCTTGGAAAACACTTGGAGACTCAAAAACGCTCTCAGCCTCTCTGGCATCACAAAATAAAACTGAGAATCTTAAGTAATTCCTCTTAAGTCTGAACTCAAACTTGTACTTTATTTTCTATTTTTTATCAAAGTTCTTTACTTTTTATTTATTATTATTCTTCTTCTTTCTTTCTCTTTTAAATTCTGCATTTTACTTTGCCTCCAGCACCTTGTATGTTTTCTTTTTATCTTTAATTTTACTTTCGAAACTACAATTGAGACCTTTAGACACCCACAAAAGGAATCGTTTCCGCTCCTTGAATTAAGATTGTGAAACAAAACTCAAAAATTGTTAATTTATTTGTTATTAATAATGGAACAAAAATTTGAGTAAAACAAAGTTAATTGATTTGATTTTTCAAACCCAAGTTAGAGATATGGTTAATATTTACAATGATGATTCAGTTTATTTTTTTCAATAACTAATAACATATTATAAAAAATAACTAACTTTTTATTTAGGAGGGAGTTGGGTAGAAATTGCCAAAAAATATTGTTTTGTTTATTAAAATTTATTCTGAATAATTTTCAAAGAATAAAAATTTATTATGTACATGAAAATTATCTTACGATTTAGTTGGATGAGATGGATCGAGTGTCCACTGATCCGGCAAGGTGGCAAGGCAGATCCTCGAAGTGAGAGTGGTACTTACAATGGCACTCCGACGCCCAAGTCAGAGAGCTAAAGAGAAAAGGAGTAAGTACATAGGGAAGAGTGATCATACCTGGAGGAGTGACGGGACTCTCCTTTTATACCTTTGTAAGGTTATCTTATCTTTTTTGGTGGAGGGGACCCCTAATATCCGGAAGGTGGTTAGGTCGGGCAGTTATGAAAAGCGGGAGTTGTTTGGGCCAGATCGTGTTTGGATATACTATAGCTCTAGATCTAGGCCCGGAACAGTTGCCTCCCTGAGGGTGAAAGCATACTCGCTTGGTCTCGATATTGGTATTGATGAGTTCAGTTATCCCGCAGTTTGGGATGTCGTGGAAAGGGTGCCGGGCTGTTCCTGTACCTGTCTGTTGCGTTTCTTGAGGTGTCATAATGGCACGTGATGGGAGAGAGAAGGATTTTCTTTGTTTTCCCTTTTTTCTCCTTGTCCCTCCGTATTACTATTTGAATGGTCTTAGGGGTTTTATTTTCTGCCCTTCTTTATAACTGTTCTTTTCTCTTTCTATTTCTTTTTTGTTTGTGAGAGCGTCTGCTTTGAACCTTTGTTTGTTCATTATTGTTCTCGAGGATTTGTGGTTCCACATTCCCCTGTGACCGTGCTTTTCATTGCTCTTCTCCCCTTTCAATCTTTGACACAGGTTGGTGCCTCTTCTTCTGTTTATGTTTTGCATTTGTTGTTTTATTCTTGTTCTTATGGGAAATTTTTTATGGTGGTATAGAAAGAATGGGGATGCCAATTTTGTAGCTTTAAAACTGGTAAGATTTTGTCTTTCGGGTTTGTTCTTAGGATGTATACTTTCCTGAAATTCTGGGTAGTGGGCTGATGGTGGTGCCCCTTTGAATATAGGTATGATGCCACAGAAGGCGGTTCAGGAGAACCCGGGACCCATCTTCCCGGCCGGGGGTGTACCGAACTGTTATCATTAGATAACTTCTGACGTGTCGGGTACGCCCTCCAGATTGGTCGAAGATGATCTTCGGAGGCTCCGGGAAGAGGGAGCCATTTGTGGAGGTAGAGCAGCAGTAGGAGCTCTTACTCGACGATGTGAATAAGAGAGTATGCTACCTTAATTTAGATTTACTTACTGTCCTTGATTGGAGGTGGGTGCACAAATCGTTGTTCACGAAGGTAGGGATTCAGTTGCCTTTTATGAGTTCATTATAGCCCTTCTGAACTAGGTTTTTGCAGCTCCAAGTCGGCTACATCCGAATAGCTGGGATACTATTCGGACTTTCGATTTGGATTGTACTTTCCTGGAGATCCCTATTTGGGTCGAGATTTTTTTATATTTCTTCCTCTGCACCATTCCTCGTAAGGAAGGAAGGCATCACAAGGGTTATATTTCTTTTCGGGCCAATCGAATCGTCGGATCTTCGATTTATTCAAGGATTTGTTTAATGGGTTCAAGGCAGAGTATTTTAAGATTTGTCCTGCCCTAGGACATTGATGCATGAGCATCTTTAGTTATTTTATTATTATTTTTTTGAATGAAGTTAGTGATTTTCTTGTTATAATTGAGATTTTTTCTACTCTAATCAATATTTCTTGAAGTCCTCTTGAGCTTTGGTATGTGTAGGAAAATGTTGAAATGAGCAAAAATAAAGATGAAAAGAAGCAAGCAAGAGGAACATTGGGACTAAAGAAGGGAGAGACAACCCAAGAAGCTCCTGGGAGAACTAAGAAAGATGGCATGCAAAAGAAAGCAATCTCCCACAAAACCAGGAATTGAAAACAAGCCAAGGGAAGTTCAAAAAGAATTTGTAACCCTGACCTCTCAGCATGCATAACTTGAGCTAAAGAAGTCCAAATGAAGTAGTTTAAGCAAAATTAAAAAGCCAACTTCTAGAGATTTTCAACGATATATAATTATCCATAGTGGACATGCTTCTAACACACCCAAATCCTGCATTGAATGCAGCCCCATCTCAAGCTCAAAATTCCCTGCGCCTCACGCAGCAACCTATGTGCTTCACGCATGAGTCCCTGAACTCTTCACACTCTAATAAGTATAATTTGAGTTACAGAGGTCCAAATGAGAAAGTTCTAGTGGCTTTAGAAAGCTAACTTCTAGAGCTTTCCAACAATATATAATAGTCTATAGTGGATATGCGTTTAAGACAGCTTCCTCCAGTGTTGAAAGCATCCTTATCTCAAGTGCAATTGCCATGCATGCACTTCACGCCTCAACAACCTCACCTTCCAGGAGCTGTTTCTCCTTGCCTTCTCCCCATGCACTTCACGCCTCAGCCTAGGCACTTCACGCATGCATCCAGAGACACCCAAGAGCTACCTTCCATGCCATGCGCCTCACGCATGGACTTGTGCGCTTCACACATACTCAACAAAGAGCTCCCAGCTTTGCCTTCTCCTCATGCACTTCACGCATGGTTGTGTGCACCTCACGCATAGTTCACAGAGGCCTCCAACTCCTTGTATTTTGGGCTGCGTGATAAACCCCATTTGTAGGGCTTATCTTATGCTTGATTTAGGGAATTTTATAACCTTTTACCCACATTTATTCAATAAAATAGCATGGTTTTGTATATTTTCCTTTAATTGTGCTTAAGAGTGAAAACATGCTTTTTAGGACCTAAAATAGCTAAATTTAATTCCCCTTGATTCTATTAGATGCTTGATATGTTTGTTAATTGATTTCAGATTTAGGAGGCAAAGATTAGATCAAGGGAATGAAGAAAAAGCATGTAAAGTTGGAGAACTCATGAAGAAATGATGGAACCAAAAAGCTGTCAGGCCTGACCTCTTCGCACTTAATTGACCATAACTTGAGCTACAAAGGTCCAAATGATGCGGTTCCAGTTGGGTTGGAAAGCTAACATCCGGGGCTTCGAAATGATATAAATTTTGCCATATGTTACTTCGCGTTCAAGGGCGCGCACGCCCACTTTGCGCGCGCGCGCCGATTCTGTCCGCGGCCCACTTTAATGAAATCGTCCCCAGCGGTTTTAGGAGCCTTGTGGGCCCAATCCAACTCATTTCTGATGCTATTTAAGTCAAGTATTGAAGAGAAATCAATATACTTTAGATACCTTTGATCATTAGTCATAGTTTAGTTTTAGAAGTAGTTAGAGTTAGAGAGAGAAGCTCTCTCTTCTCTCTAGAATTAGGATTAGGAATTGGGGTTAGATTAGGATCTCATAGTTCTAGGTTTAATTCAAGTCTCCTTCTACTTCTACCTTCAATTGATGATTGCTACACTTTGGTTCTTCTTTCTATCCCTATCCTCTTGTTGTAATTTCTCTTATTTTGTTTCTAGGTTTTGTAATTGAGATATTTTTGTTCTTTTGTTTTCTTTTAATAATGCAATTTGAGATAATTTATGTGATTGTGATGTTGTTGATTGTTGTTTTGTTAATTCTTTGTAATTGTTAGTTGTTGATTCCTTTTATTCTTACAAATAAAAATGCTTTCTTTCATTACCCTCCAAGTGTTTGATGAAATGCTTGAGAGGATGTTAGAGTAGAATTCTATGTTCTTGGCTTGAGAACGTGACTTAGGATCTCTTGAGTCACTAGTGTCCAATTGATTGATAGTTGATAGCCATTAACTCTAGCCTTCATTAATCCAATTAGTGGGAAGCTAGGATTTATGGACTAGGATTGATATAACTCACTTGACTTTCCTTTGTTAATTGATTTAAGGATGACTAAGTGGGATTAATCCTTGCAACTACCATACTTGTGGCTAGTGATAATGATGAAGACCCTTGACAACCAAATCTTGCCAAGACCATTTTGTTAATAAAGTTTTCTTACCATTTACTATTCATGTTTCTCATCTAAAACCCCAAAATAAACAAGTCCGTAACCAATAACAAGAACACTACCCTGCAAGTCCTTTGAGAGACGACCCGAGGTTTAAATACTTCGGTTATTGATTTTAGGGGTTTGCACTTAGTGACAACCAAATTTTTGTATGAAAGGATTTGTGTTGGTTTAGAAACTATACTTGCAACGAGATTTCAATGGTGAAATTCTAAACCGTCAAAAATCTAATCATCACTGCGCTTCACGCCTCCATCTCATGCTTCTCACACACCAAAGTGAGCTACTCCCGGGGCTTGTGATTCCTTGATAAATCACTTCCTAATTCTTCCAAATCTTTCAATTATTCAAGCACTTAATTGGATGGCCCAAGATTTAGTTTTAAGCCCATGATTTCAACAAGGCACATCAATTTTTGAATTTCAATTACAAGAAAGATCATTAATTAATTAAGAATTATTAAAAAAATTTGATTTGATTAGATTTGATTTTGTTTTTATTTAGTTTGAGTTTGAATTCTAGGTTTAGCTTTTAAGTTTTAATAAATCATTGTGCATGAACAGACAGGGACACCACATTACACCACACTTTTTTTTCATCTTGAGCAACTAATCTCCTTTGTTAAGGTTATGAGCTTTGTTCATCTTTTTATGGATTGTTAATCAAAGTATTTTACTTTATTTGAGGTTTATGCTTTGATCATTTCATGATTGAGTTTTCGTTCTTCATCTCTAAAGATTTAGAATTGTTGAAAAATATTTTAACTCTGTTTTGAATTCTAAATATTGTTTTGGAAAAAGTAATATTGGAATTAGCTTGAAAACACGTTCTCATTACTTTTTGATTTAATTAGGAATAGTGTTTCAAAGAGTGTGTGGCACGTATTAATTTTCAATTGCTCTAGTTTGAACAAGCGACATAAAATTCGGATTATAAAACTTTTGAAAATAATTTTTTCTTGTAGGTTTCAATTGTTTAGGACTAGCTTGGATAGGTAACATATAATTCAACCTAAGGACTATTCTTGAATCTTATTTGAAATTAAATCAGAATTGTACTTCACCTCTTTTTTTAAATAATTGACTAAGGAATTAGCGATTAATTAGGTTAAAGAGAAATTAATTTACCAAGGAATTGGAATTTGATTAATTGTGATTTGTCCTGATTGATCATTGCATGCCTTAAATAAATGAACATAAAGATTGTTTTCCTAGAGGGTGAACATCTCTGAAACCTTAACATTCTCACCATTATTGTCTTCTTTCACTCATTGATTGCTAGTTTTATTGCTCTTTGTTACACGTTTTGAATTCCTCATTCATTCCTCTGTTTATTTGATTTGTCAAATTAGAACAATCAATTAATCATTGTTGCTTAGTCTTTTAATCCTCATGGGAACGATAACTCACTCACCATGATATTACTTGATAAGATTTGGTGCACTTGCTGGTAGTTTGTGATTTGTAAAAATTTGCATCAGGCATCACTCATTTTGGTTGACCTTGGAAGGGGAGTGTCGAATTTCCACTTATTGGATCTTCGAGGCAGGGGCTTCTTACTTGACAAGGATAACATACAAAGGTTTATCGCTCGAGAAAGATATTGCTGATGTTTTGTTGGTGATATTTGGGGACAGGTCCCTGAATCCTCGAGATGTTATGGGGAATCTCGAGGTAGGCATGTCTTATGTTGGTAGGTTTTTTGGGTATTTTCAGGGTTTATGCTTTTGGGTTTTCGATTTTGTCACATGTTATTTTTATTTTGTTTTTGTTTTGTAGTTGGGATGGCTGATGGTCAAATGACTTTGGCTAGGTTGAAGGCTGCCTTTGTTGTTGGCTCAGGGAGCGGGGGTGATAGGACCTCCCATTCGACTATCCAGGCTGCTTCTCTCCCTAGTTTCCAGACTATTTCTTAGGAAGTTGCTATTGAGGGAACTCATGAGGATGACAATCTTCAGGAGATCACGGTTTCTGAGCCTGATAGGAAACGCAAGAGGCCGGCCAAGGGCGTTAGTGGTGTAGGAAGTGGCAAGGGGGCACAGTTTCTTGGATGATGGATCGCTCCTTTTATGTGCCCGGGTTTATTTTTCAGCATCTGTTGCCCAGGACTGAAGACGTTTTTCAAAGATTGTGATGTTTCCTGACAGGCCAAGTCAGTGTATCGTGTCCTGCTATGCTCTGCAGCCTTAGTTTGAAAGGCAAAACCAATGCTTGCTCAGAATCTCCTTCTGGAAACTTTGCTAAGCGCGGGTAGATATTGGCATTCTAAAATCCTAGTTAGAGGCATTTAAGGCTGCTAAATCAAAGGCGGTTAAGGAAGCAAAAAGTGCTAACTCGGAGATTCAGCGTCTGTCAGATTGGGAGCTTGCCCTCACAACTCAGGTGACTGCTGCTCAGAAGTTGATTGCTAAAGCGAAGAAAGCTGTCGCTAATGTTGTAAGGGCAAATATGGAAGGTCTAAAAAAGCAGAATGCCAAATTGCTGCCTGTTGCTCAGGCTACTGTTTCTGCAATTGAAGAGGCTTTGAAGGCCCAGGTCCAGGTGCTGGCTCCGAAGGTTGATGTATCTGTCATGGGAGTCTTCCGAACCGTGAAGGATGGGTAGATTGTGGACCTTGAGTGAATTTATTTTATTTTGTTTAAAAATTATTCAGTTTGTAAGTCATGTGTTCGGTGTATATACTTGCTTTTGGTGGCCTCTTTGGGGCCGTTTTGTTATGAACTCTTGGGCCTCTTGGTGGGCCAACTTTGATTTAGTTATTATTATGGATATCTATTTTTGTTTGCCTTGGGGGTGATCGGTCCTTGGGGTAGCCTTTTTGTTTTTCTGAGTTTCCATTTTATAGTTTTTGGTTTTCACTCACTCGAGAAAGATAAAATGAATGTTTGAAAAAAAATGTGAAAGTTTTATTAAGAGTTTTGGAGGGATGTAGGCCTCGTTAAAACCTCCCCGCAATT
Source organism: Arachis hypogaea (assembly GCF_003086295.3). NCBI lineage: Eukaryota > Viridiplantae > Streptophyta > Magnoliopsida > Fabales > Fabaceae > Arachis > Arachis hypogaea. Next base: position 114,149,812 of record NC_092045.1, read on the forward strand.
TTGGGTATCAAAGAGTGCTCGAACTCAGAAAAGAAAAGAAAAGGATTTTTAAAAAAGAAAAAGAAAAACATAACTAGCAAGACAAATATTCCAAGTTACCAAGTTGGGAGAGTGATTTGCAGGTAGTAGCGTTGTAGGTTCGCAATGTTCTATGACCTCGGTAGTTCGTTGCCGATAAGCCATTCTAACTTGTAGGTCGTTCTCCTGATCACAGATTTGATTCGGTAGAGTCCTTCCCAGTTTGGAGCCAGCGTCTCTTATCCCAGCGTTGGGGGGCTGCTGTCATTTCGTCGGAAGACCAGGTCTCCTTGTTTGAATTTCCGCTTCAAGACATCCTTATTATACCTCAAGCTGACTCTTTGCTTTAGGGTGAGGTATCTTAGATGGGTGATGATTCTGACCTCATCTACGAGATATTACTCTGTCGCCTCGTCGTGGCCTTCAATGTTTCTTTTGGAGCTTGGTTCTCCTATTTCAACCAGAATGACGGCCTCCATGCTGTACGTCAACTTGAAGGGTGTTTCTCTAGTTGAGCTTTGAGGAGTAGTTCGAGATGACCAGAGAACAGATCCTAGCTCGTCGTTCCACAGTCCCTTAGCTTTGTCTAGTATCTTTGTTAGCCCTTTCAGGATTATCTTGTTGGCCGCTTCTATCTGGCCATTGGTAAGTGGGTGTTCTATCGAGTTAAATTGTTTGGTGATTCTGAGTCGTTCTAGGAATTCCCTGAATCACTTATCTGCGAACTGGGTGCCATTGTCTGAGATTACGACTCCAGGAATGCCGAATCAGGTGATGACTTGTCTCTAGAACAACTTTTGGCATTGGGTGGCCATTATTGCTGATAATGCCTCTGCTTCGATCCACTTAGTACAGTAATCGATGGAAACAATGAGGAATTGAAGTTTCCCCTGGGCCGTTGAGAAGGGCCCCATGAGATTGACTCCCTACGTCCCCAAGGGGCGATTCGCCGATATGGATCTGAACTGATGTGGGGCTGCCTGGTTGAAGTCGGCATGTATCTAAAATTGCTTGCAGTCTTAACTAGCTAGAGGGGGTCTTTGATTATGGTCGACCAAAAGTATCCAACCTGGATAATCTTTTGGGCCAGTGTTTTGCCTCCGATGTGGTGGCCGCAATACCCCTCATGGATTTCTCGCAGGATGTAGTCTATTTATTTTGGTTCTATGCACTTGAGAAGGGGTTGGGAGAGTCCCCTCTTGTATAGTTGTCTCGCCATGATAGTTTATTTGGTCCCATCTTGCTTTATGCGACTCGCTTCCGTCGGGTCCTCGGGTAGTTCACCCTTTTCCAGGTACTGGACGAGGGGGTTGTCTAGGTCGGTTGGTCAGAAAAAGGCATGTAGGTCAGGCTTGACGACAAGATGGGAGGCGTCTGTAAGAATTTTTGGATTAAGGATCGATTTCTGGAGTGTGGCTTGGTACTTGCTAGTTTGGATAGCAGGTCTGTCCTTGCGTTTTTCTCTCTGGGAATGTGCTAAACCATTACTACATCGAATTCGGTGGTCAGTTCTTTCACCCTGGATAGGTATTTTTGTAAAAAGGGATATTGTGCTTGGTAATCTCCTTTTACCTAGAGCTGACAACCTGATAGTCGTCGTAGACCTTCAGAGCCTTTAAATTTACGCTGATTTCTTTTGCTAGTGTTAAGTTAGCCAGGAGGGCCTTATATTCAGCTTGGTTATTGGAGATACGAAGTTCGTATCGAATTCGCTGTTCAATGTAGATTCCGTTCTCATTTTCCAATATTACTCCCGCTCCTCTGGAGCCTACGTTCAACGATCTGTTGACGTGTAGCCTTCATGGCTCAGGCGTTTCGCCCCTCGGGGTCATCTCAGCGACGAAGTCTACCATGGCTTGAGCCTTGATCGCGTTTCTGGGCTCAAATTTGACTTCATACTGGGATAGCTCCACCGACCGAGCGAGCATTCGTCCCGCCATGTCCAGCTTTTGAAGGACTTGTCTGACTGCTTGGTCTGTTCGAATTGCCATGGGGTGGATTTGAAAATACTGACGAAGGCATCGGAAAGCCGTAAGCAGGGCGTAGGCTAGTTTTTCGATATGAGAGTATCGAGATTTAGCATTTTAAAACACCTTGCTAATGAAGGATATTGGTTTTTGGATTTTTTGCTTGTCTTTACGGACCGACGCTGCCACTAGTGCCTCTTTCGTTATGGCGAGATAGAAGTACGTTTCCCCCATTTTGGGATTGGAAATGATGGGGGGTTCCATTGACACCCTTTTGAAGTGCTAGAAAGTTTCTTTGAACTCGGGTCCCCATTGAAAGTGGATGCCTTTTTTCATAAGTTTGAAGAACGGGAGGGCTTTCTGTGCTGAAGCTCCAAGGAACCGGAAAAAGGTAGCTAGTTGTCCAGTCAATTTTTGAATGTCTTTGAGGTTTGACGGATTGTTCATCTCGAGAATCACTCGACATTTTTTCGGGTTGGTTTCCACCCCACGTTGCGTGAACATGAAGCCTAGGAATTTCTCAGCATGGGTTGAGCTGCATCTGATACTTTCTTAGGGTTTCGAGTATCAACTTGAGGTCATTGATGAGCTCATCACCAGTTTTCTTCGTGGCCAACATATCGTCTATGTAGAATTCCAGCTTCATTCCTGAAAGACCTTTGAAAACTTTTATCACAAGTCTTTGATATGTTACGCCTGTATTTTTTAGGCCAAACGACATGATGGTATGGCAGTACGTTCCTTCCAGTGTAACGAACGCGGTCTTTTCTTCATCCAATTCGTGCGTGGGTATTTGGTTGTACCTAGAGTACACATCCATGAATCTAAGATATTAGTGTTCCGATGCAATGTGCCGTCGATGTTGGGCACAGAAAAGGCATCTTTTGGGCAGGGGGAAGGCATCTTTTGGTGAATCGACGTATATTCACCACTTTCCGTTTACTTTTTTGACTAACACGACGTTCGCTAGCCAAGTAGCGTAGGGCAATTTTCGGATGAATCCTCTTTCCAGTAGGCCCTTAACTTGTTCTCTCACTTTCTTTGCTCAGTCTGGGGACATTTTTTTCTTTTTTGGGTCATCGGTTTGGCTTTGGGATCCACGGTTAGTTGATCAGACATTATCTCTGGGTCTATTCCCGGCATATTGGCAGGCGTAAAAGTGATAAAGTCTCTGTTCTCCTTTAGCATCTTGATTAGTGGTCCTTTCATATTGAAAGGCAGGTTCCAGTTGATGTAAGTGATCTCCTCCCTAGACTGCCCAATCTTTAACGTCTCCATGTCTCCTTTCGCTTTCGGTCTCGGCAAGTTGTCTTGCAGCGTGCCTAGGCCAGTGAGGAAGATTCTTGTCGCATTGCGAGAGCATTTTCAGAGTGCTAGGCTAGCATTGTTGCATTCTACTGCTATTTGTTTATCCCCATGGATAGTTTTAATGGTTCTGTCGTCTGTTTGATACTTCATGACCAGGAATTTGGTGAATATGGAGGCAGAGAGGTCATTGATAGTTTTCATGCCGAGAATGATATGATAGGTCGCGGAGTCTTTCAAGACTACGAAATCGAAGAGCGCAGTTTTCTTTGACTACCGGTTCCAATGGTGATGGGCAGAACTATGGATACGTCTGACTTGAGAAAATTGTCTCCGTGTCCGATTATTCTGTTGCGAAGGCTTTGTAAATTTTCATCTCGAAAACCCTAACTTGTTGAAGACTACCCTAAACAGGATGTTTGAGTCGGCTCTTGTGACCACAAAGATGCATTTTACCAGTCCGGTTTTGACTCTAGCTGAGATGACGAAGGGGGCATCCTCCTCCAGTGTGCCGTTCTGGCAGTCATCTGAAGAGAATGTTATCATCTTTATAGCAGGGGTGTCCTCTTTTTGTCCTTGACGGCCAAGACACGGATGTCCTTTTTTATTGCGGTTTTGGACTTCCCTGACGTGTCCTTCCCGGTGATGATATTTACTACAATGGTCGGGTTAGTATCTAGGTTCTCATGTTGCCTGACCATACCGCCTTGTGGTTTCTTCCTTCTTGTTTGGGTGATCTTTCCCTTCTGGTCCTCCGGGACTCTCGGATGATGTTGGCGAACTCAAAAAGTTTGCCCTATTGAATGGCTTGTTCGAGAGCGTCCTTGAGGTCAAAAAAGTCTTGGGCTTTGTGTCCATAACCCTAGTGATAGTCGCAATATAGAATTTTGTTTCCCTTCGCATGCTCTTTCAGCTGTTTGGCTTTCGGAAGCATGTCTCGTTCTGCTATCTGATGATAAATTTTGGTGATCGAGGCCGGCAAGGGTGTGTAGTTTGCGAACTTTTCCATTTGGGGAGGCCGGCTAGTGGCGGGTGTTTTGGTTTGTTCTTTCGATGCTTCCTTACCTGAAGGATTGAATCATGGTGCTCTGTTGTCATGATGTCGTTTATTGGCTGTAACGACCTGGCTCACTTACTCATCATTTATGAATTCTCTTGCTACATTCTAAAATTCGTGCATTGTCCATACTAGTTTGATTGTGAGGTGCTTCCTGAAATCTTCTTTCATGAGTCCATTAGTTAGACACAAACTGGCCATTGAGTTCTTCAATCCATCTACCTGGAGGCATTCGCTGTTGAATCTATTCAGATATTTTTCTTGTGGACTCGTTTGGCTTTTGGGTGACTCCAAGCAAGCTAATTAGATGCTCTGCCTTTGCAATCCGTGTGGTGAATTGGGCCATAAATCATTTGGAGATGTCAGCGAAGCAAGAAATTGTGCCATTTGGAAGCGCGTTGAACCACTGAATGGCTGGGCCGCCTAGCGTTACTAGGAAGGCTCGGCATTTGACAGCGTCAGCAGCTCCTGCTAGATTCATTCTGGCCTCAAAGGCCATTAGATGTTCTTGGGGGTCTTTAGTGTCGTCCTATTTCATATCGGTTGGCTTGTCGAAACCTTTTGGCAGCTTGACCCTTAAGACTTTTTCGGTAAACGAGATGGCTCCCATTATTTTGTGATTGCTTCTTCTCCACTTGGGTTCCCTTTGGCGTCATTCATCACAATCATATCGGTATGTGTCAGGGTCGGAGTCGCGAGATCTGCTCCTATCCTTATGCCTCCCGTGATCGTGAACTGGGGTTCTTGACCAGTTAACCCGTTAGGAGGCGGTCCAGGAGATCGCTTCGCCTATGTGCTCCGGTTTGTAGCACTCGTTAGTGGCGACTCTGCCTTCTAGGGATTGCATTCGGTGGCAGAGTTCTTGGATTATTCGGTTCATATTCTCTCCTAAGCCGTCGACCGGCCTGCTTTTGTTGGATTGACAGTTATCTCCTTGCGAATGTGGGCTAGGCTGGTTGTGTGTCATGCGAGTTTGGATCATGCTGGCTATCCTTCCTTGAGTTGGATGGTCGTCGTGGTTCGAGGGCTCGAGTTGCTCGGGTTGGTGGTGGGGGATTGATTCAGCGATATCCAAGAAACGTTCTTCGAGAATATCTGCCATGACTGCTGGGATCCTAGCGATCCCCACAGCCAGCACCAATATACAAGAGAATTGCTTGATGGTTCGGTTGGATGAGATGGATTGGGTGTCTGCTGGTCTGGCAAGGTGGCAAGGCAAGATCCTCAGAGTGAGGGTAGTACCTACAATGACACTCCAACACCCAAGTTAGAGAACTAGAAAAGTAAAAAGTAAGTATATAGAGAAGAATGATCATACATGAGGGAGTAAAGGGACTCTTTTTTATAGCTATGAAAGGTTGTCTTATCTTTTCTGTTAGAGGGATCCCCTTGATATCCAAAAGATGGTTAGGCCTGATAATTATGAATAGTGAAAGCTGTTTGAGTCGGATCGTATTCGGTCCTACTACAGTCCCAGGTCTTAGGTCCGGAACATATTGTTTTTTACTTTTTTTCTCCTTTGTTAAACGATAGATTAACGTTATGTTGTGTTAGAATGGTGCAACATGAGAGAAAATATAATTTTTAAGAATATTTTAATTGATCTCATAAAATTATTTGTTTCCGTAACATAAAAATTCAAAATTCCAAGAATATTTATAAGATTTGATATATACCTAAAAGAGTATATTCGAAATTAGAAAATTATTTCTCAGCTCTGTTATCATGATAATTCAAGACTTCCATGACTTTCCATGCACACCACCATCCACCATTCTCAACCGAATCTTAAGAAAAATAATTTATTTAATCCTAATAAATATATTTCAAAATGATAGAATTTAAGCTGAGTGCACATAATTTTGCTAAAAGTTAAAATTCCTAAAATATGTACTTCTTTACGCAACTTCAGAGAATTACAATTTCACTTGGCCAAAATGCCAAATAACGAAAGACGTTACGAAAATGCAATGTAAGACTGTATAATAAAAGGAAAAGTCAACTATGTCTATGTAATAATTACAAGGATCTTGTGATTCACCGATGCCAAAGATTACGAGTCGTTTAGCACTATATTACATGATTCAATGTACTTACTTGAAGCAACAAAAAGAAGAATAAAATTGAACCAAAAACATAGAATGTTAATAAATAAGATTTTGTTGAACAAAAATTCAAATATTTGAGGATTTTAATATTTTTCTAATATATTTATTCAAGTACAAGTTTTAAAATATATACTCTAAATAATCTTAATTAGTTCTAATCGACCATTCAACGTCTTTTATACTTAAAAAATTCGCCAGTTGCCATTAGATTAATCTTTAAATTTACTGTTGAAATTTTTTCAACAATAAAAATCTCGACGCAAAATATAAAAATGGATATTACTATCAAATTTTTTGTCTAACAATAATTATTGTCGAATTTAGAGTAAAAATTTTTCACATTAAATACTAACCTAGATTTAACAAAATAGTAATTATTACTGTTAGATATTTTGAAAAGTTTGAAGTGATGAAGAAGAAGATGATGGTTTGAAGACGAGAGAGAATTTCAAGTAGGGCAGGGCTCGAAAATTAGGAGAGGAAGAGAGGAGGCGTGAAGTTTGAATTTTAGGGTATATGAGTGTTAGATTTTCGATTGAATTAATTTGATAGTAACGATTTCAATGATAAAAATGATGCGGTTTTAACTTAGCATTGGATAGTATTCTCATGATAGATTTCCCTTTTTATTATTTGTAAAAAAATTTCGATAATAATTTTCATAAACAATGACAGGTCATGACCCCTCCAAACTTTTATAAAAGAATGAGTAGATTTTAATTTTAATTTTATAAAAATCCTAATCTATTTTTTCTCTTCTTCTTCCCTAATTCTCTCACTGCATATCCCCACCAATTTCTCTTTTCTTTCTCCTTTGTCACTCGTCCCGGTTTCTTTCCTTTCGCCTTCTTTAGATTCATTTTCATCTCTCTCTGTTGTTGCATTTTCAGTCTCTTCCGTTCGTAATTCTCCAACGAAAAACTGTCACTGAATACCGAAATTGATTCAATCGAAAATGAAAACTTCTGAAATGAGAGCTTCTAGTTCTTCACTTAAAAAAATAAGTAATTTTTGTAATTATGATCACTGTTAATTATACATCATTCTTAAACTTTAACTCAATATAACTCAATTGACAATGGGTTATTTTTGTTAAATTTTAAATTTCTTAAAAAATTATTTTGTCAATAATAAAAATCAGATATCATTTTATGAGCGTCAAAATTTTTCGAATACTAATTTAATATTTACCTCTAATCAAATGTCTTTAGTTCAACTATTACTGAGAGTAACATTCGACTCAAATTGAGTCAACTTTTGGCGCAAGAATTACGTAAGATTTAATCTCAAATTTTCATATTCAATGGTAATTTTTTATATTTCTAATTTGTTCTATTACCGTCGAGAAATCCAACAATAAATCCCACCATAATATGTCCGTGTTTCTGTTAATGTTATCACTACAATGAATTGATCATTAGCCATTTTTCATTGAAACTTAATTACCAAGTTGTGCACCATACAAAATTGCAAATAAGGAAATAGGAGACTATGTGACTGAAATATTTTGAAATTAGAATTCGAAGAAGACTGAAAAGATATGTGGAGTAATTGGTGGGTCTAAGTAGATTATCTGGAAATATACAAATAATAAAATAAAAACAATTTTTGGAGGAACATACAATATTGAAATTTAAGAAGTTAGAAACATTATATTGAAGTCAGAAACAATTGTTGGGGTGTGCATTTAACTATGAGCCTTTACAATGATACAACAAATGCTCAAAACTAATAAATTATAATTAGTTGGCCACAAATAATTAAATTATCAGCACATGCAAGTATGCAACTTCTAAGTTCTACCAAACTCATTAAAAGAGAGTGATGACTAAATGTGCACGAAATATAGGTACCAGCTTGCGTTGCCCATTTAATATGTCACGTCTGCCTCACCTCCTAAACCGGATCAACATTCTCTAAAATATAAAATAAAAATTAATCATTTTTAAATTAAAATAATAAAATTTATATATTTTAAAAAATATAAATTAATGGTGATTAATTTTTTATTTTACTAACTTTTTTATTTTAAAAAATTTAAATGAGTAAATTTCTATAACAGTCCATAAAATTTACAGAATTATCTAATTTAATTTTTAAGATTTTAATTTTACCTTAATAATTCTTTAAATTGAGTTTTTGGTACCATAATAATTTCTGAGCATTTTTTCAAAAGAATATGATGGAGAAAGAAAGGAAAAGAGTATGATGGAGAGAGAGAAAAAGGAAAAAATTAAAGGGTAGCCGAGGGACCATCAAGGCACATTGTAGCCACGTCATCACTGAAATGACTTAATTATTACTAAAAATTATTCAAAGACTACTATGGTGGCTGAAATTTAATTTAAAAATTTATATAATAAAATTTAAATCTCAAAAATTAAATTAAATAATCTCATAAATTTCAAAAACTATTATAAAAATTTACTCGGATCTAAATTCTTTTAAAATCATATGAATATATAAGAAATAGATAAAATACATACATTACAAGTATGCGCATGCTTGGAAATTCAGTTTCTTCATTTTGATGTAATATGGAGTACATGTTACAATAATGCAAGGAATTTTGTTCTACAAGGCAAATATTTTTTATTCTTGCACAATCAAATTACTTGGAGAGATTTTCGTTTCTTCAGATGGATATATTGGAGAGATATTTATATCAGCATATTTAAAAGTACTTACAATTTATGAATCCCGACAACTTCAATATGAATAGACCTTTTCATAGACAAAGTTTCTCTAAGAAATTAATCTGAGAGAAAATACCTTATTAGGAGAGTTATTTATTACTATTTAATATTGTATTGAATTTAGAAATTAAAGACTCGGTTTGATTTATTTTCTCAAATTTTTTTATTTTTAATTTTTTTTCATAAAATTAATAAAATAATAATAAAAATAAAAATACAAATCAAATACATTCTTAATTTGTCAACGCATTAAGAGTAGAAATTTTAGGAATAGTAATTGGTAAATATAATAAGAGTTGGGAGCCTAAAGGCTCCTAAACGCTTTTTTTTTAAATATTTTTTAATAATTAAAATTTAACATATATAATTGATTAAATTATGTTATTTTTGTCAAAATTAAGTTAGACAAATTGATTTAACCGAAAAATAGTGAATCAAATCTTGAATGTACCTAAATTAATATTATTTATAAAAAATAACTATAATACCCTTATTATAGAGAATGATTAAAATACTCTTAATATATATATATATATATAATTCTAATTAAATCCTAATCCTACGATAGAAAAATAAAAAATTAAAATTTAAAATTCTCAAAATTAATATATATAATAAGGTATCATAGTCATTTTTTATAAAAAATAATATTAATTTAGATCAGTTCAAGATTTGATTTACCATTTTTTGGTCAAATCAATTTATCTAGCCTAATTTTGATAAAAATAACATAATTTAATCGATTATATGTGTTAAATTTTAATTATTAAAAAATATCTTTATAAAAAGATGTTTTCAACGTCTTCAGAATTCTCCGATGTACTAGTATTAGCAATAGCAAGTGCATCTTTGATGCAGTCATCAATTCTCCCGAGACGCTACAATTGCCGCGAGCAAACATCGAGTCCTATTCAAGGCATAATATTGAGATCTCTTATTGAATTGGAATAAGTTCGGCAGCGCACAGTTGGTAGAGCTCCGCTCTTGCAATTGGGTCGTTGCGATTACGGGTTGGATGTCTAATTGTCCAGGCGGTAATGATAGTTTCTTGTACCTGAACCGGTGGCTCACTTTTTGTAAGTAATGGAAAAGTATTTGGAGTTATGAAGGTGTGGCTGGAGCACATATTGTGTTTTCGGGCTTGTGCTTTTTGGCGGCTCCTATAAGAATTTAGTTGAAAGTAAGAAGATCTGATAAAATTATTATAAATAAATTTTTTTATTTTTTATTTTAATAAATACATAATAAATATACTAAAACTAACATTTATATTTTTTATATAAAATAAAAAGTTTTATTTTTATTTTTAATACATATAATTTTTTTTCTAATAGGTATACAGAAAATCCAAAAGAATCCCGAACCAAATGTACAAGGAATGCTTAGCACAAACCCATGTATTAATGTATGATGTCTACTATACGGTGTCCCTGTCCACATGCACCTACCACCATTATTACTCCCTTCACTTCCTTAACTAATTCATTTCAATCTCATTCTCATTCTCTAACTCCAATGGAAGGCATCACAGTGAGCGTCTACAAGAGCTTCAAGGATTTCCAAAAGAGGAGGCGCTACCGCAAGCTCCATGGCTCGGGTCGCAGATCAAAGTCTGAGCAACTCGGGTCACGGCGTCGGACCCGATTCTGGGGATGGCGGGTCAAGGTTTCGCCCAAGATCCGAATCCGAAGAGTCCCTTCGCCAAAGAAGATGTTGCTGTGGCTGAGGGATGCTTATGTCAGGATGATGCTCGGCTTCGCCAACTCCCGTGTCATGACCATGAATGCCTCCGCGACGGGCTTCGGTGGGCCGTACTCTGTAGCTCTTGGTGCGCTTGGGCCGGCCCATCCCAAAGAGTACGACGAGAAGGTGATAGTTCAGATCTACAAGTCACTAGTCGCTGCTGGAAACTCCGCCAGTGTATGCAATCTTGGCGTCTAGAAAAGTGACTGGTATTTAATTCGTGTAAAGTTGATAGCTGAATATCGTTAGATGATAATCAGTTTCGGATGAAATTAATTGCACTCGAATTTCTACCAAAGTTACTCAAAAAGAGTAAATTATTGTTTCAGAATCAAAACGGGAGTCCTCACTGTTCTGATTCTGATCATGAAATAGGTTTAGTAATTTGTTATTTATCCAATGTTGTGATAATTAATTCCATAAAATTAACAATTGAATATTACTCATCTCTGTAGTTTTTTATGAGTATTGAATTAGTGTATATTTTTTTTAATTAGGATTATCAGAACTCAAATTTATATGATGAAAAATGATAATTTATTCCTCGGAAAATCATGTTCTCTATGAAATAATGCTCAAATTTATACCTTTTTATGAGTTAGAATACTTTCTATTTGTTTCACCAAAAAGAACAGCCACTGGGTGGGAATAGAAGTGACACGAGCGCAAGGGTGGTTCTTGGCATTTAAGAGGTTTATTTATTTATTTATTTATTTATTTATTATTATTATTATTATTATTATTATTATTCAAAATCTAATAAAACAAAAGTTTTGGATAATATGAGGGTCTAGCTGATTATGAAAGTTCCGGTTTGTAATTTGAGATAGGGATTGGTTGAGACTTTTGTTTTAATTACATATGTTAATCACTTATCATTCCGATGCAAAAAATTTCTTCATAAATCTTGCCAAATGTGTAGCCTTTAAGTACAAATTCTAAAAGCAATGAACCAACTTAGTTGAGGTCAGTTCATTAATCCATTTAAACAAATATAAAGAATTTAAATCTTAGCTTATGTATATAATAATTCATTAGTCAGCAACAGATCTTTTAAAAAATTAGTCCTTTTAAGACTCTAGAACATGGAGAGTTCTTCGATGGTGAAAATATAATATGGATCTTGAAGGACCAAATAAAAAAATTGAATTTACTTTAAAAAGATAGACCGATTTGTAAATAGTATTTTATAGCAAAAGAAGAATAGAGAAAATTCACATCTATTCCAAACCTGCACATCACACATGTCAAATTTTCCGTGCACAATTTTTAAAACTCTAGTCACCTAAATGAATTATATATATTAATCACGTCTTTCCATAATTATAATTAATTTTTTTCTTTTTAAAATAATTAAATTTTTTATATATTTTTAATTTAATTTTAATATAATATCAAATTAAATATTTTTTATGTTTTATCTTTAAATTTGATTATTTTATTCTATTTTTTTATCCAGAGTTTCTGTTTTTAAAATAAAAATTTATTTAAACATCTCATAGATATAAATTATTTGTTAATAAGTATTTTAATAATTTTAGATAGAAAATAAATTGTGATAAAAAAATCTTTTTTTTATTTTTTAATTATATTTGAATGTAAATTTTAAAAAAGAGACTTAAAAAATGGAAAACAACCTAACTATTATAAAAAAGTAAACAAAAATACTTTCATTAATCATAAAGCATTTACTTTTTTAATTTATAGATGTTCAGAAAAAATTAATGTTTATTTTAATAATTTTATACAATTAAAAAAATTAATTTTGAAAAGAGTGAATATAAAATAAAAATAAAAATAAAAATAAAATAATAATAAAATATTTTTTATAGTTCTTTAAAGACCTATTGATAAGATTCCTAATTTGTGGCCAATGTTACGGTGGTAAAGTATTTATGTTTGTTGGGTATGTCTAAAATGAACATAATAATTATATGTTTATTGGATATGTCACATTTATATAGACCATTAGATTATATTATATAGAAATCAAAGGTTAATATATAAGAACATCAATGGAGAATATCCTATTACATAATTAAATACTTTAAATGACAATACTTTAATAGACAATATTTTAAATAATAACAAAATTTTTTATTTTTTAAATAATTAAATATAAAATATCCGAACACTTTTTATTTATTTAGATTAATTATTATGCAATAAACTTTTATAATATAAAAAAAATTATATTAATTTTTTATGTATTTATATATTTTATATTTATTTTAAACTAAAAGATTATACTTGCCATTTTTAAAATATTCTGTATTAAAATGTATTTATGTATGTATATACTAATATATTTTATATTTATAAAGTCTATCAATACTTTTCTTTCATAATATCCTTTGATTTTTATTTAATAAAATCTAATAATTCATAAAAAATAGTACATCTAATACACACAACATGTTTGGGGTGATTTTAGACATACCCATGTATGTTTGTAGTGTGACCCAAAATATTTTCTAATAGCAAACGAGTCCCTTATAATTAAAGCAATTTATTAATTTGTTGACCTATATTCTTTATTATAGTTGTCAGAATCGAACCGGTGATCGAATCGGTTAGATCACTGGGTCACTGGGTTATTTGTTCAACCGGTGGGTCACGGGTTGAACCGATTGATCCGGTCCTATGTAAATAAAAAACAAAACATAGTAAAAAATTTAAAATTAAAATTTAAAATACATATTTTTACTAGTATTTTAAAAATATCTAGCTATTCTAAAATAATAAGAAACAGGAACAATAGGTATTTTGTTAATTTTACTCTATCATAAATATTTTCATTTTGTTTTTATATTAAAATAACAATTATTTTCGAATTTCAATAATTTATTAATTAGTTTATATCTATTATACTATTATATACTACAAGTATTTATTGAAAAATAATATTAATAGATATTATATAATTATAAAAAAAATAAGTAAGTTTATAATTATTGTTAAATAAAAATATAATTAATTTAAGAATGAACGAGTTTATAACTAAAATTAAAATAAATAAATAGAAGTAAATTATTTGCTAAAAGATATTTATATATTATATTAATTTGCATATATATTAATAACAAACTTAACAGCGTGGTGGTTTTGAGTGTCATTTTTTTTCTTGATGGGGGGTTTGAACCCTATCTTTCACATTTTGGAGAATTTTAAAATTCAAATGGTTTGGCTGAACCGGTCTTACCAGTTTTGACCGATTCACTTTAGATTTGACCGGTTCGTATCGATTTGTTGTCTTGTATAGTTAGATCATCGGATCAGATTGACTTAGGATCCGATTCATCGGTTTTTGGGTCGAACTAGTCAATCCGACCCGATTTTAATATCAATGTTCTTTATCGAGCATTGTTTCAAATATGAAAAAAAGATTTTGTGAATGGATATTTTTTAGTTTAATATATTTTTAGTACAACTCCGATAAATATTTTCTTAATTTCTTTTGATTTGTTATATTTATTTGCAAGTAATGAAACACGTCAGAAAAAATGAATAAAAATAAGTTAAAATTAGACATTATCTTATATTTTTTATTGATGGTTTGGATATTTTTTTTACTAGTCTAAAGGAGAATTATTTATTCTTTCAAATATAACTCGAAGAAAATATATATAGAAATTACATGACGAAATTGATCAAATTAATCATTATATAAAACTTTCTTGCTTTTTTTTTATATAATCTTAATATTTTTATATTTTTTAATCTTACTAATTTATTTTTAGTCATGATATTTCCTAACCCGATAGGTTAAGAACTAATCTGTTACAGAACTGAGTTCTATTTAAAAAATCGCTGAACAATGAATTGCTGCATACACAAAACGGAATTTAAACTCCTAACACTTAATTTTATTTTTTACACCTTAAAAAATACAATTATCTTCAACATTATAGCTGGGTTGGGATTCTAACAGAGAATTTGAAAGATGAGAGACAACTTGACCACTACTAAGACATGTTATTTCTTGTTATATATTACACTTTAAAAAAAAAAAGCTATATTACATAATCATATATTATAATTTTTAATTAAAATATATCATTTAAAATATTTTATTATTATTTAATTTTTATTTTTATTTTTATTTTATATTCACTATTTTTTAAATCAATTATTTTTTAATTGTATAAAATTATTAAAATAAACATTAAATTTTATTGAACATCTATAAATTAAAAAAAGTAAATACTTTATGATTAATAAAAATATTTTTGTTTACTTTTTTTATAGTAGTTAAATTGTTTTCCATTTTTTAAATCTCTTTTTTGAAAGTCACATTAAAAAATAATTAAAAAATTAAAGAAAAAAGTTATTTTTTTGTCACAATTTATTTTCTATAAAAAATTATTAAAATACGTATTAACAAATAATTTACATCTATAGACGTTTAAATAAGTTTTTATTTTAAAAATAGAGACTGAATAAAATAATAGAATAAAATAATCAAACTTAAAGACAAAATATAAAAAAATATTTTAATTATAATACATAATTAAATATATGTATAAAATATTTAATCTGATATTATATTAAAATTAAATTAAAAATTATATAAAAAATTTAATTATTCTAAGAAGAAAGAAAGAAAATTTAATTATAATGATAGGAAGCCGTGATTAATAGATATAGTTCGTTTAGGTGACTGGAGTTTTAAAAATTGTGCAGAGAAGGGGAAGGATTTGACATGTGTGGTGTGCAGGCTTGGAATAAATATCAATTTTTTCTATTTTTTTTTTTTTTTTTTTGCTACAACATGCTATTTACAAACAGATCTCTCTTTTTAAAGCAAATTCAATTTTTTTACCTGGTCCTTCATGATCCATATTATACTTTTCCCTCCATAGACAAAGCCCTAGAACATATATATAATGCATAACTAGATCCTAGTGATTTAACCGCTATCGTGCTACTAAAATTTAAATCTAAACATGAGTTAACAAAGTTTCCCGAAGAAGAGGAAGAAACATGAAAACATGGGGCTACGGACATACTCTTACCTTAAAGTTAAAGAATGATGCGAACAGAGAAAGAATAACAAGATAGGAAATAATTAACCATTTGTAGGATCACGTAAGCCGTAAGGTGTTTAGGTTTTGATAGGACAAGGCGTAGCTTCTTGAAGACGGATCATGAAAATGCATGACACAATCTTGGACAGTGTGGTCATGCAAATAAAGTTATTGGGCCTTCCATGCTAAATTGGACACACCAGCCATGACTAAACACTTGTATGTGAACTAAGTTAGGTTGGTCTGTAGTTAAATCACTAGTCCACTTAAGCAAGTGTTGAGAGTTCGAATTCCGCCTTGTAATAACTCATTGGCCAGCAAGGCTAAGAAACATTATAGATGATGATGCTAGAGGGGTATCAACATTATAGATGATGATGCTAGAGGGGTATCATTACCCCGTTTTATCATTTTTAATTTTCTTGGGCGCTAAGCCTCGTCACAACACCAAATACCTCACAAAAAAAATGGATGTTATATTCCAAAAACTGGTCTAACCCGAACCCACCTCGTCACCAATAGTTCAACTTGGTCCAAAGTAATAATTCAGTTAATTATTAACTGAATAACAGAGAATAAGTAGGGAAGAAATAAATAGAAGAATTGGATAATTAATAAAAAATAATTTTGTACAGACATTATTTAATCAAATGTTATTAATATTTTATTAATTCATATACATAGTTATAATTATAATTGAACAGTTTACTTTTAGGATTTTAGCTAGGTTAAGTAGGTCAACTCGTTACAGCCACTCATGAGACAAGTTTTATGCAAAAAATTAAAAATTTAAAATAAAAAATTAATTAACTGAAAAATAATTAATTTTTAATTAAACTCATTTATTACTCTCCACATTTGATATACTTCTATTTGGCATTTTCTATTTTCACCCTCCATAAAATAGTAAAATATTTTACAACTGATTCCAAGCTTTAGATTTCTTAATTACTATGCAAATGACTTAGAACATGAAAACTAAAGGTAGTAACAAGAAATTACCGATTTGAGATTTACTTTCAACGTGATTAAACATGTAGGTATCATTAAACATCTACAACCGACAGCACCCAAACAAATTGAAAGGGAAAAAAAAAAAACTAAAACCAACACAAGAAAACAGATGACGAAGTGGTAGGTGACTTGTATATGCCTGTGGTTATGAACAGTAAGAAGTAAGAACTAAGACCTAAATGGAACAGATATCATTGATCTACAACTCTCTGTCTGCAGTAATTGGAGGACCCAAGTACTTGATTCCATCCATTCTTGAATTCTCTGGCATCTCAATTTCTTCTAACCATCCGTACCTATCACTTTCCTCTTTCACCTCAGCTTCCTTGCCATCTACATAATTAGCATAATTAATTAGCTTAATCACCCAAATTTCACCATAGTGTAATTCTAAATAAAATATTAGGTTGTGTTTAGAGATCGTCTCTTAATCTAAGAAATACATTGACAAAAAACAGAGACAAGGACATTGATTTTCTATTTATGGAACAAAAAAGAATTTAATTTTAATGCTATGCGATGTTAGATAATTAAGCAGCGGATTTGAAAATTAGTTATTTTTATTGATGTGACAATATATGTCTAAATGTCATCAAAATTAAATTCAGACAAAAATTTTAGGAACAAATATCTATCCAACCAAACCAAACCTTAAAGGTGAGGCCTTTTCCTAAACAAAGAACAAAATCCATCCTGCTTGTGAAGACATGAATTACATGTCTAAGAAGTGACAATTCCTTATACAACACTTTTTTCATTTCATATTAACAAATTTATGAATCCAAATTGCATGCAAACATACATTTATGAATGGATGTGTCATGAAATCATTCATCCGATTTCATCCCAAAAGCTTAAGCTAATAAGATGAGACACCATAAATAGTTATGTCTCTAATACTCCCGCTCAAGCAAAAGACTCTTTTGAGTTTGCTTGATTTTTTTACCATGTCATGAAACCATTCATTCCAAATATAAGTTAAAACAATTTATCAGTTTGAATCAAAGCGAGTAATTGTCTAAATGAAGGGATTGCTTACCGGAAAATGTAGTGAATAGATGATCTTTATAGTAGGAGCAATCCCTTCCGTCTTCTTTGGAATAAGGAGGACCAATTACATCAAGCACAGCACATGGTGTTATGGCTGTGAATTCATGGATATTACCTCCTGTCTTTGGATACAGAACCGAAGTGTCGCACGGCGCTGTGAAGACGTTGTCAGCTTTTAATTTTGCCAGTCTCACTGCAAGACAAGGTTTAGAATATGGGTTAGATTTGAGAAGCTAGTGTATATCTCAATTCTCAATCTCATTAACTCAAGACTAACAAATTTAATACATACATTGTGATTGTGTCTGCGAAAGACGGCGAGTGATCTCAGGATCAACCCAATCATAAGACTTGATGTGCATTTTCCCCAATAGAAGCTTACTGAAAACTGTCATTTCCGGGTGATTGTGGAGAGGAATTACTCCTTTTGCTGGTAGGAAAAAGATGCAGAGCTGCAAGAACAAAAGAAAGTTAGTAAGTATCCTAACATTAACATCATTTTAGATTGATGAATCTTCCCAAGACATACCGAGAAATTATCACACTGGTATATTGTTGTGTAGGTGACCCTTGGGTTATCTTTGATGGGGTTTTCAGGATTGAAGAATGGCAAGTCTTTGCTTAGTCCAAGATCTTCTGGCTTCAAGGTATCTGTTTTGTTAACCACACACCATTTCAGAGAAAGTCATAAATCAATCAAGAATTAAGGACCTTGAATGACGGAAATAAATCCCCTCAATTTTTCTCCTAATTGATGTTGTCAAATGTACTTTTAGCAAAAACAAGAAAGGTGCATTGTCCTCAAATGTCTATATTTTCATAAACAATAAACTTTGAAATGTCATTACATTATCTAGGTAGAGTTTAATTTCGATGCACTCGGTGCAATTCTTTTGGATGAAAATACACGCAGTCAGCAACTTGACATTAGATCATTACATAATTAAATAGTTAGGCATAAAATTGGAAAATAGTTAAGCATAAAATTCTACAAAATATAAATAAATAAAAGACTTGGGCAGAAAAAGAAATATGTAGTGCAAAGGCTAAAACAATCAAATAGCCAGTACACGTAAATGGAAATTAAATCCAATTAATTAGTCATAATCAACCTGTGAGTGTAATTATAAAAGAACATGAAAATCCAAAGAAATGAAATCATATATGTCGTACCAAGAATGCAAGAGAGTTTGTGAACATCTTGTGGTGAAGGAACGGTTCCAGGACCCTTGAATGTTTCTCTGCATGAAAGGAAAAGATCCTCAAGTGCCTTTGGAACTTTAGGCACTGCCTTCTTTACTCTCCGATAAGGCTTCTTCTTCTTCGCGATCACCCTTTTTGCACAACCAATCCTTAAACCACCCTCCATGAATGAATGAATGAACGAACGAACTTCTATTTTTTCTTCAGTGTTTCAGCTGGATCAACATTTTCCTCTTGGAGATGGACTTCTAAATTTGATGATTCTTCTTCTTCTTCAACAACTTTGGAGTGATTCAAAAATGGAAACTCTTCTGGTAGTTTTGATATTACTATAAATTTGATTTGGAACTAAAGAATGAAATAGGTAATGGTTGACTGAAAGAGAAAGAAAGAGAATCTTTGATATTTTCTGCAAAAATGACCCAAATAACTTAAATAAAACGTGTATCAAAATTGCTACAGTACGATGAGGTTTCTGAAGATGTAAGAGAAGATTGGGAGAAATTGGAGGTGATATTTATATGTAGTGAGAGATAAGAATAATGGAATTAATTTAGAGTGAGAGAAAGTGTAGAGAGAGAGAAATCTAAGATTGAAAACCATGGGCTATTTTCTTTTAGGAATGTAGTGCCAATGTGCCATGTTGACAAGTGACAACCGTTATTGCAACTACGAAGAATCAAAACAAGATCAAATAAAAAAATGAATATAATTTTAATTTTGATGTATTTTATAAAATAATTTTATATGTGTATTTAATAATATAATATCAGTAAAATTAAATATTTTTTATATTAAATGTGTGAATAATTATTTAAAAAAATAGATATAATTATATGTATTTTTATATTTAAATAATTTTAATTTAAAATTTAATTATTTTTATTAATATAATAATATATAATTAATTATTTGTGTAATTTTTTTAATTTTTAAAAATTAATAGTGTATAAAAATTAAATTAAAAAAATAAAAGAAAAAGCAATATTTAGATCCACTTCGCGCCCCCATAGAATTGTTTGGAAACTGGCGGTTAGGCGACCCCCTGTTTTGAGTTGAGACCTGGGACGACGACCCCATAGTCGAATTTACCAAAATACCCATCCTATAAAAGAATTTACACAAAATAATATAAATAGTAAAATAGGTGGCAACTTTTTTCTTTATCCACTGTTGCTGATTTCAACAGGGAGGATGACAAAATCAAGGTGCTTTAATAGACTTAGAGCCTAGAGGGGAAGATTAGTGAATAAATAAATATATAGATAGGCTGATTTATTTGTAATCCACGTCCATAATAATAGCTTAGATCTAACAACACACAAAAATATAATAATTATTATTGATTAGATCTGTAATTAAAGTAGTGTTGTGTGTGGAATGAAAGGGCGATGTACGTGGACGCAAAACAAGGGAAAAGATGAAATCACAGGTGGATTAAGGTAATTCACAACGTAGTTATCGTTTTAGAGACCAGAGAAAGGCGTGGTGGGCTTGCTTCTATGTTCACATTGACACGTGTCCACTTGTCTTTTCGTTTCACCTTTCGCATTCAACAACGGAGTCCGGTTTTCTTCTACTAGATATTTTTCTGTTTTTGCCATAAGTATACTTTCCGAGTTTGTCTTAAGTGTTTAACCATGTCACGTTTTTTTTTTTTAAGCTAAGAATAAGTCTCGAATTCGCAAGATCTAAGTAAATATATAATTCGTTGGCGTTTCATTATGTCACACTCATAGTATAAAATAATTGCAAAAATATTTTCTAAAAGCTTAAAACCTACTAAACATAAAAACTCAAAACCTACTAATTTTATTTCTTATTTCTAATAGCAGAATATTTTCTAAAAAGACACTACAACACCCTTTATTTTTCTTAGAGATACATTATCATTCGCTAATTTTATATAATTTATTTAGTGACTGCTAATTTTATATAATTAATTTTTAATAACGAAATAATATAACTATTGCATGAATAAAATTTTTACCGATAATATATGAAAATTGAATCCTTGTTTTAATTTTATTAATATATATATATATATATATATAATTTTAATATACTGTTAGTATAAAATTATTTTATAAAATTAAAATTATTTTATATATAATTTTATATATAAAATTATTTTATATATATATTTAATCAGATAACGTCATATTTTATATTGACTAACTAATCATTAAAAAAAATAATTGTGATTATATGACTATAAATTATATTATCTGACGTGTTCTCCGATATTCTTGGTCAGAGAATCAGTGCTAACTAACCGAGATATGCTCGACCGAGAAATCAGCCCTGAATAAACAAATCAACAATTCCCTGCTAAGTCATCGGCACAACAGCGATATCTTCTGTCTTTCATCCACAACAACGGAACCAACTCCTCAAACTAGATCACGTCTCTGCACAAAGTCAAAGATACTGGTAACGGCGCTTACCAGATACGTCGGAACAAACTAGATCTTACCTACACACCATACACCTATAAAAATCGACCCACGCAACCCATAACCCACAGGTCACAAACTTCACTTCAGTTCAATTGCTTTTATCCCTTAACTCACATACTTACTTGAGCGTCGGAGTCCTTTTTGCAGGTGCTCCTGCCGCTGTGTTTCGAAGCTCCGAGGTTATCCACAACGTTGCTCCCTGACGACTCATAGTTCGGATCGGGAGTCCAGCGACCACTCTAAGATCATCAGACATCGCCTCACTCAGGACGGAACATTTGGCGCCCACCGTGGGGTCCGAAAAACTAACCCCACCTTTTTCCTTTTATATTTCTACCTCTTGAGTTTTCTTTTTCAGATCACACGATCTCCGGACATGGTAGACAACGGAGTCCACCAGCTCACGCAGGCCGAACTTATGACCCAGATGGCTGAACTCCAAGCAGAGGTCAAAAGACTGGCCGAGTTGTCAGCACAAAATAACACCAACAAGCGGGATGAAGGCGATCCCAATAGCTCATCCCAAGCCGTGACTGACCTATTAATCACCAACCCCCCGAAGGAGAGATTAACCCTGGATAACCCATTTTCCGAGGAGATTACCAATTACCAAATGCCAAAACATTTTACACTACCTTCCTCACTCGAGCCATATAAGGGGATTGGTGACCCCCAGGCTCACATTAAGAAATTTCAGTCTATGATGTTCTTTAATGGACCTAAAAATGAACCTATCCTTTGCAGGGCTTTTCCGACCTACCTCGACGGCGCGGCCCTCCTTTGGTTCTCAAAACTACCTGAAGGATCAATCTCTTCCTTCGAGGAATTGGCAAGATCCTTCATAGACTACTTTGCTGCTACCCGCATTTATGTGCACGGATCAGATTATCTCGGCACCATCCGCCAAGGTCCCCAAGAAAGCTTGAAGGATTATTTAACCAGATTCGCTGACGCAACAATGGAGATACCCGATCTAGATCCTGCTGTCCATCTCCACGCCATAAAAGCCGGCCTCAAACCGGGAAAATTCAGAGAAACAATTGCCGTCACAAAACCGAAAACCCTGGAGGAATTCTGGGAAAGGGCCGCAGGGCAGATGGAAATTGAAGAACTCCGAGAGGCCGAGAAAGTAGACAGAAGGCAACCACGAAAGGAAGAAAGCCGAACAATCAAATCAGGGGACAACAGAGACACCAGAAAAACGTTTAAGCTTACACCAAAGTTTGACAACTACACCAGGTTCAACACCAAGAGAGAGAGGATCATCAAGGAAATACTCAACGCCAAAATCATCAAACCCTCTGTTAGGGCCGGAAGCTACCAAGACCAACGGTTCATGGACAGGACCAAGCATTGCGCCTTCCATCAGAAATATGGTCATACCACCGACGAGTGCATCATAGCCAAAGACTTGCTGGAAAGATTAGCCCGACAAGGACTCCTAGACAAATACATCAAAGGTACAAGGCACAAAGGAGCAAAAACAAATCCAGATGAGCAACAAACTCCGAGGAACAAAGAAACCGACAAATGGCCGAGCAACAACCCCCAAAGGAATCATCAATTGCATATCAGGAGGATTCGCATGTGGTGGAGAAACAGCCTCGGCACGAAAAAGAAGCTACCACACTATGCTAGCAATCGAAGGAACAACCCCACACTATAATAAAGAAGTTGACGACCTCGAAATCACTTTTAACCAATCAGATATATGCTCGGCCACACCAAATGCAGACGACCCTGTGGTGATTTCCATCCAAACAGGAGAGTTACTGGTAAGAAAGGTCCTTCTGGACCCAGGTAGTAGTGCAGACGTTCTCTTTTATTCTACATTTTTAAAAATGAACCTATCTGAAAAACTAATACAACCCTCATCCGGAGAATTCGTGGGGTTCTCCGGAGAAAGGGTACCGATAAAAGGGCATATATGGCTAAAAACGACAATAGGTGAAAATCCATTATCCAGAACCTTTGATATACAATACCTGGTAGTGGACTGCATTAGTCCCTACAATATTATTCTCGGGAGACCTGCTCTGAACACGTTCAGAGCGGTGATATCAACCTTTCATCTATGTGTTAAGTTTCAGGCACACGACGGCAGAATAGCAACAATCCACTCAGACCGTCAACAAGCTCGGCAATGTTACAACTCTAGCCTAAAAAGGTCAGACACGAGACAGAAGCAACACGAGGTCAAAGCAGTACAAACTAGGAAGGAAGTCCTATCCCTAGCCGAGCTTGACCCCCGAGGAGACACACAAGAAAGAGCTCAACCAACGGATGAACTTCAGAAAATCCAACTGACATAAAAACCAGAACAGGTAACGTACATTGGTCAAGCGCTACAAGAACAAGAAAGGTCGGATCTCGTAAATTTACTACGAGCCAACTCTGACCTATTCGCCTGGACCCCGGCGGACATGCCTGGAATAAGTCTAGACGTCATTTCTCACAAAATCGCCACCAACCCAACAAGCCGACCTATAGCTCAGAAGAAAAAAAACCTAGGAGCAGAAAAATCCAAAGCAGCCCTAGAAGAGACGAGTAAACTCCTCCAAGCCAACTTCATCAGAGAAATTCGTTTCACCACATGGCTCTCAAACGTGGTAATGGTAAGAAAGAGCTCAAGTAAATGGCGCATGTGCGTCGATTTTACAGATTTAAATAAAGCATGCCCTAAAGATGCCTATCCCTTACCTTGCATTGATAAGCTTGTAGACAACGCATCAGGTTTCAAAAGCTTAAGCTTTATGGATGCATACTCTGGGTATAATCAAATACTCATGCATCCTGAAGACCAAAGCAAGACAGCATTCATAACGGAACATGGAAACTTTTGTTATCGAGTAATGCCTTTTGGCTTAAAGAATGCAGGTGCAACCTATCAACGCTTGATGGACAAGGTCTTCCATCACCAAATAGGGCGCAACATGGAAATCTATGTAGACGACATGGTCGCCAAGACCATAAAAGAAAAATCACATTGTGAAGATCTCAGTGAGATATTCAGACAAATCCGAGCATATAATATGAGACTGAACCCGGAAAAGTGTGCTTTTGGAGTAAAAGGAGGAAAGTTCCTCGGATTCATGCTCACCTCACGAGGAATCGAGGCAAACCCCGAAAAGTGTTTGGCAATACTCAATATGACGAGCCCTAAAACAATAAAAGAAGTGCAACAGTTGGCAGGAAGGATAGCGGCGTTATCTCGGTTCATACCCGCGGCATCAAATCGAGCATATCACCTTTTCCAAACAATATCGAAGAAAAAAAATTCCACTGGACAAAAGAGGGCGAGAAGGCTTTTTCCGAGCTCAAAGTGATCCTATCAACACCACCAGTGCTGCAAAGGCCAAAAATCGGTAAACCTTTATATTTATATTTATCTGTTTCAAATTATTCTATAAGTTCGGCCCTTGTGATCGAAACAGGGAAAATACAACGGCCAGTATACTTTGTCAGCAGAGTCATGCAACCGACAGAGCAACGATATCCAAAGATAGAACAACTCGCCTTGGCACTAATAATCACAGCTAGAAGATTAAGACACTACTTCTAGAGCCACACAATCATAGTAAGGACAAACCAACCATTAAGGCAAATATTGACAAAACCAGAGCTGGCCGGATGCCTCACCAAATGGTCCATCAAACTTTCAGAATTTGACATCCAGTTCCAACCCAGGTCGGCCTTAAAAGCACAAGTGTTGGCCGACTTTATCTCGGAAATGACAACTGATGAACAAGAAAAGTCTTGGGAACTACACGTGGACGGAGCATCAAGCCGAGAAGGAAGCGGAGCAGGAATAATCCTCAAAGAAGGAGACAAAGTAATAGCCGAACAGGAACTCCAATTCCACTTCCCAGCAAGCAACAACCAGGCCGAATATGAAACCCTCATTGCAGGACTCAAGCTCGCCCTAAGCTTCCAAGTACAGAGCTTGACAACACATTGCGACTCCCTCCTCGTGGTCCAACAAATCCGAGGAGAATTTCAGGTAAAAGATCCGTTGCTCAAGCAATACTGGCTCGTAGCTAAGGATCTCATTTCAAAATTCAATTCATTTAGCATACTGCATGTTAATAGAGGAAAAAATGTGAGAGCAGATATACTATCCAAGCTCGCAGCCACTAGGGCAGGCACACAAACATCCACATTAACACAACTCTCACTTGAAAAACCAAGCACCGAATTATTACATGTGATAAATATTAACCACCTCCATGACTGGAGAGCTCCTTTCCTTGAATATATTAGTACAGGTGCCATACCAAGATACGAGCTCAAGCCACAACATTTCAGGCGAAAGGCCAGTCTTTACACAAACATAGGAGGAAAACTCTATAGACGAGGATTCTCACAACCACTGCTAAAATGCCTAAGCAAAGATGAAGCAAAAGAAGTAATGGACGAAGTCCACAAGGGAGTCTGCGGAAACCACATCGAAGGACGAGCACTTGCAGCTAAGATCGTTCGAACAAGGTATTACTGGCCAACCGTAAAAAGGGATTGCATAGCAAAAGTCAAAGCATGTGACAACTGTCAGAAACACGCAGCTATATCTACCAAGCCACCCGAGCTATTACATAGCATGGAGGTAAGCTGGCCATTCTATAGATGGGGGCTCGACATACTCGACCCATTTCCAATAGCACCAGGCCAGGTAAAATTTCTTTTAGTAGCAGTAGATTATTTCTCAAAATGGATAGAGACACAACCATTAGCAAAGATAACTGGCGAAAAGGTACTATTATTTATATGGAAAAACATTATATGCCGATTTGGAATACCTAGAGAGATAATATCTGATAATGGTAGACAATTCACAGACAATAAGCTCGGTTCATTTTTGAGAAACTTTAACATAAGGCATCATTTTAGCTCGGTCAAACACCCTCAAACCAATGGGCAGGCTGAAGCTGCTAACCGAGTTATATTGCAGGCAATAAAGAAAAAACTAAATGACGCTAAGGGAGAATGGGCGGAACTGATCCCAGAAATATTATGGGGCTACAACACAACAATACAGACCACCACGGGCGAACACCTTTTAAACTAGTCTATGGGTCCGAGGCACTGATTCCTATTGAGGTCGGCATCCCCACCCTGAGAACCGAGCTATACAACGAGCAGCACAACTTGCATACAAGGAATGCCGAGCTTGATCTAGCCGAAGAAACCAGAGAGCTAGCAGCCATTAGACAAAGAGCAATAAAACAAATAACAGAAAAGAAACATAACAAAAGAGTATCGCTGAGGACATTTACAGAAGGCGACTTAGTGCTCAGACGAACAGAAGAAGTCAGACGTCCCCCAACCCATGGGAAGCTCGCCGCTAACTGGGAAGGCCCGTTTCGAGTAGTAAAGGTGCTCGGCATGGGGCTTATCAATTACAAACATTACAAGGCAACCCAATATCCGGGACCTGGAATATCTCCTCTTTAAAGATGTACCAATCTTAGGTTGTACAAATGGCGGATGAGGGTACTCTTTTTTCCCCTTAGAGCCTTTTTTCCCAAAAAGGGATTTTTGCCTAAGGAGGGTTTTAACGAGGCCTGACGCATAATATACTTCATCAATGTTCAAAATTTAATCAAATATTTCATATTTCATATTCAAAATATACATTCAACTGCGAATTATACCATAACCAACTATCATACTTGATATCATAATAAGGCAAGTTCCAAACAACAAAACAAAGGCCAACCTGAACATGGTCAGAACCAGCGAATAAGTTCAAACTAACTAACACTCCATCTACAATTATATAAGTTCACTTACAAAGATAACAAAACAAGCAGGAATAATATCCGACCTAAGAAGGAGGGGGAACATTCTCATCATGCTCCTCTACAGTCCCATCCACAACCAACCTCCCATTTACCACTACCTTGGTCATATCCAGTCGATCAATATCAAATTCAGGAGCCAACAAAGAAATATGACTCACAGCCCGTTCGAAGCCATAGGAGAACATCTCCATACCGTTCTCTTCCAACTCATGAACGCGAGCTGTGAGCCCCCCTTTTGCAACATCACTTTCTTTCACTTCAGCTTGCAATTGCCGAATCTGATTCCTTAGCCGAACCACCTCCTCTTCTGACTCCTTTACTTTCGCAACGGCATCATCCTTCTCCTTTATTGACTTCTCTAATTCTTCTATCTTTGACTTGTACGACTTCTCCATAACCTCAGCCTTATCCACAACCTCCTGCTGCTCAGCACCTATGAGTTCGGCGGTGCGACCGACACACATCAAGCGGGAACCAATGATCTGTAATCACCACACCTAAATAAGAACAAAATTCTAAAAGAAAGAATGGAGAGGACTTCA
Source organism: Arachis hypogaea (assembly GCF_003086295.3). Classification (NCBI taxonomy): domain Eukaryota; kingdom Viridiplantae; phylum Streptophyta; class Magnoliopsida; order Fabales; family Fabaceae; genus Arachis; species Arachis hypogaea. Next base: position 114,177,799 of record NC_092045.1, read on the forward strand.
AATAACATGAAACAAACCTGAATGAATTTGCCAAGTCCCTCCATACCAATCCGACGAGTCATAAGCATATCTCCTGGATATTGAGAGGCCCGGTCAGAAAGTTCAGCAAAGTTGAACTTCTCGCTCCACAGAGAATGAGAACTTGACCCCGCAATAAAACCATGAAGCTTTTTCTGTCGGTCAAAGACAGGATCACTACCAGCGAGGACTTTCTGGTCAGCCTCAGAAATAATTTCCAAGGACGCATCGTCCCTCTTCCTCTTGAACGAAGAGGCCGGACGACCAACAGAAGAACAAGCCTGATCACCACCTTCCTTATGCTCGGCAGGTCCAACAGCCTTCTCTTTTTTCTTGTTCAAAAAGGATTGCAACTTCGACGGATCTAGCAGAGGTACTCGCCCACCTACAAAATAGCCAACAACATCAGTAGAACCAAACAAATAGCAGTATGGACGAAAATCAAACAAAATATTACCTATGTATGCTTTCAAACCCTCAGTATCACCCGAATCATACAAACGCAGAATGTCAGAAATAGACATACACTCCCCAGCAGCAACACTCTCAACCAAAAAATCCAACACAAACTCCTCCTCCTCACTCCTCTCAGACGCCTCAAGAATCTGACTCGGCTCAGAACACCAAAAAAGAGGAAACCTTTCACTAAGCTCATCATCCAGATAAAACGGATATTCCGACTCAATAGACCGGACTTTGACAAAAAGGGATTTGAAGTTTTTAAAGGAAGATTTGTAAAGAAGAAAGATGGAACGACCAGGAAAACTACTAAAGCAAACCCACAAACCCTTTCGAGTGCCTTTCGCTTGAAAGAATGAGAAAAACAACGTCAGGGAACAAGGGAACGAAAGATAATCCATTAAAACCTGAAAGGCGCGAAGAAACGCCCAGGAGTTAGGGTGTAACTGCGAAGGAGCACAGTTCAGTTGAGTAAGAACAGCACATTCAAAAGATGAGAATGGAAATCTCATACCAAGCTCAATCAGGCAGGGAGTATACATATAAAAATATAACCAGTCCCCTCTTCTCTCATAAACCCTATCATCACTAGAACACGGGAGAAGTTCAACAGTAACTCCAGAACCACTCCTTGTGAAGTTCGATCGTCTCAAATCAGAAAGGGAGTCAACGCTAGTAAAAGAAGATGACCGGGTCCTAACGTCTTCTTTAACCCAATGGTAAGGATCATCTTCCCTAATCTCAACAGCCTGAAGCTTCTCTTTCAATTTTTCCCCCCACCATGAACCCACAAGAAGCAATAACAGTAAAAAGCGAAGAGAGAAAACACTAACCTTTCGAAGACATAGCAAAGATAAAAACAGTGAGAAGACAGAGCAGCAAAAGTGTAAGTTCCAAAAGTGTGATTATTGCAAACCCATTATTTTAGTGGGCAAAACTGAAAACATACCCATTACAAATGTGGGAAACCAAAACGGCATTAATGTGTAATAAAAACGACGCGGTTTACTAAAATGAAAGACCAGCTACCAAAAATACCCTCCAGCAGGCCCACCATACATTTACCGCGCAGAAACTAAAAAATTAAAAATTCTCAAAAGCTCAGCTGCCGTTCTTAACACAACACCAGCCGAGCTTGGGGGCTATGACGTGTTCCCCGATATTCTCGGCCAGAGAATCAGCGCTAACTAACCGAGATATGCTCGACCGAGAAATCAGCCCTGAATAAACAAATCAACAATTCCCTGCTAAGTCATCGGCACAACAGCGATATCTTCTGTCTTTCATCCACAACAACGGAACCAACTCCTCAAACTAGATCACGTCTCTGCACAAGTCAAAGATACTGGTAACGGCGCTTACCAGATACGTCGGAACAAACTAGATCTTACCTACACACCATACACCTATAAAAATCGACCCACGCAACCCATAACCCACAGGTCACAAACTTCACTTCAGTTCAATTGCTTTTATCCCTTAACTCACATACTTACTTGAGCGTCGGAGTCCTTTTTGCAGGTGCTCCCGCCGCCGTGTTTCGAAGCTCCGAGGTTATCCACAACGTTGCTCCCTGACGACTCATAGTTCGGATCGGGAGTCCAACGACCACTCTGAGATCATCAGACCTCGGCTCACTCAGGACGGAACATTATCAATACATGAAAATTAATATATATATATATATATATATATATATATATATATATATATATATTTCGTAATTTGTAAAAAGCTGTATTTTAAAAATCGAATCGGATTGACCAGTTTAATTGGAACCAATCTTTTAACAGATTCGGTTTATATAAAAAATTGTTAGGCAAAAAATTAGCGAAAAATCGGTCGAATTGGTGATAAACTGTAAATCGGTAAAATCGATCAATTTTTTAACGGTTTTTATAATTATAACTAGTGTATGTTTCCGTATCCTGTACGGATAATATATAAAATTATATAAACGCTTTTATTAAATAAAAATATATATAATTATTATTATAAATATTTTATAAAGATAATTAAAATCAAACTCTAAGAATTTTTAATATTAAACATAATTAATTTTTTTCTTAATCAATTTGAGTTTGTTGAGTGACCATCTCACTCATCCATTTAAGCAAGTATTAAGATGTTCGAATTTCGCTTTGCGTGCGTAGCAATCCATTAGCAAGCGATTGACCCTTAATAAATGGAGTATCAATACGTGGTTAGACTTTACGGGAGTACCGAAATCTGTGAGTATCCAACCCATCCCTACCAATAATAACTCGACCCAAGGCGAGGCAAGTCTCGTTCATAATGAATGTTCGAGCGGGGCAGAACGGGGTCGGGTTTAAGGTGTACCCGCCCCAAGATATATACATATAAACACCTTTTATAGATTAAAATTTGCCTCACATCACAGATTCAATGATTAGTCTGAGTCCATATTCCATAGCCACGCCAGAGAGACTCAGTCATCTTCACCCAGAGTCTTCTTCTTCTTGACTTCCCTACAAAAAATCTCATAGCTCTCATTGTCGTCACAACTTTCTTATCACGCTACTGAGCCCCCTTGGTCGTCACTGCAGCTTTGTGTGAGTGTGTCACCGGAGCCCCTTTCTCATGAGCGTGTCACTATCTTCCTCCTCTATTTATCTGTCTGCAAATAAGTTCTCCTCTCTCTCTCATTATGAATGACTGAATCTGTATTTCATTAAATCTCTACTTGGTGAAGTTGTGAGTATCTGTTGTAATTTTATTAGCGAAGTTGCATTGTGAATTTGTGTTGTAATTTTGTTTATATATGTGCAATGGGTCTAATCTACATTTCAATGATTTCTGTCCATATTTTGTATGTACTAATATTTTCATGATTGATTCTAAGATTATTTTATATAAAAATAAATATATTTCATGATTGATTCTTTATTGAAGTGTGAGTGTTCTCGTTACATAAAGTTCATTTTGTATTTTTCATTTTAAATTGTTATTGACTTTGGATTCTAGTTACTGATATTGGCATATTGCAATAGTTTATATATGTTGATTGAGAATTAGAGCTTTTGTGATTTTGGTTGATTTATATATGTGCAATGGATCTAATTACTGATGTTGTAATGGTTTGCTCAGTTTTTAAATAAGTACTTTATATATAGTTTGTTTAGATTTTTCAATTTTTTCAATATAGGTGTCTTAAGATTATTTCATGGCTAGTAATGTTAGAGAGGACGCATAAAACAACAGTGTTGCTCCTAAAGATATTGAAAAATTGAAATTGACATTTAGAATAATGCTAATACACTTCATGTTAAATTTGTAGTGATCAGGCATTAGTTTTTTTTTATGTTATTTGATATTATATGAATTTTATATTTGCAGTTTAATTTATGTATAAATTTTAATATTTTATCATAATTTATGTATGAATATATAAATCTTAAAGTATTATTTAACTATTATAGGACGGGTAAAAGTGAGGAGGGTACTCGCAGGAAAAGGTTAGGGTACATCATTTTACTACCCATAGAAAAGGATTAGGGTACAATATTTTACTACCCGTGGGTATAGGTGGAGCGAGTAGTTGAGAAGTTTAAGGATGGCGGGCAGGGTCGGGTAAGACAAAAACTCGCCTCAAACCCCAAACCTATACGTAGTGGATTAGTTCTCGACTTGTCCAGTTAAAAAAACACCATAAAAAATAGTTTGTCTTTTAAGTAGAATAATTTCTCATTGATAACAATATTTATGGAGATTTATTTTTGTTGGAATTTACATGCGACAATTTTATTTGTTAGCATCATATTCATTCTTGAAATCAAAAGAATATCATCAATATTATTACCTATTAAAATTTCATATTTTATGAAATGATTTTCAACTTTTGAAACTTAGACTTATGCTATTACAAAAGGTATTAAGTTAGTTAATATTCCTTAATAACATTATTGGAACACTATCGTTGAGTATTAGTTTGTGGGAAGAGAAACCAATAATAATTTTTGTTATTCGATATATAATTTATTTTATTGTAAAATAAATTATTATTTGCTAAATTTTTAAATACATTTTCTTTTAATTTCTTATACCATTTTATTTGGCAATGTTCTCATGTAGTGCACGAAATAATTAATAAAAATATATGAAGTTTTTATCAACAAATTAAAGAAAAAATATATATATATATAACAATTATTACTATAAATATTTTATAAAGTTATAACTAAAATCAAAAGATAACAATTTTTAATGTTAAAAATATTAAAAATAATTAGTATTTATTTTAATTAATTTGAGTTGGTTGAGTAGTTATCTCACTCGTCCACTTGCGGAAGTATTTTCGTATCTCGCTTATTTATATAACAACTTATTGACTAGTAACAGATCTTTAATAAATGGAGCTTCAATCTTTGGTGGATTAGTTCTCGGCTTGCCGAGTTAAAAAATACAGTAAAAAAAAGTATTTGTCTTGAAAATAGAACAATTATAATTGATAGCAATACTTGTGGAGATTTGTCTTTGTTGAAATTTAAATGTGACAACTTTATTTATTGGTATCATATTCATTCATGAAGTCAAAATAATATGATCAACATTGTGACCGGTTAATATTTTACCTTTTATGACATGATTTTCAAGTTTTCAAACTTATATATAGACTTATTTCTTTACAAAAGCTATTAGATTGATTAATATTCCTTAGTAATATTACTAAAACACTATTTATATATATATATATATATATATATATATATATAAAATTTATTCTATTAAAAAATTTTTATTTCTATATTGGTAAATATATTTTTTCTTCATTTTTATACCAGTTTATTTCACAATAATTACCGTTAAAAAATGAATGACAACATTATCTTATAATATGATGTATAAAATAATTTTTTATTTTAAAATTAATTTTGGTCAATAAAATTAAATTAAAAATAATTTTTTACACAAATTTAAATTTGACTTTAAAATTGGTTAACAACTCACCTTTTTTAAATTTTAATAACAAAAATAAAATTAGTTAAATACAAAATATTCGGTATTTAATAATTTCAATCATTTAAATTTCAATTAATGATAATTGAGTTAAAAATTAATTATAACTTAATAATCGATAATATATATATTAGCACACAAATAATAATATCTAATATATAATTTATTTATTTTTTTGATAAGATTAATATATAATTTATTTATTTTTTTATAGGATTAATGTATGATTTGTTAAGAATTGGTTTATGATCCAATTTTTTTATAAATATTGTATTATATAAAAATAGTGGTCTTATTCTTTTATTATTATTTAAAAAATTATTCATAATATTTTTATTACGTAATTAACTTAATTAATAATCTTTACTATTATTTTTCCACAAAAAATTCATATTTCTATTATTTATATATTTTTAATACTAATAAATAAGTTGATATTCTATTATATTTATTGTCCTAGATAATGGCTTGAGTTATTTATTTTTTATATTAATAATATAAAATGAAAAAAATTATGTAATAAATCATATGTTATAAAAATTATTTAATTTATACATAAATTAAATTTATTAAAAATAAATTTTTTTATATATAATCATTTTTAATATATGTAGTATCATGTATATATTATGATGATATTTTAATTATTATGTGAGTGATTATTATTATTATTATTATTATTATTATTATTATTATTATTATTATTATTATTATTTGTTTGTTTGTTTTATTACGTTAGTAAATAATATTTAGACTAAAAGAGAAAAAATATAATTAAAATTTTTTAATTTGATTAACAAATCTCTTGTAAGCATATCTAACTTTTATATATATCAAATAGGCTCAAATTGAATTTCTGTTGTTAGTTAGAGTGCTTATGTGAATGCGACAGACTTTTATTCTCGTCCTTTGCTCTTATTTTAAAAAAAATACCCTCCATCCCCTCTACATTTTCGTCGCAAATCGCTTTTTAATTATCCCCTCTTAAAAAATGTAGATACTCACAGTTATCTATAGATATTTTTTTAGTTTTCTTTTAAATAAAAAAATCATAATATAATAATAATGAAATAATTAATTCAATATAATTCAACACAATTCATAATAATATTTAAAAAAATATGAAAATATCTTCCAACAAATTACACAACATAATTTTTTAGAACGAAACAGAACGATGTAGTGACAAATTTAAGAGGCAGAGAATGTGAGTTAGAGAGAGATGCAAAATCAAGACTAAGGATCTGCCTAGAAAAAAAATAATGTTCAAATTGGAGGTAAGAATTAAGGTCACTAAATTCAAAAATATGTATTAGAAAAAATAAGTAATTTTATATTCGCGTTGTTTTATCATGTCTTAAAAAGGGGTTAACTATGTCCCCGTTCCTGTCCATTTCATGTGGATAGGTTTCCACAATCTCACTCATAAAAATTTGACATATTTTTATTAAGTCTCAAATTACAATTAATCCCTACGAATATCTATTTGACTATTTTTTTATTATTCCAATTGCTAGTATTCATCGGTTCATGATGTGAAATTATACCAGTCACTTAGTCGATTCTTAGATAACCAATCTCATAAAATTATACGTATGTTATTATAATAATATTAATAAAAAATAAATATTTAAATACTAAATGAGTCACATTTTTTGTATATATAACAATGATTAATATCATATTTTATAACTTGTGAAATCATATTATAAACTATTGATAAGGTTAGATTATAACTATAAATTAAAAAAATTTAATTATAAATTTAAATGGCCTTATTTTTAAAATGTATAATTTAATAATTTTTCTTTAATTTTTATATATACTAATAATATTAATTCTCCTAACTTTTTAAGTCTATGTCCCCAATATATTGTTTCTTTAGAAATATTCAATTACATAAATACTATCTACTTCGTTATACAATAGTCCAAAATTTTAATTATTTGGCTTTTATGGCGATGACCTCTACATTTTTAAGAATGTGATGAAATTTTTTATCTATATCACCATGTTATAGTAAAATACACCAACCTCTAAATCGAGATCGAAATCAATAACCAAATAAAAAAAAAAGAAGAAAAAAGCCAAATACATAAATGTCTACTACTATGTTACATAAATAAATGTGAAAGTATAATTATACAAAAATTTTTCTAAATCATAATTCAAAATTCACCTATCCATTCTGTCAATCAATCGAGTGTCACAATCTCTGTAGGTCGCCACGTAGACTTTCAAACACCTAAAAAGCCCTCATTTTCTTTAGCGTAAGTGATGCAAACTTCCCAGTTCATAGACTTCACCATGCTCTCAAACTCATTAATTACCTCAGCAGTGTCTCGAACAATAAGCGATCAATATCAGCCACAACAACTTGAAAATTACACCTAATAGACCAATAAATATATTAGCAAAATGACACAAATAACTATTGTCTGTTGATATAATCTGACAAACTATTGATTTTGAACTTTTGATGAATGAGAAATAAAATAATTATACACATTTTTTTGAGTTTTGAAAACAGATAATTTACATGAAGAGGACTTAGAATAAGTGCTAAATGATTTACACCAATCGTAATACATGTTAAAAAGACTGTGTTCATATATAATAGAAAGTGTATATGGAGTATCTATTTAAATAAATAAAACAAATCAAATAAAAGTATTTTTAAGAATTAATTAAATTAATTAATTAATACAAATAATTAGTATAATTAATTTGATTTAACTTATTGAATTCAAAAAAATAAATTAAAAAATAGTTGATTAAATTTAATGAATGATAAAGACAAATAGAGAAATACACAAACACTCTCTTGGAAGATAATAATTTTTCTTAACTAAATTAATCTGTGTTTATTATATTGAATTAGAATAAATAATAAATTATCTATTTTAATATGCACTTTCTAAATTAATAAATTAAAATAATTGATATTAATTATAATAAATTGTGTGATATTTAAATATAATTATATTTAAATATTTATTAAATTAATTATTTAATATAATTATTTTACTATATTAAATTATATTTAATGAATAAAAAAATAAATTGAGAAATATTTTAATAATTAATTATTTGATATAAATTATAATAAATTGTGTGATATTTAAATATATAATCAAATTAATTAGTTACTATAATTAAATTAATTCACCGTTATAATTTGTATTTAACGAGTTAAAAGAAATAAATTAAAAAATACTCTCATAAGTATGTCACGTCAACTTCATTACCTAATTTTTATATAATAATAGAATAGATAGATTAAAAAAAATATGAAAAAATTTAGGGGCAACAATTTTATTGCATTTTGGCTAGTATGTAATCAGTAGAGAAATGTGAGCCATTGAATGAAATATCACACTAATCTCACACCATCAAATCATCATTGATAGTTAGTTGATGACTACCAATCACAAATGTTGGTGGCCCTAGCATTGCTCAAGTAGCAGCCCCTCTCTCAGCCGGCGGCAACAGCAGCCATCGCCTCCGCCGTCGCCAAACTCTCCTCGTCAACCAGAGGGTGCCTCGCCGCCGGCAGTGACATACATAGGGTTAGCTCGAAGCTCTTGGTCGTCCATCCTCCGCTCCTCCACGTCGTCGCATTTGGACTTGCAGATGGAAGCGGGGTCGGTTGGATTCCTCCATCGGGTGGATTCCTCCATTGCAGATTGAAGCATCGGCCATTGTTGGCTGAAAGAATGCAGTCCAACTCACCGAAGGATTATTTGAAAAGGTATCAAAGTAAGACTGAAGATGAGAAGAAAAGTAAAAAGAAGAAGGAGCAGAAGCAGAAAAGTCAGCCAAAACCTAGTGGCTTGTTAGTTGTGGATGAAGATCCCACCTGGCAGAAACCCGTAGATCTCGGGGAAGAAAACGATGAGAAATCGTCTGGTAAATAACAAACATTGATATCTTTTCCTGTTATTTATACTATTTCCAATCTTTTGTTTTTTATGTTTCACATTAACCGTAATCTAAATGTATATGTAGATGAGGAGAAACCAATTGTTGATGAAGACATTGAAGTGAAGCGTATGAAGAGGCTTGAGCAGCTGAGGGCTATATCTCAGGATGGAAGTGGTTGGATTTCACTTTCTGATTTGCAAGATATTTCTCCACCCCGTGGTCGTCGTCATGATTCTCCAATGAAAGACACTTGGCATCCCCAAGGAAACGGCAGAAGGATGTTGCAAGAGGGAGTTTGGCTGTCAGTGACAGAAAAACAGGTTTGATTTCTGGTAAAGATATCAGAGAAGAGATTGACAAAAAGAAGAAGGATGATTTGATGAGGTAATCTTTCAATTATTTATAATTTTCAGTCTGTTTTACATGTACAACTATTTGCTATTTTCCATACTTATGTCTGTAGGTTCTTTTTCTTTGTTAGTTTTGAAACATTTTTACATGACTGGATGTTTGGAATATTGGGATAGTTATATCTACCTTAATTCATGCTACAAGCCGAAAAGGCTTCAGATTTTAGGGGGCAGTGGTTTTGCATTTAGAATCTGCTGTGTAAGTTTAAACATGTTATGAATTGTGATCTTCCTTTATGCAGATTTAAAACGATGAATCCTTCAATCAGTGGGCGTGGTGCTGAACCAGTATATCGTGATAAAGTAAAAGGTAAGGAATTGAAATTAATTTTTTGTTGATGTTTCTGTTTAGTCTATTTGATGTTTTCAATGAACATGAATTGGTGAATTAATTCGAATTCTGAATTCTGCAGGAGTACGCATTTCCAAGGAAGAATACGTGAAGTCAAAACAGAAAGTAGAAGAAAAGCCAAAGGTATACTGCAGGATTTTATGTATTTTATAAGCCAAAAGATGTTAGGGTGTGAAAATTTACTTTAATTCTTAGTCACCATCATGATTTTCAGGAGAAGGAAATAGAATGGGGCAAGGGCTTGGCTCAGAAGAGGGAAGCTGAGGCTAGGATGAAGGAACTAGAAACTGAGAAGGACAAGCCTTTTGCACGCAGCAGGTATACAAAAAAGAATAGTTTAACATGGATTCCTGTTTTTTGTGTACACTTTTTATGCACCTCTACTCCTCTAGTAACATTTTATATAGAAAAATAAACATCAATTATAGAGAAAAGCATGTACACAAAAAGAGTGGTACATGAAAAATTTCTTTACAATAAATATTTAGAAACTTGACTTTATATTGTTCTACCTTTGTTATTGTATTATTATAATGACCTATTATTTTGAATATGATTATAACTCCGCCTATGTTACACTTGCGGTACATAGCTGGTCCCAAGCCCGGATAAAGGAGGAGGGTTGTGTTAGGTCTTTGGCAACCAACGTAAAAATATAGCCGAACCCCCCATGACATGAATCAAAGACATTATTGCGCTAAAGCTAGGTCGTTACCCGGAAGTAACGCGCCGTATGGCTCGAGTACGGTGTCAAAGCAAGAGCCGCTGCATCGGTGCCCGGATGTAGTGTTAAATGAGCAAGGGTTCTCGCGTTTTCGTGAACGGACGAGGGTAAATAAGCTAGTTCACAAAGGAAAAGGTAAAGGTCGAAGCGACAAAAGGTTGAGATTTGGGACATGGAACATAGGCACTCTAACAGGAAAGTCCATGGAGGTGGTGGATACCATGACAAGGAGGAAGATTAACATTATGTGCCTACAAGAAACGAAATGGGTTGGTGCAAAGGCTAGGGAGTTGGATTCTTCTGGTTTCAAACTTTGGTATACAGGAAAGGTGAAGAATAGGAATGGAGTTGGAATAATTGTGGATAAGCAGTGGAAGAAGGACGTAGTTGATGTCAAGAGGGTGGGAGATCGGATCATCTCTATCAAACTTGTGGTGGAGGGAGGTGCTTTTCATGTGATTAGCGCCTATGCACCGCAAGTGGGTTCGGACGAACAACACAAGATAAGGTTTTGGGAGGATCTAGAGAGTTTAGTTCAAGGCATATCTTTGGGAGATAAGATTTTCTTAGGAGGAGATTTAAATGGCCATGTTGGGAGAGAAGTGACTGGATATGGGAGTATTCACGGAGGCCATGGTTTCGGGGTGATCAATGCCGAGGGTAAAACTATTTTGGACTTTTCCTCAACTTTTGATCTTCTCATCGCAAATACATGTTTTAAAAAGAGAGACGAACATCTTATAACCTATAAGAGTGGCATGACAAGCTCTCAAATCGACTTCTTCTTGTTGAGGAGAGTCGACCGGAAATTTTGCATTAACTGTAAAATTATCCCGGGAGAGAGTTTGACAACACAACATAGGGTACTCGTCATAGATTTTCGCGTTGAGCAAAAGTTAAGGAAAAGACATCATACGAAGAACCCAAGGACGAGGTGGTGGCGGATGAAAAGTGAGGAACAAAGAAGCTTCCTAAGACGGGTAGGAGAAGAGGCAAGGTGGGATGGGAATGGAAGCGCGGAAGAGATGTGGAGGGAGATGGCAGAAGTTATTAGAAGAACAGCAAAAGAAAGTTTTGGTGAATCTAAAGGAATAGGACCAAGAGACAAGGAGTCCTGGTGGTGGAATGCGAGTATACAAGAAAAGATAAAGATAAAAAGAGAATGCTTTAAAGAGTGGTCTTTATGCCGCAATGCAGATAACTGGGAAAAATATAAGGCGGCTAAGAAAGAGACAAAAGTGGCTGTAAGTGAAGCAAGAACAAGAGCATATGAGGGTCTCTACCAGTCTTTGGACACGAAAGAAGGAGAAAAATGTATATATAGAATTGCAAAGAGCCGGGAAAGAAGAACGAGAGATTTGGATCAGGTTAAGTGCATAAAGGATAAGGATGGAGAGGTGTTGGCTCAAGAGGAGAAGATTAATGAAAGGTGGAAGAGCTACTTCTACGAGTTATTTAATGAGGGACAGAAGACTCTTCCGAGCCTTGGTCGATTATGCACAAGGGAAGAAGATCAAAACTTTGACTACTATCGAAGGATTCGAGACTTCGAGGTAAAAGAGGCTCTAAAGCAGATGAAAAATGGCAGGGCAGTAGGACCTGATAATATCCCGATTGAGGTTTGGAAGGGTCTTGGAGGAAAAGGCATAAACTGGTTAACCAAGCTTTTTAATGAGATTTTAAGGTCAAAGAAGATGCCTGATGAGTGGAGAAAGAGCACCTTGGTACCTATCTACAAGAATAAGGGGGATATACAAAGTTGCGAAAATTGTAGAGGGATTAAGCTTATGAGTCATACTATGAAGTTATGGGAAAGGGTGATAGAACGGAGGTTGAGAAAAGAGACACAAGTAACAGAGAACCAATTTGGATTTATGCCAGGCAGATCTACCACTGAAGCGATATACCTATTAAGAAGGATGATGGAGAGGTATCGTAGTAATAAAAGGGATCTACACATGGTGTTTATTGATTTGGAAAAAGCGTATGATAGGGTACCAAGGGAGGTCTTATGGAAGGTTTTAGAAAAGAGGAGAGTAAGGATTGCATATATTCGGGCAATTAAAGACATGTATGATGGGGCCACAACTAGTGTGAAGACTCAAGGTGGTGTGACAGAGGAATTCCCTATTGGTATAGGATTACACCAGGGATCATCCTTAAGTCCATACCTTTTCACATTAGTCTTGGAAGTACTCACAGAGCACATCCAAGAGCCTGTGCCATGATGCATGCTTTTTGCCGATGATATCGTCCTTATGGGAGAGTCAAGGGAAGACCTAAATAAGAAGTTGGAGTTATGGAGAGAAGCTCTAGAAGTGTATGGTCTGTGCATAAGCCGTAGCAAGACGGAATATATGGAATGTAAGTTCAGTCTGAGAAGGGAAAATTCCAATATAGAGGTAAAAATTGGAGAGAACACCTTACGAAAAGTTAAAAGTTTTAAGTATCTTGGGTGCATCATACAGGATAATGGAGAGATTGAACATGATGTAAATCATAGGATCCAAGCAGGTTGGTCAAAATGGCGGAGTGCATCTGGTTTTATATGCGACAAAAAAGTGCCTTTAAAACTTAAAGGTAAATTCTATCGCACCGCTATAAGACCGGCTATGCTGTATGGTACGGAGTGTTGGGCGGCTAAAGGAGAGCACGAACATAAGCTGAGTGTGGCAGAGATGAAGATGTTGAGATGGATGAGTGGTCACACGCGATTGGATAAAATAAGGAATGAAGTTATAAGGGAGAGAGTTGGAGTAGCACCCATTGTGGAAAAGATGGTTGAATCGCGTCTCAGGTGGTTTGGACATGTGAGAAGAAGACCGATAGAACATCCAGTCAGGAGGGTGGATGAGATGGAAGATGAACAAAGGGCGAAAGGCAGAGGAAGACCTAAGAAGATCATCCATGAGGTGGTCAAACGAGATCTACATGTAAACGGTCTCTCTATAGACATGATACATGACAGAGCACAATGGCGTCGTTTGATTCATGTAGCCGACCCCACTTAGTGGGACAAGGCTTTGTTGTTGTTGTTGTATTTTGAATATGATTATCATTTATTTAATCTCTTGGGGTAGACTGTTCGCTATAATTCAACATTCTATAGATTTTTAGTAATTGGGTTTATAATGTCCCATAAAATCTAAATAGATAGCCTCAAACAAATAGAACTTCATTTGAACAAGCAATCATTCACTCAGTAAATTTTGATGCCTACACTTCAGCTGTAAGCTGCTTTATATGTTTCATGAGGGGTTCATATTTTTCTCCCAAGTACTACCAGGGAATCTAGCAACTGCTAAGTGATTCTCTTGTCAGCAGGCATCCTGTATCTTGAGTAGGGTTTTCTTAATTCATTTTACTTTGACTCAAGAGACATGATGAGCTAATTTACTATGTCCTTAATAGTTTTACCTGTCAAGCAGATTATGTGCATCTAACATGGTTTACATTTATAGTTAGTTATTCATACTCTTTTATGTTTGTTGGCATCAATACTTCCTCTTTTGTTAAAAAAAAAATCTTCTTACTCAACCTGGAGAAATGAGCAAAACTTAATACCTACAAGCATAGCTTTGAACCTGCTATGCGTTGTTTGCTAATAGTCAGCTCTACATGATGGCTTTTTACCTTTATTGTTTGGCTCTTTATGTACACTATAACTACCTAGTTTTTAACAGGTCATAAGCTATCCTTGATATGTAATGTTGTTTTCATCAAATTGCTGTTGAAAAGATGAATCCTTTTGCTGTTTTCGCCCATCTTCGATGCTGTAAATAACTAAATATGGTTTTGTTTTCTTTCAGGGACGATCCAGAACTTGACAACATGCTCAAGGATAGATTAAGATGGGGTGATCCTATGGCACATTTGGTAAAGAAAAAATATCCAGAGCCTGTTCTTCCGGATTTGGGAGAAGGTGAGAAGATGAAAGAATCAGGTTTTGTTGTTCCGCAAGATATTCCAGATCACAGCTGGTTGAAAAGAGGTTTAGATGCTGCACCAAATCGCTATGGGATAAGGCCGGGACGACATTGGAATGGAGTTGATCGTAGTAGATAATCCTATGCTACTCAAATGCAGCATATTAAGAAGTATGCTAATATGCTATTTTAACTAAATCTCGGCTGGGGATGTATAGGTTTTTTTTTTTTTCTTTGGACATGTGGGATTGTATAGGCTTGTTCATAGGAAATAGATTTTGGTAGGGAAAGGTTTTTTTGTTCTCGGAACATCGCTAATGGGCCTAGGCCTTGACCCATTGAAGAGCCATTGTGTCTAATTTTAATGCAAATCCTTTCTTGACCAAAAAAAAAAAATGCAAATCCTTTGGTATACGGGTCAGCCGCCGGCAAGGAAGCTGAAAACGTGCGTGCTGACGCAAACATGTCATTCATTGAATTTCTTGGAGTAGGTGGTGTACAGAGAACCTTTTTGCTGATGTAATAAAGTAGGGAAGAAACAAAATGTTAAAAGAGTAGCTGGTCTATTTAGGTCCAGTCTATTAAATTTGTGGGTTAAATGGGTTGAACTGTTTAAGTCTGTTTTATTTGCAGACCATAATTTTTCAGTTCGAACCGTTTATGGTCAGTCCGATGGATTAAATAGGATAGTCCGTTTATTTTTTTATTTTATTTTTTGAAAAATATTTTGACAAAAAAATTATTTTTAATTCAAAAATCTTTTAAAAATAACATTTTTTAGTTGATGAATCGGATCTAGAGAAATATTGGCTAAAAATACTATTTTTTAAAAAAAAACTACAAAAAAAAATTAAACGGACGACCTGTCATTTATTTCGGATTAATCGAATTCAACCCATTTAACCCGTAATTTAAAGGACTTAATTTTAGAGGCAAATGAACTGACTCTATAAATTTGGCCTATTTTGACGGGCTATTAAAAATACACAGGATTCACAACAAGGTCCATGAAATGGTTACTAAAGTTCAAAGGAGTAATAAAAATGAGGAATGAATGGGAGTTCATTGCAACCGCCATACTGCTAGAGCAAAGTTCATTGCATCAACACTAAATAGATCATCAATTATGGGAGTATGTAGAATTTATTATAGGGGAAATATACTTTAAAGGAAGAAGATATCGTATTAAATGATTAAGAGGAGAATATAAAATAATTTTAATTTAAAAATGCTAGGCATCAGTGGAATCAAATTTTTAATTAAGTCTTTGCTCGCACTTTTTTTTTTTCGGATTCGGATAGGCACACTTCTTCTGCTTGTTGATGCTGTTGTTGTTTATTTTTATTTTTCTTCTTATCTTCTTAATATCGTTATCATAGTCTTCGTTGTAGTTTTTTTTTTCTCCTAACTAATGAAATGCACATAGCACCCAAATAAAAAAATATAATTACAGAAAAAAGTTATGTGTTATATACAACAAATTATATATTATACTAATAAAATACGTATAACATAAAATTTTGGTATATAATATAAAAATTTTAGTGCATAATATATAAATTTTGATATGCAATTTAAAAATTTTTAAAAATTACATACACAGAATATTGACTTACCTAACAAATAAAATACATTCGTAGTAAAAATTATATGTAAATATTTATGTGATATATACAAAAATTAATATACTATACCAATAAAATACGCACAACACATAAATTTATTATACAGTACAAAATTTTAGTATATAAGATCATTAATAATTTTGATGTATAATATAAAAATTTTTAGAAGACTACATACTTAAAATATTGACTCATCAAAACTAAAAATATATTCGTAGCTATGTACAAAAATCTATATTATGTCGATAAGTCAAAAAATTGTGTAGGGCAAAAATTACAAAAAATAAATAGTGGAAATTAAAATATATATATTTAATATATATTTGGTTTTGAATTCTGTTTGTAGGACAAATTACGAAACGAAGAGTTAGAAAAAGTCGTGAGAGAACGTCGCATCACCTACAAAATTTTTTGGTTCCATTTTGAAGGTTTATGAACAGGCTTCAAATTTCAAAGGGAGTGAGGGTATTTATTTTTACCCTAATATTAAATATCGTGTCAAAAGCTGCTTCTCTTTAGGGATGGCAAAATTTCTCGAGACGCAAAAATTTCTGCGGAGACTGCTTCGAATGAGGATCCGATTGTAGGAAATTTTTCCCATAGAGGTGGAGATAGGGAACAAAATTCCCCCGAAGTAGGCGCGGGGACCCGAGCGGGGATCCCCGCCCCGTCCCCGCTATTCCCCGAAATTTATGAATTCCTTGAATTATCCTTAATAGTTTATTTCTCGTATATGTTTTTTAGTCATTTCTCACACACACATATATATAGAAACCCAAAATTCCTAATTTTTATTTGCATAATCCTTCTTTAATTCAGAGATCCTTAAGACTGTTCATACTCCATCCAACCTCTCTGCAGCCACCCCCTCGTCACCCTTCTCACCGCATCATCACACCTCATCGTGCCATCACCCTTACCGCGTGCCATCACCCTTACCGCGTCGTAATTTCTATTTGCGGCGTTCCTTTTTGTAACTTTGCCGTCGTGTCCATTCTCTTCTCTGTTGCCACGTCTCCCACCTCGTCCACTGCTTTTTTTTCTTTGGCTCGTCGTTGCGTTACTTCAAAAGAAGTCAACATCGTGTCATTAGACTTTTTGTATAAAATCTTGCAGTTTTTGTATAAGATAGATACTTGCAGCTCTATTATGTAGATGGGGAATGGAATCCCCGCGGGAAATGGGACCCCGTAGAGAATGGGGATGGGGAGTAATATTCCCCCACGGCGGGAAATGGAGGCATCCCCGCCCCCGCCCTGCCCAATTGACATCCCTACTTCTCTTTAAACGCAAAATAAACTTGTATGTAGAGCAACTATGTTATATGTCGTATATTGTATTGTCTGATTGTCTCATAACTTCTAATAATTCCCATACCCAATTAAGTGCTGCTCAGCTTCAAAAAATTCTCATTCTTGTAAATGAAACACGTAAAATTAAGGGACAAGACATGTGATTCTTAAATGCAACATTTTGGTTTCCAATTTACTTTGTACATAGCATTCATGAATCATAGCGGAAAGTTGCACTACGATTCCCAGAAGCTGGAAATGCCTGGCGTCTTCTACCTTGCGGCAATTGTTTTGCCAAATCACTTGTTTGCCCCTGTCCCTGTCCCGTTGAACGTTTCTTCTTGCTACCTGAGTCATCTTGCTCTCTATGGCTATCATCATTCTCCGGAGATGAATGATTTGTCTTTTCCCCAAACTTGATATGTTTTCTAGCCTCTTCATAGTCAAACGGCTTCAGCTTCAACAAGCCACCGGGTTGATCTAGTTTCTTGGGTTGTTTGGTTTTACTCTGTTTATTGTTTGACTGAAAGCACTTTTGAAAGCTTGATGACAATTCTGACAAAGAAGATGGCTCGTTGTTGTCGTCCTCTTCTCCTGAAGTGGACGCGTTGGAGTTTTTCTCCCTGTGTTCGTTAGAATTTTCTTGGTCATTCTGCTCTGTATTTTCTTCACCCGCACCGGACTCTAGCATTATGATCTCTTCTAGACTGGAGGTGGAAACTGGTTCTAAAATAGGTTTCTGTAAGTCAGATGTTTCAGATGCTACAGTAGAAGGTTCTACCACAGGATTTGGCTTCTCATTTCTGCCCGAAAATGAATGGAAAGGAAGATTAACTGAAGATTTAATCTGCTCCAGCTTGGTATCTTCCTTGCCCTAAAAAGACATCACAAGAGATGCAGTGTGGATATTAAGTTGCGACAGCAATAGCAATTAGAACTTTAGATTATCTCGGTCACAAGCAATTAGAACCAACTAGATTTTCTAAGTCACAATTTATAGGTCTAATCGTGCCAATAACAGGCACAGTGAAATACTGAAATCTCTATGACAAGCTTACCTTATCAGGATCAAGCTTCCTCTTTGAAGCTAAATTTCCCAGCAGTGCTCCAAAAGCGCCAGTAGGCTTTTTTAGCACTTGAACAGTGGCACCATTTCCCTATCAGTGAAACAGCAACAATTAGATCAACGCTCCTCAGTTGGAGACAAACATATTGAAATAACATTTAAAAATGTAAAACTTTTGCAACCTTTGTGATTGCAAATCTGCTACCATTTCCATCCTTATGCTGCTCTGCAATAGTAAGACTGTCCCTTGGGGGCTCTGAAGGGTGGCTTGCGGGCTTGACTTTTACAAGAACGTTTGTACCCTGTTGCTGGATAGTTTCCTGTTTAAGGTCTAGGAAAGTAAGTGAATTCCCTTGGATATTAACACAACTAGCGTTTTCAATTTCAATAGCATTTCCAACCTTTGAGTTTTGTGTGTGTTGCTGCGCATCTTCACTTCCACCTTTGACATTTACAACTTCTGATGCCTATATAGTAACATCCAAATATGTAACCAAATATGAAATCAGAAATTAATAGCAAATAAAATGTATAACATCAATCTAGTACGCTGATTGAGCACTCAAAAAGCAGGGAAGACACATTAGATAGCATCTCAAGTTAACTCCATCAATTCTAAATAAGGCAACAGAGAGTATACTGCAGTTGTTAATTAGCCACTTGTAAATGTCCAGCATTGCAAACATCATATTCTAATCCGTCGAGTCATGAGCGTGAAGGTGTATCTTGGAAACCCTGAACTTAAACCCATTTAATTCTTAATATGGTTGGGTTTGGATCACTCACAAATGCCTTTGCCCAAGAAACATCGCACTTTGAATGTCCAGTGTTGCACGTGTTAAGGTTTCACACAAATGTTCTCGCAAAAATTCTCTTAACATTACGTCATATAAAAGCGAGATAATATTTTACCGCTTTAAAATTGCAACTTAAAAACAATTGTGTTTCCCATAGTAATAAAACATCAATGTGTACCATAGTGCCACTCCAGCTTAAGAAAAATGGAAAACATTACTCACAGAAGCAGCAAGTTGTTTCAATTGTTGGGCAGCTTCTTCGAAGGCAGCAGCATTTTGAAGGGAATTCCTAATTATGCTAACAACAGTATCAAGATTGTGTTCAATGTATGGATGCTTTGACTTTACCAATCGCCGCAGCTTGCTTGTAGTGAGAGGCATCTGTTTAGCTTTAAAACAAGTAAAGATAAATTAAGCTGACATGTGAGATACGAGTTAACTGCTAACATCTAAAGAAAAAAAGATAGCAAGGTCTCCAGAGTTTCATTTACCAATTTCAAGAAGAGATTTATTTGGCAATACATATCCAGTACTCTCATCCTCTGCCCGGGCAACAAGGTCCCGCCATTCACAAAGGCCCTGCATGCCATGCAGATAGAGTATAAGAGCAAGAAGAGATGTGACAGTAAGGACATTCGACTTGACATAAGCATCCAGGATGCCTTTAGGTTAACAATTGGCTTTACAACTTGAAGATTTTATTTTTTTTATTTCTCATTACAACATCCTGAATCCTGATATTGCGTCCTTTTTTTCTTAATTGGCCATGCAACTAGTTTCATTACACACATGAAACTGCAAAATTAAGGAGTAGAAGCAAAGGTGGCGGTGATCCCCCCCCCCCCCCCAAAAAAAAAAAAAAGGGCGAACAGACTAATGTAATTAAAAAGAATTGGAAGTGATTAATTTACAAAATTTCACAAGTTCAAGAGTGGAAAGCAGTTTATCACATTCGTGTGAAAATGATTTTGAAGAAATCACACATTTCTAGATGTTACTTGAATTCAAGAAATAAATACAGATGTTCGATCATGCAAAATGCTTCAAATTTAATGTACAAAAATTTATCTAAATAAATTAGCAAAGGGAAACCATTTTCCAAAGGCACTGCAAAACCTATGTACAACAGGAAAATCAGGAAAGATTCTAATCCCTATAAAATGCTCTATGATTGGTGCTACAGACAGTAAACAAGCAACTTACTGAAACAATGGCAAGCTGTTGAGCATTAAAATCAGCGCCTTGCAACCTGTAGAGAAACAGCAGCAGGTTCCCCTTTGCCTCTTAGACAGACATTACATAGAAAGCAGAAAATTCAAACAATATCTTCTAATTGAAAGTAGTCAAACATATGTAAGCCATAGAATGCTTGCTACTTGTATAGCATGAGGGAAAAAGTAAAAAATAAATTTTGGAAAATTTAACGGTAACAAACCCATATATGTGGAGGTAGGAGTTCTCTGTCAAAAGTTCTTTCTCATATAGCTGCATGCAGACATCATAACTGCGCTTGTACACCTGTGAGCAAAATAAAATTCCATTTAAAAGGAACTCAAAGGAGGACAAGGAGGAAAACAAAAGATTCACTGAGGCATCAGTCAACTATGATGTTTTTGCTAATTTCTTAATGATTTCGAATACAGCTGAAAAACATGTACAGGATGGAAAGGTCAAGTAGGTCAAACCAACCATTGCAAAATTACAGAATACGCAGAAGTAGTTCAAATAAGTGAGATGGTATTCTAGTGGAAAAAAGGAACACTACAATGCCTTTAAGGAAAGGATTGATGGATAAAAGCTAGTTTGATATCAACTCTTAAGTCTGAATTAAAGAAGTACGAAAATATTAAAGAGATTGGAAAGCTGCAACTGTGCCACAATGAAGAAATGGAAAAAAAGAGAAAGTAGCTGACCAAAGAAACTGAAATGTGAACTTTTATTTTGCTGTCAGTAAATGCATTAGTGTTGGAAATCAAAATTATAAATTACTGGACCATAGAGGAAACCACAAATTCAAAATTGTAGAACTGGCATACCGACAAACATAAACCAGTGAGAAAATACTTCTTGAAATCTATTGAGAAGTTAACAAGGCTGACTCCCAACTCAATTGACATTGTTAATGAACTTATTCCAACATGAGATATTTCTTTGGGACTAAGTAGATACCTCTACCAGAGGTGTATCAGAACTTTCAGACTCCTTAGGCATCGAAAATAGCTTAATCCTCATCAAATCATAGATATACAGCAGATAGTGTGTATCTTCTCTTGCATATCTGCAACATGAAAAAAACAGTTTATTATATTATAGTAACTAGAGTAGTAGGACCATCAACCCATAAACAGCAGTAAGAAATCGAAACCATTAAAAACTGGACCATCTATTTTACGTGATTCATACATTTATTTTCTTGGAAGTGGAAAAGAGAGAACAGAAGACAACCAGAGTTCTCATAATGCTTTCACTATTTGCATGACTCATCTATCATAGCAATTCTTTTTTTCCCCTTGATAAACGAAGACAAGTATTCACAACAGAAATTTATATTGTGTTGGATATTGTATTTTTTTACTTTTTAAACATTATTTTGAAGATAATACACTATTTGTGGGTTGGCTTTCTCCTTAAGCTCCACAAGTTTAGGTAAATACGCGGATTTGTCAACATTGATTGGCTCATCCTGAGTGCCAAAGGAGCGAATTCCAGTCTCAGGTCAATCAAATATAAACACCACCTGAGCACATGGGAAATCTAACCTAGGGCTTCTAGATACCTTGGATTATTGTCTTGCAAATTAGTCATTGATCAACTTACTAAAACATTTTTAAAATCTAGTACCACAGCGAGAATGGAACCAGCAGAATATAAAATGAAATAACAGGAAGGACCATGGGAGGATCAAATGATTAGTTCTAAACACAATAGTACCTTTGCATCTCATTAGGAAGAGGGCGTAACCTCCAATCTGCATTCTGGTATCTGAAAGAAGTTTACTTAGTGAGCCTTCCAATACATAGATTATATTTAACAATGATTAAAAATAATGCTAGCATAATGTTATTTGTATCACTTTTTAGATGACTTTGAAATGACAGCCCAATGTGCCTCTTAAATATCAGTTGGCGAGAGAAAAATAGCCACTTGAACCAACCATTTATGAAAACCTTACGGAAAAAGTCTTAAAGTGATACAAATAACTTGTATAATAATCTTTCTAAACATTATTGGATAACCACGTGAAAAAAAAATTAAACTGACATTATATCCAAACTAAATGCATTCCAATGAGTAACTAAAGTTAAGTATGAATATAGCATACTCTTTGTTTGCAGTAACCTCACAGAAGTGATGCAGAAGATACTCCAAACTATTTCTCTCCAATTTTAACACCTTTGAAGCCTAAGAAATGCAATAGAAATGGATAAGTAATTTTCCTTTTACAAGCAAGAAATACTACTAAGCAGTAAAGGAACATGGACTATTGCAACATCATATAACGAGCAAAAGAGTTTCGCAGATATTTGACTCTCCATTTTTCGTTTTGCAGAACAATTCAATACAGTATGAATACATCAATACCCAAACAATGAGAATCTAGATTTAGATCCAGCATCATTTGATATGTAAAGTATTTTGACCATAGAACTGCCTATACAGTTCTGTATCCCAGATAATCAAATATGAAAAGTAATAGTAATAGTAATACCAACATTGAATAGAGACATTTGTGACAAACCTGGCCAGTGTCAAATAAATTACAAATGTAAATGCCAAAATCTCGTTGGAGCCACACAATATCTCGATCAGCACCATGCATGACCTAATTAAAAAGAAAAGGGTCAACAGAATGTTGCCAATAAATATGTTGAATTGAAAGAAACACCAATCACATGCAACTACCTTCCTCTTTGAAGGATCCTTGAAGATTTCCCTTAGATAGGGTCCAACATGAATACGGAGTTTCAAAGTGTCTATAACAAAATCTTCAGATCTTGTTGAGATTTGCATCAGACAGGTCAACCCTTGGAATGATCGATATTGATTGTGCTCCAAATCAACCTGAATATCCAGACAACAACAGAAGTCAGAATTTTAATAAAAATAAGCAATGGGAAACATAACAATCAGAATATTGGGATAGGGTAAGTTTGGCATGTATTTGGTGTAAAGCTCATATTTTTTTAGAGGAATTTCCCTCTTGGACATTTTGAGAGATTGGAAAGGGATGCTTTCAAGATAGCTCTTTTAGCTATTGTATGGAGGAACTCTTATCCACCATCTCCTTGACTTATTCTTCCCTCCATCTTAATGATATTCTTCTTATATCAAAACAATAAAAAGATACATGGTAGAGTACAACACATGATACAATTCACGCTTGGTCTCATCCAAAACATTCAGTTTCTAAGTTGAATCTGGGGGTTTTTGGTCAATGACTGTTAAATATAATATAAAAAAGAGCTGAAATTCTAGTAACAGAATTTTCTCTCTGATCTGAGAAGGGAATAATAAAAGGGTAGAATATATACCAGACTGCAGAGAAATTCATCTGGATTTATACTACTTAAGATTAAGAGTTTAAAACGCCTGATTAATTATCATGTAACATTGAAGTTGCTCATATCAGAAAGAATAATCTAGTTCTATAACTGGTCATGAAGAAAACTATTGAAAATTCATGAATAGCAATCATGTTTTACCGCAAATTCATCAACAGAACGCAGCTTAGCAGCCAACTCCTTCAAACCTTTGACGTCATCCACTAGATTGAAGGGGGTGCTATCTAGGGAGGAAGGTTTCACTGGCACAAGATTACCAAGATCTTTGTCAACAAAGTCCAAAACATTGAGCTTTTCCTGGAATAAAAAATCAGTAATTAATTAACAAAAACCCATAAAGAACCAAATAAACCAGAAAAGCATGACCACAGAACAATGGACAAGCAGCGCGCCCTAATTTTGACAAGTATATTCAAGAATGTATAATTCACGGATGAGAACGACAACATAATTATTTGCATCCCCTTAAATATAATCGCTATTATAACACAATTTTCAAAAATTATGGAAACTAATATTCCTAATGGGATAAGGCTTGGTAGTAGTAGTAGTAGTAGTTGTTGTTGTTGTTGTTGTATGGAAACTAATATTCCTGACAGACGAGAACAATGGTCCAAGGGTGTATATTCAGTTCATTGTTGGCAAACCATGTAAGGCTATAATCACACCAAAATGCAAGTCAGAGTGATTATCACTAACATGTTAAAATCATTTCATATCTTTCAGACCCTAGTTTTAAGGTTCCAACACTCTCAAAGTGTGCAAATATGTAGTCATACATGTGTGCTTGCAGTGAGTATCAAAGTAATCCAGGAAAAAGCTACATAAATGTCATCACAGACAACTAATTAGCGGCAAATATAGAAACATCAATAACAACACAAAGAACCTTGCAACCAAATTAATTGCTTGATTACCTTGAAATATAATGAAACTCTGAGCATTTACTTGACGAACAATTGAAAATTGTTTACCAAAAGAAATTAAAAGTAAAGTACCCAAATCAACCCGAATCTGAAAACTAGCTCAGTACCTCTTTTATCATAAGCAGCGAACAATAAGCATATTAAACAATGACAACTAGTCCAATTGTAATCATACTAATACTCTTCAGTTCTCGATCAAGCAAAAATATATTCACACAAATAGTAAAAATCTCGAAACAAAAGGATTTGAAACTATCTATTACTATTACATCAATGCACAATAGTTAAGCAATCAACTAACCAGTGGATGAATAAACTTCAGACCATCATCACTCCTCTCCAACCAAACATGCTCAAAAGGCATGTTTGAATTGTTAACCAGTATGTTAAACTCTTCCTGAGGCCTCCGAATTGTTGGTATGTGAAACGGAACCTTTGGCTTCGGCCCCGCTGTCTTCTTGTCCTTCGTTGCTACCTTAACGGCCGACGCCGCCAAACTCGTCTCTGAATCCATGGTCACATTCCCCAGAGACCCCAAACGACTTCCCCCTCTCTTTTTCTTCCCACAAACCAACTGAAAGCCGTCGTCAGAACCCTCCATCGCCGCTGTAGAACTCGCCGGACGCCCAGCCTCCTCCTGCTGCTGACGAACCCTCCTGCACTCGTCCGCCAACACGTCAAACCGTTCCAAAATGTCGTCGTTAACGCTCACCAGCCAGTCGTACGCGTCGTCCATGTCGGCGGGGAACGCCCCTGCCGTCGCTGTTGCCGCCTCCCTGCCCCAAGTGCTCCCGGAGGCACCGATGGCTTCAAGAATCGACCGCGATTCCCTGGCGATATCGGCGATCGAGACCTTGAATTCGTCGAAGTTGCGGTAGAAGTGAAAGTCCTTGTCGGAAGGAATGCAGCGTGAGGAAGCGGAGAGCTTGGCAATCGAGGAGGAAAGAGGGCCAGCGGTTAGGGTTTGAAGGGTCTGGACCTTCGTAGTGAGGTGAGATTGGTCGCGATCGACGTTCATGGCGTTGTGGGATCACGAAAGATCGGTGGGCGTAGATTAGGGTTTTAGGGTTAGGGTTTTAGGAGTTTAGCAGCGTCGTCGCCATGCCCAAAACTACTCCGTTTTGCTTTATTACTTAAAAAGTGTGAGAGGGAGAGCTGCTACTGCATATATATCTTATTTATTACTTTCGCATCTGTTAATCTACTTTTTATTTATTAAAGGCTTGGATGCCAATTTTAGATAATATTTTTTTTAATGATTTTTTAAAAAATTTTATAAAAATAAAAGTGATTTTATGTTTAGATATCTTATTTAAAAAAATATTTTTATTTATCAATTATATTTTGATAAAATAAAATAAAAGTATTTTTTGTTTATTTATTATGTGAAAAAAATTTTTAAATTTTTTAAAAAATATATAAATTGTAACTTTTTAAAAAGTTATTTTTTATTTGTTAGTGTTTTAAATTAGAAATTTTTCAAATACAATAAAAAATAAAAAAATATTTTTCATTGAAAAAGAAAATTTATCGATTTAGTGGAGTCCAAACAAGCACTAAATATACATAATAATAAAAAAATCGGTAATGTTAGGGAGACAAAAAAAAAAAACAGAATTTGTCTTATTTAGCATTCATTAATTGTTGTGAGAATTAATAAATGCTAAATAAGATAAGTGTTACGGTGGGTAACCGGAGATAAATAGAATGGATGGCGTTGGCTGGTCCAAATGTATGAAGGAGGAGGGCTCCGAATGGATCTGCAACTCGGGAGGCTCCGTCCGACTTGTTTGTGTGAGGAGAGGGGGGTGGTACCTGCAAAGACACTCCGATGCCTAAGTTAGCAAGAGTGTGAGCAGGTCTAGAGAGTATTGGACTTAGAGATACCTGAGGGGTGTCAGTATATTTATAGTGGTGAGCCAATAACCACCGTTGGAGTAGTGCCATATCTTTAGGGTGTTAACCGTCCCATTATCTTAGGGAGGTTAAGATATGGCTTGATGAAGCGGTTAGAGAGATTTTAGGGGCGGTTACTCATTTGAATGAGTGTTTATCTGCCAGCTAATCTCATGCCCGACTTCTTTAGGACAAATCGTAGTCAACACCGACTTCTTGACACCAGGTCGGTGCGTAGTAAGGCTCAATCCTCTGGACTAAGCCTTTCTTTTGAACCTGGGCCTTTATTATTGGGCCAGGGTATGAACAGTGCCCCTACTTGAGCACAAGATCTCTTTAGGGGCTTGGGTTCAAGTATTTAACTCGGGTTCGTAGCCGACTTTCTTGGAGGAAACACGGGCTTTTAAACCGACGTGATTTTCGCGACCTTTTGTTTCTGACAGTTACGTCTATTCAAGCGTCGTGTCCGTTAGGGATGCACTTAGGGATTGATGGCTTTGGTAACGGTGCACTCTCATTAATGACTGCTCCGTTTTTACCATTATGCCCCTTAGTGTGTTTATAAATACTTTCCCTCTCTTTCATTTTTCCGTTTCTGCAATCTTTCAAATTTCTTCTTTCTTCGTTCGTGCTGCACTCTTGCGTTTGGAGACTTCTGCTTCTTCCAACCTTTACTTTGGATAAAGGTTAGCTTTTCTTCTTTCATGACATGCTTTGTGTTTGCATGCTTCTATTTTGTGGGTAGATAGGTTGGTTTGTAAATTTTGGCTCCGTATCTCCTCCCTTTAGAGACCGTGTTTTTTTATTTTTCTTTTCTTTTTTTCATGACTAAGCCCTTTAGTGGGCTAAATAATAAGCAGCAGTGGGTGTCTTTCCGAGCCATACAAGGTCGGAGAATTTTCACCCTTTTTGACGAATCCTTCCATGACTTCAAAAATTATTTTTTCAAAGTGCAAGCCGTAGAGGGTCACCACCCCTTTTTTCTGGATGAGAATTCTTCCCCTCGCTTTCCCCTCTATTGGTTGGAGGCCTCCCCTTGCGAGAAGTATGGTCTGGATGACCTGGATGAGGTGGAGGCGGCCATTGTGGAATTTTTTCGAGAGGTGTGGGGGAGGGCCCCATACTTGGACACTAGGAAATTCCTCCAGGGGTCGCCGACCTTTGTTCGGTCGCAACTAGGTAGTATATGCATTTCTTATTTCCGACTTGCATCTGCCGACTTGAAGTTTGCCGACTTGTAATCTTTGCTAATTGTTTCTTTTGCAGACATGGCAAGGAAGAATGCTCAGGAATCTTACCAGAGAGTTCAAGAGGCTAAAGCAAAGTCCCGGGCCAGGGCTGGTGGTGCCAGGGCGATCATCTCTCCTCCTCCTCCTCCTCCTCAGAACGTGGGGACTCCCTCTCAGCCCATTGTGATTTCATCTTCAACCTTATCTCGGCCACTCCCCTCCGCCCGACTTCTTCCTGAGCCAGAGAAGAAGAAGCGCAAGACTTTAGAGGCTGGCTCTTCTTTTGATGGTGGGGTTAAGGCGGATGCTCTTGCATTCGTCCGAAAGAACATCTATCCTCATATAAGTATGGATGATGTTTCTGTTCGAAACCACCTCACCATCCTGGCTGAGGAGAGTTTTAGGGCGGCGGGTGTTTGTGGCAAACTTTTGGATATTTTTGAGAAGACTCCTCTCAGCTCTTTGGGGGTAACCTCGAAGGTTGAGGAGCTGGAGGGGAGGCTTCTTTCTTACCAGGAGCATGAGAGGGAGTTGGAGGAGGAGGTCGCCAAGCTGAGGGCGGAGAGAGATAACCTTCGGGAGAAGGAGAGCAAGTTGCGGGCCCAATGCAACATGGAGGCAAGTTTGAGGAAGATAGCACAGGAGAGCTATCAGAGTTTATTTCAAGATCTTGTGTCTGTGAAGAAGGATTTGCTGAATTCTCGGAATGCGTACGCCGAGTTGGAGGACTCTATCGCTGATGGTGCCGAGGAGTCTTGGAGGATTTTCCTGGAGCAAGTCAGAGTTATCGCTCCCGACTTGGATCTTTCTCCTTTACATCCTGATAAAGTTGTTATTGATGGTGCTATCGTGGATCCTCCTGTCCCCGTAATCGTTTCCGAGTCAGAATTGAAGACTCGGGGGCAGAGGATCATTGAGTCCCCTCCTCGTTCTAAGGACGCTCCGAGTTCTTCAGTTGTTCCTCCGACTTCCTCTTCATCTCCTGTGGATGCCTCTCTTCCCTGTCCTGGTGGCGCTCCTCCTGATTCTGGTAGTGGTGATCCGTCTACTCCTCTGCAAAAATAATTTTTTATGGCTATATGGGGACTCGGCCTATGAGTCCCCCCCTTTTTTAAACTCTTTATATGTTGTTTGGTGACGTTTGAACAATTTCTGTTGGCCTTTTAAGGCCGTAAACAAAATATTTTAGCAAGTGCCCTTTTTGAATAAGGGTTTTTAAATTAACAAAATAAATACCCTTTTTTGGATAAGGGTTTAAGTTACCTTATGCGTGTATGCTTTTCTGATTTTGATTTTTCAAAGTCCCCTTGATCTTTTTTCGAAAACCTTTCCCATTGGCTCGTCTGTTTTTCCGAGCCTTTTTGTTTAAGGACTTTTAGGCAGCCTTTAAACTTTTTCCTAGGTTTTTCAATCTCTTTTTTGTTATTCCTTACGCCCAACCACGTTTTATTGGGTTTTTATGACTTAGGTTATTTTTGCGATGCGTTTTTCTTCAGCTCGAGTTTTCACTCCGACTTCTGAGTCGAAGTGTTTTCGAGCTTTTTCTACTCGGAGTCTTGTTTCGACTTACGAGTCGAGTTGTTTCCGAGTTGTTTACGATCGGCTTATATAACCTCTTTACGCCGACTTGTACCTCGTCGTTTTATCCTGACGACCATCTAGGTCGGTTCATGGGATTTTCACGTTTTGTCGAGCTTAAATCGGCGCGTTTCGTAGAAAGACTTAGAAAAATAGAAAGGAGTTTGTAAGAGATATTATAGATAAAAAAGATCTTTATTAATTGGGGAGGTACCTTCTTGCTACTAAGGGTTTTAATAGCCTATTTTC
This sequence comes from Arachis hypogaea, assembly GCF_003086295.3. Lineage (NCBI taxonomy): Eukaryota > Viridiplantae > Streptophyta > Magnoliopsida > Fabales > Fabaceae > Arachis > Arachis hypogaea. Next base: position 114,207,809 of record NC_092045.1, read on the forward strand.
CCTTAGCCTCTACTATGATGCCTCGTTAAAAACCCTTCTCCAGAAAAAACCCTTTAATTTTGGGAAAAAATCACGAAGTTGGGAAAAGAGTACATCAGGGAGTAGAGTTCGCTTTTAACTGTAGTACCTTTTCATATTACAAGCATGCCACGACCTTGGTAACTCAGTGCCGTTCAGGTCGGTTACTTTATAATAACCTTTTCCTAAAACTTCATTGACTTTGTATGGTCCCTTCCAATTTGCGGCGAGCTTTCCTTCTCCTGATTTGTTGACTCCAATGTCATTTCTGATTAAGACCAAGTCATCCGGGGCAAATGTTCTTCGAATGACTTTTCTGTTGTACCTTGTAGTTATCCTTTGTTTCAATGCTGCTTCTCTTATCTGGGCATCTTCTCGGACTTCGGGGAGCAAGTCGAGCTCCTCTTTGTGTCCCCGTATGTTTCCGACCTCGTCATGGAGAATTACCCTTGGGCTTTGTGACAAACCCCATTTGTAGGGTTTATCTTGTATTGATTTTAGGGGATTTTATCACCTTTCACCCACATTTATTCAATGAAATAGCATGGTTTTGTATATTCTCCTTTAATTGTGCTTAAGAGTGAAAACATGCTTTTTAGGTCTTAAAATAGATAAATATAATTTACCTTGATTCCATTAGATGCCTTGATATGTTTGTTAAGTGATTTCAGAATTAGGAGGCAAAGATTGGATCAAGGGAATGAAGAAAAAGCATATAAAGTTGGAGAACTCATGAAGAAATGAAAGAACCGGAAAGCTGTCAAGCCGACCTCTTTGCACTTAATTGACCATAACTTGAGCTACAGAGGTCCAAATGATGCGGTTCCAGTTGGGTTGGAAAGCTAACATCCGGGGCTTCGAAATGATATAAATTTTGCCATATGTTGCTTCGCGTTCAGGGGCGCGCACGCGCACTTTGCGCGCGCGCGCCGATTCTGTCCGTGGCCCACTATTATGAAATCGTCCCCAGCGGTTTTAGGAGCCATGTGGGCCCAATCCAACTCATTTCTGATGCTATTTAAGTCAAGTATTGAAGGGGAATCAATAGACTTTAGGTACTTTTGATCATTAGCTTAGTTTTAGGAGTTAGAGTTAGTTTTAGAGAGAGAAGCTCTCACTTCTCTCTAGGATTAGGAATTAGGGTTAGATTAGGATCTCATAGTTCTAGGTTTAATTCAAGTCTCCTTCTACTTCTACCTTCAAGTGGTGATTGCTACACTTTGGTTCTTCTTTCTATCCCTATCCTCTTGTTGTAATTTCTCTTATTTTGTCTCTAGGTTTTGTAATTGAGATATTCTTATTCTTTTGTTTTCTTTTAATAATGCAATTTGAGATAATTCATGTGATTGTGATGTTGTTGATTGTTGTTCTGTTAATTCTTTGTAATTGTTGGTTGTTGATTCCTTTTATTCTTACAAATAAAAATGCTTTCTTTCATTACCCTCCAAGTGTTTGATGAAATGCTTGAGAGGATGTTAGAGTAGGATTTTATGTTCTTGACTTGAGAAGGTAACTTAGGATTTCTTGAGTCACTAGTGTCCAATTGATTGCTAGTTGATAGCCATTAACTCTAGTCTTCATTAATCCAATTAGTGGAAAGCTAGGACTTATGGACTAGGATTGATATAACTCACTTGACTTTCCTTTGTTAATTGATTTAAGGATGACTAAGTGGGATTAATCCTTGCAACTACCATACTTGTGGCTAGTGATAATGATGAAGACCCTTGACAACCAAATCTTGCCAAGACCATTTTGTTAATAAAGTTTTCTTACCATTTACTATTCATTTTTCTCATCTAAAACCCCAAAATAAATAAATCCATAACCAATAACAAGAACACTACCCTGCAAGTCCTTTGAGAGACGACCCGAGGTTTAAATACTTCGGTTTATAGATTTTAGGGGTTTGTACTTGTGACAAATAAATTTTTGTATGAGAGGATTATTGTTGGTTTAGAGACTATACTTCGACGAGATTTCATTTGTAAAATTCTAAACCGTCAAAAATCCAATCGTCACTTTGCTCATTGATTTCTATTGGTATCATGACTTCTACGCCATAAACTAGTCGGAAAGGTGTTTCTCCCGTGGCGAATTGGGGGGTTGTCCTGTAAGCCCATAGCACTTGAGGGAGCTCTTCGGCCCAAGCTCCTTTTGCTTCCTGCAATCTCTTCTTTAGCCCTGCCAGTATGACTTTGTTGGCTGCCTCGGCTTGCCCATTGGCTTGTGGGTGCTCCACCGAGATGAACTGATGTTTGATTTTCATACTGGCTACTAAGCTTCTGAAGGTAGCGTCGGTGAATTGGGTTCCATTATCTGTAGTAATGGAGTAAGGTATCCCATATCTTGTAATGATATTTTTGTAGAGGAACCTGCGACTTCTTTGAGCGGTGATGATGGCCAATGGTTCTGCTTCTATCCACTTTGTGAAGTAATCTATTCCCACGATCAGGTATTTGACTTGTCCTGGCGCTTGGGGAAAAGGACCTAACAAATCCATTCCCCATTTTGCAAAAGGCCATGGAGAAGTGATACTGATGAGCTCTTTTGGTGGAGCCACGTGGAAATTTGCATGCATCTGACATGATTGACACTTTTTCAAAAAATTATGTGGCATCTTTCTGCAAGGTCGGCCAGTAGAATCCAGCTCGGATTATTTTTCTGGCTAGTGACCTCGCTCCGAGATGGTTTCCGCAGATCCTACTATGTACTTCCTCTAATACCTCGGGGGTTCTTGAGGTCGGTACACACTTTAACAATGGTGTCGATATCCCCCTTCTGTAGAGGACATTTCTCACCAAGGTGTAGTGTTGTGCTTCCATTCGGATCTTTTTAGCTTCTTTCTCCTCTTTAGGGAGGATGCGAATTTCATGTATTCGACTAAGGGGTTCATCCATCCGAGGTTTAGACCGGCTACCTCAAGTACTTCTGTTTTTGCTACTGAAGGTTCTTGGAGGGTTTCTTGAATCAGGCTTCTGTTGTTCCCTCCTGGTTTGGTACTTGCTAATTTGGACAGGGCGTCTGCTCTGCTGTTTAAATCCCGAGTTATGTGTTTAACCTCGGTTTCTGCAAAATGCCCAAGGTGTTCCAGAGTTTTGTCCAAGTACCTCTTCATGTTTGGGTCCTTTGCCTGATACTTTCCACTTATCTGGGAGGTTACCACCTGTGAGTCGCTGTATATCATCACCTTTGTAGCGCCGACTTCTTCTGCCAATTTCAATCCGGCAATTAAAGCTTCATATTCTGCCTGACTATTTGAAGCTGGGAATTCAAATTTTAGGAAAACCTCTATCTGGGTTCCTCTTTCATCTACCAATATTATGCCTGCGCTGCTTCCTGTTTTATTGGAGGATCCGTCTACATAGAGTTCCCATGTAGTCGGTTTTTCCTCCTGATCCCCTGCGTATTCTGCAACGAAGTCGGCGAGGCACTGGGCTTTAATTGCTGTCCGAGTTTCATATCTTAAGTCGAACTCGGAGAGCTCTATTGCCCATTGAACCATTCTCCCTGCAACATCCGTCTTTTGGAGAATTTGCTTCATGGGTTGGTTCGTACGGACTCTTATTGTGTGAGCCTGAAAGTAAGGTCGTAGCCTTCGTGAGGCTATTACTAAAGAGTATGCAAACTTCTCTAGTTTGTGGTACCTTAGCTCAGGGCCCTGTAGGACTTTACTGATGAAATAAACTGGATGTTGTCCGACCTCGTCTTCTTTGATTAGAGCTGATGAAACAGCTTTGTCCGCTACGGATAAGTACAGGACGAGGTCTTTTCCAGATACTGGTCGAGTCAGAATAGGAGGTTGGCTTAAAAACTTTTTGAACTCTTGGAACGCCTCCTCGCATTCCGGAGTCCATTCAAACTGGCATCCCTTTCTCAATAAGGAGAACAGAGGAAGGGACTTTAGTGCCGATCCTGCCAAAAATCTGGAGAGGGCTGCAAGTCGGCCATTGAGCTGCTGGACTTCTCTCACACAAGTCGGACTTTTCATTTCTAGGATGGCTCTACACTTATCGGGATTGGCTTCAATCCCTCTTTGTGTTAGCATAAACCCTAGAAACTTCCCTGCCTCTACCACGAAGGCACACTTTGCGGATTTAGTCTCATCCCATGCAGCCTTATGGTGTCAAAGAATTGCGAGAGGTCTGACAAGAGGTCAACTTTCTTCTTGGTCTTTACCAGCATGTCGTCGACGTATACTTCCATTAGGGTCCCTAGGTGAGGGGAAAACACTTTATTCATCAACCTTTGATATGTGGCTCCTGCATTCTTCAATCCGAATGGCATGACCACGTAGCAGAAATTAGCTCTGGGTGTGATGAATCATGTTTTCTCCTGGTCTGGCTCATACATCGGGATTTGATTATATCCCGAGTAGGCGTCCATGAATGATAAGTATTGGTACCCCGAGCTGGAATCCACTAGGGTATCAATACTTGGTAGGGGATAAGGGTCCTTGGGACATGCCTTATTTAAGTCGGTATAGTCGACACACATTCTCCATTTGCCATTCTGTTTTTTGACTAGCACTACATTGGCTAGCCATGTTGGGTACTTGACTTCTCTGATGAAGCCGGCTTCCAGGAGCGCCTGTACTTACTCTTCTACTATTAGGGCTCGTTTTGGACCGAGCTTGCGTCTTCTTTGTTGTACAGGTCGGGATCCTGGATAAACTGAGAGCTTGTGGGACATGAGTTCTGGGTCTATCCTTGGCATGTCAGAGGCCTTACAGGCGAAGAGGTCGGAATTATCTCTTAGGAGCTTGGTCAATTTTTGTTTTAGGGTTTCCCCCAGGTTGGCTCCTATATGAGTATTTTTCCCTTCCTCTTTACCGACCTGTATCTCCTCGGTTTTTCCACCCGGCTGTGGTCGCAGCTCTTCTCTGGCCCTTGCGCCACCGAGCTCTATTGTATGAACTTCTCTGCCCCTTCCTCTCAGATTTAGGCTTTCATTGTAGCATTTCCTCGCCAATTTTTGGTCTCCCCTTACCGTTGCTATCCCCGCTGAGGTCGGGAATTTCATGCAGAGGTGGGGAGTGGATACCACTGCTCCGAGCCGATTAAGGGTAGCTCTGCCGATTAAAGCATTATACGTTGACCCCACATCAATGACTATGAAGTCTATACTCAGAGTCTTTGATTTTTCCCCTTTTCCAAAAGTGGTGTGAAGGGGCAAAAATCCTAGTGGTTTTATTGGCGTGTCCCCTAATCCGTATAGGGTTTCGGGGTAGGCTCTTAATTCTTTCTCATCTAACCCTAGCTTGTCGAAAGCAGGCTTAAAAAGAATGTCCGCCGAGCTTCCTTGGTCTACTAGGGTTCTGTGGAGATGGGCATTTGCTAGGATCATAGTTATTACCACTAGATCGTCGTGTCCAGGGATTATTCCTTCCCCATCTTTTTTTGTGAATGAAATAGTAGGGAGGTCGGGGTTTGAGATGTCTTTTGCGAGAGGATTTGGTAAGTCTCCCTCCCGCGAACCCTCCTGAAATCATATGGATATGTCTCTCTGGTGTCTACGGTGGTGGGTCTCTTCTATCCATTTCGTCTCGCTTTCTCTTTCCATGACTGTCCGACCTTTCTATGAGATATCTATCAAGCCGACCTTCTCTAGCCAGCTTTTCTATCACATTTTTAAGATCGTAACAGTCGTTTGTGCAATGACCATATATTTTATGGTACTCGCAGTAATCGCTGCGGCTTTCCCCTTTTTTATTTTTAATTGGTCTAGGGGGTGGCAATCTCTCAGTGTTGCAAATCTCTCTGTATACATCCATTATAGAAACTTTCAGAGGAGTATAAGAGTGATATTTTCTTGGCCTTTCGAGACCGAGTTCTTCCTTTTTCTTGGTTTCCCGCTCCCTCTCTTTTGTTGAGGGAGGGGGCCCAGGTCGCCAACTCAGGTCTCTCAACTTGGCATTTTCCTCCATATTGATGTACTTTTCAGCTCTTTCCTGTACATCACTTAGAGAAACGGGGTGTCTTTTAGATATGGACTGCGAGAAGGGACCTTCTCTGAGTCCATTGACTAACTCCATTATGACTGCCTCTGTGGGCAGGTCTTGAATCTCCAAACATGCCTTGTTGAACCTTTCCATATAGGCTCGTAAAGATTCTCCGACCTCCTGTTTTATTCCCAGGAGGCTCGGTGCATGTTTCACTTTGTCTTTCTGGATTGAGAACCTCATCAAAAACTTCCTTGAGAGGTCTTCAAAACTAGTAACCGACCTCGGGGGGAGGCTATCGAACCACTTCATCGCTGCTTTCGATAGAGTGGTCGGGAAGGCCTTGCATCGCGTAGCGTCGGAAGCATCGGCTAGGTACATCCAACTTTTGAAGTTGCTCAGATGATGCTTTGGATCCGTGGTTCCATCGTAGAGGTCCATATCAGGGCTTTTGAAGTTCCTTGGAACTTTTGCCCTCATTATGTCCTCGCTGAAAGGATCCTCCCCACCCAAGGGCGGCTCTTCTTGTTCGTCACGGGAGTTGCGACTTTTGAGGGAGGATTCCAACTTTAAGAGTTTTCTTTCTAACTCTTTTCGTCGCTCCATCTCCTCTTTTAGGCTCTTTTCAGTTTCCTTTTGCCGCTCTCGCTCTTGCTCTAACTGTTCCAGGCGGCTATGGACTAATCCCATGAGTTCAGTTACATGGGATGGTCCTTCTTTTTCTGACTCGCGCCCTTCTGAGGAGTTTACCTTCGGGTTCTTTACTCCGGAGGTGCCTTCTCTGTGCTGATTGTCAATTTCCTGGTGGAGGTTGAGATCCGCATCGTTATTGTCTGTGTCCAGATTCTCTTGCTCGGAATCTGTCTCCACATGACCTTCTTCATGGGATCTGTCCGCCATCGGTGGATGATCTCTCAGGTCCCCAGCAACGGCGCCAATGTTACGGTGGGTAACCGGAGATAAATAGAATGGATGGCGTTGGCTGGTCCAAATGTATGAAGGAGGAGGGCTCCGAATGGATCTGCAACTCGGGAGGCTCCGTCCGACTTGTTTGTGTGAGGAGAGGGGGGTGGTACCTGCAAAGACACTCCGATGCCTAAATTAGCAAGAGTGTGAGTAGGTCTAGAGAGTATTGGACTTAGAGATACCTGAGGGGTGTCAGTGTATTTATAGTGGTGAGCCAATAACCACCGTTGGAGTAGTGCCATATCTTTAGGGTGTTAACCGTCCCATTATCTTAGGGAGGTTAAGATATGGCTTGATGAAGCGGTTAGAGAGATTTTAGGGGCGGTTACTCATTTGAATGGGTGTTTATCTGCCAGCTAATCTCGTGCCCGACTTCTTTAGGACAAATCGTAGTCAACACCGACTTCTTGACACCAGGTCGGTGCGTAGTAAGGCTCAATCCTCTGGACTAAGCCTTTCTTTTGGACCTGGGCCTTTATTATTGGGCCAAGGTATGAACAATAAGTTATGGGTGTTTTTTGCTAATTTTCTTTGTCTACCAAATATTTCCATAAAAAAATAAACACTAATGTAGAATTATTTTAGATAAAAGTAATAGTTAAAAATAATCAGATAATAATTTAGTCAAACATATTAAATTATCTAAAATTTTATTTAATAATTTACATAAAAAAATTATATATAAATTTTTACCTAATGAAAATGATAAAATTAGTCAATAATATAGATATTTTTTAATTTAAAGTGGGTAACATGTTATGAATTAAAATTTGTACTCTAAATAATTTTATATTCTTGTTATGTGCTTAATGGATAATAGATAATAAATTATTAATCAGTAAATTATTATTTTGATTCTGCAAATTTGATAAAATGACATTTCTAAAAAAGAAAATAATATTTTGACTCTTTATATAATTATATTTTTTAAGAAACAGTATACTTATTACTTGGAGAGCAAGTAGAAAGTGTTTCCTTTAAAAATACTTACTATGAGTGGACAAATAAATGAACAATTTTTTTTTTATTTTTTCCCCTATAATCTTATAAAACATCAATTAACCTAATTAATGAGTTATTCTTTTATATTTACATTATTAATATAAAATATAATAAAAAATTAAGAAAGAATGAATCATTCTTTACTTATATAAAAAAGTGTTTAAAAATAACCTTATTAAAATGGAAATAAAAAAGATAATGTTCATTACATGAGTAAATAGCATACCTACATCATCATAATATACGTATGAGAAAAGTCGCAAGTCGATGAAAAAAGATTTTCCTTCGGTTCTATGTTCATAAGCATGAAATCAATAGAAATTTCTCTCAAAAAATGTACAAGTAAATTGTCATATTTATTTTTGAATGATCGTTCGTTTTTAAATTGGTCATCGAAATTTTTTTTTTATTAAATTGGTCTCTCGAAAATTTTAAATTATTTATATTAGTTCTTTTGTTAAATAACAATCTAGAGTATGTACTTGATAGTTTTAATTGACTACTAAAATGATAAGTTTATAAAATTAGAATAATTTAATTTTAAAAATTAATTAGATATAATTTTATACAAATATCATGTTAAAAGCAAATTCTGATATCATTAATAACGAAAATACTAAAAAAACTAATATAACAAATTTAAAATTTTTAAATGATGAACCTGATTAAAGAATTTCAAAAACCAATTTGGATTAGCAGTGCACAATCATTTTACTAAGAAGAACAATTTTCTCTTCTCAAAGGACATGCACAATCTTTTTGCTAAGAATTTTCTATTTTCAAAGGACATTGTGCCTTAACAACAAGAAATGCATAATACTCAAATATCATGGGTATGATACTATATTTGGAGTGTAAATAGATGTGGTGTTTTTGAATACATTGATTGTATTCCAACAACTCTAGTGACAAATATCATCTTATTAATCTTTCATATTTTACATGCAAATTATTAATTACAGTATCTGAGCAAGCAAATTTTTATTTTTGTATGGTACATCTATAGGAACTATATATGAAAGAATCATCAATTGGTCTTCTTATCCATGGTGTTCACAAAGTGTCCCATTTGGAGTCTCCAATACAAGAAATAGGCCAAACCCACTCCAACAATCACATACATCCAATACACGTTCACACCCTCCACCTCACTGAGCGACCTCACCTCCTCAATCTCAAAGCTCTCCCTCTCCGCATTTCCCCAAATGCCCTCCTTCACATGCCCGTATAATACATAAGCCCTGTCCCTCTGGCCAACAGCAACTGAAGTAGGAAATCCTTCCAAGTCGAGGTCAATTTTGTCAAACACCACACCCTCACCCCACTCATCTTTGCTCTTCAGGAACCACAGCTTTCCAGTCACCGGGGACACCACCAAAACGACGCCGTCACTCCTTGAAACGACGCCGTCCGCACCAATTAGGTCCTCGTTCAGCGCCACGAGCTTCGCGGTGCCATCTTCGGGATCCACCTTGAACATCTTACCCGTATTGCTTTGCACCGCCAGGAGATACCCGCTGCTGACGTAAGCGATGCCGTTGAGGCCGCATAAACTATACCATGCTTCGCGGTCCACGGGTTGTTCCGTGAACCTGCGGGAGTTCGAAAGTATCGAAGCTTCCCCTTTCTCGTTCACCTTCCAGATGTAGTTTCCTCCGGAGTTCGTGACGTAAGCATTTCCCTTGAAGTCCACGGCAACGTCGTTCGCGGTGGTGGATTCGTCGGAATTATCGTTGGTGGGTAGAACGGTGAGGAAAAGGCGGTTGCCGGAGTGGAGGTCGTAGGCAGCGAGGGCGTTGAAGGGAGGGAGGGGTTTAAAAGCGTGGAGAGCGGCGAGGACACGGTGGTTACGGGAATCGACGGCGAGGCCCAAGATGGTGACATTTTCAGGAAGGGAAGTATCGGAGATTAGTGTTTCAATCACTCCGGCATTGGAGACGTTGGAGATGGTGCGGTGGTGGAGAGATCCGACGAGGAAGTTCTGACCCGTTGGGTCCCATGCAAGGCCTTCAGGGAAGAGTTTGGGTGATCGGAAAGTGATAACTTGGCTGTTTCCGGCGACGAGTGCAGTTGAGATCTCCACGGTAGCCAAGAGGAAGAAGAGTATCCATGGTAGCATTGTTATTTCTATAAAGCTTATGTTTTATCTGTTCAACTTTGATAATTTAGTGATTGATATAACACTACGATGGAGTTGATAATAGTCTATTTAATAACCTAACCCTTGGTTTAGAATTTCCGAATAAGTGGCTGCCAAGGTTTCTTGTCAAATGGGTTTCAAGATTTCTTTTCAAACAGGTTTCAAAATTTCAATATCTATTAATATTTGTTAGGTGGAATTACCGTTAATTGTATGTGAGGTGCATAGGTGATAATTTAATTAAATTTGTTAAATTATTTAATAATTTTTAATTATTAATTTTATTAAACTTAATTACATATGAATTTTCACATTTAATTCGATAATATTTATGTTTATATTAAACTTAACTACATATAATAATAAGGAACTCTTATGAGTGAGACTTTAATTTTTAATTTAAAAATTTTGTATTTGTATATGTAATGGTTAAAAATAATGGTTAAAAGTGATATGCATGTAGCACATCTATTTTTTAATCAATAATGCTCTACATATAACGTGCTGCAACTTACACCTTCTTTTTTTTCTTCTCGCGATCTTTCTTGATCTGCATTGTCTTTGTTGTTCTTCTTTAATTGCGCTCATCTTCTCTTTTTCTTTTTTCGATCTGATTACGTTGCATTTATCTTCTTCCTATTCTTCTTTGTTTTCTTATTCGATCTGCACTTCTGAATCGAAATAATGAATGATTTAATTGCAAATTAGAGAGCGATTTGGATTATTTTTTTGAAATGAATCAAGCTGATGAGGTTTAGATTATTCAATTTTGAATCGAATTGAATAGAATGTAATTGGTAATTTGAATTTAATTGAACTGAATTGATGTAAATCTGAATTGAATTGAATTGATAATCTGTAAATTGTAGATAGAGGTGTTTCGAATTTGATTTTATATAATATATTATATTTCGTTCATTCAATACTATACAATTGTTTTACCGTGAGTATGTGTTCGGTTCATTCTACTGTTTGAATTTGAATTTGAATTTATATAATAGATAATGTTCCATTCATCTAGTTCTATACTATTGTTTCACCATAATAACATGTTCAGTTCATTATGCAGACCAAGTGTGTTGTGGATGAACTAAATGATTACCATGCGTTCATAACACGCAGCGGAACCTTAAAGATCTATTTTGTACTTAGACTTTATTGAAATAATATATAGATCAGATCTAAATACCTTTAGACGCTTTAGTAAAAACTTTATTCTTCGATTGTACGAAGACTCTATGCGTATCCACACCGAGACTAATATTTGCTGTCAACTCTTTGACCAATGGACATCTTATCTAGATTGAGAAACCTCTTGCAACTCTTTGCACACCATAAAATTTTTCTCCAAAAATTAGGCTCACATACACTTATGTGTATAGAGGTAAATGAATAAAACTCTTGTTATTCTCTTTTATTTCCTGTACTCTTGGTATACATATATATAGTATGAGATTTGTTACTGATTTTAAATTTGAATCTCAATTCAAATTTAAATCATATATTGAAATTCTAAATCTGAATCTTTCAAATTTATGAATCATATCATAACTCAATTTGAAATAGAATCAGTTAGGATCTCATCCAAATTTAGAAATAGAATAATTAATTATTCTCAAATTTCATTTAATTCTCTCAGTTATCATACTATCATTATAATCTTGGTGCTAGCAAAGAATATAATAATATTCTATTTTAAATTAATATAATGATTTATTTGATCAAATCAAAATAATAATTAAATAATTCTACAACAAAGATTAGAACATTCGTTAGTGTGTGATCCCATAGGTTCAATACTAAGCGGGTAGTAAATTAGTCATACTAAATTTACTAATCAACATTGGCGTCTAGCAACACTCCTCAATGACCTGATAGTATGAAGTAATATATTTTTACTAAAAACCTAAGAATAACAAAGTATAATTCCTTCTATCTTTCCAGCTCTTGGTTAACCCATAGAGTATGGTTTAATTGTTAAACTCTAACTTGTTACCATTATTATAATGAACTGTGAATGACTTAAGGAACTCATTTCTTCATTTATTCAATCTCCTTGGCCAAGGTTTTATTCATCTCAGTCATTATAATCATAGAACTCAAACTCTTTACCGAGACTTGACGGATTCCTTATTGACTAGTCATTAATTCTACAAGTATTTAAATCATACTCAATATCCATTCAACTAGCACCCCAGGATATTAGGTGTCCGGAATCAAAGTATAATAAATACATTGTTAATTACTATGATAGTCGCATGTAAAAGGAAACTCTATTACTATATTTATCTTGAGAATATTCTATTGACAAATATGCAGTAATTATAACCATTAGGAATTCTCAGAATGAGTCAGTTTAATGGTCATATTTCTATATGCACCATCTATATATATAAGTTAATAAACGAGATCTATTAATCATTATCCAATGAAGACCATTATATATATATTGATTTTTTCGGATTATTAATGTCCTTTTTAATAATTTTATGACAAAAAATAATTTAAATTAAATCATAAAAGATTTATCTCTCAATATTATGATCACTATCACAATGATAAATCTCTAAATTTAATTAAGAACGTTATTATATTAACATTTTAATATAATAACAATAACAAATTATTTGACACATGATTGATTAAATTGTGATCATACTCCTTATTCCCAACATGAACAATTTGTCCGGATGAACAGTAGTTTTTCTCATACCTTTTACACTTTTTGTTGCTATTTTCGTTCATTTTTACTTCTTCTTTGCGAAATCTTCTCGCGATTCTTCTCCCATAGCGAACGATTTCCGCAAAAAATGTAAGTGATGTTTGAGTAATTTTGAGAGAGATTCGAAGAGTAGCGATTTTGTGCGTATTGAAAAAGAAGTTTTATAATGAAGCACGAATGAATGTTAACGTTTTGAGGAATTTGAAGCGCATGTTATACACACATTTAATGATTTTGAATTTTTTTTGTGTTGAGTCAACTTGAATGGACTTAAATACAAAATTAGATGGATATATAGTATGATTATTTTTTAATTCATCCCTCAATATTCCAAATATGATACTTTGTACCTTTAGATAATTATTTTATATTTTATATATTTTTATAATTTTTATATTTATTTAATTTAAATAAAAAATCCTAAACGATATTCGTGTGTTACAAATTTATGATAAAGAGTATGAATCAAATCTATTAACTTTATATGAGCTATCAGCATATCACAAAGTATATACTAAGAGCATGTAGTGATTTTTGTTTATAATATAGTATTGATTTAAATTGGCTATTTTAAGTAAAAAAAATAAATATTTTTTTAAAATAAAATATTTTATTTAATTTTAAATTTATTTAAATATATTTTTTAAATATTTTTATTAAAAAATAAATTATTTATATTTTTTAAATTTAATAATATATTGTTTTAAAAAAATAAAAATAAAAGATATTTTTAATATTTAATTTTTTAAAAAAATTTATCTAATAAAAATAATATTTTTTTAAAATAAATAAATAAATAAATATTTTTTTAAAAATTAATCTAAACTGACCGGATAACTTATTAAAATTAAATTCATTAGCTATATGCCTATATCTATATCTAATAATATAAGAACCAAAAAGATAATTAGAGGGTGGTTTAAAGGATGGCACTCTCTTGAATGGAGTTCTAGTGATGTATTAAACCATTTTTTTTACTTTAGTCAATAATAACAATAAAAAATCTTATAATCTATAAATTCATTCCAACAAAATACATAAATTTAATTTTAATTTGGATTAAGTACTGTTTTCGTTCTTAAGATTTGGGGGTGAAAATTAAAATCATTCCTAACATTTTTTTGTTATTAAAATTATCCTCAACGTTACAAAATATTATAAAATCAATTTTTTTACTTTAATTTTATTTTTTTACTACATTACCCTTCATTATTAATAAAAATACTTAAAAATAATATTAAAAAATTAAAACAAACACCCCCACTCCTCTCCTCCCGTAACTCTCTCACCTCCTCACCCCACTCCCGACTCCCGACTCCCGACTCCCGTACCTTCCTCACCCCACTCCCGTAACTCCCATTCCTTTCTTCATGCCCCTCTCTTTAAAACTCCAATCCTAATTTCAACTTCAATTTTTTTTCTCGCCGCCGCCGCCACCCTACTTATTCGTTTCTAGGGATCGCCGCCGCCACCGTCGTGTGGTCATCGGGAGGGGGACTCCGCCGGCGCTGCTTCTTCTTCTGTTACTGCCTCTACTTCTTCTTCTATGACTGCTTGAACTTCTGATTCTGCTTGAACGTTTGCTTCCGCTTGAGTTTGAGTTTATGCTTTTTCTTTTGTGATTTTTTAATTTTTTAATTTTTTGTTGTTTTGCTGTTTTTTCATCTGAAAACTGAAATTGTAGTTGATGATTATTGAATTATTGTTTATTGAAATTGTTGTGATTATTAAAATTGTTATGTTTCTTCTGCCTTTAATTTTTTTATTGATTTATTTTGTTTTGTGAATATTGTTGTTAATTTGCTTTGTTTTGTTATGAGTAATGAGAAGAGAAAGGAGATTAAAAAAGAGTGAGAAGAGGAAGGGAAAGAGGGAAGGGAAAGAGGGGGTGAGGAAGTGGAAGTGAGGGGTGACTGGGTGAGTGAGAGAGTGGGATGAGGGGGTAAGAGAGTTAGCCAGGGGAGGGGTGGGAAAGGGGGTGGGTTTTGTTTTAATTTTTTATATTTTTATTAATTATTCTTATTAATAATAAAGGGTAATATAGTAAAAAAAATAAAATTAAAATAAAAAATGATAATTTTATAATATTTTGTAACGTTGAGGATGATTTTAATAATAAAAAAAGATCGGAAACGATTTTGATTTTCACCCCAAACTTTAGAAACGAAAACAGTACTTAACCCTTTTAATTTTAGTTTTTATTATCTTATCTTATTTTTATGTTACTTTCTTATCTTATCTTTATTTTTATCTTTTGTAAACAATACTTTATTTAGTTTTATTTTTATAATTCAATCAATAAAAAAATATATAACAAAATATTCTTTATCTTTACATAGTCTTCATGTATTCTTTGAAGTTTAGGTACTCTTTATATACTCTTTCAATCTTGTTACGACGAAACCCTTCCCCACCAGAACCTTCAAAGACGTATCCCAAAAACCCAGCTTCAAAAACGCAATCATGACTCTCCCAATCCTCTCATCCAATCATCTTCACTCCTTCATCTCGGCGGCCACCACTACAACAATCCTCTTATTCCTTCTCTCCTCTGTCGGGATCTCAACTTCACTTGCCGGAAACAGCCATGTAATCACATTCCGGTCACCCAACCTCTTTCCCGAAGGCCTCGCCTGGGATTCCAAGGGACAGCACTTTCTCGTCGGCTCCCTACGCCATCGCACCATCTCCGCCGTCTCCGACGCCGGCGTAGTGGAAACTCTAATCTCCGATCCTTCTCTCCCAGAAAACGTCACTGTTTTGGGGCTCTCCGTCGATTCACGCAACAACCGCGTCCTCGCCGTACTCCACGCGCTCAAACCCCTCCCTCCCTTCAACGCCCTCGCTGCCTACGACCTCCGCTCCGGCCAACGCCTATTCCTTTCCCTCCTCTCCTCCGCCGACAACGGCGAATCCGATGGCTCCGACGACGCCATCGCAAACGACGTCACGGTGGACTTCAAGGGAAACGCTTACGTCACTAACTCCGCAGGAAACTTCATCTGGAAAGTCAACGACAAAGGGGAAGCTTCGATCTTATCTAACTCCCGCAGGTTCACGGAACACCCCGTGGACCGCGAAGCATGGTATAGTTTCTGCGGCCTCAATGGCATCGGTTACGTCAGCAACGGTTACTTATTGGTGGTGCAATCGAATACGGGGAAGATGTTCAAGGTGGATGCTGAAGACGGCACCGCAAGGCTCGTGCTGCTGAACGACGATCTGATTGGCGCTGACGCTGTCGCTTTGAGGAGCGACGGTGTCGTTTTGGTTGTGTCACCTGTGGCTGGGAAGCTGTGGTTTCTGAAGAGCAACGATGGGTGGGGTGAGGCTGTGGTGTTTGACCAAATTGACCTTGACTTGGAAGGGTACCCAACTTCGGTGGTAGTTGGAGAGGGGGATAGGGCGTATGTGTTGTACGGGCGTATGAAGGAGGGTGTTTTGGGGAATTCGGAGAGGGAGAGTTTTGCCATTGAGGAAGTGAGGTCGCCTAAAGAAAGCAAGGGTGAGAATGTTTGGTTGTATGTGATGGTGGGAGTGGGGTTGGTTTTTTTCTGGTGTTGGAGGTTTCAAATGAGGCAGCTTGTCAACAACATGGATAAGAAGATCAACTGAATCACTTCACTCTCTTTAGTCTCTCCTCTTGTAAACCCAACTTCTTGTACTTAAATTATGTTTTTTTTTTTCTCCGCTTAAGAAAAGCTTTTTTTTTCAGTTATTATTAGAAAAGATTGCACATTTTACAATAAGAGAAAGAGAAATATTTTACTTCTCTTTTCGTTGCTATGGTTGTTCGGTTGTTCCATTATTTCGGGGTCATTTTCGACATGAACTGAAGACCACAATAAAGGTGGAAGATACTTTGAAATAGATTAAGGTTAATTTTGGGTAAACAATTTAATTAAATTTTTTTAAAAAAATAATTTAAATAATAAATAATTATATTAAAAATAATTTATAAATAAGTTATTTTGTATTTAAAATTTTAATTTTAAAAATATTTATTTTATAGAAATGCGATAAAAAGTAGTCGTATTATGAGAGAAGTTATTTTTTTTTAAATTTTCTGTTATAATTTGATTTTAAAAATTGCACCAAACATTAATACTATTATTTTTCATAAGTCAAAAATAAAAAAATTATTTTTAAAACATCCCAAACAGGCTCTAAATAATCTCCATTTCCTACGCATCTGAACGATTGGCTGATGTAGAACCTCACTAGCAAGAATGACTGCCATGTCTTTTTGGTGTAGTTGCCTCTTTTTATGGCACTTCAAGAACAAGCTCATTTTTAACAGCAGTCTATTCCAATGATTACTGCAGTGAGTCGAATTAAAGCTCGGTCGTAGGAATTTCTAAAAGTCACGAAAAGCAACATTCTACCTAGGAACCCCGGGCTACCGGGGATTGCTACATTACTTGGTCTCGACTTCTTACAGATTTTGTGAAACTTAATGTTGACGGCTCCTTTTATGCCCATAGAAACAATGTGGCGTGTGGTGGAGGGTTTAGAGATGCAGATGATAGATTTTTGAAAGGTTTCTCATGCAATTTAGGTGGCTGCTCTATTATGCATGCTGAATTATGGGCAATCGTTCATGGCCTGCAAATTGCGGTAGTTAGCGGATACCATTCCATTGTCGTAGAATCTGATTCAGCTGCGGTTATCAAGTTCATCAATCATGGTTGCTCCTCAACTCATTTTTGTGCCCCCATCATTCAAGACATCTGTATCATGGCTGCTCGCTTGCAGAGCACTATTTGATTACATTCCCTTCGTGAAGCTAACTCAGTAGCAAACGCTCTAGCCTAAAAAAGGCAGGACATGTCTCATGGTTTACATCTGTTCGATAGAATACCATCTAATATTCGTTATGCACTCTTTTGTGATTGTTACGAGACCCTCCATTTAAGAGGTTTTGTGATTGTTACGAGACCCTCCATTTAAGAGGGTCTTGATCTGTTCCTTTTTCTTTTCGCATTTTTCTTTTCTGGTTTTTTCTTGTGTTTGGGGTTCTTCCCCCAAAAATTAGGCCAAAAACTTGTGGTTCAATATAATCTTTATAACTTGTTTTTTATTTTGTAGTTAAATTTTTATTGTGCATTTTAATTATTATTTTTAATCAAGTCCCCCTCAGGTATATATCTATAATATGCAGTTTCGTTTAATTTTTATGAACAGGAAGAATTTAATTACAAACCTCTACAAAATTACATAACCTTCTAAATTATTTTTATAAAAACACTTGCAATAACATGGTATGTCAAACCAATGTTGATGTTTACAATGGAAAGCGGATGAAAACGAGTCTCTTCCAAAGACGGGAAAAGAAAACTTGTTCTTGGAATTAAAACAGTAGAAATGAAGCTGAAGGTAGTAAAATTGAACCAGGATTCTTACTTGAATATATAGTTTTTATTTTATTTACAACTAGTATCGCTTCTCATGAAGCAAAAAAATAATGATCTGCCCACTGAAAGAAGCAAGCAGATGCATAATATCACGGACAATCTAAAATCTAGGCAGCTGGTGAAGAAACTCAAGATGATGCCACCTTGGGCTCATCCAACCATTTCCACACCATCACTAAACCAGTTCCATCTCCGGTAAAGAAGAGACCACCAGGACCTATCTCAAGTGATCGCACTTCTCGTCTTGCAAATAACCGACCCCTCTCTGAAAATCTGTAAAAGGAGGAGCAGTTAGGAGGGTCAACAGCATAGAAGAGTATGTATAACAGACATAATGAAAGTTGTGAAACAATACAAGTGTTAAGTTCACTCACGATGGCAATTCATAAAGGCGAACTGAATTGTCAAGGCAAGAGCAAAACAATATTGGCTTGGCATCTACATCAGTCATCCCACAAAGTGCAAGAACACCCTATAACAAAATAAAAGATATTGATTGGGTGAATAAACTAACTTCTTGATTACCATAATAAGAAACATTAGCTTGAGAAAACACCATATACTTATAATATAGCTTCTTTATAATTATGTAACTTACATTCTCCTCTCTGTGTGTGTATGTCACTTTCAAAGATCCCTCTTCAGTGGCAACCCAGACCTTGACTGTGCAGTCAAACGAACTTGATAACAAATAAGAGTCCCAACAAATAAGGGATGTTACTGTGTCAGCATGTCCGCTAAGGGTCATTTTACAATCTAATGTATCCATATCCCAAACCTGAATAAAACAAGATAGACATTGCTTTAATAAGGTTACTGTGTACTGTGCAGGAAGAAGCAGCAAGCAATTGTGTAGCTAATAAAGGAAGACAGCAACCGATCCAAGATCATTATGACCAAAAGTAAACATTATGAAGAAAAAGAAAGAACAAAAGAAAGAACTCATACATGTTACCAAAGTGCGAAATCAGAATGAAGAAACTGATCTTCAGAAGATTATATATTAAATTTGTCCAATCTCATGTTTAAAAAAATTCACATATTCTAACTAGCTCTTCATAGACCAATATATCCAATTTTGAGGGAATATACAAAGAACAGACAATAGACACACCTTAATGCTGTGGTCCATGGACCCTGAATATAGCATCTTGCCTCCAACTGCTAGGCAAACTACATCGCTGGTGTGGCCATTTAGTGATGCAACCAGTTTAAAAGGAGATATAGATTCAGAACCGCCTCTCCATGCAGAAATTACTCCATCCTGCAATTTATCATCAGATGATATAAAAATTAGTACAGTTCAGCTGTAAAAACACAATCATCAAATTGCTAGCTACATTTCATAAGGTTCCTGTATTAGAAAACGTGGCAACTGCCGCAGGTAAATTACCTCATCCCCAGCAAAAAGGGTTTCGCTGCCAACAATGATGGAAAGAGCTCGCCCCTTTGGTCCATCTAAAGTAAACTCTAGTGCAGCCTGAACATTCCAAGCCTTCACAATAGCCACAACCACATAATCAGACTTTAGATTAGATGCAAATCACCTATCTATAAGATATAATATGACAATGATATAAACAGGACTGAAGTGAGATCTTACTTTGACAGCATTCCTCAGACCAATAAAAATCCATGGACCCTCGCTGATCATAGAAATAACCTCTGCTCCAAGATTTACCACATTGACACATTTTCCAGTATGGCAGTCCCATGTCCGGATTGTCCCATCAGTGCTTCCAGAATATAATTTATCTGATCCAGCTGGAAGTGCAATCCCAGTGATAACCTGTTGACAAATGTCCACAAATTATGATTACAAACAATATTTAGACACCTATCCAACCATAAACGGAAAGCTATTAAAAGAAGATATTTACAAAGACAAAAAGTTGAATATCCGTGAGTTTAATGTATCATTCTATAAGGTGGCATTAGACCCCAATTACCTTCTTGTGTTCTCGAAGCTTTGCTAATGTTGAAAAGCCATCACCATAAAACCATGAATGCAAATCGCGACAGTGCTCACCGCGTACACAATTGCCATTCACCCAGTATCTACAAATACTTTGTGATGGCTTCTGATAATCCCTAGCAAGACTACCTCCTCCCATCTTTCTTATGAATACATTCTTCGAGTTATGCTTAGGGGAAGACTTATTATTAGAAGAGGAATGGCGCTTCTTCATGCACTTATGAGAATAAGTACTATTGCCATTACAATATCCAGTATTTGGTGGTATTGGTGTTTCTCTGTGCAAAAAACTGCACGGGTTTCTGTTGCATTTCCCAGCTTGCCAGTAGACACACGTTATCGCTCTTGCACCAAAACGTTCAGTCCTTCTTGCAGCCTTTATATCCATATTGCTCTAAAAAAAATTACACATTCCAATAAGATCCCATATCAGGCATATTCTACAGTCCATCAATAACATCCTCCACTACTCATGCTGTCATCCAAAACTGAACAATAACTTACCTTCCAGAATCAATTCAACAATCAAAACCCCAAACTACATGCTCACCAAATATTCCATTAACCAAACCCTAGTACACTTAGTTACAACGTAAAAGACAAACAAGAAAACAAAAACAAACGATGACGGTGCTTCCAGATTGCGGAACTTGACGTCCACCAAAACCGGAGGAATGAGTGGAAATCCAAATAATGCAAATCAACTTTAATCATGACTACGCTATCATCCTACCCCTTTCCCCTATATACCGTATCGCCAACCCTTCAGAAAACCCTAATAAAGAAATCAAAAGGAACCATAAAATTGAAACCCTAATTTTCCACCAGGGGAGTGCGTAACCCTTCACTGAGGTCAATATAATCGGAGAGAACAAACATTCTTGTGGATCATCCATCATACGAGGAAGAACCCTAAAAGGAGAATCTGCTAATGTTTTCGTGTGCGAGAAGAGGCAAACCTGAGAAAGAGTATTGGATCGGAAATCGCACAGCAGAGAGACGAGAGATCCAAATTCTCAAAAGAAGATTTTGACTTGCAAAAGAAGCGCAGAGAACAGAAATGTGTCTTGTGGGAGTGTGGGTATCCACCTATTTATAGGTTATTACGAGGGAACACACAGTCTTTTTTTTATTATTATTCATATTTTATTATTTTCTTTCTCTTTTTCTCTCGCGCTTTTTTTACCCTTTTTTTGGGCCTTTTCCATTTATTGAATACACATACATCAAAGGCTCAAAGCTTTTTATTTTTAGTTTAAAGAATGTCTTTAAATTATTAGAGTTTAGCAAAATATGATCTAAAGATACATGTTAAAAATTACTTATTAAAATTTTTTTAATTTTTTTATATTTATTATATATTTATTAAAATAAAAAGTTTTAAAAAATTTACTAAAATAATCTTAACATAAGTTAGGACACATATTAACTAAATTCATTACTAATTAACAAAATCTTTTAAGTTAAATCCATTATTTTTGGGTAGCGAACCTTTGTGAAGGTAGTTAAAAGAAGTGAACTTGAAAGTCTTCAATTTAAAGGATGATGTTGAGTTTCAGGAATAAGTTGGACCCTTTGTGCAATTGATTTCCTTACTTTTGAGGAGGTCAAAAGATTAAGAAACTAGTCGGTCAATGAGATCACATATCCAATTGACACTATTGAGTCATTATTGATTCTTCGATTTTTGCATTTATTTCTATTTTTGGTACTTTTTTGTTTTTAGAATTTCCTAAAACTAACCTTTGACTTTTCCATTATTCCTTAACAAAAGGTAAAAACATAAACCAATAAGAGCTTAATCAGTTAATTGTATGTTTGGTCTATGTTTTCATTTTTAATACCTTTTGTGTTCAAAATTTTATGAAGAAATAAAGTTGGACGAAAATGAAAATAGAGTATGTAATTATGGATTATCAAACCAAATAAGCTCTTATATTTTAGAGAGTACAAAATATTCACTATAATCTAATCATACGCCCTGATTAACTAGTATATTCAATTTCTTATGCACTGCATGAACGATCATTTGAATAGTTAAATTTAATTAGCTGAGAAATTAAAATAGTTTACAATGGTCTTCTCTTGTATGTATATTGATTGTCGAGGGACTCTCAATTGGAATGCTTCCTGTGAACTAGAATTCTGCCACTCTTTTTATGTGTTTTGCCTAATATAAGAGCCAAAAATTTTCAGCCTAAACAACTAATTAAAGTCTAGCATAACCCTAGATATTGTCCCTTCTCCAACAGAAATCATTCCTCTCCTTTTTCCTAGGAGAATATCCTCTATGATTTATGAATCAAATAAACCCCACAATACGGAATCATACACTCAATCATATTTAACCATGCTATATACACTTCGTAATCATAATTATGTGGTTTCAACAAGTACATGCCTTATTGTCACTCGAGTAAAGCGATAAACACAAGATGGTTCACATATAAATAGTGATATCACAGAACTTTCTTTAAGAGGATATATTAGGAAAACACCAAACCACAAGAAACAGAAAAGATGACACAAACTGCGTTCCTCCGCACAACAACGGCATACCGGAGGTGATCATCTGCCGGCACAAACACTAACAATAATGGCCAGTAAGTATCGCTTCGTGAGCAGCACTAGTGTAGCATGCACCCTTCAAACATAATATTCCGCTTCACAGGTTTCACTTATCTACTATTAACATTCCATAACCATATGCCAACTTCCCAATATACACAGCTGCAACTAAACTCTTATCTGATTGCTCCAAGCAAATTGGCACCATCAAGCTTTGCACCTTCCAAGTGCTGAGTAAATAATAAAAGGAAAAAGTAGTGAATATATGCTAGACTATCATACTTCGAACAGCAAATAGTTATTCTCATTAGTTAGTGTGGTTGATCATGATGAGAGTAATTCTTAGAGAGATTGTGGAGCTACGAGCTTAAAAGTCTTCAACTTTCTGAAACGAGTATCTTACCAAATTTTTGGGTTCTTGGCACATTGCTAGGAGTTCCCCAATTCAATGCACATTTCTACTCTACATTCTCAGTCTTTTACTAGTACAGTGGTAATAGAAAACACACATACATCACTCCTCTCTTTTCTTGCTTTCACTTTGGCTTAGTCATGCACTCATGCACTCATGCACTCATGCTACTCATCTATATGATAAAGAGGACAATAAAACCAGCCATCTATGCATATGTTGCATTTGCATATATTGCTATATTTGCAGTTGGGAGCAAAGTCAGAATCCAATCAAAAAGAAATCAGAAACTTCATATCTCTTCCTACATAAAAATTACTACTGATTGGTTAAATTGCTTAAAATGAAGCACTTGGTTTTGGTTACAACTAGCAGTTTTTATGAAGCAATAAGTAGAATTGAGTGGGCTCTGGACCTAACTCAACCCCAAGAGTTAGTTCTAGATGTGTGGATTACCTCACACTTATGAACATCACACAGAGACAACTCAATTATTGCTCCAAGATTCCCCTTCCTAAGGTCTTCATAAATAGCAAGAAATTTCAAATTAATAAAAAAGAGTTAGCTAAATTACGTACTGTCTCTCGAAGATTGACATGACGTAGATAAGCTCGTTGAAGGTTAGCACCCTTCAAGTTAGCATTGTTCAATTTTGCACCCTGAGAAGAACATAAATGATTTCATAATAAGGAAACACTTCACACTAACCATAAAGACAATTTGATGGAAGATGCCTGAACTTAATTATTAGTAAAGCATATATAATTATGATAGATTTAATACAAAATTACAGTACCATCTTTTTCTTAATATAACACATGCCTCCCTTATTTTGCATTCTACATAAGCCTCTTCCTTTATTTTTTCCGAAATAACTTAGGCCTTCCTTAATTTTTTTTGTTAGAAAAAGGTCAAAGAAATTTCAAACTTATAACATACAAAGTTTTTTCATAATTTTGTTAGATACCCCACATCATTCTACATAATTTTGTTAGATACCCCACATCATCCATCTATACATGTATGATTCATTAATATTATTATTATAAATCAGCAAAGTTTGCAACCTCCAATAAGTGGCATTAATTTCCAGAACCGGTACAGATACACATGTTATCAAATATCTTGCAAAGCTAGAGAACCACATCATGGATAAAATGTTTTTGGAGGAAATCTGTGCAATTTATCAACCAAAAGGAGCAAGAGGTGAAAAATATTCCAAATATGGTAAACTGATTATTCTGCAATCATTTTCAACATTTTCCCTGGAAAAAACAACCCTTTTATATAAATCCCATACAGGTCCAGAATAAATTACCTTTAAGTTAGCTCCTTCTAGGACAGCCCCCTCTAAATTGGCATTAGTAAGATCTGCATTCTGAGAAAATCAAATGTGCTAATTATTAGTCATCAGAATCTTTCAACCAAGACATGGTGCTGCTTGTATCAAACTAACCCATCTCATGGGTATCAAAATCATCCATCAAGCAACATATACAAGTAAATGTTATTTTTTTACTCTAATTATGTATTAAATATTAACACTTTAATCATACTACATTCTTATGTTGTTTTTGTTGGGGATTTTTTTCCCCGGCTTTGTTCTTGATGTTGATGTGGAAAGGAGGGTAGGGGGAGGGACAAAACAAAAGACTAGCAGCCTAACTGCACTGTCACTGTCCACGACACTCTGCCCAACCATCAAGGAAACAATATTGTCTAATGATCTCAAATCCCCAACCAACCAAAGATCATTTCAGCCAATTCAGTAATACGGTGGCCATCCAAAACCCACAAAGTTGTGAACCCTCTGTTAGTCTCTACTCTCTAACTCACTCTCCCTCTCTTCGTCTATGTCTCTCGATCACGGCTCTATCTTATTAGGAGTTTTAAAAAAAATTCAATATGCTGTACTGATGTTGATAACGTTCCTCTGCCAGGGGAATAACAAATAGACAAATGGAAGAATATACTGGAAGATACTTCATATCAAATGCTTTTAGTAACCAAGAGAGCAAAAGCGAAAACACAAACATATGCGTGCAAGTTAATGATTCAGATTGTTGAACCTGTAGGTGTGCAGAACGCAGATCAGCTCCACAGAAGCTACAATCTACTAGGCACGCATCTGCAGAATAAGGTTTCAAACAAATGACGTCATTTTCAAGTATAGTGTTTTGACATACTCAAAAAAAAGGGAGAAAATTGCACCTTCCAATTTCACTTGGTTTCCGTAACAAATATACCACCAACAAGGATGGAGACCAAATTAAAATATTAAGCTGGAAGCTAGGAGAATAAATTAAAGGAGAGCACAAAAGCTAGGGCTTGATTTACACTATATCTGCTGCCTTTGTGCTTATAAATATTCTGTCTTCAAGTTCATCATTATCTAAAATGGCATTTTCCAGAAACAGCAAGCATATTGCTTACGATTAATTCACAGCGCAGGTTGAGTAATTGACAAATTTAGGAACCTTGATTCACCTTACAAAGTGATTCATTCAAGTTAGGTCTTATAAAATTCAAAGGAAAATTCAGTGGACAACTCTTAGGCAAGTGAGATTGTGCAGTAGAGAATATTGTACAATATACAGCTAATAGAAGAAATATATATAACTAAGATGAATGTGTTATGGGTCAGTGGGTGTACAGACAGAGGATATAACCAAGGGAAATTTGGTGTGGCATCTATCAAACTGAAGATAGGACACTTTATCAAGGTATTTTAGTCATATAAGAAGACCAAAGGAAATAGAAGCCCCGTGAAACATAAGATGGTTTTACTGAAAATTTGGTTTTCATATAATCCCATAGGACAACTAATCCATGTAGCCAACCCCATATGGCGAGACAAGGCTTAGTTGTTCTTTATTGGTTATAATGAAACAGCAACAATGACAAGGTATTGCAAGGCAAAAATACATACATGGTGGAACTATCAAGTGATAAACCAGCATTTAGCTGTAAAAACTATTGATCTGCTGTATCAAAACGGACAAAAAGCACATAAAGATAATAACAGACCTTGTAAATTTGCACTCTGAAGGCATGCACCAGCCAATAAAGCACCACGAAGATTTGCCCCAGTAAATTCACATCTTCCCTAGGCAAGATTAAATAACTAAGAGGCCGAAAAATGCATACAATAAATAAACAAACAAAATTCCTCAGTGACTTACTCCCGCAAAGTTGCATTGTGAAAGATGGAAGCCTCAGCATCAACATCCTATTAAATTGAGAATAGGTAGGTATCAAGATAACATGCACAATGTGGTTAGTACCAGCCAATTTTACAATCCCGCACCTAACTAATACAAGACAAGCTCACAAGCATAAAACTTGACAAATTTTGAAACATAATCTTGGAAAATGTGTTCTTTTTCATATTAGCAAGTCTGCATTAATAAGTAACATTGATCATTTGCAAATAATTACACTAAAAAGATGTATATTTTTTAGATGATCATAAAATTGGATTTTAAATTGTACACAAATTGAAGAAACAGCCCATACTAAATTCCCCCCAATCTTAAGTAATTTTGCCAGACTTAACTTGTTGAATTGACACGCAAGTATTACAAGTCTAGTCAGAATCATACTTACCCGAAACTTTGCACACTGAAGGTTTGCTCTTGAAAAGAACACATTTTTTAGACAAGCATAGCTGAAATCTACAAAGGATAAATCCTGAAAATCCAAATCAAAAGACAGAAAATGTCAGAGATATTATTCTCCATACATTGATCACTTAAGATTCCCTACGAATATGACTTAGATCCCCTTAACATATTACATTGGTTCATCGTCTTGTTACTTCAATTTCTCTCCACATAAGGTAACAAGTCACATGTCACGAACATTCTTAAAGTGCTACATTAGTATAATATTGAAAGAACATACGGATATAAGAGTAACTAATGAGTAGTGAAAACTTAGTATAACTGACAAAACTTGTGTTAATGACACTAGATAAAGCTAAATTAAAGACAAGGTATGTATTTGACATCTGAAGGTCAATGCACCACTCTGTCAAAATACATTACATTAATTAAATAACTGCTTTCACAAGTGATCTATGAGTCTAAAATAATGTTAAAAAGTATAATAATGATCTCGAAATTTACCAGTTTAGAGAGGTCAAGGCCAGAAAGATTAACCCCTCGAAACCTAACTTTATCAGATTGTATGCACTTGATAATATCAGTCCGTGTTAACTCTGTATGGAGGTCATCATCTTCCTTCCTCTTATTAAGGACAGTATTAATTCCATCTATTAGCCCCTGATATTTCAAAAGTACTCACAGGATCAGCCAATCAGGGATTCCATGAAGGCCTGAAGTTTAAGTTTCTTACTTTCTTTTCAAAATGATCAAGCAACTGGAGCAAAGCTATAGGAAGGTATATGAGGAAATTAAAGTTCAACATTAAGGCATATGGAGCTATCAAAGCGATAATAGCAGGTGCAAGTATGCATTCTATTTGTTTACGATACAATGAAGGACATTCTTTACATTTAAGAAGGGGGTAATTCCATCACAGGTTGCTCTTCTCAATACAGATGTCAAAACAAATGTGAACTGTGTACTAAAATTTAAAACATCAAAACCTTTCTTTGATTAAAATTTAAAAACACATTATCAATATAATGATGGTGCATGGCACTCCCATGATGATGATATTCTTATGACAAATCGATGAAGGAACTCATTTACACATGTTTTAGTCAAAGCTGAAAACTAGACAGTACAATGATGACAATCTTAGAACTACACAAAGCAAACAAGAAGCAGTCTAAGAATGTAAATTTCAGCTTTCAAATCATCGAACCACAATCCATTGGAAAAGAGCAATACTCACAAGTAACTGATAGTACTCAGCCTCCCGCAATAGTTCATTATATTCAGAGTCCTCCAGAGTAGGCACCACACCATCTCTCAACCAATTAAGAATGTGACGGAAGTGTTTACCATCCCTGTCAACAAAGACATATCCCTGCAATCACTCATTGCAATTTTCACCAAATCAATAAACAAAGCCAAAAGTGCATAATTGAGGAAACCATATACAAGTATAAACAAAGAAACAAAGAAAGACAGAATTTGACATTGCCTTATCAGAATCTAGGCAGAGAGTATGGCGACCACTGAACATAGCAGCCAGCATTGAATCAGGCTCCCGCTGAGTCAACGTATCAGTGGTGGTGCAGAATTTCTTGCCCCCTGCGAAAATTTTTCACGAACAAGGACCAAAACACATAATTATGACAGATATTCATCTTTCCTCAACCAAACATTGAACGGTCCAAACTCCAAAATAGTAAATTCGCAATTACATAAAATCCCTAATTCTAGAGAATTGGGGGAAAAGAGATTGGAATGAATGAGAGAGATAAGAAACATACCGATGTTGAGGCGAACGACAGAAGGCGAATGGGATTCGGCGTCCTTCATTGTAGGCAGAGAAAGAAAGAGAAGGAAGAGTGTCGCAGTCGCAGGACTCGCACCAAAACTACGAGCTCAAGCTTCCATGGCACAACACTGACACTATTTTTCGGTTTTGCGATTTGGAACAAAGGAATCAGGAATTTACAAAACGTTCTCTTCAGTTGAGTTGAGGATAGAGATTGCCGAAAAAAGAAATTGCTACTAACTACTTCCTCCTTTTTTTATTTATTATTTATTTTTATTTTTTAGCTTAATTTTAATTTTGTACAATGTTTTTCTTTATTGTAGAAAATTTATCATTCAATTATCAATTACTATATCATCAATAAATAAAGTATTACAAGTTATTATATTTTTTCTTCATTAATTAAGGATAATTTGTTAATATTAATTTAAATTAGTTATCAAATCAATCATTATATATTTATGTATAAATATATATTATTTAATTTATTTTAATATATATTTATTAGTCGAAATAGTTACTTTCGAAAGACTAAGCTGATTCGAAATGCTAATGAAGAGTCAGGAAGGAAGTAGAGGCCAGAAAGACGCACGTGCAAGTACGAAGTGAAAATTATTTGACACAGACTCGATTTCAATATCTTGACAAATCGAACAATTACTCGAATAAAGAATCGAATAAATGTTCGAACGGAGAATCGAGCAGTTACACGAATAAAAAAGTCAAAGGCTTTCTATGAGTTAAGAAGTTGTTGGTAACGTTCATGGGCAAAAGAGTGAGAACAGTTACCTAGGAATTCGCATACAAGGCAGCATCATGTAATTAATGGTCGGTTATGAAATAGAACTATAAATATTAGTAAGTTTTATGAAATGAGAGTTTGGCCGTTTCTTCATAAATACACTCAAGCACACTCACATCACAGAGAATTTTTTAGTCTATATTCGAGTTCAATTTCTGTAGGATTTCTTTCATGTCTTTAATTTTCCATTTACAATTTTTGTAAACTTTATTTTTTCCTATCCGATTTATCTTCAAAGCATATTTGAATTTCATTGTCAGATTTACATTCAAAGTCTTCTTTATTTATTTGTTCAATTTATTTTTTAGTATCTTTAAGTTTCCTGCCAAAAGTCCTCTAATTCAATCAAAGGTATTTTAATCACTTTCTTTAAATATCAATGTAAACTATTTTGATCTCAGTAAGTTTACTTTTTGAATATTTTATTTTGCACTTCTTTTAGCCTTTTGCACTTTTTGAACTTATTTTCTATCTTAATATTCGTCTAATTCGATTGATGCACTTGTAGAAAATTAGTACTTGTAAAAGACGAGTTGGTTTCGCTCCCAAACCATTAGAATCGAACCACCATCAATTTATTAAAAATTGATAAAATAATATTTTATACAAATAATTTAATTTAGTGACTAATTTTTTATATCCACTAAACATGGTTATATAATTATAATATATATTTTATGTATAGATTGATTTAATGTTTATTTTTTATTTACACATTGGCATAAAAAAATAAATTCTTTTTCCGAAATCTCCCAAGATTAGATTGGCAACTTGGCATATATATATATGGAGGCTTATCTTAAACAATGGCAATTTAAGTATTCCAAAAAAGAAAAAGTAAAACAATATCCGGTAATTAACAACGCCGTGTAATAGCATTGAATTACAACCCTTTGTGATAATCCCTTCACATTATCCTTCATTAATTCATTTCCTTTCCGGGCTTATAAATAGCACTAAACCACAACCTTTGTGCCTCACACCAGAAAATTAAAGCCGAAAACAAATTAGAAAAAAAAAATGTCAGGAATCATCGAAAAGATTGAAGAGGTCCTCCATATTGGAGGGAACAAGGATGGTGATCACAAAGGTGATGACCACAAAGGAGATCATAAGGAAGAACACAAGGATCATCACGATGATGAGAAGAAAAAGAAGGAAAAGAAGGATGATGATGGAGATAGCATTGTGGACAAGATCAAGGACAAGATCCATGGAGATCATGATGACAAGGACGAGCACAAGGGTGAAGAGAAGAAGAAGAAGAAAAAGAAGAAGGACAAGAAGAAGCATGAGGATGGCCATGATGACCATGACCATAAAAGCGACAGCGGTAGCGGTAGCGGCAGCGGCAGCGGCAGCGGCAGCGGCAGCGACAGTGATTAGATCTTCATTCTACAGCTTAATGCTAATCATCTTTAAGGTAGTGTAACTATGTTTTAATTTGTTGATAATTAAACCGACAATCTGAGATTATGTGTGATTATTATCGGATTATCACCATGGCCATTATTATTGACCTTTAAATGCTATTTTTTGCTATTTGTTTTTTTTTTTTGTTTTTTCATTTGATCAATGGTTGTTGTTAAAGACAAAATTCGATAAATGAGTTAATTACTGGACAAACTCAACTCAATTTAAATGTGTTATTTGTTTTTTGGCTTTTGACTTTCTGAGTTTTGAACAACAAAAATAATAGGACAAAACTCTTTAGTTTTGTCTTTTTTTTTTTGAAAGGGAGTCTAGGTAACAATGATTCTCTTGAACAACATGAACAACCACTAATTAAATACAAGTACACTACTTACTCATTAAATTTACTCTTTTAATCCTATTAATTCATATTGTTCACTCATTGTTCAAGAATATTATTAGTTATCTATACTTCTCTTTTTTAAATTTAACTTTTAGAGAATATATATGAGATGAGATTAATTTTGAAAATTAGTTATTTTTCTAATATGGCAATAATATATTATTAATTGTCTTTAAAAAATTCTTTTACAATGTGTATGAAAATTAAATTATATATATTGTTGAACTAACACATTTTTTTAGGATAATACAATTTGCCATCTTAATGAGATTAAGTATATGTAATATGAGATAACATAAGGTAAATATAATTAGAATAGTTTAAAGGTGGAAATTTAAGGGAAAATAGTGTGAAAAATTTTGTATGATGTAGAAAAACTGAAAAAGAGTCAAGGACACATTTGGATCCGCATTTGTCGTTGACACCAATTCTTAGTGCAGATATTTTTTTTTTCAAACAGTCAAAATCCAATTTAACTCCAATCTAAACCCTTTCATGTAGTAAACCATACAGTGAATTAAAAATTATAGATTGAATCTAGGTGTTATTGTTGTTGTAAATATATATTGATTATACAGAGAATATGGACTAAACTTGGTTTCTTATTTTTGTCATGCATGTAGTAGGTGTATGGGGCCATGGCAGCGAGGAGCCTAAAATAATTATTAAGAAAGGGATGATTATGTTTCTTTCTGCTCTTTTTTTTTTTCTTTTTTCTTCTGAAATTGGTTTAGTAGTTCTGTGTTTTAAATTTATATATCGTAAATGTATAACCTCACTAGCTACTTTGTTTCGGTTGGCTGTACATAAGCTTTAAGAAATAAATGAAGATTTTTAATTGTTAGTGAGATCTTGCGTTCACAAAAAGATTACCCACGAGATATTCTGGCAGTTGTATGATTGCTTATAGAATTGAATGATTTACATGCTTGCACTAATAAGCAAAGAAAATGGCATCTTACCCTTTGGCATCGTTGGAAAGGGGGAAGGAACCTAGAACCTTAAAATATTCGAACTTGAGGTCACAAACTCAATGCCATTAGTCTCGTGAATGTGTTAATATTATTGAAATTAATTTAAACAACTTGAGTTAGTCAATTTGCAATAGTGTTTTCCTGACATAAAGAGTTTAAATATTATTTAAAAGTTATTTATTTATATTTTTAGAATATTTAATTTAATTTGATATATTTTAATTTTATTTATTTAATTATTAGATTGAGTTTTATGTTTATGAGCTTAGGATTTTATTTATTTTAACCTAATAAGAAGTTATAAATACCTTAAACTATTATAGTCGTAGTATTGAGTGATTAAAAGTGCCAAAATACTTTTTGATTTTGTGATAAAATTATAGTGCGGACAAGTGAGGCAGAAAATTGGTAGAAAGTTGATAAATCTCTTCGATTCAATTTTCAAATTATGGTGTGAATAAGTTAGATTGATGATTTTTCATTGCATCAAGAAATTAGATAAAAAGTAGAGTAATTGTCTTTGTATTCAATTTCAATTTTTTTTGTTTCTATTTCAATTACAATTTATCTTTTCTATTCTTGTCTTGTTTATTCTTTTTTTTTCCTTATCATTTGGTATCAAAGTATTTTAAATAATATAAACTAATAATTTCTAAATAATATTTGAACTCTTCATATCATGAACATTTGAAACACGTATTATTTGACTAGTTAACTCATACATTTAAGCAAATATCGATATTCAAATTCCCCTTGTGTGCGCAACAATTTATTGGCTAACATCTAACAACTAACTATAACAAATTAGTATTTGACCTGTCAAATTAAAAAAATATCTTAAAAAATAAAAAATTATATTGAAATTATATATATAACATTATTCTATATTTGTTTTCTTTGAAATTTTTAAAAAATTTAAACGATAATAACCTAACGATTAATTTATTTTAATTTTGTCGACATTTCACAAAATTGTTTGTACCAATACCAAAACACTATAAAATTTTGATAACCTCAAATTAATTACTAATTTAGAGTTATTTGTTTCATTTAGTTATGTTATTGTTGTCTACTCTCATAAATTAAAAGGTTATATAACCCTAGAGCTAGATGATGAGCATCCATTTGTTGTTGAAAATTTATAGCAAATTTTGTTCGAGATTAAAGTGAGATAAAAGAAATTTTAAATAAACTTAACATGTAAAATTGTATATAGAATTTATTCATTAAAGTTTTAGTCCTATTTTATATTTAAGGGGTGATCGCTAAAACTCTTATTTTATATTTAAACTATGTTAGGTGTAAGTTAAAATTTATCATTAAAATCAAATATCAATATATATTAAAATATAAAATATAAAATATGTATTAAAAATAAATTAAATTATATATGTACTATTTATATATAAATATATAGTAATTAAATTTTAATATACACATAGTATTTTTATTTATATTTAAGGGACGATCATGCTCTCTCTCTTATTATTATTATTATTATTAATTCAAGTATTCGAGTTTCTTTGTTAGAATTTGTATAATTTTGTTAGGCTTAAGTAAATTCTTTTATATATATATAT
Organism: Arachis hypogaea; assembly: GCF_003086295.3. Lineage (NCBI taxonomy): Eukaryota > Viridiplantae > Streptophyta > Magnoliopsida > Fabales > Fabaceae > Arachis > Arachis hypogaea. The sequence continues at coordinate 114,241,551 of NC_092045.1, forward strand.
ATATATATATATATATACCTTATGCTAAAATATGTCTTTTGTTCAACAAGAATCGTAATCTAAATCTCTAAGTCATAAAATCTCATAGTATATACTATTGAACTATTTTAATTTGTTCTATAAAGTATAAACTTAGCTAATAAAAGAAGAAACATAAATGGTTATTTGTGATATTCTGCCACATGCTATTCTCCTAAAGTAAGCTCAAATGCCATAAAGGGGACTCTTAATTTCAACTATGCACTAATGCAATAATAGCTGAATTCAGGTGACTCCACATGTAGTCTTGAACGTTTCATACACAATTATTCTTATTATTTAAATGTTCTTCTTCTTTCTACTTGTCTTCTACTACTATTGCCAAAGACCAAAGTAAGAACTGATCCTCATCTTGCACTTGAGGCAAATGGCTGTGCGTGTTCTGCCTAATACTTTTGCATGTTTGAATTAGTTTTTTTTAGTATATTTATTTGAGGAGTGCTAGGCGCGCGGCAAAATTTGTGACGTGTAGTCATCAATTAATCATTATCAATAATATATAGGATTACTCATTTTTCTTTTAATGGTTAAGTGCTGATCAGATTTCAATAAAAATGTTGGACCTTAAACTTTCTATATTTATTATTTTCGTCCTAACAAAATTTTTTTTGAGTTATCATTAAGCAAAGAAATAATCTCATTAAGAACATTAAAATAAACAAAAAATTCTAAATTTTAAAAATATTTCTTTATATATATTCTAAAGTATTTCTTAGTTCGACAGAATAAAGACTAATTGTGGATCTAAGTTTCATCTAAAGACTTGTCACTCACTAATAAATTGCTGTATGTATAAGACGAGATTTAAATTTTCGACACTTAATTAAACGGAGGAGTGAGCGACTATTCCACTATCCCAAGTTAGTTGTGCCAATAATTATAACTAACAAATTTCACATTTCAGTGTACTTGGCGCATCAAATCAAACACAAAATAAAAAAACTAATAGTGCTAAGCAAAAAGGAAATAAGAGTATCCATTTGTTTATGTCCATACTATGGTTTGGCCAAGTAAACGAATCATGTTTCTTGCGTACTCAGACTTGGCAACACAAAACGTTAATGCTTCTCGTTGGTCGCAGTGGAATGTTTTCCCACATTGCCAAACCAAATATTATATGATTATATCCACCTGATGTACCTATTCGTACTAGTTAAGGAATGAATGATTCATAGAAAACAATGAGAGAAAAGGCAAGCATCTCAAAAGAATCTGAATTTTCACACTTCATCATAGTCCCATTTTTAATAATGTTATTATTATCACCAAAATTAACGGCTCCTCATAAATTATGTCTAATTCAACAACAAAATTTGGCTCTTTCTTTGTAAAATAGTCGTAAACCAAAACACTGAGAGTGACGCGCAGCAAAAGGAAATAGACATATTGAATTACAATAATCCTTCGACTTGTACACTTCTCCACTCCGAATAGTGAAATACGGTAATTATTCTATATTTAATTTTTTTAGTAACAAATAGTTGTTTTTATAAAATATAAGCAACAATAATTAATTCGATTAGCGAACATAAGAAATGACAAAGAAAATAAACATAAAATATTAATTAATGATTTTTTTAATCTATATACATAATCAAAGTGAGAATTTTAAAGTATTAAGATGTTTGAACGAGAGTTTTTTTTAGTTGTGTATGGTATTTCTCAGCCTATCAAACTAAGAACTCATCGGTTACAAATCGAAATTCTATTTAAAAATTTAGTAACACAACTATGTATATTAATAATTTAGCTAATAAATTTGACTATTTTTTTATCATTCAATTATTATTATGTCTTTAACTCTTTATCTAATCATATTTCTTTATTTTTTTCTTGTTGATATAAGACGGATTCTAGAATAATTGCTATATAGGTTTTGTTATGTCTACTATGTTGTTGATATATAAAAAAAATATGTGCAATCTAGCTGTTACTTTAATTTGTTAAGTCTCTCAATTAAGTAGTAGAAATAAAAAATATTTTATAAGAGTAATTTAAAAAAATAATATTATAATAATTAATTTCAGTTAACATTATAATAAATTGTAAAATAAATCTAATATAAAATAAAATTTTGTTGAATTTAGATTTAGAATATTTATTTTAATTAAATTTCAAATAAAAGTTTGAAAGGTTTTTTCATACTTAAATATTGGCTCCAATGTTGACTGCTTAAAGGTACCCCAAAGCTTATATAGTATTAAAAATTATAGGTAATTAATAATATTTTTAAATAATATTTGAATGATGTGAATTAATAGAATTAAAAGAGTAAATTAATCTTAAATTTAATTAATAACATTAAATTATAATATAATGTAATTGATAATTGTTCATGTTGTCGTTCAAGATAGTAATTGTTTTCTTAGCATTTCCGTATAATATTGTTTAGAGAGAAGCCAAGGAAGTATATAACTGCATTGAGTTATTGACAGTTAAGACGCCGAATAGAACAAGTCATCATTGATCTTTTCACCCACCACTTGGCACATTCTTAAAACATAGCCGGCCCCTTCTGCATCCCCCAATCTCTAATAATACCCCCTTCAAACTTCACCTTCTTCACTTCCTTTCATTTTTCTCAACACTCTTCCAAGTAAGTAGAGATGGATAGATTAATAAGATTAGACCCCTCAAACATAGTCCCAATAAGAGTTGAACCTGGTCAAAAATGTCAAGGCAGGATCACCTTGAGAAACGTCATGTACACTATGCCGGTGGCTTTCAGGCTTCAGCCACTCATTAGGACTCGTTACGCCGTCAAGCCACAAACCGGTGTCATATCACCGTTAGGCACCGTAACTGTTGAGATTTTCTACTACCTTCCTCCGGGTTCCAATCTTCCACATTCTTTCCCTCACACAGATGATTCCTTCCTTCTCCACAGCGTCGTCGTCCCCGGCGCAACCATCAAAGAACCTTCCTCCATGTACGACGCTGTTCCCACTGACTGGTTCACCACCAAGAAGAAGCAAGTCTTTGTAGATAGTGGAATCAAGATCATGTTCGTTGGGTCTCAGATCCTGGCTCAGCTTGTTTCCGATGGTTCAATGGACGAAATCAGAGAGGTACTAGAAAAGAGTGACCCCTCATGGAAGCCTGTGGATTCCGTTGATTCACAAGGACAATCGTTGCTTCACCTCACGATTTCGCAACGGCGAGCTGATCTTGTTCAGCTGCTTCTTGAATTCGAGCCGGACATAGAAGCTTCGAGTCGTTCTGGGTCCACCCCGCTCGAGGCCGCGTCCTCTTCGGGCGAGGCCTTGATTGTGGAGCTTTTGCTGGCCCACAGAGCCAACCCAGAACGATCCGAATCATCTGTGTTCGGACCGATTCATTACGCAGCTAGAGCGGGACACGTGGAGGTTCTAAGGCTTCTCCTTCTCAAAGGTGCCAAGGTGGACGCACTCACAAGAGATGGCAACACGGCGTTACATCTCGCCGTGGAAGAGCGAAGAAGGGATTGCGCTAGGCTCCTTCTGGCAAACGGCGCGAGAACGGACGTTAGAAACACGCGGGAAGGTGACACTCCTTTGCACATGGCAGCATCAACCGGTGACGATCACATGGTAAAGCTCTTACTGCAAAAAGGCGCGAACAAAGACGTGAGAAATCTACAGGGCAAGACCGCGTATGACATGGCAGCCGAGAACGGACACGCGCGTCTCTTCGACGCGCTTCGGTTGGGTGATAACTTGTGCGTGGCAGCGAGAAAAGGCGAGGTTAGAACAATCCAGAAGCTTCTAGAAAGTGGCGCATCGATCAATGGAAGAGATCAACACGGATGGACAGCACTTCACAGAGCATCGTTTAAAGGGAGAATGGATGCGGTTCGTGTTTTGGTGGAAAAAGGGATCGATGTTGATGCGAAGGACGAAGACGGTTACACTGCGTTGCATTGCGCTGCTGAGTCGGGTCATGCTGACGTCACGGAGTTTCTGGTGAAGAAAGGCGCTGACGTGGAAGGAAGAACCAGCAAAGGTGTAACTGCTCTGCAAATAGCGGAGTCGTTACACTATGTAGGGATCACAAGGATTCTTGTTAATGGAGGCGCTACGAGAGATAACAATTTGAATCAGATAGCAGCGCCTGCTGTAATTCCTTTTGGGAAAAACATGGAAGATGGAAGTTTGATGATGAAGAAGAAAAAGATCTCTAGGAGCAGAGTGGTACGGGGTAATAATAATAACTTTGATCGTTCTTCAACGCCTTTGGCTGTGCTCTAATTAAACTCTAAAGCTAGCTAGCTATAGCTATAAGCTCGTTTTGAAATTGATTATAACGAGAAGAATTATTATTGGAGATGATTTGAGGCTTTTGGCTGGTGTAATTCTTAAGTTGTTGAATGGGAACTGTAGATTTGTCAACAATGTTGTTTATGATGTTAATTGGTTTTCATACTCGAGAACATTTTTGCATTCGGAGTTTGGACCATCCATTCGTATACAATGGCATAGGTATCAAACATTGATGTTAATATTGCCAAATGTTGAGTTGGAAAACTTATATTTAATTAAAATGAGAGTCAAATATTATTAAAATATTAATTAAAAAATTATTAAACTATTATTTTTTTTAATGGTTTGTTTAGTGTGTGTATTAGTGTGCAAGAAATAAATTTAGGTTTTTATTGGGCTAAAATTACATAAGCCCAATATTGATCATTGAAAAAGGCTTAACCTTGGATAAGATAATTTAAAAAATTAATGGCTGAACATTCAAATTAAAGAACAAGTCCAAATCATAAGTCCACTTTGATAAACCAAAAGAATGATGAACTTGGGCCAAAGTCTCCTAGCATGCTTCGGTTATCCACTTTTTTGTGTAATGGAATTTAAAATTTAATTTGGTTAATTGCATGCATAAGTAACCGAAACTTAAAATTAAATTGAGTTTATTATGCATTGAAAGTATTGTTTCTTCTCTCTCATCTTTCTTGTCTTTTGGTCACATCCATCAAGAAAGAAAGGTGAAGAAGTTATCAGAAGCCTATAAAAGCAAAAAGCTATGAAAAAAGATCTGAAGAAAAATAAAAATAAGATTTTTGTCATTGAAGGCATGATTTGAAGAAAAGTTTCAAGAATTTACTTACCAAGACAAGGAAGAATCTGCCTCGGTGAAGAAGCAAATATGAGGTGCAAAGTTCATTTTCATTTTTGTTCATCAAAAAAAGAAGATAGCCGCTGAACTACACGTAGGAAGAAGCAAAAATAAAAGGTAAGAAGCTGTCATGGGTCATAAGCTTTTCAAAGATCCGAATCCTTTCTTGGAGGCAAAGTCAAGATCAAGGGTTCAGATTGAATGAGTTTGATAAAAAGGGTTGAGAGAGATACATGCATGTTGATTTTGGTTTTTTCCTCTCTCTTCTCTTTATCCAAACTGTTGCTGCTTTTGGTTGGAGAAGAAGTTATTTGGTTGAACCGATTTCAACCTTGGAAGCTTCTCCTTTTATATTAAGGGTGAACGGCTAAGGGTTGAGATCAATGAGAGATAGTGAAAGCATAGAGTTCTCTTAGCTATCCAAAGCTAATAGAGTTTTTCTCCTCCAATGTTGTTTATTTTGTTTTCTTTTTTCTAGTATTGTCTATCATGGTGAAAAATACAAACATTGTGAGGTTTGTAAGAAAAAGCCAATGAGAGAAAAAAGTTCAGTGATCAATATTAGAGAAAAAGCCAAAGATGTCTCAGAGTTTCTTTGTACATTTTTTTGTTGTGAGTCATGATTCTGTGGGGATTCCCTTACAAGTTGGGTTAGCACTTTGCGGTTGAAAGCTAGGTTTTTAGTCCTAGTCAAATTCAGATTGGGTGTCAAATTTGTCCTTGATACGAATGGATAGTTCTTAAGGAGAAATTGGTGTTTGTAATGTTGTGAAAACATAGTGAAATTTCATCGTTGTTGTGATGAAGACAGGATGTAGGCCACATTGCATTTAGTGGCCGAATCAGGATATATCTGGTGTTAATTTTTTTTCCTTACTCTTTTCTCTGTTTCTGTTTATCAAGAGACAAAAATTAAAATATCTTTTAACTCAGTACAAGACAAAACAACAATGTCTCCTAATTCGACACGAGACAAAAAGCACAAATATCTCATAAAGTTTATTGAAAAATTAGAAATTAAGATCCAATAAAAAAAGGTGCTAAGATTCAACTCTCATTCTATCACCAAAAATCAAGAAGCTTTGTGGATAATGATATCGTATGTTGCATTCTCTTATTCTATTAGAAATTTATTAATAATGATAATTAGTTTGTTATTTATTTATTATTAAATAAACAAAAATATTATTTATATTTTATATTTTATTATATATTCTATGCTGACGGTTAATTATTTTTGGGCTGATTTTAGTTTACTACACGTATAGTGGTTGTTATAATCATATTAGCAAATAATAATTATAAATCAAAAATGGAGACAATGTTTTCAAAGAAGTGTAGAATAGAGATGATAGTTACAAGAATTTGATTCCAATATGCTTCTTAATACGATACTATATAGTAGATTACAATGAGGCAAATAGCATAAAAACACATTCCTTCTCTTTCATGTGGAAGAAGCAACTCGTTCACCCACAAGCAACATAAATATTTAGAATAATATTAAAATAATAGTCAATAAAAATATTAAACAATGTGAATAATATATATTGAATGTTCAATTTACTGTGAATGATTCTAATATTAAAATTTAGATGAGTAATTTAGAATGTAGTGTATTTTACTTGAATTAAATCAATTTTAAGACTCATTGTTCATGTTATTCAAAAAAATTATTGGTTTCCTAATATAATCCAAACATTTATTCTCTATCTTTTTTCTTCATCTTCATCCATCTTTCTTCACACACATGTTCTTGAACCATTCTTGTTCCTGATCCCCTTCTCCTCCCCTGCAATACCATGCATGCATTTCCTTCAACTCTTTTGTTCCAACACAAATACTTGATCGGAGAATAAGAAATTTATACTAATAAAAATATTAGAGTTGTATGTCTTTGTATATAAAAATACAGATTCAACCATAGACATGTCAGGTTATAAATTTTGATTTGGTTTAATAGTAAAAATTGGTATAGTTCAGTTTTTAACACCCATAATCTTTATAATAAATTATAGTAGAATTTTTTTTATTATAATTGAATTAAGGGTGATGGTTTCAGTGGCTAAGAGAAAGGGGAATTGAATCTTAGCCCTTTTTTTCTTGATTACACTTTCTGATCTTTGAGGAGACTTTTATGTTTTTGTCTCGTCCCTTGTCACGAGATTTTTTACTTTTGTCTCGTCACTTGGCACGAGATATTTTTGATTTTAGCTTCTGTGCAGTAGAAACAGAAATGGAGAAGTAGAGAGAGAAGATTACACCCAGATATATCCTGGTTCAGCTGCTAAGTGCAATGCAGCCTACATCCAGTCTCTATCACAACAATGATGGAATTTCACTATAATCAACCATATTACAAATTGTAAAGTGCTGACTGATGATTGGATTTTTGACGGTTTAGAATTTCTCAAATAAAATCTCGTCGAAGTATAGTTTCTAAACCAAGCAATAATCCTTTCATACAAAAAGTTGTTTGTCACTAAAACAAACCCCTAAATTTATAAACCGAAGTATTCAAACCTCGGGTCGTTCTCCCTAGGAATTGTAATGAAGTGTTTTGTTATTGGTTGAGTTATTTTTGGGGTTTTGATAAGAGGCATGAAAGATAAATGGCAAGAAAGTAAACTAACAACTATAAAAGGCTCTTGGCAAGGTATGAAAATTAGAAGTCCTATCCTAGTTATCCTCCTCAATTGTGATGAGAATTGTTCATTGCTACCACTTAGTTAACCCTTACTAAATAAAGGAAAGTCAAGTTGATGAATTGACTTGAGCCACAAGTCTTAGCCAACTCCTAAGGAAAGACTAGCTTTAGTGCACTCCAAACCAATTAGCAATCTCTCCAATTACCAATCAACAAAGGAATTAGATAACTCAAGCATCACTAATTACTCTACCTAGGTCAAGAGGAACAAAATCTATACTATATCTAGAAGAGGCATTTCAACAAACACATAAAAGACAATAAAAGTAAACAACATAAATTACAAGAATTAAAGAGAGATCTAACTACAAAGGCAAGAGATCAACAATAGAAAAGCAAAGAAGAACAATTATTATGAATTACCTCTTATTGAATTGAAAGAAAATGGAAGGCACAATAGTAGATCCACAACAAAGTATAAGAACAACATAAAGGAAATTACAACAAAATAATAGAAGAAGATGAATGTAGCAACAAAGAATTGAAAGGTAGAAGTAGAAGAAAGCAAAGATTAAAACCTAGATCTAAGAACCAAAACCTAATCCTAATCCTAATCCTAGAGAGAAGTGAGAGCTTCTCTCTCTAGAAACTACTTCTAAAACTAAACTATAAACTAATGGTAACTAACATGTGTTTTTCTCTTCATTCCTTGGGTTAAATAGCATCAGAAATGAGTTGGATTGGGCCCACAGTTGAAACCAAACAAACCAAGCTTAACTTCTTCTCCATGCAGAACAAACAGGTTCGGCCAGAAAGAGAGAAGAGGTAACTCACGCATAACCAACATGCAAATACCTCTAGTCCTTCCTTGGTCATCACCCTTCATCAATCCGAGCGCTCCATCATTGGCTTGCTCCCCAAGATGGATTTCTGGCCCTTGATGCTTCATGATGATGATGGCTTCATCTGCTCCAATCTCTGCCTCCTCCATCACTTCGCCACTCTAGCTACTTCTTGTGGTGGTTGAGCAGAATCAGAGACAAGCCATCCTCCAAAGATCTTTCTTGCTGGCCGAATCTTGATCAACCATTTTTGGTATGAAGAAGCTAAGATCTCATCACAGAATCTTACCATAAGTGATGCAGATCTTAGCCACAGCATACTTTTCTTTTGTTATGTTTTCTTGCCATCATTAGTTCGATGATCTTGAAGTATGCATCTTCTTCTTTCTTTTGGTTGTTGAACATTGCTTCCATTGTTTCCTGGACAATGACCGAAGCAAAGAAAGAAAGAGATGAGAGAGAGTGAATAGGCAATCTTGGAAGAAAAGCATTTAAGTGGGTTAAACCAATTAATTGGTAAAAGTTGCTTTTACTTCCCTTAGAGTGGCGTGTAGCAAGAATCATAATGATTCCCATCAAATCAAAGTCAAATTCTCTCTCTTAGTTCCCATGCAATAAATGGTAATGTAATGAATTTGAAATCCATCACATGGTTGGAATTGAGATCCGTTGGAAGGCATAGGCAAATATCAATATTTGCTTTCCTGATGAAGTATATTTCGGATCATGCATGAGGAACACTTTTTTGGGCTTGGAGCATTTAAACTCATTCTGGCCCAAGTTATTTATTTTCCATTCAGCCACAAGAAGCTAACTTCATATTAATGCTGAATATTTTAATCATTGGGCTAGCAACATTTTTATTTCGGCCCAATAATTTCAGCCATATATGATCATAATATACTAATACCAAGGCTGAATTGGGCTTGCACCAGAATTTTATTTTTCGGCCCATTTTATATCTGCACAACAAAATTAATTAATTAACATATATGAATCAAAATTAGATTAATAATTTTGCTGTTAATAATGTTTGATCATCATCAATTTAAATTAGAGTTTTCCAAACTCATCAAAGGATAAAGTATATTTTTTGTTTTTGAAATTTGGTAAAAGTTTTAAAAATATCTCCTAAGTTTTGTTTTGTTTCAATTTTATCCTAAAAGTTTTCGATTTGCATAAAATATACCTTTGACAGCTAAATTTTCAAAAAATTTAAGACTAATCTAACAATAATCCATAAAAATTATACTTGATTTGCTTGTATTAAGGGTTGTTCTTATAAAATTATTGTTGAATTGGTCTTAAATTTTTTGAAAAATTAGTCTTCAGGGATATATTTGATGCAAATCGAAAACTTTTCCGGCAAAATTAAAACAAAATAAAACTTAAACATATTTTTAAAACTTTTATCAAACTTCAAAGACAAAATGTATACTTTACCCTTGAATTAATTACTGGTGTTCTTGCCTTGTTATTCCGAGGTATAGCTCGTCCTCTGATAAGGTCGGCGGACTCCTGAAGTGGACCAAGATATACGTCGGCAGCGGATGAACAATGAAGGTGGGTACCTGCAAAGGCACTCCGACGCTCAAGTTAGTGTTAAGTGGATGATAGATCTTAACTTAGAAAAATATGACTTACCCCTCTCGACTTTTCTTGTCTGCTTTATATTAGTGTAAATGGTCGACCGTTTTCCTTGGGTTGTAACGCCCGGGAGGAGGATTAATTGTGAATCCGACGTTATTGGTTAATGATTATTTATGGTTATGATGAAATCATCGGTTATGATCAGATCTTAGGTGTTACCGAGCTATAACTTGTAACCGATGTTTACTGGTCATATCACAGCCCCTAAGCTTGACCTGACTTTAAAGAGATAGGTTGAGCTTTTATGGTAGGCGGTTATAGCTCGGTACACCGTGCCCCCAGATTAGCATATCTCTTTCAAAGTTACTTTTAGTAACTGAAAAGACTGGTCATTGTCGATACGTGTAAAATTTCAATTATTATTGTTTCTAAATAGGTGCAAGTTCCAAGACTTCTTTTTAACCGTTGAAAGTGTGCTTTATTTAATGGTGTTTGATTGCACCATAAATTGAAGGAGTTAAGTAACTGAATGGTTTGCATTTTTCTTCCTGCCATACATTGGAGGGTTTTATTAAGAATCCTTTACACATTATGAGTACTAGAGGTTAGTAACACTACCCTTTCTGCGAACTTATCTTTTCTTCTATTCTTCTTACTCAATAAGGAACGATGAGTGAGAAAAAGGGAAAATCGTTACCCAAGATTGGGGATGAAGAACTGTACGACTGGGTTGGGGAGGATGTCAAAATAAGGGCTTCTTTGTTTGTGGATCAGGATAGCGTTAATCAAGTTAGTGTAGCTAGGATAGTGAAACCTGGCTTTCGGTTGGAATTGCTGCCATGCAGCCGTTCTGATCGTGTTTTTCACAGAAAAAAGGATTTCGAAAATTTCTTTATGTATACTTGTGTCTTAGAAGAGCTAAGGGTCCGGCTTCCGTTTAGTCAGTTTGAATGTGATGTTCTGAAACAAATGAACTGTGCCCCATCACAGGTTCATCCTAACGGCTGGGCGTTCATAAAGTGTTTCCAGATTTTAATGGACTTTTTGGAAGTTAATCCAGAGCTGGAGCTCTTCTTTTCCTTATTCCAAGCTAAAGGGGTATGGAAGGGTTTGTGGGTAAATTTAAACAGTACACCAGGTTTTTCGGTTTTCAAATTATATAAATCCTCCTTTAAAAGATTTTAAGGAAATGTTTTTGAAGATCAAGTCAGTGGATGAGGACTTCCCGTTTTATTTAGATGAGCATCTTGGGGAAAAATTCCCCTTGTACTGGTGTTGCCAACCGCAACATATCTTAGGTCCTGAATTGATAAGTAGCCGGAATGAGTGTATTATATCTTTTCTGATTGAAATGGTGGATAAGGGGGGACTGATGTCTGTGTCCGAATTGCTTCCTTTGGAAGATAACAAGTCGGCCATGGTGGATTATTTTGGTGAGGTCTTTGAATTATACTTTGTTTTGAGTAGTTTTGGATAGAATAATGTTTTTCTCTAATTGCTTGTTTTTTATCTGTGTGCAGCTGGAAAATTTTCTGGAGTTTCAGCTTCTACCCTTAGGGCTCGGTTTAAATCCAAAAATTTTGAAGGTTCATCTTCGAATACTGAAAAAATGGATGTAGGGGGTGAAGTTGACCAGCCCCCACCTAAGAAAAAGGGGATAGTTTTTAAGAAAAGGAAGACTGAGGTTGCTATTACTGCGGCGGAACAGGACAAAGAAGGTGTGATTCAACTTGAAGATCTATCTAGTTTTACTGTGTTTTATCTCCGCCATCATAAATGTAAATGAGTCATATTCTATCAAATGTCATAAATGTAAATGAGTTTTATTCAAAACAGTACCTTAACAACCTAACGTTGGCAAGCTAGCCTCGTTAAAACCTCCTTGAGCAAAATCCTTTTGGGAAAAATCTCAAGTGAGGAAAAAGAGTACTAGCATTCTGCTGTGCCTTAACTGTAATATTGCTTTAAAGAATAGACATTCCATGTACTTGGGATCTTTGTTCCATCCAAATGCTATAGTCTATAAGCTCCTCTCCCGAGGACTTCTAGTATGCGGTAGGGTCCGTCCCATGTTGCTGCGAGCTTCCCATGGGAAGATGGTCGGCGAGCTTCTTCTGTTTTCCTCAGCACCAGATCTCCGACATTGAAGGATCTTGGTTGAACTCGTTTCGCATGTCTTCGGCTTAGTTGTTGCTGTAGAGCTTGGTGGCGAATGGCTGCTGTATTCCTGATTTCTTCTATTAAGTCGAGTTCTGCTCTGCGAGCTTGATCATGATTCTCTGCTATCGTTCGTAAGGATTGTTGCGAAACTTCCAGAGGAATCATAGCCTCAGATCCATAGACCAATCTGAATGGGGTTTCCTTAGTTGATGTATGCACTGTAGTATTGTATGACCATAATACTTCTGGAACTAGCTCGGCCCAGAGCCCCTTAGCGTTGTCGAGCTTTTTCCTTAATGCGTGTAAGACGACCTTATTGGCGGCTTCAGCTAAGCCATTAGATTGTGGGTGTTTCACAGATGAGAAATGGTGATTTATCCTCAGTTTCTGCAAAAAATCTTTAAAATTATGATCGGTAAACTGCCGACCATTGTCTGTGACAACATGTCGAGGAATTCCAAATCGGCATATAATGTATTTCCAAACAAAGGATATCATCTGATAGGATGTGATTCTTGCCAGGGGCTGTGCTTCGATCCATTTGCTGAAGTAGTCGATAGCAACTACCAAATACTTCATCTGTCCAGGTGCAGTGGGAAACGGGCCGAGGATGTCAATCCCCCACTGGTTAAATGGCCAACTTACTACAGACTGATGAAGATGCTCGGCTGGGATGTTAATGATTGGTGCGTGCTTTTGGCATTGGTCACAAGTTCTAACCTTCTTTCTGCTATCCTCCCACAGACTCGGCCAATAAAAACCTGCTCGAAGTATTTTCTGTGCCAGGCTTCTTGCCCCCGAGTGTATGCCACATATTCCTTCATGAGCCTCGGCTAAGACAAGATCAGCTTCATTCCTGTCCAAACATTTCAAAAGTGGTCGGGAGTACCCCCGCCTATATAAAACGTTATTCATTAATGTGAAAAAAGAGGCTTGTCGCCGAAATCTTTTTTTATCTGAGATCTCTTTCGGAAGAGAGCCATCTTTTAGATATTGTATGTAAGGTAGTTGCCAACTAGTCTCATTGACCGCGTTTAAAGTGTTAATGATGTGTATGCTCGGCTTATCTAAAGTTGACTGTAATAGTGTTGCTGTTTGTGACTGTGTAGTGGCTAATTTTGATAAAATGTCAGCCCTATGATTCTGGTCTCTGGGAATGTGGCGAATTTCTATTTTTTGAAAACCATTTACCAACTGCTGAACCAGTTCTAAGTATTTCAATAAAAGTTGATCTTTAGTTTGAAAGACCTGATTTACTTGTTGGACTACTAATAACGAATCACAATAAACCTTTAAGCTGGCGATGTGTAAATCAATTGCTAACCTGAGCCCCGCGATGAGGGCTTCGTATTCGGCCTGATTATTGCTAGCTTTGAAGGAGAACCGAAGAGAATGCTCGAGGATTATACCTTCTGGACTCTCTAATAGTATTCCTGCCCCTGACCCTTGTGGGTTTGAAGCTCCGTCCACAAACAAGATCCAATCGGGGCTCTGTTCATCCATACATGGTTGGGTAAGTTCGGCCACAAAATTGGCTAAGTATTGGGATTTAACGGACCCTCTCGGTTGGTATTGGATGTCAAATTCAGAGAGCTCAATGGCCCATTTGATAAGTCTGCCTGCTAATTCTGGTTTCGAGAGGACTTGCCGAAGGGGTTGTTCGGTCTTGACAATGATGGTATGCCCCTGGAAATATGGTCGGAGTCGTCTCGAAGAGAAGACTAAGGCCAGCGTGAGCTTTTCCAGCCTCGGGTAGCGAAGCTCGGCGCCCTGCAGTGATTTACTTACAAAATAGATCGGCTGTTGACCTTCCTGCGTTTCTGTTACAAGGACAGAACTTATTGCCATATCAGTAATAGACAAGTATATATACAATGGCTCATTAGGCTTTGGTTTTTGTAAAACGGGTGGTTTTGAAAGGAATTGTTTTAAGTTTTGAAATGCGGCTTCACAGTTTTCGGTCCATTCAAAATGTTTGGTGTTCTTTTTTAAACATCGGAAAAAAGTAAGAGACTTTGATGCCAAACAGGGTAGAAATCTGGATAAGGCCGCGAGTCGTCCTGTTAGCCGTTGAACGTCCTTTATTGTTTTTGGACTCTGCATATCAAGGATCGCCTGACATTTTTCCAGATTTGCTTCGATTCCTCGGCTGGTGAGGATAAATCCAAGGAATTTTCCTCCGCGAACACCGAACGCACACTTTTCGGGATTTAATCTCATATTGTATCGTCGGATCTGTCCAAAAATCTCGGCTAGGTCATGAATGTGAGAGTTGCCGACCATGGTTTTGGCGACCATGTCGTCCACATAAACTTCGATATTCCGACCTATTTGGTTCTCGAAGACCTTATTCATGAGTCGCTGATATGTTGCACCTGCATTCTTTAAACCAAAAGGCATAACATTATAGCAATAATTACCATATTCAGTTATAAAGGCAGTCTTTTCTTTGTCAGATGGATGCATGAGGATCTGGTTATAGCCAGAATATGCGTCCATAAAGCTTAATGAACTATAACCACAAGAATTGTCAACTAAAGTGTCAATGCAGGGCAAAGGATAAGCATCTTTAGGACACGCCTTATTTAGGTCAGTAAAATCGACGCACATGCGCCACTTACCGTTACTCTTTTTTACCATAACAACATTGGCGAGCCATGTTGTAAACCTGATTTCTTTGATGAAGTTAGCGGTAATGAGCTTTTTGACCTCGGCAAGGGATGCAAGGCGTTTTTCCGCTCCGAGGTTTCTTTTCTTTTGGGAGACTGGGCGAGCTTCTGGGTTAACTACCAATTTGTGCGTAATAACAGATGGATCTATTCCTGGCATATCGGCAGGCGTCCAAGCAAATAAGTCGGCATTCTCTTGCAAAAACCTTATGAGTGATTCTTGCTCTCCCTTACTGATTGATGTCCCCATATAGGTGAATTTTGCAGGGTCCTCGGTTAGGGCGACCTTTGTTAAGTCCTCGTTTGGCATTGGCCGATCTTTGAAGTCGGCTCCTGGGTCGATTTCTGTCAACCTTGGCTGGTCAGGTTGTATGGAGTTGACCTGCACCATGTTGCTCTTTTTGATGGGCTTCAAGCTTGTATTATAGCATTGCCGAGCTTCATGGAGGTCGCCATGGATGGTTGCTACTAAATTATCCTGCACAGGGAACTTAACACAAAGGTGAATTGTAGACACGATTGCTGTAAATTTATTTAAAAATGGTCTACCTAATATAAGATTATAAGGACTAAAGCAGTCGACTACAAGATATTGAATGTCTTGTGTCTTAAATAATGGATGCTCACCGAGTGTGGTTTGTAACCACACGGAACCCAGAACAGAGACTCGCTCCCCTGAAAATCCGACCAAGTCTCCATGGTACGGTTGTAGAATTTTGTTACTTAGTTTCATTTTTTCGAACGTAGTAAAGAATAAGACATCGGCACTGCTTCCGCGATCAAGAAGTACTTTGCGGACTATTAAATCCCCCAACTGAATAGAAATCACCACTGGATCGTCATAATTAGGATCAGTATGATTAAAGTCGATTGAACCGAAAGTCATTTCTGGGAAATCCTGGATTGGGTGAGGAACTTTAGGAGCATCTGTAACGGCCAACATGGCCCTGTAAGTTCTTTTTCGGGCCGAGCTTGTATGTCCGCCTCCCGCATATCCTCCTGAAATACAATTGATAATTCCTCTGGGCTGGGCTGGTGCCTTATCTTTTTCTTTTGATGAGGGGCTTGCTGCCGCAAGGTCAGAAGCCGAGGTTACATTCTTCTGCATACGTCCTGTGATAAACTTGTCGAGATGACCTTGTCTCGCTAGGCGTTCTAGGAGATCTTTAGCGATCACACATTCATCGGTTGTGTGTCCATGTTTCTGATGAAAAGTACAATATTTGGATTTATCGACAGTCTTGGATTCCGGGTAAGCGCCGGCCTTACGAGGAGGCTTGATTAATTTGGAGTTGAGTATTTATTTGATAATGTCGTCTCTCTTTGCGTTGAATTGGGTGTATGATTCATAACGGGGAACTGGCTTGAATGATTTCTTACTGTCCCGGGGCTTATCATCATCCTTGACGGCGGCTGATTTTTCTGCTTTGCGGGCCTGCCGAAGCTCTTCAACATCTATCTGCCCCTTGGCTTTTTCGCGAAACTCTGCCAGGGTTCTCGATTTACTCACAGCAATTGTTTCTTGGAATTTGCCCGGACGAAGACCGCTTTTAATGGCATGGAGGTGGACTTCAGGATGAAGGTCGGGGATTCTCATGGCGATCTTCGTAAAACGTGTAATATAATCTTTCAGGCTTTCTTGTGGGCCTTGCTTGATGGTCGTCAGGT
Source organism: Arachis hypogaea (assembly GCF_003086295.3). NCBI lineage: Eukaryota > Viridiplantae > Streptophyta > Magnoliopsida > Fabales > Fabaceae > Arachis > Arachis hypogaea. The sequence continues at coordinate 114,258,266 of NC_092045.1, forward strand.
AGTCAGAATCATGCAAGTATATTGCGGATGCTGCAAAGTGATCCTCAAACTGCTTGGCTAGTTCTTGGAAACGTGATATTGAATCTGTAGGCAGAGAGCAAAACCAGTCAAGTGCAGGACCATCTAAAAAAGAGGGAAAACAACGACATAAAATAGGGTCGGATGCACCGTTAACGATCATAATAGATCGGAATTTTTTAATATGCTGCTTCGGGTCTCCCATCCCATCATAAGGGGTTAAAGTTGTTGGCAAGGTGAACTGTCTTGGGAGTTGAAAATTCATGATGTCGGCCGTAAATGGGCCAGTAGAGTTGTCGCGCTCTTCTTCCTCGGCGTTTGGTTGGGCCTCCTCGGTTCCATGGGCCCCTTCCTCCTCCTGTTGAGGTGTTTCGGAGACATGGGTCGGTATCGATTGGCGCTCATGATTTTCTTCTCGGTTGTGGCGATCATTGTTATGCTCCAGCCGAGCATTGACTAGTTGCGCGATTTGATCCTGCATTCTTTGATTTTTCTCCGCCATCCGTTGATTTGCTTGCTGAAGCTCAGTCACCATCCGTAGGAGCTCGGATGAGGTTGGGGGAGGAACATCAGCCATGAATGTATTTAGGGATTTTTTTGGGGCCTTTGCGAGTGGTATTTCAAGGTATGGCCCCACGGTGGGCGCCAAATGTTCTTGCCTTGTTATTCCGAGGTATAGCTCGTCCTCTGATAAGGTCGGCGAACTCCTGAAGTGGATCAAGATATACGTTGGCAGCGGATGAACAATGAGGGTGGGTACCTGCAAAAGCACTCCGACGCTCAAGTTAGTGTTAAATGGATGATAGATCTTAACTTAGAAAAATATGACTTACCCCTCTCGACTTTTCTTGTCTACTTTATATTAGTGTAAATGGTCGACCGTTTTCCTTGGGTTGTAACGCCCGGGAGGAGGATTAATTGTGAATCCGACGTTATTGGTTAATGATTATTTATGGTTATGATGAAATCATCGGTTATGATCGGATCTTAGGTGTTACCGAGCTATAACTTGTAACCGATGTTTACTGGTCATATCAACTGGTATCAATTCGGATGAATTAAATTATAATTCATCTAAAATCTAAGAACTCAAACCAAGTTCAACAAATTGTACCTATGTTTATACTTATAAAATACCACTAAATTAAAACCAAACTTACTTAACTTCTAAGAACTAACTCAACTTAGAGAATGAGGACTCTGTGAACTAATCCCAAATTCATACCTCTGAAAACCCATATTACAAAGAAACAAAATTTTAATTTTTCTTAACTTATCTTTTTTGTCTTTTTTAGGTTTGACTTTTTCTATATTCCACTCATAAACATTAGTTTACCATATATATATTGCTTTTGATGGTCGTGAATCTTTTGTATCTTCCTTATTATTTCTGGTTTTGGTTGTTGATTTGATATGGTATTTATTATGCTTTCAAAGCTCCACCTTCCTGATTTGGTGAGTCAAGCGTTTATTCAATTATATCAATAATGTTTTCCATACACTTCAAGTAATATATTTTTTTTATATTTTGGTAATACTATTTTAAGTAATATTTTTTAAAAGATATTATTTAACAATAAAAAATATTATTTTAATTTTAATAATATTTTTTAAAATATTATATATAGTTACGGTAATTATCATAATATAATCATATTACCTTTTAGAAATATACATGCTTAGAACAATAAATAATTATTGGTAAAAAAAAATATTCCCCAAAATATTAATTATGTCATCAAAATATCAAATTGATCACATGGAATTTAAAATTCCACCAACTAAAGCCCCAATTAAATTAATTAATATGAAAATGCAATGTTAAAGCAACAAAAGTACTTTGTGGTTAAACAAAAGGATTTTTTTTCTTAGCTACGTTATGAAAGTTCAATTCTTGTTTTTGGTATTAAAAATTGTTTAAAACTCTAAACTAGTTGTCTAATTTATTGAAATGATTACAAATTAGTAATGAATTAATAGCCATATTAAATCATATTCAACCATAACTTTGGGGTGGTGAATTAAAAAAAAACAGCAAACAGCCAAGTATAATAATAATAATAATAATAATAATAATAATAATAATAATAATAATAATAATAATAATAATAATAATAATAATAATAATAATAATAATAATAATAATAAAATAAATAAATAAATAAGCGAGGGAGGTGACCCATCGGCCATCACTGATTCATCACCAACTTCTTCAATCACCAACCACGGAGACAGTTTAGTCCCTTACCAAACGCTTGACGTACCACAACTTACTTAAAAAATAATTAGGAGAATGATTAGAAAATTTCTTTAAAACTATCTTATTGTTCAAAGAGTAAATGAAGAAAGAATTGTGCTATTTTTTCTCACAGTTTAGTCCCTTACCAAATTCTTGCAAGTTGTTATCAAGTTCACTCAGCTGGATGGTTTTTGTTTTGAGCAGAAAATATACATTTTTTTGCTATATTAATGTCTGTTATTAGTTGTTTTAATTTTTTTAAATATAAAACTTATAATTTATTTAGTTTTAAAATATTATTAAACACAATGAATAGTTAAATACTTTATATTAATAATTGATTAGGTTATTAAATAGAAACACATTTAATGGAAAAAATACCTGTAGAAACTTTAAAATAACATCATTAAATTTATAACTTTTATTGTAAGTTTTATTATTTTAAGTTAAAAGTGATTAAATATTTATTTTTTGGGTAAACAACAAAAATACATCTGAATTATTTTGTCGCTAAAAAAATCTCTAAATTTTGTTATTAATAAAAATATTTTTAAATTATTTAAAAATGTGACAAAAATATATATTTTATTTTATGTTAACAAAAAAGAGTGATGTGATAAATGAAATTTCATATATGACAATTGACAAGTGAGAATCAGACGTTAACAAGTGAGATATGTCATGTTTTTTTCATTAACAAAATATATATTTAATTATGATAAAATATTATTAATACGTTTTTAAATTATTTGAGAATATTTTTTTCACTACAGAAATAATTCAAAATTATACTTATTATTTATTATCTTACTAACTTTATATTCCATTTGATATATCAGATATTTGTGTTGTAGAAATAGTTAGGTGAAAGATAATGCAAAATGTTGTTAAGAGGCAGTAGTGTTTTGTTTTCACATTCTGAAATCTGAATTGAATTGTTTCTGTAATGAATCTGAAAACGGTGGCGGTTTGGTATGTTAGTTGGTCACAAAAATTTGTTATAAATACGTCGAAGATCACTCCTCACTCGTGGCGCTCTTCTCTCTTCTTCACACACACAAACAAAGAATTGGTCTCTACAACTCCCACAATTCAAGGGTACGATACGACACTCCCTCTCCTTCGTTCATCAAACTCCATTTTCCCCCATTAAATATCCCTTCATTACACGCTCTTCACCTTCCTTAAGCTTCTTTTTCTTCTCTTTTCTAACTAACTACATTTTTTTTTGGTTTCTTATATTCACTTGATAACACATTCGTTCATTCTTATTGTTATTGTTGTAATCCTGGTAAATGTTAACGCTTACATGCATGCGCCCCATTCTTTTCGATTCTGCAAGATATTTTGTGGTTCCGATTCGGTGATTATTTGAATTGTTTTTAATCTATAGATCTAACCATAGCTTTTGCTCTCCCAAATTCATTTCTTACACTTCAATTTTCATGGCTTAATTAGTAATAATAATGATAGTAATTCAACAGTGTTGTTTTCAAACATTGTAATTTATGAACATGATTTGTTGTAAGGAAATGGATTCTGTGTATCATTTTGTTGAATTTTTTGCAACCAATTTAAAAGATCATAATTTTGGGCTCTCATAATTGAATAACCTCCAACTGATATGTAACCTTGAAAAATAAATAGAAGCTTATGATTATTGAGTTTTTTTGTTCTTAATTTCTTTATCCTGTATGTGCATGTTCTGTTTGTAGGTGAATATGTTATAAGAATTTAAACTAATTATGTATGTGTTAAAAAATAAAATAGATTTGAGCATTCCTAATATCCCTCTACAAAATCATAACACATGTGACTAGTCAATTTAATTTGAATGACTTTATGGTTTTAAATCCAAGTTCACTCTTGGTAACTGTGTTTCAATATTGTGTTTTTGCTGTTTATGCTATTCTATTGAGACCTTGGTGCGGATTATGGTTGTATCTGCTTTATTTTCTTCAATTATCTGCAATTTTTGCTGTTAGCTTATGTAAACTTCTTATGTTGTGTTAATTTTGTAAAGTTTCACACATAAACAACTGAGATTTGGTTGCATATTCTGTCCTGATGTACCAGAACAATGGCATCCCATATTGTTGGATATCCTCGCATGGGCCCAAAGAGAGAGCTAAAGTTTGCTTTGGAGTCATTCTGGGAGGGGAAGAGCAGCGCCGAGGATTTGAGGAAGGTGGCTGCTGATCTAAAGGCATCCATCTGGAAGCAGATGGCAGATGCTGGGATCAAGTACATCCCCAGCAACACTTTCTCATGGTATGATCACATGCTCGACACCAGTGCCTTGCTTGGCGCCGTTCCACCCAGATATGGTTGGAGTGGTGGAGAGATTGGGTTTGATACCTACTTCTCCATGGCTAGAGGTAATGCCTCAGTGCCTGCTATGGAGATGACCAAGTGGTTCGACACCAACTAGTAAGTGATGAATAATGGCTATTACTTTTTGTTGTTTGCTTTTTCGTGATGCCATAGTTTTATTGATCAGAATTCTGATCTGTTGTATATGTGCATTGATCCAGCCACTTTATTGTCCCTGAATTGGGACCTGATATGAACTTCACTTACGCTTCCCACAAGGCAGTAGACGAGTACAAGGAGGCCAAGGCAGTATGTATTATTTGTATTAAAATTATTCTCATTGACTATTTATCACTTGGAAACGTTAGGTTAGGTATTGGGAGCTTACTTAAGCAGAGATTTTGAGATTATTGCTATAAGTAAATTTCTTTTTGTTTTTGGTTAATTCCATCTTTCATGTGCCAACTTTTTGTTCTACGTAACGTAGTTCATTACAATATTGAATACTTAATTTCTTTTGCAGCTTGGAGTAGATACAGTTCCAGTCCTTGTTGGTCCGGTAACATACTTGTTGCTCTCTAAACCTGCCAAGGGTGTTGATAAATCCTTTTGTCTTCTTTCTCTTCTCCCGAAAGTCCTTGCAGTCTACAAGTAATGATTTAACTTGCATACAGCTATTAAATTTTATACCTTCGTGATTATATTCATGTTATTTCTCTAACTTGCTTATAACTATGAACTCAGGGAGGTTGTGGCTGATCTTAAGGCAGCTGGTGCTTCATGGATTCAATTTGATGAACCTGCCCTCGTCTTAGATCTTGAGTCAAAAGAATTGCAAGCATTTACTACAGCATACTCAGAATTTGCGTCTGCTTTATCTGGATTAAATGTACTTATTGAGACTTACTTTGCTGACGTGCCCGCTGAGGCTTACAAGACCCTCACATCTCTAAGTGGCGTCACAGCATTTGGATTCGATTTAGTCCGAGGAACTAAGACTCTTGATTTGATTAAGGGTGGATTTCCTAGTGGAAAGCACCTCTTTGCTGGAGTGGTTGATGGAAGGAACATTTGGGCTAATGATCTATCTGCTTCTTTGAATACATTAAAGAGTCTTGAGGGCATTGTGGGTAAAGGTATATCACAATTACACATTCTATGCAAAATTTTGGGAGACCTCTGCAGTTAATATAGTCATATGATATCCTTATTTTCTAAATGGTGTGCAGATAATCTTGTTGTGTCCAGCTCTTGCTCACTTCTTCATACTGCTGTTGATCTTGTTAATGAGACCAAGTTGGATAATGAGATCAAATCATGGCTGGCTTTTGCTGCCCAAAAAGTTGTTGAAGTAAATGCGTTGGCTAAAGCATTGTCTGGTCAAATGGATGAGGTAACGTTCATTCTACTTACTGCAGTTCACATTAGTGATTAGACATGATAAGTTTTTAAATAACTGGATGATATTTGTAGCCCATAAAATTGTAGCTTCTTTGTTGCAGAAACTACAAATATTCACAGCAAAATGAAATTGTTATCTCTCTTCCAAGTTGTTTTTGTTTTACTTTTTTTCTCTCCCTAATGCTACGTCATTCATGTAATCATCTTCTTGTGGTTTCCTTTCCAGGCCTTCTTTTCTTCTAATGCTTCAGCTCTGGCTTCAAGAAAGTCTTCTCCAAGAGTGACTAACGCAGATGTTCAGAAAGCTGTGAGTGCTTATGTTTTGTTGTTTCGGTTCTGATGCTCATTTTTGTTTAGTTGACTCTGGTGAAATTTATTCTCATTACTTATGACTTCTTTCCTTTCCCTCTCAGGCTGCTGCTTTGAAGGGTTCTGACCATCGCCGTGCTACGAATGTCACTGCTAGACTGGATGCTCAGCAAAAGAAGCTTAACCTTCCAATCCTTCCGACCACCACGATTGGATCCTTCCCTCAGACTGTAGAACTGAGGAGGGTGCGCCGAGAATACAAGGCCAACAAGTAACATATGCTTAGAGTATCCAGACTTGTTTATTTGAGTATGCCCTTTTTTATTTATTGACTAATATTCTACTTTTCAGGATCTCTGAGGATGAATATGTTAAAGCAATTAAGGAGGAAATCCGCAAAGTTGTTGAACTTCAAGAAGAGCTTGACATTGATGTCCTGGTACATGGGGAGCCTGAGGTCCGTTCTATATTCTTCATCTCTCTCTTTCTGAAGAATATCATGCTCTTCCTATACTTTCTAACCATAATGCGATGTTTCCAATTCCAATTAGGCTTCCACTAATTACTGATCTCTTTTGTTGCAGAGGAATGATATGGTTGAGTACTTTGGTGAGCAACTCTCAGGCTTTGCCTTTACTGTAAATGGGTGGGTGCAGTCTTATGGATCCCGTTGTGTGAAGCCACCAATCATCTACGGTGATGTGAGCCGCCCAAAACCAATGACCGTTTTCTGGTCATCAGCTGCACAGAGCATGACCAAGCGTCCAATGAAGGGAATGCTTACTGGCCCCGTCACTATTCTCAACTGGTCTTTTGTTCGTAATGATCAGCCAAGGTATATACCCAAGGCCTAAAAGAATAAACTTCAAATACATTCAGGAAAATGGAAATAACTTGGAATCAGCATGTTGTTAGTCCTAAGATGGTTTAAAAATTCATCTACAGATCCGAGACTACCTATCAGATTGCCTTGGCTATCAAGGATGAAGTAGAAGACCTTGAAAAGGCAGGTATTACTGTTATCCAAATTGATGAGGCTGCTTTGAGAGAAGGTTTGCCGTTGAGGAAGTCGGAGCAAGCCGATTACTTGAAGTGGGCAGTTCATTCCTTCAGGATCACCAATATTGGTGTGCAAGATACTACTCAGGTAGGTCCCAATTACAGATTTGTTCTGTTTTCTATTTTTCTTCTACATTCAATAATCTTGTATATATTTGGCAGATCCACACCCACATGTGCTACTCAAACTTCAATGACATCATCCACTCAATCATTGATATGGATGCTGATGTGATCACCATTGAGAACTCACGTTCAGATGAGAAGCTACTATCAGTGTTCAGAGAAGGAGTGAAGTATGGAGCTGGAATTGGACCTGGGGTGTATGACATTCACTCCCCAAGAATACCACCAACGGAAGAAATTGCTGAGAGGATCAACAAGATGCTTGCAGTGCTTGAGAAGGACATTTTGTGGGTCAACCCTGACTGCGGGCTCAAGACCCGCAAGTACCCGGAGGTGAAGCCTGCACTCACAAACATGGTTGAAGCTACTAAGGTCATCCGCAAGCAGCTTGGCAAGTGAACACTGTAGGAAAGGAGAGTATCAGTAGCCAACAGAGATGGTTCTGCTTATATTTGCTGTTTTGTGTGTGTTGAAATAACCGAGTTTTTAGTTTATAAAAGTTTTAGGTGCTTAGTTTGGGGATGCTCTGAGCAATTCTTCCCCCTTCCCCACCGAGCCTTATACTGCTAGATAAACATTTTGTATTTTTTTAGCATTGCTCAATCTTTATTGATATGCAATCGCAGCTATTAGTTTTGTTCCATCCAGTATAATTGGATTCCGATGTAGCCTTGTTCACCAATCTTGAGAGAAGAATATGAAAGCTTCAGTTTATAAAAAAAAAAATTATGTTATTGTTTTGGTATCCCTGAACTTCGCCTTGGTAGATGATATCAAGTAATGCTTCAGAGTGTGTACATGCAGAAAATACTCCGACTATCAAATCAATGTTTATTCCAGCTATATTTTCAAAAATATAAGAGAAAGAATTAGAATCATTCTACCTCTTTGCCTTATTACCCATGTAATTATATAATTTAGATAGAGATACTGTTCACTGTTATGGTTACAAACATTATCGATGTATAATCCGGTTTAAATAAGAATTAGTGTATATTATTATTTGGTATCAACAATGTCCCAAAACATCCTTTTATTCTCTTACAACTATTCAGTTGTTAGTCCGACCTATGATGAGCAGATCGATTATTATAAAAAAATTCGGTTATTCTATTATATCAAGTGTAACTATTTTAATGTAAAAAGTTAATCGAAAATCGGCCTGCCAAACCAGTCTATGCAAAGTAAAAATCCCTTGACAAAGAACCTATCAAAACATATAGCAATCCATTTGCCTTTTTGGCTTATGGGAATGGAGGATATCGTAAAAAACTAAAAGAACTTATTAAAATAATAAATCATAAAAACATTAATATTTAATCAATTTAAAATAATAAATCACAAAAAAATTGTTTTTTAGATTATATATAAAATATATTATTTTATTATATTCAATTTAACTTTAGATGAATCTCAATTGAACTTTGAGTTTTTAATTTTATTAATTTAATGATTGGTTTAATTTTTAAAATTTTAATTTTATTTGAGAATTCTTTTTTCTACTTTAGACAAAAAATTCATAGTTACCAAAAGAGTACTCCTTATTTGGGTGTAAAACTGACAATTTTAAAATTTTACTCTTAAACCAAAAAATAAAAATCAAATTTTATTAACCAAAAAAAAAAAAGAAAAATTTTCATGATAGGGGACCAATAGAATATAAAACTTTCTTACTAGTAAGTATAAAATGGTCAAAGTGTTGGTATTTCCGGTGCCAAAATTCGTACGAAGTAGTAATTCTTCCATTAATCAATTAAGGAAATTTCCTGTTCTGTACCAAATCTAATCCCTTAGATGCAGACACCATACAGATTTCTAAGAAAGTCAGCATGAAGACTCTACCCTGAACAATTGAACCTGAGAGATTCCTGATGCTGCAGCGGAAGCACGTGAGGCGGAGGTAGGTAACAGTAGCACTTCCATAATAAAACACTAAAATAGAGTGACAAAAGAATAATTTGGAATCAGAATTCAGAAAGAAGGCACCGCACACCCACAATACGAAATGTACAAAACGAAGGTGCAAGAATTGTGCCAGAAGAGGTCATGGAACTTGCCGGATTACGAAACCACCAGAGACGGCCCCGATCATAACCCTCGCTTCACTGCCGCCGTCACTGTTAACGGAATCCGTTACGAGACGCCGTCACCGTGCCGGAATTCGAAGGAAGCTCAGAACAATGCCGCTATGCTCGCCTTCGAGCATCTCTCTTCCCAACAGCCCTCCGTCATAAACCCTTCCCCTCCTCCTTTCCCCCCAAAGCCCAGGCTCATGCTTAGGCCCAAGCCCAAGCCCAACAACATTCCAATCACCGGCACTCCTACTCTCCCAGGCTTGGATTCTTTCCCCCAACCCACCCTCTTCCCGGGACTCTCTTCTTTCCCGCAGCATCCTTCTCTCTTTGCTCATTCCGCTGCTTCATCGGCTCCTTCGCCTCACTGTACGTCTTTTCTTTGCATTCTCAAACATTTGTGATATCAAATCAGTGATTCTGATAATGAATTGGTTTTTTCCTCACTGAAATTATCTGATTTTGTACTTGTTTGAATTGAAGATGCATGGATAAGATCTTATTGAACATTGTTAAAATGAGATTGATTTTGGTATATTTCAGGTACCCCTGGTATCAACAACATACTACCCACAAGTAAAGTGTTGCCACAGAAATTAGAAGGAGGATGCCAAATTTCTCAGATAACTGGCCCTGTTACAGCTGCTAGAGATACCGTGACAACAGCAGATCGGAAAAGTGAGTTAACTGCTCTTTCTCCGCTTCCTTTTATTGTTAGTTTGTTTGATTAGTTTGACATTTAATTTGTTTAGCATGCTTATATGCTAAAATTATTTCCATAGGTTCTTTCTTTTCTCAATTTAATGATCCAAAATGATGAATGATTCACAAGTTTGCATGTGGTACGAAATTTGAATTGTGATTTGACAATTCTTGTTAGTATTGTATCTATTTAGTTATGTATATATTTATGCATGTGAGTGTATGATTGAATGGTGGACCAAAATTTGTGGTTTATATCTTTTTTGTTGATACTTGTTAAGTTGTATAAATTCTAATTTGTCATTCTAGGAAAAAGACTTTAGCTGTAGTTGTCTATTTTGATTAGGTATATTTCATGATCCATTTTCTTGTATGACACTCATGGTTTGATATAGTTGGTATTCCATATATACACATATTTTAATTTAGAAGTTTTGTTGTTATATTCTCTTCCCGTTGTATTTGTTACAGGTATGGCACACTTGTACAAGAATCAACTACAAAACTATGCTCAAAAGCAAAACCTACCGTTACCGGTGTACACTTCCGAGTGGGAGGGCCCTCCTCATGCCATGCGTTTCAAGTGCAAAGTCACAATTGATGGACAGACCTACGAATGTCCTACCGCCTTTTCTAAATTGAAGGATGCTGAACATGCAGCAGCTGAAGTTGCTTTATTGTCATTATTGTCGGGAGGATTTCAAGAGGTTAGTCTTAATCACTTGTAGCCATTTATTGAAATTTCTTGTATAACATCTTAATTCTTTTTCTTAATGCTGCTTGCATTGATATGATTTCTGAAAAAATTCAGGATAATTCCGTGTTATACAAGAACCTTTTACAAGAATTGGTCCAAAAGGAAGGATTTAGCCTGCCTGCTTATAATACAGAAAGATTTGGCGAGGCTCATATTCCGATATTTATTTCACACGTGGAAGTTGAAGGGGAGGTTTTTACTGGACAAGAAGCCAAAACCAAGAAACAGGCAGAGATTAGTGCAGCAAAGGTTGCATACACCACTTTAAAAGAAAGATCTGGCGAGGCTCATATTCCGACATTTATTTCACACGTGGAAGTTGAGGGGGAGGTTTTCACTGGACAAGAAGCCAAAACCAAGAAACAGGCAGAGATTAGTGCAGTAAAGGTTGCATACAGCACTTTAAAAGAAAGATCTAGCGAGGCTCATATTCCGACATTTATTTCACACGTGGAAGTTGAAGGGGAGGTTTTCACAGGACAAGAAGCCAAAATCAAGAAACAGGCAGAGATTAGTGCAGCAAATGTTGCATACACCACTTTAAAAGAAAGATCTGGCGAGGCTCATATTCCCACATTTATTTCACACGTGGAAGTTGAAGGAGAGGTTTTCACTGGACAAGAAGCCAAAACCAAGAAACAAGCAGAGATTAGTGCAGCAAAGGTTGCATACACCACTTTAAAAGAACGAAAAGGTAGTTTCATAGTTTTCCATTTTATAATATGTCCATAAATATGGATCTGAATATTTATTGACCTATGGATGCTGAGGACTGATCATCATTGAAATGCAATAAGTGAACTTCTACACAACTTAGGTTCCTACTCTTGCTGCATATTACATGTAGAACCCTCTGAATCTAGCCATAGAAAATAGATAAGCAGCAAGAGGAGGATTAAATGAGCTGCATATTCCATTAAACCAACTGAGGCAGGGAACTCTGCTTTAGTTGTTTATTTTTTTAATTATTTTTTGCATTTAACTCCAAATAAATGTGACTATATAGAATATTTGGAACCTGTAAAGCACAAAATTCGCCAAAGAATTTGTATTGTTACTATTATTATATTTTTATTAAGGTGCAAGCGCCTGGTATCTTGGTATTTACTCTGAAATGCTGGTTGTTTTATTTCTGCTTGGTGTTTTGATCAGGCAAGTCAGAGCAGAGTTCTTTACTCCCTTTGTTAGATCATCCGCAGAAAGCTCCTGAACCTGAGTCATTGCCTGACTGCTCAGATTCAACTGTCCAAACTGAATTCCAGCATCATGCTAATCCAAACTATCCTGTAATTCCTGGAGTAATCTCATCAAGCCAACCTAACAAAAGTAAGGGTAAGTCCTCAAAACTATTTTCATTCTTACTCGCTGCCCTTTTCTGAAACAAGATTGTGGGAAATCTCAGAAGCTTTCCTGAATTTTGTAAATTCTCTGGTATCTTAAGGCCAAATACTATATTCTTTAGCATTCGAGAATATATAAGTTAGATCATAATGTTAATGATAAAGAATTAAGAATTCAAGGTAAGATCATTATAGTCAATCTATTAAATAACTAAACTGCCATTAGCCTTTTTTGGGACAACAACGAATTGGTAAGTTTGCAATGGTTTTTCACTTGGTTGCAAATACAGTAGTAAACAGAATCCAATATGCTCTTAGAAAGTCCTGCTTTTAGTGTTATTGTAGGTCTTTTTAGATCAGAACTTCACCCAATTCAATTAATTAGTTCAATGTCTAGCTTATCACTTCAAAGACAGCAAAAGGTTGCTTTCTAAACATCTATTAAAACTGTCTTGGTTTGTCCATCATATGGTGGACGATATGCTGCACTCAATTTAAGAAAGGTTTTGGACAATTTCCAGGAGCGCTAAGCATAAGAATCCTTGAGGATGCTGCAGTTTCTGGCCTCCCACTGTTGATGTTTGGAAATGTTGTGCTAATAGCTTTAGTGCCTTTTGCCACCTATAATGACAGATTTTTCGCCTTTGTACAGTGACCTGTAGCTACATAAGGGCATGATTGATTTCCTTTATTATTTTCGATGTTTACTATATTTATAATTTTGCGAAGAAAAAATAGAAAATATGATAAATAGGATTTTGTTGTTTTCGCTTTTCCTAGTTTTCAGGGATAAACCGATTCAGTTGATTTATTGTGCGTAATTCATTGATAAGTTCATTTGACACAGAAAAACAATGTGTTAAAGTTTGCTGTAACTCTCTGACCAAAAAAATAAAAGAAAAGAAGAGAAGAGTTTGTGCTAACCCATGCACTGCCATTCCATCTCCAGAGCCCGTTGTTACAAAGAAGAAAGGGTCCTCCTCTGCATCTGGATGTGCAAATGGCAGCATGAAGGACTCTTTCTCATCAGTTGTCAAGGCGGCTGCAGCCACACCTTCACTCTCAGACAGCAAGAATGTGGCTTCCAACACAAACAATATGCCTTCCACTGCATCAAGCTCCCCAGGACCCAGAAAAAGGATGGTAGTTTACTCGCGGGAGACTAATATGGAAGTTGAAGGAGGTGGCACTTTGATGCCAATTAGTGATGACAAATGGGCTGCTTACGAATATTCCCATTGAGAACTAAATTGGTAGAAGAATCTGCAGACTTGCTTGTAATGTGTATCATAGTTTTGCGAGTCTGAAATGGATTGTGTTTGGCAAGACCATGCTATTTATCAAATTTGGGGGATCAAATCTTTAGATGAAAAGAACTTTAAAGGGCGTAACTAATACTTTGAATATAATGAAAAAAAAGAACTTTTTTAAGATGTCTTTTATCATGCAAAACTTATCATATCATTGGCCTCAATATTTTTTCCACTAAACACAAAAACTCAGCTACAGGGATCCTACAAATTTTGGTGCAAGTGCTCTAAAAAAGTTTCTTGGTTTTAATCTGATCATTCAAATTTTATCCAGAGAAAATTCCTATAAATCCTTAAGGTCTAGTATAACTGGAGAGTATTGTTATAATATCAATCTAATTAGATCAATATTCTAATCATGATTGTAGTTGCTCGTTAAGTGAAAACAGAAGAATAGTTTGTATCTAATTTCTTTGAGCAGTGTATCCATTTTTGCTATCCCGATTTTAATGAAAGTCCAATATTTTTTAAACATTAAATTAAATTAAATTGCAATAAACACCTTATTTTTCAAGCGTTGACATATAATATATATTATATCTCTTCTTATATTCCTCATATGTGCCATTTGCACATTCTTATTTTCTAGCGCCTGCAACTGTTCACATCTTGATTAAATATAAAATTGTTTCCCATCGTGTAAACCAATGTTCTTGCTTTCACCCTCCCTCAGTTGCGGAAGAAGCCGCCCTATGCCGGTTCCTCCACTTTCTTATATTATTTTCTACTTTTCATCAAATGTTGCCTTCATCAACATTCTAATATCACCATGACACCATACTACATCCTATATATATTGATCAGCCAGAAAATGCAAACTCGTAGCTAGCTAGCTATTTATCAATATGAACACTAATTATTATGGTTAAAAGAAACATTGTTTGAGAATTTTCGGTACTTAATATTATTAGCTTCTTTTTTCATCTAGCTTAATTAATTAAGATTAAATGGCGTCATCATCAGCTCGCTTAGCCTTGATTGTTGTCTCCATGGGTTTGCTTTGGTCGGTCGGTACAGCAACTGATTACGTTGTGGGTGATGACAAGGGATGGTCTCTTGATTTCAATTACACACAGTGGGCACATGATAAAGATTTCCACGTCGGTGACCGCCTCGGTATGTTTAGTAAAAAAAATTCAACTACTAGATAAATTATTCATATAAAATATAAATTAAAAATAAATAAAATAATATATATTTATATTTAAATATAAATAATAATTAAAATTTATTAAAAAATCTTTTAAATTAAATTTATCATAAAATTATTTATTTTAAAAATTTAAACTAATAAAAAAAGATAATATAAATTTTAAATTTTTTTAAAAAAAGTATAGGGAGCTAATGAAATATTTGTACAATGTGTATAATGGAGATTTAGGAATTATTAGAGATATAAATATTAATGTTATCTTTTCCAATCAGTTGAAACTTTTGGGATAAGTGGTATCATTACATGGTATTAGAACTTTAGATCCGAAAAGTCTTTGGTAAACTCCAAAATCAATTTAAACTTTTGAGATGAGTGATTTTATAACCTGAAATATTTAGAGAAAATTTCACTCCCCTCCCTTACGAGATGCTAAAATGACACTTCCCTCCCCTCTATTTTATAAATGTACATTCTCCTCATTTCTAACTTTTAAAAAACCTCCTCTTTAATTCGTTTTAAATTTTTTATGTTAACTAATATTAATTTTATCCATTTTTTAAGAAAAAATAAATTATTTTTTGAAAAAATACCCGTTAGCAAAAATTTTATTTTTTATCATTAAATTTTACTTACCAAAATACCTTTTAATAAATTTTTTTTATTGATTAAATTGTATTTTTATTAAAATACTTTAAAAAAAATAATAATTAAATTATTTTTTTCTAAGATACCTACCCTTCAATAATTTTTTAATTATTAAATTGTAATTTTACCAAAATTTTTTTTAACAATTATTTTTATATTTACTATTAATTTTTTGATATCAATATATATTATTTTCATATTAAATAAAAAAATTTTACCACTGTTAATATAATAACAATTAATATATATTGATATTGAAAAATAATTTTAGTAAAATTTTTTATTTAATGTTAAAATAATACATATAGATATCGAAAAATTAATAGTAAAATATAAAAAAAATTATTAACGAAAATTTTGGTAAAATTATAATTTAATAATTAAAAAATTATTGAAGGATATTTTAGAAAAAAAAATATAATTATTAAATTTTTTAAAAAATACAATTTAATCAATAAAAGAATAATTTACTAAAGGGTATTTTGGTAAACAAAATTTAATTATAAAAAATAAAATTTTTGTTAATATGTTTTTTTTAAATAATTTATTTTTTCTTAAAAAATGGTTAAAGTTAACATTCGTTAACACAAAAAGTTTAAAATAGATTAAAGATGGAATTTTTTAAAATTTAGAAGGGAGGGAAGTGTACATTTATAAAATAGAGGGGAAGGAAGTGTCATTTTAGCATCTCGCAGGGGAGGGGAATGGAATTTTCTCATATTATCCTAGTAGTCGGATGGTTATTCTTAATAGTATAAGTGATGTTCATTTTGTAACTCAATAGTCCATTGTACACTTAGACCATTAATTTCTTAACGGTACTTATTTTTTAAATATAAAATTTTAATACCATTTCATAAAAACACTCGTCCAAAAAAATTTAAAGGACAAAATTTACTATAAGGTGGCTTAAATAATGGAAGCTTACTCTTTTAGCACTTGTTGTGTAGTGTTCAAATACGACAAGAAGAAGCACAATGTGTTCAAAGTGAATGGTACACTCTTTAACTCATGCACCGTTCCAAACGACACAGAGCCATTTTCCTCAGGTCATGATTTCATTTCACTGGAAACCGAAGGAAGGAAGTGGTACATCTGTGGAAAGAGCGACCACTGTGTTAACCGTCAGATGAAACTACTCATCAATGTCGGATCTGCTGCTCCTGCACCTGCTCCTACTTCTGGTGCTCCTCATTCTTTGCCGTCGTCGTCGTTCTACATTGCTGCAACTCTTGCCATTGCTGCCATTTTATTCGTCTGAGATTAGTTTGAGGTTCTTTGTCTTCGTTGCTTGTTATGGAAAGTAACGGTTTCAGATGTATGTGCTTCTAGTTTTAATGTTAGTGGTTTAACCATGTTTTTTATTTAGTTGTTCTTTTTTTTAATCTTAAATGAGATTTATTTTTTAATTATCATATATACTAGATACTTTGATTATAATATATATTACAGATAAAATGAATCATGTTATTATTTTTTATATTTATTATAAAAAATAATAAACCATATACAAAGGAGAAAATTGAATTAATCTATTCGTTTTTTTACATACACATATATATAGTTTAATGTACTGTTAATGTAAATTAAAAAATATATATTTAATTATATATTAACATATAAATAAATAATTTTTTTATATTTATTATAAATAATTATCTAATAAAATAGATATAATTAAACGATTGAACTATCATTCCGTGCTTCAAAATTATACTATATACTGGCATTCGTCAATCATGCACTACAATTCAAGCCACTTAATTACAAAAGCAACCTGTTTAATATAAAACCAATTATTTTGCAGTTTTCAGTATAGGAAAATTTGGAATTGTATATATACTTAAGAAGAAGAAACTTTTAATTATTATTATTATTACATCTGGTGGCCAAGGTAACTAGAAAATCTCTGTAGTGACCGGATGGAATGGCTTCATGAAGAAAATGAGGAAGGTCCTTGCCATACTTTTCCTTGAAAACATTGTTGATGTCATCCATGTCCACCTCAACCCTACTTATCAATGTTCGTGCCAATGTTTCTATGCCTCTTCTTCCCCCTTTCATGCTTCTATGCAGTGACTGTCAATAAAATTTTAAAGATTTTAAATAATTCGACCATGAGAATATAAAATAAAATACACTATTTTCAACTCAAAATATTAAAGATATTAAGTTGATGAGTCTCTCATTTTATAAATTTTTTATTTTTTTTTCAATGAGAGACTAATTTGACGAGATTCTAACGCTTACAACATTAACATATGGGGGTGGTACAGGGGAGAAGGGGGGTTACCTTTGCATAATAGCATGCTGGATTATAAATACATTTCACAACCACAATTAGAGCTTCACCAAATTGCCCATACTCTCCCCTCTTGATGGCCTAATAGAAAACCAATTCAATTAATTCAAATAATCAATTAAATAAAATTTTGTAGGAAATTGTGTTGGCTAGCTAATAGTACTTTTGTGTAGTCATGGCCATAAATGCGTTTGTAACTGGAAAATGTTAGCTTCAACTGGGGAATGCTTCTCTTGCTTAGGATTTCAAGAACAACAGCTTCATCTGCAGCTCCTAAGCTTCCCTCACCAGTTTCATAAAGCCTCCTTGCATCGCACTTAGATATATGTTGGCTCACATCTGCTTTATGTGCTTTGTGTGATGCAGCTAATGCCACCAGAATCTGTAATAATTTACTCAAATATTTATCACTCCAACCAGTAACCATAAAAAAAAACCAAAATTTTATCTAATAATGAATCATTTTTGAATCTTTTATGAATAATTTTGTCTTTTAAATATTATATTATAGAATTTTCTAAGACATATTTGTATGTAGTTTTATTGTTATAATAATTCTCATAAAATTACTTCTCATAAAATATACGTACGAAATTACGAATAATTATATCTCTAATTTTTATTTGTTTTTGAATTTTTCTTTTGAGAAGTTTTAATATTATATCATCAAATTATTTTTTTTTAAAACTTAAAACGGATAAAAATAGACACATGAATGGTTATATGTCTAGAAATAATAATAAAAAATAATCAAACAAAATTTGTTTAAAAAAAAATCATTTCCTTAGATTTATAAATAGAACAAGGTGGAAACTCAAGTGTAGTTGATTTCACATGAAGTTGATAGTTGAGAACCGTTAGATGATTTGACTGGTTTGACTAAATTTTCATCTAACGACTCTCAACTATCAACTTCAGGTGAAGTTGAATGCACTGGAGTTTTTAACATAAAACAATGGATAACTTGCATGAATGATTTGAGTGTAGTCTCTACAAGACTCAAAACAGAGGCATACCTTCTGAAATGGACTTGGAGGGTCCAAATTGATAATGTCTTGATCCAAAAGCCTTCTAAACCTTTTGTTATATGCTTGTGTGATAAGGAGAACATGACTTGATTTTCTGCCCACAAAAATTTCCACAAGAGCCTTGAAATTGATCTCATCTTCTTGTTGAAGAGCTTCTCTGGCTATAACTGCATCTCTTTCATGTGGGTCAAGAATCCACAAGGACAAAGCACACAAAGAACATTTCATTGATGATGATTTCAACCCATCATCTTCTTCATTATAATATCTTTGGAAGTGACTTATTAAGTCTTCACCATACTCTGCTTTGTAGGTTTCCCTTAGTTGTTGCCTTTCAAGTAGGCTTAATCCAGCAAGAGAAGATGGATTCAGTTGTTGCCTCAAACCCACCAAAGAGTCTTGAATCTTCTTGGAATCAAACTCCAAATTGTGGTTTGAGAAGGTTAGAATGTTGGTAGCCATATGAGAGAGATCAGAGAGACAGAGAGAGAAAGAAACAGAGATTTTAGGGAGAGACTACAATTGACTCCTATTTAAACAAACATGAGTTCCTTTTTTTTTGACACATGACTTCCTATTTTATTAAACGACAAAAATATTTCTAATTTTTTTATTTCAAAGATAAATAAATTTTTTATTAATTAAAAATATAAAATATTTTTTATTTTTTAAAATGCGGACATCTAAATTCTTTCGGAAGATCAATTTGTCCTTATATATTTTGGACGAAAGAATTTAAATATCTCGTATTTTAAAAAATCAAGAATATTTTTATATTTTAATTAATAAAAAACTTATATATCTTCGAATTAAAATATTAAAGACTTATTTATCTTTTTTTTTGCTTTATTTTATAAAATAATTTAATTAAGCTAGTTGGTATTACTAATCAGCCATTAAAGTAGCATGGGACATATTTTAGAACGAAAATGTCCCATTACCAAAAAAAATTAGGTTCTAAATCAACAAACATTTTACAACAAAATAATCAAACTTGTAATGACAAAATAATCAATTTTTTTTCATCAGCATAATTAAATTTTTTTATAAATACCAAATATATATCTTTATACGGTAACTTTTTTGTGCTCATATAATATGATTAATTTTAGAAATTTTATAAATCATTTGTTAAAATACTTTTTGAGCATTTGATACTTGTGCCAAATGTTGTTAACAATGTTTGTTGGTTCTATAAAATACATATATAAGAAATGCTAATCTTCGTCCTTAAATTCTAAATCCCATATGTAAAGGTTATTAGCAATGAAAAAAGTCCTCTATTTTTTACCCTAAAAGTCTCCTGATGATGTTTATTAATTAACTAAATGTTGACTTGACAAATTACAATACTTACTGGCAAGCTAAATTATGTTAACAAGACTTGTCACATATTAGCATTTGGTATACCACGTTACCATTTAAAGAACCAAATTAGCAATAAATATTAATATATCATTTTTAAATTTTATATGACTAAAACAAAAAAAAAAACTTTCTTTGTCTTTTTATTTACATTTCAATATTTTTCATTTTATAATTTTATAAAAAAATTAAATAAAAATAATATTTTATTATTTTCATTTTTTTTATAAAATACTAAAAACATAAAATATAAATAATAAAAATAAAAAATATAAAAAAACTAACTTTTAATTAGTCAACTATAGAATTTAGGTTTATAATTTAAGATTTATAATTAAAAATGTATAACTATAGTCTAAAGTTAAGATAAACAAAATAATTTTAAAAAAATAAACGAAAAAAATTGAATACTCCATCCGGTTCCTGACAATTATCTTGAAAGGACAATGAGGCCTAAAAAAAACACCAAATCCGGCCCTTGATATTTTTTTAGGACTGATTAGCTCATGTGCAAAAAAAAAAAAATTGACTTTTTTTTGGTACAGGGACTAATACGTCCTACAAAAATAAATCTCACGGATCGGGTTGGTATTTTTTTTGTCAAAAGCCTCGTTGTCTTTTGAGATAATTGTCAAGGTGCTGTTTAAGATTTTTCTAAAAAAAATAGTTACCTGACATTAGTTAAAAGAAAAGCGCAACTAATCAAAGACAAGGCAAATAAATTAGAACTAAAAATTATGTATTTTATTTGTGGTCACCAAAAAGTACAATTCTTGCTTGAAGGGCAAGGCAGGATCATAAGCAAAAATGGAAAGTGGGGGGAGTCATGAGTCATGAGTGTACTCCCCTCCAAAACATTTTTGGGGTGGAATTCAAAGTCCAAAAGGTAAAGAGGAAGTGAATTTTTGCTCTGAATGGAGTTGATGGTGATGTGTAACGCAGGTTGTATAGGTGGGTCTTGGTGCCATGTGATGTTTGTTTTTTTGCTCAAATAATTCTCAATGCTTTCCAAGTAAGCTTTTAGTACACACTTCTTCCTTTCCAAAACCCAACCCACCTTGAGAGTTTCCCATTGAACAATATAATGCTATTCTGACAAATCTTCTATCTTTGATATATACTGTCATGCATCATTAGCCATGCAACCTAGAAAATTATGGTTTTATATATGAGAAAAGTTGCATCAATGGTACAGTTCATTTTTCATCAAACTTTTGATATTTTAATACGAAGGATGAGGATTTCAAAATAAATATGGTTAGAAACTAGGGGCGTTCAAGGTTTGGGGTAAAATTCAACTCGGATTCAATATATATTTGTAGCACTATAAGTTTTTCATGGAATGCGATGGGTTGAATATATGGGTTGAATCGATGGAATGCGATGATGAAGTTTTTGTAGCACTATAAGTTTTTCATGGAAGTCCCTCCAACAAAAAAAAATATTAATTTTCACTGGGATTTTCAACTTCCTCAGTTCTCGCCATAAATTTCGTTGTCTCATAATCTCTGGGTAAAATTCAATGGGAGGATGCGAGAATCCATAAGTCACACAGTATCCAGTACTCACTTCATACGAACCATTTTTATGAAGAATCTAACAAATTTTATTTTTTCCATCTCCAATTATTGTTGCTAGCACACTTTGACTAGTATCCTCGAAAAAAATGTTTCTAATTAGAGTTTATTTTAGAGAGCATTAAAAAGTATTAAGTTATTGACCATCAATAGTGGTTGATTTTGCAAATTGAAAGTTTTAGATGGAGGGACAAGGACAACACAAGAATGTGGAGGAACAAGCCAATGATCGCTGAAGATTCGGATACTGGATCCATCACCAACTCGCCAAATCAGCCCCTATTTAACAACTACTTTACGCCCTTCCAATATGCTACGCTATCTCACGAAGGTACTGCACCAATCTCTGTATTCATTATAGAACTGTATCGAAATTATTCACCTTTGAAAAGTCTATATAGGAGTAATTGTGATTGAGAGACGACTTTTTAACATTATTTTGCTAATAGCGCCAAATTCTGAGCTCCTAGGTCCTTAAAACCTAGTCCACCTTCCAATTTTGGTCTTATCATAGTATCCCAACTAACACATTTCATTTTTCTCTCTATATCTTTTTGACCCCACAAAAATTAGGAGAGTATATTATGAATCTCTCTAATTAAAGTGAAACATGATAATGAATAAATTGGGATAGCCTCCCCAACAACTTTGATTAGAACATGTCTGCCTCTAAAAAAGAGAAGTTTTCTTTTCCACCTTTGAATTTGTTTTTCCATTTTGTCCTTAATTTCTTTGAAGGTGACTTTTTTATTTTTGGAATGTAGATAGAAGACCCAAATATTTATCCTATATATGTACTAATATGAGCAATTTTTAATTTTCGATCGTAGTTATCAAGTAACAGGAAAAATATTATTATTAAAGAATAGAATTAATTTATGCAAATTAATTTTTTGGCCATTAAATTTTTCGTTTAATCGAAAAAGACAAAATATTTTTACAATTATTTTCTGATGCTTTACAAGAAAAGATTGAATCATTCGCAAATAATAAAACAATTTTAGTTAATAAAAACTAATGTATATAATATATACCCGTGTAATGTATGAAAAGTATTTATTCAGTTTATGTTTTATTAGTATTTTTAAAATTTATTTTTTATTAATTTATTTAATTTATATAAAAATAATTAAAAATCTTAATTAATCTTTTTAGTTATTTTTTAAATTTATAAATAAATAAAAATGTTTCTTTTTATTTTTAATAGTTAAAAATATATATTTAAATTTTCATTTATTTAAATATTAAAAAGATAAATTAAGTCTCTTATTTATTACTCATATTTTATTATTCTATATTATATTTCTGTTTAAATATTTTTTAATAATGATTAGAAAACACAAATTTATATTACATATTCATATACGATAAATTAAAATTAACATGTTACAATGCAATGATATAATTATAAATAAAATAGCTAAAATAAGAGTATTGTAAATTAAATAAGATAAACACTTATATTATTATTTTATAAAATGAATAAATATAAAAAAATTAATTCAAAATCACCATCAAATTTTTCTTCATACATATATATATATATATATATATATATATATAAATTAATTTTTCTTAATATATATATATATATATATATATATATATATATATAAATTAATTTTTCTTAATACGATGTAAATAGTAAATACCCAATACCCGCATTAAACTATCTTGTTATTAACTTTTTTTTACCAATATTATCTAATAATACGTTGTAAATAATCTCCTCCAAAATTTTAAGTTGCATAAATATAAATAGATAATTTTAATCATTAATAGAATCATATACATACACATATACATATTCATATAATATATATAGATTTCCTTTGTTAAAGTGTTAACAAATTTATAAACTATTGTTTTCAATAATTAATTCTAAAACCAAAAATGCTACTCAACCAATAATTAATTCTAGAAACAAAAATGCTACTCAACTAATATTTACTCAGCCAACGAAAACCTCAATCTAAGTATAATACATAATTTAAATTTTAACAACGTAAAAAATTAATTTAGAATATTACAATTAAATTTCTTAATTAGTTTATATATTTATTTTTTATATTTATTTTCAACTAACGTCAAATTCTAAAATAATTATTAATTGATTTTATTTGTATTGATTTTTTTTTTTTTCACCGTTTTTTTAATTCAAATTTTCATAATACTTTTTCGCCCTTAGTTTCTTTTTTTTTTTTTTATATTCATACATCAATATTCATTTTAAAATTAAACATTTTAAAAATTAAACATGTATCATAATATATCACATCATCATGTTTTACACTTAATCTTATTCATATAATTACATTATATCTTTTTTATTTTTTTTAATTGTTTCTTTCTATAAAAAAATAAAGTAAAATCTGATTTAATTATAACATTTTTTTTTCTATTACATCTCTAAAAATAAGGATTAATACTTTCTTTAAAGAGATATATATAAGAGAACTAATTCAAAAAACATAAATCAAAATGCATCGTATCACCAAATTTTTTGCTTGTTTCTTTCTGTTCAAACATTTATGTCGACAATTTGATTCCTATTATATATTGGTTACACACTACAAGAATAGGTATTTTACCGACGACCTAGTCTAATAAAGAAAAAGAGGATAAACGAGAAGATATATAAGAATTTAAATTGAATAAAAATATATATTAAAATTGAAATAAAAATAAAATAGATAGATTGAAATTAAATACAAAGAGAATCATTATATTTTCTACCTAATTTTCTGATATAATGAGATATGAAAAACTCACTCAACTTCACTTGTTTATATCATAATTTCATCACGAAATTAATAAGAATTGTTTTCACACTTCTAATATCCCTTACGATAATTTATGAGATATAACCTCTTATTAAATTAAAATAAAAAAATTCTAAATCTATAAACATAAAGCCCAATTTAATAATTAAATAAACAAAATTAAAATACATCAAACTAAATTAAATATTCTAAACAAATAAATTAATAAATTTTAAATAATATTTAAACTTTTTATATTACAAACATTTAAAATACGTATCATCCGACCTTGATTAAAAAACCACCAGCAAACTTGTTATTGATAAATGCCAATCAATATTAACATTAGTAATAGGCGTGAGTGTAGTAGTAACATCCCTTAATTGATTTCTTATAATTAAAATTTTTAATTGATTACATATCTCATTTTTTTAATTTTATTTTAGGATTGATTTTTTCTTTATATATATATATATATATATATATATATATATATATATATATATATATGAAGAAAATGATTAAAATATTCACATGAGAGTGCGTCTCATCATCAAAATTTTTATTCAATTTTACATATTTAAATATATATACTCGTAATTGATTTATTTCAACTATATTTAGAGTATATTCTTTAATTAGTTCATTAGAAATAAAATCTCTAATTTATTACATTTCAATTTTCCAATTATATCAGATAAATTAATTACAGTATAATTTTTCAATTGTATATTATAATTGTTTTTTTTAAATAAATCTATAGAGATAACTGATTTAAAGAATAACACCAAAATGTGTCAACGTTATTAAGTTTTTTTTTTCTTAATTTTACCTATTAAATTCACACCAATATCAATACCTCATTATATCTTAGTTATTTCTATAATTGATTATTTTTTATAAATAAAATCTCTAATTCATTATATTTCCAATTTATATCATGTGATTAATTTTTTTAATAGAATAATATATTGAATTATATTATAGATAATTAATTCTTTTCTAATTAAAATTATTATATTTAAATTATATCACATAATTATTCCTTTTTTATTTAAATGATAACAAATCTATTTATTTAATATATAATTTTTTTCTAAAAAATAACATCTATATTAAAATTATAAGAATTATTGATTAACATAAATATAAAAAAATCATGATGATTATTAAAATATCTATTTTAGTTATGATTTAATCATTAAAAATATATAGTAAAAATTAATTTTATATATTTGTATAAAAATAATTTAATTATTTATGGAGATAAATATTTAATCATTAAATTATGTGTTAATATCTAGATGATTAGAAGAATTATTGACATTTAGCAATATTTTAATCATTAAATATTAATTTGTGTATAATTAAATAATTAAATAGAAAATACTTTTTTAAAAATAATTAAAAAGAAGAAAATATCTATAGTGATATATTTGATGTTAGAATGTAATTTGTTGCAGAATAATATAATGATAATAATTAGAAACTATTTAATGGTAAAAAATTATTACAAAAATAAGGGCATGCAAATATAATAATTGCCCAATAAATACATATCTTCAAGCATGCATGCATGGTTCCATAAGTTAAATATAAGTGGTTCCCTTAAATTAAAGAAAAAGTGAAAAAGTGAAAAACCACAAAATAATGGTTACAACTCGAAAACTGAGGGTGGAAATTTTGGACGCTCGAAACCTTATGCCCAAGGACGGTTTTGGTAGCTCTAGTCCCTACGTAGTGGTTAGATTTGGATCCCAGGAATACAAGACCCAGACCAAGGTTCGTGATCTGAACCCGGTCTGGAATGAAACGTTGTCGTTTGAGATAGAACCACCTTTACCCAACAACAATAGTGTTAAATTTTTTAGACTCAACCGACGGCGGAATGATGTTATCAGCGTCAAGGTCAGTCACAAGTCACAACTCACAAGCAGAAAATTTTATTAGTGGGACAAAAGTACTTCCGAAATATTCAGATTACATTCTCATGTGTATTCCAAATTTGTTTTTAAAAAAATCTTTAATTGAATGTTTTAGTTTTTATAAATTCTTAACTGTCAGATTAGATTTTTTTTCTTATCTTTTAAGTGCGTATTTGTTTAGAAGAATTCTAATTTATGCCTGAAGGTTATCAATAGAGATAAATTATTTTCATATTTGTTTGAAACTACTTTAAAATTTAATTCTCAAAATAACTTATTACTAAGAAAAAATTATTCCTACAATTTTTAGATTTTTATTTTCATACCAAATGACAAGTATTTAATATTATCGTGCAAACGGAATTAATATATTGAAGTGTTACTATGTCTTATTTATTATATCAGTTCTGCTAGAAGTAAAGCTAATTATAGTCAATTAATTGAAAAATAAGTCGATTATAAATTTTTTTATTATTTTAATTTTTTTAAAAAAAATTGATTTAATTGATTTATATTATAGTTAATTTTCTAAATTTTTTTATTATTTTTGTTAATAGAATAGAATTCATCTTTTAATTTATGATATTAACAAATATCATTCTCACTCAAATTTTATTATTTTGATTGGACTTAATTCACATAAAAGCTTGTTTTAATATTAAATATAAAATAAAGATATATATAACTGTTTTTATGTGAAATTAAGAGGAGTGCTAGCGAATCTGTAAATTTTGTATTTTGTAACTATCAATTAATATTTTTAATAGTGTGAGATTATATTTAATGATAAGAGATTATTCACTTTTCTTTTGACGATTAAGTGCTGGCCAAATTATTAAAAAGTGCTGGCTCCTAATTTAACATGTAAAATGGATTTTCTACTATCAACTTCTACAACTCTCTAGGCGAGTTTTCACCCTATACATCCATTTGTAAACAAATGTTTGTGGCGTGAAATTTTCATCCTGATAGAATCAAACAAGTTAAATTAGTACTAAGTAGACTGCAATGTGCGTGAAGGTGAAGCATGACAAGAGGCATGGCCCAACCCGGCGGAGTGGCGACCTTGGTGAAGTTTGCTTGGACTTGAAGCATTTCATGGAGAGAGGCGAGGAAGTTTTGAGATATTACCCTCTCAAGAGGTCCATATTCAAGAATATGAAAGGCCACATCGGTTTGAAACTCTCCTACAAAATCGAAGACCAATCAGCCACACCGGACCATGTGCCGTTAGAACAAGAGACCATGTCAGTAACGGAAGTTGAAAATTCAATTTATCTCAAGCCCGAGCCCGAGCCCAAGCCCGAGCCCGAGCCTGAACCTGAACTTGATGATGATGAGATGATGGTCTTGCACAAACGGCAGATAGAGGAGGGAAGAAGAACAAACCAAGGGAACGAGAAAAGCACATCACTACAAGCATTCATATTTTGCTATGCTCTTTTGTTGTGGAGACATGTATTGGATTTTGGTGCAGTTTTATTCCCTTACCTTTTTCAATTGTTGAAGCGTTTGGGATTAGTTATATTCTCTTATGTTTTTCCATTGTTGAAGCGTTTAGGGATAGGTATATGCTCTTACATTATTCAATTTTCAAAGCGTCTACTGAATCTGACTTGATTTCATACGATGAAGCTCAGTTGTATAGTGAGAAAAAGTAAATGAAATTCATATTTAGATAAACTTGAACTTGATCACTAATTTTTTATTTCAAATACGGCAGTACTTATTTTTAAAATTTGAATCATTTTCTTCCAAACAAACATATCCAATGATTTATGGCTAAGTTCTAAGTATATATGAAGAACATTAACGAAAGATAAGAATACCCCTGCCTGCTAGCTATTCTCCCCTAAATCAAGAACCCTGGAGACTAGAGTTAAATGTCACACCACCCAAGGTTTAGTTGAATTGAACAAGATGAACCAAATGCTTTTATCATTTAAAAGTGTGAAAGTTGAGAATTAAATTCAATAATCCTGTGACAATATGGTTGGGTTCATAGATATTCACCTCAATTATTAATACCCACTCCAACAAATAAAGAGTAATTAAGCTGTTCAAGATGTGCTGAAGGCAACAGTCCAAATTATAAAAGAACGAAAACTGCACAAATTTGGAGACAAAAAATTGTAATGACAACTTCCTAGAACTAATGACGATCGAGGATAAGAATTAATAATAATATATTTCTAAAGAATAATAATAACATTTCAATCTAAGGACCAATTTGATAACATTGATTAATATATATGTTCCGATCGTAATTATCCCTAAAACCTTGAAACGTGTGAAAAGCTGCAGCTAGAGAGCTAGTGTCATATTTTTGTCAAAAAATTCCAATTATCATTCATATCTAAACATGTATTCACACGGACAAGAACCTTTGATGATGAGTCGGTGACACAAAAGCCATTCATGTTGGAAGGAAAAGAAAAAGGCTTGCCATGCCCCTTCTTTCTCGCTTCTTCTTAATTTATATACAACCCTTAATTCAAGGGACGGCCAAAAAGCAAAGGCCTAGTTTGACAAAGAATCTTCCCTACTGGGAATACAAATAAAAAGAGAGAAAGGGAAACCATATATATATATTAATTAACCTAATATGCAAAGCAAAAGAAAATTATGGTGCAATTGGACAGACAGACCCACAAAGCTGCAAAGGTCTAAAGGTGCTTGCATATCAAGTTAAGCACCACATACACCTTATTAGAAAATTTTCAAGTGTGCTGTCATATCAGTTTCAATAATTTTTAATTATTGATCTTAATTATTAAAAATATATATAATAGAGCAATGCTGGGGCAACAACATTTGTGATTGGTAGCTATCAACTAGCCATCAATGATGATTTGATGGTGTGAGATTGGTGTGAAATTTCATCCAATGGCTCATCTTTCTCTGCTGGTTACATGCTGGCCAAAATGCAATAAAATTGCTGGCCTCCTAAACTTTTCCTATATAATATATATAATTAAGATTAAGTTAAAAATTACTAATATACCGGTATGATAGTATACTTGAAAATCTTCTTATTATATATGCATTATTGTTTTCTTATACCCTCATCACTTCTGGCTTCCATACCACACATCTTTTTCAAACAACACAGCTATGACTTCCACTTCTGCTTTTCTTAATCTGGTTATTGACTATAGTTATTTATGTAATCCTTTTTTCTTGATTGATTCTAGTTAAAATATATTTTATTAACTCAAACAAAGCAATAGGTAAATTTTAAGTGGCATAAGCTTTGCCTGAAAAAGAGAAGATTCCAAAATATTTTTCTTATGAGATTAAGTTGAAGATAAAAGGGGAAAAAGAACTCTACGAGCAGGTTTGGGAATTATTAAAGAAATTTTTTTTTCTGGTTAAAAATAACTAACTGTAAGTAATATAAAAATAATAATTTAAAACTTATGTATATAAACAAAAGCATTATTTTGGGTTAACTTCAATCATCATATATTAAATGATAATAAAAACAATCATTTCATAAAAAAGTCTTTAAGTATATAGTACATTAGTATTTCAATAAATTTTAATTGTTAATCTTAATTATATATATTTTTATAATTAAAATCAATGATTAAAAATTATTAAAACACTACACTTAAATTTTTTTTCATTTTATATACTCATTTTTATAATTATATTACTCAAAATAGTTTTTTATAAAACCATTTTAAATTTAAATTAGAGTATTTAAATATAAATTGATTGTGACATTATTATTTTAAAAAATAATTATACAAATAAAATAAATTTAATTTGATCGCATAAATATTTTTTTAAATTTATTAAAGACTATCAGAATTTATTATTTTTTATTATTATCTAATCACCAACTCAATTTTTTTAGTTTAATTTCTTTAATCTAATAATTCAATAATATACTTTATCCTATTATTTTAAATATTAATAATTAACTCATGACAAAAAATAATAAATCCTTATAGCCTTTTTATTTTTCTAAAGAAATTGAAGATCGAACGCAACAAATCAATAGGAATAATAATTTTATTCTTAATTTCAAAAAGTGGAAAGATCAGATGATATCAAACAAAACCAATTTAATTATCATCATATATTCTTTAAAAAAAAAAACAGCTAAGTTCAGCCAGAAAATTTAAAGAATATATACCTTGGATTTTGTATTATTTTTATTCTTTGCTTTCTCAACTCTTTTTTACTCTCTATATTTTGATTATTTTCTTTGCATAAAAATTGAAAAGATAACATTAACAAGGATAAAAAGAAAGAAAGAAAGAAATAGTCTAGAATAATTTTTTTTTAGTTGCCCAGGATATCCCTAATCCTACAGTTTAAGGATTAATTTGTCGCATATCGGAATTACATTTAAGGCTTTGTTACTGGCCAATGAGTTATTACATGCATAAGGTGGAATTCAAAACCGACACTTGTTTAAGCGGACGAGTAAGCTGACCACTCGAGCAACCCAAGTTTGTTCTAGAATAGTTTGATATTATAGAAGTATAATCACTAACCAGCTTAACTACTCATTGTCACCGTGTTTCTCAAATGATATAAGGGGAATACCTTAGCTGAGACAGTTCTTCCTTCTGCTCTCCCAGAATTCCCAAACACAGCAACACCATTGCCATGACAATAATTGCTTCAGCTTAAATTATTACAAACACAAATAAATCATTAGAAGCCACATGCAAGAATGGGCACCGTTCGGAAACTCATTGTGGAAGTTGTAGATGCTCGCAACCTCTTGCCCAAGGATGGCCACGGAACTTCCAGCCCCTACGTCGTTATCGATTTCTATGGCCAGCGGAGGAAGACGCACACCGTGCTTCGCGACCTCAACCCTGTCTGGAACGAAACGCTCTCGTTTAACGTCGGCACGCCCTCTGACATTTTCGGCGACGTCCTCGAACTCGACGTCTACCACGACAAGAACCACGGCCCTACCCGGAGGAACAACTCCTTGGGACGTTTAAAGCTTAGTTCTACGCAGTTCGTGAAAAAAGGCGAAGAGGCTCTCATATATTACGCGCTCGAGAAGAAGTACTTACTCAGCATGATCCAAGGCGAAATTGGCTTGAAGATTTACTACGTAGATGAGGAGATACCGCCTCAACTTCCACCGGAGCAGAAAGAGCCACCACCGCCACCGCCGCCTCCGCCGCAGGAATCAGAGACAAAACCACAGGCTGAGCCTGAGAAAGTTGAAGAACAACCGAAGGTAGAGGCTGACGCGAAGCCGGAATGTGACGAGGGTAAAGAAGAGACAACTGAAAACGGTAACGCAGAAGAAAAAGCAGATCCAGAAGTTGAAAAGCCACCTGAGTCGGTGCATGAAGAACCTGAACCAAATGGAAGCGTGGATCAGGTGGATCCGGGAGTACCAGAAATACCTGCGCAGCCTCCTTTAAACGTTGATGTTATGGCGGCGTCGGTGTCAAGGTCGAGTTCTGAGATACGATTCAGTGGGATGAACGCTCCACAGCCAATAAGAAGGGTTGCGTCGACGGCAAGCTTTACATCGGAAGCTTCTTCTTCCGATAGTGTTTTGATCGAACGGTCCACGTTTGATCTCGTGGAGAAGATGCACTACCTCTTTGTTCATGTGGTGAAGGCGAGGTACTTGCCTACCAACGGTAACCCGGTGGTGAAGATAGCGGTTTCCGGTAACCAAGTCATGTCCAGGCCAGCTCGCAAGACGACGTTATTCGAGTGGAACCAGGCTTTCGCTTTCAGCCGCGACGCACCAGATTCTTCCCCCATTCTTGAGGTCTCCGTGTGGGACCCCGCTATTTCTGACGGTCGTAGCTTGCTTGGTGGAGTATGCTTTGACGTAACAGAAATTCCTGTGAGGGACCCACCGGATAGCCCTTTGGCCCCACAATGGTACAGGCTGGAAGGAGGTGAAGCCCAGCACGGTGATCTCATGCTTGCCACGTGGCTCGGCACACAAGCTGACGAATCATTTGCGGACGCGTGGAAAAGTGACACACACGGCCACGTTAACTCTAGAGCCAAGGTGTATCAGTCACCGAAGCTGTGGTACTTACGAGCCACTGTTCTTGAAGCTCAAGATATCATGCCGTTAACTTCGTCAAAGGAGGTTTCGTTTCAAGTTAAAGCTCAACTTGGATTTCAGGTGCTGAAGTCAAAGGCTTCCGTTGCTCGAAACGGCACCGCTTTGTGGAATGAAGATTTACTCTTTGTAGCGGCAGAGCCTGTTAGTGGAGACCTCGTGTTCACTTTGGAAATCCGGCAACCCAAAGCGCCGGTGACAATGGGGATTCTTATGATACCACTGGCCTCAATTGAAAGGAGAGTGGATGACCGGAACGTCGCGTCGCGTTGGTTCACATTCGAAGATCCAAACGAGGAAAAGAGTTCTTACAAAGGCAGAGTCCACTTACGCTTGTGCTTTGACGGAGGGTATCACGTGATGGATGAGTCAGCTCACGTGTGTAGCGATTTTCGCCCAACGGCGAGGCAACTTTGGAAGCCAGCAATTGGCACAGTTGAGCTTGGAATAATCGGTTGCAAGAACTTGATACCGATGAAGACGGTGAACGGTAAAAGCTCAACAGATGGATACTGCGTAGCCAAATACGGCAACAAATGGGTACGTACACGAACTGTATCTGATACATTGGAGCCAAAGTGGAATGAGCAGTACACGTGGAAGGTATACGATCCTTGCACAGTTTTAACCATTGGAGTATTCGATAGTTGGGGTGTATTCGAAGTGGACAGTCCCAAAGAATCCACTAGACCCGATTTCCGTATAGGAAAGGTACGTGTCCGTATTTCTACGCTCCAAACGGGTCGTGTGTACAGAAATACGTATCCGCTACTAGTCCTGACACATGCTGGTTTGAAGAAGATGGGTGAAATAGAGATAGCAATTAGGTTCATTCGAACGACTCAGCGGCTAGATTTTCTCCACGTGTATTCACAACCGATGCTTCCACTAATGCACCACATAAAGCCATTGGGGGTGGTGCAACAGGAAGTGCTGCGGAACATGGCGGTGAAAATGGTGGCGATGCACTTGTCGAGATCGGAGCCGCCGCTGAGAAAGGAAGTTGTCTACTACATGCTAGATGCCGATTCTCACAACTTCAGCATGAGAAAAGTGCGTGCGAATTGGTATAGGATAATTAACGTGGTCGCCGGAGTCATCGATATCGTACGGTGGATTGACGATACACGTGGATGGAAGAATCCAACGGCCACGATCCTTGTTCACGCGCTTTTAGTTATGCTAGTGTGGTTTCCAGATCTGATCATTCCAACATTTTTGTTCTACGTCTTCGTGATTGGTGCATGGAACTACAGGTTTCGTTCACGGGACCCACTTCCACATTTTGATCCCAAAATTTCGCTTGCTGAGGTGGTGGATAGAGAGGAGCTGGATGAAGAGTTTGATGCAGTGCCAAGCAGTGGATCATCGGAGATGGTGCGAGCGAGGTATGATAAGTTGCGCACGCTCGGGGCGCGCGTGCAAACTGTACTAGGAGATTTTGCCACGCAAGGAGAGCGCGTGCAAGCGCTGGTGACGTGGCGTGATCCACGTGCCACGGGGATGTTTGTTTTGTTGTGCTTGGTTGTGGCCTTGATACTGTACTTGGTGCCGTCGAAGATGGTGGCGATGGCGGCTGGGTTCTACTATCTTCGGCACCCTATCTTCCGTGATAGGTCTCCTTCTCCGGCGTTGAACTTCTTTCGAAGGCTTCCTTCTTTGTCAGATAGAATCATGTAAGAATTTTACTTTCGCTTTAGGTTATGTATGTATTTACACTTTAATTTGAAAGGATAGCCACTAGTAAGTTATATAAATACTCATTGCATGTGATAATGTGGTCTTTGCGTTTTTCTTTTCGGCTTTTTAATGGGCTTATGCCTGAGTGGAATGAAGTGAAAGAATGAAACTACGATAAATAATAGATCATAGATTCTCGATCATTTGTAAATCATTCATGATTATTCTATTGAACTCTCTCATTAAGTTGCTTAGTGCTCGCAACCCTTTTAATCATGTTGTCCTCCATTAATCAACTCCGTAGGAGTAAAAAATGTTTGAGATATAACCATTAATGTTACCTTCTCCTATCAGCTTAAACTTTTGGAATGAGTGGTTTCATGATATGGTATCAGAGCTCTATATCCGAAAGGTCAAGAGTTCGATCTTTGGAGAACTCCAAAAAATGAAAAAGAATAGAAAATCAAGCAAACCCAAAAGAGAGGCTCTTGCTTGAGGGGAAATGTTAGAGTGGTTTCATGACAAAAAATGATAAAAAGAGATTTTGGTTGAATTGTATTCTGGATTTTTTAATGAAATGAAAAATAAAGGAAGGACAAGAAAAATTAAGTTGCCATTTGGCAAGCAATCACTAAATTGATTAGCCTAATGTTTTATAATACATTATGATAGGCCAAAGGCCCAAAATGACAAACTAAGGGCCGGGATACAACACTATATTCGGAGTTAAAGTTAATCACTATATTTTGGATTCCAAATTTGGTCCATCATTTATAGTTTTTGGTCACTCTAATTTTGGGTCCAAGGTGTAGTGTATCCTTATTGTGATAAATTGGTTCATTTATTAACCAACTTAGATTGGTCGAGTAGTCAGTTTACTCGTTTGCTAAAGTAAGTACCGGAAATTCGAATCTCGCCTTGTACATGTTATAACCCATTAGATAGCAATAAATCTTTAAATGAAACTCCGATTTACGAGAAGTTAATCATTGATCTATCGGGTTAAAAAATATTATGGACAACAAAAAAAATTGATCCACTTATACAGGTTCACATCTAGGCAAACCCAAGAACTCTAAAACCAATGTCAAGAAGGAAAAAAAATGTAGACAAAAATATAAAAAAGAACAAAAAAAACACCATTTCCAACATTTTACCAAAAGCAAAAAAATATGATGCACTTATTTAGCTTCACATCTCGGCAAACCCAAGAACTCCAAAACCAATGTCCACTAGAAAAAAAAAGAAAGGAAAAAAAAAGCTATTTCCAACATTTTGGAACAAAAAATTTTTAAGTTTTGAAATATCAATAATTTTACTATTTTGAATATTTGAATCGAAATCTTTTTTATTTGGAATGTTAAATATTTACCATCTTAATTAAATTCATATTTATTATTATATATATTTAATTTATAAAAAAAGTATATTAATAAGCACGCTAAGACCTATTAATACACTAGTAAATTATAAATTTGATAAGCATATTAACTAGTGTTCACACACTATAAACAGAATAACGTGTATTGCACATTTGCACTCTTAGCCCTTAGTCAAAATGTCAAATCATTGATGAGCATATTTCATATTATGATTTTATATTTATTTTAACAGATAGCAATTAAATTAATTTCTCAATTTTTATTTGATGGTCAAATTAATCTTTCCTGTTGACAACAATGGCTTCCACAATTATAAATAAATAGAGGTCACTCTGATAAAGATATTTAAAATATTTTTTTAATTATATTTTTTATTAATTAAAATTTTATACATATAATTAATTAAATTATATTATTTTAGTCAAAATTAAATGAGACAAATTAATTTGATCAAAAAATTGGTAAATCAAACTTTAAATCAATTTAAATTAATATTTTTTTAAAAAAATGACTACAATAACCTTATTATAAAAAATGACTAAAATATTCTTATTATATATATTTTTTATTTTAAAAATCTTAAATTATAATCCTATAACGACAGAAAAAAAAGGAGTTAAAATTTAGGGTTCTTAATATATATAATAAGAATATTTTAATTATTTTTTATAAAAAAATATTAATTTAGATCAATTCAAAGTGTAATTTATCGATTTTTTGCCAAATTAATTTATTTGATATAATTTTAATAAAAATAACATAGTTTAATGAATTATATGTATTAAATTTTAATTATTTAAAATATCTTAAAAAATGTTTTAAGCGTCTTTATATAAGTGGCACAAATCGAGAGGAATCGCGAATATTGTATAAAAAGACTAAAAAACTTTTAAGACATAAGTTATTCTATAAATACAATATTCATGCCTATTCGAAATGTAAATTATAGTATTTATTCTTATGTGAATGAGAATGAAAAAAAAAATATTCTTTCTCAAAATATGGATAAATAAAAGTTTAACTCTTAAAAAAGTGTTTTATGAAATCTCCCGTAATTTGATTGACCTATCTATTCGAATAATTAATATTAATTGAATTAAAATATTTTAATTAATATTAAATAAAATAATAGAAATAATAAGAGAAGAGACTGTATAACAATATGTGACACTGGCGATGATCATTACTACCATAAAATAGAATAGTATTAGTTTATTTTCATTAAGAGCTCATCGATAAATAATTATAATTTAATTTTTTATTATTTAAACCAATAATAAAATTACTTTATGTAAATCAAAATATAGATAGCTAATATAGAATATTAAAAAAATTCGAATCCCATAATCTATTAAGAAGATAAGATGAGGTGGGGTTTTGCAGCATCCCCACTTGTGCACTTAACTAAATATCCAATTAATGGAGGACATGCGTGCATGTGGTATACCTCATATTTCATAAGTCATGAAACCATATCATTGACTCAGTTTCGCTAAGAATTCAGATTTGTCGGCACCACAGTCATTTGCACATTTTTCGGCTTGTTAGAAATTTATGTAACTTAACGTGAAGTTGATATATAAAATTATTAAATAATAATTTAATTAAATTTATTAAATTATTTAATAATTTTTAATTTTTAATTATTAATTTTATAACTAGATCTAAATTTCTATTATTACTGTAGTAGTGTCTTAAAATTATACATTATTAGAACTAAAAAGGTAATTCAGTAACATATTTTAGATTCACCGTCATTTTAAAAATATTTTAGATTGTTTAAAATTAAAACGATTAACATGGTCACATGGAGGCTGTAGATCAATTTAAATAATGTTATAGCTAATAAAATTTATTTTTTTAAATATTTAATTTATAAAATTATTTTTATACTAAATTTGAGATTTTTTTTTTAATTCTACTAGTATAAAAATAAAATATTATTTAAAAACATCTCTCTATCAAATTAGTTAAATAATTGGAGATCAAGATGAAAGTGCCATCTTTATTCAAGCATATATAGCATCTTAAAAATTCATAGACATTGTTTACTTCCATAATAAATAGAGTCATAATTCGCTGCAAATGTTGAGTTCTATTTAAAATTTGTAATTATTTAATAAATAATTTTATTCATAAAATGATATTTATTCTTTTAAATTTACTTAAGTAGATGAATAATGCAATAAGCTGAGTAAATCTATAATTAATCACATGTAACTTCATTATTTTTTATAAAATAATTTATTATTATTTGATTTAAAAAATTGAATACATAAAAGTTAAGTGAGATCTCTATCATCAAGAGGTTGGAGCATATTTCTGCACAAAATTTTGTAATTGTTTTAGGAGTAGTGTACAATTGTATGTATAATAATTTGCCGCGTTACTTGTTAAGTTTGACTCCACGTTAAGATAGTTGAGTTCAAATCTTACAAAATAATTAGATAAAATTATCGCTATTTTATTATATTTATGCATCATTCTTGTCCTTATTAACCTAATAAATTTCATAGATCTATTATTTCCTCCCAAACTCAATATGTGATGATAGGAATTCATGCTAGATGCCGATGTAGCTAATAGTTTTTTGCCAAAATATATTACAATATTTATGTAGAATATTCTCAAACATGTGTGCATGCACTAATACAATAATCAACCATGCTATTTGTGAAAAAAGGCTTTAGAATAGAAAAAAAATAAGAGATATTTTAAGAAGAATTAAAAGAGAGATAATTTTATTGAAAAAAATTTAAAAAAAATATAATTATTATTTTTTTGTTTGTTAATTATATTTTTATTGAAATTAGTAGTATCAAAAAATATTTTAAATTTAATATTATCAAGAAAAAATAAAAAAATTATATAAAGAATAATTTGATTAATTATTAAAATTTTAAAGATGATTATGTCTAAATTTTTAATTACTATTTTGATTATAAATAATTTTTTTACATGTCAAGTGATACATCACTGATCTGACACGTCAACCAATCATCTTGTAACATATGGCATTAACCCACCACATCATCATCTAACTGAAGGAAGGATTAACATGACTAAATTATGTATTTTTTTTGGACGATTTCGATTAATTTTATCTTTTAAAAATTGAAATGAAGATCAAAATATTTTCAGAGACAATTTTAACTATTAACTCGAGAAAAATATAACCATCAATGATTCCTTGAAGCAGCTTCCGACTAGCTAGGTAAGGTAGTAATGACTGTGCTATATATCTACTCATATATATATATATTCGTGTTGCAGTTGAACTTAGCTTTCCCTGCCTCCTATTTTTTGGTTCTTTCTCTTTTAAGTTGTTTATTACAAATTTCAATAACTCATGTAAGAGCCCTTATTTAATTATAGGTTTTATCACTTTAAGGGGAACATTCCACCTACATATATACATAATTTCTCTCACCAATTGTTAAACAACATTATATTTATTTAGTTAGATATAACATTATTTCTCGTATTTTAAAACAAAATATTTGAAGTTGCTAGCAACACATGTGGTAGTGTAGGTGGCATGGGCACCACTCATTTTAATATTTATTACCAGTGAATTAAGAGGATTATCGTACCTATTAATTTTTTATTTAATATTATAGTATAACAAATATGAAATTGGATAAAGATAATTAATAAATATTTTGCTCTCTTAAATAATTATTGTCTCGGGATAAGTCGAAATCAATTTAAATAAATCAACAATTATAAGTCGAAATTAATCTAATAAAACGATAACTATAAGTAGAAATCACTTTAAATAAACTGATAATTATAAATTAAAATCGGTCAAAACATACTAACAAATAATCAACTATAAGTTTGTTTAAAAATATACTAATATAAACAATACTTTTTTAATGATAAATTTGTCTAATTTTATTTTTTAAATTATCAAGTTAATTTTGGGAGTTAATTCTCGTATCTAATGGCGGAGCTTAGTTCAGATAAGGGGGCTATGGTCTCCCCAATTTTTTTATAAAAAAAATTAGTAGTACCTTTTTAAGAGATAAAAAATAATTTAATTGGTTTAAATACTTTATTATGACTTAAAATACCCAATAAATTTAATAAGCAACACTCTCTCTACCTTTAAGTTTAAATCTAAAAAATTAGATATTTTTTATTTAATTTAATATTATTTTATATTTTACTATTTATTTAATTTAATTTTTTATATGATAAAAAATAATAGAATATTCAATAAGTATTAATATTATTGTATTTGTATAAATTGATAAAAAATTTAAATAAATATTATAAATTTTAATATTTGTCCTTCTAACTTTTTCTTTACATATTTTACAGGATATATATTTAAATTTTTATATAAAATAACAATGAAAAATCAAAGAATTGATAATTTTTTAAGAGGAAGGCTAATATTTAAGAAGGAGAACATATAATTTTTATAATATTAACACATGTAGATAGTTTTTCTACTTTAATGAATGGCGAAAAAAGTGAGATACAACTTTCAAAAGTTCAAAAAGTTACATCTGATGAGTTTGACTTTAATTTTTTGGAATGAGACTCTGAAAAATGGCTTTAAATTTAGCAATATCAACAAAATCAGAAAGATGAGATTAGACGAGCTTATCTTAAATGGGTCCATATCAAAAATATTTTGACAATTATCTTTTATGTGGCCCCCAAAATTTTATTTCAA
Source organism: Arachis hypogaea (assembly GCF_003086295.3). Classification (NCBI taxonomy): domain Eukaryota; kingdom Viridiplantae; phylum Streptophyta; class Magnoliopsida; order Fabales; family Fabaceae; genus Arachis; species Arachis hypogaea. Next base: position 114,298,488 of record NC_092045.1, read on the forward strand.
ATTCTGCCACTGCTCGTATCTCTAAATTATAACACAATCACATTTCTTATATCTTGTCAAGTTATAACTCAATTTTTATAAAAACTCAACTTAAAAATAAATAAGTTAAGTTTAAGAGTTATGATTTGATCACTATAACTCGATAACTATAAACTATAATTTAGAGATTAAGTCAAAAGAACGTTAGAATTTTCATGACTCATAAATTATAAACACATAACTCGGTCGTTACATTTATAACTTGGCCGTTACAATTTGGTCCATTCCGTATTACTCGGTAATGATTACCTATTACTCGGAAAATAAATTTTGATTCATTACCTATAATTCGTCCAATGAAACTTATACCTCAACCCAAATTTTTTTATTGATCTGTTAGCTATAGCTCGATCCAAATTTATCTGCTGATATATTATCTATAGTTTGGCCTAAAATTTACCTATAAATTAAAAATTGAATAAAATAAATAAAATATGTCTATTCAGTTAGAGAGAATTTTGGTTATAACGGAACCATCTGAACACACATAGAGAAGTGATTACAAAATACTAGGACCACGAGATAATAAGCTATAACATAATATCTCTATAAATACAAAACTCTAAAAACATAAAAAGTATATTATTCACTTTTAATAACTTATACCTCTTCTTATATTTTTTTTTATTTGAGCCTTCGAATTTTTTTACAAGTCCCAATCTCTTCCAATATTCTTAACGATTGAAGTATAATTCGACATCTGTACTCTTAAGACATAAAACTCCATATAAACAGAAGAGGGAGTTATATCTTAGTACTAAAAAGAGTTATACCTCCACTTATATTATTGTGCATAAATAACATTAAAAATGCATAAATAATTAAATTTAAAATAAAAATTAATAAAAATGAATGAAAATATGATATTTTTTTCCAAATAAAAAATACACGTACGTATATCCACGAACCTTATTTGGAATAGTTTCGTTTTCCGTTCAACAGTTTTAATTGGAAGCCAAAATATGTTTTTGTATTCAAAGCACCTTTCATTTTCTACATAATGAGCAAATAAAATATTACTATGGACCTAATAAAAATTCTTTTCAATTTTGTGTATAATTCATCATAAATAAACTCTTGCATCTTCACAAATTATAAAATAACATTCAACAAGGAATAAGAGGTTAATGTGTCAAATCAACCAAACTTAAAATGATCGATTAATAAAAAATGACCAAAAACTAGTTGTAAAAAGCAGGCTAAAAATTTCGAATATAGCCCCCTAAAACGGTGAAATTACACGAAATGATTTAGTGAGGAGATTTTCGTAAATACGAGCTTGGAAAAAATTACTATTTACAATTTGAGAGAGATAAAACTCACCATTAGTGATTTATGAATATAAAAATATCATATAATACTCTTGACTTTTGTGAATTAAAATAATAAGAAAAATAACATTTTTCTTGTTTGTTAGATCTATAAATAACGCTTTTCTTTCTCTATTTCAAAAATGTATATTCTTCTTTTTTGTAAGAGTTAAATCATTACACTTCAGTTCATTTTATTAAATACTCTTCAATAATCATTATATATACACTAATTAGTGGTAATTATTTGGTTGTTTAAAAAAATGAAACAATAATATAAAATGTATATTTATAATTAATGTATTAATTTTTTTATTTTTAGTATTTTATCATTAATTATGAAATATATAAAAAATAAATTAAATATGTGTTAAATTATTAAAAATAAATAAAATGTATTATGATAATACTAAATAAATATTTTATATTTTTACTATTATATATAATTATAATGTTTGTTAAAAAATATTTTATTCAAAAGAAAATGAGTGTCATTTAGACATTTTATAGAAAATAAAAATATTATTTTTTATAATTATGTTATATATACACTAAAATTAGTTATTAATATAAAATATATATAAAAATATAAAAATATATTAAATTATATATATATATATGTCTATATACAAATATATTAATAACTAATTTTAGTGGCTGATTTTAGTATAGAAATAATATTTTTTTGTATATTTTTAATTAATGTATAAAACCCCGCAATTGTTGGTAGAGGTGTTCAAATTCAAACCGATCCAAATTAAACAGTTCATCCAATTCAATTCAAACCGAAAACCGATTAAAACCGTACTAATTCGGATTTGATTGGATCTTATTTTTTGCAAACCGCTGGATCGGATCAGATTTCGGATCTACTTTTTACAACGGATCCAATCCAATCCAAACCGCATAATGTGTTATAATATTATTATTTTATTATTATGTTTATAATTATACTTATAACATATTCAATTTGTTATACATTTTTATATTTTTTATGTATTATTATTATTTAATAGATGTTTTATATTCAAAATGTGATTTATTTATTTATTTTAACTAACCTATAATTTTATTTCTATTATTATGTTATCGTTGGTTTTTTAAGATTTGGTTATTTGAAATTTGATGTTGAGATTTATTATATATATTTAATTTTTTTAATTTACAAAACCGCAAATCCAATCAAATCCAAATCATTCGAAATTGGATTGGATCGGATCAGATTTTTTTTTTAAAATCATCCAATCCAAACCGCATCGCAAGTAAACATAGTGTTCGAATCGGATAAATTTTTGACTCAAAACCGATCAAAACCGCATCACGAACATCTCTAATTGTTGGGATTTATTAGGAGGACTAAAGGAGTTAGCTAATCAAGTCTTTTTTTAGTAAAGATAGAAAATTCGAATCCACAACCTTTTAATTGAATATTAAAAACCTATGCCATTTGACCTATAATTCAATCGCATAAAAAATTATTCGTTGTTTTGAAAATTTTTGTTACATTATATGAGTTATTGCCTTATTATATATGTGATCTTTTCTTATTCAGTAGTCAGTACACATAAATACATACTAAAATTTGCCGTTTTATGTATTTTATCCATTTTCCAGGCTTTTGCAGTTTTAACACTTATCCATTATTACCAAATGAATATATTCAATTATAATATATTATCTGGTTCCCTAATTTATTAATCTTTGTTTGATATGATTAGGACAAAATATCTTTTACAGGTAGGAAATTGAAAAATAAAAATAATGTTTTACTTGTAATAAAATTGACATTAGTTAGAAATTGGAGGGGAATCTAAATGACGGGAGTAGATAATGATAGGTCGAGTTGCATATAGGAAAAAGAAATATTTTTAGCTAATATATAATCAATAACCCTTATTTATTTATTTATTTATTTTTCTAGAAAACCACAAGTATATTTGTCGGTATGTAGCTAATAATTAGTTTTGTCCATATATTATTTACAAAATTATTAGTAATGCATTGATTCTGATCAACCACATATTGAGATAAAATATATGGTTTATTAATTTATATTTTTAGCTAAAATAAAAAGAAACATTTAATGGTAGTCTAATAAAAATAAAAGACTAATTTTAACGCACTAACAGGACAAAATATTTATATTTATTTTTTTTATTTATGGTATTTTTTAGTCTAACAGATTAAAAATTAATCCGTCGTAAATTTTAGTTCAAGTTAAAAGTTTGTTATTGACCAATAAATTATTGAATATATAAGACAAAAAAAATTAAATATACTCGATCAACTCAAGTTAGTTTATATTCGTTTTTTTTAAATGATCATTTGTGTAATTATCAAAAAAATTGTTATTTTTAGTGATATAAGTCATATAACATCGGATAATTAAATATACATATAAAATTATTTTATATTCATAATATATTAAAATTAAATTCTGAAATTAAATTTTTAATAAAAAAAAAAAGAGATAATCCCCTGCTTTTGAAAAGCAAAAAGGAAAGAATAATCGTGTGAAACATAAAAGGATAAAAAAATTAAGAAAAGGATAAGAATCTGAACGTTTTTGACAGAACGAAAAAATAGCTGTTATGTGACAACTGTTTTAGAGTGTTTCACTGTTGAATGCTGATGATCCATATATAAATAAATACATACACCCATTCTTCCTCTGCTTCCTAACTTCTCTCTCTCTCTCACTTTGTAAAGTGGTGAGCATCTAATTTATTTATTTATGAAAAAATGCTTTGTATATTTGATAGGTGAAAATTTAGGTGCAGTCGTGTTGATAGTTGAGAATTATTAGATGATTTGACTGATCTGATTAAATTTTTATTTAACGACTCTTAACTATTAACTTCACGTGAAATCGACTGCACTTGAGTTTTCACCTTGATGTTATCATCATCATCATCTTATTATTAAAGCTTTTTTGTTTGATGAAGGTGCGGTAAGGAGGAGAAGAAATGGGCAAGATTCCCATGTTTTTGGTGGGGATTATTTTGATAGTGTTAGGCATGGCAGCAGAGGCAGAGTACTTGAAATATAAAGATCCAAAGCAGCCATTGAATGTTCGAATCAAGGATCTTATGAGCAGAATGACACTCCAAGAGAAAATTGGCCAAATGACTCAGATTGATCGCACTGTTGCTTCAGCTGATGTCATTAACAAGTATTTTATCGGGACGGTAAGAGCTCTAGACTTCAAATGCTGTCGTCGTAAATTGTATGACAATAGACAAATAAATTTATTAGATTTGTCAGCGTTTAAATCTTTTTTTTTTTTTTTTTTTTTATAGGGAGTGTGCTAAGTGGGGGAGGAAGTGTTCCAAAGAAGGAGGCTAGTGCAGAGGATTGGATTAACATGGTGAATGATTTTCAAAAAGGTGCTTTATCAACTAGGCTGGGAATTCCTATGATTTATGGAATTGATGCTGTTCATGGCCATAACAATGTCTATAAAGCAACCATTTTTCCTCATAACGTTGGCCTGGGAGCCACCAGGTTAATCACTTCAAGCTAGCATCTTTGTATATTTGATATTTCATTTCTGGTATTTTTAATGGTGGGAAATTTTATTTAATGGTATGAGATTACTTAATTTTCTTTTACTATTTAAGTGCTGGTTAGATTTTAATAAAAGTACTGTCTACTAGACTTTTTCTATTGTGAACTATTAGATAACAAAAATATCAAGAAATTATTAGAATTTATTATTTTTAGTTACCATTTAATTATGAATTCAAATATTTTAGTGTAATTTTTTTAATCTAAAAATTCAATAACATATTTTATTCTATATTTTTAAACATTAATAATTAATTAATAATTAAAAATAATAATTTTTAATAATTTTTAATATTTTTATTATATAACTTAATATGTTAATTGAATTATTTAATGATTCAAAATATGACCTTCGTATAAAAATATTTTTAGAGAAATAGTCACTTTGACAATTTTAGTTTTACAAACCTTGAACTCGTTATTTATATAAAAAAATTAATTAGAATTAATTATTTGAATAAAATATATATTAAAATATAATATATTTTAATTATAGTGATTTTACGTAAAATTAATCATTAAAAATAATTAAATAATTTAATTAATTTAACTATATTTTTATTTAATAATTTTTAATTATTAATTTTATGTAAAATTTATTACACCTGAATTTTCACTTTTAATTATGCTTGATTAATTGATTTAATGTGTCAATGGTTTATTATTTTTTATTTTATTTTTTAGTCTATTAAATTAGTTGATTTATTTATTGGGTAAAGTTGAACTGTATATTGTCATTTGTCATAAGTGTTATCATTTAGTGGAGGCCAAATGCCTTTGGAAAAGGACTGTTTGCCTGTTTGGGTTATTCGTATATATTTATATGCTGGGGATGGTACCCAACTCAAATAAATGATAATTAATTATATAAACGAATTAATAATTTCAACTTGTTGACCAAAGTGGTGGAATGCGCTTTCTAGAAATGATAATTCCGTGGATATGAATACGTGCGCATTCCAGAAATTCGCAATAATAATATAAGGAAAATGACATTCGTACATTACTTTTCTTTAATACATTCATTTTATTATTATTGAAGAAAATTGTATAAGTTGTACAAAGAATTAGTTTTATATTTAGGTTTGGTAATCAATTTGGATTGGTCAACTCGTCCGCTTAACCAAGTGTTGCGGGTTTGAATTTCATTTTTTAGATGTAGTAATTTATTGGCCAGCAGCAAACACTTAAATGGAACTCCAATTTATGACAGATTAGTTCTTGATCTGCTGGGGTTGGAAGATACCATAGGCAACTAAAAAAAATATTTAGGTTTGGTTTGATAAAATTTTTTGAGAAAATATTTATGCTTTTTAAAAGCTGAAGTTCTTTATTTTGTATTTGGTAAATAAAAAAACTATGTGCTTGTACTGACAATTTTTAAAATTTAAAATTCTAATATAATTTTATATGTTAACTAATTTTTAAATTTAATGCTTATATTTATATTTATTATAATATTTTTAAATTTTAAAAATTATTTTACTAAATACCATTAATGTTAGTCACAAAAAAAAATACAATTGATGTTACTTGTATTTATAGAAAACTATTTTTAATTTGATTTATTAGACATAAATGTTATAATTTTTAAAAAATTATATTTTAAAAATTAAATTTTTATAAATTATTTTAAAAAATAAAAATTTTATCAAACTAAGCCTAATTAAAAAATAAAATTTAATTTTGTTGCAACTCTAGTACATAAAAATTTTGTGTTGGCCTGTTGGGAATTGTTGTTTCATTGTTTTTCTATTATACTTCTTGTTTATTTTATTAATTGATTGTGTAACCTAATATTAAAATTAAAATTAGACTTTCTAACTGAACTCTTAAGCAGGGATCCAGCGTTGGTGAAGAAGATTGGAGAAGCAACTGCACTTGAAGTTAGAGCTACAGGGATTCCATATGTTTTTGCACCTTGCATTGCGGTAATCATAATTCACAATATACAAAATTTGTTGTTATCTCAATGCAATTCTCTTATTATGCCATTTGTGTTTGTAAATAAAGGTTTGTAGGGATCCAAGGTGGGGTCGCTGCTATGAAAGTTATAGTGAAGATCATAGTGTTGTTCAAGCTATGACTCAGATTATTCCTGGATTGCAAGGTCAAATCCCTACAAATTCACGCAAGGGAGTTCCTTTTGTTGCTGGAAAGTAAGAATTCATACCAATCATACAATATTTTTTTCTTAATACTCAATTAAAACTGTCTGTCAAAAATTATTAAATGATATGATACATTTTATTATACTGTTTATTTTTGTATGAGTAATCATATTTGGCTTTTATTTTTTTTTTGTTTTAAAATATTTTGGTCAATTTACGTTGTAATTCGGTGGAAACTCAGATGCAGTCGACTTCACGTGAAGTTGATAGCTGAGAGCTATTAGATGAAAATTTAGTCAAATCAGTGAAATCATTTAACAACTCTCCTATCAGCTATCAACTTCCCTGCACCTGAGTTTAATATTCTAATTTTGTTACTAAACTATTTTTTTTTTCTATGCACAGAAAGAAAGTTGCGGCTTGTGCTAAGCACTATGTTGGTGATGGAGGAACCACTGAAGGAATCAACGAGAACAACACGGTGATAAACAGACATGGGTTGCTTAGCATTCACATGCCAGGCTACTATAACTCAATCATTAATGGTGTTTCAACTGTTATGATCTCTTACTCTAGCTGGAATGGAATCAAGATGCATGCTAACCGTGACTTAATTACTGGCTTTCTCAAGAACACTCTTCGCTTCAGGGTAATAATAATTACTCTGTTACTCTCATAATTACTAATGGAGACCTGTAAATTATTCTCTGCTTTGTTGCAGGGTTTTGTGATATCAGATTGGCAAGGAATTGATAGGATTACTTCCCCTCCTCATGCTAACTATACATATTCCATTGTTACGGGAATCAATGCTGGAATTGACATGGTACCCAACATTCTCAATTCAAAGTCTTTTTAAAATTATAAATGTTCTTGCACTGATTACCAGAGCCTGGGCCTCAAAATCGACTAAATCTATCGGGTCGGTCCGTCTATCCGTTTAAACTTTAAACAGACGAGTTTTATCTAAGTTTGTTTAAATTTTGGATTAAACGGGCTGAGCCTGATTAATCCGAGAAAAATAACAAGTTAAATGTGTTAGTCCGCGAACTAAACAGGCAGTCCATTTATTTTTTTCAAAAAAAAGTAACACTTTGAGGCAATATTTCTCCTGATTCAACCCAAAAATTTGATCCGTCAACTAAAAAAAATATTATTTATTTAAGATTTTTGACTTAAAAGTTATTTTTTTGTCAAAATATTTTCAAAAAAAAAAAATCTGGACTAAAAAATTATGGTCCGCAAATGAAGCATGCTTAAATGGGCCGGACTTAAATGATCCAGACGGTCCCATTTGACAGCCCTAGATAAGCTTTTTGAGTTATAATTAGTCTTGAATAAGTGCAATTTGTTTCTTCTTTTGTGAATGAATTATATTACGAAAGCTTTGACCTGCAAAAAACATTTTGATGCTAAAGTCAATAAATATAGTGCTTCATAATTTCACATAACACGATATCTTGTCTTACTAGCTGTGTTAATGATGCAGATAATGGTTCCCTATAACTACACTGAATTCATAGATGGCCTAACATCTTTAGTGAAGAACAAATTCATAGCCATGAGTCGAATTGATGACGCGGTAAAGAGAATCCTAAGGGTTAAGTTTGTGATGGGTCTTTTTGAAAGTCCATTAGCTGATAACACCCTAGTTGACCAGCTTGGAAGTCAGGTTAGTTAATCATTTCTTTACTTGCCATTATTTCGATTGATGGTTTATGGTTAATGGTTAACTAGATTGGCGCCATAATTTGATAGGAGCATAGAGAATTGGCTAGGGAAGCTGTGAGAAAATCATTAGTCCTATTAAAGAATGGTGAAGATGCAGATACACCATTGCTTCCACTTCCTAAGAAGGCTTCAAAAATACTTGTTGCTGGAAGTCATGCTGATAATCTTGGTTATCAGTGTGGTGGTTGGACCATTGAATGGCAAGGACTAAGTGGCAACAATATTACCTCTGGTATAACTTACTTTTTACCTCTTATTTATTCGTCTACAACTGACTCTTAAAATATAGATAAAAATGGGATAGGTAGGAGCGAATTTTAGCATTAGACTTGCCTCGTCCTATTTTATTTTATATAGATTCTCTCTATCTATAAATAATGCAATTCGTACTCTAACTTTATTTCTAGGGGTATTCAAACCCTGATTTTGCCCCGCTCTGATTAGATAGAGCGGGGCAATTAAGGGTTTGTGTTGCCATTGTGTTGTCATCTCTATTCGAAAATGCAATATTAACATTTCTCTTATTTATAGGTACAACTATTCTAAGTGCTATAAAAAACACTGTTGATAAAGACACTAAGGTGGTTTACAAGGAGAACCCTGATTTGGAGTATGTGAAGTCCAATGATTTTTCATATGCAATTGTGGTAGTTGGAGAGCATCCATATGCAGAGACATTTGGAGACAGCTTGAACTTGACAATACCAGATCCTGGTCCAAAAACCATAACAAATGTGTGTGGAGGAGTGAAATGTGTTGTTGTAGTAATCTCTGGTCGCCCTGTGGTTATACAGCCATATCTTGACACCATTGAAGCACTTGTTGCTGCTTGGCTTCCAGGAACTGAGGGTCAAGGTGTTGCTGATGTTCTGTTTGGTGATTATGGTTTCACTGGCAAGCTTTCAAGAACATGGTTTAAGACAGTTGATCAGTTACCTATGAATGTTGGTGATTCACATTATGATCCACTTTACCCATTTGGATTTGGCCTTACAACCAAACCCAACAAAGTTGTATAGGGAACTCAACTTTAAAGCACCTTTTAACGTTGTTTAGGTTGTGTTTGGTAATTAAATATTTGTTCTAATAAACCAGTTTCAAAATTTAAATAAGCTATTTTATTGTCTTTTTTCATATGAAAAGACATTTATTTTCCAATGTTGTGTAAATTTTCTTGAATAAGATATAATAAAATAACCTAATATTAGAATATCCTCTTTTACTTTTTTTTTATCTTACTATTTTTATTGCAAAGAATATCGTCTGGATTTTATGGACTATTGTAATTTATACGTGAATATATACACCTTTTATCAAACTTCCAAGTGAACTTCAACCCATTTATTAGCATCCACTTAGCATTTGGGTAAACTTTTAATTTTTATTTATTAATTATATTTGGATACAACAATATAAAAATATTTTTTAATTATTTGTTATGTTAAAATATTTTTTCTAAAATAAAAATAATCTTTTTGAAAAAGATATTAATTATATCTTTTAAAAAAGAGTTTGAATTTTTTAATACTTTATGTTTACTTAAATTTTTTTTTCCAAATATACTAAAATTAAAAAAAAAGTATTGAAAATTATTTTTTCTTACGGCTTAATAATATCCAAACACACACTAAAGCATGTTCCTGAAGTCATCATAATCAAATCTGCATTTTCACTTTTCAGGCGCTACCTTCCCCAGGCCACCATTTCACAAACAAGATCACAATGCTAAACTTGCGTTTGACTTTATCACTACTACTCTAGATACCCACATGGTTAATCCTTTGAATAAGGAATGAATAGAAATATGAAATATATATATATGGAGTAACAGATGAGCAGGAAAACTACCTTGAGCTGGGAAGCACGTTTCCCTGATCTTCTCCTCAACGCATTCTCCATGTTTCATGCCAAGGAGCCATTGACTCTTTTATTTTTTTAGTTTTTCACTTATATCCCTCAACTCGACAAGTCAATGACTAATTCTTCGCGACATTGAACTCCATTTAAGGATTTAATATGCCGCTGTCTTATGGATTGTTGCATGCACATGACAAGATTCGAATCTAACACTTGTTTAAGCGGACTAGTGAGCTAACTACTTGACCAACCCAACTTACTTAGTATTTCTCTTTTATAATTAACTTGGTACTTAATTAGCCGCCACTATAATAATTAGCCGCCATTATAATAATAATACTGCTACTTTAGAGCTAAATTCTTATTGCTTTGATCTGTTGATCTATATATACAACAGTGACACTGAGCTTGAGTACACGCACTATCATAAGAGCGCAGCTGGAGTGTCTTTTGAGTATACACTCACACTTGTAAAGTGGTCGGTAACATACATTTTTATTTATTTATTTATTTATTAAGGTATATTTTCAAGTTTTTATAGTGATTACAGAAATATTTATAGATTACATGCAAGGTTAAAACAATTCTAAGATAGATACTTAAAAATGTTGTTGTCTACCGAAATCTAATCTAATTTGTCGAAATTGCCAAAAAAATGTGACAAATTGTGTAAATCATAAGAGGTAAAGGTGGAAACTCATATGCAGTCGACTTCCCGTGAAGTCGATATCAACTTCACGTGAAGTCGACTGCACCTAAGTTTCCACTTTAGAATTAAAAAAAGAAGAAGAGAATTTAAGTTTGTTTCTTATTAAGACAAAGAACCTCTGGTTTTGTTTGTTTACTAGATGTCTTAAACTTTTGAATGCCACTAAATGATTCAACTTGTGTTGCAAGTTGAGACCTGATGGTTTTTTTAATGTTGTTGTGAAGTTGTGTTGAGAAGAGATGGCGAAAATTCCCATCTTTATGGTGGGTTTTTTGCTGTTGAACTGCTGGGTAGCCTTGGCAGATGCAGAGTACTTGAAATATAAAGATCCAAAACAGCCTTTGAATGTTCGAATCAAGGATCTCATAAACAGAATGACTTTGGAGGAGAAGATTGGCCAAATGGTGCAGATTGATCGCACTGTTGCATCAGCTAATGCCATTAACAAGTACTTTATAGGTATTTAAAAAGTAATACTAACATTTTAGACGATCATTCAATCATGTATACATTAGTAAAAATAACAAATTTTTAAACTCGTTATTAAAATGATAGTCTAAATTAAGCTTTTATAAAATGTATTTGAACTTTTACTTTTTGAAAAATAAAAACATTATTAAACATATTATTAGAAAATTTTTATCATCACTTAACTGTGATATTTAAAAATAAATTTATCGTCATCACTCTAGGGAGTGTGCTAAGTGGGGGAGGAAGTGTTCCAAAGAAGCAGGCTAGTGCAGAGGATTGGATTAACATGGTGAATGATTTTCAAAAAGGTGCTTTATCAACTAGGCTGGGAATTCCTATGATTTATGGAATTGATGCTGTTCATGGCCATAACAATGTCTACAAAGCAACCATTTTTCCTCACAACATTGGGATGGGAGCTACTAGGTAAAATTATTCTTTTTCTCTTTTACATATATTTCAAATCTTAAGAAGAAAAATTATCTGTTTAATAGGAAATAATATTTAAAATAAAAACAAAAACATTTTGATAGTCAAACTTACACTTACTATCTACTATGCATGATGCCAAAAAGGTTCCTAATGTTGCCATTGTGCTTTATAAAGCGTTTAATCGTACTATTTTTCAAATTATTACAGAAAGAAGAAAAATGAAAAGGTTTGAATATTTTAAAGTAAAGAATATCTTCATATATATTTTAATTTATGAAAGCAAAAATGTTATCTATTCATTAAAATTAGTCATTATGTATATTTTATATTAATGTCTGATTTTAGTATATATCTAATATGATTATTATGAAAAAATATTGAATTTATAAATTCTTTTGATAGTATGAAAAAAAATTCGAATAATACAACTTTTAGGAGTTTAAAAGTGATATTAACATATTGTTCGTATTGACATAAGAACAATATAATGTGCAGTTGATTTGCATTTTCATTTTTTATTTTTATTTTTAATATTTTTTATTTTTTAAATTTTATAAAAAAAGTGAAAACAATAAAACAATAAAATTTTGTCTCATGCTTTTATTTTCTATTTTTATTTTTTTTTCACAAAGTTTAAAAAACAGAAAATACTAAAAATAAAAAATTAAATGCATTATTTATATTTTAAAAAACAAAAATGTTATTTATATACTAAAATTAGTCACCATATATTTATATATAAATACATGTATTATTTAATTTATTTTTAATATATATTTTATATTCTAACTTATATTTTATATTAGTAGGCGAGGTATACTCAATATTTTAACATGTTTGGGCATATTTCTTCTAAAATATTTGTGGGAACAAGCAGGGACCCAGAACTTGTGAAGAAGATTGGAGAAGCAACTGCACTTGAAGTTAGAGCTACCGGAATTCCATATGTGTTTGCACCTTGCATTGCGGTAATCATAATTCAGAATATACAAAATTTGTTGTTATCTGAATAAAATTCTCTTATTATGCCATTTGTGTTTGTAAATAAAGGTTTGTAGACAGGGACGGATACATGGGGGGGCAAGTAGAGGCCTGGGCCCCCCCAGCTTTTAAAAAAAAAAAATAGTAGTCACTAGTTAGAAGCCCAACCTAACATAAATAAAACATTAAAATTTAAAAAAATCCCTAAAACTAATTCTGTTTCTTCACTTTTTCTATTCTTTTCTAATCCTTTTATTTCCTAACACCGTAACACGCGCCGTCCTCAGTTCTTAGTAGGTCATATCACTGCGACACTGCCATTGTCCATTGCCAGTCTTTAGTGAAGTCAAGGACTCAAGGTATTTATTTTATTTTTCAATTCTTTTATATAATTACATAAAATTATTAATTAATAAAGTACATTGTTTTATTATGAAATAATTTAATTTTATTCTTTTGTATTTACATTACATAGGCAAATTATTGACTTATTTTTAAGATTTATTCTCTCTTATTTTTTTATTTTATTTTTTAATGAAATTGATAGTGATTTAATGAAAAATTATTATTATTGATATTTAATTAATAAAATATACTTAGACTTTGTTTATTCATGTAAGTATATAATTATTTGAGTTTTTTTTTTCAGGTAAAAAGAAATTAGAACATTTTATAATGAAAAAGCAAAGTAAAATTGATGCAATTTTTAAGAGAAAGGTTATTGATAATGTTGGAGTTCAAACAAGTCAACCCTCTAATCCTATTTCACAAGAAGGTCAAGTAAGTGAGCTCTCTAATCTTACTCAAAATACATATCAACATGAAACCAAAGTACCAAGATTAGAAAGAGATGTTGATATCTCTTTACTAGAAAGGGATCCAGGAAAGCGACGTCCAATTTGGCAGTATAATGTCAATGAACGTGATAAAATTCGTAGAGCATACATAATAGCTGGGCCATACCAACCAACAAATATTAGCTATCCAGCTTCTGGTAATAACAATCACCGTCGATATTTTCAATCTTCTTGGTTTAAGAAATTTCCAAGTTGGTTAGAATATTCACCAGAAAAAGATGCTGCTTATTGTTTGCCTTGCTACTTGTTTGGTAAACATTATGGTGCTCGCAATGATGGAAAAAATGCATTTTCAGAGTTAGGATTTAGTAACTGGAAGAAAGTAAATAATGGGGTAAATTGTGCATTTGTATGTCACGAGGGTTCTATTCCTAATTCTCCCCATAATTTATGTGTGAAATCTTGTGATGATTTAATGGCTCAATCTAAGCATATAGACAAAGTTCTTGATAGGCATAGTGATGAAACTATTGCAAATAACCGTTTAAGGTTGAAGACATCTATTAATGCTATTCGATGGCTTGCATTTCAAGCATGTGCATTTAGAGGCGATGATGAAAGTCCTGGATCTTTGAATAGGGGGAATTTTATTGAGTTAATTAAGCTTTTAGCCTCCTGTAATCAGAATGTTCATAATGTTGTCCTTGAAAATGCTCCTGGAAATGCTCAATATATATCTCCCAGTGTTCAAAAAGATATATTGCATATCTTTGCTAGAAAAGTGCGTGCAACAATTCGAGAAGAAATTGGTGATTCTAAATTTTGTATAATTATTGATGAAGCAAGAGATGAGTCAAAGCGAGAACAAATGTCTGTGGTTTTGAGATTTGTAGACAAGCACGGTTGTGTTCAAGAAAGATTTTTTGATCTTATACATGTTTCTGATACATGTTCTTTGACATTGAAAACAGAAATTTCATCAGTTCTTTCTCGTCATAATCTTGATGTCCAAAATATTAGGGGACAAGGGTACGATGGAGCTAGTAATATGCGTGGTGAATGGAATGGATTGCAAGCTCTATTTTTGAAAGATTGCCCTTTTGCTTATTACATTCATTGTCTTGCTCATCGATTACAATTAGCACTTGTTTCTGCAGCCAAAGAAGTTTGTTATGTTCATCAATTCTTTTCAAAACTTACACTAATTGTGAATGTTGTGACTGTTTCTCCTAAACGTCATGATCAGTTAAGGGTTGCTCAAGCAAATAATGTTGCAAACTTAATTGCCAATGATCAAATTGTGACAGGAAGTGGACTTAATCAAATTGGTACTTTGCAAAGAGCTGGAGATACTAGATGGGGGTCTCATTTGAATTCTGTACGTAGCTTGTTATGCATGTTTGATGCTACTTGTGAAGTTCTTGAAAAAAGCACCGAAGAAGGTAATTTCTCCACTCGTGGTGATGCTAGTGCTGCTTATGATGCTATCACATCCTTTGAATTTGTCTTTGTTTTGCATTTGATGAGAAATATTTTGGAAGTTAGTCATGATCTTTGTCAAGCTTTGCAACGAAAAAATCAAGACATATTGAATGCTTTAACTCTGGTTTCTACTACGAAGACTTTAATCCAAAGAATGAGAGAATCAAGTTGGGAGGCTTTCATAAAAGAAGTAATATTATTTTGTGAGAAACATGAAGTTGAAGTTCCTGATATGAATGCATTGCATATTCCTAGAAGAGGCCGAACTCGCAAAATTGTTGATCAAATTTCAGTAGAGCATCATTACCGTGTTAATTTATTTCTGGCTGTAATTGATACACAATTGCAAGAGCTTAATGGAAGATTCAATGATAATATGGTGGAATTGCTTACTTTAAGCTCAACTTTAGATCCCAGAGATAATTATAAGTTCTTCAGTGTCAACAAAGTATGTGAATTAGTAGAACGGTTTTATCCAGGTGACTTCAGTGACCAAGAGAAATTTCACATTAGAATGCAAGCTCAACATTATGAACTTGATGTTCCTAATCATGTTGAATTAACTAACTTGTGCACAATTTCGGAGTTATGTCAAGGATTAACGAAGACAGGAAAGTCTTTAACATACCCTTTGATTGATCGTTTGATTCGCTTGGTATTAACTCTCCCTGTTTCAACTGCTACAACTGAGAGATCTTTCTCTGCTATGAATATTGTGAAGAATAGACTCAGAAACAAAATGGAAGATGAATTGCTTGCTAATTGTCTTTTGATTTACATTGAGAAGAAGATTGCTGAAAGATTTGACACAGATTCTATTATCGATGAATTTTATGATATGAAGAATCGACGTGTACCACTTCGTTAGTAAAAAGTACACTTTTTTTGCACTTTAAATATATGTTCTCTATCAGTATATTTTTGTAATGCATCTTACATTATAATTTATTTGCATATATTTTTTTATATTATATATATATTATTGGCCCCCCCATGATAACATTCCTGGATCCGTCCCTGTTTGTAGAGATCCAAGGTGGGGTCGCTGCTATGAAAGTTATAGTGAAGATCCTACACTAGTCCAAGCTATGACAGAGATCATTCCCGGATTGCAAGGTCAAATCCCTGCAAATTCACGAAAGGGTGTTCCCTTTGTTGCTGGAAAGTAAAAATTCATACCAATCATATCATATTTTTAACTATTTTTTAATATTCAAATAAAAATGTGGAGCATGTTTGTTTGTTTGCTCAGAAAGAATGTAGCAGCTTGTGCTAAACACTATGTTGGAGATGGAGGAACCACAAAAGGAATCAATGAGAACAACACAGTGATAGATAGACATGGATTGCTTAGCATTCACATGCCAGGCTACTATAACTCAATCATCAAGGGAGTGTCTACTGTCATGGTCTCTTTTTCAAGCTGGAATGGAGTTAAGATGCACGCTAACCGTGAACTAGTCACTGGCTTCCTCAAGAACACCCTTCGTTTCAGGGTATAATAATAGTTTAATTACTATGTTCGTCCTTATAGTTTTATCAAATTTTTAATTAGACCTTTATATTTTTTTTCTTTTTAATTGAGTTTTTATATCGTTTTAATTTTGTAATTAGGTTCTTTTCATGTAAAAACTTTAAAATTAATCGAATATTTCTCTAAAAAAATTATGTAGTCAAAGATCTAATTAGATTCTTAATTATGGATATTTTAAATTTGGGAAAAATATTTAGTTAACTCTAACAATTTTTATACTAAGAATGACCTAATTACAAAATTAAAAACAGTGTAAGAATCCAATTGAAAGGAAAAAAAAATTATAGACCTAATTATAAATTTGATGAAATTATAGGAACCAACAGAATAATTAAACCTATAATAATTAACTTATTGCAAATATTATATTATAGAAAAAAATTTTATGGATACCAAGAATACTAGTGTTTTAGTAATTTAGTCGTTGATCTCAATTTGTATATATATATATGTTGAGATCAACAGATACAGATTGAGGTCAATAACTAAAACTACTGGAACACTGTTAGTCCTAATATATTTGAAACTCTTCCTATATTATATTATCATGAGTGTTAAACACTTTGGTTTGTTGCAGGGTTTTGTTATATCAGATTGGCAGGGAATTGATAGGATTACTTCCCCTCCTCATGCCAACTATACATATTCCATTCTTACCGGAATTACTACTGGAATTGACATGGTAAACATTGACATTTTAAATTCTTTAACTTTATATTGCTCAAGCCATGCTTTCTCATTGGGTGTGGTAATCCTGCAGATAATGGTTCCTTTCAACTACACAGAATTCATAGATGGCCTAACCTCTCTAGTGAAACATAATTTCATACCCACGAGTCGAATTGATGATGCAGTGAGGAGAATTTTAAGGGTTAAGTTCATGATGGGCCTTTTTGAGAATCCACTTGCTGATTACAGCTTAGTCAACCAACTTGGGAGACAGGAGCATAGAGACTTAGCTAGAGAAGCTGTAAGGAGATCATTAGTATTGTTAAAGAATGGTCAATATGCACATAAACCATTGCTTCCTCTTCCTAAGAAGGCTTCAAAAATACTTGTTGCCGGAAGCCATGCTGATAATCTCGGTTATCAGTGTGGTGGTTGGACCATTGATTGGCAAGGACTAAGTGGAAACAACCTTACCACTGGTATATATAGCCTTACTTCTCAATTTTGTTACTTATTGTTTTTCAAATGAACATAAAAAAATGTTAATTTTTTAATATGTATTCTATACTGATGACTGAATTCGCAGTTGATTTTTCTATTTCTAATACACAGCATGGTTGTATTAACATTTCTCTTATTTTATAGGCACAACTATTCTAAGTGCTATAAAAAACACTGTTGATAAAGACACTAAGGTGGTTTACAAGGAGAACCCTGATTTGGAGTATGTGAAGTCCAATGATTTTTCATATGCAATTGTGGTAGTTGGAGAGCATCCATATGCAGAGACATTTGGAGACAGCTTGAACTTGACAATACCAGATCCTGGTCCACAAACCATAACAAATGTTTGTGGAGGAGTGAAATGTGTTGTTGTAGTAATCTCTGGTCGCCCTGTGGTTATACAACCATATCTTGACACCATTGAAGCACTTGTTGCTGCATGGCTTCCAGGAACAGAGGGACAAGGTGTTGCTGATGTTCTGTTTGGTGATTATGGTTTCACTGGCAAGCTTCCAAGAACATGGTTTAAGACTGTTGATCAGTTACCTATGAATGTTGGTGATTCTCATTATGACCCACTTTATCCATTTGGATTTGGCCTTACAACCAAACCCAACAAAGTAGAATAAGAACTTTAATAAGTGTTAGCCAGGCACCAAGTACCATTCTTGTGGTTGTGCTTGGTATTTTCGATATCAACCATGCTAGATGTACACTAAAATCAGTCATTAAAATTAGCTATTAAAGTAGAATACACATTAAAAATGAGTTAAACTACACATGTATTTTTGTATACATGGTTAATAATTTTAATGGTTAATTTTGGTGTGCAAATAGTATGTTTGGTCTTACATATGCATGCATTATCTTCAGCTCTACAGGTCAGAGATAGTAAAATAGATCCATAATTCTCACTTATGAATTCATTCTTTGTGCTAGGATTGGCTTGAAACCTCCAAATTGATGGAATAGAATGCAATTCTTGAGTCTTGTAGAACACTAAATTGAGTTAGGCTTGGTGTATGAAAATATAAACATCTTTTGTTTTTCGCTTTATATATGATAAATAAAAAGAGGGAGTGACTGAGATAAAGATATTGGCTTTTAAAAGATGGGAATACTTTTGAAAGCACTTAAGATAGAACTTTTTAAAATTGATTTGTACTTTTCAAAATTTAAAAGTCTAATATAACCTCATATGTTAACAAATTTTTAAATTTAATACTTGCATTTAGGGCTGGAAGTGAGCCGAGTTGAGCCGAGCTAGACCAAGCTCAAGCTCGACTCACCAAAATTGAGCTTGGCTCACGGCTCGGCTCATTAACAATCGAGCCTATTTTTTAAGCTCAATCTTGGCTCACCGAAAGCTCACGAGCTGGCTCAAATAATAGAAACATAAATACAAAATCTCAAGCTCGACTCACCAAAATTGAGCTTGGCTCACGGTTCGGCTCATTAACAATCGAGCCTATTTTTTAAGCTCAATCTTGGCTCACCAAAAGCTCACGAGCTGGCTCAAATAATAGAAACATAAATACAAAATCTATAATTTTATATCAATAAATTATAACTTATATATTTTAAAAAATATTTAAAAAGAACAATTTTATATATTGTTTATCTATCAATAAATATAAATTTTTTATTTATATCCTACATCAAAATTATATGTAATAAATAAATATAAAATTTTAAATAATTAAGATCATTAATATATATAATTATATATTACTATTTCATATGTATATATATAATATTAAAAGTATAGACTAAATGCATATATATATATATAATCGAGCCAGCTCACGAGCTAATGAGCTGAGCTTATCCAAGCTCAAGCTCAGCTCATTTAATTTATGAGCTCAATTTCAGGCTCAAGCTTGGCTCACCAACTCACGAGCTTAGCTTATCGAGCTATTAACGAGTTGAGCTCGAGCTGACTCATGAGTTGGCTTGACTCACTTCCAACCCTACTTGCATTTATGTCTATTATAGTATTTTTAAATTTTAAAAGCTATTTTACCAAACACAATTGTTTTTGCTTCTGTTTATTGAAAGTTATTTTTAATTTGATTTACTAAATATAAATGCTACAACTTTTAAAAAGACTTATTTTAAAAGTTAGCTTTTATAAACTGCTTTTTAAAAGTAAAAGCTTTATCCAACTAAAAAACCTTTTTTTTAAAAAATATTTTTTAGTAATTATAATTTAATACATATAATTGATTAAATCATAATTAATATATATAATAGGGGTATTTTAGTCATTTTGTATAATAGGGTTATTGTAGTCATTTTATATAAAAAAAATTAATTTAGATCGGTTCAAGGTTTGGTTTACTGTTTTTTTGGCCAAATCAATTTGTCTGAACTAATTTTGACAAAAATAACACGGTTTAATCGATTATATGTATTAAAATTTAATTACTAAAAAATATCTTTAAAAAAAGACGTTTTAAACATTTTTATCTAAGTGACTCCTATAAAAAGAATTATATGTTTATACTTTTAGTTTTAAAAAATTAAGAATGTTTTTAAAATCATCTAGGAAGATATTTTTTATAACTAACTATATTTTTAAAAGTTAAAAAACAATCCAAATTAATATGATAACATAATTACTTATTTGTGTAAAAGTCAAATATGAAAATCAAGTTCTTTTAAATATTAAGATAAATTTTAATTAAATTAAAAGGTAAAGATAATTTTTTTTTAAATATTAGAGAAAAAAACAGAAGTTTAAATTTGTGCTGTTTAAATTAGATTTCATTGAATTTAAGTACTTATATCCGTATCCTTAATCACGCTGATTCTATCTTATCTGTAATCTGTAATTTTTTTAATTTACTAAGCAAATTTAACAACAAATCAAATTCAAAATTAAAATTAACCCAATACTAACTCTCTATATATATTAAACCTGAACATTAATCTGATTCAATTGTGAAATTATAGCTGAGAGGTGAAGAAGAGAAGAAAGAAACAATGGCGAAATTTCTGAATCTTTTGGTGGGACTTATGCTTTTGACATGTTGTGTGTCAATAACAGAGGCAGAGTATTTGAAATACAAAGATCCAAAACAGCCATTAAATATTCGAATCAAGGATCTTATGAAAAGGATGACTTTGGAAGAGAAAATTGGCCAAATGGTGCAGATCGAACGCACTGTTGCTTCTGCTGATGTCATCAAGAACTATTTCATTGGTAAGATTTAACGTTTGAGTTTATTCATAAAACAAAGAAATACCTTTTTGTAATTATTTTTTTGGCCATATAAAATAAGATTAAAGCTTATGTATAGTTGTTTTTTATTTAGTCAAATCTGTTGAATCATCTAACAGTCTTTCTCAACTGTTAACTTTATACAAAGATAACTGTATATGAATTTTTACAGGGAGTGTGTTGAGTGGAGGTGGAAGTGTTCCAAAAGTAAATGCAACTGCTGAGGATTGGGTTGACATGGTGAATGAGCTTCAAAAGGGTGCTTTATCAACAAGGCTGGGAATTCCGTTAATTTATGGAATTGATGCTGTTCATGGCCATAACAATGTTTATAAAGCAACGATTTTTCCTCACAATGTTGGGCTAGGAGCTACAAGGTATATATATATATTTTGTATGAATTATTATATAATAAAAAGTATTTTAAAAAATATTTCTGAACAACACAGGGACCCAGCACTTGTGAGGAAGATTGGGGAAGCAACTGCTCTTGAAGTTAGAGCTACCGGGATTCCATATGCGTTCGCACCTTGCATTGCGGTAACATATTAAAATAAAAAAAATATTATATAAATTGACATGTTTGACTTAATATGTTTGACTAAATTATCTGATAGGTTTATAACATGATATGTAAGTTTTGTGGATTTTGTTTGTATTAGGTGTGTAGGGATCCAAGGTGGGGAAGGTGTTATGAAAGTTATAGCGAAGATCATAGGATAGTCCAAGCTATGACAGAGATCATTCCTGGATTGCAGGGTGAAATCCCTGCAAACTCTCCCAAGGGTGTTCCCTATGTTGCTCCTGGAAAGTATGAATTTTTATGCATCTTCTTGCTTGCTTAATTTCATTAAGGACGGTTGAAAACTCGTGTGCAGTTAATTTCATGTGAAATTTATAATTGAGAGTCGTTGAAAGTCGACAGGTTTGACTAAATTGTCATCGTCTGACGGCTCTTAGCTATCTAACTTTATATGAAGCATGTTAACTGTACGTGAGTTTCCACTGTCTAAAAAAATATAAAAAACTTGTAAAATTTTTGTTCTTTTTTGGGGACAGAACAAAAGTTGCAGCTTGTGCTAAACACTTTGTTGGTGATGGAGGAACTATAAAAGGAATCAATGAGAACAACACAGTGATAGATAGACATGGATTGCTTAGCATTCACATGCCAGCTTATGATAACTCAATTATCAAGGGTGTGGCAACTGTCATGGTCTCTTACTCAAGCCTCAATGGAGTTAAGATGCATGCTAACCGTGATTTAGTCACTGGTTTCCTCAAGAAGACACTTCGTTTCAGGGTACCATAATTTTTATATATTCAAAATTTTTTATGTCCTTGATTGAGGCCTAAAATTCGTAATTTATTTAATTTTTTGTTTGCAGGGTTTTGTGATATCTGATTATCAAGGCATTGATAGGATTACTTACCCTCCTCATGCTAACTACACATATTCTGTTCTAGCTGGAGTAAATGCTGGAATTGACATGGTAATTATAAATTTCAATTGTTTCATTTTGATATATTAATGAAAGCACATAAAACAATTGTTGAATTATATCTGTATGACTTTAAGGTCAATAATGTAATTATCAGATTTATTCTTTTGAGTTAGACCTGTTTTTGTTTTTGAACATGTGATTATTTATCTCATAATTCTTTTTCATGCATGGTGCAGGTCATGATTCCATTTACTTACAAGGAATTCATAGATGACTTAACTTCTTTGGTGAAAAATAATTTTGTGCCCATGAGTAGAATTAACGATGCAGTGAAGAGAATTTTAAGGGTTAAGTTTGTGATGGGTCTTTTTGAGAATCCACTTGCTGATTACAGCCTCGTCAACCAGATTGGAACTCAGGTTCGTTTACTTTTTTTCATTTTGATATACCGTATGTGACAAAAACATTAGTTTAACAGAATATTCTGTTAAACAAAATGAATATGACTAACACTTAGACTGAATATTCTGTATAGTTAAACAGAATATTCTGTTAATTCTAACGTTTTTGTCTTGATAGTAACTTAGTTACAAAATTTAATATAGTATAAAAGCCCAATTAAAAAAAAGTATAAGGATCTAATTGAAAATTCGATAAAATTATAGGGACTGACAGAATAATTAAACCTTAATTAATCATTAATATATATAATTTTTCTTTTACCAATGCATTTTTTTCTTCTTACAAATTGTTAAACCGTCTTTTTATCTGCACATAATAAACTGACAGGAGCATAGAGAATTGGCTAGGGAAGCTGTGAGAAAATCTCTGGTGCTGTTGAAGAATGGTGAAGATGCTGATAAGCCATTGATTCCTCTTCCTAAGAAAGCATCAAAGATTCTTGTTGCTGGAAGCCACGCTGATAATCTTGGCTTTCAATGTGGTGGTTGGACCATTACTTGGCAAGGACAAGGTGGCAACAACATTACTAAAGGTACAAAAAGTTCATTGTTTCTATTCAAATTATAATCTTTACTTTCAATATAATTTTTTCAATTTTTTTATGATCTTATATCTTTTAAATTACTGAAAATGTAATAAAAAATTGTTATATACACATAAAAATATTAGCTGTCAAATCGGTCATTATATATTTGTATATAAATACGTGTTATTTTATATTGTTTTCAGGTACAACCATTCTTAGTGCTATTAAAAACACTGTTGATAAAGACACAAAGGTAGTTCACAAGGAGAACCCAGATCTAGAGTATGTGAAGTCAAATAATTTCTCATATGCCATTGTTGTGGTTGGAGAGGAGCCATATGCAGAAACAAAGGGTGACAGCAAGAACTTAACAATCTCTCACAATGGATATGACACTATAAAGAATGTGTGTGGAGGAATCAAATGTGTTGTTGTAGTAATCTCTGGTCGCCCATTGGTTATGCAACCATATGTTGAGAGCATTGATGCACTTGTTGCTGCATGGCTTCCAGGAACAGAGGGACAAGGTGTTGCTGATGTTCTGTTTGGTGATTATGGTTTCACTGGCAAGCTTCCAAGAACATGGTTCAAGACTGTTGATCAGTTACCTATGAATGTTGGTGATTCTCATTATGATCCTCTCTTCCCCTTTGGATTTGGCCTCACTACCAAACCAGTTAATTAAACTCAATTGATTTTGGGTGGTAATTAAAATGCAAATGTTCTGTTCATGCATTATTTTAGAAGGTTAATTATTAGTTCTAGTAATGTAAAGGTGACAACTTATTATTACTGATATGTTATAAGGTTTTTAATTTTTTATATTTGCTACCTATTTTAGAACTAAATTTTGAAGTAAATTCAAAACCGATATGATTGAATTGCAATTTGCAAAACTGCTAATCATGAAAATCAAGTAAATAATAACATACACTGCTATTTTAAAAATATTGAAATGTAAAATTTGAATTAATTCCCATATCATTTTCCCTTCCTTCTTGAATTTGTGAGCTAACATTGCCAAATTCAACTCAATAATTGATGACAAAATCGTCCCAATCTTTTTCGAGTTTCTTCAAATTAAAAAGTTTTATTAGATTTTAATTTAATTACCTTTTATCCTTAATAAGTTATTTTAGTTCGAGCTATTTATATTTGTTTAAAGCATTTTATATTTTATATTTTATAAATTGCTAACTTGCCTTTATTGTATACTATTGATATTGTATTACCTTTAAATTCATATACTTTTTTTGTATGCTATATAAATTTCATGAGTTCAACCATTGTATATTCAAACAAATACTAAACAAGATGAAAAATAATTTTATTATTAATATTTATTCCGGTAAATGGGAAATTTACTTTCTAATATTTTCCTCCCTATAATTTTATTGGCTGATGAGTAGGGACGGAAATCTAATCAAATAGTTATAAAGATGTTTAAAAATAAAGCATTGATTTATGTGTGTAAATAAGATTATTATAAATTAAATTACTTTTTACTTCTAGCAGGTCTTGATATTTTCCTTTAATTTGATTTTATTAAAAAAGTCTTCAATTTTTCTAGAAATGAGACAAAGAAAACTAGTGTACCAACAATGATGTACGTATGAAATGAAATATGAGTAGTACCTTACTACCTTTTATTGCCACAGAATAGCACATGCGTCACCCCACATTATCTGTCTCTTATTAAAAACTTAAATATTAAACTTAAATATTTGGTAAAGTAGTACCTTACTACTCATGCCCAATTTTGGCAAAGTACCTGCCAGAGGCCTAGAGTTTTAGATTTGAATTCTCTAAAGTTTGAATTTCACTTCAAAAAATAAAGTATGATCTTGTATTATTAATTTCATAGGTAGGACAAAAAATAAATATAAAAAAAATTATTCAAAAATAAAAGATCACATTTTATTCTTTAAAATAAAATTTAAACTTTAGAAGATCTAAATTCCACAGCTTCAACACCAAAGTTGAAACAACAAGGCAAGCTAATTCTTATATATAACTAAAGTTTTTAACGAGTTAAAATATCTTAACTCGTTAAAATTTACAAACATCAAAGTAACTCATATTTATGATGATCACTCGGATTAAAATTTTTATGTGAAAATTATAAATAAAAATCGTTAAATAATTTATGATTTTTAATTATATATCTTCACATAAAAATATTTTCAGGCGAGTATGTAGTCATCTATATGTCCTCGTAGAAGAACTTCTGGAATGGTTGAAGATGAGGAGTCTGCAAGCGAATGACAATGGAAAGAGTCCCATCTCCGGTAGGAGCAGGCATGATAAAGGCCCTGCCGTCTCCGATGACCTCACAGGGTCCCATATACAGCGGCCTTCCCCATCCAAAATCAGGTCCATAGGTAGGCATGTTACTCATCCAACTCCAAATGTTGAGGTTTGGATTCCCAAGAAATGGTGGTTCACTGTTAAGCTTTGGCCTCAGCCACCCTACATGGTCCTGCCTCCCAATGAACTCAAAGGCTGATCTCAGGTACTCATCTGTCAGCAACTCGATCGCTTCTCTTATCTTTTGCGCACCATATGTTAGTGGCTTTGAAGCAATATCCCCACTGAGGCATGTGGGGGTCACAGTTGGGTGCGTCGCGTTCCCGAAATAGTTTAGAGGGAGAGGTGGCTTTAGCCTGTTTCGGACGCCGGCGACGGTGAGGACCACCGTGGGTTGGTTGTGATCCACGTGGCGTGCCTTGGATGCACACCTCCAGATATGAGCGGCAATGCTTTCATACCTGCTCCGATTCCAAATACACCAAGCTTAATATTTCTTCTTTAAATCAATTAAATTTTTTTTTCATTCATAATAAAAAATACTTACAATAAAATCAGTCACTAAAATTAATCATTAATATGTTTATTGAAAAAAGTCTAAAAAAAAAAATTTCTAGCTAGCATTTAATCAGTAAAGAAAAGTGAGCTATTGAATGAAATCCCACACCAATCTTACATCATTAAAACCATCATTGATGGCTATTTGATAGCTACAAACCACAAAAGTTGCTAGCTCCTAACACTCCTCTATTTATTATATATTATTAATTTTATAACTAAAATAAATATATGTCATTCTCTTATTATAATTAAAATTATTTTTTTAAATTATTAAAGAGTTTTTTCTTTTTCTCTTTTCTTTTTTCTATTTATCTCATTTTTTTATTCATTTTATCTCTCTTATATATCATTATTAATAACTAATTATAAATTTGATAATTAAAATATGTAATATGACATTCTCTAATTGCATTAAAATTAAATTAAAATTAAAATATAGCTATATTATAAATTACTAACTAATTTAATAACCAAAATGTATCATATAACATTCTCTCTTATTTTTTTTCAAAATTAATAAATTCTTTTCTACATTTTCTTATCTGCCTCTCTCTCTTTTTATTTCTTTATACCCTTTTCACTTTATATAATTTCTATTTTATAGTAATTTGACAAATCAAAATGTATCACAAAATATTTTTCATTACAACTAAAATAAAAAATTTTCTTTCAAAATTAATAAACTCCTTCTCTCATTCTTCTTCTTTATCTTTCTCTTTCTTTTCTCCCATTCTCTATTTTTCTCTACCTTTTTATTCAACAAAAAATCAAATTAACAAAATAACATAATTCAAATAAAAAATATTATTATATACATATTTTTTTATTTAGTTTTAAATTTTTACCACTTATCTTTTTAATTTATATTTTCATTTCTTTTTCTTCAAATATTTATTACATATAATTTTAAAAAAATACTAATGTTATAATTAAAAGTTAGAATTAAAATTCAATTGTTTAAAAAAATTGAATTAATTTTATAATTATCAATATAAATCTTTTTATACTAATATCTATATACTTTTATACCCATAGAGAAAAAATATTATTTTAAAAAGTATGCATAAAATTAATTATTTATATTTGTGTAACAGTAACATCTAATTAAATGTAAAAGTATAAACGTTAAATTATTTTAAATTTTAGATAACGAATGTTAAAATTAATTATTAATAAAAAAATTACACTCTTTCACATGAAAATAATAATTAAATATCCTGATCTTTTTAGCCGATGAAAACTGTTGTCCTCTACAACCTTCTTATAAAAATAATTTAATTCTATAAATCTTTGAATTCCTGTCCTAATCTATAATATCAGGATAAATTAGCGTAATTTTACAAAATTTATATTTTTGTAATGTTGTTACGGATAAAATACTAGTTTGTGTATAATTATATAAATACATGTGTAATTTAATTTATTTTAAATATGTATTTATATTTTAATATATATTTTATAATTTATACTGATAACTAATTTTAGTGTACATGTAGCATAACCGATTAATAATAAATGAATAACAACTAATAAATCACTCTGTCGCTATTTTCAACTGCACTATCACACCAAAATTTAGGAGTGAACGCAGATTGGATATGACTAAAATTTCATCCGATCCGCACTAAAATTATCGGATCGGATCAGATCTAATATCCGTAATTTTTAAATTTGGATCTGATCTGACCCCGTACATTTGCAAATTGGATCGGATATCGGATATATCCGCAAAATACAAAATAGTTTTAAAACTTATTTTTATTAAAAAAATATTAATAAAATTTATTTTTTTATTCTTTTAAATATGTTATTCTTAAAATAATATTAAATATACTTATCTTAAATAATAAATTAAAATAATACAATATATATGATAATTATTAGTCGAAATAAAATACAAAAATTATTTATTTATTTATTTATTTTTACGGATACGTAAATATACAGATTGAATATTATTGTGCAGATCTGATTTGTTCTGATAGTTTTGCGGATTAGATCCATATCCATAATTTTTGGACAGGATTAGGATAGATATTGCAGATATGGGATATGATCCATGAACATTCTTAGAAAGTGGATTCTCTCAATTGTTAAAAAAATTGACAGTGTAAAGTATGATTTCTAATCCTTCATTGATTTCTCTCTCATATTTATTCTTAATCTCACTTATAAAATTAATAGTTTGAGATCACACTTTACTCCCTTAATTATTACAAAAATTGAAAAAATTCATTTTCACATTTCTATCAAAATTAATCAATATTAAATATATGTATTTATAGATAAATATATTAATAATTTATTTTAGTGAATAATTTTGGTGGACGAATAACATTTCAAAAATATTTGATAACAAAAGAAAATCAGTCACAATAACAGCTATAACTTACCTTATTTAGTATTCATTAATTGTGTCTCCCTAATATTACCCTAACATTTTTGTTTTCAACCTAGCCAACTACATTTTGTGAGTACGTAAACGTACCTGCTGTAGGGTCGACGGTGATTCTGCGGCGTAACTGCCTTCTCGTAACCAAATTCCAAGCATCCGTCATCATTGGCTTTCTTCCTCAGCTTTTCTACCATCTCCCTTGTGAGCTTCAGAATTGCAAGATCTGTCTCCTTCTTGCTCTCCTCACTGACGTCAGAGCTACCAATTATCAGCGGAAGTGGCTTGAATTCACGGTGCTCAAAACGCGGTGCGGTAAACTCAGATTTCAGAATCACCATTTTATCAAGAATTGGCTTCTCATCTTCTCCCAAAGTGCCACCTCGAGCAAGCTTAGCCCAAGCGTCAACAAAGACAGTGCCAGAGATTCCATCCACAACGACATTGGAAACTCCAAACCCAACACACAGGCCACCACACGCGAATCTCGTCACCTGCACCAGAACAAGAGGAATGTTTTCCACAGGCTCACGGTAATCAACCGTCGGCAGAAGCGGCCGCAAGGCGGCGGTGGGCATGAAATCACCGTAGTCTTGCAATGTTTTCCGGGACTCCGCTTCGAACAGCATTACACCCTTCCCGTTGCAGTCAATTTCCATTCTTCCGCCTTCAATCATGCGAAGGCGGCCGGCGAGAGGGTAGTAAAGAATTAAGATGTTGCCAAGATAGTGTTTGATTGTGTCAATGATGTTGTGGTGGTTGTGATCGTGATTTGCTCGGTAGATGTAAATTGTGAGTGCATGAGTATGAGCTTTGATTTGCTCACTCTCAGAGAGCAACAAAGTGCCATTAGGGGTAGCTTCAGTCGGAATTACAGTGTGGATAGATTTGATACTAACCATTTTTGGCTGTGTAAGTTCAATATTAGCATCTGTATGTGTATGTAAGTTCAAAATGTGATACTCCTTCTTATATAGAATATCAGAAACTCTATTGCAGCATTTCTTAATAATTTTGGCAGTCACAAATATTAAATTATTTTTAATAATAAATTTTATTAATTTATGTATATAAATTTTAAAAAATATAATATAAATTATATATTTTTTATGTATAAATTTTATAAATATAATTGTAAATTATTATTAATTAAATATTAATTTAAAATAATAATATTTATTAGTCATATTATCTTGTTAATTTTTGGTAAAAAAAATAACGTTATATTATAAATATGAATTCTGTTAAAAAGATAATGAAAAATTTTGACATAATGAAATGATTATTTAGCCCAATAAAAATAAATAGTAAAATTATTCTCCATATTACTTTAAATTCAAAAACTCACATTATGTCACATCAAATTTTAAATTTTAAATTTCTCAATTTTAAATTTTAACAATGTGACCCGTTTTCAATTAAAATAGTTATCCGGTTACATGTAAAATTGATTACCTCTCAAAATATAATGTTTAGTCTTTATACTTCAACTAAATCTAATAAAATAACCATCTTAATGCTCATTAAAACAATCATCTGCATATTGAATGCATTGAATATTCAGATTATTTTAATTATACTTAACATAAATAATCATCCGCATTAGGCATAAAAATAAGGTGAATGTTATGGTGTCTATCACTTTATACCTAAATTACTAAAGGGAAAGTATGAGGAGCCAATGAAATATTTATACAATGTGTACAATGGAGGTTTATGGAGTATTAGAGATATAATTATTAGTGTTACATTTTTCTGTTAGCTGAAGTTTTTGGGATCAGTGGTATTATGACATGGTATTAAAGCGATTGATCCGAAAGGTCAAGAGTTCGATCCTTGATGAACTCAAAAATTAAACTAATTTCTTACTAGTCATTGTACACATTGTACAAATAATCCATTGTCTCCCTAGCGGTATCCATTACTAAAAGAGATAAATAAATTATATTTAATAAATTTTACATGATTTATTTTTTATTTTAAATATTTTATCTTTTACTTTCAAAAAAAAAATTAAACAATTTAAGCAACATAATAAAAGACACCATAGAATTCACCTAAAAATAATCATTAGCCGACCTATTTTAATGAACTTCCGCATAAAAAAAGACTTTCATTTTTGTATCTGGGTGGGAGTTGTAAAGTATAATTGCCATTTAAAGAAATATAATCAATGATTACTGATAATGGTATAGCAAATTTTTTTTTCACCTATCATGCTTGCATGAGGAGAAGAGAGGGATTTTCTATTCTCGGATTTGCTACCACGGTGTGCCAACGGGGGTTCAGCGATGACCAGTTGCGATTGCGGTGAGATCCAGGGAGTGCAGCGATGAACGGTTACGCAGTAACCGGACATGGCCGCGGCCACAAAGAAGAAAGGAAGGGCTTGGCGAGGAATCCGATACGCTAATGGAAAAGGCCGGGGGTGTACGTTGCGTGAATGGCACAACGTGTACGAAGAGGGTACTCGAACGTTTGCGGTGGACAGGACAGCATCAGCTGCTGTTTTTAGCGGTGACGGACTGGCAAAATGGGAAGAGAATGGAAGAGAGAAAAGTTCTGAATCACTGACATCACATGCAGAGAGAGAAAGATACATAATTGCCTTTGAAATTCTTATTTTTGTTTGAAGTCAAAATAGGAAATTATTAAAAATTAATTAAATTAATTATTATCTAATCTTAATTTTTTTTATTTTTATTGTATACATTGTACACATTATATAATATACACTAAATTCATTATTTCTCTATGAAAAAGTGTAGGGGCCAACAGTTTTATTGAATTAATTTTGACCAGCATGTAACCAGCAGAGAAAGGTGAGTCATTGGATGAAATCTCACACCAATCTCACACCATCAAATTATCATTGATGGCTAATTGATGGCTAACAATCACAAAAATTGGTGGCCCCTAGCATTGCTCTTTCTCTATATTTTCTCTACAAATATTATTAGAGCAAATTATCTAAATTGCTGGTAAGATTTTTAAAATTAATGGTTATTTTTATATTACTCATTATATACACTACTTTTATTTTTATATTTTATGTACACTTTTTTCTTTTCTAGGAATGACCATGTGGAAAGATTTGATATGCTTACCCGTTTTTGGCAAGTTTAGCATGCATTTACTCAAACACGATGGTAAAGATTTTTTTTTTTTGTTAAATTAAAAAATTATGTTCTTGTATAAATTCACTTAAGTTTATCAAATTAAAAATTTTAAGAATGAAAAAAGTCTAAAGATCGAATTTCGTTCTGATATTTTGCATACATCTCCATATATATATATATATAATACACAAATTATTTATTAAATACGAAAATCATTTTTCATTTCTAAAAATATAATTTTTTTTATTATTTTATCATGGTTTTAGATATTTATTTATTGTTACGTTATTTTTGTTAACAGTATATATTTTCAGATATATATTTTTGTAATAACTTACATATATCTTTCTGCTTAGGGCCATATGAAATTTCTTATTTGAAAAAATTCTGCTAAAAATTTATGGGTAAAAAAAAATTAAATAATTATATGAAGAATTAAAATATTAAATTTATAAGTCTTTGAAAAATTACAATGTTTAATATGATTTATCTTTTTGTCAGAATTTATAAACTTTTGTATAGTTTTTTAAAAAATTATTCGATATATTTTTTTAAAGACTTAAAAATCTTTTTTTTCCCAAAATTCACGTGATATTTATTTTATTTAATAATCTATAAACTCATTACAAAATTATTCTTCAAAAAATTAATTATCTTATTATTTTAAATAGATATATAAAAAAGTATATACCAATGCAATGTGTATTAAAAATTGGTATGGATAATATTTCTTTTGAATTATTGTACAAGTGAGCTCGTCCCCACAATAGATTGAAAAGTGCAAGCTACAATCAATTATTTTATTCAATTACTTTCCACATACAACTTCTTCTTCTTTGTTATTTTTCTCTTTTGTTATCGTTGTTGCTAACACTACCACCTCCTTCTTCTCCTCTTCATCCTTCTCTTTTCATTAAAATTTTTTCTCCTCATTCCTTTTTCTCCTTCTCCTCCATCATCAATTATCTCGTTATTGAAGATAATGAATAATTCAAATTCAGATTGTCAATTAAACTAGAACGAAATTGATTATTGTTTTGAATCCAATCAAGTGGTTGAGGTGTGGTTCGATTCTAGTTAATTTTTTTATTAGTAGTTTATGATTCTATAGGTGAATAATATTTCATCGTTGATGGTTTGAATTGAATATAATGTAAAAGTTATGCATTAAAGAAATTTTTTTTATATATTTGTAATAAATTTGGGTGTAACATAAAGATATTTGAGTGTATTGTTTAAAATTTTTTGGTGTATATATGCTGATAAGTTCTGCATAATTCAAAACTCTTCCTCTTCCTCCTTCTCATCTTCTACTGTTTCTTCTTCTTTTTTTCATCATCATCACCATCTTCTTCTTCTTCTTTTTTTCTTATTCATCTTTTCCTTTTCATTTTACCTTCTCAAGTTTCTTCTTGTTTTTAGGGGTGTTCATGGATCGGATCCGATCCGCATATCCCCGGTATTTATCCGAATCCGATCCAAAAATTGTGGATATGGATCCGATCCGCAAGGCTATCGGATCGGATAAGATCCGCACACTAATCGGATCAGATTGTGGATTTTGTGTTGATATTTGCATATCCAATTCACATATCCGCGTATCCGCAAAAAAAAAGGAAATAAATAAATAAATATTCTTTTTATATTTTATTTTAACTAATAATTATCATATATGTTGTATTATTTTAATTTATTATTTAAAAAATGTATGTTTAATATTATTTTAAGAGTAAACTTATTTAAAAGAATAGAAATAATGAATTTTATTGATATTTTTTAATAAAAATAAGCTTTAAAAATATTTATGTGTTTTACGGATATATTCGATATCCGATATCCGATCCGTAAATGTGCGGATCGGATCGGATCCAAGTTTAAAAACTGCGGATATTAGATCTGATTCGATTCGCGTTCATCCCTACTTGTTTTACTCTTTTAACAAGAATAAAAACAAAAAAATAAAACAAATGAGAAGAAGAAACACATAATGTTGTAAAATTACTTGAAAGAGGATGAACTTACATTCATTCAACTAAAAGAAAGAAAGAAATAAGAAAAAAAAAGAAGAAGAAAATGTAGCATTAGAGGAAACATTTTTCTGTATTTACAGTAAATTTGGGTGTAACACAAAGATATTCGAGTATATTGTTTAAGAATTTTTGGTGTATGTGTGCTGATAAGTTCTGCATAATTCAAAACTCTTCATCTTCCTCCTTTTTATCTTCCGCTGCTTCTTCTTCTTCATCTTCTTATTTCATATTCTCATAATTCTTTTTGAGAGGAAAAAATCAAACCAAGAAGAAAAAAAATACATAATGCTACAAAATCAATAGAAAAAGAAGAAGAAGAAAAAATACAGCAACAACAACAGTAATAGAAAAACGATAATAAAGATGAAATACGCAAAGAAAAAGGAGGAGAAACGCAAAGAAAAATGAAGAGAAGAAGGAAGAAGAGGAGAAACGTAGGATACAAAAAAATAACGTAATTTTACACAAATGTTATATGAGTCATACTATGAAGTTATGGGAAAGGGTGATAGAATGGAGGTTGAGAAAAGAGACACAAGTAACAGAGAACCAATTTGGATTTATGCCAGGCAGATCTACCACTGAAGCGATATACCTATTAAGAAGGATAATGGAGAGGTATCGTAGTAATAAAAGGGATCTACACATGGTGTTTATTGATTTGGAAAAAGCGTATGATAGGGTACCAAAGGAAGTCTTATGGAAGGTTTTAGAAAAGAGGAGAGTAAGGATCGCATATATTCGGGCAATTAAAGACATATATGATGGGGCCACAACTAGTGTGAAGACTCAAGGTGGTGTGACAGAGGAATTCCCTATTGGTATAGGATTACACCAGGGATCATCCTTAAGTCCATACCTTTTTACATTAGTCTTGGAAGTACTCACAGAGCACATCCAAGAGCCTGTGCCATGGTGCATGCTTTTTGCCGATGATATCGTCCTTATGGGAGAGTCAAGGGAAGACCTAAATAAGAAGTTGGAGTTATGGAGAGAAGCTCCAGAAGTGTATGGTCTGCGCATAAGCCGTAGCAAGACGGAATATATGGAATGTAAGTTCAGTCTGAGAAGGGAAAACTCCAATATAGAGGTGAAAATTGGAGAGAACATCCTACGAAAAGTTAAAAGTTTTAAGTATCTTGGGTGCATCAACAGGATAATGGAGAGATTGAACATGATGTAAATCATAGGATCCAAGCAGGTTGGTCAAAATGGCGGAGTGCATCTGGTTTTATATGCGACAAAAAAGTGTCTTTAAAACTTAAAGGTAAATTCTATCACCGCTATAAGACCGGCTATGCTGTATGGTACGGAGTGTTGGGCGGCTAAAGGGGAGCACGAACATAAGCTGAGTGTGGCAGAGATGAAGATGTTGAGATGGATGAGTGGTCATACGCGATTGGATAAAATAAGGAATGAGGATATAAGGGAGAGAGTTGGAGTAGCACCCATTGTGGAAAATATGGTTGAATCGCGTCTTAGGTGGTTTGGACATGTGAGAAGAAGACCGATAGAACATCCAGTCAGGAGGGTGGATGAGATGGAAGATGGACAAAGGGCGAAAAGCAGAGGAAGACCTAAGAAGACCATCCATGAGGTGGTCAAACGAGATCTACATGTAAACGGTCTCTCTGTAGACATGATACATGACAGAGCACAATGACGTCGTTTGATTTATGTAGCCGACCCCACTTAGTGGGACAATGCTTTGTTGTTGTTTGTTTATTTGTTACACAAATGTTATATAAGTGACTTATATGACTTGTATGCCAAAAGAAGTTGCATGCGTAACAATACTCTATTTTAATAGAGAATCAATTTTGCATGGCAAGTGTGAATCGCATTAGCTATATAATGAAAGCAAGCGTGGCATATAGTACAGACAACAATCATGCATGGCACATGGTGATTAAAATTTATTGAGGATTAGATTATCTAACTAAAAATATTTTAGAGATTGATTTGAAATATTAAAATTTAGTAAAAAAAGTGTTTAGCTCACACGCGTGACGCGTGTATATATAAAACGTTATCATCGTGAAAATAACATTTATTAACGCCAATTATTGTATAATAATTTGGCCCTACCAAATCTTATACAGTACCTAACCCACGTGATAAATGAATAAATTAGAAAAAAAAAGGTTAATTGTGCCCTACCAAATCTTATACAGTTATACACTGCAAAATGTATCTATAAAAATTTAGGTTTCAATATTTCTCTTAAGATCACAAATAACAAAAAAACAAAAGAAAAGAAAAGGAAATATAACAACATATAACTTGGTGTTGTACATCGAAATTATTTTGAGATTCAAATAACATCAATGACCTTTTTGAAATTGACAAAAGTATATAACATTAGTCTTTGTGATTTCAGTATACCGACATGACTTATTGAGATAGACCATTAATAATACGTATTATGACAAATGACATAATAATGTGAACGGAAAAAAATTGTAGTTCAAAAAATAGACGCAGGGAGACACTTCCACAGTTCCACCCTGTTCCCGCTGCCTCGAACTATTGACATCCCAATTCGCGTGCTTGATACAATTATGTCTGAATTAACTGTCCCTAAAATGGTTCAGAAATATCGGTTGCATAGGTTGCTGTCTCCATTTACAGCCTCTATTATATCTTATGGAATGTGGTTTGGGAGAAGTCATGTGTATGAAGCATTAAATGCTGCTAACTACGTGGGTAAAGATACATAGTTTACAATGTATAGAGTGCATATAGATACACATAACTGCTATTCTACTAAAACTTTGGCCTTCTCCATGTCTGCATTACCTTCGTTTTCATTTAAGGCTTCTTTTATCTGTTTTTCAATGTCAGCCTTTTTTTGTAGGAGTGTTTCTATCTTCTCATTAATCTTCCCAAGCTTTTGTTTCAGCTTGGTGACATCGTTGGACCTGTCCTTTCCAATAGGCTTTCTCTTCTTTCCCCCTTTAACCTTCTCTTCTTTTTCCTCCTTCTCCTTCACTTGGTTCACATCATCTTTCTGTTGTTCTGCTTCCTCTTCTCCCTCAATTTTTGGTTTCATCTCTCTCTTCTTTATTGACTTCTCATCTTTCTCATCATCCTTATGCTCCTTTTCTTTTTCCTTCT
The DNA here is from genome assembly GCF_003086295.3 of Arachis hypogaea. Classification (NCBI taxonomy): domain Eukaryota; kingdom Viridiplantae; phylum Streptophyta; class Magnoliopsida; order Fabales; family Fabaceae; genus Arachis; species Arachis hypogaea. The sequence goes on from NC_092045.1 coordinate 114,335,864, forward strand.
TTTTCTTCTTCTGTTCTACAACAACTTCTTTAGTTTTTTCTTTGTCCTCCTCTAGCTTGATTTTCTCATTCTTGTCCTTCTTTTCGTTTTTCTTCTCCTCCTTCTTGTCCTTCTTATCTTTCTTCTCATCACCATATTCTCCTCCCTCCTCTTTCTCCTTGTTCTTCTCTTCAATTTCTACATCATCCTCCTTCTTTTCCTTTTTCTTCTTCTCATCCTTCTTTTTCATCTTCTCTTTACCATCCTCTCCTTTGTCTCCTTTTTCCTTGTCCTTTGTTTCATTTTCAACATCCTTCTCCTTCTTTTCCTTTTTCTTCTTCTCTTCCTTTTTCTTCTTCTCCTTACCATCCTTGTCCTTGATGTCTTCATTTTTTTCCTTAAGATCTATTTTGCCCGCCTTGCTCTTCTTTTCCTTCTTATCATCACCTTCCTCGCCATCATTTTCTTTCCCTTTCACCTTCTCATCGCCACTTTTACCACCTTTTTCTTTCGTTTCCTTCTTCTTCTTTTGCAGTTCCTCCTCATCCTTTTTCTCTTTCGATTTGTTCTTCAGCTCCAGTTCTACCTTAGTCTTGTCCTTTTTCTCTTTGGATTTGTTCTTCAGCTCCAATTCTACCTCGGTCTTGTCCTCCTTCACATCACCCGGGTTTTTATCGTCAATCTTGATTTTCAGGGACACTTTAGATTTGTCTTCCATATCTATAAAAACTGATGATGTAAAAAATCTTTGACTGAATCTGACAATCCAAAAATCAAAGTAGTAAGAAGTATGAATTTCACCTTCCCCTAAGAAATTCACCGATATTTACTATCTAAACATTCAAGCAACTCTATACTAATGAGATAACAGAAAAGCCTCGTAGCAAACAAGTATTATCATGCCAAAAACACACACAAATGTGAATGGAAAAAATTGGTTTATCTATCATTTTAGTTTTGTTATATTACTCAGCTTCATTGTCATTGTGTATGCTTCTTAAATTGCTACTTTGTCTTTCACCACCAATATAGTGCATCATTTCAACAATATGGATCCAATTCAAATAATTCAATTTAACTAAAACTAAAAATGCAGCTCAGCATACAAGGAAGAGGGAACTAAGAAGCATCAAATGGAAAAGAAACTATAGTAGAAAGCAGAGTTTGGAAACTCAAATAGAATGTCAAATACAGAGTTTTTCAAAAGTTATTTACATAAAACAACCAAAATAGAGCATCTGTTCCAAAGGATGCCAACCACTATGGGAAGGGTCATACTTGAGACAATAAAAAGAAATAAGGGATAAGTGCACTTTTTACACTTAATGTTTTTGAATTATTTCAATTTTACCCCAACTGTTTCTAAATTACAATGAAATTGAAACTGTCTAGAAACATCAAAGGTAAAATTGCAACAATAATTAAAAGTAAGAAGGATTGGAAATGCTATCTCAGTCATCATATATTCATATGGCTACATTAGATTTTGTCTTTGAGATGGAAATACAGGGATACAGAAACAATCACGGATATTTTCACTATCTATGTATAGATAAGAATCCAAACCCAGCCTTTATAGCCTATTCCACTCGTACCAAAAGATTTTTTAGTTTAACGCTACTGAAGTGGATTTGGAAATCAATTCCTCTAATCTAATTCAAACCGAAGCCTCAGAATTTCACACAACCTGTGACAGCCAGCAGAAACTTCTTTGGGTCCAGTTTGACATAGAGGATGAAATTGCGGTGAAAAGCTGATGAATTAGGATTAATAGAAACTCATCTTTTAACATTTTATTGCTGTTTCCAACCCTATACCAAAACAATTCATGAAATAAACTATGCAGTAAAGAAATATAAAACAAAATAAAATAAATTTCAGCTGCAACGATCATTTACATGAAGAACCCTAGTCCATCCAAAATCAATGCAAAACACGAACCAAATCAAATAAAACATACTGCATATATATTATCGATATAACACATAGTTTCAATAATTCAATTTCTGATGTCACGAAAAAATAACATTAGCAGACTATCACAATTCCAAATAAAAAATTAAAAAAAGCGATCAGTGAGTTGAATACAATCCAGGCAGCGATGGAGACAAATCAAAGATACAGAAAAGCAGATTTGTGAAAATCAAGAGATTACGGAGAGAAATACGGTACCTGAAGAGAGGAGAAAGTAGGTTAAGAGCAGAGTATAGAAGTGAAAGTTGGACTTTGCCTTGAAACAAACGGTAGCTTCGTAGTTTCTGGAGTTTTGTGGTGAGTCGCTATTGCGGACCTCACTTGACACGAAATTAGAATTTTTTTTTTTTAACGTTTTCATCACGTCCGAATTTAATTTTTAAAAGAAACATTTTATCCTTTATCCTAAAAATTAATCGCAAAATCAATTATAAAAATTATATATTACTTTGATGTATATTTGTTTCAAGTTTAAAGTAAAAGATAGAAATATAAAATAAAAATGTGTAAAATAACAATTAGGTATTTTAAGATTATGATAGACACGTTATGTTAAGTGTTTTTATTTATTCATTACGTAAAATTTAACCGTCATTCTTATATGTATAATTAGTTATGACGTATCTATTTATGAAAATTTTTAAGTAGATAATAATTTTTAGAATAAAATTTTACCTATTTTTTTTGTGACTTAAAACTTCTGTTTTGATAATATTATAATAAATAGAAAAATGCTAATACAAGTTATATAAAAATTCAAAAAATAATAATATTTTATTATCTAAAATTATATTTTTTTCATGTTCATCTAAGCAACAAAATATCTACCATTATAAATAACAAAATTTATATACATATATTTACGATCGCGAAAAATTCAATTTGTAATTTTTTTTCTTCAACAACTAAATAATCTAAAATCAAATTTTTTAAGAATCTAAGAATGTCATCTTTTAATGCTAAAAAAAATCAAACAAAGTCAAAATAATAAAAATATAATTTTTATTCAAAATTAATGAAAAGAAAATAGATAAAAAAAAAGAAACAAAATTGGTAGTACGTAAAAGTAATAGTGATGCATGGATGTGGTGCAGGCGTAGGGGTTTCTATTTTGATAAATTTAATTATTTATTATTTTGCTTGATTGAAAGTTGATGATCTGTGGCGGAAGCATGTTGTGTGTGTGTCCGCATTGGTTGGTGATTCCGTTTCCAAAGCTTGCATTGTTACTCCGTATGATGACAACGAAGAAACGAAGGAAATAAAAGTAACAGAAACCTAACCATTTTCCTTATCTCCGTGCCTCTGGCTCTGGGTTTGCACTTGGCGTATGGCCTGGTTTTTTCTTAACCAGGTCGTCCTTCCCAGCTCCCAATCTTCCTCTCCTTGCGTTCCATTCCGCCATTGACATTCTTCAACTTTAATTTCTTCCACAATGAACGATCTTCTAACGGTATTTAATCCTCTTTCACGTAATAATCTTGATTCATATTTCTTGTCTAATTTGTGTTCATCCAGATCCAGTTTTGTTTGAGGGTTTTGTATTAGGCATTGTAGATTTTGGATGTATTTGTTGTCTAATTGATATTTATAAAATATTGCATCTATTGTGACGTTTTTGTAGATTTTGGATGTATTTCAATTGTTTTTTTCCTTTCTTTTGTTTTGGTACTATAGAGAGTTGACTATAAAATATTTCCTATTGCAACGTTTTAGCTTGGAGTGTTATTTTGCACACTTTGAATTCTACATGCATCATAGATCAGCTTATTCTTCAATCCTATGCAGAGCAAGAGCTAATAGAATAGCAGTAATGTCTGTGAATATTTTACTTAGGAATTAGAACGTGTAGATGGCATATGCAACATTAAGGTGAAACTATATTTATTAACTTGATGACCTTTTTTCTTTAGGAATCATTTGAGATCCCACGTGGCCAAGGTCGTGGTGGTGTAGACATTGAGTTAGGAGCATATGGAATGAACTCAGGAGAACTGGGCTTGAATCTTTTCTTCAAAAAGGTGTTTGTTCTTAATCCTTATACTTATGTTGAACACCATTAATAAACTTTTCTTTCTTTTTTCCCCCTCAATTTTGTAAAATTAGAGAATGACTTTAAAATCCATGTTCAATCATCTTGTCATCTCATGGAATGTATGGATTTCTCCCTTGTCTTGTAGATTCAAGAGCTCGATAAACAATATGCTAAGCTGGATATGCTTTTGAGAAGGCTCCAGGTAAGCTGTCTCACCCTTAAACACACCTGTAACAAAAAATTTACATTGATAATGAATCAGTTTTGTTGTGTTTATGATGAACACTAAGATATCAGATATACTTGTACTAGTGTCTTAACATAAATATGATAAATACAGAAGCGGTCAATCCAGGTAAAATATCGATATTAAGGGTTATACAACCATATAAATACTTTTCTTCTTGAATTTCTCCTTCTTGACGTACACTAGCACAGTTAGAACTTGGAAGGGTCACCAAAAGAACCATTAGAGAGATGGCGTATATCCTAAGGACTGAAGCAGTTTCTCTTGTAGAATTCAAAGTCTTTGGCTTGAGAGGGAAAAAAAAAACTAGAATTTTTAAAGGGATTTCTTCCTCTTTTTTAACTTCTTAGCTTTAGTATACAGTTCTGTAAATGGTCTTATTAGAGGTGTTTTGTTGATAGATATATTACAGAGATTGGCCTGCCTTGTTAGGTGGGTTGATCTCATAGGGATGACACATTTCTGTTTCTTCTTGTAAGGACACCATATTCTTTACGTACTTCATTCATTTTTTTTTTCTGATTCTCTTCATGAAAGTTGTTCCTGATAAGAATTGATGAAAAAACCACCCAAATTCATATATCTCATCTTATAAGTACTTTTAGTTCTCTAAAATTAGCAAGTACGGACTTTGTCAGAGAGTGAAAAGTGTTTGTTTGCAATTGATAGACAGCTTGCATGTCAAGAGTGAGGGAGAAACATAGGAGAAAGAAATGTTGCCATTCGAAAACCATTTATGAAGGACAAAGAAGGAGAAGATTCTAGCTTGAATGCAGTTGAAATAAGCCTTGAATTATTGCTCTATTTAGTCAGATTTTTAACAAGTTAATTGACGAAATAGAAAGTGGAATAAATAATTTGCTTTTGCTCCAACTTCAGAATTTTCAAATTGGTAAGAGTAGAGCACTCTGTATGTATGACTTGTTTAGGAAAATTTTCTATTAAGTGTTGTGCACTTGTGCTTGCTTGTTTCTGTACTTTATCTAGTAAAAACTGCTTGCAATTTTTTCATCATTTTGCTCAAAACTTGCTTACAGGAAGCCCATGACGAGTCAAGATCTGTGACCAAGGCTCCTGCCATGAAGGGTTAGTATAATTCCGGTCTGTTTTCTTAGTTTCTTCCTATACAATTCTTTTGCATGTTTTATTTCATGTGCTTCTTTTGAGCTAAAGATTGAATTTAGTTTCATTATCATAAATGTAAATTCCATAGTGAATAAATAAATGAACAATAAGCATGCTAATGCTTATTAATCCACTTTTCTTTTTATTTATATTATAGTTTGAGACTAATAAATTATAAAAAGTTATCATTTAAAATTATGAAACTCTTTTATTATCAAAACTAATTATATATCTTGTAGTGGAATGTCTAAAATGGCGTGTTTGATTGATAAGTCTTTAAAACACAGTTAAAAAAGGATGTAAAGTGAGGGTGGTCTTTTCACCTTTTTATTAGATTTGTTGGGATGTGTATATGAAGTTCATTGAAACTGCAAAGGGACAACTATGTTGAATGGGACAGTGAAAATCGCAAAGTTGGAACTGCATAAGAAAGTGTTGAAAAAAAAGAAACTGCTAAAGGCAGTGGGATCAAAGTTGGATAAGTTGAGAAAATGATGTGCTACGGAAGCAATGATTGCAGATGTTTGATACCACGTTAACTTCAGCCAGAGGATACATTTGAATATTGGTGTTTGGAAGTTTAAGATTGACTTCACAAGTACTAGACTAATTAATTCTGTTCGATCCACACATCCTTTGCAGCTATTAAAGAGAGAATGGAGAAAGATGTTGATGAAGTTAAAAAAACTGGATATTACATAAAGACAAAAATTGAAGAACTGGACAAAGAGGTGAGATCTCTAATACATGTTTGTCAAGTTGCATTTGGATTTTGTCTCCAAGACTAAAATACAGAGACAGATATGGATATTTCCTGATCCTATTTTTCAAGAAGTAAAGAAAATGCAAGAATTTTCTTTCTGGGACAACTTTTTTGTCTGTCACAGCAACCTGATGAGTTTCTGTGTCCACTGTCTTTGTATTTCTATCTCAGTGACAGTATCCAAATGTAGCCACTAAAGTTTGAATAAAGACGTAGATTCTTGTTATACAGTCCCTTTTCTCCTCCCTTAACACCACTTAGTCCATTTTCTGTTGCAGAATTTGGCAAATAGGCAGAAACCTGGATGTGGAAAAGGATCAGGTGTTGACCGATCACGAACAGCAACAACTATGTTAGTGCTTTTCCAACTCTCTAGTTATTATTATTATTATTGTGTGATATAAATGCCTTACTGGTTTGAATTTCAGATTAGTGATATAAATGCCTTACTGGTTTGAATTTCAAATTATAGTATAGTGTAATTTTTTCTCTTTTCTTTCTCAAGTTTTCAAATATTGAAGTCACAAGTTCTGCCACTGCATTAGAATTTTTTTAGATTCTGAAAGGTGAAAAATGTCTCAGTATACAAATCTACAAAGAACATTGCATATCATATTCTTCAATCTCCAAGGATGTTGACATTGTTGCTATTATATTCCAGAAATCCAATTTGTAACACAGTATATTTGAGGGCCCATAAGAAATGAGGAAAAATTGAAAAGCCTTGCTTCTCTTAGCCTGATTTTCTCTTTGCAGACAGTGAAATCTACCTATAATATTGGATCACAAACAAGGATTACACAGAAGTATTATATTGTAATTGTTATTTGCTTAATGTTTGACCAATGTTATATGCACCTGATTTTTTGTATTAAATTTTTTTGCAGTAACTTGAAAAAGAAACTGAAGGACAAGATGGCTGAATTTCAGGTTGGTTTGTCTAAACTTGTCTCTTTTGTTTTAGAATGTGTTTAGTTCTTTCATATAGTGTGTTTAACTCGTGCAGATGTATACTATATGTAAAATACATATAAGAAAATATTATGTCGTAATTCTTTGTGAGATTTTGTTTAATTGTTATATAAGTTATCAGGGAATTATAGAAGTTAAACCACAAGTTTTATGATTTTTGAACACATGGAATTTATTTTCTCAATTTTATTTTTCTATATAATGAAAGCTGGGTTATATCTAATTTTTTCAAATCTTTGCAGACCCTTAGAGAAGCCATTCATCAAGAATACCGTGAAGTTGTTGAGAGACGTGTGTTTACAGGTTAGTTTTTTATATATATAAATCCATGCAATTTGATTCCATTGATTTTCTTTGCCGTGGAGTTAAATTTTTGGTATTCCCTGTTTTTCATGGTTGTTAGTAACGGGCACAAGAGCTGATGAGGAGGTATTTTCATTTTTCCCTGAAACTTTTTTTTTTTATAGGAAACTGTATGCCTTTGAGAAGTTTTTCTTCTAATCATTTAACAATGTACAGACAATTGACAGATTAATTGAGACTGGAGACAGTGAGCAAATCTTCCAGAAGGCAATTCAGGAACAAGGAAGAGGGCAGGTTTGTCTCATTCTGATACTTTCTCCATCTCTTCCTCTTCATTTTCCTATTTAATTTTCTAGCTTTTTTAAGTCTTAATTTAAGTCTTTTAACTCTATAAGATATATGTCATTTTTGTTTTGGTTTTGGTCTAGTAAAATTTAAAAGTTATCTATTGTTGTCTTGGCCGTTTGTTTGCTCCGTTAAATGCTAACGATTCTTAACTATCAACTTCATATAAAGACCACTGCACCTGAGTTTTCACCAAAAATTTAAGTTGTATGTCATCATTTATTGAAGTCCTATGATGGCAAGGACAAAAATATTTTACTTCTAAATTTTACTGAATTATAACCACGGGGACAGAAACCAAAAAGAGCATATTTTAGAGTCCAAAAGTTTATTTAAGCCAACTTTCTATCATGAATATCTTATACTCTCCCATAACTTTCATCATATGCACTTTTTCAAATCCTATTTCTGGAATGAGTAAGGAGCATTGTTGATGTTCCTTGCTTCTTGGTCATTGGTAAATAGGCTGAGGACAATGAATCTTAAGAATTTACCTTCTTTTAGTTTGTGCCTCTCAAACTTCTATGTTCTCTATGTAGATAATGGACACACTAGCAGAAATTCATGAGCGGCATGAAGCAGCTAGAGACGTCGAGAAGAAGCTTGTTGAATTACAACAGGTAATTTGTTTCAAATAATCTGCATCAACTACAATGTGATAGTATCCTACTAGGTCAGATTAGCTACATGTATCAAATGATGATATCCTGTACACAGTGGCGAGGAATTAATAGTAGTTACTTTTTTTTTCCTCCCAAGATAGACTAGTGGTTACTTTTTTCACCATGATGTTGTGGTAGTAAACTAGTAATTACCTTTTGATTTCTATATCTATTCTGTTTAAATATAGGTACAGATTTTTAACACTTCATCACCCTACAGTCTTTCACTAGGGCATATCAGTAACCATTACAAAGTACAGACTAGTATGGAGTTAAAAAATGTGTGCAATGAAGATATTTAATGTGTATAAACTAGTATGGAGCTTTTATAGAATAGTGTAAATAAAACTGATCCATAGAAAAGAAAGATTAGATATACATTGCACTGCTACATCTGTAGGACTAGGAAGTTAAAGATGCAGTTAGAAACCTTGCGAAAATTATTGTAATTTATTTTCTTTTGTCTGAGAAATGTATTTACATGTCTTGGCAGATTTTTATGGATATGGCAGTATTAGTCGATGCACAAGGTGACATGCTTAACAACATAGAAACACAGGTATTTGGATCACTCCATAATACAAAGCTGTTGGATTGTGTTTGGGTTCTGTCTCCGAAGAGAAATATGGAGACAGAAATAGAGACACAATTTTCTTTCCTAGAGACAGAAAATTTCTATATTTTCTATATTTTCCAATGAATATTTGTTTGTATTTTCTGTTGAATCAGGTTTTAAATGCAGTAGATCACGTGCAACAGGGCAATACAGCCCTCCATAAGGCAAAGAAAATTCAAAGGAAATCTAGAAAATGGATGTGCATTGCACTCATAATATTTCTTGTCATTCTTATAATCCTCCTTACCAGTGTCATCAAACCATGGCTTGCCAAAAAGCAGGGTGTTTAATTACTGATTCTTGATCCATATGCCTGTGTTTGGTCTGTGTCCTCGCTGCTTTTTCATATTCTTTCATTCTTTTCCTTTTTCTTTTCGTTTAAAATATGCACACATTTTAGAGTAAATAGTCAAACTAGTTCTTCAAATTTCACTCATTAGTCAAATTAGTCTCCCAAATTTATCAACATAAGCTATGTTTGTCTTTGCATAGAGTATTCGGAGGATGAACATAATTAACGTTAATTAATTTGGAGGATCAATATGATTTAGTTAAAATTTGGAGATTAATTTAACTAATGAGTGAAATTTGAAGCATCAATTTAACCAAACACAGTATATATATGTGTCTCTGTTTCTATTGTGTCTGTTCCTATCTCCATTGTCTTTGTGTTTGTGACTCTAATGTCTTTGTGCTCTGTTCCTTTTGTCCTAGGAAATGAACCAATTCGTATCCCATCATTCTCCTTTGTCACTTCCTTGTTCAGCTTTTGCTTGTTTTTATACCTTTCTCAGTGTTGAATTCACTTCAATGAATCCTGCATCAATATATAGAAAATTCAGTTGACTTGTGTTCTAATTTCTGACTTTGGTGGACAAATTGGGCTAAAAAGCTCAAAAAGTGTATACGAGTTTCTACTTGAAGAAAACACATTGCTTAATAATTATTGGTGTACATTTAATTTTCTACTAAACTATCTCCGACAAAAGCTAGTGAGTTTGATCATAATTAAAGTGAAAGTTGATTCGTTGAAACAGGTTTGCTCATATTTTATATTTTAATGATATAGTTATAATGGTTAAAAGGTTTAAAAAATCATTGTAAATACAAAATACATAACTATAATAATTTCCAAAAGATAAATTTTTAACTTGTACATAATTTATTTACAAGTTGTAATATTAATTGCAGTACAAATTCGATTACAAGTTACTATTGTAGATAATAATGGTGAAAAAATCAGGTTATTAAGGTTAAGAGTGCGTTTACTTTCTATTAAAAGAATAAGTGTATAAGAATATTTTATATAATTGAAAACAAAAGTTGAAAATTAATTGTTCTTATAAAATTTTTACAAATATCCAAGTACATGAGAAGAATGATATTTTTAGTTAAAAAACTCACTTTTAATCATCCTCCTCCTCCTCCTTCCCCCCAAAAAAAAAAGAAAAAAGAAGCAATTGTACCTGAGATACAGATAGATCATAGATGCATGTTAAGGATCATTGTGCAGCCTCCAACTGGAAGTCATTCAGGCATTTGTCATAATCCTTTCGAGTTTCAACTGCGGAGAAGAAGGACAGACACTAGCTTCTTGCTTTGGTTTTGTCTTACTAGGTTGTGATCTTTGCCTTAGATTCTTTTTTCTTTTTGTCTTTTCCCCAAAAGAGAAAATATTTACAAAAAGGAAAAGTATAAATAAACAATGAAAATATTAAATAATGTGAATAATAGATATATCGGATGTTCAATTTACTAGGTGTGCAGATTGTTATCCTAATATTAAGATTTAGATAAATAATTTGAAAGTGTAATGTGTTTTATTTTATTGGACAAATTTTAGAGTTCATTGTTTATATTGTTCACAAAAGTCATTGTCAACCTAGTAAAATTCAGTAGAATAAAATTGAGAACAATGTATCAATCAATAATACATGTGTGGAATTTTTATTTTGTATTTTTTTATGTATTACGAACTTAAAAAAAATGAAAAAGAACAACCACCAAATTTTGTACCCAACAATAAGGTTCATACAAATGTAAACAACTAAACATCAGTTTAAGGTAATGATAGTATAAGGTTCTTTTACCAAATTGCTAGAACGAAATGTGTATGTAGTGCAATTACGCCTTCTAGAAAAAATTTGTAGTTACAATTAAAATTACATTAATTTAATTATGTAGTGTCCTACGTCCAAAATTAAGTCTTATCCTACAAGTCTCGAGAATTAGTGATATTAAAAATTAAATGTGTTACCAATTTGTTATTTATTTATTGGGGAAGACTAAATTTCTAGTAAAGCACATCATTTGAATTGCAATCTATCAAGAAATTAAAAAAAAAAAAATCTAAACGCCGTTTGAACTTTGAATGCAATGCCAACAAACGAGACAGGTACATACGGCGGCCATTCTTATCAAAATCGTGGAGACATTGAAGATAAAGTAAGTTAACATGTCCATATCATGCTAAAGTTTTTAATACTTCAAATTAAAGAAAAAAATACTATCAAATGACAAATTTCAATTTAAAAAAAAAAATGTTAGTTCATGTGCAATACATTAAGAGCCCACTTGTACTTCTTAAAAACCTTATCAACTTTCGTCATCATTATATATATAATTTTTCAATTAAGTTGGGTTAGTTTAGATTAGCTCACAAGTCCGTTTAAACAAGTGTTGGGATTCGAATCCTGCCTTATACATTTAGTAACCCATTGGCCAATAACAAACTCTTAAATAAAGTTTTGATCCGTGACGAATACCTGTCGAGTTAAAAGATACTATAGAAAACCAAAAAATATATATATAATTTTTCAGGTCACAAGCAACTATTTAAGGAATTAATATAAAACTTTAGGTGTATTCTGCATCCTTCAAATTCAAGACTTTCTGCATCAACCCATATTACTTCAGATTGTTCTGTTATTCTTTTAGCGAATGGAAATTGAATTCCAGCAAGCAAAGCAGTACTCAGTGAAAGATTCCAGCAAGCAAAAAGCAAGAAAAAGAAACAAGAAGAGTAGTAAGTTTGTTGGAGTGAGACAGAGAGCTTCAGGGAGATGGGTAGCTGAGATCAAAGACACAACGCACAACATCAGAATGTGGCTTGGCACTTATCAGACTGCAGAGGAAGCGGCCAGAGCCTACGACGAAGCCGCGCGTCTTCTTCGCGGCTCCGCTGCTCGGACCAACTTCATCACTCATCATTTCTCGTCGTCCTTGGATTCTCCTGTCGCTTCCCGGATTCGGAATCTTTTGAACAGCAAAAAGGGAATCAGCAGCAGTGATGAGATCATTGAGAACTCATCATCATCATCATCGCTTTCGAGTTCGAGTGAGACAATTGGTACAGAAAGCACACCAACAATTCTATCTGATGATAATGCTTATAGACCAGATTTGAGTAGTTTTGAAAGACAAGTATCAGGTTCAGGTTCAGGTTCTGGTTCACCTTATGCAATTCATGGGGTTCATGGATTCATGGATGCTTTTCAAGTTAAGGACTCTAACGAATCTCTCTGGGATCTTCCACCTTTGATGAGCTCGTTTTTCCCTTAATCATTTTTCCCAGTTTCTTTCTAGAGGTTTGTATAAGTTTAATCTTGCTAGGATTTTATTAGCATAGTTATTAGATTCGGTGCGATTTCGAATTCTATGAAACTCTTTAAAATCAAAATCTTTTTAATTGAAGTCGTCGTTGTGATGAAGAAAGTTTAAGCATTGATGTTGTCCTTGTTCTCATTCCTAATTTATAAATTGCAAAAGAAAAAGTATAGGAAACAATGATAATTGTGAATAATGTGAATAGATTAAAAGGAAAGGTAAAATTAAAATTAAAAGTCACATAATTAATTAATTATTTAATTTTAAATTTTAAAATTAAAAAAATTAAGATTAACATTTTTAAATTTAAGTATATTCATAATGTGTACAGTTATTCCTAATCTCATCATAACTTCTGATATACACAAAACTCACTGTCATCGTTCTTCGATCCTTACCTCGCATTGCTGCACCTCCAGCCGTACTGACGCCAGTGCCGCCTACGGCCAACACCGCCAAAGCCTCCTTCTGTAATGTTCAGAATAATCATTTTAATAGGTATGCAGATGGTTAATTCACTATGTATGTGGATGATTATTTTTATTAGAGGCTAAGCGATGCGATGACGGTGTGGACTAGTCAAGCAACAAAGGCTAGGAGGAGTCCGACGGCGTCGTTCGTTTTCGGTCTAGAAGCGAGGGATGCCGATGAGAATCCGACGGTGACAAGCCCATGATAATGCCGTAAGGAGGAGACACGACGCCGTTGGGAGGTTTTAGCCGAACCAGCGACAGACGAGGAAGATTGGCCGCGAGGTTGGTGTCGGACGGGGTAGAGAGTGACTCCGGTTAGGGATGGTTAGCGAAGCAGCGACTGCGCCCACGAGCTAAGCGACGAGAAGGATTTCAGTATGGGAAGAAAGCGACGTCGCACCTGGGTTGGTGACGATAGCGACCGACGATGAGGAGAGAGCAACAATGTGGGGGCTGCTTGGGTAGGGGATCGCGCTGGTAGTGTTTTGGGAGAGGGAGCATATGGTTAAAATTTTAATGAATTGGGGTATTTTTTTATTTTTTAGTGGGCTAAGAAATTAGTTCGTTATTTACATTATTTAGATTTTTCATTGTCTATTTATCGGAGTTGATTACAAAATTATTGAATTATCCTGATCCAATTCTGCTAGGTAGACAATAGAAAATATGAACAATGTGAATAATGGGATGGAAATTTAGTCCAATGCAAGTAAAAAATAAACAATACTTTTCAAATTATCCAAATTAAAAAATTCACTCAATTATTAAAAAAATTTAACCATGTCAAACCCTAATTTACCACACTAATTTATCTAAACAGTTTCTTCTCCCCAAACTCCCTGTCTCCCCACCTTCATCAATCATTCCAATTTACGGGCGTCAATCGCACCCTCATCGGCGTCAATCACACCCCTCCCCTGCGCGTCCCTCTCTTCCGCGCCGGCAGCCAACATCGCCGACAGACTCCTCCTCCCCATCGCGCGTTCGTTGTGCCCCGCGCGTCTCTCTCTCCCTTGCCAGAAGTCAACCTCGGCGTCAGTTTCAACCAGCGCGAGAAAGAAGGTCAGCTCTGTGCTCCCCCTTGACGCGCTGCTTGGCTCACCATCCACCATCACCGTGCGACACTCACCCACTCATACTTGTTACCAGACTCCTTGCATTCGTCGCTAGTTGGCACGGCAGACACCATCACCGTTGTCGCACTCTTCCCACTCGCTACTATAATAGGTTAGTTGATGTTTAGGGTTTTAATTTTTAAAAGGGTGGTCATGAAATGCATTTGGTTGAGTGAATAGATTTTGCCTCTCATGTGCACAAAACAACTACTCACGTAACACTTAAAATAACCATCCAGCTTCCTAGAAAATTGAACATCTCACATTTGTTAACTGTTTACACTTAAATCGAATCCAATAAAATAATCATTCGATTATCCATTAAAACAACCATTTGCACTAACAATAACCATCCGATTTTGTATTGGGCGGTGTCGACAGGAATCCACGGTGGCGGGAGGGGGGAGAGGGTTGCAACAACACAGGTAAAAAGCTGCGGCGGCGAGAGGAAATCGGAGATTGGAAAGTTATGATGAGATTAGAAATAACCGTAGGTAGTGTGAATAAGTTTAATTGCTAATCCTAATTTTTTAAATTTTAAAATTTAAAATTAAATAATTAATTAATAATTTAATTTTTAATTATAATTTTACCTTTTTTTTAATTTATTATTCACATTATTTACTATTGTTATTATTTTTTATACTTTTTCTTATCCTTTTTCTGTATCAATCTCATTATACGTTAGTTTGTATAAATAAAGTATTTAATTTTTAAATTTATTATTTTAAAAAAATTATTTAAATATATGAATTTAATTAAATGACTATGTAAAATTTTTTATATTATCACTGCATCCAAATTAACCTCAATTTTAATACCCTGTCTTTTTTCCAAAATCTAAAGTTTTATAACGAAAATATGTTCAGTTAGCCATAAAATAGAAATCTACACGAGTCAACTTAGGAGTTCAAATATTTGAATTAGGATCCACAACCACATCATGCTAAATTGCAAAATGATATTGATATTAATTTACATAATTTAATCACAGCACTCATCTTATAAACTCTTCTTCCATGTTTTTTCTTTGATCCGGGATTTGAACCAAGCTGCTCTATCCCGCGATAAAGAGAAGAATTGACAACTAATGCAACCCATATGAGATACCAAGGAATCTAATAAACATTATCTATTGAGAAATTTCTAACTTTAGATCTCTTTTGAAAAGACACCACATCTAACTCAAAATCTTAAAATGTCAAATTAATGGATCTCTCGTCTTATAAATTTCTCACTCTTCTATGTTTTTTTTATGTGGAACTAACTTCAACATTGTTCACACTTACAATACTAACAGTCTCATAGAATAAAAGGAAGGATGATGTTCCTTTCTAAACTTTAAATTCTTTTATAAATTATGTATAAATTTTAATTTAACTTCTCTTAAAAATTTAATTTATTTTTTTATTATAAAATTAATTTTTAACTTCTCCCAAAATTTTAACCTAACTCGGCCCCTAGAGGCAACGAATTATTGGCGGATATAAGTTATCTAAAATGTGAGATCAGACTTTAGTGGGTGAATGATTCATGACATCCAAAGATGATATGCTTACATCTTGCTTACCATTCCAAAGACAACATCTTCAGTTTCGCCCTTCTTGTAGTAAGTAAGAAATAAAGGTAATTCAAGTGAATGTTGACTAAAAAAATATAAAAAATAAATATTATTTTTTTATCATTCATCCGAAAAACATTTTTTAATAATTTCTCAAACTATTCAAATAATTAGTCCAACCAATTTTCAACCATTTAAGTAATTGGTTTAAACGATTTCTATAAATATTGACTTGTTGCCGTGTTAAAGACTTCATGCTTAAACTAATTATTTAAATGATTAGAGATCGAATAAAAATTTTAAATTATAAAAAATTATTTTAATTTTTTGATAAATAATGAGGATTTTGGACCATGAAACTTGAATCAAGCACTCTATCTTACATGCATAGTTGCATATTAACAATGGCTAAACCTTAATTTGAAGCAAGAAATGGTAACTCCTGTGAAATTACCTGTCAAAATCAAACTCATCGTGTAGCAAAGAATAAACTTTATTTAAATAAAAAAATCTAACATAACTATAATTATATGTATTCAAAAAGGTATTAAAAAAATAAAAGTTTTATATAAATTATAGATCAACGATTGATTATAGAAAAGATGTGATATAGCATAGAAAACAAATAGAATATAATAATGTGTGTGTGGTAGAAAATAAAAAATAAAAAAGAAAAATGTTTAGTAATCTTCAACTTCTTGATCTGCACCTTCTGCACCAACTTCTTCGTAGTCCTTCTGGAGAGCAGCAAGATCCTCACGAGCCTCAGAGAACTCACCTTCTTCCATGCCTTCACTGACATACCAATGAACAAAGGCTCTCTTTGCGAACATGAGATCGAATTTGTGGTCAATGCGAGAGAAAACCTCTGCCACTGCTGTGTTGTTGCTTATCATACACACTGCTCTCTTCACCTTTGCCAGATCTCCTCCCGGCACCGCCGTTGGTGGCTGGTAGTTGATTCCGCACTTGAAACCAGTTGGACACCTGCAATTTCATCGTAATAAACACTCTTAATAATTATAAAAATATGATTATTACTAATGTGATTATTATGGTGTCTAAAAGTGTTTGTCTAACTTATCAAAAAGATTAAAAATTAATATTTAATTTTAAAAGTATAAAAATAAGTAATTATTAAATATTCTAAAATTACTACAAAATATAAATTAGGCAAAAGTTAAACAGCAAGTTATAGACACTTTTACCTATTATTAATTGATCAAACTAGCTATAAACACAAAAAGAAATAGTTATTAAACTAATTATTTATAAAAAATATACGTTAAAATATAAAATATATATTAAAAATATATAATAGTTAAAGTTATTAATTTTTTTATGTATACATAATATTTTTGTCAATTAATTAGGTATATAAATTATCTTTTAACAACAATCATTTGATTGTTCACTGCATAATGTGGTATACTGTATTTATTAAGATGATATTTTATCTTATCTCATAAAGGTTCCGCTCAAAAAAGGAAATTAACAAGTATTATTCTATATAAATAGAATAGAAAAAATTTTCTATTTCGATATTTTGCTACAATGATTATGTTACAGTAATTATAATATTTTAAAAAATATTATTAAAATTAAAATAACTCTTTTTAAGAAGTATTACTAAAATATAAAAAATATGGCTTTAATTTTAATAATATTGGCATAATCACTGCAATTAACATGACACAGTTATATTAAAATCCACTTATATACAAAAAAAAACCAAACCATCAATCAACCAATGCGAATAAAAATACAAATTTGACATCTCATATTTTTTTATTATACTACAATACTATAATAATTAATTTAGTAACTGGGTTTTAGTTTATATACAATACATAATATTTTTATTTTTTAATTAACAAAACAAACAAAATATATATTATTTAAAAAATAATAATGTCACTCTTATTATTTATAATGTTACTCTATATGTGATTTTTTTAACATGGTATGTATACATAAATTTATAAAAAAAAATAACATCATTAAAATAAGAGCGATGATATATATTTTTATAAAAGTGGAAATTCAGATGCAGTCGACTTCACGTAAAGTTGATAGTTAAGAGTCGTTAGATAAAAATTTAATCAAATCAATCAAATCATCTAACCACTCTCGATTATCAACTTCACATGATTGCACCTGAGTTTCCACTTTCTATTAATCATAAAAAAATAATGTGTATTATAAAAGGCTTAAGATGGAGATTATTTAGAGAGGGAAAAAGTGTAGTTACCAATCAACAAATTGAACGGTTCGCTTTGTCTTAATATTTGAGACAGCAACATTAACATCTTTTGGGACAACATCTCCACGATACATTAGGCAGCAAGCCATGTACTTTCCATTTCTTGGATCACACTTTGCCATCATGTTTGCCGGTTCAAAGACTGCTCTGGTGATCTCGGCCACCGCCAGCTGCTCGTGATACGCCTTGGCGGACGATATCACGGGCGCATAGGAGGAGAGCATGAAGTGAATTCTTGGATACGGCACAAGGTTTGTTTGGAACTCTGTTATGTCAACATTTATGGCTCCCTGAAATCTCAATGAAGTTGTTAATGAAGAGATGCACTGAGATATCAAGCGGTTCAAGTTGGAGTAAGTTGGTCTTTCAATGTCCAATGATCTTCTGCAGATATCGTATATTGCTTCGTTGTCCAAAAGCACAACCACATCGCTGTGCTCAATTAGACCATGGTTCGCTAGAACTGTGTTGTAAGGTTCAACCACAGCGGTAGATACCTTCAACAACAACATTATTTCATCACATACATTATTCAATAAAGCACTAATATTATTATTAAAGCATGAATTTGATCAAACAGAGAATATATATACCATAAGATATCATCAGGCATGCCTTTATCATTAGTACATCACATATTGACACACTTATTGAAATATTTTCAGTATGTACATATGATTGATTTTTGTGTACATAACTTTTGTTATAAAAACTATAGTCAAAAGTACAGGGAGGTAAGAAATGTAAAAGAGTATCATCCAAATTAAAAGCACATAAAGTAATATATCAATCTTAGATGATATAATAAGATATTTCAATTCAATTTATTCTAATCTTAGCTTATTTTGCAATGATTTAGTGTAATTTAGGAGTGTTTAAGATATGGTTTGGTCCAAAATTAGTTCCGGACCCAATATATATTTTGTCAGGTTCAGATTTTTTTAGTGCCATTTTAGGCTCGGATTCGAATTTTGCTTGGAATCATCTGATCTAGAATCGGTTTTTTATAGTAAAAAGGTTTAACTATTCTGTTGGTTCCTATAGTTTTGCGAAATTTTTAATTAGGTTCCTATATCTTTTTTTTCTTTTAATTGAGTCATTGCACCAAATTTTATTTTTAATTGGGTCCCTATACTTTTTTTTCCTTTTATTTGAGTCTCTACACCAAATTTTTTTTCCATTGAGTCCCTATATAATTAAACCAATTACTGTTAAGAGGGATCTAATTGAAAAAAAAATTGGTGCAAGAACTAAATTAAAAGGAAAAAAAATATAGCGACCTAATTGAAAATTTCACAAAACTATAAGAACCAACAGAATAATTAAACCTAATAAAAATATATATTTTAAAATAAAATGAGTAGAGTAAATTATATTTTTATATTTTAATTGATATTTTTTATATCATACGATATTATTTTTGTTTTAAAATATAGTATAAATATAATATAATATAATATTTATTAAATTTAATTTTTAAAATTAAAATTTTATTATTTTAGTATATAAAATTTACAAATTTATATATACTAATTTTGCATCAAATCAATCTGGTTTAACTCGGTTTATTTCGAATTACTTTCGCACCAAATTAAAATAGATCTAATATCTTTTTAGAAGCTACCTACATCTAATTAAAACCGATCGATCTATGAACACTCTAGACTATAATTAATTAATTAATACCTGGGGAGAAGGATAAATGATGAAGCCAAGTCTAGACTTCTTGCCATATTCAGAAGACAAGCGTTCCAAAAGCAATGAGCCTAGACCAGAACCAGTGCCACCACCAGCAGCATTGAAAAACATGAATCCTTGCAACCCACTGCAATTTTCAGCCAACTTCCGAATACGGTTCAAGCATACCTCTTCAACTTCTCTTCCAACTACAACATATATATTATTTTATTATATTCGATTCAACTAACTTCACTTGAAAACACTGACTCACCTGTATAACGTCCTCTTGAAAAATTATTAGCAGCATCTTCTTTGCCAGAAATTAACTTGTCAGGATGAAAGAGTTGTCTGTAAGCACCAGATCTTACTTCATCAACTACAGTGGGTTCAAGATCAACAAATAAAGCCCTTGGAACAAAGTGACCAGATCCACTTTCACTAAAGAATGTGCTGAATGCGTCGTGTTCTGAAACTTCTGCCGAATCACTACAATACACAAGTATGTCAAATTGGTATTTATCATTCTATATTTTATAGGAATAAACCTTTTTTTTCCTTCTGTTAATTATTTTTTACAATTATGCTATGCGTACGCTACTAAAATTAGTCAGTAATATAAAATACACGTTATCAAATTTATTGGTGATGTTGGTTACTCATCATTTAACAAAATTTTCATCACATAACTAAAGAATAATTGAATACACTATAATTAAATCGAGCAAGATGAATAATCAATATATAACATTGATTAGCAAAGCTGAAATGTCAATTCAATCCACGGCCTACAACCGACCATAACAAGATTAGAATGCATGCAATGTTTCAAAGGTATTAAATTTCTTCAAATGAAAAAAAAAAAGGCCAATTCTAAGGTGTCTATTGGCGTCTAAATTTTGTCTAAATTTTTTTTGTAGTAAATTTTAATTTTTTAAAAATTATTTATTTTTATATCTTTTAAATTAAATATTAATTTTTAACTTATTTTAATAATTAAGCACCATTTTTAAACACCATAGCATTCTCCAGAACAAAAAAAAGCAAAGAAGTTCCAAATTGGATTAAATGAACCTTTCTCATGTTTGCTAGTTTTCTCTTTTTCTTTTTCTTTTTTTTCCTCCGTAAAAAATACACATTTGCTATAATGATCTAATAATGAAAAATTAATACAAAATACCAAAATTGATAACACTGATAAAAAAAATGCACCCAAAATAATAAGAAAATCCTTGGCATTCAAAGAATTTTCCAGCAAGTCAATCAGAAAAGAATATATGAAAATAAAAAATGGAAAGCACAAACCTGGCCATGACCCCATCAGGTTGAATGCCATGTTCAAGGCAATATAGCTCCCAACATGAATTCCCAACCTGAATTCCAGCTTGTCCAATATGAATGCTTATTATTTCTCTCATCTTTCTTTCTCTTTATTTTTATTTTCTATATGAACGAAGAACGCTAATGACAATAATTATTGACTTTCGAAGAAATGTAAATTCTATATGAGAAGGAAAATGCAAAAAGTAAATGGAGAAGGAGAAGAAGAAAATCTTATTTTATCCCTTTTCTCCCTAACTTTGCAATTAACATCTAACACAAACTAAATCATTACGTCAAACTCCAAAGCCCAAAAAATTAATTTTTAGCCGTTGATTCCATGTTTAAGTTAATGGACGAATTTCTGTTTTTTTTTTTTTAATAATATTGACTAGCAGCTGTCATTTGTTGCCAAATTTACGGGGACTGAAGATCTTTTTGTTTTTTCTTTTTTCTTGAAATATTAATTGAGTTTATTTGATGGATTTTCTTTTCTTCAAGCAGAATGCGTCTTTTTTTAGGACGAATTTCGTAAGATTTATGCTTTTTAAAAGTATACTAAGTGTATTTGATAAATTAACATAAAAGTAATTTTAGAATGAAGTAATAAAAGTTATATTCGATAAAATTATTTTCAACTTTTAAAATAATTTTAACAGATATAAATGTCATAAAAAGTGAAAATAAATTTAATTTTTTATTAGGTATTTTTATAAGTATTTCTAATTTTTAAAATGAAAAAGATAAATATATAATTTTTTATTACCAAATACAAAGGTACAACTTAGTAAGACTTTCATTTTTTTGAAAACAACTTACTAAAATTGGCCTTGAAAATTATTTTTTTTAGTTATAACTGTCAAATTTGATAAATCGAAATAAAAGTAATTTTCAATAGAAAAATTCTTCACATACAATCATTTTTTTATACAAGTCTTTACAAGTCATTATATTAACGCGCTTGAACCGTTACTGCACGTGCTTCTTCTCTTTCTCTTCTTCTTTTTTCTTTCGTTTTTTGCCTTCTCTTTCTCCTTCTTCAACCGTTACTGCACAATTTTACTGCACATTCTTCTTCTTCTTACTGCACGTTCTTCTTCTTTTTCTTTTTTTTTTTCATTTTTTGCCTTCTATTTCTCCTTCTTCATTTACGTGCTTTTCTCTTTGTTTTCTTTCCTCGATTTTCATTGTTTTTTGACATCAAACTCTGAAATCGTTTTAGAAGAAGAAGAAGCAGCAGAAGATGAGGAGGAGAAAGAAAAAGAGTTCTGAATTATGCATAAAGTGTACTTCAACGAATTTTGGGTGTATTTCTTAAATCCTTTGGGTGTATTTCTTTAATCCTTTGGGTGTATTTCTATAATCGTTTGGATGTATTTCTGTAATCGTTTGGGTGTATTTCTGAAATTCCATTATCTTCAAAATGATTTCAAAGCTTGATTTCAGAAACCATGAAAATCGAAAAAAAAACGAAGCAAGAATACCAGTGATAAACGCAAGTAAAACAACTAATGAAAAGACGAAGAGAATAACGAAGAAATACATGGAGGAAGAGGAAGAAGAAGAAGAAGAGAAAGAAGAGGAAGAGGAAGGAAGAAGAAGAAAAAGAAGAGTCGTTCATAATACATGGTGAGTGTAGCGCTTTGGAAACTGAATAACGCACTAAAAGGCACGTATATGTAGCAACTTGTAAGACTTGTAAGTCAAAAAGACTTGTATGTGTAGCATGCCTCTTTTCAATAAGAAAAACTTATAACAATTGTAAAAACAATTCTATAAAAAAAGAGAAATTTTTAGAATTTAAATTTGATCAACATGAATATTAAATTATCTTCAATAAATAAATTTTTTAAATTTATGTGTAAATTTAAAATATATATATATACAAATTATATTGATTTATGTGTATAAAATTTTGATAAATATAAATATATTATATATATTTTGTATATAATTTTTTTATAAATATAAATATAAATTATTGTTGATTAAATGTTAATAAAAAATAATAATATTTATTGGTTGTGTAGATTAGTTTGAACAAAATGTACCATTGAGAGCCAAAGTGAGTTGCTTTTGAAAGTTAGAAACATCACTCAAATAACTTTTGTTGATTGATTTTGTCATTTGTGCAAAGAGAGTTATTCACAACTTATCCTAATTTTATGTATCTTGAGAATATATATGAATATTGTTAATTAAAATATTGATATAAAAAATATAATATTTAAATTTTTAATAAAATTGTACTCATCTATTAAGATAAAAATTTAAATTTTTTTACCAAGAATAGATTTATATGTTAACTAAACCCATGTTATTACGAAGGGTATAAATTTAGGATGAATCTTAATAAATAGGTGCATAAATAATAATTTTTTTTTTCTAAAATTATGAATAAGACTCAAATCTAAAATCTATAGATGAAGATGAAAAAATTATACAATTTGAACTATAGCTCTTTGACGAATCCTTCTTTGTTTTTGCTCTTATATTTTGTTATTGTTTAATTTCATTTGGATGAGTTTATATATCCAGAGATTGAAACAAGAGAACATCAGTGGCAGTGTGAGAGAGAGAGAGAGAGAGATGGAAGCTGGAAAGGGAACCGTCAAAGCTGTAGCTCTCATCGTCGGAGATAACAACGTCAAGGGTTCTATTCACTTCCTTCACCAATCCAATGGTTTCTTCTTCTTCTTCTTCTTCTTCTTCTTCTTCTTCTTCTTCCGTCTCTTTCTCTCAATTTCACTTCACTGTGTATATGGATGGATGGATGGTTGCAGGTACTACTCATGTTTCAGGAAGGATAACAGGACTCTCACCGGGGCTTCATGGCTTCCATATCCATGCTCTTGGTGACACTACCAATGGCTGCAATTCCACCGGTCCTCACTTCAATCCTCTTAACAAACACCATGGAGCTCCTGCAGATCATCACCGTCATGCCGGTGATTTGGGTAACATTCTTGCAGGCCCTGATGGTATCATTTTTTATCAATTCTTTTTATTTTCTCAATTCTTTCTATCATTTGATTTTTCTCCTAACAACACATTTTGTTCTTTTCTCATTCAGGGGTTGCTGAGATTTCTATCACAGATTCACAGGTAATTACACAACTAGACTTTGGTTATTGCTGTGTTTGTAGAATTCAAGTTTGACATCTTTTTTGTTATATAATTCACATTTCAATTTGACAAATGAACCTTTAATTGTACTTATCTCTTTCAACTTTAAATGTAGTTCAATTGGATCTAGAATGCTTTAGTTCTTCTTTCTGATTCCTTTCCGTTTTCGATGTAGATTCCGTTAAGTGGAGTGCATTCCATACTTGGCAGGGCGGTTGTTGTGCATGCTGATCCTGATGACCTTGGAAGGGGTAAGATAGGTCAAGTAGTTGAACATGTCAATGTGATTTACTCTTCTTTTACTCCATAACTGTTACTACTCTTTTGGATTATTTTTCCTTAATATTGAGATGTTGAAAGAGAGAATTATGATTTAGTCCTGCTTGATTCTGTTCTGTTGAAAGTGCACCTTCAAATTCTGTATCTGGGTGCTTGGTTGGATGTTATTTACTGCGAACAAAATCTGTTATTATGGGAAGTACAAAGGATTTTGTTAGCTTGCTTAATGCCGATAAGCGTTATGCTTCATATTATTTACTCCAGCTCTTTCAATCTGATTGATATCTTGTATTTTTTGCACCATGTATGAGTCTTATGCTAAAGTGCCTTACTTGTTTGTTTAAAGGTTTATGTTTATTGCTTGCTTTATAGATGCATATAGTGTAAAACCTAACATTTTGGTTGCTTTGAATACTGTCTCTGAGACACTGGAGATAGAAATGCCTGTATGTTTCTTTGTCTTTGTCTTTGTATTCATATCTCAGACATAGTCCACGATAAAGTGTTATTATTTATCTATAAAATTGATACTGCTTGTACCTATTCACCATTTTTGAGTTTTTGAGCATTTGTTTATCATGAAACAGGTGGTCATGAACTCAGCAAAACTACTGGGAATGCAGGTGCAAGAGTAGGATGCGGTAATACTTCTGAACTTTGGATTGTCTGCTGTTTAGTATAGTGATTCCCCATTACTAAGCTATGAGCTATTCCAGGAGTGTGGGTGTGTGGTTTGTGGAACATTTTTTAGATTCCTAGGAATCAGAACATGAGAAATTTGAAAACAGTCTGCAAAACCACATGCTCATAGTTATTGAATGGCCACAGCATATGGATTTTTCTTGTCAAACATGTTTGAGTAAGGACAAAAGAACCTTCACTAGACACTTATCATGATAAGTTATTATGTTTTGGGTAAATTACACTCATATATGCTGAAGTTAGACAATAGTACATCATCATCATAGCCATTAAATTATTCATGTAATTTATTCTTACCTTTTCTTTGGTTTAAATGCTTGAAAACTTAATTATTCATATACACAATTACACATCATCATCATAGCCATTAAATTAGGTTTGCTCAGCATAATAGGCAAGGAAGAATGTCACATAGCCTGCAGTTCAGTTCAGTTGTACAGCCTGCTTCTTCTTGCTTTATATGCACCTAAAATATCACAGCGCCATCCTTTCTAGGACTTTTCGATAGGACTTTCACGAAAAGGTGAAAACTCAGGTGCAGTTTACTTCACGTGAAATTGATAGCTAAGAGCCATTGAATGATTTGACTAAATTTTCATCTAATAGCTCTCAGTTATCAATTTTACGTAAAATTGACTACACCTTCGAATATTAGTTCATGAAAATGAGTCTTTGGTATTTTATACGTTGAAGACTGACAATTGTTAATTGTGTATCAGGTATCATTGGGCTTCAGTCATCTGTTTAGGATGGTTTGCTGCAGATACTTGATATATTCGCAGGTCTATGGTTTCAATATAAGATTAGGAGCATGATGTAACTACTTTTATAGCAACTACAGTGTGACATGTTAAAAGTTTCATATCAACTCCATGACAATCTTGGTTCACAATATATAAGGTGGAGTTATCTTGATCTTGAGATTGATTTGGCAAGAACGGTCTTCAACATCATCCCGGATAGTGCATCCGCACATTACAAAATAAGAAACAATTCTTGAATCAAATGCGCCAACACATTCTGTTACACTCTGTCAAAATTTAAATTTCGTTGTTAACAGCATCGCTTGCATAAAATGTAACATTCATATTAAACGTTAAGAGTTAATCAATCTATCATCTGAATGAAAATGCTTCTCCTTCAAAAAGGATAGGATAAGAGAGATAAAAATTATTTACAACTAAACACTGGGTGGACATGAACCTGTTGACTGCAAAGCTGAGTTAACTAAATGTAATGAAACTACTTAAATCAGTAACAATGTTAACTGTCTCACAATGTTGACAAAGAATGTGTACGGCTAGCCTCTCAACCAAGTGTTCCTGTAAGATGAATTGTCCTTTAGGGAGGCATCATGGGGCTTGTACTCCATAATATA
This sequence comes from Arachis hypogaea, assembly GCF_003086295.3. Taxonomy (NCBI): domain Eukaryota; kingdom Viridiplantae; phylum Streptophyta; class Magnoliopsida; order Fabales; family Fabaceae; genus Arachis; species Arachis hypogaea. The sequence continues at coordinate 114,362,385 of NC_092045.1, forward strand.
GCCATGAGGAAGCTTTAAATGGCGCTTAATGGAATCTCTGAGAGCCATTACAGCCTGGAAAGCGAAGCAAGATATAATTAGAGACAAGCATGAATATGCATTTACACACATGTCCAGAATCCATAATAATGCCAACCTGATTGTCAGAAGCGTTGCGATTCCAGACGCTAAGTATATCTTCATTAAAACGAATGCTAAGTACTGCACCACATATCTGATCTCCATAATCCAATTGGTCACCTACTAAGGCAAGAACCTGCACTCAACCATGTAATGCTATTACTACTTTCACCATTTCCGAGTCCAATAATAAAAGATAGAAATACAACAGTAATTGACAGCATGGATAACGAGATATTTTGTTGCCATCATAGATTTATTCTGAAGGGGAAGGAATATGTATTTGGTTGGGGACAAAAGCATAGGAAAGACTTTAATCAACAAAATCAGGTCGATATAATTAGAAAAGCCATTAAATTGTCACCATATGCAAAATTGTCGGCAAAAATAAAACCAATAGAAATTGAAAACAGAAGAAAATTAGCTAATCCATTTGCATTTTTTTCCAAAATGATGAAACTAGTTCCGTCAAAAATCATATGCAAGGAAACTGATGAATAGGATTACTTTTTCAATTAGTCACTAGCAAATATTTCCTCTATCCGAAGCAAACTAATTTCCTTTAATAGGATTCCCACTAATTAATTACATCATAAAGAGGAACTCGAGGTTTTGCAACTACAAATACAAATTCAAATTCAACTGTAGTCAAGGAATTTATTCTAGGACGAGTTCTATATGGTGTTCAAAATTCATAGTTTGCTTTTGAAACAATTTTATTTTCAAATTGCACAGATTCAACAACAACAATAGCAATGACCAAGTCTTCCACTTGGGGGGTAGCTACTAGCTAGCTACATGGATTGATCGACACTTTTGTGTTCTATTGCAAAGCGTGTCTATAGTCAAATTATTAAGTTATAAATATTTACTAATGAATGTATAGCGGTTACTAACGCGGGGTGTAGTAAGTGAACAAACTGGAAATTAGACGGAAAATACCCACAACCCACTCTAAAATCCATTAGGCAGGGAAATTTGGGGATTTGGCACTCCACATGTGATCTTTGTGAGATTTGCCACAATAGGCCGAGATTCTGGCAGCGATCTTGCCAGGGATGGCTAAGACCAAAAACAAAGATCGCATATGATCTCATCCCAGGTTGTCACTGGGATGGGATGGGAACCACACTGGGATCGCTGAGATTAACTACGATGTTTAAAGATTCATTTTTGTCTTCAGTTTCAGTAATTTAAATCAAGGCAGAAACATATACAGCTCATATGCCACTCAATTATTAATTATTCTTCAATTGTAAGGGTATATTCAGATAGCAACAAGACTTAGCCTACATGTATCAATACATACATAACATTACAATCCCTAAAAATAAGTAAAATATTTTTTTTTAAAAAGTAGTTTTCCGCTTTTCTGTAGTACAGATTTAAATAATCACTGGAAAACTTCTTTTGAAGCTTTAATATTACTAGTACAGAAATTGTTAGCAGACATTTATCAGGGAATAAAAAAGAAAGAAGACTCAGAGAAAATATTTGACTCACCAGGTCCTCCCAAAAACGACCCGAAACAGCTTTTTTGAACCGTATAATCCATTTACCACCATTGCAGTTAGCAGAGTCCTATTTTCAAAAAGGAGAAAAAAAAAAACTTATAGTGTGTTATTTGAAGTTTATATATATAAAGCAGAACACAAGAGAATGCAACTTCAGCTAAGTCTTTAAGTACCTACCTCCCATAGGGGTCGGATTCCTTCCTTAAAAAGATGCAAATCTGTTGGACTAGGCAAAGAAGAAGGTCGAGCAAGATGGCAATAGCAAACCCAAAATCCTTCAACCTATTTATATAAACAAACAATTGTCAAATAAAGAATACATGACAATGGATTTACATTCATCAACAAACCTCAGCATAGTATTCTACTTACAGTACTGAAATCAACAATCTTCTTAATGTTATCCTCATATGATGTTTGATTTCGAACTCCTGGTGTTCGCCGTGTGTACCAAAATACAAATTTGTGCTGCTCAAGGAAATAACCCAACAGAAATCAACTGAAATGTCAACCTCCACCAAGAGCTTCTATGGAAGCGAAAATGGAGATAAATTCGTATAAACACCACACATAGTAGAACATAATGTCAAGCTGATAAGAGCTTAATCTAATTAGAACGAAAACAAGCCAGAATAACCCCTTCTTTAGGAACGAAAACAGAGAAGAAAAATGAAACTAGCATTTAATTTTCAAAGAACTGTACCATGCTATTGTCGCAAGTAATTGTTCGAAAATACAGAAAGTACAAAGATTGGATTCAAAGTTGAGATTGACCTAAAACAAGATAAATTAAACTAAAATGGAGGAGAAAAATCCTTCTTTTTTCTCTGAAAGAAGATGGAGAGATGAACCTTTAGCGGGTGAAGACCAGCTTTAAGATCACGAGCATGGCGCTCCTCGACTTCGGAAGAAGAATCTAGGGTTCGCTGAGCAGTGTCAGAGTTAGTGTTGTTGTTGTTGCTCTCCAATTCCTTCTTCTCCGCTGTGAAATCCATTATCGGCTGCTAAAACCCTAATCCCCTTTTCCCCTTATTGTGTTGTGTGTTTAATCTTCGTTTCTTCATGTTGGCGTCTTCAAATCATTATTCTATCATTTCATTTTTTATTTTTTATTAATTTAGAGGGCGTTTGGAAATTGAAATGCGAATGCCACCTGTGGGACTAAATTTTATCACCTCTGTTACAAATATATTAAAATCAGTTATAAAATTTATTTATTAATATAAAATACATATTAAAATATAAATATATATTAAAAATAAATTAAATTATATATATTTATATATAAATAAATTAATAATTGATTTTGATATATAAATAATATTTTAAAAATTCTATATTCATCTATAAAATTCACAACATATAACGATTTGATTTTTAAATTTTTAGTTACACTATTATAATTTTTATATTGAATTTTAGATATTATAGTAATTTTTAATCTTATTTTACCATTAACTTAGTAAATGGAATGATGAACTAGTACTTTTTTACTATGTAGAATAATGGTGATATTTAATCAAAGTTAAAATGTCCAATCAAAATATGTACAAACATTGAGATATCTTCGCCAATGAGTTATAGCTCAAATGGCATAATTTTTCCATACTTAATTAAAAGATTACGAGTTCGAGTCGCTTATCTTTGGTATAAAAAAAACATTGAGATACCTTTCAATTTCTTTAACGAAAATTGGGTGCGTGAAAAATTCGAATGAACTCTTGAACGTGAGCGAAAATTTTGGCTGGGATGGTAGCGATTTTTTGCCGTCAATTTTTTTTCCAGATTCTGGACTCTGTATCTGAGTTCCTGCATGATTCGAGAATTGTCGCTACCCATACCACCAAACAAACGCTTTTTCGGAGATCAAGTATGGGAGTCGCCATAGCGAGAGAGAGTTTTTCAGCGTTTTTGAAAAGTTTCCGAGCTCACTCTACTCCTAAGGCAGCCCCCTGGATGCCCGGTAGCACCTCCCTCCTCTCGTACCTTCTCGAGACGAGGGATAAGCTCCATGTTCCGCTCGCGTCAGGTCCGCACAGACGGCGCCAATGTTCGGTTGCTCGTTGAGACTAATGGTCGGTTGTATGGTTAGGTGTGAGCAACGGTGAGATGTTGAGAATCAGGACTTGGACGCGAGTTTGGCGAAAGGGAGTGAGGCCACGATCATTGGTAAGTCGGCGACAGGAGTCACTTGTAAGGACACTCTGATGCTAAAATTAATGTCTATATGATAAGACGGCTAATTAGAATAAAAGAATGATGTACCTTAGAAGAGGGATAGGTCTTTCCCTTTTGATATTTTATACTAGTGTGGATCTTTTCGTTCGAGCCATTCACCTGAAAATTTCTATTAGCTGTCTAGTTCTTTTTCAGGAGCGTATTCTATTTTTATTTGACAAATAAGATAGTAGCCGTTGTCGTTTTCCCAAAATTTTTTGTAAACCTCTTTGAGATAAATAATCTTTTCAGTGCAATTCCAAATGTGCGGTAAGTCTTCGTATCTTATTGGTGAAATTTAATACTTGAAATTCAACCGAGCCGGGGTTTTTTTCTTTTTTTTTTGTTGTGAAAATCCTGGTAGAAATAAATTTTTTACCATAAGTTAAAAGTGTTCTTCTCCCTCTTCCATATTTTATAGATATCTTGTTTGATCTGTAATAGTAATGATACTAATTTAAAATTAGGTATTTTGTATATACAATAATCTAAATTTCCTTAACATTTTGCGATTCTGATGTCAAATCATACTATATTTCTGTAAAAAAAAAATGGTCGATTTAAAAAATAAAATACTAGTGGTGTGACTTGTGGGTCACTTTAACTTGTACGGATAAAAAAACTGTCAGATCTAGCAGTATTTATCCGAATCCGATTCGAAAATTGTGGATATGGATCCGATCCGGAAGACTATCGGATCGGATCGAATCTGATCCGCACACTCATAGGATCGGATTGCGAATTTTGTATAGATATCCGCATATCCGCGTATTCACAAAAATAAAGAAATAAATAAGCAAATATTCTTTTTATATTTTATTTTAACTAATAATTATTATATATGTTATATTATTTTAATTTATTATTTAAAAAAATATGTTTAATATTATTTTAAAAATAAATATATTTAAAAAAATAAAAAAATAATTTTTATTGATATTTTTTTAATAAAAATAAATTTTTAAAAGTATTTTTGTGTCTTGTAAATATATCGAATATCTGATCTACATATGTACAGATTAGATCGAATCCAAAATTAAAAATTGTGAATATTGGATTCGATTATTTTAATGTGAATTGAATTAAAATTTTAACTATATCTAATTCAATCCGATTCGATTCATCCTAGTCAAATCGGTAATTTAGCGAGTGGATTTTCGGCCCTTATTAGTTATTAGGCTGGGCCAAAAGAGATGTATTATTGTCTTGCCTTGGTTGTATGTTGCGACTAAAACTTAGAAGTGAGGTCATAATGTCAGTCATAGATTAGTATAGCTCGCTTGTGTGTTGGGTGGTGGTTCAAAGGTTACGATACAATATTAGAAATTACAAACACCTATTTTTGGTATAAAATAGTGTGCAATTATAATTACACACATGAATTTTGAAAAATAATTAGAGAAATGTTGTCAACAACAATTGCTTTAAGAGAAAGTAAATGAAAACTTTTATTTTAAAAAAAATCATAATTTCATCATTCATATAAAAAATATTTTTGTATTTTTTACAAAGTAAAAAAAAAACCTTATTTTAACAATATAAATAGATAATTCAAAACAAAAAAAAATCCAATAAGAAGCGTATGGTAGAGGATTTTCTCCTTATTGGGGCATGTGGACCATTCCTAAATTTGTCATCTTCAAGAATGGACAATAACTCTAACTCAAAGTCTCAAACCAACTCATCATTTCATTTTATTTGCTTTCCTTATTATACCTTTTGAGTTCACTCTTCTCCCACATGCTACAAGACACCATTCCTCAACTATCAAATTCTAGAGAGAGATCATGGATATTGAAGAGTGGGAGTACCTTCCAGATAATGGGTACCTTGATTTCAATGACGAGGGTGGGAAGCAAATCTTCCTTGGCAAGAGAAACTTGGAGCCAAAAAGTGCTTTTGACATGGATTACTTTTGTTCATCTCCACCAAGAAGCCCAAGGACCATGATGCATAACAATCACAATCACAATCAACTTGTTCCTCTTCCAATTCTTTTACAACCCAGAATTGGAAACTCCTCATCAGATAACAACGTTGTTTCCCCTAACACAGTTGATCATGACACTGTCTCACAGGTTTTCTTCAAGACCAAGGAAAACGAATTCGCCGACATGAAATTGGACACGGGTATATAAATACACCTATTATTTCACGCATTTTCAATTTATATTTTATATTTTGACAAATATTCTATATAAATAACTGATTTGATAACTGAATTTTTGCATATACATTGTTTTTTATGTATTTTATACAGATAACTGATTCTTAGCATTAGAAAATGTTCTAAAATGTTCTACATACATATAATACCTTGGCTAGAACATTGTTTGATTCATTATTGGTGTGCCTAACATGCATACAGGTAGCTTAAAATTTGAGGAGAAAGGTGAGATGATTACGTCTCCAAGAATGATAACTTCGCCTAGAATGAAGATTGAGAAGAAAGAAGTTCTTGGGATGGAGTGCGATGAGGAGGATGAAGAGGAAGAGGATCGAAGTTGGGAAGAAGAGAATGAGGGTGGATTCAACATATGGAAGTGGAGCTTGAGTGGGGTTGGAGCTATCTGTTCTTTTGGTGTTGCTGCAGCCACCATCTGTTTTCTCTTCTTTGGAAGCCACCAAAAGAGGAACAACATCCTCCACGACAACAAAATTCGCTTCCAGATCTATGCCGATGACAAGGTCAGTTAAAAGTTATTAGATGATAATTTAATTAAATCTATTATTTAACAAGATTAACTTCGCATAAAATTTATTGCACCTAAATTCCGTATAAACATATTTTGTAAAAATAATAATTAAAAATTATTAAATAAATTGAAATGATTAATTAAAAGTGAAAACTCAGGTACAGTCGACTTCACGTGAAGTTAATTTCTCATAACCGTTAGATAAAAATTTAGTCAAATCAGTCAAATCATCTAACGGCTTTTAGGTATTAACTTCACCTGAAGTCGACTGGACCTAAGTTTTCACCTTAACTAAATTGCATAATATATGACACGAATCAATATCTTAACTGCTATCTCTACATAAATAGTTATATTTGTATGGCTTTTTAAATTTGAAATCCATACCTTCATGATGCTCTGGTAGTTTGTGGAACAAAGTGACAAATATGTGAACAAAATTATTCTTAAAAGAATAGGAATTTATTTGTAGAATATTCATAAACATGATTTAAAAGATAAAAATATTATTTATATATACAGTTTTTTTAAAATATTTACTTTTCGAACAAATTTATATTTCAAACTAAGTCTCTCTTTGAAATATTGAACAACTTTTTTACTTTGGTAGTTGATTTTTTTTTTCCAATAGATCTTTTGAGATAAATGTGTTACATCACGGATCTTGCTCATTTTTATATTATGTATCCCTGTCACAATAAAAAATTAAATTTTAGAAAAAAAATAAATGGTGTTGTAAAACTAATTGCAAAAGATGTAATCAAAACCTACATTAACCAATTGTCATTGTCAAAATATTTAATTAACTTCTTACTATTTTAAATGTCATATAAACATCAATATCTAATTAGATAACCGTATAATAATGTATATCAATTAAATTCGTGATACTATTTGAAAGAAAAAAGATTCAGTTTTGGTCTTTAAAGTTACACTTAATCTTAATTTAGCTCTTAAAGTTTTAATTACCTCAATTTAGTCTTTAAACTTTTTAATTGACTCTATGACGAAAATCACCGAAAATACCAGTGATTAAAATTTGAAAAATTTAAGTACTAAATTAAGACAATTGAAACTTCAAAAACTAAATTAAGACTCGAGTATAATTTTAGGAACCAAACTGAATATTTTATCCTACTTGAAATGATGAAAATTTTAGCCAGATTAAGTTAAGTTTTTAATAAATGCATGGTTATGAAATTATTGGATAATTGGGTTAACCCATGAATATAATTTGGATATGATTGCAGAACATTAAAAAAGTGGTACAGCATGCAACAAAATTTAATGAAGCAGTTTCTGTAGTGGCAGGTGTTCCTATAAGCAGAGCTCACATCACCATTGGAGGTTACTATGATGGACTTTGAACCAATGATTATGTGATTATTTCTTGAAAAAATTATTGGAATTTATACATGGCTGGCTGTTTAAGCAAAAATATACTTCTGTAAATAACATGATGCAGGGATACTTCTGTTTTCCTTGTAGATACACTAAATTAGCTAGGGGAAAAAAAATTAGAGTGAACATTATTTAGATTTGTCTCTATTAATTTTTGTTTTGGTTATATTAGTGCAAAGGAAAAGATTAAAGAGTTCAATCTTTCTATGAAATTAGTCACTAAAAAAGAGCTACAATTATAAAACTTCAAAAAAAAAAAAATCTATAAAGCACTATGCATGATTGTATTAAAATACAAAATTGTGGGACATAAATTTTTGTAATTGTAGAAATAGCCATAGATATACACATTTTTTATTTTTATATTTTACATTTTTTATTTCTTTATTTTTACTTTGTAGTCGAATCAACACTAACCAATTCTTAGCTTTTTAGTTTTTATACTAAAAATATTCGCCAACTAATTTTTTCCTATCTAAATAAATACAATCTAAGACAAAATGAGAACTAAATACCTAATTGCAATCCTTTTAAAACTTATTACAAAATTATTATTTTTTTAGTACAACTAGATATTCTTTAACTATTATCTTTTATTCTATCTTTAAAAAAATAAAAAATAAATAATTTTTTTAATTTTTTAAATAATTGATACCGTAAAAGTGAATATTTAAATTAATTAAATATTAATAAATTCATAAAAACTTAACAAAAGCTAAATTTTAAAGGACAAGTAGCATATTTTTTTTCATACTATTTCAATATGTTACCTTTTTTCTGTGTTGATGGTAGCAATTTTTTTCTTTAGTGCTTAGGGCCTAAATAGTAAATAGAATAATGGCCAACTAACTATAATTCAAATGATATAGTATTCCTATCTTTACTTAAAGGTGTCGTGTTCGAGTCTTACTCGTAACTTTAAAAAAAAAAAAGTATCTTCAACATGAAAAAAGGTTGTGACTTTATGTTATTCTAAACTTGACCCTTCATATAAAATTTAACAATACATATTATTTTATTCTTGGATTTACCATACCAAAATAGTAGCCAAGGTTGAGGTTACTATCAAATAGTTTCTTCTCCTCTCTTCTCACGTCTCCATGACAAAAAAACATGGAGATATTTATTATGATATGCATGAAGTCACGAAGCTGTGAATAAGAAAGAAAAGGAGTGATTGAACGAAAATATGGTTGCAAACAAAATGAGATTTATTAAGAGATGGCCCACTTGGGAGAACTACTCTCTCAATTTGCATCCATGGACGATTTCTAATGGCACACGTTGTTCAGTTGCATTGTCAATATAAGTGACTGGTTGGTAGGTGTTAGTTGGAATTACACAAATTTGTTCAATGTATTTTGGAAGAAACTACAAAATTGCATAACCTTTTTGGAAACATATTAAGGATACTTGTCAAGGATTTGGATAATATTTTATTTTGTTTTATTAAGAAAATAGAATTGAAGGATTCCAATAATTTAAGATTCGTAACTTGAGAATCAGAAAAAGGGTGAGTGACATTGGACAAAAGAGAATCTCAGTTATATATGGCTGTCCTTAGAAAATTTTGTGCTTTTATTTTTTTTTATTTTACAAAATTTTATGAAAATGAAAAGTTGAAACAATAAAATATGGTTATGTTTTTGAAACATTATATTCTTCGAAAAATGAATACATTTTTTTCCCTTAGTATCTTTTCTTACATTTGACTCTAAGATATGATGACGTAAAATTTGAATACATGATTCTATTAAGAATTAAAGTTATGTTACATTATTATTATAAAGGTTTTCACAAGTGCTAGGTGTAATCCAGCACCATACATTTTTTTTTTCATTCTATTTAAATTTTATAAAATATAATATCATAATTTAGAAAAAAAAAAATGATCCATTTCCGTTTATTGGTGAGAGTGTTGAGTTGTAATTTTCCTTTTTGCTCTTGCATTTGATGGCTTTTTTCATTGATTTAAATAGTAAAAAATATTATTTTTTAAAATAATCATAAAAAAATCTTCTAATAATAGACGACTAATGGGTTGCTACATGCATAAGATAAGATTTAAATTATCGACACTTACTTAAGTAAACTAGTGAGCTAACCACTAAACCAATCCAATTTGATTATTATTATTATTATTATTATTATTATTATTATTATTATTATTATTATTATTATTATTAACGCACGTGAATAGAATAAACTACCATTTGTACCCATGAATTTTGCGAACGCTGACAAAAGTACCAATCAAACAAGAAAATGAACGTTGTACCCATGAAAGACGGGTTCCGTGTGACAATAGTACCCAAATCCTAATTTTTGTTGACTTTTTAATAAAATTTTCAAATTATCCCTTTTATCTTCTCTCCCAAATTTCAAAACATTCACCACCCTCACCCTTCGTCTTCCTCTGCTGCTGCCAGCCACCAAAAAATTAAAAAAATAAAAAACTGTGAATTATTAATTATCTGAAGTTATTGTTCAAATATTATAGATTTGTAGATCTGGTGCAGAAAAAGAAAAAAATTTGAAATTAACAAAAAAAACATACATTTTGATTTCTTAGTGACACTGTGGGAACAAGAGGGGCAGAACCAAGAGCCTTTGGGAACGGAAGAAATGATAGGTCGGAGACAGCAGATGTGATAGCCTCGGTTGCATTTATTGCAGAGGAGAAGATTCGTTGGGAACTCACTGGAGGAGCAGCACTTGCTGATGATGTAAGGCGAGCTTGGGAGTTTGGGTCCTTCTTCATCCTGCATTTCCCTGGCCATGTCTTCGATCATACTCGGCATGTTCAGAAACTCATCCTCATCAATGTACTCCGCCACCATCATCCATCCTTGTTCTCAGTACTCAAAGTGAAACAAGATCCTTCAACAATAATGTTACTACCACCACAACCTTCTAGAGGGTTCTGAAGTGGCCTCGGAAGCCTAGCCTGAGCAGCGGTGGCAGCTGCAGTGTGAATATCAGTCCACCAAATGGCATGAAGATACTCTAACAGTAGCCCCTTTTTCTACAGATCAAGGGCGCTGGAGTCATCGTTAAAAAGAGACGGTGGCCACTGGCCTTTTGTTGGCTCTGGTTGCTGAATTCTGCTACTTATTGCTTTGGAATAAGAAGAACAACAATATTCAGGTTGAAGAGATTGAAAAGGGTGTGTTTTCTGAGTGTTGTTGTTGCATCCGGAGAAGAAAGAAACAACAAGGGTAATAATGTTAAAGTTGATTTGGATTTAGATTTGGAAAACAAATTAGGATTGGAATAAAGAGAGATGGAGGTTGAGGATAAAGGTTGGAGGAAGACATCAGGTGCTAGGGTCTTGAGAGAATGGTGACTGGCGGTGGCAAAGGAAGACGAATGGTGAGGGTTGTGAAATTTGGAATTTGGGGAAGAAGATAGAACGAGAAATTTGGGAATTTTATTAAAAAAGTCAACAAAAAATCAGGGTTTGGGTATTATTGTCGCATGGAACCCATCTTTTAATTTTCTTATTTGAAGGACGTTCCTAAAATTTATGGGTACAAATGTTAGTTTTTTCCACCCACAAAATTGGGCTTACAAAGATCTGACACCTATTTTGTATAAGGTGCCTGCAAAATGGGCTGCCATTTTATTTTTGGCCCAATACAAAATGTAAATGGAGAGTTTACTCAGAGGCCCAACTCATTTGGAAAAAAAAAAGATGGCAATGGTGGTCATATTAGACTGGAGGGAAGCGTTTTTGGAATGGGACTTGATTAAAAAATTATATTACTAGAAGCTTTTGGTTCTTGTGATTGTTGGATCAATCATATCATTAAGTGTGTGACTTCAGTAGTGACATGCATATCATTTTTCACCTTATTTGTTTATCCTTGCTGCTAAAGGCTAAAGCTCTTTCCAATTTGTTTTGGAAAACTCAAGAATCTCCTACGGATGAATGAAGTTAGAAGGATTTAGATTGTGGTGGAGGAATAATGATAAATAAAGTGGATTACTGGATAAGCTTAGAGAAACTCACAATAAGCGAAGAGTGGATGGATCATGGATGGGTTTATTTTAATTATTTTTCAATTGAATAAGGCTGTGCATATAAGCAATTTTTGGTGGAATGTATAGTACCTCTAATTATTAGATAAACAACGTTACATTATCATAAATATTATTATTTTAGATCAATATTTAATCGGTAATAATTTTATATTTATATTTATAAGTATTTATATATGAAGTTATATAATTTTTATTTATATTTATTAAAATTTATATTTATATTTTTTAAAATATATATATAAATTAATAAAATTTATTTATTAAAAATAATTTAATGTTTGTATTTGACTAAAATTACTAAAAAATAATGTTCCCTAGAGTTTCTGTTATTATATTACATTTGTATTCATAATAAAATATAAATTATTTTGTTGAATTTTATGTTATAAATTATAATATATTTACAAAACGTTTGACTGAACTTCTAAACTTTTGAATGAATTTGAACCCTTCAATTGTCTAAGAGAGAATCTGGTGCATGGCTTTGAGAGAATCATATCATAACCACGTTCTTTTGAGTCAACGTAGACTTCGTGCAAGGCAAGTACATGGTGACAAAGAAATTATGAGGCAAAACGCTGTTGTGTTTCAATAATTGGGATAAATGGACAATAAAAATAAAAATATGACTCAAGCTTTGTAATTTCTATTAACACGTGGAATAAAATATTTGAGAATTAACTATGTACTAAAAAATTTAGACACCGATAAAAATTAATTCCAAAAAAATATTACCGACAAAAAAAATTTTAAATAATTTAAATACAATAAAAATAATCAATAAATATTATATTTTTTATAAATAACAAAAAAATTTATATTTAACAAATGACTCATTTATTTAATCTACATTTTTTTAATATTATTTGAATAAATATTTAAAAATATATAAAAAAATTAGAATAAAATTTGATTTTTAGATTTTTATTTCCCCAAAAAAAAAGGTTATTCACAATAATTTTTTTTATAAAAATCACTAAATATAAAATTATCAAATTTTGAAGATAGAAATATCATATTTTTTTAATGATCTTTACAAAAATTCATATTAAAATATAATTTTTAAATTTTTTTAGAATATATATTGAATATTTTTGTTATCACATTTTTTAATTTTTTAAAAATCTATTTGTTTTTAATATTTTTTAAAATTATTTTTATTAACATTATAAACTTTTAAATATTATTTTAATAGTTTATTCAATATTTGACGAAGAATTAATTAATTGGGAATTTTTGTTTTTCCGATAACTCCGTAATAGGCAATGGGTTTGAATTTTGACCAGCAAAATTAAATGTACATTATCACGTGGAGGTAATGTAACGTGATTAGTTTAAGAAACCTTTATTTTGAAGTTTCCAGAATATATAAACTCTGAATGCCAACTAGAAGATAAGAAAGCCGAACATCCTGGACAGTTCATATGCTAGTTTCTCTTCTAAATAATTAAATTTTAAGAGCGAGCAGGCAATTATTTAGAATAAAAAATAAAATTAATAAAAGAAAGAGGGTAGAATAAAATAGGCACACCGACTAATAAACATATTCTAACAAATCGGTGAGCATTTTCTCCTACTTTGATGGATACAGCACAAAAAAGTGTCCTCTAAGAATTTTCCATCTAGTTAGTTGGATGAAAAGGACGCAACAACATCTTCAAAAAAATGTGTAACTAGGGTGGGTTAAGATGGATTTTGAAAAAAAAAATTAGATAAACATAAGAGATATACCTTTTTAACTAATAATTCAAAACCTTTTCTTTATTAAAAAAAGAGTAATGTTAGGACCAGCAATATTTGTGATTGGTAGCCATCAACTAACTATTAATGATGATTTAATAATATGAAATTAGTGTGAGATTTTATCCAATGGCTCACATTTCTCTACTGGTTATATGCTGGCCAAAATGTAATAAAATCGCTGGTCACTAGACTTTTCTTTAAAAAAATTGTATTAACGCATTTTTTTAATAAGTTTGAAAAGCTATTATTTCTCTACAAAAGTCAATCTAAATGCACCAATAGCTAAGTGGAACAATTTGATTTTTTTTTTTTGGTTCCACCCCCTATAGTTCCGTTATTTACTTTTTAGACTAATTGCTGTAACGCTGACTTTGATCCACGTATTGTTTCACGTTTTGCTTTATACTTATCCATGTTAGATGCCGCCAAACTCTTACTAGTATTATTTTTGTTTAGATAATTAATTGTTAAAACGTTTTATTATATGCTTTTTATAGTATGAAATAGTGGACGTGTTTTTCTTCTTCACGTTTATCTTTTATTAATTTTTTCTCCATATAATACCTATATATACACACACACGAACTATTTTCCGCATCTTTCAAACAATAACTACTTTCTATAAGATTGGATTTGCGTGTATTAGACATTAAATTTTGGGAGAAAAATGAATGCATTAGCAGCCACAAACAGGAACTTTAGGTTGGCTTCTAAGCTTCTTGGAATAGATTCAAAGCTTGCGAAGAGTTTGCTGATTCCATTCAGGGAAGTGAAGGCAAGTGAAACTCAACAACAACAATATGTGTTTGTTTGTTAATAATTGATTAATTATTAGTTCAATAATGTTCCGTCGTCATTTTTCCTTGGTTGTATATTTAAATGAAAATGCAGGTTGAGTGTACAATACCAAAAGACGATGGAAGCTTAGCAACTTACGTTGGATTCAGAATTCAACATGATAATTCCAGAGGACCTATGAAAGGAGGGATTCGATACCATCCACAGGTTTTCCTTTCTTTTTTTCTTAAATAAGAACGTGACAATTTCTTTTAAAGTGAATACTCATCATGTATATGAAATTAATAGTTTAGATGGGTCGAATAATAATTTAGTCAAATATGTTTAATAATTTTTAATTATATATAAAATATTTAAAATAGGCTCAATTTTTTTAAATTTTATGATTATGAGAATTCAAACTAAATAAAATTAATTTTATTTTAAAATAAAAAAATAAATTTATTATCTTATAAATTTAATTTTAATATATTATTAATATAAAATTATTATTAATAAAAATAATTATTTTTTATATTTAGCTACATGAATAATTATTTAAAAAATAATTATAATTATATTTTATACATGTATTAAAATTAAACTCTTATTTTATTAGATGATTTGAAAATGAAAAGATTTGGCATTGTGAAGGTTGAAAATGACGAAGTGAATGCTTTGGCGCAACTGATGACGTGGAAGGCTGCAGTAGCAAACATACCATACGGTGGTGCGAAAGGAGGCATAGGTTGTGATCCTTCAGAATTAAGTGTTTCTGAGTTGGAAAGACTTACCAGAGTTTTCACTCAGAAAATTCATGATCTCATTGGAATTCAGATTGATGTTCCAGCACCTGACATGGGAACTGGACCCCAGACTATGGCTTGGATCCTAGATGAGTATTCCAAATTTCATGGCCATTCACCTGCAATTGTCACCGGCAAACCTATAGTATGTTCAATTACTTAAATTCTTTCTTAAATGCAATTCAAATGTTTAATTATAAATTGCACCTAAATTAAATTGATAAACCCTAATTTGCGTAGGATCTTGGTGGATCTCTGGGGAGAGATGCAGCTACAGGGCGAGGAGTGCTGTTTGCAACGGAGGCTTTGCTTAATCAGCATGGAAAGACAATATCAGGCCAACGCTTTGTCATACAGGTACTCTTATATTATCTGTATTTTTATACAAATTGCTTATTACTCTTATAATTGTTTTAATGTTAGTGTAAATAGTTTTACACGTACACTAATTACGTAATATTCGGTTACATTGACGGTGTCTTTTAAAAGAGAAGAACGGATGTGATTGGACGATTGTATAGACATGGATCAAAATTAAACTTATTGTATATACTCTAATATTAGATACTCAAATTTAACAACCAATAATATTAGATACTCAAATTTAACAACCAACTTGGGTTGGTCGAGTGGTTAGCTCACTCGTCTACTTAAATAAGTGTCGAAAGTTCAAATTTCGTCTTATGTATGCAGCAACTCATTAACTAGCGTCAAACTCTTAAATAGAGATCGAGTCTACGACGGATTAGTCCCTATCCGATCAAGTTAAGAAAAACCTTGAGCAACTAAAAAAGATACTCAAATTAAACATTTACAACATTTTGACATGTTTGAAAACAAAACTTAGTATCATATAAAGAATTTATATATGAGATGAAATGGATGATGTTGTTGTTAATCTCTTCAGGGATTTGGGAATGTGGGATCTTGGGCTGCCAAATTAATAAGCGAAAAAGGTGGAAAAGTGGTAGCAGTGAGTGATATAACCGGAGCAATCATGAACAGTGAAGGTTTGAACATCCCAAGCCTACTAAAACATTCTAAAGAGCACAGAGGAGTAAGAGGATTTCAAGGTGGAGATCCTATTGATTCCAATTCAATATTGCTTCAAGATTGTGATGTTCTCATTCCTGCAGCTCTTGGTGGTGTCATCAATAGGTGCTTTAATTTACCCCAATTTCTTTCTATTTTCTTCTGTAAAATAACATGCTAAGTCTTAACTTATTTGGTTTTCAACTTGTGCTCTAATCGAAGGGAAAATGCAAATGAGATCAAAGCCAAATTCGTTGTTGAAGCAGCCAATCATCCAACTGACCCAGAGGCTGATGAGGTTGGTCTTAATATCTTCTCTCCTTGCCTTCTCTCAATCAGAAAAGTATAATGTTAACCATCATTCTATGTTGCAGATTCTCAAAAAGAAAGGAGTAGTGATCCTCCCAGATATATTGGCAAATTCAGGAGGAGTTACAGTTAGCTACTTTGAGTGGGTGCAGGTACTAATCCAATTATATTCTAACGAGTTTGAAAAATAGTTATTTTTACTGATATTGCATAACAGTGTATGAAAATCTCCAATTCTATATTTCCGTCCAAGTGACAGAATCGAAATATAAACCTAAATATGAATTTAGAACAATATTGGAACATGTCTAAAAAGTCCACAATTCAATAAATGATAATCTTGGCACACATGCACAGAATATACAAGGGTTCATGTGGGACGAAGAGAAGGTGAACAAAGAGTTGAAGACATACATGACCAAAGGTTTCAAAGATGTGAAGGAGATGTGCAAAACCCATGATTGTGATCTTCGTATGGGAGCCTTCACCCTTGCTGTTAACCGTGTGGCAAGGGCTACACTCCTTAGGGGTTGGGAAGCTTGATCACTCTTCATTCTTCAGATCATTGTCTTTGCTCATTATTTCAGCAATGTAGATTCAGTGTTCAAGTTTCAGTCTCTGCAATACCATACATTTTTTTTTTGTTTGTTGTTGTTCTCAGCAACCGCTACTAATTCAGATAAATCTCATCTGTAAATGGTTCAAAAATTTTGTTGATTTGTTCTCCTCACATCCACTTTTTTGTGTTTTCTTTTTCATGATTTCTTTATATTCTTATTCTTATTCTTATCAAAAGAACTTCATTGAATTATTGTATGAACATATTTGTTGATATAATGATGTATAAATATATCTGTTTCTCTGTTAGTCTTGGAGCATTGAGCAGGGAATATTGTTATTTATATTTATTTTATTATTTTTTTTTGTATTTAATTTTATATTTTTGGTAAAATTTGTTTATGGTAGAGCTGTTTTATTTTGTTGTTTGGGTTGGGCCCGGCTTGTCGTAGGTCCATATTGGGCTATTACAATGCTGCAACAACAAAAAAAAAGGTGAATTGAAAAACTAAAACTGAAGTCTGGTAGTCCACCTTCTAAGGTACTTGAAAAACATTATGAAATATTTAAAAGTGTTGAAATAGGCTAATCTTTTTAGATATTATTAAAGCATAAGTGTAATAGGGGGATATTATGCTAATTTAGTGTAATGCATTGACATGGGAATTGAGAAAATACAATAAAAAATCGTTATTAAGGATTTAAAACGGATAAAATGCTATGAAAATAAGACTAACGATTTTTGAATTAGACAAAAAATATAAAAAAATATAACTTACGATTTTAAGTAAGACAAAAATAAGTTTTGAATCTATAAAAATATGAAATTGGTACTCTCATTTGATTTATTGATCCTAGTCGTTCTCACCTAATCTAATGTCATTCACACAATTTATTTAAAATCGATATTAACGATTTCTGAATACATCAATTATCAAACCTATATATGTGCATAACACAGCTATTACCCACGATCTATCCTAATATTAAAAATAAAAAACTCGTTGGAAATAAGTAAAAGAAAAAAGTGTTAAAATATTTAAATAATATAAAGCCGATGAAGATGTAAATCAAAGAGTAAAATTCCAACTCGGCCTGAGGCTAACATCAAGTCATGATGGTTATAAGAGTATTGATGACGAAACTTACAAATCTCCTCTCTCTGGCTTTGAGTCTGAAGATACTAGTAATTATGAGATTCTGAGTGATAGTTCTGGAATAAGAGATACTAAGAATAAGAAAAGGAAGAAACAGCGTGAGATGGCAGCAACTACAAGTGGTAGCTCAGGGAATCGAATCCCAGAGCTAAGAAAAGACGCAATCTCAAACCGATGGGTAATATTCTCACCTGCCAGAGCCAAACGACCCTCCGAATTCAAGTCCAACTCGCCGGCCGTCTCAGACCAACAGCTTCACCAGCGCTGCCCTTTCTGCATCGGCAATGAGCACCAGTGCGCTCCTGAGATCTTCCGCTTCCCTCCAGACAACCCCGATTGGACCCTCCGCCTCATCCAGAACCTTTATCCTGCTCTCTCTCGCGACCTCCCTGCCCCCGCCCCTCCCCGACTCGCTAACAACCTCACCGGTTCGGTTCTTGATGGCTTCGGCTTCCACGACGTCATAATCGAGACCCCGGTTCATTCGGTTCAGCTATTGGATTTGTCGCCGCACGATGTTGGTCAGGTTTTCCTCGCTCATATCAAGAGGATCCACCAGCTCGCTACCAATGACTCTATCAAATATGTGCAGGTTAGTTTTTTTTTTCTTTTTTTTTTTTGCGGTTTGGAGTTCTTGATAATCTTGTTAGTTTGGTTAGTATCTTAGACACATAAATTCTTAGTGTTAGGGGATATTAGATTAGTGAGACTCGCATGCAGTTTTCCTTGTGCGAAGTTGATAGTTTAGTTTAACACATTGCTATCTAACGATTTTCAAGTTTTCATCTATTGGATTTGTTTGATTGTTAGTAAATACATTTTAAACTATTTGTATTTTAATCAAATGGAAGTAGTTTCAAGCTAAATTTATGATATTTTCAATAGTGACTTCAGAAATTACTCTAAATCTAATCTTGCATTTTTCTATTTAATCAATAATACTTTCCTTCTTCATTGTCTTCTTGCACTTGCTTCATATAATTTGTCATTTATAAACTTGATGTATTAACATTTGAAGGTGTTCAAAAACCATGGTGCTTCAGCTGGTGCATCAATGACTCATTCTCACAGTCAGATGATAGCTCTTCCTGTTATTCCACCTAATGTTTCTGCTCGTCTCGGAAATATGAAGGATTATTTCGAGAAGACAGGCAAATGTTGTATTTGTGAAATTCAACAGGAAGATCTTTTGATTGATACATCTGATGACTTCTCTTCACTGGTTCCCTATGCCGCTACATTTCCTTTTGAGATATGGATTGTTCCCAGGCATCACTCAGCTCATTTCCATGAATTGGATGCCGAAAAGGTAGTGTTTCTTTGTTCTTCAAGTGCTAATAATGATTAAGTGAAAATTATTTATTTATATAAGTCATGGATTAAAAGTCTTAACTTTAACCGAAGAATTAGTGCTAGCTGTTATAGTTTTGGTGCAGGGGACATAAACAATTAAACATATTGAACAATTAAATTTGAAATGTTGTTAGACAGTTAGTTGTTTCTGTTGTGTAGTATGGTAATTTTAGAATACAATTGCATTAATTGTGTTTGAAATCACGAGATTGGTGAAGTGCTTATAAAACTATAACAAGAACTCGGTAAAGACGAGTAGTATTTGTGTACGTGGTGTTGCTTAGATGTTATGCAAATAGCACTTAAAGCAACAGGGGATTTTATTGCTATTGCGGAGCAATTAGATATGCAACAACTAAGTTTTCTCTCTAGGCGTAATGAAAAAATACAACTCCTCAGTCATGCCATGTTTGCAGCTAATCAATCTCGTGCAAAACCCTGATTTCCATTGAAGAAGCTGGAAATTGGCAATGATCTCGGAAGAGAATGATAGCTATCTATAAAAAGTGATTTGTGGTCTAACAGACATTGTGATTTGAGAATTTATTATGATGGTGCAGATTGAGCTTCTTTAACAGAACAGATTGCTTGCCCTAAACCCACATTGTGTATTGTGCAATGCCATGGTTTAGCATATTTGATCATATGCTCCTTGTACCCATATCTAGAACATGTTGCGCACTATTATCATTTATCAATTATTTATATTCATTTATTAATTTGTCCTTTTCAATTTCAAGGAATGATTATTGTTATTATTATTACTATTTCTTGACTTTGATTTTGTAGGCCGTTGACCTTGGAAGGTTGTTGAAACTAATGCTTAGAAAGATGTCTCTGCAATTGAACAATCCACCGTTCAATTTTATGATTCACACTAGTCCATTGCACAGTAATGCATCAGAATTAGCATACACTCATTGGTTCATACAGATAGTGCCTCAACTAACACTGACTGCGGGTTTTGAAATCGCAACTGGGTGTCACATAAATCCTGTTTTCCCGGAAGATGCTGCGAAGGTTCTGAGAGAAGTAAATGTACCAGAGTCAGGATGAACCAGGTAGAAACATGAATGTATTGAGACCTAATTGATCAACTATCCTGTGATCGATTGTATACTTCGAATCTCCATTGAGGGAGTTCAACATCTTGCATGTGACTTCAATCCTAGTCCTGAAACCATAAGTTATCGGATATTGGAAGCAAACCAAACCATTTACTATGAATAAGTATGTTGGCAAAACCTTGAGATACTGAAAATTGGAATGAAATGTTGATTATGAATATGTGGGTTCATTTAGGAACGAGTTATGT
Source organism: Arachis hypogaea (assembly GCF_003086295.3). Lineage (NCBI taxonomy): Eukaryota > Viridiplantae > Streptophyta > Magnoliopsida > Fabales > Fabaceae > Arachis > Arachis hypogaea. Next base: position 114,383,427 of record NC_092045.1, read on the forward strand.
TGAACTTATGAATGGTTCCATCATTTCAGTTTTCTTTCTTTTATAATGAGTAGCTTCCACAGATTAAATGTCCCTTTGTAAATAAATTGAAAGAAAGAAAGAAATTTCATTGATAAAACGTGTAATGAAAGACAAGCCAGTGTGTTGGGAATAGGACAAACACCAAGAAATATCTTGGAAATATCTTAGATTATAAATGTCTAATGTAAACTTCACAGAACCAACCTCAGCCCTCACCTTATCCTCTTATCAATTCTCTCTTGGTCCCTCCAAAATGTGCATAACGAGACCTCACTTGCTATGAACCTTAGAAAGCATGGCTCTAATAACTTCCCCTTTACTCCCCACTCAATTCAATTCCAGCAGTAGCTTAGCTATAACTTGTGCTATTAACACACCTTCACACACTTACTTTAAATTTCCCTCAGGAAACCACACTTTCAACTGCTGCAAGCCATTAGCAGCAGTTGCTTCTTCAGTTCCATACCAACCCACCAACAACTTGGACTACCTTGAAAAAGAAGAGTTCATTGGACATGATGGAGTCACCTTTGAAGCAGTTGGCGATGGCTCCGTCGTTGCCAAGATGGAACTGAAAAACGGAAGCGTTGTGAGTATGTTGCTGCCCAGTGGGGTGATCACCTCCTACAAGGCTCCCATGTGGCATGGCGGCACGGTGGAGCTGCTGCACACTGCGGTGTCAGAGGGAGATCATGGTGCTGCCCTCATTCAAGGAGGGGTCTCTTCAAACTTCACTTTCACAACTGATGACTGCCAAGTTTCTTTCTCTCCAACTCATTGGGTTCTCAATAAAATTAAAAGCCACCCTGAGGAATCCATTAAGGTCTTGTTTTCCTTTGCATAACTCAATAACTCCATAATGAATTGCTTTACTCCCATAAATACAAACACAACTTGTTGAGTGGAAATTCATGTGCAGTTAACTATTGTCATTACATATTAAGTCATTACATATTAAGGCAACTGCACGTGAGTTGTCACCTATGTAGTAGCTTATAATGTTTTTAATTTATATACTTAGATCCTAGAACATATGTGGTGCAGGTAGAATTAATTAATAAATCATCAGAGGACAAGATTGGAATTAAGTACATTGTAACTTTAGAAGAAGATGGGTTGCAGTCAGAGTTTGAAGTCCAAAACTCAATGCATTCACCCCTTCAGATAACAGGGTCTATCCTGAGCCATCTGACAGTGAGTTCACCAGAAGCAACCTATGCAGTTGGATTAGAAAGATCAAATTACTGGAGGAGGCCCCTTTTGGAATCAGAATTTATTTTGAGTCCTCCTCCGGATTCTAATTACCAAGAAGGGTTTGGAAAAATATGGAACATACCAGCACTTCAGCAACTAATTCCTCATTGGGGTGCAACAAAAGATCAGAACAAAGAAGATATGAGTGGTGAAGAAGAGGATGGGTATAAGAATTTACGAGACAAGATTAGTCTCATTTACACAGATGCCCCTCGTAGTATTACAGTTATAGATAGGGTAAGTAATCCTCTAGTTTTGGTAGCTACAATAGGAGAGAATAAATCACTAATTTAGTTCTCAAAAAATTATGATTTTGATTTTTGACAATTTAGTTTTTAAAAATAATAAATATCTCTGTAATTCTTTAAACTAAAAATGTTTGATAAAATGTATTTTAAAATAAGATTTTGCTAACTTCTGTCTTAAGACACATGTTAAGAATGGGAGCCACTTACATAAAGATATTTAAAATGTCTTTTTTTAAATATATTTTTTAATAATTAAAATTTAACTTATATAATCAATCAAATTGTATTATTTTTATCAAAATTATACTAAATAAATTGGTTTGACCGAAAAATTGATAAATTAAATCTTAAACTGATCTAAATTAATATTTTTTATAAAGATGATTATAATATCTCTATTATAAAAAATGACTTAAAATATATATATTTTTATTTTTAAAAATTATAAATCCTAACGCTTCTCTTCTCTCTATGCAGTCATAGAATTAGAATTTAGGGTTTTTAAAATTAATGTATATAATAAGAGGATTTTAGATATTTTTTATAATTAGAGTATTATAGTCATTTTTTATAAAAAAATATTAATTTAGATCAGTTCAACATTTAACTTATCAATTTTTCGGTTAAATTAATTTATTTGGTCAAATTTTGACAAAAATGATATATTTTGGTCGATTATATTGGTTGAATTTTAATTATTAAAAAACGTCTTTAAAAAAACGTTTTAAACGTCTTTATGTGAGTAGCTCCCCTTAAGAATACTATAAAAAAATATTTTATCAAATAGCTAAATCTTTGAAAAATATTTTATCAAATTTTAGTAGTGAGTTCTTATTTGAACTAAAAATTGATGGCTAATTAAGTTAACCCACATTTGGCATCAAATTTAATTTTCAGTCCAAAAATGTGATTTATTTCATGCTAATTCTTTTCATGATTTCATGAAATAAATGCTTCCTTGTATCAGGGTAGAAGAAACTCATTGTCAATTGGAAGAATCGGATTGGACGAGATGTACCTCTTCAGTCCTGGCTCAAAAGTTGAAATTTACAGCAAGTATTCTTACATATTGGTTGGCCAAACTGCCATTCTCAAACCAATAGTAGTAAATCCTCAAGATGTTTGGAACGGAGGGCAATACATACACAATCCAAATCTATAATATGATGCTTAAGCTAAGTTTATATTACAATTAATAGAAAATTATGATTCATGTTTGCAATTTAGGTTTCTCTTTTGAATTTTTATTTCCATTCGATATTTGTATATAAAATATTTACTTTGACTTAATTATTAAAGTATTATACTAATTCTAAACCATAGACATCCACCTCACATTTTTCATCTCATAGTAATAAAATTGCAAATTGATAAGATGTATGATATAAAATGAGTCACTTAAATATTTTTTGAGAAAATAATCATTTCGGTATCTAAAAGATTCTTTGACAGAACAAATTCTAATATTTGTTTTTGACAAAATGAACTTCTAAATATAAGTTTTGTTTGACAAAATAACCTAAACATCTCGAGTGATAAGTTAACAGTTAGCCTGTTTTGTCAAACAGAGCTAATATTTGAGGTTTATTTTGTCAAAAACAAATATTGAAGTTCGTTTTCTCAAATTCAGAACCTTTCAAGTGTCAAAATGATTATTTACTCATATTTTTCTCTTCATTTTTCTAAATTGTGACTTTGTATAGAAAATCAAGAGAGAAGTGCTCAACTTTATTTGATCCTTTACATCTACATTGAACTTACCAACATTCACTTGGAATTGACTGATACTTTACATAAAGGTATACCTAAAATGCTCTTAAAATATAAGTCTGTAAACAAGGAATGAACACATTATGTAGGAACAAGATAATGACCATCTTCCTGATTGGTGATCCAGAGTAACGGAGTAGCCATTGCAAGAAGAGCAAATGAAATGCCACAAACCACTTTATATTTAGTCTTCTGAAATGGTTTTCGAATGCAAACCGTCTCAATGTTATCACTATTTTCAGGAGGCACCTGCAAAGCAGAACCAACAGGAATGTCATCTGTTGATGAGACTGGTTCTTGCCCATCTTGGAACTCATCATAATCAAATAAGCTTCCGTTCGGATTACAATCGCAGTTCACATAGTCTGTGAAACCATTTTGGTCATGTTCGAAGTTGGATCTTTGGCTCCTCTCCACGTTGCCGGTCGATAGACTCCTGAACCGTCTGCTCTGCCTGTTGGAGCAACACGAAGTCTCGGCATCTGGATCTTCTAGAGAGTGAATGAGCTTCCGAGGGGTCATACAGATGTTCATGGTGTCGGAATTAACTCCAATCTGTGATCTCTGAGTACAATAAAGAAAACAGGAATACTCTAAAACTCTTGGCAACATAAAAATAAATGACAAGTTTCAATTAACCACAAAATCACACATTCTGACTTGATATGCATTCCTAAAACTGACTTGATATGTATACACACGGAAAGGTTATGCTAAATAATTGTACATTCAATCTACACATTGCAAGGTATGAATTTCTCTCTTTTTTGGTAAATACTATTCAAAAGAACCTCTGTTCCTAATTTCTTCAGCCACCTTTTTATGAAATATGAATAATGAATAAAATCAGAGACAGAAACACTTACTCGGGGACTTGTGGTGGTACTTCTGGATACTCTATGACAAGAATTCATGTTCACGAAACCAGCAAACTCGTCTGATAAATTTCTTGCTTGATTACAAAACGGATTCTCAGTGTGTCCCGACCAGGCATTTTCCTGAGCTACAGCTGAGAACAAACCATCTCTGAGAGACACATCAATCCGTCCATTTTCTTGACTCCAAAGCTTCCGGTTCACACCCCTTCGACTATATTTTGAGTGCTGCAAAGGTTGACTCGCTAAAATAGGAGACTTCACTGCATATTCATATCCAGGAAAAAAGTCCAAGGTTCGTGGTTCTGGCGAAATAGATGCAGTAGGAGAATGATCTTCATCACCATAAAAACTATCTGCTTCCATACAGTCACTCCTAAAATTTGACCCTGTTACTGATGCAGGACTCTTTACACATGATTTTTTGCTTGCCGTAATTCTCCTGGCAGTTTGCAGAGCTTCATACGCAGCATCTTTGACACATGCCATGTTGTCAAATTGACAGATCTCCATCTTCTCAATTATCTGTTCTAACTCTGAGAAAATACTCCTGGGGTCTATGCATTTCATCAACAAGTTCACCATTTGAATGGCTGCAAGTCGCTTCTGAAAATTCGCTTCCAATATCTCAGCTCCAGCATTTAGTATTCTTAGTCCTGCTTGTATGAGTAGTCTTGCATAGGCTTCAACAATCAAAGGATTGGACTTAGCTAAGGACATAACCAAATCCATGTGTGCATTGGCCTGAGACTTTCCCTCTAACGCCGCAGCCACATTCAGGCAAACCTTGTTAACCATTTCATCAGAGGCAAACCGCCAGTTGTCTGAATCCACTAGAGCCTTCAAGCAGAGTGCAGCACCGGAGGTCAAACACTCCTGAGTACTCGAGAGTCCATCACATAGAGGCTTACAAAGCGAACAAATTATGTTCCTCTTCTTGTCTTCTGCGGTTGTTGGGTCAATTCCATATCTTGCAATAGCTAGAACCACCTTTGAGCAAGCTTCCTGAATCTGTAAAGATCCTGCGCTTGATGCTAAGGTCTGAACTATGGATTGCATAATACTACCTATCATTGGAACAATTTTGACACTATGAACCTGTGCAAGAACTTCATAGAGAGAAACTGTGAGCTCCTTAGATAAGGAGCCAATTTTCGCAGTCTCGGAAACTTGTGCAACAAAGATCGGAATTGCCTCGAAGTCCAAATCTTTCACATATGACTTCAATGATCTCATCACTGATTTGTAGCTATCTGGATCTTTGTCAATATTTTCTAGCTCTCGCAACAGTGTTGGACTAAAACTTCTTCCCATAGCTTAATTAACTGAAGCAATATAACAAACACCATGAATACAATAGTAAGAAAGTAAATTTCAAAAGCACCTACTTCCATCGCATGGTAAATATATCAATCATTTTGGGCATTCTATATTGCCGAATTGCACCCAATTTTTCCCCTTTGAACGATCAGATTTTTTTTTCTAAACAAAAAGATGACGAAATGATTAATCGTACAAGAAAATTTGGGATATTAACTGAAAGTGCTAACTCGAAACCCAGTACCTCGTTTCTTTATCTTGAATTATTAAAAAAAAATAATAAGCTATAATTAAATCAAGAAGGAAACAGAAACACACCTTTACAGAGTAAGAAGGAATGTTTTTGAAGCTGTGTAATGTGAGTGTCACTGTCTGAATTCTGAAAGTGTTTTTGGGTTTCAACTTTCAAGTTTTCAAATGTAAGCGTTATTTTAGGGGTTTGTGTAAGAAAAGATTAAAAGAAACACGTTCTGTGTTTTCAATTTCTGGCTTTATATATACATGGAATGTTATATTTGTATTCATCAACTATTTAATGCACAATCAATTTCATTTCCATTTTAAAAATTCTTCCTTCAAAATTCCACCGCTATCCTTTCTTTGCTGTTTAGTCAGCTTAGATTTTCAAAAGCAAAACTATCTAAATTTTGAATTTTCAATTTAGATAGTAAAGTGTGATGTCTTAATCTTGAATAATTTTTCTTTAGTATTTTTTTTGTCTTATCTATAAAATAAATAGTGAGAGATCATATTTTATTCTTTAAATTAAAATTCAAAATTTGGAAGATCCAAATCCATTAAAATAGGAATACACTAATGAATATGAATTAAGAGTAATTACTATATTTTTTAAATAGGTTCATTTCTCATGTTTTAAAATACACAAAAAATCTCTAATATTTATTTTTGTTAGATAATACTTAATATAGTCTTTTTTCATTAGTTACTCACAGTAAAATATTAACTTGTATTCTATGTATGCATTCTGAACAAATAAATCCTAGAATAAATTATAAAATAATCGCCAAAAAAATTTAAAAAATCGAAAAATAATTTCTAAAAAATTTTAAAATATTTCTTTCAAATGATTATATATATTCTTTTAAATTAACAAATTTTAATTTTTTTACATTTTCAGTCTATTTATATTAAATTTAATTATTTATATACAAATTTTTTATATATTTTCAAAAGGCATTTTTTAAAAAAAATTAAAATAAATAGATTTATATTTATTTTTTACCATACAATATATTTTAATTTAATTTAATTTAATTTATAGATACCAAATTTTATAATCATTTTTTAATAATTAAAAAGATAATGAGATATTATTATTCGAAGATATTAGAGAATTTTCATTTAACATAAAAATTTCTACATCAATTATTAAAAATGTTTGTACAGATGCTTACAAGATAACACTTTAAAACTTATTCAAATTAAACTACAAATTAAAATTGTAAGTTTTGATAAACTACAAAATCAATGTAGATGATTTACAAAATTTTAATGTAAAATTTTTAATACTTTGTAATATTTGAAAAATAAATGCTTTGACAAATTCAAGTGTTTTGTTTATGTTTATTAGAAAATTTTAAAATTCAGTTGGTGTAATGTTACACAAAATATATTTATAGTTAAAACTATTTGTGTCACCACAGTTAATAATTATAAAAAAAAAAACAATTTTTTTCACTTAAAATTTCTTTTCTAAATTTATTTTATGTTAATATCTTAGAATTTTAGGTATATAAATAATGTAATGACCTTCATAATTCAATAACCTTTTAAGTTTAGTTGTTATTATTGTGGCTTTTATTCCACTTTGATATAAGTAACATGTGTTAATGATTAAATAATGTTATTTTTTATGACATTTTAGTGTTAATAAATAAAATTATCCTTTAGTATATATTTTGTTATTTTTTATTTATTATATATGTTTCAATAATACTTATTTTTTGATTAACAAAAATATTATAAGACGTTGACTTTTGAAAAAAATTTAAATCATGTGAAGAGACTGTTCTAAAATTTTAAAACTTTTTTAGGTACAATTTTGAGATTTTTAAAATTTTCGAAGACTATTTTGTATTTCACTTAGAAAATTTATTTGTCCAACTCGAGAAATGGATCTTTTCCAGTTTTTTCAACACTTAAAAAAATGAAGTGTGATCTCTTACATTTAATTCTATAAGTGGGACCAAAAATAAATATAAAAAAAATAATAAAAGATTAAATTTAACACTGAATATCATCTATTTTTTTTTTGGAAAAGTCTAGGGGCCAGCAGTTTTGTTGAATTTTGGCCAGCATTTAACCAGCAGAGAAAGGTGAGCCATTAGATGAAATCTCACACCAATCTCACACCATCAAATCATCATTGATGGTTAATTGATGGCTAACAATCACAAAAATTACTGGCCCCTAGCATTGCTCTTTTTTTTTTACCAAGAGAATCCACTCCCCACGTATAAACACTTAACAGCTACATGTGAAAATCAACGACTAATGGAGGGACAGTATATTCTCTAATGAAAATAAATGTTGAAGACTTGTAAAAGCCAGACCGACTTGTCTGGTTAGACCATAAACCGGGCACCTGACTGGTTAGGCTCTTCAAAACTGGTGCAACCCGGTTTGAACTGGTACATTTTTTGTTAATAAAAACAGGTGGCCCATCCGGCTTTGAAAAAATCGGACCGGGTCAATGTTATCTTTACTGTTTTTCTGTTTCCTCTGAAACCGCCATCCCCATCCCTAACCTCAATCATCTCACACCAAAGCACAGACACACAATGTCAAAGTAGCAGCGGCGTCTCATTCACCGGCCGCGTCTCCGTGCCTCTCATCAGCAGCTCTGCCTTGTCTCCGCACCGGCAGTTCTTGCGCACCCGCCTTCTCCTCTGACTCCGCCTCTTGCTTCTGTTCCATTGTCGAAGCTGAGCTAGGTTGCAAGAGGTGAGCTTTAATTTTTTTTGTTTTGGTTTATATATGAATCTGTTTCCTTTCTCTTCTAGCTGTGCTTTATTGTATATTAATCTGTAATTACCAGAAGGAAGTTCATTAATAGAGGGCCACAAAGCTAAAATCTAGATTGCTCTATGCTAATATTTTCACCTGTGGAATGAAAGTTTGCAACATTTAACAGACTGGCTAATTAGGTCCAAATCATAATTTATGGGCCAATTTAGAGCAATTGAGTAGTCATATGGAAAAAAAAATAGACAGGATTTTGTTAGGAAACAAAATTAACCTTTGACTGCCAATCATCATCATAAGACAATATCATTGTTCACTTGCAAGCTAGGATTTCATAGGGGAATGAACCTGTATTTGTATGATCATTTAAATGATTTCATTAGTGGACATTGTTATACTAAAGCAGTTAAGTATTGATTAGTTTCTTGTAATATTGTTATTAATTTTCAGGAAATGGAGAAGACATTCAAGTATTGAGGTATGAGCATGGGCAGAAATATGATCCACATTATGACTACTTCCCTGACAAAGTTAATATAGCTCGAGGTGGACACCATCTTGCAACTATTTTCATGTATCTCACTGATATGACCAGTAGTGGTGAAACAGTATTCCCTAATACAGAGGTTTGTATAGTAATTGATGCACTACATTCCTTCTAGTTATAAATTTATTACTGAAAAACCATTACAGTTCATTTCAATTTGAATAATTATATCTCTAGTTATACCAATGTTTTTAACATGTGATCTGAATTTTAAGTTTCCTTATTATTTTGTATTTTTTATTTATGTAGGACTGAACCAACAGTTCAACTTGTAACCAGTAATAAGTTGAGCCAGTAATCTAGTGACCCAATAGTTTAACCGATTTGATAACCGATTTGGTTTTTACAACACAAAACCATTTTTCACCTTTCTCCAAAATTGTTGTTGACTAGATTAGAAGAAATTTTTTATTTATTCAATTCTTTGAAAAGGTGAATTCTGAAATAATATCATGCTTTTCTTAAAAAAAAAAAGGATTTGCCGATTACCAAAATTTTCCTTTAAAAAAAAAAAAGCAAATTTAGGTCCCAGAATAATTAAAGATAGGGTTCTTCTCATCTTCACAGAATAATCTCTGTCTTCCAATTTCAGCACTGGCAATAAGCTGTGTTTGGAACACAAGATTCTGGTTAAGCTAGGAGGTTGTGCTGGAGGTTCCCGCCGATGGTGGCTCAGTAAGTGCAAGGCCTTATCATTATTGTCTGGTGCCCCATTGCATTAAACTTTTTAGCATAGAGTTTGGAGTGCGATATGGAATGAGAATTCAGGATGAGTTTTTTCATTTCTTTTGGAAGCATGTTGAAATTCAAAGTGGTTAGAGCCTTGTGTGGATTTTGTTATCAGTGAGGGTGATGTTTAGAGGAATTATTAGATGCTAACCCACCAATAATCTATGCTTCCTTCCCCCCTCTCTCTCCGTGGGTTCTTCTTCACATGCCCCAAATCCTATTCTTTCCCGAGGAAATGTATGCATCAATTTTGCCCCAACCCCATTCCAAAGAACTGTAAGGTAATGCTATTTCAACCAAAAAGTTCTGCGCTTGGTTATAATCATGCTCTTTTATGTTGAAAAGTTGATGTCTTTTAAGTTTCTATATGTAGCTACTAAGCGGAGCAGTGAGTTTAGCTGCCTTCAACAACACTGCAGTGAGCTATGTGAATGGCTATGATGAACTTCCTGAGAGGAAAGGTGAAGAAGCGGGTTCGGAGGGATTTGACTTCTTGCATCTCATGGAAGAACGTGGCCTTCGCGCAAATTCACAGACCTTTCTGTGGTTGTTAGAAGGATGTATTAATTATGGATCATTTTCTGATGGTTTGAAGCTTCATGGGAAAATTCTAAAGATGGGTTTTTATTCAGAACAGGTGTTGTGTGATCGGCTGATCGATTTGTATCTCAAATTTGGTGATTTGAAAGGTGCAGTCAAGGTTTTTGAAGATATGCGTGTTAGACCTCTGTCCTGTTGGAATAAGATTATTCATAGATTTGTTGTGGAGAAATTTAATTGTCACGTTCTAAGTTTGTTTCAGCAAATGATGAAGGAAGAGGTGAAGCCTGACGAGAAGACTTTTGCAGGGGTTTTGAGGGCATGTAGTGCTGATGTTCCTTTCTATTATGTGGAGCAAATACATGCCAGGACCATAACTCATGGTTATGAAACCAGTCCATGGATATGTAACCCTCTGATTGATTTATATTTTAAGAACAACTTTGTAAATTCTGCTAGGAAGGTCTTTGATGATATACAGAAGAAGGATAGTGTTTCTTGGGTTGCTATGATCTCTGGTTTATCGCAATGTGGCTATGAACAAGAAGCCATTCATCTTTTTTGCCAGATGCATACATCAGGATTCTGCCTTACCCCGTATATATTTTCGAGTGTTCTAAGTGCCTGTACAAAAATAGGATTTTTTGATTTTGGAGAGCAGCTCCATAGCCTTGCTCTGAAGCAGGGATTCTCGAAGGAAATATATGTCTGCAATGCCCTTGTGATGTTGTATTCTCGATTGGGGAATTTGATATCTGCAGAACAGATTTTCAATACAATGTTAGAGAGGGATGGAGTTTCATATAATTCACTCATCTCAGGTCTAGCCCAACAAGGATATGGTGACAGGGCTTTAAAGTTATTTAAGAAAATGCATCTCGATAGCCTCAAGCCAGACTGTGTCACAGTTGCAAGTCTTTTGAGTGCCTGTGCATTAGTCAGAGATATTCTGAAAGGAAGACAACTCCACTCATATGTAATAAAGGCAGGAATGTCGTCAGACATAATCCTGGAAGGTTCACTTCTTGATCTTTATGTTAAATGCTCAGATATAGAAACTGCCCATGATTTTTTCCTGACAACAGAATCAGAAAATGTGGTGCTGTGGAATATGATGCTCGTGGCTTATGGTCAGTTAGACAATCTAACTGATTCAGCTCAAATATTTACACAGATGCAGATGGAAGGCATTGTACCTAATCAGTTTACATATCCAAGTATTTTGAGGACTTGCACCTCGTTGGGAGCCCTTGATCTAGGAGAACAGATTCATACTCAAGTGCTTAAAACTGGCTTTCAGTTCAATGTATATGTTTCGAGCGTCCTTATTGACATGTATGCTAAACATAGAGAACTAGTTACTGCCTTGAAAATCCTTAGGAGAATAAAAGAGAAAGATGTTGTTTCATGGACAGCCATGATTGCTGGTTATGCACAGCATGGTATGTTTACTGAAGCTCTTAACCTCTTTGAAGAAATGCAAGATCAAGGGATTCAATCTGATAATATAGGATTTGCAAGTGCAATTAGTGCATGTGCAGGTATCCAAGCACTTGATCAAGGACGGCAGATTCATGCACAATCATGTGTCTCTGGTTATTCTGATGATCTTTCAATTGGTAATGCACTTGTTAGTCTTTATGCTAGGTGTGGGAAAGTACGAGAAGCATATATCGCTTTCGATAAAATATTTGCCAAAGACAATATATCATGGAACTCATTGGTATCAGGTTTTTCACGAAGTGGATATTTCGAAGAAGCACTGAAACTATTTGCTCAGATGAATAAAGCTGGACAGGAAATCAATGCATTCACATTTGGCTCTGCAGTTAGTGCTGCTGCCAATGTTACTAATGTTAAACTAGGGAAGCAGATTCATGCCATGATTAAAAAAACTGGTTATGATTCAGAAAGCGAGGTTTCTAATGTTTTAATCACGTTATATTCAAAATGTGGTAGCATTGATGATGCTAAGAGGCAGTTCTTTGAAATGAATGAAAAGAATGAGGTTTCTTGGAATGCTATAATTACAGCTTATTCTCAACATGGCAAAGGATTTGAAGCTCTAAGCCTTGTTGAGGATATGAAACAGCTTGGTGTATTGCCAAATCATGTTACCTTCGTTGGAGTTTTATCTGCATGTAGCCATGTGGGTTTGGTGGATGAGGGAATTAGCTACTTCAAATCAATGAGTGAAGTACACAATTTAATTCCAAAGCCTGAACATTATGCATGTATCGTGGATCTTCTTGGGCGGTCTGGTCTTTTAAGTCGTGCAAGGAGATTTATAGAGGAGATGCCAATTCGACCAGATGCAATGATCTGGAGGACCCTTCTAAGTGCATGTATTGTTCATAAGAATATTGATATTGGAGAGTTTGCTGCAAGACATCTTCTAGAACTGGAACCCAAAGATTCAGCAACATATGTTCTGCTTTCAAATATGTACGCGGTGACTGGAAAATGGGGTTGTAGGGATCGGACAAGGCGAATTATGAAAGATAGGGGTGTCAAGAAGGAGCCTGGTCGAAGTTGGATAGAGGTTAATAATTCAGTTCATGCATTTTTTGTTGGTGATCAGAAACACCCTCGTGCGGATATGATATACGAGTATCTCAGAGATCTGAATGAACAGGCAGCTCAAATCGGTTATGTGCCGCAACACAATAACCTTTTGAGTGAGGCAGAGCGAGGTCAAAGGGATCAAACGCAAATTATTCACAGTGAAAAACTGGCTATTGCTTTTGGATTGCTTAGTTTGTCAAGCTCCACCCCTATCCGGGTTTTCAAAAACCTACGTGTTTGTGGCGATTGCCACAGCTGGATTAAGTATGTTTCCGTGACAACGAATCGTGCTATTATTGTAAGAGATGCTTATCGCTTTCATCATTTTGAAGGTGGTGTTTGTTCATGTAAAGATTATTGGTAAGGAAGATGGTCAACGAAATGAACATTCTGGATTTTCGTTATGCAAACTGTTTATGAAAAGATTCACATAATAATCTTAGCATTTCTCCCAAATCTGTGGTAAGAGTAAGACTATATCTTTTTGAGCTACACATTTTACCTTTCATGAGTAACAAAGTCATTATTTATATGTTCTCTCCTTTACAGGTAGTTAACAGGGTATCCTATGAGATGTGTATGATCCAAGGCTGTAGGGTGTGAAGGGAAAAGGATCATGGAACTATGGAAACCTAAAATTAAATTGCTCCTTAGCGATTGTAACAGTACACACAGATGGATAGTGATGGAATATAAGTAGAGCAAGCTTCATGCCTTTGTTCATATAAATCATCTTGTACAAATTTTTTTGAAGCCAAATGTGAATTTCAACTTGTAAAATTGTAAAACTTGTTACTATAGTAGGCAACCACTATAGTATTACTGTAAATTGATCCATTTAATTTAACAATCATTATAAGTTTAGTCCTTTTACTGTTGTTTTATCATATTGAAATAGAAAGGGGAGATATGGAATTACAATTTAGTTATTTTTAGATGATTTTAAGATTTCATATTAAAAAATAAATTGAAGCATTGAATTGATTTTGATTTAAAGCAATCGAAATTAGACAAAAAGAAAAGCAATCGAAAGTCCAAAGGAGCCATGGCTTCACCAGCACAGGGACAGGGCGGTACTACTTCTTCGTCTTCCACACAAACCCAAACTCTTCCACTGCAAGACAGGGTGGCTATAGTGACTGGCTCCTCACGTGGAATCGGTCGTCAAATCGCCCTCCACCTCTCTTCACTTGGAGCCCGACTCGTACTCAACTACTCCTCTTCCAACTCCAACCCAGCCGACTCACTCGCCGCCCAAATCAACGCTACCTCCGCCTCCTCTGCGCTCCCGCAAGCCATCGCAGTCCGCGCTGACATCTCCGACCCCACTCAGGTCCGGCACCTCTTCGACTCCGCCGAGAACGCCTTCAACTCGCCGGTTCACATCCTCGTCAACTCCGCCGGAACCCTAGATCCCAAGCAGCCTTCCATCGCCGACACCTCCGACGAGAGCTTCGACCATGTCTTCGCCGTGAACGCCAGGGGCGCCTTCCTGTGCGCGCGGGAGGCGGCGAACCGGCTGAAACGCGGCGGTGGGGGACGGATCATACTGTTGTCTTCGTCGCAAGTGGCGGCACTAAGGCCGGGGTTCGGCGCGTACACGGCGTCAAAGGCAGCAGTGGAGGCGATGACGAAGATCCTGGCGAAGGAGCTGAAGGGGACCGGGATCACCGCGAATTGCGTGGCGCCGGGGCCGATCGCGACGGAGTTGTTCTTCAGTAGCAGGACGGAGGAGCAGGTTCAGAAGCTGATTGAGGAGTCGCCGATGCAGAGACTTGGGGAGACCAAGGATGTGGCTCCTCTGGTTGGGTTTCTGGCCTCTGATGCTGGCGAATGGGTCAACGGTCAGGTTATTCGAGTCAACGGCGGTTACGTGTAAAACGGTTATGACTTTGGTCCTTATGCCTTTCACCAAGGTTAGTTATGATGACAGTTACGGTTTGTTATAGTTGGTTATCAGTCCGTTATGCTGACCTGTCAATTTCAATTGTTCTGTTGCTCTGTCAAGTGAAAACTTAAGGCATATGGATTTTGTATGATGTTATTCACACCAGCACTTAATTGAGAAATCAAAATAGAGTTTTTGTTCTTCCAAAACTCTCTGAAACTCTTTCACTTCTTCTCATACTTCCCTCAGGTTCTCACCTTTAGAATCTTTGACAGTTTGACTGATACATACTTCTCACAAATTTAAGTCTTTAATGGATTTGTTATATATTTATTAAAATAAAAATTTCACTAATAATAATCGTGAGCTAAATCATTTCATAAAAGAAGGTAAATTTGCACCAATTGTTAAATTTGATCACTGATTGAAGAACAACAAAAAATACTTATCCCACTAGATAGTATCAGTTACATAGATCAAACAATTATTGGGTCCTATTATCTATCATGTCTGTCATGAAATATTGAGAATTTAGGTTTCTTGAATTTAGGAATTAGGCTTCTTAAAGTTTTAGGTTAGGATTATTAACAATTTGAGGTAAAATATTGAGGATATAATTGTATTTTGGTCATTCTCCATAATTTTCATTTAAAAAGGTTTATAAAACTTTTGATGTAATTTATTCTTTTTAGTAACATAATTCCATTTCAACGATTTAAAATAATTAATTTCCTAAACTTCTCGCCACACGAGTGTGTTTTCACCTAGGTAGTGTATTCCGTGCCATGTGATTTTTCCGTGCCATGTGAGGTGTGACGAGTGAGAGATTTTCTTTTATTTTTCAGTGGAAACTCAAGTTAATAACAACTCAGTTATGCACCTGAGTCTTCACCTTATTTTTCGGTTTGAGTTGTTTAACTAAAATTTTTGTTTTTGTTAATTAAATCTTGTATATACTCCTAAATGCTAATTTTCCCATATCTTGATTCTTTTGTTGGGAAATAGAGTGGCTTCTACACAAAGCAGTTCCAAGACATGTGAGGAGTGAAATTAAAATAGTTCACGAACTCAGAAGTCAAATGTATGGGAAATTTCTGACTTTTGAAAGCCATCAAAGGCACAATACTCATCAGATCTACAAAATTCTTTATTAAGAGAACAAATCTGCATCTCTTGTTAACAATATATGCCTAAAAAAATAGAATAATGGCTAATGCAATAAATAAGAAAGCTACTGCTGATGAGGGTGTCAAAGAAGAAGATGATGAAGGGTTTATCTGAATAATAAAGTCGCAAGTGGGAGTAGAAATATTCTTCATAGTAATTTGGGCTAAGCCTTCAAAATTGCAAGCCATGTCATTCTGATTTTGCGCTTGGTAGTACATATTAAATGCATATGAGGCATTCCCATTAGCATCAAGATTGTTGCATGAAGAACCATATCCTAATGCAGTGCAATCCGCAAATGTGCAAGCATAGTTTATATTATCAGCTAGTTTGCTAAGATCCGTGGCATCTGGATTGAACATGCACCATTTTGGGTCCAAGTAAATCACATTCTTAGCACCCACTAATATTTTGTTTTGACCTTGACCAGAAAGATCCATTGGGAACTTAGGTTGTCCATCATACCTGTTACAATCAAACATGTTAAGTCATCTAATTATTTTTAACTATCAACTTCCCTGCAAAATGATAAAAGATTAAGTCAATACCGGAATATTCCCCAATGACGCTCAAAGTTGCCAGGAGCAATGCTCTTAGCATCCTCATCAATAAGGCCAAAGAGATAAACTTGAAGGTGCCCTGGTCTTAGAGGTGTACCTTTACTTGATGAAATCCTTGGAAGAAGTCCATTATAGAACCTTACAGCATTGGCCACGTTGGCATTCTTGTCTCCATCTGTGGGCCACCCTACTTCTCCAACCAAGATTGCCATGTCACCATACCCAACCCCTTTGAGAGCAGAAACCAAGGTGTCAAAATTTGCATCAAAGACATTGGTGTAAAGAACCCCATTGTCGTTTATGGGGTTGGATACCCCATCAAAGAAGGCATAGTCAAAAGGGAAATCATCATTGCCATAGAGACTCAAGAATGGGTAGATGTTAACGGTGAATGGTGCATTGTTGTTGTGCAAGAATTGCACTATTTGTGTCATGAGATCTGATATGTCAGGCCTAAAAGTTCCTGCTGATGGAACAGGGTTGTTCTGTGGGGATTGGTACACGTCAGCATTTAAGGGCACTGTGGCCTTTATCTTCTCCCCCATGCCAGCTTCATTAAGGGCATTTTGTATGTTTTGTAGGGCAGGCATGGTCACATTCAAGAATGAATTGTTGTATGATTTCAAGAATGGTTCGTTCCCAACTGCTACATATCTGTAGTATACAATATGCATAAATATTATGCTCACTTAATACTTGTAAACTCTTTTAATTAAAAAACTATATGATTAGTGATGATCAAACTATTATTATAGGATGATTCAGAATAGTTTGTATGTTGGAGAAATGAAGTGGAAGATGAAGATTAGATCAAAAGCAAAGAAAGAAAAGAAGTTAATCACCTTTGTTGTAAAAATTACTATCTTTCACTGAGTAAAAGGCTCTATACTATTAGTGCATCAAAATTAAACTCAACAAAAGAATAGTAATACTACTACTAACTACTATGTAATTAGAAGAGAGAGAAGTAGCATTATGATGAAATGAAATTGATAGATATAAATTAAAAGGAAATAATGAACTGACTTGATGTTAACTCCACCCTTGAAGTTGTAACTGGTAACATTCTTTCTGACCCACTGAACAGCTCGATCATAGCTAGTCATGGCAGCAAGCTGGTCATTGGGAATGGCAACCATAACTTCAATCCCAGACCCAGCAAGTGCACTCATGATTCTTCCATCTGCATCAAACAGTTTCACTTTCTCTATTCCATTGTCCTTCATCATCTGCACCACTGTATCTGCTCTCAATTGCTGTGTAGCTTGTGTTCCCCAATTCACTCCAACCCCTTCCACACACCAACTCATCATAATAATTATACTAATCACTTCAACAACTGCTTCTACCATAACCCATCTCTCAAACCATTTCCTCCCCATTATAATACAAGTATTTGTAAATACAAGAAAAAATTAACTGTTTAATAATAAGAAGTTAAAATAGGATGCCAAGTATTCAAAACTTTCCTTATATATGAAAATAAAAGTAACCGTTTTACTAATGATACGCGAAACTTTAGCACACTTTACAACCCCACGATGAACTGAATGAGAATTAATAAGGAATTCGTCAAATATATGAGTTAAGAATTAAAAAGAAAGGAACTTTTCTCTTTTGGTAATTTTAATTAATTACTTATTATTTGTTTACTCTATTGGCCTATTTCTACTTAACAGCGACAAACGTGGAACGCTCAAGAGACTAATAATAATAATAACATAAACCCAGAAATAAAGATACAATCTTCTCATTTTATTTTGTGTTAGTTATAATAGAACCTTGTTTTTTGCAGTGGACTGAGGAATGAATGAAGAAGTAAAAGTAGAAATGAGACGATCTGATAAAAGCTGAAACTTATAACAACCAGCTATATATATATTAGTTTGTGAAATTAATGGAAGTGGGAATCACGAATAATTGAAGGAGAAAAAGAAAAGAAAAGAATAATGAAGTGTGTTTTGCTTTGCTTAGTGAAGATGGAGAAAAATGGAAGGTAGAAAGAAAAAGAAAGTGTGTGTTGTTGATATCATGGCCATGTTCTTCCCCCCGTGAAGCTGGGGTTTGGTTTCTTGAAATTGAAAGTGATGGCTTCTGAGTTTTACAATTTACACAAAGAAGAGTGGGTCGAGGTGCTGGCTTGTCTCCTCTTTGGTTACTTCAAAATATATAAATAAATAAAAATGAAGAATCACGTCCATTCAACTAAAATTAATAGTTAAAAATTATTAGATAATAATTAATTAAATATATTAAATTATTTAATAATTTTTAATTATCAGTTTTATATAAAAATAATTTTATATGAATTTTATTTATAAATAAATAATCATTGAAAGAATTAATATGTTATTGAAATAGATTTTGCCATGTTAAACGAGTGAAAATAATAATGGATAATAGAATTGATGGGGACAGTGTAGAGTGTCGGCTTCCACATGAATGTGTTGCTGTTTACCAATAAATAAGGGTGCTAAGTGTAAATCTTTGGAGTCAGATGGTCGGTGATTGCATCGAACTCCACCTCACCATCGGAAAATGAGAAATTCTAAGAAATGTTACCTTTTCAATAATATCAAGTTAATTCCCACTGTAATTTTTAAATTTAAATTATATTTTACTTTATTCTAGAACTCATTCTTTGTGTGTAATTCAGGGAATGTTATTTGTCCAATCCTCTTTTTGACTAACTTATTTTTTAGGTAAAATATAATTCGTTTTTAAAAAGTTGTATTAAAAAGATCAACTATATTGAGTGTTAGGGGTAATAAGTTTTGTGATTTGTAGTCATCAAGTAACGATATTTTTAATGGTGTGAGATTTTATCTAACCGTGTAAAATTACTCACTTTTTTTTGCTAGGGCTAGAATTTAATAAAGTTGTTGATCCTTTAGACTTTTTCATAAAAAATTATTCATCAAATCAGCTATTCATATAAAATATGTATTAAAAATTAGGTCTAATTACTCTATTGATCTCTATAGTTTTGCGAAATTTTCAATTAGGTCCTTATATTTTTTTTTCTTTTAATTGGTCCCTACACCAATTTTTTTTTCAATTGAGTCCCTATATTTTTTTTCCTTTTATTTGAGTTCATGCACCAATTTTTTTTAGTTGGGTCCCTATACAATTAAGCCAATTACTACAAAGAGGGACTTAATCGAAAAAAAATTAGTGCAGGACCTAATTCAAAGAAAAAAAGTATAGGACCAAATTGAATATTTCGCGAAACTATAGAAACCAATAGAATAATTAATCCTAAAAGTAAATTACATAACACATATATAATAAATAATTTACAGACTGATTTTTATTGTTGTGTCCATAGTATTTTTTTAAAAAAATTAGCTATAACTTTGAAGTGAGACAAGGTGTACTTCTATTTAATTGCATAAAAAACCAAATATGACATATAAAAATTAAATTCTTCCACATACAAGAACATATGCCTTCATATTCTAGGAAAGAAACGCTTAGGAATATAGTTGGGATGAACCTATTTTGATTTAACTTTAAATAACTCCATTTTTCAGATCCTTGGACTTCTTTATTAGATACTAGTATTAACTAAATGAAAAAAAAATTAGTATGTCACAAAGAAAGAATAATCTTGTTCAAATTTAACCTTAAAAATACATAATATAGAACATGGAATGAAGGGTGGAAATTAACTACCTAAAAGAAACCTAACTAAAAACTTTGTAGTGTAACGGAGATTCTGGACATAATCTGTGATACCTGTACAAGGTTAACAAATTTCCTCCTTAATGAGATTTCTTTTAAATTCTACATGTAACCTTCATTGAAGAAAGGGTTATTATTATTATGCATTAGGAGTAATTAGAAAGGACTGCATGCTCAGAAGTTATGTTCAAAAAAGTGTTATGGAGAATGATAATAATAATAATATGAATGGGGTACACTGGTGTAACATATGCTCAGAAATGGTGAATCCAATTACTGAAGCTGATAACAAGTGCCCCATTTGTGACACAGAATTTGCTGAGATAATCATGGATAACATAATGGATCAAAGTGATAATGCTATTGATTTAAGGTCTACTTGGATGTTCATACTTTATGCACCAATATTTCTAGGCTTGATGGGTGCAATTAGCCCTCTTATTCCCCCCGGCGCCGCCCCTCCGGCCGGCGAAGACGAGGCAGAGAACGAACTTACGACGAGGAGAAGAGGATCGACTAGCTATGTAATGCATCTCTTCCGAGGTCTTCATGTTAGGAGCTTTGATAATAATAATCGTAGTACTCGCAATAGAAGTGTAGACGCCAGCAACATGGTTGTGATTGATCCGTTTACGGACGGAGCCTTGATTTTTCGAGTTCCGAACATGAATCATCATACAACAACAAGCAATCAAAATGAGAGCACGAGCATTGGATCCTTCCATGAGTTTCTGGTGGGATCAGGATTTGATTTGTTGCTGCAGCAGTTGGCACAGAACGGAGGAAGTGGATATGGAAGTGTTGTGAACCCGCCAACAAAGAAGGCAGCAATAGAAGCATTACCGAGTGTGATTATCAGTGAAGAGATTTTACAGTGCATGGTTTGTTTGGAAGAGATTGAGATTGGAAATGAAGCAAAGGAGATGCCATGTCTCCATAAATTTCATGGTGACTGCATAATCTCATGGCTTAAACCTCATAGTTCATGCCCTGTTTGTAGGTTTCAGATGCCTTTTGAGGATTTCACAGCTGAAATTAGCAACGATGGGAATCAAAATAGTGAACTTGTCACAGGATCAAGAAGGAACTGGTTTCCAATGCTGCAATCGTTTAATAATTTTCTTCCACCACCTTGATCATTCATTGTTGCACTTCCTCTTAATTATCAACTTCACGTGAAACCGATTGCACGTGAGTTTCTACTTTTTTTTAAATATATATGTGTTAGGTTATTTTGCATAGTGGAGTCTAATGTTTTTTTCAATTATGTATATAATTTCATTTTTGAATGTTTAATTTCATTATTTAGACTTAATTTTGGTAGCATTAGTTTCCTACCTTATTTTTGTGGATTATTTTTTCTTAACAATTTAAAAATAAATGAAAGCAATTGTATGATATTTGTAAAAGTTTTGTGTGTATTTTTTTATAATTTTTTATTTTATAAAAATATTAAGAACTAATTTATCTTTCTATTATATTGGAGGATAACTTGTTTATTTTGTTTAAAAGTTTTGATAATAATACCATTAAAAATATAAAAGAAAACTTTTTTTAGATAAATATTTTTTTATATTTATTATTTTTGACATCCTGAGTTTTTATTATTTTCTAAAAAAATATATACTCTTTATTTTTAACAAGTACCAAAGTACTAGTAGGAAAAACTCATAAAATAAAATAATAAAAATTTATATACAAATATTTTTATATAAAATTATTAATTAATTTTGTTATATGATTTAATATATTTTTATACAAATAAATCAATAATACACTTATGTTTGTGGCGATTAATTGATCCATGAATTTATAATTTAAAAATAATATATACTTATGTTATATAATGCAAAATTAAACCATATAGTTACAATATTTTCTTGGTTGACTTGCGTATAGTTATGTTTCCACCTTCATATGAATAATACATACATTTTTTTAATTAAAACAGGGCCTAAGCTCAAAGGAAAAACCATTAAAGAGTGGAAGCCCATGTTTCCACAAAACGTAACTGCCAAAATCGGGCTACGGTGAAAAAAGTTGATCACCCAACCCAAAAAGATCAATTATTATAGAACATGTCCTTCAACGTGGGCTTCGGCCCATCCAAGACAAAAGAAAAACCTGTTACCCAAAGGGATGTAGAAAATCCCCTTTGTTATTTATCCTTGACCTTACTCGTATAAACAAGAAAAAAAAATTAACATGTGTGTTACTTTTTTTTTTGTATATTTTTATAATATAAAAAATAAAAAAATCCCACTAGACAACCAATGGAATAAATATATGGGCTGATTCTTTGGCCCAATAAGAAAAAATAATCATCCGCGTACAAGTTCGAACATCCAAGATAAAATATTAATAGTTTATCAAACATAATACACTTATATTATCCAAAATAACCATTCCAGGGATAATAAACATATGATATCTTACTGAATCGCTTTAAATAAACATCCGATACTTTAATTTTAATTTGAAATTAACCCCATTGTATACATTGTACGGAATATGTATTGGCTCTCTATACTTCCTCAAAATAAAAAATATAAAAAAATACATAAAATTATTTATTCCAAAAATTACCTAAAATGTTGATTTGGGTCTGAACATGAGGTCCAAACTCCCTATAAGCCAGCGTCCGACTTATTCTTGCATGAGGTGCCGCCGTCCAAGTTTTTTGTGAAGAGGTGGGGTGTTATCTGCAAGAGACTCCGATACTTAAGTAAATAAGGACTTTGACAGAGTTTTAGTAGAATAGAATGTGTATATACTTAATAGGTATAAGTGTATTTATAGTAGGATTGGTAATCATTTATTTAGAGTAGCTCCATCTTTATTGGTGGATAACCGTTTTCTTTATTTTAAAAGTTTGTTGGAATCTATTTTTTAGTGGAGATAAAAATAATAAGAAATTTAAAAAAACAGTTATTTATTTAGATGAATAAAGTAGACACCTCTTATCGGGTCTGACCTCTAAAAAAAAGTCAAATAAATGGTAAAAACCACTTTTTTTGGTAGACTTTTTTGTCGGTTGGATCCGACTCTAAAAATAACATGATGATGGCATTGAAAGAGTAGTAGATCCATGGATTCAACACAATTCAATCTCAATTTAGCAATTTGACTCTTCCTCTCGTTGGACAGAATCTTAGCAAAGTACATGCAATAAAATATCTAGATTCTAGGCACAACCCTCCAATGTTACATAAAATGCTCAAACTCAACAACCAAAGATACCATAATATCATAGTACACATATCACGTGGAGCTTGCTTCCTTCCAAATCACAATGCTATCTTGTATCTACTTTAATTTGCTTCTGATATCCAAGTTCTAAATAATCATTTTTTGGAATCATCAATATTAACATGATTAATATATGTTTGTAATAGGCATGGGGTTTATGGAAGCAAGGAAGGTCATTAGAGCTTTATAGTCAGATTTCTAAGTGTTCTCTCCTATTAATCCCTTTTTTAACAAAATAAATATTATACATTATTTTTTTTATTTTTTAGTATTTTAAGTAAAGATTAAATAGATATTAGAGAAAGTGTAAAAATTTCTCTTTTAATATATAAAAAAATAATACATTTGAGATATACCAACAAGTGACGATACAAATATGTAAAAAAATAAAATAAAAAAAATAAAAGTCTCATAGTACAGTATCCTCTATAATATTATTTTCATTAAGAAAAATAAATAAGTAAATAAAAAAAACATTTCTTTATAAAGAATCTTATCCCTATACCTAATTAATGATAAGCTACGCTTATACGCATATATGGTTATTAATTAGGTAAGACACCTACTTCTCTGTTTTCTTGTATACAAGATATTCTAGAATAATACGTCCGAATATTTGTTTATTGCTAATTATATATAATTATAGGTAAAACATTAAAATAATTAGATAAGAAGATAAGAGAAAATAAAATAAAATGAAGACTATTTGATGGAATGAATGAAATGGACATGAAATTAAATGATATTTTATTTTATTTAAAATAAAGAAAATAAAAATGTCATATGACATATGAGGTGAGGTTATTAGATAGCTAGAGAAATCGTTTTCACTAAGACACATGGTTATGTGATGGAGGTTTCTCATTGGTTGGTGAGAACCACACATCACCCTTCTCCAACCATGTTTCCATGCAACAAATCCGGTTTTTCTGATTCACAAACAAGCATATACCTATAATGATACTGAATTCTTTTCTTTTATAAAATGCTTATCAAACTTTTAACAATTAATTTTAGAATTTAATTTTGATGTATTGACAGTAATATAAAATAATTTTACGCATGCATCTAATCACATAACATTACACCATAAAAAATAATTATTATTTTCATTGATCATCTAAAATGACGGATATAATTATACGACTGTAAAAAATATTTTATACTATGAGACTTGTAGATTTAATTTTATACAACATAATTAATTAAAAGTTAATAATGCAAATTAATATATATGTAAAATTGCTAAAACCATACTTTAATTAAAATTTTAATATTATATATAGTTTAAGTATCATTACTCAATATATACAAAACTTATATAGCCTTTGGTTCAAGCTTCATTTCATTTTCACAAACTTTCCGTTTTTTTGCAGTTTTTTCTCGCCATGAATGAAAAGGAAAGAAAGACAGCAAGATCAAATTGGTGGTAGTGCATGCATTATTAAAACAAAAGAATAATTAATAAGCCAGAGAAGTTGCAACCACATATATATAATAACAAAAGGCTGTTAAGTTTCCCTGAAGCATATATAAAACCACAATGAACTCTTTGCTTTCAATGGAAAGAAATGTGCACATGAAATCAAACAATATATATAAAGTTTAGTTTTGCTACATTGAAAATATAAATTATATTATTTTTTTAAATAATTATTTACTTTATTAATGTCATAAAACTATTTCTTTTAAAAATTTAAGCTGATAAAAAAATACAATACAAATAGTTATATTTTTAACATTTTTTTTAAGCAAGGTTTACTTAATTTTTTTATAGATCTTTCTTTATTTTTTATTTGTATTTTGCTGTTTTGATATATAATTCTGATACCATGTTATAAAATTATTAATATTAAAAACTTAATCTAATGAAAAAAATAATATAAATAATTATATTTTTAACAATTAATATAAAAAATAATTATTTTTATTGCTATACTATTACGTAATTTAATATATCTGTATCAATACATCAAAATTAAATCGAGAGAAAAATGGTATACAAAAAGAAGGAAAAGCAGCACACCGTTTAGGCAGAAAACAGCTCAATGCAAGGTGAAGGTGTGTAGTGTCTGTGTTGGTAGGCATGTGATGTTTCTTTGGGCATAAGATTCAGATGTTAGTCAAGAAACCCCTCCATTGTTGCTGTTCTTGTCCCATAAACATGTTTCTAATTATTTTTATTTATTTTACTTGTTAAAACTTTGTAATTATTACCGAGTCTCTAAATTCTTACCCTTTACCTTTTAATATTGCATAGGTTCATCACTCCTCTCTCCCCGGCCCAAGGTATCTTCTGCACGGATTTGGGGAAAATATTATCAGCATGTTATATATTTAATTTGTATTTAGCAGCTTAATTACTTTTTATTATTCAGGCCATGTAACTATATAGTATACAGTTTAATTTTGACATATATACAGGTATATTATAAAATATAGATTATATATATAAAAAAATATATATTTTATAAAATTATTTAATCAAATTTTAATTTTTTCTCATTATTCAAGTTATAGATATAAAGAAATCTCATTATTTTTATGTAGTGTGACAATACGAAATTAGATGCTTACATAAAACATTATTATAAGCATTAAATATATATTATAATGCAAAAAGCAATCACTAAGGGTATATTTAATTGTTTTATAATTTTTTTATTATATTTTCTAATTCAACATAATAACAAGGATTAGTCCGTCATAAATTTTAGTTTTATTTACCAGTTTGTTGTTGTTGCATGCATAATGCATAATCAAATTTTTTATATTTATTTAAGTAAATTAGTAAATTTAATTACTAGATTAATTTAAAAAATAATGTTATACATACAAGTTATTTGGGTTTATAAGTCATACAAGTTGGGCCAAACCACACGCGCTACTCAACAAGTTTCATTAGCGTGCTTTGCGTTCCTCCACCTCCTCCTCTTTCTTCTTCTTCTCCTTCTTCTTTACGTTTCTTCTCCTTTTTCTTTGCGTGTTTCATCTTTATCGTTATTTTTTATTATTGTTGTTGCTGCTGCATTTTTTTCCTCTTTCTATTTATATTGATTTTGCAATATTATGTATTTTTTCTTTGTTTGATTTTTTTTTTCTCAAGAAAAATTATAAGAAAACGAAATAAGAAGATGAGGAGGAGGAAAATGAATAGTTTTGAATTATGCAAAATTTATCAGAATAAAAATACACCCAAAATTCTTAACAATGCACCCAAATATCTTCGTGTTACATCCAAATTAGTTGCAAATATAGAAAAATGTATTCTCTAATATTGCATTTTTTTTCTTCTTTTTTTCTTATTTTTTTCTTTCTTTTAGTTAAATGAATGTAAGTTCATCCTCTTCCAAATAATTTTGCATCATTATGTATTTTTTCTTCTTCTTTGTTTGATTTTTTTTTGTTTTTATTCTTGTTAAGAGAGTAAAATAAGAAGAAACTTGAGAAGGTAAAACGAAAAAAAATGAATAAGAAAAAAAAGTAGAAGAAAATAGTGAGGATGATAAAAAAAAAAAAGAAGAACCAATAGAATATGAGGAAGAAGAAAACTTTTGAATTATGCAGAACTTATCAGAATAAAAATACACCCAAAAATTCTTAAAATACACCCAAATTTACTGCACATACAAAAAAATATTTTTTTCAATGTAGAATTTTTACATTAAATTTAATTCAAATCAACAATGATGAAACATTATTCACCTACAGAATCATAAACTACTAACGAAAAAATTAACTAGAAGAAATTCCAATGAGAAAAAAAGGAGAAAGATGAGGATGAGAAAGTGGTGGAGTTAGTGACGACGATAACGAAAGAAAAGAAGAAAGACGAATGTGCAGCAAAAAAAGAAGAAGAAGAACGTGCAGTAACAGCTCGAAAGTAGTGTTGGTGATGACGATAACGAAAGATATAATAACGGCTCAAAGTGCGTGAATATAAATAACTTATAGAGACTTGTATGGGAAAACGCTTGTATGTAAAAAATTACTGTAATTTAAATTAGTTTATTGTTTCGTAACTCTTAAGATAGATACTTTTGAGGGTAAAATAATGTTCTAAATGATTTGAATGTGTATAATTAACTTAATTAGAGCGTAAATTTATGCAATTGCTAGGCTTTTAAGCATCTAAGCACATATAAGAAATAATAGAGAAGTGCAAGCAAAATAAATTAATGATGAAATTAGAGCATAGTATCTTGTAGTGTACTTGAAACTTTGATCTATTAACTGCAGCCATGCCTTGGTGTGAGGCACTAAGCTAGCTGGCCAGAACTTCTAAATTGTAAAGTTGAAATAAGAAATGCACAATTTCTTTGGAATTAATGCTCTCCCTTCTGTTGGTGGGATGTCACATAGGCATATTCCACACACCATCAAAATTGTTGAATGCAAGAACAATAGCACCATTCAAAGTATGACTCCTAAATTTAGGTTAAAATCATTTGGAGTGCCAACAATTATTGTTTTATAATGCATGCATGTCCATCTTCAAAAGATGATACATGTCTACTATTTAGTTTTTGATATACATACAAAAGTACATAGAAACACACAATTATATATATATATATATATATATGCACATACCACTATACCTTTTTTTTTTAGAGTTAAATCAAGATTTTTTTGTTGTTGTCTAGAGTTAAATCAAGATATAAAGGTGAATAAATACAGAGAAAGTTTATGGAGCCAACAATTTTATTTAAATTTGGCTGTCAGTACTTAACCAGCAAAAAAAAAAAAAGCAATTCTATGTCATTAGATATAATCTTATACCATTAAAAATATTAATAATAGTTAATTAATAACTATAAATTATAAAATTTGTTGATTCTCTAACACTTTTCTTTTATATATTACAATAATTATTATTAAAAAATAATAAAAAATTAATTTAAATTGTCTAAAATTATTTTATTTAATATTTAATAATTATTATTAAAATAATTCTATAATTTTAGATATAATAAATATATAATTATAGATATTATTATGTGTATAAAATTATAAATATTATATTATATAAAATAACTTTAGATATTTTTTTCCTCTAATATTACCGTTTATATGATTATGAAAATCAGATTAAATTGGCTTATCTAACCAAGTTATACCAAAAATTAATTGTAAAAAATCAATAAAAGAGTGGTGAATCAGTTGAGCAGTTCATTTTTTTTTTGTTTAGAAATCGATAAAAGTTATATTGTAAAACTTAATTTTTTTGAAAAATATATATTTTATATAAAAATATACTATTTTATTATATTCAATATAATTTCAAATAAATTTCTTTTAAAAATTTTAAACTTTGAACATTTAACTTTATCGATTTTAAGATGATTTAATTTTCACAACCTTGCTACTTTATTTGTTTGTTCTATCTTGTTCATCATAAAATAAAATAAAAATTTGCACATTCTTTATATATATCTATATATCTGATATGTGTTTATTTGTGTGTTATATATATTCTCATAAAGCGTTACACCCTAAATAAATGACAATAAGTGCTCCATATACAAGAAGATTTACAACACGCAAAAGTTGGAATCATACACACAGTAACGATGATATGATGAGCAAAAATAATTATTAAACAAAAGAAAAGAATCAAACAAAAACACACTTACATATCAAAAGAATAATGTACATACATACAAGAGCCACACTAGCTGTCTTCTATGAGAAAATCCTAAAACTCTTCTGACAAATAAAATCTATGGAAGATTATCTATATAGATATATCCATCCATGAACTATAATATATATCATGCTGTTATGGAAGAAGGAAAATATGGTATGTAACACAGTCAATCCTAAATTAAATCATAAACAAGTAAAAATTCGCATGCAGTTATTTTTACGTGAAGTTGATATTTAAAAATTGTCAAATGATTTAATAAGTTTGACTAAATCATCATCTAACGATTTTTTACTACCAACTTTACATAAAAATAAACTGTACGTGAATTTTCACCTTATAAATATATATGATTAAATATGTTTGTGTCTTGTCATAATAATCTTGGTAAGAAGTTATAAATCCCAGAGGCATAATTCCAAGTCAGAGAGAGGAGGAGCAACTACTTCTGATGATGATGATGATGGACCGTCGTACATTAATAATGCTCTAATATTATTATTCCTTACTCCCATCATATCCTTCTTGTTTTGCTGAATAGTAATATTATAATCTGATGATGATGGAAACATATTGTTGGTGGTGGTGGTGTGTTCATCATCATAATTATTAGAAGGATCCATGAGAGGTGGGAGAGAAGAAAAATCTACAAGATCATCATCCTCAATTGAGTTCACGTTCTTCATTATCCTAAAGAGGCCAGATGGAATTGTTGGGTTCAATTTTTCTGTTGTGTTCTTATGGAAAACCCTCGACACAACCCATTCCTCCTGCAAAAGAGAAAAAGCAATCCTTGAAAAATACCATATACAAAAATCAAAGATGAAAACTCAGGTGTAGTCGAATTCACGTGAAGTTGATACTTGAGAGTTCGTTAGAGAAAAATTTAGTCAAATCATCTAACAGCTCTCAGGTATCAACTTTACGTAAAGTCGACTGCACCTGAGTTTCCACTAAAATCAAAGTAACAAATAATCTTTAAACAGTTTAGTTAAATATATTAAATTATTTAACAGTTTTAAGTTATTATTTTTGAGACTATGTATATATAATTAGGTGAACATTCAAGTATGGTTGTTATTTTTTTGTAAAATTAATAGTTAAAAACCGTTAAATAACAATTTAGTGAACTATCAAATCATCTAACAATTCTTAACTAATAGCTTCCCACGAACACAATTGTTGGTGAATTTTTAGGAAAGAAATTGATGAGTACCTTAGCAGGTTTAGGGAGGTTGTAAGTAGCAAAAAGGCCTTCCAATCTGAATTCATGCATAACCCAATTGGTTTTGTGTCCATGAGGGGCTCTACCTCTATAGAACACAAGGGTTTTCTTCATACCAACAAGGTTTCTCCCTTTGTAAATCTCTTTGTCTTTTCCGGTGGCCTTCCAGTAGCCGGATTCCGTGGCTCGATTCGTTCTGATCCCAGTTGGGTACTTTTTATCTCTTTGCCAGAAGAAGTACCAATCTTTCTCCCCCATCTTTGCTTTCTCTAAACATTCACAATAACAAAACAATTTAATCAAATATGTAGTTTGTTTTCACGAAATAAAGAGAAAGAAGCAAGAAATGGTGACTTACGAGGCAAGTCCCAAGGCTCACACTTATTGAGATCAACTTCTCCAATGGCAGTTGCGGTGAAACTTGTGTTCAAAACCTTGTGAGTGAGATAATAAGAGATGATCTCCTCATCTGTAGGGTGGAACCTGAAACCGGGAGGCAAATCCAAAGCATGATTATGATCTTCCGCATCCATAGCGATGAGGAATTAATTATGAAGTGATGAAAGATTAAGAAAGTAAAATGAAGGGAAGAAGGTGTGCTTAAATACACAAGACAAGATAGAGAAGAGAAGAGATACACTACACGCACCTCTCACACGTTACGCTTCACGGATCCGTGCTTTGCAAGCCACTTCCTAGGCAAGCTTACAAACATAATGCATTTTTTTAGTGGTGGAAACTCATGTGCAGTTAACTGTACGTGAAGTTGATAACTTAAAGCTGTAAGATGAAAATCAATCAAACTATCTAGCAGTTCTCACCTATCAACTTCGACTGCATCTGAGTTTTCACCTTTTTTTATTTCTATATTATTCTATTAATTACGAGAAAGTTAATAACTAAGAGCCGTTAGATGATAATTTAGTCAAATCTGTTAAATGATTTAACGATTCTCAATTATTAGCTTCACGTAAAATTGACTGCACCTAAATTTACTACTGTATTAATTTATGTGTGTAAAATTTTAGCAAAGATAAGTACAATTTATATGTACAAAATTTTTGTAAATATTTTTGTAAATTATTATTAGTTAAGTGCTGGTTAAAAATAATAATATTTAATGACTATATAGTATTGTTGTTTAAAAAATATACATAAAATAGGGCATGCAACATTATTTTTTTAATTATTAGTATACTAAAAGTGTTAGGATAGAATCATAGAAGTCTGGACCATATTTCTCTTTAAAAAAAGCTCGTGATTCGTATTGGTATATGTTCCACGGTTCCACCTATGTTGTTTGTTGGCTATATCTATATCTCTAATTCTCTACCCGTTTGAAAACGAATGTGATCAAAGAAAATGGCGATAATGAAACGGTGGTGTATCCTTGTGGAGTGTGGACCCTTGCTTCCAAGTCCCCACCACTTTTTTCTTGGATTCAGTTGAATTAATTTTTTTTTTCATAGCCTTGTTTCCATTGCCGATTCTCCATGGTACTCCAACACCTCTCAAGAAGTTTTACTGCTCGAGGGTTAATTCGGAAGAAGAAAACACTAACATATACATGAGGACAAATAATTTGAGTGAAAGCATCTAAGTGTTTGTTTGAACGTCCTTAAATCGATAAAAAATTATTTTTTAATAATTTTTTAATTTTTTAATATATTTAGTAAATTTTTAATAATAAAAAACAATATTAAAAATATAAAAAATATATTTTTTGAAAAATTATTATTTAAATTTTTTTAATTTTTTTTTAAATATTTTTTACATAATAAATAAACAAAAAAATATTTTTATCTTATTTTATTTAAATATAATTGATAAATAAAAAAAATTTACATAAAATATTTAAATTAAATATAAAACTATTTTTATTTTCATAAAAAATCTTTTTAAAAAATTATTAAAAAAAGATTTTTTTTTAAATCACATTCAAACAAACTCTAAATAAATTATATTATTTAATATACGTTTTTTTATGTAAAACTTCTGTTGCCTTTTTAACAAGTTTAAACTATTAAGTAAAAATATATAAATAAATAACTATATATTATCTAAAAAGCGTATTAGCTAAAGTTGTGAAAAAGTGTGATTCTTGTCCTAATTAATTAATTCTATATTATTTGCTCTTTTAAAAATATAGTAGTAATTTTAGTAGTAGCTGCTGCTTTAGTTGAATATATATATATTTGATTTGTCTATATTCTTGCGCAGCTTTAGGTGGGTGATGGTGGTTGTTTTTTTTAGCTAGGTAACTACAATTTCTAATATGGTTCGGCTATTTTATACAATAAGTTCATATTTGCCGCCCAACCACGTTGAAAATATTCTGAGTATGTATATATACATAATTGACGTTTGAAAAAAAAAACAAAGATATAAAAGACTAATAAGAAAATAAAATATTTAGTGTATAAACAAATTTAAAACATACTTAAGTTTATATAACAATAGTTAAAATATTTAATATGAAATGTTAGTTGCTGCTTCCAAATTATTAGGGAGGTATGTACGTAATTATTATTAAGTAGAGTAATTTTCTTCTAAATATACTACTAAAACCTTTTTTTATAGTGCAAATTTTGGAATAGGATTCTCCAAACAATAATACAGCTGATTAAAAAGCATTATTATTGCCTCCTTTTGAAAAGAATCCGAAATTATAATACTTTTTTATTTTATTATTCTATACAAGATATTTGATTATTCTACTGTAATAAATTTTATCATTTTTATTAAAAAAATTCACTCACACTATTTCTCTATATTTCAACCAAAAATATTTAATTTTTCACTCCCTCAACCATGCAAATCACATAATCTCACTCAAATCAAAATCATAAAATGTCCAAAGCTCATAAGTCATAAATTAGATACGCATAACTTCGTTTTTATTCTTCTTCAATTCTAATATTATATTCTCATATATTATAATAATTGTATTTTCATGACATACACCATCCTCAAATGAAATCCAAACCCCTAAGATTTAAATTAGCTACGCGGTCTCTAATGGGTGGATGATATTAACATTAATTATTAACTTGTGAGACAATAATCATATCTAATGATACGGAACAGATTCCGCTGAAGCATTCTTTATTTTATTCAACATGTTTATTACTTTACTACTAATAGTAACTCTGTTAAAATAATTCATATGAGATAATATAAAGTAACTAAAAATAGGATAAACCAAATAAGGAAAACGTGTGGACCCCATTCTAGGGTTGTAGGTTCTAGACCTGACATGACATGGCTTATTATGAAGCTCTTATTTAACTTGATCTTAATAAAAATGAAAGTTTGACTTTTGCTCAACGAAAGGAAACGAAACTGAACAGCAAAGCAAAACGGAAAAGGGTTGGTGTTTGCCATAGATAGAAGAAGTAGAACTCAGAAAAGAGAAAAAAAGGGTGACGTTTTGTGACGTAGAGAGTGAATGCTTGCTTGCTTGTTAGCTAATTACTACAAGGGAGAATCTAAAGACTATGCCCTATGCCCCTATCACTCAATCATTGGCGCCACCTAAAATAACCTCAACCGTCCGATGAGAAAACTGTCAAGTTAAGTTATCCACCGCGGTTATTATGTTAACGAATATTCGGTGCTTCCTCCTCTCTTGCGTGTAAATAAGATGTTGATGTTGCAAAACTTTTTATGTTATTTAATTTTAGTTTGCCATATTGGTATTTTAGGAAGTAAATTAATGAGGAGACTAAAATAAATAATTTTAAATTTTACAGAATAAAACTAAAATGAAATATTTTTATACAAATTTATCTAATAATTTTTTATTTTACAATTTTTTTTATTTTTTCTTACTTATCATCTTAAATTTTTGGAAGAAATAGATCATGATATTATATCAAAATTTTATATTCAAAAAATTTAAAATGACATTATATCATAATTCTATATTCAAAAAATTTAGAATTCGATTTTTAGTAAACCCAAAAACATCAGTCAAATAAAGACAAAAAGAATTTATGTAAAAAATAAAACAATCCAAAAAAACCTACTTAAAAAAAACATATTAAAGATATAATCATCCATTGAAACTACCACCTCTTAGCCATGAGAGACACATAGTGCATCAAGTGTCATAGCAAACACATCAAATTTAATTGTGAATAGTAATTTAGTAGCAATTATAGGTGTATAATGACACAAAATTTGTAACAGTGACTCATCTTAGGGCATGTTAAACTAAATTTATCTTGTTACATATAACATAATTAATCAAACACTAAAACAGCACATTCAGCAGTAACATTTTATTGCAATTAAAACTGAAATGACAGGAACGAAGCCAATAATTAATTGCTTCCATGAATCAACCAAAATTGGAATAATATCAATATCACCATTATGTAAGTTTGTCTCTACCTATTACAAATATGAATGAACAAAATGAATCGAATATGGGAACTGATATTTTTCCAAAATAATTACAAATGAAAGTTGACGAGTCTATCTTCTATCATTATTATTAAAACAAAGACCCGTTTCTAATTTCATTTTCATCTCTGAAAGACTTGTGATAGTACTCCGTTGGAGCTGTATTTTGAACGAATAATTCTAATAGTAATTGGTTTTCATACTGGCCATATTACGTAGATGACACAGCTTCTATGGCGCTGCCGAGGGGCCATGCTGCTTCAACAAGAGCATCACGGTACTGAACCTTTTTCACCAATGTAATCGGTTGCCGTGGATCGAGACCTACAGATAAACCGAAGAAATCAGGGAAACAAGAATATAAGGTTACTAAAATTTTGCATAATCCATCATTGTAGCAAAACCTACCAAATCCAGCTACAAGTAATGTATACTGGTATACAAGATCCATGCATAAATATGGTAGGTTCCCCTCCTCCACACGTTGATAAGCTGATTTTGCTTCCTCAAGTTTTGTTTGACAAGCTCGCTTAGCTGCGACCTCGAAGTCCACAGGACGAACTTTGACAATGGGCAAGTTTGGATCGGCAAAACCCGCCTATGAGTGATAAAGTGATTAGCATGGCAATATTGTTAAATTATATGATTCCATGAATATGAATAATAAAATACCTCGGCAGCACGGTCAAAGAAAAATGAGGCAACAAAAAGGTTTTTCTGTCCATCCCCGCCGCCACCATTCCAAATCCCTCCGAATGTGCACTTCATATGTGTACATTTTGACTCATTAACTTTGAGAGCTTTAAGAGCCATGGTTTTGCATTCATTCAATCTTGAGCCAGATGGGGACGATGAGGAATTGAATGACTTTCCTCCATAATTGTAATACCCTAAGTCAAACCAAAACGTTCTAATTGTCATTGGATAACATATGCTGAAAAATGCACAAGAAATTCGGAGTTCTCTTTCCCTGTTGATTAACATACAACCTGGCATGTCAAAAGCTTACCATCAAAGCCAGCTAAAACACACGGGTTGCCAGAATCATCAGAAACCTTTAAAATTTCTGCGCGAGCTGCTAGCAAACCATAGTGCAAGTAACTGAAAGTAAGATGTTAATATCATTTAGTCATGGATGACGAAAAGCTATTTCAGAATACTCATATCAGAAAATCAGGATTAACACTAAAAATAAGGACACTCTCAGAACCTGTGAACATAGAGGTAATATTTTCTTCCCCTTAAAAACATCTCCTTGACATATGGATCCTCTCCACCAAGTACTTTTGGAGCCTTGGCAGAATCTGCCTCTGAGATGGCATATGCCATTTGAACAGATCCACCTCCAAGATCAACAACCCCAATAGTCTTTGAATAATCTTTTCCCAAGTTTCCCAGCAAATAGTTAATAGTCACCTAAGCAAATTAAAAGGCAAGATAAGAAAAACAAAATACTGCATTTGTTCTTTCAAGGAGAGTACAAAGACCTCAGTTTCCCTTTTTTTATCTGCAAGAGGTGTACATAGCTGCATGTCAAGTAATATTAATTCAATAATAGCAGTGGTTTACCATTTGCTTTTTGGATAGATAAAGAAATTATATTAGAAGAGAAAATAATGCATAAAAGTCTATAAGTCATCCACTCATCCAAATAAATTGAAAAAAAAAAAAAAGAGTTAGCCAAACAAAAATGATCCCCTCTTATAAGTACCAAATGATTGCCAAATAATTAATCCTATCCCAACAAACAACTGGGCTTCTACATATCTTCTCATTTGAGACCCTACCATCTTTTTTCACAGATTATATATGCTACTTACAACTTCTCCTAATGAACTCATTTTTAATCCTATTTTGTCTAGTGTGTCACTCATCAATGCAACCAACATTCAAATATCTAATTTTCAACTTATTCTTCCATTAAATTTTATTGTTTAGCAATCAGTTGTATGAAACATTATAGGTATTTGTATCTGCAAGGAGCAGTTAAAACTTCCCTTTAATTAGGTACAGCTTTTCTACCACAAATACAATTAAAAACACTCCATTCATTCATGCTACCCAAAGCTATAGTTCCAAGCTCCCCATATTTCCGTCATTAAGTATGACAAACTTGAGATAATTAAACTATGTGATTTGTGATGTAATAATATGGTCCCAATTTTCACCTCTAGCTAGATTTGGTATGCCTATTGTCAAATTACACTCATTAGTCCATGTTACTTGAAATTAAAAAACAAGTTCCTCTAAAGCCTGTCTCCACAACTCTAACTTTACAGTTATTTATACACTCACAGCACTATTTGCAGTTTGTACATTATCACAAACCTAGACTCACTGTATACCAAATACTGGAACAGGCTTTTAACCATCCAATCAATGTCACCAAAAGATGGTCAATTTTCCCAAGCCTACGTGCATTGAAAAGTTAAAACTAATCACTAGTAATTAAGTCAGCAAACCATACCCATTGGAAAGCACCTTCTTGGGTTCCATCCAGCACAGTAACAGCATTAGGCCCAGATTTCAAAGTGCTCCTTTGCTTAAGCAATTCCCTGACCTTAAATTACCAAAATTTAGAGACAACAGTCAACACAAGAGGGGTGGAGGAGGGGGATCCAAGCAGATGAAAGAAATATCTACCGCTTCCAAGATCCTGTCAGAAGCATCCCCTTCCAAAGCTCTCAATCCTGCAGTTGCCTATATTAGGATACATATTCAATCTCCATGTGACAGTTAAAATGTAAAAGGAAAGAAAGAGAGAAGAAAGATCATACACATGTCATATGTACATACATACCCCTACTCTAACAGGTGTTCTGGGGCGAAACTCCAGAGGAACAACACTTTCAGCTTTGTCCAGAAGTGTAATCAGAGACTCCGCTGCCTGTTGTGGATTCTGTGCATACGCACTCAAACCTGGTTTAATCTGCAGCATCAGAAAATAATGACATCAGAAAGGCATAAAAAGAACCATAATAGGCATTAGAAAAGAAAATGAGCAAGTGGATTGAATTAAAAAACTTAAGAGAAATATTATAACACATAATTTAAATTTTTAATTCTTTTGGTATGAGAAATTCCTACTAATATATATTGTGTGTGGATCTAATTTTGAATCCAAAATCACTTGAGATGCAAATTATAGTCTACTTGTAGGCCACCTGCTATCCATGTTAGCCACTGCAGTGATGTAACTTCTTGTCCGTCATAGATTTATCCTTCATTGGATTTTATCTGTTTGATAGTGCATGTTTGGTTGCATTTTCTGAGATGAAAGCTGAAAAGGAGCAGCACATGTGACTTTAACTTTGACAAAGGAGCACGAGGCTTCAAAGTAAGCATAAACCTGAGAAAACCCTGATTAGGGAAATCTGAGTTTAACTGCTATCTCTATAGCATCGAATCAGTTGATTGATTTCTTTGTGGCAATTTCGTCTTACTTAAATTTCTTACAATCTCATCAAGCTCCAATAAACAAAGAGCTTTGATTGCTTCATAGCAGTTTTCTCTATCACCCCAAAGCTTCCATGACAAATATAATAACCCCCTTCATTGATAATAATGTCTCTCGTTTTATCAATAAAATAAATAAATAAATATCTTTGATCAAGAAAGCTTCTCAATCTTCAGTATAAGATTCACTCACTGCTCAGACCAACTAAAAGCCATTAACCTCGAGTGATGTTAGTTGAGACTACAGGATGCCCGCACACCAAGTTTCTAGTTAGTTGATGCTGCAGCTTAGCTGGCAGTTTGTACAGCTGCCTAATTTGAAAACTTAACAGATTTGCTAGTTAATCACTTAGTTTGCCATTGATAAATAGTTAGAACCATAGTTAATTAGTTGTTAGACGTAGAGTTAACTTAACTATCATGAGTTGAGATCTTCCAGGCTTGTATATATACAGTTTTGTCCACATTGAATCATTTGAGATTCATCACTCAATTCAGAATCCATCAACTCTCCACTTTCATCACCTTCTCTGCCTCATAGAACAGAGTCTTAACAAGTGAAACGAATGTGTGGAAGTGTATAACTCTATTCTAAAAAAGTAAAAATAATGAGTACAACACAAATTGTAAGTTTAATATCTTATTGCTTATACAACCAAATCTTACTATGAACTAGTGAAGCAAAATGCAAATCGGCAGAATATCACCAACCTGAACGAATAGCTCGAGATCTTTGCCAATGTGAACAAGGTTGAGATTGCGGTCGAAGTGGAAAACGTGAACGCGGCTGCCGGAGCTGCCAGCATCGAAGACGACGGCGTAGGAGCTAGAGGCTCTGTTATCGGGCGAAATCTTCCGGTGCGTGAGGGTGTAATCTTCGATGGACTCGTTGGAGGAAATGGAAGGCAACACGTAAAGCACAATCGTGACGAGCACCAAAGGAACGGCCACCATCATTAGCGCTCCGCGGAGCTGGTAAATCTTGTCGGAGGACGACTCATGCGGCAACCGCTTCAGCATTCTTCCGAATCCGAGTTCTGGCAGCTCCACGGAGGAGGACGACGGCGAGGTGGCAGTATGGCCGTCGAGGAGCTCGGTGGAGGATGGCGACCGGTGGCGGATCTTGCCGTTGCAGGAAACGGCGGCGGAGGAGGGAGAGTTCAAATGCTGCGAGTCCAGCTCTGTTAGCGTAACGGGAATCGAAGAGATGAAGGAAGAAACCGATAAACGACGTCGTTTTGGCAATGAGAGTTTTTTCCTTTGAGTGATTCGTGTGAGTGAGGATGAAGATGATAAAGAGGATGTGGATGGGGGTGCTAGCTGTCGCTGCCACTTGGTACTCACTGTCTTGTGTGTGTCACACTCAATTTTTTATTTTTTATTATATAACTAAATAGGTCCTCATCTATGTTTGTTTGAGATAAAAATGGAAGCAAAGAAAAGGGAATAAAGAAAAAAAGAAGGAAAATAATTTTTTTTATTATTTGATTGAGAAGAAAAATTAGAAGAAAAAAAAATGAATGGCCCATCAGTTTCTCTCTAACATTAAAAAGAAAATGGAGAGAAAATTAATGTTTTTCTCTTTACTTTTAATACTATCCTTTCACTTTTTCAATATATATTATAATATAAGAATAAAATTGTCTTTTTATAATATTTCTTTCCTTCTTATTTTCTTTCCATCCAAACACATCTAAAGAAAATAAAAATTCAGTCAATTTCTTTCATTTATATTTCCTTCCTCTCTATCTCTTTCCTTCCAACCAAACATAGCCTAAAGGAGTGTCATTACACGTGCTTCTTCTTCTTTTCTTTCCAGCACTTCTTCTTTTTCTCCTCCCCAGCACTTCTTCTTCTTTCAAATACACGTATAAGTCATCTTCTTCTTTCAAATTCACGTATATCTCCTCCTCCTTCTTCTTTGCGCATGCAGATTTTACTTCTCGTTCTGCTTCTCCTCCTTCTCCTCTTCTTTTTCTCCTCTTTCGTTATCGTCATCACCAACAACACAAACATTATTTACATTGTTTTTTCAATTGAATTGAATGGACGTAGGTGTTTTGAATCTGAATTGAAATGATAATATTTAAATTGTAGATAGAGGTGTTTCAAATTTGATTTTATATAATGGATTATGTTTCATTTAGTCAGTATTATACAATTGTTTTACCATAAGTACGTGTTTGGTTCATTATGCAGAAACCTATTTGAATTTAATTTTATATACTGGATTATCTTTCGTTCATTCAGTACTATACAATTATTTCACCATGAGTACGTGTTCGGTTCACTATGCAAAAAGTTGTTCGAATTTGATTTTATATAATGGATTGTCTTTCGTTCAGTCAGTATCATACAATTGTTTCACCATGAGTACGTGTTCGGTTCACTATGCAGAAAGCTGTTCGAATTTGATTTTATATAATGGATTATGTTTCGTTCATTCAGTAATATATAATTGTTTCACACGTGTTCGGTTCATTATGCATAACACAATTTAAAACTCTTCTTCCTCACCTTCTATTGCTTTTTCACTAGTGAGAGAAAGAGAAAAAGATAAAAAAAATATAGTAGCAACAACAACAAAAGAATGACGATAAGGAGAAAACACGTGAAGAAGGAATACGAAAAAGAATGAGGAGAATGAGGAGGAGGAAGAAGGCGAAGAAGAAGACACTCCGTGCGTAAACAAACGTGAGAAGAAGAAGAAGAAACGCGGAGAGAAGAGAAAAAGGAGAGGAGAAGAAGCGTAAGGAAAGAAGAAAAACGAAAAGGCAAGTTACCTAAAATTACTTAGATGAGTTTGGATGCCAAAATTTCTTGGACGTGCAGAATATTTCTTATTTTAATTAAATTTATTATTTTTATTTGGATAAATAAATCTTTAAAAATATGACGAAAGAACTTATATATTTTATTTTTATAAATTTCAACGTATTACAAAATTTTTAAAAATAAAGACTTCCGACAAAATTTTTTAGAGACTTATTTAGAAATATATTCTTTAATTTTTTTTAAATTTGGTTCCTTAATTAAAAATAAAATTAAATATATAGTATATACTCATTTTGATTCTCAAAGAATTTTAGACTAAACATTTTACTCTTTAACTAAAATTAATTACTCAATTGGTCCTTAACAATTAATTCCGTCAATCACTTAGATTCTTGGCTCCGTTAACTCTAACGGAAGATAAAATGGTCCCTGATAACTCTAACAGGGGACAACATTAACCCTGACAACTCTAACAAAGGACAAAATGATTCCTGATCATTTTATTCGAAAATGACACTATTCTTCCCCATTTTTTATCATATCTTGCATAACCCTAATATTCATACTCTTCTTCTTCACCTTCACAGTCATCTTTTCTATCTTTTTCTTCCTCCTCTTTAGCTCCAAGATTAAGCCATGGTGTAATTGCCACACGTGCCGCACCTACCTCAACATGTCATGGATCACATACTTCCTAAATTTTTGTGATTGGTACATCTACCTCCTCTGCACTTCACCCATCAGAACCATTCACTTTCACGTCTTCAATAATATCACCTCCAACCCCGACAACATCCACGAGTTCACAACATTCTCAAGACCAATTTTCACAACTACTCCCAGGGCATGCCTTTCTCCACTCTCCGGCAAGCAATATAGATTATTGGACATTAGGACATCATAAGAAGATTCTCCTTCGACATCATATGCAAATTCTCATTTGAAATAGACACCAAGTGCTTCAT
This sequence comes from Arachis hypogaea, assembly GCF_003086295.3. Taxonomy (NCBI): domain Eukaryota; kingdom Viridiplantae; phylum Streptophyta; class Magnoliopsida; order Fabales; family Fabaceae; genus Arachis; species Arachis hypogaea. Next base: position 114,425,304 of record NC_092045.1, read on the forward strand.
TCCTTCTTTTCTGAAGTCCAAGTTGGCAGACAGCTTCGACCTCGCATCTAAGCTATCAGTACAACGAGCAATGTCGTCGTTGCCGCTCATATGAAAACTGAAGCAATTACTAAACATTGGTTTGAAGAAGAAACTGAAGGAAGCGATCGGAGTGGTGGCAATGTGGTGTCATGGAGATGATAGGGCAGAGGAGGAGGGAGATGACAACGACGATGACGAGTCTTAACAAATCAGACTTGCTGTCTAGATTAATAGGATTCATCGAAGACGACAAGTAGGTTAGAGACATATTCATTAGTTTTCTGAGTATGAATTGGTTGAGAACAAGTTGGAAATTTTTTCCCTTTATGAACATTAAAGTTATAGAGTGTGCATTGTGTAACTTGAAGTTACAGTGTTAAACTGTTAGTGTTATGTGAGATATGATAGAAATTGGGAGAGAACAGTGTTATTTCCGAACAGAGAAAATCAGGGACCATTTTGTCCTCTGTTAGAGTTGTCAGGGGCTATTTTGTCCTCCATTAGAGTTGATGGAGTAAAGGACCTAAGTGATTGATGGAGTTAATTGTTAGAGACCAATCGAGTAATTAATTTTAGTTAAAAACTAAAGTATCTGGTCTAAAATTCTTTGAGTATCAAAATGGGTATACACACTTAAATATATTATTTTTAAAATAATTATACATATTTTAAGGATTAGTAATCAAATCAGTTATTATAATAGAGTCGATATGTTTTTCGTTATGAGAATGGTGGCCGGGTGAAAGGCGTTGCTGGGAACCTCTCTGGTGGCTTCATCTTCTGCTGTGAACTAGTGGCGATTTGAAGATGTCTCCTCCTAGTCCGTGAGTGTAGTTGTCGGCAAGTTGTTTGTGAGACTGCTAACCTCAACAATTTCATCTTGGTTTCTTCTCATATTGTCGAGATAAGTCAATCGAATGTTGCATATCTTCTAACACGAATTGCTGATTTTATTCATTTGGAGAGGGTGGTTCATTCCATTGTTGTTCTTAAGAAGTTAAATTTTGTGACTGATAATCTTGTTAAATTAGGGGTTAATAGCTCAGTTGACTCTAGAATGGTTTATCCTATCGGATGAAGTTTGGGAGCGTGTGACCATAGAGGCTAAGGCTCTTGTGTGATCATCCTTTGGCTTTGTTTTTTTTTTTTTTTATTTCTTTCATTGTCCTTTCCTTTTTTTTCATTACTGTATCTCTACAAAAAAATCAATTATAATAAATTCATAGTCAAAATTTAAACCACGCATCAATAAGTTTGTTTCTGAGTGAACTTTCATCTTAATAGATCTAATATGTTAAGTGCCAACTTTAAAAGTCTTGTACTACAAAAAATATTTTCCACAAAAAAAAAATCAAAGAAACTTTTTCTTCACGAGTTATCTGTTCTTTTGTGCATGCAGATCTGGTGAATAAATTGGAAACAATTGTGAGGTATGGGATGAAAAAATCTATGGAGACGTTGTAGGCCGGTGCTGACGTTGACATGATTGAGCAGTCTGGTGTTAGATTCTATTCTGCATACTTGATTACTGAAAAGAAGATTGTGGCAACTAAGCATAAAGATGATAAGCAATATATCTGATAATTGTAGGCTGATAGATCATTCACTGTGACTAGCAATTCCAGTGAGAAATAATTTGGAAGAAAAAATAAATGCTTCCTCTTCTGTAAAAAAAACAGACAAAAAATTACATATTTATTTGTATATGAATTTATTTAATATATATATATATATATATATATATATATATATATATATATATATAGTAATTTGAATCATTGTGCATGCTTAGTTTTTAGACTTTAGAATGAGCAATGTTAGGGGACCAGCAATTTTTGTGATTGTTAGCCATCAACTAGCCATCAATGATGATTTGACGGTGTGAGATTGGTATGAGATTTCATCCAATGGCTCACCTTCCTCTGCTGATTATATGCTGGCCAAAATTCAATAAAATCGCTGGCCCCTAGACTTTTCCCTTTAGAAATTGTGCATGCTTAGTTTTTAGACTTTAGAAAAAATTTTTATAGTGTTTTAAAAAAAATTTTAATTGAAAGTTGATTTAATTTGACTTGCAATAGGAGATAATAGCCGAATGATTAATATTGTTTTTGGTTTAAATAGCTAGAGCACTTTGAGGAGAGGAGGATTAAGGATCTTGTAAATAAATACTCATAATTTATTCGATATTCTATTTATTTTTGGAATGAGAAAGCTATTGAAAAAGAGATCAGTGATAATGAGATGATGAACCAAAGAAAAAAGAGGAAGATGATGTTGAGGAAGTTGATGAAAAGAAAAAAAATAACTCCAAAAAGATGAAGATTAATGAAATTTTTCATGCAACACATAAACAAAAGATGAATGGGAGAAGAAAAGACAAAAAACAGACAAAAAGAGATGATAAAAATTGGAGATGAAAAAATGTAAGAATTTTGTAATTTAAGATGGACTAATTTGAGTATTAAAAAATAAAATTACAGTCTAATTTGATTATATTAGTATACAGGTAGAATGTCAAATTGACACTTAATAGAACATATAAGTTCTGTTAAGACGAAAATTTACTTAAAAACGAACAAAGATTAACGCTTTTCAATTTAAGAAACCTAGTTAGTCATTTATAAAAATAAAAGATTTAATTAATGCATAATTTAAATTTCAGAGACCAAATTAAATATTTATTTTTAGATATAATTCAAAATACTTTTTTAACTAATAATTAGCAACTAAGATAATTAAATATATTTTTCATAATATATCTAATCCTACAAACATAGAATTAATTTGTTATGAATCTAAACATATCATGTGATGACCAACTTATATTTTAATAAATTAATTAAATCTAAAATAAATTAATAATTAAACCTATTAGTAATATTATAATAAACATTTTTATAAACTATCAACACATATTTTTATATATAATGATTGATTTATAGTTTAAATTTTGATAAATAATTGATTATTTTATTATACTCTATTTAATTTTAATTAAATTTTTTATTTTATCAATTCAATTATCCATCTAAGTTTTAGAAAGGGTTAAGTATGATTTTGGTCCCTAACATAGAGGCCGAAAATCGATTTCATCCCCAACTTTTTTTTTGCTACAAAATGGTCCCCAAAGTTTCTGTTTGTTTTAAAATCGTCTGTCGGACAAAAATACTCTTCTCTCCTCTTCTTTGACAACAGTTCATTCATGAACTTGGCATAGAGAGGCATTTATTCCAGCAATTCAATAACCTAAAATCAACTAACAGAAAATTAAAATCTAGCTAAACTAACACAAAATCAAATCAAGGGACTAGAGGGAAGATAACAGGCAGTGTAGACTCCACGTTGCTGCGTGATAGTGAAGCAAGAGAGGCTCGCCGGCGGTGAGCTCTGGTTCGAGGAGATCCGAGACAGGGAAAAAGAGAAGGAAGGGAGAGGGTCGCGATTGATCTGGACAGGAGAGAGACACCGGCGACGCGGCTTCCCTTCCCTCCCGCCTCCACCCCTCCCCGTTTCTTGCGCCCCACCCCCCTTCTTCCCCCCCCACAATTCTCTCTGTATCCCTTTCTTTCTTTCTTTTTATTTATTTTATATTTATTTTATTTTATTTGGTAATAAAAAGATAAAATTGGTCAAAAAAACGATTTTAAAATAAATTGAAACTTTAGAGATTATTTTGTAGCAAAAAAAATTGGGGATAAAATCAATTTTTGACCTCTACGTTGGGGACCAAAATTATATTTAACCCTTTTAGAAACTTAAACTAACCTAAGTTTACATATCCTTGCAATATTCGTAGAGGCTATACATGTTTACCAATTAATCACTTTCTATATACTTTGTCTGTCCATGCAAGTATGCAACACATGGGTCTCATAGTTCTAGTTTTTTTTTTTTTTGGTGACTCTTATAGCTCTAGTTTGAACTGTTTTGTATGCAATAATTTATTGACTAACAAAATTTTTTTGAGAAAATAACAAATTAGTCCCTGACTTTTTAACTCGCGAAAATTTTCGTTCCTGACCATTGAAAAATACATTTAAATCCCTAACGTCTTTGAAAATCAGACGGATCAATCCCTCCGTTCATAACTCACCGCCAGACCCGCCGGAAAAAGCTGGCTTGGCTCCCCCTCTGCTTACCTGGCTCAACGGCGTTCCCACGTGGCACGTTAGTGGGATGAAACTTTTGAAAACGGGCACATAAGTCCCTCTCACTCAAAACGACGTCGTTTTGAGTGCTTCCCTAATCCTCCGGGAACTCAACTTGCTCCGCCGATAGCCGCTGCTTCTTCTCCGCCGGCTGCGTCAAGTACTCCTCCATGCTCTCCTCCCCGTCCTTCTCATGTCCAGAAGAACTACCCATTTTTACACCCTTTCCCTCCTGGAACATCTTCGAAGCTCACCATGGATCGAGAACCTGATCAATTAACATGAACAATTGAACATGGCTCGTTTAAACAATTCAATTAATTAGATAATAAGATTGAACAAATCAAATCTTTGGTGAGTGCGCTTTTTTGATGAATATAAAAATATAATATTTTGAAAATTCTTGTTGTAGTGGATTAAATAGCTAGCTAGCTAACTTAGATTAATGATTCGATGTGACAAACTTTGATCACATCATCAGAGCCATTACAGAATAACAAGCAATAACAAGTACAAGGAAAAAAAAGAAGAAAAAGGGGTCAACGACGGGAAGAAAATTACGGACCGAGAAAAGGAAGTGATGAAGATAGGAAGAGGGACGGAGGAGGAAGCGGCTGGAAAGATTGGTTCTGATGAAGAAGAACAGTGTTACTGTTGTTGGTGTTGGAGAAGGCAGAGCTGAAGAGCCTCCCACCCGCCATGGGTGATGATGGGTGTTAAGGGATAAAAGAAAAAGGAATGGAAGATAGAGATAATATATTTCTCAAGGAGCCATGGAGATGAGAACTGAAGCAAAGGATCTAAGACTTATGGCAGAAGAAGCTTGTGATTATGATCTCTGTTATGTGTGAGGTGTGATGATGTCCATTAACGCTTCTTTTTGAAGTTGATGATGCCCCTTCATAGCCATTGTTGAAATCTGAACAACTCTTCTTCTCACCACCAGCCACCACCATGAAGGAACGACCCAAATGAATTTTAGGATTAGGACAGCACTCAAAACGACGTCGTTTTGAGTGAGAGGGACTTATGTGTCCCGTTTTCAAAAGATTCATCCCACTAGCGTGCCACGTGGGAACGACGTTGAGCCAGGTAAGCAGAGGGGGAACCAGGTCAGCCTTTTCTGGCGGATCTGACGGAGGGTTATGGACGGAGGGATTGATCCGTCTGATTTTCAAAGACGTCAGGGATTTAAATGTATTTTTCAATAGTCAAGGACAAAAATGTCTGCGGGTTAAAAGGTCAGGGACTAATTTATCTTTTTCTCTAAATTTTTAAATAAAATTTAGTATCACGACGAATTAATATTTACCTTGTCGAACTGAAAATATATACTGTGAAAAACCATTTGAATTAATTTATAAACTTAACTTTATTCATTAAAGAAAGATAAATATATTTTCAGTAAATGAGGAAAAACTAATTATGAGCATAATATACACATAATTAAACAAATTTAAAATTACACTAGCATGGCATAGGAGTACATAAGAGTGAAATCTACTGTAATAGTTCAAGCTTTCTTGTGTTTTACTACTCTTGGTGGAAAGACAATACGAAATAACCAAGAAGCCAATATTGCACCAATGAAAGGGGCAATCCAATAAACATAAAATTGCTCCCATGTATTGTGTGAATTCTCTAAGTATGCCCAACCAAAGGCCTGAAAAGTCAACAGTAAAAAATCAGTGAGGTTTGCTATAATAAGAATTAGAATTCACTTAAAAAATAAATTCCTTTTTATTTTATTTAAAAATTCTAATTTTATATTTATTTTTTTTATAAACCATACTAAAAAAATTTTGTTTCTAAATTAATTCTCAAAATAAGTATATTTAATGTTTGAAATGTTAAAAATATTTTTATTTAATTTATATGTGAGTGTTTAATGAATATGGTTTAATTTTATCAATAATAAAATTGTAAAAAAAGAAAATTTAATTCATTTAAAAGTTATTTTGAATAAAAAAAACTGAATTCAGTTTTATTAATATATTAATATTATTTTAAATTATCAAATTTAAGTTTTAAATGAAAATAATTTTTTTTACGTTAAATTTTTTTTAAAATATTCGGTATAAAAAATTAAGTCACATTAGTTATTATATATATATCATTATAAACTGATCATATTATGTGTATATAAAAAATAAGTCACTAAATTAGTTATTGGTATAAAATATATATTAAAATATAAAATATATATTAAAAATAAATTAAATAATATATTTTATACAAAAATGATTAAGCATGATTGTTTTCTTAGACAATTATATACATGATAAATGTACGGTAAAAATTCAAATGCAGTTGACTTTACGTAAAGTTGATAGTTGAGAGTTATTAGATGAAAATTTAGTCAAATCAGTCAAATCATCTAACCACTCTCAACTATCAACTTTACGTGAAATCAACTACACCTGAGTTTTCATCTAAATGTAACGAGTGAAATGAAAATATATTTTAAAATTGTTTTGTTAGCATGAAATTTTTGTGAAAGAAATGATTTACTAACAATGGCAGGATTCAAGGCTGGGCCGGTGTAAACAGAACCGAGATGGACAACAATGACAACTGCCATGGCGATTAACCAAGTCTTCATGATTGAACTACGAGGGCCTTTCAGTGAGATTAGGAGTACCACAAAGCTAATCAGAAATGTCAAAACCCCTTCAACAATTGCTCCTGTTTGTGAGTCAACTTTCAAAGTAGGCCCACCAATCATGTGCCTGTATTTTAATGGCATTACTTCCATGATTGCCACTGCACCACCAACTGCACCCAGTGCCTATGTATGCAAACACATTTTAGTCATATCTCATGCATAATTAATGTCTCTTTCTAACACTATTCATAACTAACAGCAAAGAAAATAATAGTGTTTATTAACGGTGAATTTAAACTCCATTTAAAGGTCTGTGATTAATTGATTACTGTATACACAAGATGAAATTTAAATTCTATTACTTATTTGAATGAGAATAAATTAACCATTTAACTAATCCAAATTAGCCAGTGTTTATTATCAACTCTTAAAATAGACTTTTACGAAATTGTTTGTTTAAAATAAAACCATATTTTTCCAGAGTACATAATCCAGATGATACATTTTGATAATACTAATAAATTTAAGTCCCAACCTTTTAATTATTATTCTTTGTCATGTCTGTACAAAATAGTCTAATAAAAAACATTAACCAATTTAGGTTGGTATAATGATTAGTTCATACTAATATTTTTACTCGTAATATTATTATATGAATATAAATTTTTTTTTAAAATTACGTAAGTCTTGATATTATAGATTATGACAAAAAAAATTTATAGCATCTTAAGGAACAAAAGCTTCTATCGACTAAAAAGACCAAAGTCTTAAACAAAATTAAATAATAAATTTTTTTAGTTATTATTTTCAAATAAAAAAATTTAATTTTTTTACTTAATTTTAACATTCGTTATCTAAAATTTAAAAAAAAATTAACATATATATTTTTATATTTGATTAGATATTAAATTTGTTGTACAAATAGAAATAATTAATTTTTTTGTTTGTTATTTAAAAAATATTTTTTATATTATATAAAAATATAATTAAATATTAATATAAAAAAAGTTATATTGATAGTTATAAATGAAGTAATGTTACCTGAGCTGGAAAACGAAGAGCCATGGAGAAAAGGGAATCAGAGCCAGAACCAGCAGCATAGAAGGAAGCATTACCAGTGGGGTTGAAACTGGCACCTCCAAAGGCATTGCAAATAGTATTGAATATAGAGAAAAATGTGAAGAAGACTAAAGTTGTTACCATGATAGCAGGGTAATCAACACCACCATGTGATAGGTGATGAAGATCAACCATTTTTGTTATATAACTTGTCATCATCCCAAACGTCGCTGATATGAATACCCACATACATGTCACCGTTGCATCTGCAATCGCTACCTTTATTGCATTAACCATCTTTTTTTTTTTTATCTTTTCAGATTATTCTCCTTTTTGCATCAATTCAGACTTTGAATCAAATTTTTTTTTTTCTTTTGGATGATATTGTGTGTGATTGGGTTACCAAAAACTGTGCCGAATTTTAAGCTCTTTAATTTGGATGTTGTTATATTGAGTCAGGCTTTTTATGTAAATTATAAAAAAGCACCACACTGCCAAATGTTTTAATTAACTTGATTGTTTGTTTATTTTTCACTATTAATTACTTGCTTTATTTTTCATTCGAAAATGTCAGGGGGACAATAATTTTGTTGAATAATGTGAACAACTACCAATCAAATAAAAATACATTATACTTTTAAATTAAACCTCTAAATTTTAATATTAAAATAATCATCCGTACACAAGTAAAATGAACATCCAATATATCTATTGTTTACATTATTTAATATTTTCATTGTTTACCTATACTTTTCCTTTTTCATTTTACTTATTATTATAGACAAAGATTATGGCTGAAAGTGAGTCAAGTCAGCTCATGAGCCAGTTCGAATTCGACTCACTAATTGCTCGATAAGCTGAACTCGTAAGCTTATGAGCCGAGCTTGAACTTGAAATTGAGCTCATAAATTAAATGAGCTGAACTTATAGCTTAGATAAGCTCAGCTCATTAGTTCATGAGTTGGTTCGATTATATATATTAAATTATTAATACACATATTTTTTATAAATTTAGTTTATACTTTTAATATTATATATATACATATAAAATAGTAATATATAATTTTACATATATTAATGTTCTTATTTAAAATTTTATAATTATTTTTTATATGGTTTTGATGTAGGACATAAATAAAGAATTTATAATTAATAGATATATAACATATAAAATTAATATTTTTTAATATATATAAATTATAATTTATTGATATAGAATTATAGATTATGTTTCTATTATTTAAACTAGCTCGTGAGTTCGAGTTAGCTCATGAGCTTTTAATGAGCTCAGCTTGAGTTTAAGAAATAGGCTCGATTGTTAATGAATTGAACCGTGAACTAAGCTCAATTTTCGTGAATCCAAATTGAGTTTGGTTTAGTTTGACTTAACTCGCCTCACTTCCAGCCTTAATCAAGAGAATGAATTCCTCGATTAATTAACAACTAATACAATTAATTTAAATTGGTCGAATATTTAATTCACTTGTTTATTTAATTAGGTATTAAAAGTTCGAATTTTATTTTATACATACAACTCAAATTTATAACAGATTAATTTATAATTTACCGAACTAGAAAATACCGTGACAGACAAAAAATTAAGATTAGTAAAAGATAACAAATTATTTATTCCATGGAATTTTATCAAACATAGCGGATAATAGGAAATTATTTCACATTCCCATGTTACTTAGAATGAGACGTTGGCAAACCATAATGGTTGACCAATAAGAAATATATTTCTTTTTGTTGAAAAAAAGGGGAATAATAATTTTGAATAGTTCAAAGTATATATTTTATGAGAATTTTTCTTAGCGCACATCTCTTGCAAACAATAAATAATGGCCATGTATGAGAATTCCTCTTCCGTAGAAATCGAACCCAAATTTTATAGACAAGAATAATAATGTGTAACCAAGAGTATGATTTGATATAATAAGCAATCTCTTAGTTGAATTCCAATTGCAAATAGATGCATGCATGGCTCAGCAAAGGAACAATGAAGTGATAAGATTAGAGCGTGAATCTGTGATTCCTATTCTTAAACCAAGACTTATATTGACATTGGCCAATCTTATTAGTAAGTTTTCTTTTCATTCCAAAATAGTGTTAAGTGTTAGTTTGAGTTGCTAATTAACATAGTTGACAATAATGTGTAGAACATGGTTCGGACCGAGCTGAATTTCTGAAGCTGTGTAAGAGAATAGAGTATACAATTCGAGCATGGTATCATCTGCAGTTTGAGGATATGATGGTACTCATTCTTTTTATATTTTACCTTACCATAAACATTATGGAAACTAATTCATTTCTTTTTGGCCTCACAGCAACTCTATGCTCTTTTTGATCCTGTTTATGGGGCTTCCAAGTTAGAGCAACAAAAATTATCCAATGAAGAAATTGATCAACTTGAACAAAATTTCTTGAAATTCCTCTTTCAGGTATTTTAATTTCGATTCTATCATTATCCATTGGGTTAAATTACACAGTTGGTCCTACATTTTCAATGAAATTACAAATTAGTCCCTATACTTTAAAAATTTGTAATTGGGTTTCTAAAGATAATTAAAATTTTCAATTTAGTCCCTGTCGTTCAAAAAGTGTGTGTTTGATTTAATAGAATATTCTTAGAATATTCTCTATTTTAACAAAATTTCTTGAAATTCCTCTTTCAGGTATTTTAATTTTGATTCTATCATTATCCATCAAAGAATTAAATTACACAGTTAGTCCTTACACTTTCAATGAAATTGTAAACTGGTCCATACATTTTAAAAATTTGTAATTGGATTCTTAAAGATAATCAAAATTTACAATTTAGTCCTTTTTGTTCAAAAATTAAAGTGTTTGATTTAATAGAATATTCTTAGAATATTCTCAACATCTTTTGAGAATGTTCTGTTAAATCAACACTACTAAATTACAAATTTTAATTCTCTTTAGGGATTCAATTACAAAATTTTAAAGTATAAAGACCAATTTACAATTTCACTGATAGTGTAGGGATCAACTGTGTAATTTAATCTCCATCAAATTATAGCCGTTTAATAAAATATACCTAACCATATGAACTAAGGTTCTAAATTAAAGGTTAAATGATTTAAAATTTTCACCAAAATTAAATTTAATATAATAAAATATATAAATTTTGTAAAAAGATTAATTTTTTGTGATGTATTATTTTAAATCGGTTAATTATTAAAAAACGCACCAATTTAATTAGTTAATCAATTTTTAACTGATTTACTATCAAGCGATTTTTATTTTAAACCAAACTGATTTAGTAATTAAATCAGACCGAACCAATCAATTCGATTTAGTTCTCAGAATCATGATATAAACAAGATAGAAATATTTGTGAATGCTTAATACAGGTTATGGAAAAGAGCAACTTCAAGATTGCAACTGATGAAGAGATTGATGTAGCTCTTTCAGGCCAATATCTTTTAAATCTTCCCATTACCGTTGATGAATCTAAGGTTTCCAATTATTCTTATATACAATATTAATATATGATACCTAGCTAGATTATTATTTGATATGCTTGATTGTTTAAGTAGCAAATAACATTTTTTTTTTTTTATTGAATGTAGCTTGATAAGAAACTTTTGAGAAAATATTTCGAAAGACATCCTCGTGACAACCTTCCAGATTTTTCTGATAAGGTATAATTTAAATCTAATAGTAGTATATATTATTTATAAAGTAATAGTTTCATTATGTTATTCGTTTATGCAAGATGTTATTATTTTTGTTGTAAAATATACTGAACTAAATTATGTCTTACTATTATGTTTAGTTTAAAAAAAATATAGACACTAAAAGATAACTTTAAAATTTAAAAATTTAAATGAGAATATTTTTTAAAAAAATATTATCAAAATTTTAGTTCCATTTCTATTTTCTATAATGGATTGAAATTTTGTATTTTGAGATTGAAAATTTAGTTTCAGCCTCTGATCACTAAATACAATATTTAAGTTTCAATCTCTTAATTTTAATATCTGAAAATAAACTATACTGAAGTTTTTTTTGGATATATATATTAAACTAAAAGACTACAATAGCAATCAAAATTATTGTCCTTTTTTTTTTTGCTTTTTCAAGTTTATGAGTGATTTATAAAAATGAATAACTAACACTTGCTACTATTTTAGTATGTTATCTTTAGACGTGGAATTGGAATCGATCGCACAATTGATTTCTTTATAATGGAGAAAGTGGATATGCTCATTGCTAGATTTTGGGCCTATTTATTGAGAAAAACCAGGCAAGCAATTATTCCACCATGAATTTATTTATTTATTAATTAGACCAAAGTCTTGATTACTATTAAGTTTAGGAAAACTCTAGGGGACCAACAGTTTTATTGAATTTTGGCCAGCATATAACCAGCAGAGAAATGTGAGTCATTGGATGAAATCTCACACCAATCTCACACCATCAAATTATTATTGATGGCTAGTTGATGGCTAACAATCACAAAAATTACTGGCCCTAGCATTGCTCTTAAGTTTAAACATCAATTTTGGAAACACCTTTGAAAGCAAATCTAAAAGCATGTTTATTGAGAAAAAAGAAAAAATTAGTAAATTTTATTGAGTTATCTATTAAAAAAGGTGCTTTTCATATAAGCATAATTAACTTTTTTCATAAAAAATTTTTTAAAGAAAAAATAAAAATTCATCTGATCTTCATGTGAAGTTAATATTTAAAAATTGTTAGATAATTTAATAAATTTGACTAAACTATTATATAACAATTTTTAACCATGAAAGTTATATAAAAATAACTGCACGTACATTTTTTTATGACATATATATGGTGAATGCATGGATGCAGGTTGGAAAAGATTTTCTTAAAAAGGTTTAAAAGACATCATAAGAATGCTCAAAAGAATAATGACGACACAGACACAGAAGATTATCAAGAAGACGCATATGAACGAATACGCCTTGAAAATATGCCTTTGAGGTCTTCCTATCCCTCTATTTTTCTCTCTTTTCTTTCTTCTTTTAATATTATCTTTACCAAAATATATAGGAAACTAGCTAACTTTAGGTACCCAATTTTAGTATTTATGATTTAAGATTTAAAATTTAAAATAAATAAAATTATTTTTAAAAAATGAGCTGATATTAAACATAAAATTTAATTAACTATCTAATATCATTTTATTCTTATTGATGTTCTTGCTATATATATATATATAGATACAATTCATATATATATAAAATAAATATAAATTTTTAAATAATTAAGATTATTAACGTAAATATACATTATTATTTTATATGTGTATTAATAATTATATATATGTACATATAATCGAACCATCTCACGATCTAATGAGCTCAACTTATTTAAACTTAAACTCGACTCATTTAATTTATGAGCTCAATTCTAGGCTTAAACTCGGCTCACTAGCTCAGAAATTCAACTTATTGAGTTATTAACGAGTCGAACTCGAATTGACTCATGAACTGATTTGACTCACTTCCAACCCTATATACATTTTTCTCATTCTTTCTCTTAATACCATAATTTTATCCATCATCACGGGCCATCCACTACCACCGCTGACCACTTGCGGTAGCCGACCACTCTAACCTATATTCTAAATTTTAAATTCTAAATTCTAATAATACTAAACATTTTAAAAAATAAGGATTAATAAAAGATAATTTTATAATAAAAAATTAACTACTATTGGCTAATTAACAATAGTTGATTTCATATACTTATTCATATCGATATATTTTTTATGCTTATTATTTTGATTGTCTTGTCTAAATTATTTGCTACAATTTACAGTTTTGGCAATTTGTTAAACAAGACCAAAATCCAAGAACCTACATTCGAAAGAATAATTGTTATCTACAGGTATTACTACCATATATCTCTAGTATATATCAATTGTGCTAATATTTTTCTATCTTTAAATAAAAAGAATGATCATTAAGAACTAAAACCTTTTTGTTAATATACATAGAAATAATAAAGATTAGCCCAAAAAATATATATCGTTTAGTATATAATAACTATTGTTTAGTATATACCAATTTTCAAATTTCAAAGAAAAAATTTCACATTAAAAATATTAGTTTGTTAGAATCATTACTAATAATATAATATTTCAGATACCAATTGTACTATACTGATTCTGAGATTGAGCTATGAGTATCATAATAGTCTTTTAACTCTTTTCAGCGTGACTCAGTAAACTGACACATTTTTATCATATTGGACTAGTGTGAAACAATAGACATTTTTATTTAGCACCCCCTTTATGTTTAATCATAATGTGTAAAATAACGTTGTTTTCGGTTTTATTGGATGTCATCGTTTACCCTAATTCAACATGATAAAAAAGTGCTAAATCAACACCGAGAAAGGGTCCAGGCTCGAAACTCAATCTCGAAGAACATTATAATGCAATTAGAAGCTTAGTGTAGACCAAATTAATAAAAATCGTGAATATAAGGGATTGCTACATAAATTCAGTTAGGTAATGTTTGGTGGAGAGATAGACACAAAAAGACTGAGATTAAGAGGCGGAGATTAAAAGACAGAAATTGAAATAAATTTTAGTATTCTATTTGGTACAAAGTAGGAGACAGAAATTGAAATAAGAATAAAATTCTAATTTAATTTGTACAAAGGATAAAATTAAAATTAATTAATTGAAATAAAGATATTTTAGGTATAAAATGTTATTAAAGTTTCAGTCTCAATCTCTAAAAATTTTAGTCTCCTGTGTTCCCACTTTTTGGAGGTACTAAACTATTAAAATTTTGGAGACAGAGACAGAACCAACAAACATAATATTGAGTCTCAATCTCAATACCTCAAAACAAACGCTACCTTAGTAACGCATAAATATAGAGAAATTTAAGGTACTCTAAAATGTTGGTCTCTCATGCATATACAATTTAATTCGTGGAATTGATAAATTAATTTTAGTAAACTTCTCAATTACTTGTAATTAGAAACAATTGTTTATTTAGGCAAGCAAGTTCAAAGTCGAAAATAGACCGAGGAATATTTGTAAAGCATTTCAGAAGCATTCCAATGGCTGATTTGGAATTAGTTCTTGTGAGTTACCTTATTATAATATATATGAAGCTTTAATTTCTGAAAGTATTATTTCAATTGTATCTTTACCTAAAAATTTTTGTGCTTGATAGCCAGAAAAAAAGAATCCAGGTTTGACACCAATGGATTGGGTCAAGTTTATTGTTTCTGCTGTTCTTGGACTGGTTAGTATTATCATTGTTGTTGTTGTTAGATTATTTGTGATTAAAAAATAGATTAAATTACACAGTTAGTTTCTATATTTTTAGTGAAATTATAAATTGGTCCCTACACTTTAAAAGTTTATAATTGGATCCCTAAAAATAATTAAAATTTACAATTTAGTCCCGTCATTCAAAAAATATTTGATTAACAGAATATTCTCAGTATATTTTTTATTTTAACATAATATTCTCAACATATTCTGAGAATATTCTGTTAAATCAATACTTTTTGATCGGCAGGTACTAAATTATAAATTTTAATTATCTTTAGAGACTCAATTACAAACTTTTAAGGTGTCTAATTTACAATTTCACTAAAAGTATACATATCAATTGTGTAATTTAACTTAAAAAATATTATGTACATATAAAAAATCAATCACTTGTATTCATATATGTATATATATGCATATTGATCACCTATTTTTCAATTAAATACTTTGCCACTAGAATAATTAAGTAAAATAATCAAACTTGAAATTTTTTAGTAGTATAATAAAAAGTTATGAGATGTTAAATATGTATGTATATTCTGAATAATAATTAGTGACAGATTTTTTTTAGGTTACTGTAATTAGTACACTTGAAACGAGCACAACTGATTGGAAAGTCATTGGAGTTGTTCTCTCCACATTAATTGGTTATTGTGCTAAGACATATTTCACGTAAGTATTTTAATTAAAGTTTATTAAATAATTTAGTAAAATATGTCAAATTATAAAATAATTCTGACGGTTTAGTTAACGTTGCTATTTATATTTTATTTGAAATAGGTTCCAACAAAATTTGGTTGTGTACCAAAATTTGATTACAAAGTCAATGTATGACAAACAACTTGATAGTGGAAAGGCTACACTTCTCCATTTATGTGACGACGTAATTCAACAAGAAGTGAGTGAAAAAAATAAATAAATTTTTGAGAAAAGGATGAATTAATTTCTGATTTTTTTGGTTTGTAAATGTTTAAGTTTTTGAATATTTGAAAATACAGTTAAGTGTTTTATCTCTTTAAAATTTGGACACATCGATCCCTAGATCTAATTTGTTCCATTAATTTGTTCTATTTTAAAAACTCTCCTACGTGTGTATCTTTGTCGACCAAATTAGTTCTATAGAAGTCACGTTTGATTTTTCCGTTGAGTCTAATAAACCTAAGTGAATAGAAGGATCGATTTGTCAAGATTTTAAGAAGGTTAATGACTTAAATGTATTTTCGAATTCCCAGGGATTTAAATATTCAC
This sequence comes from Arachis hypogaea, assembly GCF_003086295.3. Taxonomy (NCBI): domain Eukaryota; kingdom Viridiplantae; phylum Streptophyta; class Magnoliopsida; order Fabales; family Fabaceae; genus Arachis; species Arachis hypogaea. The sequence goes on from NC_092045.1 coordinate 114,441,679, forward strand.
GAACTAAAAGGTTAATGATCTATTTGTCCTTTTGTCTAAATCTTTAAAGATTTATATTTTAGACCGACTAAAAAAAAGTATCAATAAAGTCCTCTAAAATAACAAATATGGATAAATTAGTTTAAATTAAAATTTTCTACCATAATTATATAAGCTAATTTAAAGATAGTGTGTCTACATCTGCTATCCTAAAAAATTTTATTGATTTTTTTTCTTTTTTAAGAGTTTATTTGTCATTTTACTCAAATATATATTGTGAGATGTTTTATTAATTGTTACATGTATCTTAAAAGATGCAAATCTTAAATGTTTATTTGCAGGTTAAGGAGGTAATAATTTCATTCTTTATTCTTATGGAACAAGGAAAAGCTTCAAGAGAGGTATTTATACAACAATATTAATTGAGGAATTTAATTTGTGTTTTATAATATTTAAAAACAAAGAGGGTGTTGCTAATGCTACTTATAAATTTGTATGGCAAATTGAATCAGTGTCTTGATAATTGGTGTGAGGAATTGATTCGGGAAGAGTTTGGAGAAACTTGTAACTTTGATGTGGATGATGCAATTCAAAAATTAGAAAAGCTAGGAATTGTTACCCAGGTCAGATTTAATTTCCTCCTAAACTCATTATGTCTTTCATCAATTCTATTAAGCTAATGTTACTAAAATTAAAGTAATATTTTTTCAATATTTAAAAATACTTTTAATTTAAAAAAAATATTATTTTTGATAATTTAGCAACCATAAAATAATCATCACTTTAAACTCCATCTTATATTAACTTAGTCACTTCAAAAATTTTATAATACTTTAGAGGCTCTTTGAAACCAATAACTTCATTTTGAAACTATATATAAAATAATATTTTTTATTTAACAATTTTTAATTTAAAAATAAAAAAAATTATCAAAATAAAAAAATGTAATTTTAATAACATTTTTAAATATTACTTAAATTGTTTAGCTACTATGGCCATAGGTATACTCTATCTTTTTTTGGTGAGTTTTTTTTAACTCTATATATAATTAAACTTTTTTGTTTTTGATATTGGAATAGTAGTAGTGTTTTTTAAAACGTGGACTGAAGTGTTATTCTCAAATATTGAATTGTTTAATTAGAGAAGTAGAAATCGAACCGTCCAATTTGTGTATTTTCCACAATTTAAAAAAAAACACAAAAAATTATCATGTTAAGATATATTATTCTAATTACTCTATATCTAAATTTTTTAGCCATATAATTACCTTTTGTTGATTTGAGTTTTTTTTTTTTTAAATATAGGACGTGATTGGTAGGTATATATGTGTTGGGCTGAAACGAGCAAATGAAATCATTGGAACCACTACCGAGGAACTTGTCCTTAAGGCAAAACAAGGAACCATTAATCCTAACTCTAACTCTAATTCCTGATGATTCTGTTTTCAACTATTTTTTAAACTTATGCGATATGTCAATATGTAAAATTCTACATCAATATAATTTTATCATACTATGCCACTAACATGAATGTGTGCAAACGTTTCGAATACTCAAGTTTAGTTGCATAGTTATATGAGATACATAATTGTTTGAGAGGAAATCATTGTTTGTTAAATTATGTATGTGTTAACAATTCCGCTAAGTGAACAAAATTTGAGATACGATAACGTAAATAATGGGTTGCATTTCAAGTTTATTAACCATTTAAATCAATAATTATATTTAATTATATTGATTGAATTTTTTTTGGTAGTAATTTAAAATATTTGGAATGAAAAGAATAAAAAAATATTTAAAAACAAATAGACAAGTTTTTTTATTTAAATTAAAAAAAATAATATTTATCGATTTAAATAAACCTATAATTATATTTAGAGTCGTATTTCGGATATAGTAGGAAAAAACTAAAAAACAACGTATCTTGAATGCAGTAATTCTGTTTTGTGATACGGGACGTACTCATGATATCCCAGGTGCACCCGAAATATGCTCATATTCTGACATAGAGCAGTGCATCCGAAATACGTACAAGGAAGCAAAAACAGAAACCCTGCATCTGAAGACTAAGATATAGTCAAGATCCAATGTTATGAAAATATTGTATATACTTATATGTATGATTTAATTTATTTTTTATGTGTATTTATATTTTAATATATATAATTTTATAAAATCCAAAATAAACTTAAACTTAAAACTAACATTAAATATTTTCTTAATTTACATTAAAGATTGTAACATAAATTTTGTATGCTACATTGATTATTATTGATAGGAGAGGCCCCTTAATTTATTTCGTTTTACTCGACTAACAGATCCTTTCCCTATCCGTATTAAATTGTTTGTTTTTGTTATTTTTGGAATTAATATCTGGGTATTAAAAATACTTTTTTCATGAAATTTTATAACAAAATAAAATAAAATAATGTTTAGTTAATATGTGTTTTAGGAATATATGTTAAAACCAAATTATTTAGCTCTTTAGAAATATAATTATATTATGTGTATATTAAAATTAGTCATTACAAATATATAAAATTATACATATTAAAATATAAATACACATAAAAAATAAATTAAATCATATATATATTTATATATCTCGGATGCAGTATAGTGTTCATGTTTTAATTCCTTACACGTATCTCAGATGCACTGCTCCATGTTAGAATATGAACATATCTCGGATGCAGTGTATTCGAGATGTTCTCTTGTTTATATATCGGATGTATCCGGAATATGACCAGTACGTCCCGTATCACAAAACGGAGGCAGTGCATCTGAGATGTGACTCAAAATATATTCTAGTAAATATTTACACGTTTATTTAAATTAGTAAATATTATATTTTTTAATTTAAAAAAATCCTGAATGTTCTTATTAACAGAATATTTTTTTAGCTATAAAAATGATATGATATTGACTCATTTCGTTATTAATAGTAATACTAGAGATGACAATAGATTATTTTTAAGTTAATTTTGCTGTTTTCATAGGTTTTTTGTATTCTTTTGTATCTGTATTTGTTTATGTGGCTAAAATTTTTTATTATAAAAAAATAATAAGTGCAATTTAATTTTATTGGTTGTGCATGTATTTTTATTTTGGTATAAGAATCACTATTTGGACCTGCCCATTATTTTGTGAGTTAATTTTTAAAAAAATTTTAGTATCAAAACGAGAATTCGATTTGTTTGTTATGAATTTTCAAAACAAAAAATTTATAAGAGGATCCGATTTTTGTTCCTTAAAGAATTGAAGAGTCCTATTTATATATTTTAAATAAAAATTCTATATTTAAAAGTAACACTCTTATAATTTATGATTTTAGAAAATGTTAATTTTATCTCAATATAAAAAAATAATTTACATATTTTTGTTACTTTACATTAATGTGTTGAGTTTTTTTTTGTAAAAAAAAAAGAGATATCTAATACTTATTAGCACAAACAGTGACAAATCTAGAGTAGGAGCAAAATCAGGCTGCCAACGACCAACGAGAGCACGACCACAAGAAAAACATAGGACAAGATTAAAAATAAGTTAAAAGACGATAAGAAAAATAGTGCTGTCTTATAATAAAATTTATTAAAAATTTATTTATTTAATATGTAAATTAAAATATTGATTAAAAATAACAGAAGACTAATTTATTTGAGATTTTGACTAATTTAATAATTTTAATTTTGTTATATTCTTAGAGTAAAAATAAAATAATTTATATGTACATATAATTAAGTAATGTTAAGTCATTAAAAAATAATTATGTTTTATATTTATTGCATAAATATTTATTAAAAATAGAAAAAAAAAACAACACTTTATTAGAATTTTTGTTTATATCGGTGCATAAAAAATTATTGAATTTAAAATTTTAAATTAGTCAAATAGTCAATTTATTTATTTATTTAAGCAAATTTTAATAATTTAAACATGATATATATATATAACAATTCATTAGACATTCTTAAATAAAATTTAAATCTGCAACTAATTAGTTTTTTTAACATTGCCGGGTCAAAAAAAAAAAAAAATGCAAAGTAAAATTGGCCCAGATATGGTTTCCTTCTTGGCTGCATTAAGCTGCAAGGCTCCAACGCTAATTGTTATGAATAGAATTTGTTGTTGCATGCCAGAAAAACCCAGAAACCACTCTGAATAACACTAATCCGGAAGTGACAGGTTGCGACACATGTTTCCGGCGGTTTTCACTGTTCTTACGCCCTCTAATGTCTCTGCTTTCATCCCAATCAACACAAGACTCTCAATCTTCTCAAAACCAAATTCCAAACTCTCTCTCCTTCCCAGGGTCAGTAGTAACGGTCCTGATTCCACCTCACAACACTCTTCATCCCTTTCAGTATGTTCAAATTCCCTCTCTCGTTTCTTTTCTCTATTTATTCTGATATATGTTTATTAGAACCTTATAGCTAAGTGTCACACTTTTGAAGGCCATGCTGTTGAACAATTTAGTGCCAATATGCTTTGCTAGTTGGTGATACCAGGAAATATTATTCAAAATTTAGGGTTTTTGATTTTGAAGTAGTAAAACTTTGGTAGTGAGTGTGCATAATATAAATTCAATATAGACAGCTATTCATTTGATGTAATACTTACTTTTGATAGAAGAAGAAATCTGTTAAGAAACAAGAAGATTACAAGATAAGAGGACAGAATTTCTTCTTTCCATTGGTTAGCTAGAAGGAGAAATTTATATGGATAATTGTATTATTATTTACTTGTCTTGATGTTTTTCTTTTATTAAAAAAAAGGTAACTCAGATAAAAATTATTGAGAAAAATAATGTAGTTCAATCTCTATGCACATCTGATATGTGAAACCGTAACCCTCTTAAGACTACAATGATTTGAGCACAGGAGTAAAGACAAAGTCCTGTCTCCACAATGCACCTTGAGAAATGCAAGCAGTTCTTTCCTGCTATGTGGACTCAGAATTGCAGAAACTACACAACTTTACAGAACCCTGAACATTTTCCTTCTCCAAAATTGTTCAAATGTTATAGTTAACATTTCAGTGATAATGAGTACTTGAATTTTGTTTCAGGGTATTGATGCAGTTGAGAGCACGTCTTCTGGCCTTGGTGATGGTTATGTGGCCTTATTTGTCCGTATGTTAGGCCTAGATCATGATCCTCTGGATAGAGAGCAAGCTATAATTGCTCTCTGGAAATATTCACTTGGTGGAAAGAAGTGTATTGACACTATAATGCAATTTCCTGGTTGTATTAATCTTATTGCAAACCTCCTTAGATCAGAGTCTAGTGCAACATGTGAGGCAGCTGCAGGTCTTTTGCGATCAATATCTTCAGTCAATCTATATAGGAACACTGTAGCAGATAGTGGAGCAGTAGAAGAGATAAATAGATTGTTGAGGCAATTGTCCGTGGCCACTGAGGTATGTGACCTCTCATTCTGTAAATTTAATTCATATTCACATATTTCACTGGTGTTCAAAATTGAGAATCTTTTGTATTCATTTTTGGCAGGTGAAGGAGCAGAGTATGGGTACACTCTGGAATTTATCTGTTGATGAGAAGCTCTGCAGGAGAATGGCAAAGAGTGACATTCTACCATTATCTATTAAATACCTTGATGATGAGGATATGAAAGTAAAGGAAGCTGCAGGAGGCATTTTGGCAAATTTAGCATTGAACCGCAATAATCATGACGCAATGGTTGAATCAGGTGTTATACCAAAATTGGTGAGGATTCCTTTGTGTTTATTGGAACGTTGTTAGTTGTTACTCTTCTAATAATATATACATATTACATGCCATTCTGGTTTTACATGCTGAAAAGTATGATTTTGATCCTCCTCTCTAGTGTTAAGCCTATCAAAGTGCAAAAAGGTCCTATATTCTTTATTAAATAATCTCAAGGTATAGTGTGCATTATGCAATAAGACTATAACATTCTCTGTTCAGATTTATCATTGTATTAGTATATATGATTTTCCCATTTTCCCAGTTGTTAGAGAAGATTTTATTTTTGTAATCCTATGGACCAGTTCATTTTGCCCAGTTATGCTGGTGTATATCATTTTCCCTTTTTCCCAGTTATTAGAGAAGATTTTATTGTTGTAATCCTATGGACCAATTCATCTTGCCCAGTTTTGCTGGCTTTGTTAAATGGAAGGAAGAAAATCCTTGTGTTAGTAGTAGCCTATGCCATTGTTTGGTCTATTTGGCTGGAGTTGTATTCTTATAATTTTAATAATAGAATTTCGGGAACAAACAAATCATGATCATTTTAGAAAAATTTCTCTCTAAGATTTATTCACTTGTTGAGGGATTCAAGAGCTTTGCTCTTTGGATATTTCCTTTTTTCCCCCATAATTCACCTTTCCTTTGTGAAGAGGATCTCTTGTTGTCCGATTTTTTTTACTCTATCTTTCTGATTCACATATAAAATTCTTTTATTAAAAAGAAGTGATACGAAAATTCTTCTGTGTTAAATCGACAGTTTGTTTGTTTGTACTCCCCTGGTATGGTGTATTTGTATTTTCTCTTAGTCATAACTCATTATCTCTTAAGGTTAGTATAACGAAAGGGGTAGATAAGTCTGTTTGTATTGCATTTATTTGGTATTTCATCAGCAGAATATAATTTTTACTGTTCATTTTCTTTTATCTAAAAAATTCTTACTGTTCAGTTAGCTATACCTTTTTCTGATTTTTGTAATACTGAAATTTGTACAGAACCCCTGGTTTTTATTCCTCACAATTAAAATTGAATGGAAATAAAAAACTAGGAGACATTTTGTAAAGTTTGTTGATAATTTAATTGTCATTGGTTCCATCAGTTCCTAAATATGATTCTCTGATTTTCTTTCAGGCAAAGTTCTTAGTATCTAATTCAGAAGGTTCTAAAGTTATTAAAAAGGAAGCAAGAAATGCATTGTTGGAACTTGTTAAGGATGATGATTATTATAGAATTCTTGTTATTGAAGAAGGACTGGTTCCTGTGCCATTAATTGGTGCTGCAGCATATAAATCATTCACCCCACGATTACATGCGTGGCCCACATTACCAGATGGAACTGAAATTGAAAAGACTCCTGGACAAAATTCCAAATTTGGTGCATCAGAATTACTTCTTGGATTAAACATTGATGACAAGAATGCTAACATAGATGAAGCAAAAGTCAATGCAATCATTGGACGGACACAACAGCAATTCCTTGCTCGTATTGGGGCTATAGAAATGGAAGAGAAGACGGTATCTGAATGTTCAAATGATCAGCTGCTTACACTTTTGCCTTGGATGGATGGTGTTGCACGTTTGGTGCTGATATTAGAACTTGAAGATAAGTCTGCAATTGTAAGGTCTGCTGAGTCAATTGCTGGTGCATGTATCAATGAACATATGCGCATTGCATTTAAGGAGGCTGGAGCAATTAAACATTTAGTACGTCTTTTGAATTGTGATCATAATGAGGTCCAATTTGCTGCAATACAAGCTTTGGAAAGGCTGTCTGCTAGGTAGGACCATTGTTAATTTTGTGAAGTCTGATATACATTATAGGATATAAGTGGAACAAAAAATAATTGAGGAAAATCTTAACGTAGCACATAACAATTATATTTTATGAAATTAGAAAGCCATGGCCTCTCCTAAGGTAAGACTTGGTTGTCGTAATAAGATGAATTGCTAAAATAGTTTTAGGTTTATCCATTTATTGTGTAATCATAATTGGTAAACTGAATCGATGCATAATGATTTCTTGATGCAGCAATATTGTTTGCCGGATGATTGAAGCTGAGGGTGTTTTACATCCTTTAATCAGTATTTTAAAGTCCTCAGAAATAGCTGAACCAGTTGTGGAGAAGGTATATATGTATTTCTTGTTTTAGTTAATTCTGGCAAGAGCCTGGTTTATTAAAATAGTTAAGTCAATGCTTTGAGGTTGAAAAGTTGCTTCTGCAGGCTCTGAACATAGTTGCTCAGATACTAGACCCCAGTAAAGAGATGCAGTTGAAGGTTAGTATCACATATCTTGCTGCAGATTTTGAGCTGATTTTTATCTGGTTGTTTATCAAATATCAAGTACATTGATTCTTTTCAGTTTTATGACGGACCAGTTAATGGATCTGAGAAGATGTTTGACAAAGCGAAAAGTGAAATTCCAGCTGGGTTAAGAACTGAACAAGCCATATCAGAAACAAACTCCAGGTTGACCATAAGGATCTAAAGCAGACTTCGATGGTGTTATTGAAGTTTAATTACACGGAGTTCCTAGATTGATCTGAGCAAGAAGCCATAAATTCTCTCCGAAGCTTTTGTTGACATTGATTTTTTTTTTCTAATTTGGATCTTCAGGAATGCTATACTGGAATCTGATTTCATTGCACGTCTTGTTGAGATTCTGAAGTCCTCTTCACCCAGTTTACAAGAAAAAGCTGCATCTGTGCTCGAGTTTGTTGCACTAGCTGACCAAACGTTGGCCTCTGTTATTTCTGCAGATATTGAATCTGGTCTCAACTCTGTTTTTCAGCAAAAGCTTCTGAAAATTTCAGGTAAGGAATTTCTTACTTGTAATATGCAATACATGAATTGTTACAAGTACATATTCTTTTAATCTCTTGACCAAAAATAATAATGTTTTCTGCTTCAATATGTGTGTACTTGGTTGATTATGTAGGAATGATTAATTTGATGTTAGATATCCTCTCTCTATTTATATTGAAGAATAAAACTCACTACAAAAGTATGGTTATAGTGTCATATGAGCCCAATTCACTAGTCAACTAATACATGTTCCCCAAAAATATTGCTTAAGCATATGCTTACAAGTTCCAAATATGATTTATTCTATTTTTATTGAGTACTTTGGTGAAGGTGGTTGCGAGTAACACTAGTCCATACATGTCTAGTGAATGGAAGTCTTTGTCGAATATTTTCGCAATCAAATTGGCAATTATGTTTAGCCTCAACATGCTCTGTTCTTTTCAACAATGGGTTTTGATTTCTTTGATTCCCAAAACCTTCTCAGTGATATTAGTCACTGTAAGTATCTTGGATATTTAGAGAACCAGCTCAACCGATAGACTTAGCTACTCGGCAAAAGTTGAACGAAACATATTTATTGGGAAAATGATTTCTTGGCTGTTCGTTGATCCCGGGATATATTACCTATGGATCAAATTTTGGCTCATAATTTGTCTTGTCATTGCAGCGGACATGGAATCTGATGTTGAAGAGCAATTTTCAGAAGCATACACAATTGAATTCGAAGAAGCGGGTCGTGCCATATCTGCAGCATCCCGGCTGATGACAAGACTACTCGATAATGAGCAGTTCCGGCACAAAACAGATTCCTCCCATTTCATCGGCTTGCTTCGTGAAATACTCCGGTCGAGGATCCCTCTCTATCACAAAGATTGGGTAGCTGCTTGCCTTGTCAAACTTAATTTTCTCTCTAGTTCCAACACTTCTTCTGATCCAATCAATGTGGAAGTTACACTTTTTGAGACAATTCCGAGGCTTCTGGAACAGATTAAAAATTCGTTTTCTCGAGAAACACAGGAAAATGCTGTAGTGGAACTCAACAGAATAGTGTCTGAAGGAGTGGTGGATTCCAGTGGAGCTATTATTTCTGAGGGAGCGATTTATCCATTGGTGAAGCTGATTGAAGAAGGGAGTGAAAGGGCAGTTGAGGCAAGCTTGGCAATACTGTACAATCTGAGTATGGACAGCGACAACCATTCGGCAATCGTGGTGGCCGGAGCAGTCCCGGCCTTGAGACGAATTATTCTGGCTCAGAGACCGCATTGGGAACGAGCCCTTCGTCTGCTTAGAAATTTGCCAACATGATGAGTTCAACTGTCTGTCAGGAGCAGTGCAGGGCTACAAATCTTGAAATTGCTTCTTTTTAGTTGTAATAGTATATTTGTTGTCTGAACCAGTGTAATATGCATGACATTTTATGTTGAAATCTTCGTGCAGTTATAGAATATCTGATTTCAAAGATGTTGATAAATAAAACAAGTAATTTTTACAAAGTCTCAACGAAACAGAAATTTAACTTGATTCATTGATTATCTATCAATTAAGTAAACTTAGTAGGCATTTGTTTGAAGGTTAAGAAATATATTTTAAGAATTTATATGCTTAGAAATATTATATTTGGAATTATTACATTTGGATATTATAAAAAACTTATTTTATTTGAGAGGCATGCTATGACAAGATATTTGTATACTTCTATATACATACATTTATATCTCAGAACAGTGTTATCTGAACTTGGAAATTGACCTTCATTGAATCTGTAAAGAACAAGTGTGCTAGGCTCACAAGAGTAGGTCATCAAGAAAAGGACTACTGAATGGTAACTTGATAACTCCACTAGCAACTAGTAGTGACATAATCCAAATTGGTAGCATCAATTGGAAAATAAACTTGAGAATTCCTTTGCCTGCAGCAATTTAAATGTTTGAAGAAAACAAGTCATAAGCATTGGTCCACATTAACATTATTTCTATTCTTTTTTTTTTTGCTAAAATTCTTTCTTGTAAAAGTCACTAATAATTGATAACATAACATGATATTACTCTTTTCAAAACCTTAAACTCAGACGAGAAAGCATATGAATGATTATATTTCTAACAAATTTGATAAAATATCAAAAATCAATAGTATACTGAATAGTTTGGTCGAACTTTTTGGATAATTTTATTGATTTGGTAATTAATTTTTACGCGTACAAATAGTATTTTTGTAAAATTAATATTATAAAAAAATGAGAAAGTGAAAATGGAATACCCGATTTTTGAAATCGAGGCTCAGCATTAGTAAGAAGCCACTCGCCAGTTGTTCTGATTTTCTTCTCCACTGGCCCTTCAAATGCTTGGCCCAAGAACAAGTCGAACACTGATTTCCTCACGTCCGAATCTCTGTTCATTCATTATAAACCAAAATTAAGAATGAATGAGTTAAGAAGAAGGGGGAAACGCACTTGCAGTTATCTTCGTGCGAAGATGATATTAAAAACTATTAGATAATTTAGTAATATTGGCTAAATTATCATGTAACAGTTTTCGACTATCAAATTCACATGAAAATACTGCATGTGAGTCTTCACCAAATTGAAGGAAGAAGAAGAAGAGCATGCCCCGCTTGTTCGCCATCTCTAAAGCTTCCAGCACCAACAATGCGTTCAATTTGGATTACAGTGGGTTTTGGTGGTCTTCGAGGCCCAACTTTTCTTCTCTTGGGCGAAGAAGGAGGAGGAGGAGGAATAGGAACATCGTTATTGGGTGAAGAAGCAAGAATTGTTTTGTTTATGGGAATAATATTCGATAAGCAAAGCATCTTCATCATGCATACAATAAAGTAGTGATGTGATGAACGTTGTTCTTCAAATTAGCATATGCATGTTTAGAACTTCAACTTGCAATTTGGATAAGATATAACAAACGGGATTCAAAATATCTGCACCACTTGTCTGTTTTTTTTTTTTTTTTTTTTTTTTAATGCTATCATTTTGTTTGTGACAACTGAGAAATCAAAATGGAAAATTCATTTATAGAGAGACATGTAAATTTTTTTTTTATTGTCCACAACATTTCATCAACTTCTATTTAAGAGTTTGTTACTAACCATTAGCATAAACAAGGTGGTATTCGAACTTGACTAATGAGCTAGTGTATTTATTATTTACAAAATAAATACAATTTATTTTCTGTATCAAAAATGTTAAGACTATAGTTGGTAAAAAAATTTAAATATTAGATAATAAATTATAATTCAAATGACATAATCTCTCTAAATTTACTTAAAAAAATTGTGGGTTCAAATTTTTCTGCCTTTGATAAAAGTTTTTTAAATAATTTATATTTTTATTTTAATAAATATATAATAAGTATATTAAAACTTAAATTTCGTATAATCATTTTAGGTGTATAGAAAAAAATAATTACTAAACTAATTATTTATATAAAATATATATTTAAATATAAAATTCTATTAAAAATAGTTAAATAATTTATATGTTTATACAAAAATACATGATAATTAATTTAATAGTTAATTATATATATATATATATATTATAAAAAAATTAATTAATTAACATTAGTTAATTTTTGTGTGGCCATATTATAAATGGTGATTTACTGACGTGTCAGCTTAGACTAAAACTAAAATTGCTTAAACTAATTATTTAAATAAAAAAATAAATGGTAGAACTCGTTTTATTTGTTATTTCAACATTATTTTATCATCAACACAAGAATTTAACCTTTTCTAGCTGAAAGCACATTTATATTAGCTAGTGAATTCTCATCCACTAATTCTTAAAGGTGTATTCATTATCTAAGCATGCCATTCCCTAGATTTATGTATAGATTTTTTTGTTTTAATTCTTTCTTTTATCCTTATATTGATCTTATGTTGTTTTTATTCTTTCTTTCTTTTCTCTCTTCTCTCTTTTTATCTGTGTATTAGGTTAGAGTTTAGAAAGAGTTGTCTTAATTTACATGTTATTTTTTACACCTCTTTACTATATATCTCTTTTACTATTTTTTTTTAAACAATAGAAGCTTAACACATAAAAGTAAAGTATAAAACAGATAAATACAAAAGCAAATCTAAACACAAAGGTTAACAATTCTATGTTATCTCCGGCATTGCCATCAACAAACAGTAGGATCAATACCAGTCAATTCCTTATAGCTCAAAAACGTCCTGTTTTGTATGACATCAACATTTACCTCTTTTATTGTTGAAAATTCTATTATTGCATTCCAACCAGATGTTTCAAATAACTGCAAAAAACTCAGTCAGCCACCCTTCTACTCCTCTTTTCTATTAGGCGTTCCATTCCAACTCTCAAACAAGACTTTAATGCTTCCTGGGACAGCCCAAGGTCTATGCAACCATCTTAACCAGACGCACCACACTTGCCACGTAAACTCACAGAACACAAACAAATGATGAATACATTCAATCTCCTTTTTACACAAGACACAAATGCTATCATGCTGGTGAATTACGCCTAATCTACTAAACCTTTCTTTAGTATTCACTCTACCCACTAAAACAAACCAACCAAACAGCTCAATCCTAGGTGGAACCAACCCTTTCCAAATCGGACTTGTGAAGCTATAACTCGTAATCTCCTCCGAAAGGGTCTCTAATTGCAACACCTGCAAAAAAGAGTTAGTAGAAAAAATACATTTATTATCAAATTTCCAAACAAGATTATCTTCTCTGTCAGCTGCTAGCTTCACTGGTCTTAACCTATCATGAAGTTAGTGAACTAGTTTCAACTCCCATTGAAACAACTCTCTCCTCTAATGAAAATTTCAAATCCACTCTAACCCATCCCATAACCCACAATCCCCCTATCACATATCCTTGTTGGTTTGAAACAGAGAAGAGTCTTAGAAAACTCGCTTTCAGATGACCACCCTGGACCCAGTTATCTTCCCAAAATAGTGTCCTTCGTCTATTACCAACTTCCATTGTCAGTCCACTAATAATTTTTTTCTTTTACCAGCTGTGCTTTTATATTCAACTGACAGATGTCTTTCCAGGGGCCACCCTTTACCGGTAGAGTCTAACTAGGAAGCATAACCTTAGGATTCAAATTGTTACACAAACAGACAGTCTTCTTCCATAACAGACAATCTTCATTGAAAAACCGCCACCATCACTTAAACAACAGTGCTGTGTTCCTGAGCACCGCATCCCCGACCCCCAACCCTCCAGCCTTTTGAGGTGCTTGAACCACTTCCCACTTCACTAGAGGTATACCATTGTTACCATCCTCCTTACACCACAAGAATCTCCTTTGTAAGGCAACTAACATGTCAGCAACCACTTTCGACATCTTGTATAGGCTAAGGTAATATACCGGCAGGCTATTCAACACTAATTTAATAAGAACTAGCTTGCTTGCTTTGTTTAAAACCTTTGCTTTCCATAAGCTGAGCTTCTCTTCCACCTTATCTATGACCGGTTTCCAAGTCTTCACCAAACGCGGGTTCGCTCCTAGAGAAATCCCAAGATATCTAACAGGTAGAACAACTTGCTTGCACTCTAGGAGGCCACACACATGCTCTACCCACTCCTGCTCACAGTTAACTGAGATCAGATTCGACTTATCAAAGTTTATGCTCAAACCCGACATCAGCTCAAAACAGCGCAATAACCTCTTATAATTCACAATTGTCTCTGTCTCCGGAGGGCAAAACAAGATAGTGTCATCTGCAAATTAGAGATGTGACAGTTCAATATGATCTCTCCCGACCAGTAACGGAGTAATACGCTCATTCCTTATAGCTTCTCCCAACATCCTATGCAACACATCCACCACAAGAACAAACAGAAGAGGAGACAATGGATCTCCTTGTCTTAGGCCCCTCTCCATCTTAAACGGCTTGGATGGTGATCCATTCACTATTACTAACATAGTGGCTGTACCCACACATCCAAGCCAAAACCTTAGAAATCACCTTATAGACACACCCCACCATACTAATCGGCCGAAAGTCCTTGATCTCATTGGCACCCACAAATTTCGGAGCTAGCGTCACCTACGTGACATTCGCATCAGTTGGTAGCTTCGCACTTTGGAAGAACCCCATCACTGCTGCAGTGAACTCCTGACCAATCTCTCCCAACATTGTTTGATGAAGTTCAAATTGAACCCGTCGCTACCTGGGGCTTTAGAAGATTCACAGTCCGAAACTGCCTCCCTAATTTTCTCCACCGACGGCATAACTTCCAAGGCCTCAGCCTCAGCTCCATCAATCTGCCTCACCAAACCCTCCCGAAACCCAATTCTCAGAACATATTCTTGCCGATACAAGTCCTTATAGAACCCTCTAACTGCAACCTTTATCCTAGATTGATTTCGCACAATCCGGCCATGAATCCTTAGAGCGTCGATCCTGTTATTCCTTCTTCTTGCCGAGGCGATGTTATGGAAGTATCTAGTATTCCTATCCATGTTCCTAGCATGCTGCGACCTAGACATCTGCTTCCAGTGAATCTCCTTCCGAACATACCACTTCTCACAAAAGCTCACCAACGCCTTCCTTCTAACTTCTGTCGTTCCATCATAAGTGCCATCACTCACCTGGTTATCAATCCTCTTAATCTCCTCCTCCAGCAACAGTAATCTCCTATCCATGTCTCCAAAGTTATCCTTGTGTCATTTTCACAAAGGTACCGTCAAGGCCTTTAGCTTACAAGTAAATTAAGCATCCCTCAAATTTCTCCATTCATTTTTAACCATCCTCTGAAAATCCTCATGCGTAAATCAGGAATCCAGACGTCTGAAAGGTCGGGATCCCCTACTAACTCTTGAAACTTCCACAATCAACGGGCAGTGATCTGACAAACCTCTTGGTCTATCTTTAATTCGAACGACCCCTAAACCACGTGAACTTTCTATCATTAAGAGGTAAGTTCACCAACTGCATATCATGTACCCAATCCCTAAACTCTTCCGCTGACGCCAGCAGATTACTCGCCCATTTGCGTTCTTCGATCTGTAATATCTCATTAAAGTCCCCAAACAAGCAGAAAGGGACCTAATACAGACCCACAAAATAGCTCAACTCCTCCCGTACCACCCGCTTTTCTTCCCTCCCAAATGCCCCGTACTCCAAACAATACGCACAATTAAAATTATTTTTCGTCAACACACCTTCAACTCACAACCATCTCTCCCCTTTATAACAACTGGTAGATTTAAATATCGCATCGTCTCACATTAAAAGCAAGCCTCCCGAAGCTCCTTTAGACTCCACATACTCCCACCCCACTACCCCAAATTTGAGCACATCAAACTTAGAGATCACCTCCCTTTTTGTTTCAATCAAGCCTAACATGTTTAGTTTATAATTTCTCTTCAAATATTTCACCATGCTCAATTTACCACCCCCCTCAACTCCCGAATATTCCAGCAACTCAAAATCATTTACACAAATTTTTACTCACCTTACTGTGATTTTTAGGACGACTCCTTTACACTTTTTTTATGTTTTGCCATCTTTTTCGTCACTGCTAATTTTTCATTCTGAGCTTGCAAAATTGTCATGATATCTTCTTCTTCTTCATATAGAACAATATCTGACTCTATTACCAAAGCCCAAATTTTCTCATTTTCCTTCATCTGTTCTTCTTTTGTTAATCTGTCATCTGTCCCATTCCCACTGTCTGTCCTTCTTATTCTTCGATTTGATGATAATGGCGACTATGAAGATTTTGGATTAGATATTGGATGTTAGTAGGTATAGATAAATTTAGGGTTTATACGGTGTATTTTGAATGTTCGATTTTAAATATCTATTAGCTGTTTTCTTTCTTTTTTTTCTCCCAAATTAAAAAGTTTAACTATTTCAAAAATTTAAGTTTTTCAGTTGTATCCTGTTAGATATCCCCTCCCCATTTTCTTTTATCTTGTGTGTATCTTTATTGAAATATGATATATTTTTTATTGAAAATATAATTATATAAGAAGCCTACTAAAATGAGAATTAGTTGAAGAATCTTCACTTAACAAACAAATTGTTACACCTTATATACTATGTACTCTTTGTGTACTCTCACTAAAAAAATTATAATAAAAAATCCTCTTCGAATGAAAAATTCTTTTAAAAAATATTTGTTGAATTATTACATTATGATAGTCAAGGATGTTCATCCCAATAAACTGAACTTCACAAATCAGCTTCCTTGTTTCAGTCATTAGGGTGTAATCCTTAGACTCAAGAGGAGACAAGTAAATTGAAATATTAATCAAAATATCTTAATGTTTTCGTTGTATCTGAAATCTCCATCTTCGTCTACATTCTGCTTCTCTTTATTTATCTTCTCGGTCCTTACTTTTTTATTATCTAGAGAATCATATATTCATTGGGAGACTTCCTCTTGTTTCCGCTGGCCGTCTTATTTTTTAGACCAAAAATTTCATCATCCAGAATTAGTTGAAGAATCCTAAAACGGAAATTAGTTAAAGAATTCTCACTTAACAAACAAATTATTATACCTTATATATTATGTATTTTTTATGTACTCTCACTAAAAAATTACAAGAAAAAAATCTTCTTGAAATGCAAATTTTTTAAAATATTTGTTGAATTATTACACCTTATATACTATATACTCTTTACATACATTTACTATAAAAATTACAATGATAAACCTATTATTAATAAAAAAATAATCTAAATAACAGATAACATTGTCAAAAAGCGAAGAACAGATCCAAAACCAAATCAACATAATATGAGAAATTGTCACAAAGAAGAGTGAAATCCTTAATTAACTGGATTTGGTGGCAATAGCCAGAACTGAAAATTCAAAAAACAAAAAAGAGAAATAGAAAAGAAAGCTCAAGTGAATAAAAGAGAAATAAAATTGAGATTTAAGCCGAAATGAGAAGAAGAGAAGAAGATGAAAATTTACGAAGAAATAGGAATCTAGAAGAGTTTTGAGCGACTGTGTGCGAATTCAAATTAAGTGTAATCCTTAAGGGTAAATTATATATGCGCTGAGTGTTTAAATTTAAGTATAATTCTGTTGGATGAAACGGAAATAAAAGTCTAATATCTATAATCTATAATAATATATAAGTGAGTTCTATGGTGTAAAAAAAGAAAAATTTTCTACACTTATAAATATGTGTTGGTTGATTGAAGAGTTGACAAGTGTTTAGAGAAAGAGACAAAATTTGTGCTCTTTATAGAAATATTATTGA
This sequence comes from Arachis hypogaea, assembly GCF_003086295.3. NCBI lineage: Eukaryota > Viridiplantae > Streptophyta > Magnoliopsida > Fabales > Fabaceae > Arachis > Arachis hypogaea. Next base: position 114,459,392 of record NC_092045.1, read on the forward strand.
AAAATATCTTTTTTAGCATAGAGTTTAGGTGAGTAATTATTTTTATTATGGCTAATTATGTTAACATAATAATAGACCTCATTATAAATTGGATTTTTTTTAATTATTGTTCCAAAAATAACGACTTAGTAGCTGTGATTTATTATACTAAAAAAATTACAAATTGTCAAACCAATAAAAGAACTACATGTATCAAGTATTAACCATTTAATCCAAATTTATTTTTTATTTACAAAATATATAGTAAATTAGTTTATATGGCAATATTGTTTAAAAATAAACGGTTGTATGGTATATCTAATAAAAAAACTTGTATCATATGTTTTATATTATTAAATTGTCTTAGAAGTATGTTTACCGTCACAAAATTTAAAAATTATAAATAATAATATAATAAGTGATATTTTTATTGTTAATTATTAATTTAATTAAATATATTTAGTGAATTTAGATGCTAGTAAAAATTAGTGTAATTTATTTTATTTTAATAATAAAAAGATCATTCAGTATGCATTGCTCGTAATGTAAAAAAAATTAGTTACAAATAGATATTGTTAGTGTACAAGATGTCTGTGGTACGGGTTGAGAGGAGGATCGGGAACCTGCGGGTCGAGGCGGATGTCGGACTATTCGAGTAGAGCGGCGGCAGGGGGAGGTACCTACAAAGACACTCCGACGCTCAAGTCAGAATGGATCCAAGAGGTATAAGGTGAATGGAATGAATGAATACCTGGAGAGACCTGGGTCCTCTATTTATAGGTGATGGTGAATGTCTTTATCTTATCTTAGTTGGCTAAGATAAGGGACACGTTTAAATTCGAAAGTTGGTTAGGGGTTCTAGTGGGCCGGTTCCGGGCCTTCTGGAAGGGAGGAGCGGGTCCGACCCGGGTAACCGGTTCAGGGACCGTTCCGGGTGTAGGATCCGTGGGCTGGATTCGTAACAGTTGCCCCCGCAGCGGGAGAGCGAGCAAGGTCGGTCTGTCGCTGGGAGATATTGTTTTAATCGTGGAACTGGGTCGTTTATTTTCTTCTCGGGTAGCCGCTTGTTTCTTCCGAGGTGAGGTCGGAGTCTCGGTTTCGTGTTGTGGAAGATTCGTCTGACCGCTTAGGTCTGACGTGACCCTTCCGTGTCTACTCCGCCTGTTGCGTTCTTCGAGGCGTGATTTTATGAGTTACTTTTTTTGAGGGGGGCATTTATTGCGTAGGGGTGTTTCCCTCTTTTGTCCTTGCGTTTGCGTTGCTTCCCATGGGTGTTTGTGTCATTTTGTTTTTTCAAAAACCGTTTTGGTTTTCCTTCTTCAGTTCCCTCGTTTGTTTTATTTTTCCATTGCTTTTTGTTCTCCAAAAGAGCGCTTTCTACTTTCCTTTCGCACTTTGTGGTTTCTGTTGATCTTCTGCCGCGGCATTTGTTTCTTGGATTTTATTTCCTTCGAATTATCAGGTTAGTATCTGTTTCTTTTTGCTTCTTCTGTTTTACCTTCCGTTGCCTTTGTGTTGTGTTTTGCTAGGTGTAGGTTTACAATAGTTTTGGGGTGTATGATGGTATTGTATGGTGGTAGATGGTTCTGTTGGGTTCCATAAGGGGGGTGAGTGCCACCGTATAGTTGGTGGTGTATGATGGTGGTGTTTGTTTTTAGTTTCATCCGCCGTTTTCTACCGTGCATTTTGGCTGACGGTGGTGTTCATCGATATTTTAGGTATGGCTCGTCGACGGACGGAGGGTGTGAGGGCTCTGGTGGCCCCGACGGGGTGTCCCTGGTCTTTTCTCTTGGGTCACTAGTGATGTCTGGGGGACGCCGTCGCGGATGACGAAGGCGGACCTCCAACGGCTCCGTGATGAGGGGGCTGTTTGTGGAGGTGGCGATGTTGATCGCCAATATGAGCTTTCCCTTCCTGGGGTTGACGAGAGGGTTTGCTATACCAATCTCGACTCCCCGACTGTGCTGGATTGGATGTGGGTGTATGAGGCAATGTTCACCCGGCTTGGTGTTCGGCTTCCCTTTTTTCCGTTCGTCCAGCAGTTATTGAACCGGTGTTCCGTGGCACCGTCCCAGCTACATCCGAATAGCTGGGCGGCGATACGGTCTTTCGAGCTTGTCTGTGATTTTTTGGAGCTTCTTGCTTCGGTAAACGTTTTTCTTTTCCTCTTCTTGTGTACTCTTCCGACTAAGGAGGGAAAGCACAAGAAGGGGTATGTGTCTTTCAGAGCTCAGCCTCATCGTCAGATTTTTGGCTTGTACAAAGATTGAGACTTTTCGAGGTTGAGACTTCACTTCTTTCCCAGTTGGCGGAGGAGCGTAAGCGGGCCTCTGATGCGGGTTCCCAGACAGCTGTGCTTCTCAGTGAAGTGGAGACCTTGAAGGCCGAGGTTGCTGCCTTGAAGAAGGAGAAGACGGAGCTGCTGACTGATGCGAAGGATGGGATCGTGGCTACTGAGGAGACGATGAGGGCTCAGGCTTTGGTGCTGGCTCCGGGCGTGGACGTGTCCGTGATGGGGGCCTTCAAGACTGTTCGTGACGGCCAGATCGTTGACCTCGAGTAGTTTCTATCTTTGTCTTTTTTGGGTTTTTTCTTAGATCTGTGTTTTGGATGGTCGTGGGCCGTGTATTTGGGATTTTTGGAACACTGTTTTTTCGTTTATAATTGAATGTTTTGGCCGTCGGGCCTTTTTTGTATGTTTCGTTTGTTAGATTGTTTTTTTTTGGGCCGTCCGGGCCTATGTTCGTTTTTAAGCTATTCCGTTTGTATTCTATTTGTTTCTTCGAACCGTTGGTTGGTCGGGTTTGGCTTGTGGATATCCGTGTGTTTGGGCCTGGGGGGTGATCAGTCCCCCGGTTGTGGCCGTGTTTTTTGCGCCGTATTTGGGACACTTATCGAAATGGAACTAGCTGTTTTAATGGAATTTTTATTGAAGGTTGGGCCTCGTTAAAACCCTCCGTTTGTGGCGGGAAAGAGTACCCGAAATTGGAACTTAGATGAAAATATTCAAAGACTTTAGGAATCGTAAACCGGGAGGATAAGTACTAAAAACATAAAATAAAGGACAAAAGAAAAAATGAAGATAAAGGGGCGACCTATTTAGGTCGGTCTAAGCGTAATATCGTCGCAAGTTGGCGGCGTTCCAGGTCCTCGGGACTTCGTCGCCGTTGAGCCGTTCGAGTTTATATGCTCCTTTTTCGATTACAACCTTGATTCTGTATGGTCCTTCCCAGTTAGGGGTGAGCTTCCCTTCTCCTGGGGTCGGGGGACCGATATCGTTTCGTCGTAGGACGAGGTCGTTGGCCGCGAATTCTCGTCGAACGACGCCGTGATTGTATCTTAGGCTGATTCTTTGTTTGAGTGCTAGCTCTTTGATCTGAGCTATGCTTCTTTCTTCATCAATGAGGTCTCGTTCTGCTTCTTCGTCGTTACCTCCGATCGTTTTCCTGGGGCTGGGGTCTCCAATTTCTACTGGGATGACTGCTTCTACGCCGTATGTTAATCGGAAAGGCGTTTCCCCCGTGGTCGTTTGGGGTGTTGTTCGGTATGACCATAGAACCGATCCTAATTTGTCTGCCCACAGTCCTTTGGCTTCGTCGAGCCGTTTCTTGAGTCCTTTAACAATTATTTTGTTTGCGGATTCCACCTGTCTTATTGTTTGGGGGTGTTCTACTGAGCTGAAGCGATGGGATATGTGTAATCCTTCTAAGAACTCTCTGAATTTTTTGTCGGTAAACTGGGTTCCGTTGTCCGAGATAACGACCTCGGGGATTCCGAATCGGGTGATGATCTTCCGCCAAACGAATTTCTGGCACTGGGTCGCTGTTATGGAGGCCAGAGGTTTGGCCTCGATCCATTTGGTATAGTAATCTATGGCGACAATGAGATATCTGAGTTGGCCGGATGCTGTAGGGAAGGGCCCGACGAGGTCGATCCCCCACGTACCGAACGGCCATTCTGCCGATATGGTGCTGAGTTGGTGTGGGGCGGCTTGGTGGATATTGGCGTGTCTTTGGCATTTGTCACAGCTTTTTAATAATTGTATGGAGTCTCGAATGATTGTGGGCCAGAAGTAGCCAGCTCTGATGATTTTTTGGGCTAATGTTTTGCCTCCGACGTGGTGACCGCAGCAGCCCTCGTGGATTTCGCGGAGTATGTACTCCGTGTCCCCGGGTTTGACACATTTGAGTAGGGGTTGCGAGAATCCACGTTTGTATAGTTGTTCTGCTATGATGGTATAGTTGGCGGCTTCCCTTTTTATTCGCTTTCCCTATTTCGGGTCTGGCGGCAAGGTTCCGTCGAGGAGGTACTGTAGGATAGGGTACGTCCAGGACTCCCGGTTCGAGGACGTCAGATGAGCGTTGATTGTTGTTGACACAGAAGGTGACCTAACGACCTCCTGGATTAGTGATTTGTTACCGTGTCCCGGTTTGGTACTGGCTAGCTTGGAAAGTAGGTCTGCCCTGGCGTTTTGTTCCCTGGGAACATGTTGTATGGTAATGCTTTCGAACCCTTCTTTCAGTTTGTTTACCTTGGAGAGGTATTGTTGGAGCAGGGGATCTCGTGCCTGGTAGTTTCCGTTGATTTGGAAACTGACTACCTGGGAATCGGTATTTACCTCTAGGGTCTTTGCACCGACTTCCCGGGCTAGGGTCAGGCCTGCTAAGAGGGCCTCGTATTCTGCTTGGTTATTTGATACTGGAAATTCGTATCGTACTGACTGTTCAATTGTGATCCCGTTTTGGTTTTCGAGTATGATTCCGGCGCCTCCGTGAGTGGAGTTTGACTAGCCGTCGACGTGCAGTTTCCATGGTTCGGGGGTGGGCTTTCCCGGAGTCATTTCGGCGATGAAATCGGTCAAGACTTGTGCTTTGATAGCGTTCCGGGGTTCGAACTTGATCTGGGATTGGGATAACTCGATGGACCATGCTAGCATTCTTCCTGCTAGGTCGGGTTTCTGTAATACTTGCTTGACCGCCTGGTCGGTTCGGACCGTCACGGGGTGAGCTTGGAAGTATTGTCGCAGGCGCCGGGAGGCTGTAAGGAGTGCGAAAGCTAGCTTTTCTAAGCGTGAATAGCGAGCTTCTGCATCCTGTAAGACTTTTCTTATGAAGTATACGGGTTTTTGCTCCCATTTCTCGTCTTCACGGATGAGAGCTGCTGCGAGTGCCTCTTCCGTTATGGAGAGGTACAGGTAAAGTGTTTCCCTTGTTTGGGGTTTGGCGAGGATTGGTGGTTCCGCTAGGACCTTCTTGAAGTGTTGGAATGCTTCTTCGCACTCCGTCTCCCATTTAAAAGGGGCTCCTTTTTTCATTAGTTTGAAGAAAGGGATCGCTTTTTGAGCCGATGCCCCGAGAAAGCATGATAACGCGGTCAGTCGGCCGGTGAGCTTTTGGATGTCTTTAAGGTTTTTGGGGCTTGTCATCTCGAGGACGGCACGACATTTCTCCGGGTTTGCTTCAACTCCGCGTTGCGTAATCATGAAGCCGAGGAACTTCCCTGCCTCCATTCCGAATGCGTATTTTGCCGGGTTGAGCCGCATTTGGTGCTTTCGTAGGGTGTTCATTATGACCTTGAGGTCGTTGGTTAGTTGTTCGCCGGATTCAGTCTTGACGAGCATATCGTCAATGTAGACTTCTAACTTGTTTCCGGACAAGTCTCGAAATATCTTGTTAACAAGTCTTTGATAGGTGGCTCCAGCATTTTTCAAGCCGAAGGGCATCACTGTGTAGCAGTATGTTCCGTCCGGGGTGATGAACGCTGTTTTTTCCTCGTCTGGTCGGTGCATCGGGATCTGGTTGTAGCCGAAATATGCGTCCATGAAGCTGAGGTATCGGTGGCCGGATGTTGCGTCTACTAGTCCGTCGATGTTTGGTAGGGGGAAGGCGTCCTTCGGGCAAGCTTTGTTGAGGTCCGTGTAGTCGACGCACATTTGCCATTTCCCGTTAGATTTCCTTACTAGTACGACGTTGGCTAGCCAGGTCGTGTAGGGGAGTTCCCGGATGAAGTTGGCTTTGAGTAGGGCTTTGACTTGTTTTTTGACTTCGCCGGCTCGGTCTGGTGACATTTTTCGTCTCCTTTGTGCCACTGGCTTAGCTTGGGGGTCCACGGCTAGATGGTGGGACATTAGGTCGGGGTTTATTCCTGGCATATCGGCTGGTGTAAATGCGAACAAGTCTCTGTTCTGTTTCAGGAGTTGGGAGAGTTCTTCTTTAAGATCGTATGGGAGGTTTCTATTAATGAAGGTGTATTCCTCTTTGGTTGGCCCTATTTGTAGCTTTTCCATGTCTCCTTCTGGTTCTGGCCTAGGTTGGCCGTCTTGTCGCGCATCTAGGTCGGCTAGAAATATTCCGGCCGCATCCCGGGATTTTTTCCTTAGGGCTAGGCTGGTGTTGTCGCATTCGGCTGCGACCTCTCGGTCTCCGCGGATGGTACCGATGGAGCCGTCGTCGGTTCTGAACTTCATGAGGAGGTATTTGGTAAAGATGACTGCAGAGAAGTCATTGATTGTTTTTCTTCCGAGAATCACGTTATAGGCTGTGGAGTCTTTTAGGACTACGAATTCAGATAGGATTGTCTTTTTCTAATTGCTTGTTCCTATGGTGATGGGGAGGGTAATTGAGCCATCTGGTTTGAGAAAGTTGTCCCCGAGTCCGGTGACGCCGTGGCGGTGTGTTTGGAGGTTGTCGTTGCGGAGTCCGAGCTTGTCGAAGGCTCCTCGGAAAAGGATGTTGGAGTCTGCGCCGGTGTCTACCAGTATCCTTCGTACTAGTCCTATTCCGATTCTGGCTGAGATGACGAAGGGGGCATCTTCGGCTGAGGTGCCGTGTTGGCAGTCCTCTGGCAAGAACGTTATCGTATTGTCGGCCACGGCGATTGGGGCTTGGTTTCTGACAGCCATTACCTTGAGATCTTTTTTCATTGTTAGTTTTGACTTGCTCGACACGTCCTTGCCTGTGATGATGTTCACTATGATGGTCGGGTCTTCCTCCGGGCTCTCCCTGGGGGGTTGCTTTTGAGTTCTCGGGTTACGCCCTTCTCTTTCCGGCGACTTGTCTCTCTCCGCGCGTCTCGGTTCTCTGATGATTTTGGCAAATTCCGGGAGTTTGCCGTCTCGTATGGCCTGTTCCAGAGCATCTTTGAGGTCGAAACAATCTTGTGTTTTGTGGCCGTAACCTCGGTGGTAGTCACAGTAGAGGGTTTTGTTGCCTCCTGTCCTTTCTTTGAGTTGTCGGGCTCTTGGAATGATGCCTCGATCTGCTATTTGATGGTATATCTACGTAATTGGTGCTGTTAGGGGCGTGTAGTTAGAGAATTTGCCTATTCTTGGTGGCCGGTTGGTCGGCCTGGGGTGGTCCCGTTGATTCTCTTTGGGTGTCGAGTTATGACGGGGAGCCGAATTGCCGTGTTGGGTGTTGGCGTGCTGCCGCTTGTTGGCGGCGACGACCTGGCTGACTTCTTCGTCGTTGATGTAGTCTTTGGCGACGTTCTGGATTTTGTGCATGGTCCATACTGGTTTAGTGGTGAGGTGCTTGCGAAAATCTTCATTCATGAGCCCGTTAGTCAGGCAAAGGCTTGCAACGGAATCCGTGAGTCCGTCGACCATTAGGCATTCGTCATTGAAGCGGTCGAGGTATTTCCTTGTGGATTCTTCTTGCTTTTGTGTGACCCCTAATAAGCTGATGGGGTGTTTGGCTTTGGTGATTCTGGTCGTGAACTGGGCCATGAATTTTCGTGCTATGTCGTGGAAGCTGGCTATGGATCCGTTCGGGAGGGCATTGAACCATTTGATCGCCGGTCCGGCAAGGGTTACCGGGAAGGCTCTGCACCGGACTGCGTCGGCCGCTCCTTCTAGGTTCATTCTGGCCTCGAAGGCCGTTAGATGTTCCTGAGGGTCCTTGGTTCCATCATACTTCATGTCGGTAGGTTTGTCGAAACCTTTGGGAAGTTTCGCTCTTAAGATTTTTTCTGTGAAGGGTGTAGCTCCCATTATGGTGTAGTCGTTTCTCGTGTGTTTGGTGTTTCGGTATCTTCGATCCTCGTCCGAATCGTGTTGACGACTTAGATCACGGGAAGCGCTGCAGTGGTGTTTCTTGTTGTAAAGCTGTTCCGGCGATTTCTCGTGTCGATGGTCGCATGAGACACCGCGACCGTCTCTCCTATCGTGTTGTCGGGTTGGCGACCTGCCGCGGTGGGATCTTGACCTGGAAGTCGCCTGGCTTCTGTGTTCGTTGTTGTGTTTTTCTCTGTTGGTCAGTTTACCTTCAAGTTCCTGGACTCGGAGGCAGAGATCCTGGATGATCTGTGCCGCTTTGTCCCTGGCTTTCTCAGGATGTCGCGGGTCCGTGACGACGTGTTCGTTCGTGTGGTGGATAGTACTTGCTATTCTTGCTTGGTTTGTGACTTCCTGGTGTTCTGAGGTCGGACGACGTGGTTGGGAGTCATCCTGGCTTGAAGGGTTTTCCTCCAGGACGCCCTCCATCCGGTTTGACTGTCGCAAGTCCCCACAGACGGCGCCAATGTAGAAGATGTCTCTGGTACGGGTTGAGAGGAGGATCGGGAACCTGCGGGTCGAGGCGGATGTCGGACTATTCGAGTAGAGCAGCGGCGGGGGGAGGTACCTGCAAAGACACTCCGACGCTCAAGTCAGAATGGATCCAAGAGGTATAAGGTGAATGGAATGAATGAATACCTGGAGGGACCTGGGTCCTCTATTTATAGGTGATGGTGAATGTCTTTATCTTATCTTATTTGGCTAAGATAAGGGACACGTTTAAATTCGAAAGTTGGTTAGGGGTTCTAGTGGGTCGGTTCCGAGTCTTCTGGAAGGGAGGACCGGGTCCGACCCGAGTAACCGGGTTCGGGGACCGTTCCGGGTGTAGGATCCGTGGGCTGGATCTGTAACAGTTAGTATGACTAATTATGTAATATGTAAACCGTAGTTTTGGAATACATTACAATTGTATTTTGGCTTACAATATAATATAATGAATATGTCTTTTATTTGGGGTTTATTTACTCTATTGATCTCTATAATTTTACGAAATTTTTAATTAGGTCTATATATATATATATATATATATATATATATATATATATATATTTTAATTGAGTCTTTACTTTAATTTTTTTTAATTGAATTCTTATATTTTATTTTTCTTTTTATTGGATTCTTACACTAAATTTTTTTTTAGTTGGGTCCCTATACAATTAAATCAATTACTATTAAGAAAAATCTAATTAAAAAAAATTGGTGCAGAGAGCAAATTAAAAAAAGTATAAAAACTTAATTAAAAATTTTACAAAACTATAGAAATCAACAAAATAATTAAACCTTTATTTAAATTTAACAAAATTTACTATAATTGTAATAACAATAATAAATATGGATTAAAAATAAAAATAATAAGTTAGTTTATTAAAATATTAAGATGATTCAAAGTTCAAACAAAATAAAATATATAAACTGAAACCTTTTTTTGTAGTTGTTAAAGATTGATAAAAAAAAATAATTTTGTAGTGAGGTTTATCATCATCTTATTAAATTTAATTTTAATTAGTATAATTAGTCAATCAAAATTTTGAATTAACTACTTGCAGAAAAAACAAGGCCTTGTACTTCTCCTGCAAAGGCCTTGTACTTCTCCTGCAAAGAGTTCAGATTTTGTCTCCCTTTAAACACTTGTCAAACTCTCGAATAAACTAACACATATCTATAGATGTAGAAACTCTCTTCTTTCTATACTATAAAACTCATCTAATATATAAAGTGAATAGAAGAGTTTGGTATTCAATTCTATTTTTCTATTTTACTCTTTATAAATTAAAACTAAGGTATTGTTTGTTTCGAATGAAAACCAACAGAAAGAAAATAAAAGGAAGGAAGTGGGAGGAAAAATATGTATTTTTCCTTGCTTGTTTGGAATGAAATTTTTAATGGAAAACTAAAATAGTTTAGAATTCAGAGTAGGTCCCACTCAAATTTTTTCACTCCCACTATGGACGGAAAACAGAAAGGAAAAGAAAACCCAAAAGCATTATCTCATATTTGAGCTTTCATCAAAAAAACGGAGAACAAAAAATAGAAGAGTTCTTCTGCAAAAATGGCGAACTTGAACATCACATAGAAGCGTTCAGGTTCTACTTCCACCACAGAATCAAAGCGTATTTCTTCTTCAATCTTGCTGTTACAATCAACATTGCACTACAATCATTCTCAGTCTAAGTTTACACAAACAGGTTAGGGTTTTACGATCTCTGATGTGAAAAAGTTGTAATTTTTTTTTCGTTTCATATGTGAAACTACTTCTACATGTATGAAATCTATGGTAGTTCTTGAAATTTTTTCTTCTTTAATTTGTATTGATAGCATTGTTGTCTCTATCTTTTTAGTTTATTCCTTCTTTTCTGCATTGAGCTACCAGCCTTGTGATTTGAGCGCTATATTTTGTTTTGTTATGTCATAACTAAGAAATCAGAAGTTGTGATACTAAGAAATCCAAAACTTTTTAAATCTGTTGGTTATAAATAAAATGTTAGGGTTTTAGCTATTTCAGATATGGGTATTTAATCTTTTGCATATACACATTGGGTATTCTGTTGTTGTTAATGTTATATGTTAAGTTTTGGCTTTTGTACTCGAAAAATAGTATTGCAGGATCCAAATCTAAAATTCATTACGAATGTAGAAAAAAAATTGCTTTTCATTCATTGTTTTCTTTAAACATGGTTTGATTATTCTTGTAGTTTGGACATGTAATATACGTTAGTGATGAAGATTGGAAGTTATTTTACTGCATAATATTAATTGTAAGTATGGCATGGAAAATATTTTCTTTGATAATTTTCCATTATTCCAAATATGGAATCCTATTACAGTTGAAAATCAAGAACATAGATTAACTGTTTTCATAGGTAACCAGGGACTTATATATACTGTTGAGAGTCAAAAATATTTATTAACTGTTCTAAAAAAAAATTGGAAGAGGGATAAGCAACTTTGTAACAATCATATTTTATAAACTGTACTTTAATTATATAACTCCTTCATTAACCTACGCTGGAGTTATGCAACTGCTAACACAGTAAACTCCTCCACTTGCCTACGTTATAATAAAAAATAAAAATGAAAAATTCAATAAATAAAAAATTAATAATAATAATGTTGGTATTTAATACTCTCATATTTTGTAACAAAATTAATCAAATTAATATTCAATGTTTATTATATATTTGAGTATTAACGTTTAATTTTAGATAAAAAAATTATATATACACCGATGTATTGCTTAATCAAACAATACATTAAACAATATAAGAATTATAAGGTTAACAATATAAAATGTTAAAATTAAAGTTTGGTGTCTAATTTTTTCGGACATCATTCATCCTAAATAATAATATTTTTTTAATATTCTATCTCCATTATACAATATAATATATAATGTAATATATAATATTTATATATTTATATTTATTTAACAAACAAGATTATGAACTCAATTATAAATATTTAAAAAAATAAAATAAAAAACATATTTATAAGACTAATAATAACAAATATATATATATATATATATATATATATATATATATATATATATATATATCATTATAAATTTGAGTGAATAGATATATTTTATAGAGTAACAACTATGAAATAAAAATAAATTTATTACTCTAACTTATGAAAAAAATTAATGAATACTCTTTAAGTCATGCTTTTATTTATTATACATTTATTATGAAAAAATGTATTTATACTTTAAACTAATGTAGAGTTTGAGTTAAAGAATTAGAAATTAAAGAATATGCATTTGCATTCTTATATTAAAAAATAAATGAAATCCCTTCATATACAAATACTATTTTATATAAGATAATTATAGAAATCTCTCAATTACTCCCAATTCAATCCGTTGATCCAGCATAACACACAAAACTTGATAAGATATTAAACGGTAATTTTAAATTAAAATTGATCAAAATAATTTTATAATCAAAATAAAATATATATATTAAAATAATAAATCAATATAATATAATAATTTTTAATATACTTTAATTTAATTTTTTTATTTTTTATTTTTATTTATGTTCGCATATTTTAGAGTTTTGATAATGATAAATATTTTTTAAAATTTAAAAATAAAATCAGGATATATTTCACTTCAATACAAATACAACGGTTAAAAAAGAATACAAAGATATTCATATTTTATTTAATGAATTTAAAAATGCACGGCATAAATAAGATTAATTCTTTTTCTTATAAAATTTTTGTCCAATAAAAAAATTAACCAATGATAAAATTTGATAATGGTAAAATGTATTTTAATTTTTAAAAAAATGTAAATACTATATTAAATATTACAAATTAATGGATAAACAACTTTTAAATTTTCGAATTAAAGACATTTGTCGAATAACCAATTCAAGTACTAACTATTAAAAAATGTTACTATATTAACCCAAAACAATAATCATGAAACACCTAGCAAAATTTATTACTAAAAAAATATATCTTAATTTTATAATATTAAATAGATAATAAATACTTGATAAGATAAAGAGATAGCAACATAAAGTCGTAAACACAAAAAACAAAGATAAATTACAGTATAATAAATAAACTATTTTATAAAAATATTTTTGCATTCTTAATTAATAAAATATTTACCATATTATCAATTTATGGTAACAAATTAAAAAAATAAATTAAAATATGTCACATATTAATGGACGAAATTTAAATTTGTGAAAAAAATAAAATACAATAGAAGCATAGAAAAAATAATTTGTTTTATAATAAAGATCTATTATATTGAATGCACTAAAATTACACAAAATTAAAATAATTAAAATCACTGAATATTTTGTTTTACGCAATCAAAGTTAATTTTTATTATGATAACTAATAATTCTCTCACGAGTTTAAATAATGCTTATTATCTGTGTTGCTCTTTATAAATATAGGTATGAAAATATATGGTAATGGAGCTGGTCCAAATAACATATCCCTACCTGGTTAGTATCCTATATGCTTAAAACACATAAAAACGTCGATATAAATTAATTTACTTATACATTAAATCTTCTTAACATAGAAGATTAACAAAATTAACTAACTTAATTTACACTATTTATTTTATTGCTGAGCATTAATTTTTTATTTTTTCAAAAAAATATACAACATATAAAGTTTGTATTTTTTTTATAAGTGTAGGTAGACCATTGCTGTTACTCATTCAATGCCTCAACCAAATTCTTATCATAAACCAACCTCAAACAATGCTAGAAGCCATGCAAATATGAATGGTCGATACTCTATTTATATCTCTAATATTTTATCATCATCATATAATATTCATTTAAAATATTTTTTGTATCGAATAAATATAAAGATTTGTTATTGTACACTACTATATAAAATGTCTAATGACAAAAAAAATTATGAATTTAATAAAAAATAATTTTGCAAAAAATAATTAGGACAATTTACCTAAATAAAATGATTAGGAGAAATAAAACAGAGGTCAGAATACACAAGCTATATGCGAAGTTGGAGGTTGGTGTCGATAGTTCTGGGACATCAGCTCCGGTTCATAGCTCGATTAGCATGGACGGTGCGTCTAGTTCGACGCCTGCGGCCGCTCCAAATGTTTCGCAGGTTGCATCCCCTTTCTTTGCGGCTGATTTAGATCGTACGGAGGCAGTTGCTTTTGTACCGTTTGAGAATCGTGGGGTCCGATAGCAGACATATGAGGTGGATACTGGTCGTGGCATTATTCACGATGTTCAAGGGTTTGGGGAACTGATCGAGTTGAGAATGTAATGCGGGACGATGACTCAAACCAGGATTAGGGACAGCGATGATGACACAGGTGCCAATCAACATACACAGCATGGCCATTCAAGTTCTGGCACACAGCAGTACTATTGGAAATAAGGAGTATGACCACAATCCAATCAATTATGTTTCAAATAATTTGTTATTGTTATTATATTAAAATGTTAATATAATAACGTCCTAGATTAAATTTGGAGATTTATTATTATAGTGATCATAATATTGAGAAATAAATCTTTTATAATTTAATCTAAATTGTTCTTGGTCATAGGATTATTAAAAAGGGCATTAATAATCCGGAAAGACCAATATATATATAATGGTCTTCATTGGATGAAGATTAATAGATCTCATTTATTAAATTATATATATATATGGTGCATATAGAGATATGACCATTGAACTGACTCACTTTGAGAATTCCTAACGGTTATAATTACCGGATATTTGTCAATAGGATATTCTCAAGATGAACATAGTAATAGAGTTTTCTTTGACCTGCGACTGTCATAGTAATTAACAATGTATTTATTATACTTTGATTCCGGACACCTAATACCCTAGGGTGCTAGTTGAATGGATATTGGGTATGATTTAAATACTTATAGAATTAATGATTAGTCAATAAGGAATCCGTCAACTCTCGGTAAAGAGTTTGAGCTCTATGATTATAATGACTGAGATGAATAAAACCTTGGCCAAGGGGATTGAATGAATGAAGAAATGAGTTTTTTAGGTCATTCACAGTTCATTATAATAATGGTAACAAGTTAGAGTTTGACAATTAAACCATACTCTAAAGGTTAACCAAGAGTTGGAAAGATGGAAGGAATTATACTTTGTTCTTCTGAGGTTCTTAGTAAAAATATATTACTTCATACTATCGGGTCGTTGAGGAGTGTTGCTAGACGCCAACCTTGATTAGTAAATTTAGTATGACTAATTTACTACCCGTTTAGTATTGAACCTATGGGGTCACACACTAACGAGTGTTCTAATATTTGCTATAGAATTATTTAATTATTATTTTGATTTGATCAAATAAATAATTATATTAATTCAAATGGAATATTATTATATTTTTTGCCAGCACAAAAAATATAATAATAATATGATAATTGAGAATATTAAATGAGATTTGAGAATAATTAGTTATTATATTTCTAAATTTGAATTATAAAGTTGGATGAGATCCTAATTGATTCTGTTTCAAATTGAGTTATGATATAATTCATAAATTTGAAAGATTCAAATAAAATAGTAAGATATGATTCAAATTTGAATTGAGATTCAAATTTAAATCAACAACAAATCTCATACTATATATAGGTATGCCAAGAGTAGAAGAAAAAATGAGAAAGACAGAGAGAATAACAAGGGTTGTTATTCCTTTACCTCTACGCACACAAATGTATGTGAGCCTAATTCTTAGAGAAGAATTTTATGGTGTGCAAAGAGTTGCAAGAGGTTTCTCAATTTAGATCAGATGTCCATTGGTCAAGAGGTTGACAGCAAATGTTGGTCTCGATGTGGATACACATAGCGCCTTCGTATCATCGAAGGAGAAAAGGATTTTTACTAGCGTACTCAGGTATTTAAATCTGATCTACTACTATATTATATGATAGGAATAAAGTTTACACACAAAATAGATCTTTAAGGATTACTTTCTTTTCTTCCGCTGCGTGTTGTGAACACATAGTACCCTCCGCACTTCTCCTCTCTAAACTTGGAGGCTTTGGAAAAACAGGCAAACGGAGGTGCTACTATTGGGGGTTCTTCTACAGAATTTCAGATTGGGCAATCATTCCGTAATAAAGATTAAGCTGTTTTGAGTGTGAAGGACTATAGCATCCGTCGAGGTGTTGAGTACAGAGTCTTAAAGTCGGATCATCTGAAGTATCATGGGAAACGCAAGGAGTTCGGCAAGGGTTGTAATTGGCTGATTCGCATATCGCTTCGTGTACGAAATGGCACTTGGGAGGTTAGGAGGTAAAATGACACTAAATCTGTTACAATTTTTACGCATCTCTCCTATCCACCCACCAGTTTTATATTATAATAATCAAAGTGCTCTTCATATTACTGCTAATCCAGTTTTTCATGAACGGACCAAACATTTAGAGATCGATTGTCACTTGGTTTAACAAAAAGCTCAACCTGAAGTGATGAAACTTCTCTCCATTCCTTATTCTGGCCAATTAGCTGACATTTTTACAAGGAGGCCACTCCGATAAAGATGTTTAAAACGTCTTTTTTTAAAAGATATTTTTTTATCAATTAAAATTTAATACATATAATTGATTAAATTATGTTATTCTTGTCAAAATTAGATGAGACAAATTAATTTGGCCAAAAAATCGATATACCAAATCTTAAATCGATTTAAATTAATATTATTTTTTATAAAAAATAACTACAATAACCTTATTATAGAAAATGACTAAAATATTCTTATTATATATATTTTTTAATTTTAAAAACTCGAAATTCTAACTCTTTAACTGCACATAAAAAAGAAAAAGGCTAAAATTTATGATTCTTAATATATATAAAAAAGAATATTTTAGTTATTTTTTATAATAGGAATATTATAATTACTTTTTATAAAAATTATTAATTTAGACCGATTCAAGGTATAATTTATCGATTTTTTAGCCAAATCAATTTATCTGATATAATTTTAATAAAAATAATATAATTTAATAAATTATATATATTAAATTTTAATTTTTTAAAAATATCTTTAAAAAAAGATGTTTTAAGGATCTTTATCTAACTCTCTTTTCACAAAGTCTTTGTCTCCTCAACCATTTTATCTTAATCTCAATAAGCTTGGAATTCTCGATATCTTTTATCCTCCAGAGGACATATTAAACCATTCTTCTACCTTAGCATTAATAAAGAAGTCTTACGGCTTATAAATTCAGTCCAAAAAAATTCATAAATTTAATTTTAATTTTAGCTTTTATTATCTTATCTTATCTTTATATTATCATCTTATCTTATCTTTATTTTTATCTTTTGTAGTCAATACCTTTTATTTATATATATATATATATATATATATATATAGTTTTACTTTTATAATTCAATCCATCAAGAAATTCATAATAAATTATTCTTTATCTTACTCTTTCAATTTTGCTATATTGTGGAGTTTCCTCGTACGTATGAAGGGTATGATTCCTGATGACGTTGATGCTGATGCTGATGCTGATGCTGATGCTGATGCTGTTCCGAGGAAGGGGAAGGTTGTCACGACAAAACCACCACCTATCCTTCCGGACGAGCTCATAGAGGAAATCCTGCTGAGGATACCGGCGAGGTCTCTCGTTCGATTAAGGAACAGCGTCTGCAGTTCATGGAGAACCCTAATTTCCAGTTCTCAATTTGCCAAGGACCACCTTCGACGTTCAATGGCGGTGGATCCAGCCTTGACCCACCCGCGTATTGCCTGTTATGGCCAAACCTACTTATACCCCACAATCGGAGTGTTTTCCGTACGATCTGTGATGGGGAACCCTCCCCGTGAACCCACTAAAGTAGTTCCCTATGACTATGAGGGAAGCTTCCGCCTCATCATTGGCTCTTGCAATGGATTGATGTGCTTGCACGATGAAGAGGGCCAGGCCATGCTGTGGAACCCCTGCACTGGATTCACTTCTCAGCCGCTTGAAATTGGATGTCTCCTCTCCATTTGCGGATTCGGTTATGATCATGTGAATGACAAGTATAAGCTTTTCGCAGTTGTGAAAAAGAAATCAGGCGAATCCGTCTCCAGAATGTTTACATTCGGCCCAAATTCTACCTGGAGAACAATCCAGGATTTCCCCCATAAACTTGGTGACCGCAATTACAGAGGTTCTATGGTGGATCTTGTAGGGCTTTTTGTAAGTGGCACTGGCACTCTTAATTGGCTTTTTCACCGCTATCTTAGTTTTGTGTGGGTTCTTTCCCTTGACTTGGTCAAAGAGACTTATAGTCAGTTTTCCCTTCCCAGCAGGGATTCAGATGATGATCACCGGGTGGCTCCCCAATTGGGTATCTTGAGGGATTCTCTTGCGGTTTGTTATGAGACTAAGAAAACTCATTGGACTGTTTGGTTGATGAAGGACTATGGAGTTCCTCAGTCTTGGACTAAATTGGCCATAATCCCCCACCACCCGCGACTCGATCGTCGTCCTTCAAGCCTACGGCCTATATACATGTTGAAAAATGTTCTTCTTGTGTTTACTCCGTGTGGCGAGTTTGTTTTATGTAACTTAAATGATGGCAGCATAGATTTTCCTAATATTGACAGCTCCAGTGATTACATGCCCAGACCTCGTCCTTTAACTCAGTACTCATATGAAAGGATCTTTCAACTCTATCATGAAAGCTTAGTTTCACCGTCGCACTTTGGTCTTCCAAGTTGCTCATCTGAGATGCGGCTAATGAAGCCAAGCCTATAATCTCTTAAAGATGGTTTCCTACACTATCTCTTGAATCCATAACTTCATTATGATTAACTAGCGGCTCAACAGCCGCTTTTCTATTTTTTTTTTCTAATTAAAATTTATTTTTTGCTAATATATTATTTATTTTTTAAATTTATTAGATAAATATTTTTTTATTATTTTAATATTGACATGACCTTATTTATATAATATTTTGTTAAAATTAAAATTATTATAAAAAAAATTTAAAATATTAAAATATAAAAACACACCATAAAGAGGTATATATATATATATATATATATATATATATATATATATATATATATATTTCAAAAAATAATGATAATAATATTATCCTAATTCAAAAAAATTATATATAAATCAAAATACATATTAGTTATTTACAAAAGATAATTTTTACTTAAATGTCACATATATTTATGTTTGTATTCATATTTTTTAAGTGGTAGGTCAAAATATAAATATGAAGAGGTCTTTATTTTTTTATAAGTAATGAAAAAAAAAAGAAGAAATGAGAATGTTTATTTTTTTTTATTTTTAAATATCAAACTATAAGAATAATTAATAAACAAAATAGGAGAATATAAAAATTGTGTACTTGAAAAAATCTTCGTAATTCATCGTACATATCCTTATTAATAACTTTTTGAGTCTTGAACAACTATCAGATTTATTGACTACAAAAATAACTATATAAATACTTCAAGATTATTCAATTAAATTGATTCCTTAATATAGTACGGACAAATTCAATTAATTCAATTAATTATAGATTTGATAAAATAATTTAAAAATTAAAAAATATATTAAAAAATAAATATAAAAATTTTATAAGTTATTTAACTTTTAGGACGTTCAAAAATTATAAATTTAAATTAAATAAGATATTAAAAAATTTATTATGTTGTTATTATGTGTAATAAAATTAAGATAAATATTTATAAAGTAATTATTTATATATATTATAAAGTTTATTTATTTATTTTTTTAACAGTATTTAATTTGAAACAAATATAAAAATTTATATTTAAAGTATTTTTTATTTTTATTCATAATTCTAATAAATAAAAAATATTTTATTTTTTAATTTTATATTCATAATTCTAATAGATAAAAAATATTTTATTTTTTAAATTTTATATTCAATTTATTAAATTATCTTTAATTTTAAGATTTTTTTTTGAATTATTAATGTATACTTTTATTATATCTTCTTATTATACCACACACTATTATTTTCTCTTACTATTATTTCTATCGCATACTATTATTGCCTTATTCTCCTTTCTCATTTTCTTCTTCTCCTCACACCTTCTCTTTACCCAATCGTAATTAATTATCACCAAGTACTATTATCGCAACTTTCAATCTTGTTTATCACTTTGATCTATAATCATTTATTATGTTAACTTTTATGAGTCGTTGAAATGTTGTTAAAAGAATTGGTTTTTATGTCTTCTGAATATTTAAATGTATAAAAACAATAATTTTTTCTTGATGTGAATTTTAAGTTGTCTTATTATTCTATTAAAAAAATGTACCAGCCACATAAAACATTCAAAATTTTTGCTCAAATTATCAAAATTTGATGTCAATAATCCTTAAAAATAATATTAAAATATATTATTTTAACTAATATAATAAAAATAGTACATTATTGTAAGATTGTAACTAATAATTATAAAATTAAGTTGCAATTTAATATAGGCCCTTAGAATAAAAGGCTGTCATTATTTCTTACATTTGACTACTATTATATAAGTTGTACATTTGTTTATTGTGTAAATTAATTAAACTGTAATTTATTATTTTATTTTGCATGTTTTGAAATAATGCGATCCTACTATAAAGATGATATTAATTTTCATAATCTAATACGAACCTTCTTACTATTTTGTTTGTCACTTAAATACTATCCATAAAAATAGTTAGTTAAAGTGAAACACTGTATAAAGAGAGTAAAAAAAATTTTTTTTGAATTAAAAGTTCTAATATATTTCTTAATCATCACTTGATATAACTCATATTTAATAGGTTAAAAAATTCTCTCTCTCTCTTATATTCTTAACTTCTTCTATAATAAATTTTTTACATTATCTAATACATAAAATGTCACATCCTTACGTTTATCTTAAAAGTTAAAAGTTAAAAGTAAATTATATTAGTATTTTTTAATAAAATTAAAATAAAAAGATAAAAAGCTACGGAAAAGAATAATATTAAGTTTGAGTTATGCTATGTGTACACCAAAGTCCGCCACCAGTATAAAATACATGCTAGAATACAAATACACATTGAAAATAAATTAAACTACACATCTATTTATTATACGCAAATACATTGGTGGTTGATTTTGGTGTACAAATAGTATTTTTGATTAAATTTTATGTTCTTTTGTACCAGAATATTATAATTTATTAGATTATTATATTATCTTTGTACTACAAAACAAAAAATAAAATTCTATATCTTCTTGCTGTTACTTATTTTACTTTATTTTTATTATAATTTATTATATTATTATATTATTTTTGTACTATACAACAAAAAGTGAAATTTTATATCTTCTTGTTGTTACTTATTTTACTTTATATTGGCTATCTAAATTAGCTTGTATAATATTGTAAAGGTTAAAACTGTTAAAAAATATATAACAAAATTTAGATATTTGTTGTGTTATCAGGTTATTTAAAAAAACTAATTCATAGGTATTATTATCCTACCATATCTTTAATGTTATATGTCAATCTAATATTTAATAAAAAAATAATATTAACCGACATAAAACTGATTAAAATTTAAAAAAAATAATTAGCAAAATATCTATGAGAATTTTTCCACTTTACTATTGATAGATACATATATATATATTTTTTTTGCATCTTTTATACGCTAATCAAATAATCATACTATATGCCAAACAAATAATATTTAATTAATTAATTTTTTTGAAAAATAAATTATTTATTTTAATTGAATTAAAAACAAATTTTCATGTACTTAAATGTCAGAATTCTACATCGTTAATAGTTTAAGAAATAAACATATCAATATTTTAACAAATTATTGGTAGTTGCAATTTTTTTTTGCGTATCAAATAATCAGGACTATATGCCAAACAAATAATATTGTGGAATACAAAATTAATAAATTTTTTGCTGTATAATTTATTTAATTTAATTTAAATATAAATATTTATGTATTCAATTTTTAATTCCAATACTTTATATAATCAATAATTTAGAAAATTAAAAAATAACATCATTAAATACAAAGCAGTTTAAAAAAATTGAGATTTAACTAAAGGGTAAATATTGATGCACTTAAAATTTAAAAAAATATTTTACATAATTAATACTTTAAAAAATTTTAAAAATAATTTTATCTTGTACAAAACCATTTAAAAAATAAAAAAATTAACAAAATAATTTATGAGAGTTCTTCGGTTCATTATTGATAGGTATATACATGTAAAAAACAATTTAAAAACAAAGATCAGATAAAAAATAATAATTTTTTTAAAATTAAATTGATGAAATAAAACTTTGGATGTGAAAGATAGATTAAAAATATATAAGAATTAATACAGTTTGCTAAGTAAACTGAAGAGAAAGGAAAATGAAGGTGAAAGTTATGCGTGTAAGACCCATAATTTTCAAAAAAATATTATTATGGGTTAATTTTAATTCATTTATAAATTAAAGACTTTATTTTAGAAATTATTTTACTAGAAGTAATTAAATCAAGTTTTGACAATTAAATTAAAAATTTTACTTAATTTTTATAGTTATTGAATACTTTTCTATATTTAAATTATACAGCTTAACAGTTGCAAAAGAATAAGAATTTTATACGATTTAGTTAAATAATTGAGATTCTAAAATTTAATACTTTAATTTTATAAACAAAGAAAATTAATTATATTGTCTTTAATTTTAAATTAAAATATTTAATTAAAAGTTAATTAGTAAATTAATAATCAAATAATATTTTTTAAAATAATTTTAATAGATTAAATTAGGTTTTAAACTAATACTCTATACCCCTAATTTTATTAAAATTACCTAAACTATCCTAATCCTAACCTTCTAACCCACCGTCACTCCCTTCCCCCAAACCTAATACCTAAATTGCTTCAGGGAACAAGGAACAATACAGAAAAGAGAAAGAAAAGAAAATAGAAAGGGGAAATGGGAAAAAGAAAGAAAGAAAGAAACGTTGAGGGAGAGAGGGAGAAACGAAACAGAGTTAGAGAAGAGAGAAGAGGGGGACGGCTAGTGCTGGTGGCCCGGGCTGCTCGCCGCCATCGCTCGTTAGCACCGACGCGGAGGAGAGAGTCGAGAGGAGAAGAGGGGAAGGAGGCGCACCGGCGTTGTTGGGCCTCGCCGCCGCCGCCACCGTCGCGTCCTCACCGAACCTTGGAGGAAGACCACGCCGTTAAGCCGCTTCACCGCCGAACATGTCCAACCGCGTCACCGCCGTCGGATCTGTCATCGCGCCGCCGAGGAAGAGAAGAGGAAGACCCGTGAGAGAGGGAGAGCATCAGGAGAGAGGAGGAGCCCGCAGGAGAGGAGCTTGTTGCCGCCGCTGCCATGGCTTCCTTGCCGTCGCCGTGGTTGGGTAGTCACCGGAGGGAGCTGTCGCTGTCAGCGCCGCCGTCGGGGTTACCGCCACCACTAAGATCTGCTGCCGGTAAAGGTTTTAAGTTGGTTTTTGCTTTCTTTGAATTCCCGGGAGCTTAATCATCGCTGTATGTTTGTTTCAGTCGCCGTTGCCGGAGTTCTGGTCGCCGCTGCCGTTCGAGGTGGCTGCCGGAGCTGCCGCTAAACCAATTCAGCGACCGCTGCTGTTTCATTTTCTTAGTTCGGTAAGTATTTACGTTTCGGAAAGCCGTGTTAATATTCTGTTATGTTTGGTTATAAACTCTGAGATTCTGGTAACGTAGGGTTGTGTTTTGAGCATTGCATGTCGCTTTTAAGTTGCTGTGAGTGCTGCAAAAGTGATCAGGGACTGAGTTTGCGGTTGCTGTTGGTTTCGGGTTAAGAGAAATGGTTTCGTTGACGCATTTTAAGTTATGGTTTCGACGAGTCGAGGTAGGGGTTTCTCTTAAAATCTAATTTATATTACAGAGTTGTGATAAATAGATATTAATGTGAGAGAACATATGCCTATGATTATAATTGCCTTCTAAATGTGGTTGTTTGTTGGACTGATTGCTTGACTGCTTGAGTAGTTTGTGATTGCTGAAAAGAAATTAGTTTGAAAGGTTATTTAGTTGATTATTATGAGAAATGGCTTTTCTTGGTTTTGAAGCTATTTTGATGATGTAAAGGAATTGGCTTTGGAAATGGTTTAATTTTGAGTTAGTGACTTTATAAATGATTTAGTATTTGAGCTGGTCTGATTTTAAAAAGAGATTTATTATGGGCACTGATTCGCTTTGAAAATTATTTGATATTGGAACTAGCCGAATCTTGGAAAATGATTGAGGTTTTGGAAAGGTTTAAGAAATGTTTGGATGGGACCCGAAAAGGGTGGCAGAATCCGAGTTTTAGAGGAGATGCTGTCGAAATTTTATAAAATTAGAAGTTTCATTTGAAGTAGTTATTTTAAAAGGTTTAATTTTAAGCATTAAATGATGATTTAAGAATACTTCATTTATCAAAGAAAAAGTTATGTTTTGAATTGAGAATTGTTAGTGAACAAAACGGAAAGAAGAACGATGAGGATTGATTTGAAATATGATTTTTGAATGAATTTGGAAATGGATATGGATTGACGAATGATGATAATATTGAGAATGGCTTAGATATTGATGAATGAATTATTTATATGGCTTATGAATTTGAAATATCTGAGATACGAGGTTCCCTGGATTAAGTGTCGTGGCTTGCCACCACGTGTACCAGGTTGAAAACTCGATACTCTGTTGACCCTACGATGTAAGTGGGTGACCGGGCACTATATAAATTCCCGGGAATGTTACCCCCATTGAGTAATATTGATTATTTGAGAAAAAGCTATGCATAGACTCTTGGGGATGCACGTCGGGGGACAGTCTAAGTACAATTCAGACTTGTCGGGTTGGCTGGATAACCGACAGATGAGCCTCATCAGCCATAGGACAGGCATGCATCATATGCATTTGTATGTTTTGCTTGGGTTTGAACTTGTTTTGGTTTGCCTAATTGCTAAACTGTTCTTAACTGCTATTTGAACTATTTGCTGTAAGTGCTACCTACTTGTGCTTTCCTTGTTTGTCTTGCCTGTGTTTGTCTTGGCGTGCTACATTTGAGAATGAACTTTGGTGCTGAATTAATGATCGTGTTGCTTGATTGTGTGGTTGGTTTCTGATTGAGATTTTCCTATAAGAAAGGAAAGGTTTCGGATTTCTGAAAGATTAAACATTGTTTCTTTAAAAAGGTTTTGAATGATTACCTTTTGGTTTTTAAAAGATTTATAAGGCAATGATAATTACTGAGATTGAAAACAGTTTTCTTATTAAATATCTTCTTATGACAACTTTGAAACTCCGTGGTGAGACCGTGTGGTTAGGTTCTCACCCCCCTACAGCTTTATCTTTTCAGGAACCGAATGAAGAAGCACTAAGAAGCGTTATACTGCGTTTGGTTTATATGTGATTGTATTAATTAGATTATTTTCTTCCCTCGTCTTTGTTATTACAAATTTGTAAGAGGGATAGGAATTGTATGTTTTATATGTATATTATATTATGAGTTATTATGTAAGGAGTCTTGTATATGAATCTATGTCTGTTTGTATTTTATTAAGATAAAGTGTTTATTTCCTGTTTTCAAGGAAATCAGCGATACAGTGTCGAGTCACAGGCTCCTATTTTAGTATTTAGAATGTAAAGTAGTCGTAATACTCCTTGCTATCAGAATGTAAAGTAGTCGTAATACTCCTTGCTATCAGAGTGGCGCAGCCGGAAGCGTGACTTCTGATAGTGAGGGTGTTACAATGCGTGAAATTAATAACTGCAGTAAAACGGTATAAAATTTGCAATTGTAGTGAATGGAAGTGAGGAAAAAATGGAGGCGATACAATCACGATATTAAAGGAAGGAGAATGATGACAACAGTAATAATACAGAAAAGTGCACCTAATGGTGAGAGGAGAAGCACTAAAAATTGAATAATGAGATCAATTATTGGTATAAAGTACTCACATAAAGAATATATCCAAAATAAAACGATAAAATTGATAAAATTATTTATCATCCCTAATTATTTTTTTTCTCCTTTCATATATGGCGTCCAAAATCAACATTTAGCATAGTTACTATCTAGTTCAGAAAATCACATAAACTCATTCAAATAATTGTTACATACAGAGAAGCACATTCAGAATTGGAAAGAGAAATAACAAAATTGAAAACGGATAAAATTAATAAAAGGATAAATTATTGGAATAAAGAATTGAAGAAGAGGTTACGGTTCCTACAACTATTAGTGAAATACAAAATAAAAATGAGATAGAAGAACATGTGTTGCTGTTAATTGTGGAAGTTCTTTTATTTAAATAACTCTGTATCGACATTATATATTGTTATAGATTTCTATTTGCCTGTTCTAATTGTAGTGAATCGGGCTACTCCTGTGTTTGTGTTACCTCCACTTGTATAGTTTTATTAGTTGATATGGCAGTTTTCTTGTCGAATCATCTCCCAATAAGTTACACGTCTTCTAGTTAGATGTTGCTGTCTTTGTTCTTCTATCATTTTCTGTCTTCTTCGCCTAGCAGATTCTGTCTAAGTAGTTGATGTTGACGTGATTGTTGATTTCGTGATAGCAAGATGCAGAGGAAAAAAACGTTTGCGAGACCAAAATTGAAAGTGAAAGAATAATTTAATTCTCTTGGGAGTTAAGTACGACTGAAGGTGGATCAGTTTTTTATTGAAAGTGGGTCAGTTTTTAAATTGAGTACGTAGTGGTAGCAGTTTTATTGGAAGTAAATCAGTTTTAAAATATGTCGTGGAGTTGAAAAAGTGAATTAGTTTGATACTCTGTCGTGGGATAAATTCTTTTTTTTGATAAAAAATAAAAAAATGGAGGACGTAGTAATAGTTTATTATATTGAATTCAGTGTTTAATGAACATAAAAAAATAGGAGTAAAATAGGGAGAAGAAATTAGATACCAAATTTTTCTATCCCATTATACATTGGTATAATCCATTATATATATTGGTATAGATTTGATCAAAGAGTACTCTTCTGTATGTAATTTTTTTTAAATATAAACAATAGACATCAAAAAAATATATAAACCGTGTATTGTAATTTAATTAATTGGTATAAATTTAATTAAGAGTACACATTTATATGTAATTTTTTTAAGATAAACAATAGACATCAGAAATATTTAAACCGTGTATTGTAATTTAATTAATTTTGTTATAGAATATCAATAAATTATGTTATTACTTGAAATAAAATAAATTAGTTTTAAACTTTGTCATGGGTAAAAACAATTTTTTTTAAAAAAATAAAAAATTAAATACATAGTAACAGTTTTTTTTTTAATTAAAAGTGAAGTGGGTCAACCTTTTTCTTGAAAAAAAAAAGGGTAAAATGAGAAGAAAGAATTGGATACCAAACTCCCATATCCCCATTATATATTGGTATAGATGTAGTGCCTTGTTTTTTTTATTTTATAGACTCTGGCTTCATGTTTAATGTTTTTTAATTAGGTTCCTTATGAATATCGATCTTCATTTGCTTTAGTTAGAATATGTATTTATCATGAAATGCTATATAATTGATGTTTTGTATCGGTTCGATTTGACAAAATTGCGAGTGCAACATGGGAATATGTCAACTATAGAGATTAGTTTATCAAATAAACCTTTTCGTTATCATTAATTAGAATATAAGAACGATTCAATCAATAATAAGCTTATATGCCAATCATGGCCTTCCTAAGATGGTGAAAACAAAATCGTGTTCATGACAATTTGATTAAGAGTTTTAGTTCATTTGTATGCTGTGCTCTGAAGTTTCCAAGAGACATTTAGAATGAAAACAGGTTTGAATCTTATGTTTTTGTTTATTGCATGCTGATGTGAATAAAGGTGAATATGTAAGTACACTCCTAAAAAGAAGGAAACTAAAGTTGTATCCATCAAAGATGGATTCTGTACGACAAAAGTACCCAAATCCGAAATTTATGTTGACTTTTAATAAAATTCCAAAATTACCCCATTATTATTTTCAACCCCTCCTCTCTTCTTTCTCAAATCTCAAACACCTCCATTGCCTAAAAATCCTAATCTCAATACTTAAAAATTTCAAATTATCATTTTCTCAACCTTAATCTCAATTCCTTTTTTAGAAAATTTCAACTCTCTTTTTATTCTTTTCATCAATTTTACCACTTGTTTGGGATAAGAAGAGACAAAGAACAACAACACAAACAAGAAAATTCAAACTATGGAGACCCAGAAGTATAAAATTCTCTTCATCTTCTTCTACTACTTCTGCTGCTCAGAGAAATTCAAGTAATTCTAGAGTTTTATGTCACAATCCAGCTACCATTTCACCAAACATTTCTCCAGGTGAAGCAGCTTGGTTGCAATCTTTCTACAATAAGACAGAGAAGGAGTAGAACAAGCATGCCATTGCTGTTGCTGCTGCTACTGCAGCTGATGCTGTTGTGGCAGCAACACAAGCTGCAGTTAAGTGGTTAGGCTCACCAGCCATGGAAGAGGTACCATGCTTGGTGCTGGACATGAGATTTGTGGTAAAATTGATGAAAAGAATAAATAGAGGGTTGAAATTTGCTGAAAGGGGTATTGAGAATAGGGTTAGGAAAATGATAATTTGGAATTTTTAGGTATTGAGATTAGGGTTTTTAGGCAATGGAGGTGTTTGAAATTTGGAAAAAAAGAAAAGAGGGGTTGAAGATAATGGTGGGGTAATTCTGGAATTTTATTAAAAAGTCAACATAAATTTTGGATTTGAGTACTTTTGTCATACGGAATCCATCTTTAATGGGTACAACGTTAGTTTCCTTTTTTAATGGATACAAATGGTTGTTTTTCCATAAGGATATAAATACATTGCTATGATCGAAACATTGTGGCATTCACTTCTCAGCATGCTACTCTCTTGACAAGCTATACCCTCATGCATGCCTTTGAGACATTAGCACGTTACTATCACTTGGCTGATACACAAACTGTATAACAAATCATTCATTCAATGATCTCACAATGATCTATAATCCTTCACTATTAAAATTTCTCTGCAAAATTTTTGTGGCACTTGCTCTATCTTTGTTCCCTCTTGCCATGCTTGACCTATACAAACCCCTGGACCTATATGACGGATATATATAACAAGTTGATCGTTGAAAGGGTAAGGATGTTTAACTGCAAATACCAGATCACATAACAGAATAAGAAACCTATGAAGTGGTAAAAGGGTCACAAGAAAACAATAACACAGTAGTAGACCATGCTGAACTCTATCATAGAGAAGTTTAGAGTAAAATTATGACAAGTTTAGAATTCAAGTAATGGTATGATAATAGTATGAAGATGCAATATGAACCTACAGTCATAAACACATTGTATGAAAGAAACAAATCCTGTGAGTCACGCACTCTATAATCCTCGACTCTTCTGCTGTCTCCAGAGCTACCGTCACTCCAATGTGCTCGAAGCCTACACCCACCTTCGAAAAGTCGCGAAATAACCCTTCCTTACCTATTTTTTTATGAATAATAGATTTATTATTGTAATTTTTTCAGTGAGAGTACATAGTACATGGTACATATTACCATATTGTGTTTTATAGACTCTGTCTAACTGTCTTCATGTTTAATGTTTTTAATTAGGTTCCTTATAAATATCGATCTTCGTTGGCTTTAGTTAGAATATGTATTTATCATGAAATGCTATATTAGTTTTTTAATGCATTTTGGAAGAAAGCAAACCTAATATTTCTATTCTTTCTGTTGAGAAAGCTAATCCTGCCATTCTATTATAATGCACAGCCTACATGAGTAACAGAGTGTGATAAAGGTTTAGTACAGAAATTTCAACTTAGCTGATCATATCACCAAGATGATGATGATGACAAACTATTACATAACACCAAACAACATCAATCTCACATATGCATAAACTCCTAATTTTCATTTATTTCCATATATCACTGTCATTGACGTACTCTGCACAAAAGCATTGGATAGTATCTGCCTCAATTGTCTTCAGTCACTAGAGCAACAACTTGTAGTAGCCTCATCGATCACTAAATGTTTAAGCACTTCAAATCCAAGAAAAAGTGCTACGCAAGGAAGCCCCCACACGATATCGAATTGCTCTAGAAAATCACGGTAGTCAGTGATGTTCATCCCAATAAACTGGATTTTACCAATTAGCTTCCCTATTTCAATCATCAGGGTGTAATCATTAGATTTAAGAAGAAACTTGCAAATTGAAGTATTAGTCAAAATATCTTAATGTTTTCGAGATAAACAATTCAACTAAATAATTTACCTTTTGAGTAATAGAAAAAAGCGGGAACTGCTCATCACGAGGTATTCATCGAGAATTAGTTGAAGAATTCTAAAACGAGAATTAGTTGAAGAAATTATTACTCCTTATATACTATATACTTTGTGTACTCTCATTAAAAAAATTACAATAAAAAATTCTCTTCGAAAATATTTGTTGAATTATTACACCTTATGTATTATGTACTCTCACTAAAAAATTACAATAATAAGTCTATTATTCATAAAAAAAAATAATCTAGGTAACAGGTAGCGTTATCCGAAAGCGAAGAACAGATCAAAAAATAATTCGAACAGTTAACATTTGAAATCAATCTTGGAAGTAACATGTTAGACAGTGAGTAGTTAAAAAAGAGGTAATTGTATTAATAGTGGGCAGTTTAATAATTTCTAAGTAAATGTGTTAATCTGTATCATTTAAAATGGACTAAAATTGATCAAACATATCCATTTTAATCTCTTCTACTAACCTTTTTATGTACTAATTATATGTCAAAAGTTTGGGATTATTAATATTTTTATTATTTTTTAATTTTTTTAAAAAATATATATATAAAAAAGGTATTTATTTCGGTAAATAATTTTTAAATTATTTATTTTAGTAATTATATTTATTTAATTTATAAAAATAAAAAATCCTGCCATTTATATACATTTTTTGTTTCCT
This sequence comes from Arachis hypogaea, assembly GCF_003086295.3. Classification (NCBI taxonomy): domain Eukaryota; kingdom Viridiplantae; phylum Streptophyta; class Magnoliopsida; order Fabales; family Fabaceae; genus Arachis; species Arachis hypogaea. The sequence continues at coordinate 114,489,889 of NC_092045.1, forward strand.
GACTCACGTGTTCTTTAATTGTGGAGCAGCTGGGAGAAGAGGCTCTTTGGGCAAGTTAAGTAATACTATTACTTGCTTATTTTTATATGAAATTTAAAGCATTAAATATTTATATTTGGGTGTTTGGTGTGCTATTTAGTAATGTTTGTGTGGTGTTGTCAGATTTGCTAGGAATAAAAAAGGAATTGGTGTCTTCAAAGGCAATGGAAAAGATGGAAAGTGAAAAGGTGTCAAAAGACCCTACTAAAACAAAAAGGCAATTTAGTGATTTTTTCATTCGGTGTGAAAGGGTAAGTCATTCTTCACGGTCTTTACTTTTTTTTTTTACCATATAGTATGCTAATTTTGAATGTATTTTACTGGTTGTCTTATGCTTAATTGTGCATGATGCATCTTGCTTTGATTCTTTTAATTAAAAAAATTACTAAGATTTAAAAATTAAGAAAGGATAAGCTATTTTTCAGAATTTTAAAATCACAAATTAGTTATTTTATACAAAATTCATGGATACACAAAAAGAGGATTAATATGTTGGTTTTTATTTAATATCTTCTATATCTTTAAGGTTATTTCTTTGTTATTTTTTGTGGGCTTTATTCTATTTTATTTATTTTTTTATTTCTTGATTGAATGATCTATTTTTTTTTTCGGGATAAATACTCGGAATTGTTATTAATATATGAGATCTATGTTGATTTTATAAGTATCATGAATATTTTTCTTTTTCTGGTTTTTGCGGTGAAAGAAATTCATAGTTAGATTTATATTTTTGTCTTTTTATTTTTTTTCTTCTGATTAAAATTTTGTGTTTTAACTTAGTAACCGAATTTTATTTGTATAATTAACATTGTTGTTGTAAATTTTATAATATGCCAGCTTTTATTTAAGTCCTAACAAGTATTTTCACAAAAGACTTAATTATTTTTATAACGGAATAATATGTGAAAATGCAGGATGTAATTAATTAATTACCCGCTAATTCATCAAGACGATAAGTAGAATTAGAAGCAAAGTAGTTTAATTCCATGAAATAATTAAATGGATCATTATTCAGATCATATATTGTTGAATGAGGAAATACTCAAATTTTACATATATCATCTCAATAACTTTAGAAAAATTTAATGATATATGGAAAATTTATAGACCACATTGCCTCTTGTTACAATTTGTGTACTTTTTCTCATATTTTCTTTCCATGAATAAATTGTTTGTAAAAGTACAATGACTCTTTAGGCTTATATTCTGGAACAGTGTGGCCAGCTCCCTGTATCAAATGTAACAAAATAGAATCAACATACATCAAATTAATCTAATATAATTTAGCATAAAATTTAATTTATTTTGTATACAAACCTTTATGGTTAAAAATGTAAGATTGAATTCGTATCCTTGTGTAAACCTTCAACCAAGAAAAGAAACTTAATTAATCAAATTTTGTTGGATCAAATTCATAAGATTGTTAATAAAAGATCTTATTTCCATAGTTATCAAATTCAATTCGATTCGGTTGGTTAGATTAAAAACCTAGTCATCTGCTCTTAGGACATAAATCAAAAGTAGCTTTTTGTCTTTTACTAATTCATGTGTATAAATTATAAAAAATATGAGTGCAAATTGTATTAATTCATATATGTAAATTTTGATAAATATATATACAAATTATATGCTTATTGTGTATAAAACTCCTATAAATATAAGCGTAAATTATTGAGTGAATACCTCATCCGGCCCCTGACAATTACTTCGATAGGACAATAAGACCCCAAGAAAAAAAAATACCCAATCCGGCCCCTGATATTTTTTTTGGACTGATTAGCCATTGTGCAAAAAAAAAAAAACAGCCTAAATCTTTTTGGCACAGGGGCCTCGTCGTCCTTTCGAGATAATTGTCAGGGGTCGGGTTGGATTTTTTTTTTTTGTTAAGGGCCTCGTTGTCTTTCGAAGTAATTGTCAGTGGCTATTTTGGGTTTTATTCTAAATTATTACTAATTAAATACTTACAAAGTATAGGGAGCCAATGACCTAAGCGTACAATGTGTACAATGGAAGTTTAGGAAGTATTAGAGATATGATCATTAGTGTTACATTGTCCTGTCAGGTTACGCTTTTGGGATGAGTGGGTTCATGACATGATATTAAAATTCTAGATCCGAAAGGTCAAAGGTTTGATCCTTGATGAACTCCAAAATTAACTTAAGTTTTTAGGATGAGTGATTTTATGACATGAGATGTTTATTATCCCTGTATTCGGATGGTTATTCTGAATAGTATGGGTGATGTTTATTTTATTCATGAACCAAAGATTTAGTTCATTGTATACATTGTACGCTTAGACCATTAGCTCCCTAGTACCTATTTACCGACCTTATAACATTGCTCGTAAAATTATACACTTACCCGGCAACTTGACCATCTATAAACCAAGGCCTCCATTCATCTATAATCTGATATCCCAATGAACTTGTCCATGCTTGGCTTCCAGTATATGGAACACACAAGTCATGATCACCACTGCCAACACACAATAGTTTTTGCATTCTTACTTGTTAATTAAGCAACCAAAAAGTAGATGATTTAGAATTCAACATTTTAGAATTTACTAGCACAATTTATTATTTTTGGCCAACAGTAAAACAGTAAATCTATTAATGTTCAAATATACCAATAAAATGCTAGTATAAGTAAAAAATTGTTGGCTTTTAAACCTTTTTTTCTCTTTTATGTGTGTTAATTTTTTGTAGGATGAAAATAAATTTGAGAAAATTCACCTAAATATAAGTGCTCGATAACCGCTGAAAGTTAGGTATTGGTGATACTTGATCATGCTTCCAAGAGTATGGTGGTAAGAAAGTTGGTCCGTGCATAACACCCATTTGTTAACCAAACTTTTCTGTTTTGATACAATCATAATTATAATTTGTTAGTACTTTTTGTGCTTTCCAATAAATAGTTTATTTTAAAAAATTAAACCGACAGGATAAGATATATAAATAATTAATTTTAATATTATGTCATAAAATACTTATACTAAAAGTTTAATATAATGTAAGTTAGAGTAATATATGAAGATATATAAATTGTTATATCTCTAACAATGCTATAACATAATTTTTTGAGAAATCTTACATCTGCTGTGTGAATTGCTTTTCTAACTGCATCATTGTTCAACCATAAGAAAGCAACTTCATCATCCTATGGATAATAATGACTTGTCATTTTATTTTACAAACATGGAATAATGATGAATGTAGGAAATCACAGGAAATATAAATCAATAATGTTGAAAATTAAAAGTGGGTATATACTTTATAAGTACGTTTGGTTTACGTTTTTATTTTAATATTTTTATTTTAAAATTTTTATGATAAAAATAATAAAATTTTATTTTTTACTTTTACTTTTTATTTTTTTCTTTTCTTTATATCTCACAAAATATTAAAAATTAAAACAGAAAATAAAAACACAAATAAAAAATATCTTTATAAATAACAACTTTCCAAAATGTTGGTTTCCTTTCAATTCATAGAAAATGCAATGCTTAACAAGGATGAAAAAACTTAATTATACCTGATGATGATGATGATATGATGATGATGATGATGATGATGATGATGATGATGATGATGATGATGATGATGATGATGATGATGATGATGATGATGATGATGATGATGATGATGATGATGATGATGATGATGATGATGATGATGATGATGATGATGATGATGATGATGATGATGATGATGATGTGCAGTTGATTTCATGTGAAGTTGATAATCGAGTGTCGTCAAATGATTTGACAGGTTTGACTAAATTATCATTTAACGACTTTCAACTATTAACTTCACATAAAATTAACTGTAGATCTGTAACTGAGTTTTCACCTAAAAAGAAATGCAAAGCAAATTAAAGTAACATACAGTGCATGGAACATTAGCACCTCCATGGATGAGTTGTGGCCAAGATGGGACAATTCCATTTTTGACAATAGCTCCATGAGGCCATGCACGACCAAACATTCTCTTCCTAACTGGCAAACCTCTCTCTGTTACACCCAATTGCTTAAAGCTTTCTGGCAACCTATTATTATTAGGTATTGTCCTTGCGTCTGTTCCATTGCTATGGTAACATGGTTCCAAAATGTTATATATGTTTAGCCCACTAATAAGCTGAAATAACCATAATCATCATTAATTAGAGCATTAGAGAACAATATTATAGGAACGGGTTAGCCCGGCTCATTTAGACCCGACCCGTTAAGTTTATGGGTTAAATACGCTGGTCCATTTAAGTTCGTTTTATTTGTGGATCAGAATTTTTTAGCCTGGATAGTTCATGATCAGCCCGATGAGTTAAGCGGGCTAGCCCGACCCATTTAGGCTCGACCTGTTAAGCTTATACGTTAAATGCGCTGGTCCATTTAAGTTCGTTTTATTTGCGGACCAGAATTTTCTAGCCTGGATCGTTTATGGTCAGCCCAATTGGTTAAACGGGCTAGCCCATTTATCATTTAATTTTATTTTTTGAAAAATATTTTGACAAAAAATATCACTTTTAGGTAAAAAATATTTAAAAATAACAATTTTTTAGTTGATGGGTTGGATTTTCAGGTCAGATCGAGAGAAATATCAGCTAAAAGTGTTTTTTTTTTGAACAAAATGTAAAAAAAAAAATAAACGGGCCACTCATTTAGCCCGCGAGCTAGCCCGTTTAACCCATCATTTTTTTCAGATTAATCAAGCTCAACCCGTTTGGCCCAAAATTTAAATTGACTTAATTTTAGAGATAAAACCCGCCCATTTAAATAGATAAACGTACTGGCCTAATAGATTTAGCCTATTTTAGCGCCCTAAATATTAGATCATTTCATTGTAATTTCCACCATTGTCTTATAATAATTGAATTACCTGGTTTACTTTAAGAAGTTGTGATGCGCAACCCTTAGTTTGAGGATTGTAGTAGCTTCCTTTGCAAACACTTTCTGTCTCCTACATCATGTACCATTTTATAATGAAGAACTTCCTAATTGAATATTAACTTAAAAAATGTTAAAATTATATAATAATTTTTCTTAATATAACTTTTTTGAAAAAATAAAAAATGAGCCAACCTATTTAATTCGTCAATTGGACTAGTCAGGTCGAACCAATATTTTTTTTAATTTGTCAAAAAATAATGAATAAACCTGATTTTTCAAATTTATTCAGACTCGCTCACTCCTTTAACAACTCTGGTAGTTAGGGTTTAGGGGTAAATTAAATTAGGTTAATATAATATAAAGTTGTCATAACTAATGATATACCTTGAATATTTCTTCAGAAATAAGACCCATCCCATATGCAAACGGAACAAGAGCATTGCCATCAAATTTATCATCACAAACACCATTTCCTATCATGTAACCCTACAATAGAAATATAAATGAATTCGGATTGTATTAGGTACCAACTTGAAACCATATATAATATGGTGAAAATTCAGGTGCAGTCGACTTCACGTGAAGTTGATATTTGAGAGCCGTTAGATGATTTGACTGATTTGACTAAATTGTCATTTAACGGCTATCAAATATCAACTTCACATGAGTTTTTACCATTATACATGTGAATTGTGATCACTTAATAAAGTAAAGGATCAAGACCTTGAAATTTATTTTTGGCTGCATCCTTGCTTCATCAATTCCTGAGAAAGATAGAACAAAAATATAATAATTGTGATTCTAAATTCTAACACATGAAATTCAACACTTTCAGTTTAATTTCATGACATAAGTTATTACCTTTCACTATGTTATTAGCAAGAGTAGGCACATAAATCCCAGCAAATGATTCTCCAGCTAAGAAAAATTGGTTGTGTTGGAACTCAGGGTACAGTTGAAACCACTGGTTTAATTTGTTCAGGAATAAAAGCATAAGCATTCATTGATTTTATTTGAATATTTTTATTTTGTTTTATTTTTCGAAACTAGTAAATAGATCTCTAATTATTTTTCATATGAACAAATAAAATTTTAACATAAATTAAATACTTATATATCTTGGTTTTTGAGTCATATAAATTTGTTTATTGAAATTCATGGATTCTTTTATTAGTGATCAAGAACACATAAGTATTTAATTTTAAGTTACGTACTTTTATCATAAAATAGTTTTTTACATACATCTAATAATCAAATAAAATCACATCAGTAAAAATAAAATACATAAATGATCATTTAAAAAAAATAGATGTGATTGAACGGTGGTCGTAAAACGTTTTATATTATTAATATATCAAAAATTAAACTATCTAAAAATTTATATATTTTATAAAAGAATGTAAAAAATCTATGACAACCTTAAGGAGAAAAACGTGTGTATCATGGGCAACTCTTATATCCCCAGTTTCATAAGCTGATTCATTTTTTGCGTAAGAGAACCCAACTCCAGCAGGAGAATCCAAGTATATGATATTTGAAACCTATAATAAAAAAAAAGGAGGTTGAATTATTTATATGTACAATTTGTTACAACAAATTATGTAAGTTTTTTAGTTGAATATAATAATACAATTTATTACAAGAAGAAACACATGTAAGAGAGAGTTAGAGACACAAAAGAAAATAATTTTCATACCTTTGACCAACTATATTTGTTGAGAGTCAACTTAGGCAAGACTCCTTTAGCCTTTGGTTTTTCAAAATTAAATGGACCTGAAACATATACAAATAAGAAAAATATACCATAGAAGAATGATTAGAATATCTGGATAATAGGTGCTGAAACATTGGTAGAAAGACAGCTTTTCGACAGATGCCATTTTGTGGCGATTAATAATCGCTGCCATTTATAAGTAGACTGGTTTATAGTTCAGCAGCAGTTAGAATTGTCGCAGAAATATATCGCAATAAAATACTATTTAGTAGTGGTTATTTCAACGGTTACTATTAATTGCTGCTAAAAATTTATTCACACGCTATCTTTCAGCGGATTGATAATCGTTGCTGCTATTCGACTCTATAATCGCTACTAACTATCGGATATAGTACCGTGAATGATGTAATAATATATAATTTTTAAAATATAATTTTTTATTAAATAATCAAATCCGTATAATAGACAAATAATTAAATTTGTTTACCGTAGTATGATAAAAAATTATGAGATGTTAAGTATGTATTCTTATATACAATATTTGATTAATTAGTGATTATTTTTTATATAAAAATATAATTTGTATACTAAAATCGGTTATTAAAAATTAGTGATTTATATATGGTTAAATTTCAAAGCATTTTTTTATTTATATTAAATAAATATAATATTTATGAAAATGAATAAATTGTGAGATATTATAAAAATGTATTTTGGGATATATCTCAGAAGTTGAGAGAATAATTACAACATAGATATATTTCAAATGCTGTGATAGGGTCACGACGAATCACATCTTAAATACATTATCTAAGATACGTATATGAGTTGATATTGAATATTGAACATCTGAGATATACGCATTTTATAATGGGATCTCAATATCCGAGATATGTCCATTTTATAATTGTCTCGAGAATATATTTTTATTATTATTTCACCATTTATTTATTTTCGTAAATACTATATTTATTTAATTTAAATAAAAAAATCTAATTCCAAAATTTATTTAAGTATGTAATTGAACAGATCAGTAGTAAAAAACAAAACAAAAATCTTTTAATATGGAAAATAGATAGATTAGGATGAAAATGTTATCGTTAAAAGGTAGAAATGGAAAAGCAAAATAATAGAGTACTACAAAACCTTACCATGCTCATATACAAAACCATCGAAGCTGGAACAACCGGGTCCACCATTAAGCCATAGAACCACCGGGTCCTTTTTCGGGTCGGACTCTGATTCAACAAAATAATAATATAGGTTCTTTCCATGATCTTCATCTACCGTCACATACCTTGATTCACCAAATTAAGAGTAAAAATATAAGAATTTTTGCAATTCAATATTTCATATATGTATTTATATATCCATCTTAAAAATTACAATTAGAGGTCGTTAGCGAAAAAACTCGCTCCATTAAAAATCTATTTTTTAGTGATGAGTTGACCCGTCTCACCTTACTTAATAAGATGGTGTTAACATGAGTAAAATCTCATCTCGGTCCGTTTAACAGCGGGTTAGTAGGTCAAACTCGCAAAATCTTTTTTTTTATTTTTTTTGCTATTAAATATTAAACAATATAAATTACAAAAAAAATTAAATAATATATATAATTTTTTAATTATTTTAAGAAATTTATAATTTTTAAATTAATAAATATTAAAATTTTTATAATTATAAATATGTAATAAACATAATTATAAATTGAGTTTTTTAAAACAAAATAATAAAACTAAAATTGTCCAAAGTAAAATAAATATTATATAAAATATAAAAATTAAACATCTACAAGTTTAGAACATAATCAGTCAAATGTAAAATTTAATCTAAAACACTAAATTAGAACATCTTTAAAAAAATTCTAAGTCCGGCAGAAAAGTTCGCTCGCTCCGCCAAAGTCCACGATTTAAAGGGTGTGAAATTAGACAAGCTTTTGATGTGTATTAGTCTCTATTTTTTTTATCAAATTATGCAGATCGACTTAACAAATTTAAACCCATTTACCACCCCTAATTATAATCTTAATTATTAAAAGATTCTGTGTGCGTTTAATTTAGCTTTTGCAAAATTAGATGTTTCAATTTGTTCATGAAATATCTAACTAACAGATAATCAATCTCAATGTTATATCTAACTAATTAAAACTATACAAATGAAATCACACTTACTCCTTTCTATAAAGATGTATGCAGATTAGATCGAATTGAGCTAGAATTTTAATTTTATACCCACTAAAAAATCAAATTTAATATACACCTTTTTTTTTTTTTACCTTTAGATCTGATCCAATTTAACAAATTTTGGATATCCAAATACGAGACATTTTAAAATTTAAAAAAAATAATAAACGTTGTTTGTAATTACTAAATATTAGTTGCTTAAATAATATAGATAAAATAACTAATATTAAAAAAAACAATCTAATAAATATTTTTTTATCAGATAATATCTAATTCAAAATAGTTATAAATCAGATCTAAAATTATTCGATAATCTATGTTATCTGTAAAATTTAAATTCAATCGATGTATTTCACTGATTGAATTTCTTTCTATATGCTCTTATTTTTATAGATATTTTGATTTATAAATATGTAATAACTAAAAATAAACTAATAAAGCATATAATTTGTTGATAGAGTTATTTGAGTACCCGGCATAGTGTTTGGAAGGTAGTTTTCCATCAAACCCTGGAACTTGATTCACAAGATTTTTTGTGGGTGCTGATTGAGTCACCAAGAAAAAGTGAAATAAGAATAAGCTCACAATTCTATTGGCACCAACCATCTTTGATTACTGCTAACTAAATCTACAAAAGATACAGTGTAATCACAGCTATACATATATATAGTTAGAAAGGTATCCAATACATTAATTGCAATAAATACATAAATATTATTAACAAAAGTACAGAAACATTTTTAATGCAAATAAATCCACGGTTCAAAATAACATTAATTACCTATATAAAAGATCAGTAAATAATTAACTATCACATATAAAAATATACTTATTATTCTTGACACAAGTACACAAAATTTTTTAATGAGAATTCACAGTTTACGTATAGAAATATGTATTTGGTATATTACAAAAAAAAAATTATTGTATTACTATAAATAAATTTAATTATTCATCTATTACAAATTTGATTCTTTTATTATGTTACGGTTTGTTAATTATGATGTTGGAAAACCATAATATATATACAAAAAACACTATGCTTCCAACAAAAAAATTAAGCATAAAATAATTAATTATACTAAACATACCTAAAAAATAGTTATTTATATAAAACGTATATTAAAATATAAAATTATATATTTGGTGTAAAATTGTATAAACACATAATAGTTAATTTAACGATTAGTTTCTAATATGTACATAACACTTCGCGTGAAATTAATAAATTATATACTTGAAGAATGACCAAGAAAATAATTCAACAAACAATTAATGCTAGCTTTATTATTAAGGCAAAATACTAAATGATACAGATTTTACGGATGAATAAAATCCGGTAATATTAGGGGACACAAAAAAATAGTTAAAACTTGTTTTATTTAACATTTATTAGTTGTCTATAAATAAAATTCAGTAATACTAGAGACAAGAAAAAAGCCAAAATTTGATTTATTTAACATTTATTAATTGTTACGACAATTAATAAATACTAAATAAGATGTCAGACTATTTTTAGCTAATTTTCTTTAATTATCAGACATTTTCGAATAAAATTATAATAAGTCAAACATAACTTAACAAGTCATTTGTTTTATTTATAGTTTTTAGAATCGAATCGGTTAAGACTATTCGGTCACTACTGAAATATTAATTTAAGCGGTAAATTACAAATTAAATTGGTTGATTTAATCATAATTAAATAATTATATAAAATTTAATTTAATTGTTTATTTTTATAATAAATATATTTTTTAGTTATTTTGTATTAACTAAACTATTATATTTATATTTTAATAACTCATTAATTAATTTATATTTAATATACTTCTAAAATATTTAATTTATAAAAAAATAAAGATCATAACCATGAAAATACAAAATAGCAATTAAAAAATATTTTGCTTTTAAATTTATAAATATAACTTAATTTTATTTATGTGATTTATTTAATAAAAATACTATGCATAACAAATAACAATTTAATTCATTAATTAGTTCATATAATTAATATAAACTAGGGGGCAAGTTTTTTTAATAATTTGCCAACAAATTCATAGGCTGATGTCATGCTGAGGTCCTTACTCACATACGCTGACATCATCAACTTGCGAGTTGGTTGAACCTGTTTTACCGGTTTAAATATTTAAATGGTCAGAAAATTGAATCAGACCGATTTAAAATTTACATCAGTTTCTATTACAAAAAATACGGTAAAAATCGATGAAAATACGAAAAGACCCTCAAGACCATCAATAATTTTTGGCAGCATATCAAACAATTGTTTTATTAAAGATAAAACATTAAAGTCTATGATTAAGCTGTCTAACCTTTTTTGCGCCTTCTTACGTGCGTTATTGCACATTTATATTCTCTAAGACATGTGCGTGCATCGAGATTTATTTTATAAAAATCGGTTAAATTGATTTTTAATTTAATAATATCTTCAACGTGTGTGTTAATAAATTTAAATTGTCTTTATCAATGAGTTATAATTCAAATAGCATAATTTTTTCATACTCAACTAAGAAGGGATTCAAATCTCGTATCTTTGATAAAAAAAAATTTAAACCATCTTTTTTTTTTCACCTCTCACGGTGTTATTGCGCATTTATATTAGGCCAATTTTTTGGTGACCAAAAAAGGTGATGTCTAAAAATGTATAGTGTTTGACCGTCAATGTCAAACGACGTGTGGTAGTGCTGCTTTTGTTCAAATCAATCAATCGAAACGGGGATAAAGATTAACGCTATACTAGGTGCTGTAACTTATGGTCCTTTGTCGTGTTGGCAATATAGTAATTTTGAGACCCAAAAATTTGTTTTCTTCTAGACCTTGAACTGAATGGATCAAAGCCATGGGCACAACATAAGGATTTCACACTCCAACAGTGATAGTGACTACTCCAACGATTGTTGCTACTAAGAATAAGTGGCGCTGCCTCTTCCAAGTCCGCCGCCAGTCCGACGGTGCGACAATAATGGTGAGATTATCGGCATGTAGCTTCTATTTGGGAACCGGGTTGGATAACAAGTTAGGGTTCAATTTCTTAAATCTGAGCCAACTTACGATCCCAATCTTTGGCTCCAAAAGGAAAAAAACCGATACATCCAGCCCCATGACGGTTCCCTGTGCTCCTTTCGGTGTCCAACAACTTTAACACGGACCACTACCCCACGTCCTGGCGTCCCGCTCTCCAATACGACGTCCCAAGAATAACATGTCGTCGAAACTAAGTGGGCACCACCTTTCGATACTTGATGAAGATCTACTATTCGAACCCTAGTTCTCCATAAACTCTTTTCACAACAAGCCTCTCCAATGATGGCTTTCTTCTTCCTCGATTTTGTGCACAATTTTTCACAATCCTTCCATATTACATTTTTTTAAATTTTTAGATTCTCTCTCCAATAATTTGTTGTTAAACACTATTTTTTATTAATATGTTAGATTTTTATCGCGCATCATTAGTGAACTTATTGCGTGTAAGCAATTCAAATAGTCCCTCACCTATAGTCAAACATGCCAAATATCACAACGGGATTGGTGAATTGCTCATAGTCACCTTAGTCATGGGCAAGTCAATGCCACCACAGACCGCACCTTCATATTATTGTTTAAAAGTCGAAATGTTCGTGCGTCCATATCTATTTTATAAAAATTGGGTAAACCGTTTGATTGTTTATTTTTTTAATTTTAACTCATTAAAGTTAAAAAGCATAAGAATGTGTTTGGTTTGCATTTTTATTTTCTATTTTTATTTTTAGTGTTTTTGATTTTTTGAATTTCGTAAAAGAAAAAGTAAAGACACTAAAAACAATAAAATTCTGTTTTCTATTTTTATTTCTTGTTTTTATTTTTTCCTTCACAAAATTTAAAAATAAAAAAATTAAAAATAAAAATAAAAAATAAAAACGCAAACCAAACGTATCTTAATTGTGTGCTTTTCACCTCTTATATTTCACCCTTTTCACTTTTTTTTTTCTCAAAACTCTCACTTTTGCAATTTAAAATACTAAATAAACATATAAAATTTTTTGAAAGTGAGGACACAATTTTGTGAAGAAAAACAAATGAAAAAACATGAAAACTTATTGATGTTAAACATAAAATTTTTGTGGTGGTAAATACATAAATTTTTTGAAGATATTGAAGGAAACAAATATTTTAAAGATAAATAACTGAAAAAAACAAATAAATTTATTGATGATAAACATAAATTTTGTTATGATAAATGTAAAAAAATTTGAGGTAATAACAACTTTTTCTAATAGATCAACACAGGCAAAATTGTTGAAATTTATTGAGAAAAACGTAGAAATTTTTTTAACTTAGATATACAATCTTTTAAAGGAAATAAATGGAGAAAACATAGAAATTTTTTAGACGATATACATAGAATTTGTAATAATAAACACACAACTTCTGTTAAGATAATCACAACTTTTTGAGGAGAAACATAGAAAAAAAAGGGAAATGTTGTGTCATAGACAAGACTAAATAATAGGACAACTAAATAATAAATCGATAATAAAAACAAAATCTTATTTTAATAGGTAGAATCGATTACATAAATTAGACAATATTATTAAACTTTATCATGGATCATTGATAAAAGAAAATTATATGTATGCATTAACTCAAATAAAAAAGACAAGGTTAAATTGTTTTATTCTATTACCTCTTTTTTAATATTTTCCACATATTCATTTGAATCTTTTAATATAACATTTTTTTATTCTTAGGATCTTCAGACGAAAATCTAGCGGTCACTCAATAACACATTCTTTTCAGCATTGAATATCATCATGTACCTTATTAATAATATTTTTTCTGTTAAAGAAAAAATACATCCTTTATTGATTGCATATTTTTGTCTTTCCTATAGATAATCACATAATATTGACAAGTGATGTCAACTTATTTATGAAGGTGGCACTCGTAGATGGGTTTAGAGAAATTGGATCGATCAAGTTATAGTTGGAGTCTGAAATATGCATGTTTTGGGTAACCTTTATTAGTTAACAAATACAATTAAGAATAATATGATGGAGTGGTTGTAACTCGAAGATGCCATTTTGTGATAATTCAACATGATAGGCTTCTCTAATTAGTTGAGGTATCCAATAGTTAAAGCAAGAAGGTTAACTTTACAACATAATTAAAAGATTTATCTGAAAAAATAATAAACAATTGAAAGATTTGTAAGTGTAGCTGAAGACAACATTAGTTGTTGTTTTTCGTTAATTATTTTTCCTGCATATATAAACCATGAACATGACATATCTTGTAACAAAGGAAACGGCAGCTGCTTCAAGGGAGTTCTATGTTGGCATTGTTGAGCTACATACTCACAAGATTGATGTATTGTGGATATATGTTGCTTTTGCAAAAGGTCCTGTGCTACTTCATTGTTTTCTGCAATGTATTAACACATATGAGATAAAGTTTGGTAATGCACAAACAGAACATATAAGCAACAGTGAAATTGTGTCATCCAATCTAAACACATACCAGAAGCACCTTTGTGGCAGTAATCCATTAGCTTTCTTTTTTTTCGGCTAGCTTTTCAAATCTGTTCAGCCTGGCTTTTTTGGCATTGGGAAGATTTTGCTCTGTCTCTCTCTCTCTCATGTTAGTGTTGTAATGCTGGAGTTCTGAATGCTCAGGAAAAAAAATGGTTCGAAAGCAATTGAGTATACTTGTTTGGTGTTTATTGAGAATTAGTGAGATTTATGGTATTTTACATTTAAGAATGGAAATGCAATTAGAATTTTGACGTTGCGCTTCAGATGAAGTTCAGGCGTGACCCCATGGTTTGGTTGCTTCGATGAGGAGGCCACATGTGTCGTTTCTCAGGGAGAAACATAGGAAAATGAATGGTTTATGGCGCTAGTTGTACTTAATTGGCACCTAGCTATAGAGAAGTAGTGGCATATGTCTTTGAGTAACATAGAAACATGTGTCGTGCGCACTTTTCACTGCTATAGAGAAGTAGTGGCATATGTCTTTGAGTACAATGCTGAGACTGAAGATAGTCCATTCTTTTAGTGCATCTCTTGGCATGTATAATTTAATAGATACCGAGTGAAAATTTAAAATGACATGAATTTTCACTGTAGAAAATGCAAGGTCCAAGATAGAGTGCGACATTTTGTATGTTTAATTAGATTATCCTTCTACAGACTTTAGAAATTAACTATGCTTGCAATTGATTCTTATCCTCTATATTATGCTTAAGTCATGCGACAAAGGAATTTTCTTTTAAGGACTATGATTTAAAGTTCAGTGTAACCTTGGTTTGGAATGGCTTATGCTTGCCTTCATGTGTAGATATATTTGGGACCTTTTTTGTAAATCAATTGGGGATGCAATAAAATTTTAGCAGCATGAAAACTAATACTAAATGCATGTAAGCTACTATATCATACCAAATAATTACACCTTTTATTGTACACACATGATAATTTGTAACGAAAAATGCATGAGATAGAAGGCTTCTTTCTCAACAGGTTGCAGCCCATTTTTCAAGTTAAACCGAGAACAACCTTGGAATGTAGAGGAGGAGACCCTTTACTTAGATATCCGTTGGCCAGCTTTGAGAAAACACATGTCATTGCTGATATGGACCCCATGAGCATCTTGAGAGCATAATTTCATTGGAAGCCATTTCTGCTTGCCTTTGTTCCTGTGTTATAGTTATAATGTCCTCATCCAAAAAGAGTTGCGGTTGCTCATATAGTCTAAAGCTTTCAAACTCATAAAGTGGGAACAATTGAAAGCAAGTTTCTTGTTTCATTTCAATAAACCAAATCGATATGCTATAGTGATCATTATTGGTTGTGTACAACATGTAGCAAGGCTTATCCTTCAGCAGAACCAGTACATTGCAATCTGATTTTGCCTTTCTAGGAATTATAACACAACGCCATAGATAACTACTTATGAAGAATATTACTACAGATTCTAGATTTCCTAAATTGAGGCCACCAAAATTAATCCAAAAAACAAACCTATTATGCAAAACATAGTCAAGGCCCAACTTCGTGATATCACCATTGGAAACTCTTTTTGGTTCCCAGTGTTGGAATTGATTGTTCCAGAGAGTATACCAATTTTTTTGTCTTTAAAATTCTATTTGAACATATGCACTATGCAGTACTGTGTGCTGGAGGGATAGTACGCAAAAGCAAGAATTGAGACGCATGTGGGTACTTTAAAAGGGCGTGATTATGGTAATTGGCGGACAATGCTTCTGAGGATGTTCCAGATGAGCAAATGTTCTTGCGGCAGCCAATAATGAATGTTAGGCAAAGGTTTCCAAAGCAAGAACCCACAAGATTAAAATCATCACACTTTGTTAGCTCTGCTGGGAGGCACAATGTTGTTGGTGCACCGGTTGAAGTATTAACCATGACTATTGCATTATTAGTGGTTCTCCATTGCGGGAACAAAATATGCAATAGTTGTGTTTGTTCAGAAGGAGGAAAACTTCGGTGATGTTGCGATAGAAACTTATATTCCTTCAAAGCAGAACACCAAAATATGTTTAGTGCCCTGCATCTACAAATTGATGAAGTATTAGCTTTGCAGAAGATGTAGAGGATAACATCCTCTAGAAGAAAAATGGAAGTCGAACCAGAGTTTGCAAATACACTTTCCATTTTCTAAGCTGACTTAAAGATATCCATGATGTCGGTAACAAATGTAGAAGTAAAGCATAAAGATACCTAAGTGGGAGCACCTGCTATTGGAACACAATTCAAGATCCATTAATGTTGCATCCCATGAGATAAATGGCATCTTTGTGTGCGTTATGTGACCTGGTTGAGTGTTTTATTTCTTATTTTAATCCACTAACTTCTAGATATTTATTTTCATATTTGTGTGTGATACAGTAGACTTGATGAAATTGTAATTGTGATTAATTGACATCAAATGACAAGTGAAATCATATTGTGCAAAATATATTTATCAGGCTTCTATGCATAGTTTCATAGCCATTCTGTAAATCCCGTAAAATTAGTGACTAATTAATCAAAAAATTAAATTTTAATATTAAAAAATTAGAAATATGAATTTTATAGTTTAATGAGGTAGAGCTAATTAAAATAAGAATTTTGTTACTAATTTTAAAAAATTTGGCCCAAAATTGGGCAGAACGGGCCGAAGCGGGCGAACTGGCCCCATATTGTGCCCAAGGCCCAACCTACACTCCATTAACCCAATGAGTTTCAGCTTATTTCATCTCATAATCAAAGGAAACACGTTCTTGGGAAGGAGAGCAAAGGAAGAAGAACTCAAACCCTTGGTTCCACTTCAAATCACCATATCTCCTTACTCTGAGCTCCAATCGCCGTATCTTTTGCGGCCACGCGTCCATGGTGTCGAGTGTAATGCCCAACTTCTAGTACGTCATGATCGTACTAAAAGTAAGGTTTACTAACCTATTTTTCATATTAACTATTTAATATTGAGCCTTTAGCTCGATATCGCATTTCAATCTTTAAGAAAATGCCAGAAAATTTTGTTTTCAATTCATTAAAAATCTTATATCAAAGATCACCAAGTAATGATAATCTCATAATTATTAATAATAATAAATCTTATACATGTAAATCAAAATAAAACTCAGATACAACACCTATCCCTCTGTATAAAATTACATGATATTGTAGTATAAGATGTGCCGTAGGAAAGATGCATTAACATGCCACTACATAATTAGCTTTAATATATACCATGTACTACTAATAAGGATGCCTAGACCATTTGATTAATCATTAACGACATAAATTAAAGACTAATATGAGACATGCACCATGCTTAGGCCTAAAACTAAGGTCATTACAAACAGCAGAGGTAACTTTGAGGTTTCCTAACATCTGGCTTCTTATAACCTTGCTGAAACTAAATGCAATCTCTAAGATCGACTTCACACTGGGTATATTGTCTCATAGTACACATGCAGTAACCTAAGCCTTACTTGATCTTCATATTCTATCCAATGAAGAGTTCTCCTTGTGTCGTTCATAGGAGTATATCGGCAGATATGAAAGTGTGAAAAGTGTGATTCATCTGCACCCTCGATTTGAAAATGTCTTTCCTTGATTTCTATTATATCTTCATCAACAAACATAGTAGGAGTAAAGAGAGAACCAATGCCATTATACATGAACAACCTAGTCCATGTTGGGTCTTCCTCGATAACATGAACATTCCAAATAGAAATGTGGAACACTTTTTCGTCGTGATCAGATGCAGCAAGACAAAGCTTTTGGTTGAAAATCATGAGCATGTAGCAACGAGCCAGAGCTTGTTCAAGAACAAAAATCTGCTGAAAAGTGTTAGATAATATAGAGAAGCATACAATATAAGGTTTTGTTCTTTCAACATCCTCATGTGAGTATGTTACCCAATAAATACACATATCAAGTGTAACATAGGTTGCATCTATAGTTTGCACATATGGTGGACATGTCATTACCACATGGCAGTCTCTTGTAAAGCTTGTATAGATGGCTAGTGTGCATGTAGTACTTTCTGAACTATGCTTGAAGACATGCATAATGGCATAATCAAGAGTGTACGGATAGTACATAAATGCATATAAATATACCATGTCAGGTTTAAAAACACAAACAAGATCTTGAATGATTTTGGACCTTCTGCTAATAGGGTTCCAAGCTAACATGTAAGACTTCCTTCCCATAGAGGAGTATCGTATGCAAAAGATGCCATCTTCAACACTAATAATTTGGAACCAACCTTCATATGTCAACAAAAAAGAAAACTGAATGAAATAGTGTAACCACTTGAAGAATCCATCCTCATGACCCAATCAAATGACTTCAGCAGAGAGAATGGATATAAAAAATGCAACATCAGTAAGCAGCCATGATGTTTTCACCTTTCAGCAACGATTGACACGAATTCATAGCTGTTAAGCTTCACTCTCCAGTAGCGAGATGTGCAGCAGGCATTTAAGATGGTTGAAGCATCAACAAGGTGGAATATGCCTAAGAGAACCTCGTTAGGGAGTTTTGGTAGGGGAAGAGAAACTGGAGGAATATCACTCATCCTCTTTGAAATATAGGGATCGTACAAATTAGATTTGTGGGAGTAGAAAGATATGAGAGTTTGGAATATAAGTTTTAGCTAAGTATGAGATGTGTTCCTCTACTGTGAGGGCTGATCTTCATTTATAGACGAGTATAGCTTTAGTGACATGATTGGATTTTTTAGATGTATTTACCCAATTCAATTTCCTTTAAATTTAAGTATACACATATTGATGTGTCTTTTTTAGGTAATATTAGAGGTTGTCAAATAAACTATATCTCACATCAAATAGTTTCAGTTCTGCTACTGTCAGTGGAATCAGAGTTTGTGAAGCCAATTTGAGTGAGGCAAGGAATCCCTTAAAGATCTTCTAATGCTCATTTAGTAAATAGTATTTTGGCATGTTCCATTTTTAGCAATCAATGCACTTTTCATACACTGTTGACATCTTTTATTTTATGCTCACTGATCTCGAAGTGATGATGGCAAAATGCATGGAGAGTAAGTAGAGGTTTATTATTTGCAAAAGCAAGAAGATGAAATCTCAGCATTTTCAAGACATATCTTGATATAATAAAGAGAAGTTTTAATTCTAGCTATAAATATAATCAAAGATAATCTCGGTGAAGATTTACTATTAATGGTGACATGACTAACAAATCAGGCTTAATTGTGTGTGTTCTTTATTCTGTCTCTCTACTTGGTTTGTTTACTTTCTAATGAGTGCTACTTTACAGAGAGGATAGTGTGTTTTTCATTTTGATTTTTCCTTGCCATCTGGTTCCTCTAACATAAATAGGCAAGCCCTCCATTACTTTAATAACGTCAGACTTTCATAATAAATATGTGAAGGAACTTCTTAGAAATGACAACACATTATGAGATAAAATTTAAAAAATATGATTATAGGATATATAGATAATTATCTGTGTAATTAGAATACCATAAATGAAGCAACCGAAATAAGATACAATTTGGCAGAAATGTGAATTCTTCATCCCATTCCAATGCATTTAAATTAAGTTGCATAACTAATTGATTGAGGTACCATGCTGCTAAATTCAGCTAGACTAATTGTGGAGGGTTCAAGTTTAAATTAAACAACGAAACCACAATAAAAAATCTAAAACCTAATTTGAAGTATATTTAATTGACTCTACACTATTGTGTTTAGGGCATTTGTTTAAAGAGTTTTTTATCAGATGAAATCGAGCCACCTAAGAAATTGAACAGAATGTACAAAGCTGTTGGTTTTGCAAAAGACTAGTCTAATTGACTTAGTTGAGGTACTATGGATAACAACATAGTATATGTGGTTTAATGTAACAATCATACACTAAATGGAAATCCATATAGCATTACTTATATGTATTGTCCCAAGGAGCAGCATATTATTATATATTATGGATGATGGAAGTATAATGTGCTAAGAAATCATTTATTACCTGCAGTGGATATTCATGATATATGAGATAACCATAAATAATTAATGATTGAAATAATTTAGTAGAAGTAGCCCTTGCATAATCACAAAGTATAGTATATTCTTTAAGTAGCGCTTATAGTTATTCTTACATTTGGTATGATATTAGATTCGTATCCTGATCAACATATGCCAAAATTAATTAAATTAGTTCCACTTTTTGTTAGTCAAAATGAAATGATAATTTTGTTAAGCAAACTTTGTTTGGCAGTTACACACCTCAATGGAAGGGTTTCCATCCTTGATTTTCACTAATTGATCAAAGTTTTGGACAGGGGTTAATAAGCGATGGTTGCTACAGCCAGATTTGTGCACTCTATTGCAGGTAATTATTCAGAACTTCGATTATCCATTGTTGTGATTTTTTTTGTAACTGCTACAACAATTGCTCAAATTTTGGGACATCAGCTCATTATAGAATTGACTCAGAACAGAACCATAAAATTATAATATTCAAACAATGTAAAAGATGACAATAACTACATTTCAATGTTAATTCCTTTTATTTATGTAAAATGTCTCTAACTTCTACAATAAGTGAATTATCCTATTCCTATTGATACTAATACTTCAGTTTCGAAAGCTAAAAAGCCTTAGTGTATGGCAAAAATTTTCTGCAAGAATTGGTTTAGTTATTATAGATTAGTTAGGCATCCTTTGAACCAAGTAACATTGCAATCATGTTAATGAGCAATAAGTGCAAAGAATTTTCTGCCACATAGTAAACTAGAAAATTTTACTTGTAAGGTTTAAAGGTTTTGACAACCATAGTATCTGCTAGGATGCGCAGACCCTAAACACTAACAATCCAATTAACAAAGCAAACTAATTAATCATGTTGAATACATGAATCACTATTAGATTGTAGTTATTACATACACTAAGCTAGAATGCTAAGAAAACATTTGTCTCATCATAGCTTCTTAAACACACCAACACTTTAATTAACATAAAAAGTTTTCAATCCAGCTTTTTTTGTCCATAATTTCCCTTAAAAATCTTGTTAGCTGATGCTTGCACATTTGCTGACACACCTGCTTCTGCCGTGGTACCATCACCTATATCAGGGAAAGACCTCTTGGCTAGAGTTTCATAGGAGCTATCACCGTTGCTCTCAACTGATGAATCCTATTGTTGACAGAAACTCGACAATTAGCAACTAAAACATAAGCGACCTCTTAATCAGACCTAATTATCTCTATATAAGGTGGATATCAATAAAAAAGACACATAAACTTCTTACCTTGAACAGATAAACTGTCTCATGTCCATTGCTATTATCACCTGTTTCATTTGTAGGGCTTTTAGGCACATGTTGAGAACACTGTAGGAACCAAGATCATTTAAAGGTAACATGTTAGTTTCAACAATATACTAATCAACGCAGTTCAGTTCTAGTTCCAATCGCAACATGCTATACTTACAGAAGCGTCAAAAGAAGAGTTGGTAGAACCAAAATTAAACATGACGCATTCATCATCTGAAATCTTTAAAGCGTTGTATACCCCTTCCACGACATTAATATTTTTGTAGGTGATGTTGGGCTTGAATAAGAATCTTTTGTCAACAATATTATCAAAGTATTTAGGATACGACTCTCCCTTTTCCCATTTCTTTACATGCACATAATACTTTTTTTTATTAGTCCAAGAAACATACATTATAGGAGCAAAGTATTTTAAACTCCTATGAATTAGACTTACACATAACTCCTTAATTTTCTTAGCAGCCTTTTCCACCATTTGCTCTGCTTCTTTGTTCCACAGAAGGAACTTTATATAACCGCTTCCATCAGTCACGACTACTTGCAGCCTATACCTGGAACAACATCTTAGTAGCACATCACCGCTAACAATAAAAATATGGCCTTATGCAACTACATTGAATTTTATAGTTCATGATATCAAGTAGACCTTAAAAAAAGCAAACAAAGATTGGACACAAAACAACTGACCTTAGCATAGCCTTGAACGTTACATGCCTACAATGATCACACAATACCTATCTTTTCTCTCTAGAACTTTCTTTGGACATGTCTTACACGCCGTATAAGACCAGTCATATTTACCAACCTCTAAAGACACAATGTTCCCCACAATCCAGCAGGAGGTTTTCTAAAAAAATGTTTCAAAATTAGTAACAAAACTTTATCGACTTAAGTGATCACTTACAAACCTCACCTGTGTCATATTAAAAACCTCCTCTTTGGTGCATAATGGAACAATGGTTGCGTTGATCTCATCTGCCACATAGTATTAAGGCTGCGATTGAAGAAGAGTTATTCGTTGTGAATAGGGAACAACCTCCTTTGCCAATTTGTAGAGAGTTCAAGAAGGCTTGTATAACTTAATATGATTTTTAAGTTATGTTTTATGAACTCATAACAGAGCAGCAATTTGGGCACTCCAGAGACACACCTTTTCTTGAAGTCAATACATTCGAGAAGGTTTGGAGTGAAGTAACATTTGGAGACATAGTAAGTGCTTTGAACATTCACTGAATTTAAGTATACATTCGACTTAAAGAGTTGAACAACCATTATGAAAGGCTACCCATCATCTCCTTCGAGGTTCTGGAAGCACTTGGTCCACCAATTCCCCAAACAATGTACATTTAATCTTGTGCTTCCTATAATGAATGGCATAATACAACTCTAACAGTATTTTTGGACACTTAATATCCCGCATATGCCTAAATTAAATGACTACAAAATAAAAACAAAATGTACAACTGAAAGGAAGGAGAAAATAGTAAATATTATTCTAGGTCTTCCAACTGTAATGCAATACGCTTGCTTTCTTCACCCGTGCATGTAATCATCCCCATAGGCTATTCCTTTCCAACAACCTCTCCTATGTAATTTGCATGTCACAATAAGGCCATTTAAATCTAAACCTGTAATAAAACTCAAGATCATATCTTAACAAAATAAGAAATATGTCGATGTAACGTACCAAACAACAGATTTCCATCCATTGGAGCATTTGCCTCAAGTTCAACAAATGTGCAAAATTTGAATGGGTTAAAAGCGAAAGTCTTGATAGGAAGGACTTCCACCTCTGTCTTTGTATAGAAGTTAAGCTTGTTCTTATGAGCAGTTTTTCTTACCTTTCCATTGTTAATTTTCGTAATAAAATTCCGCATACTTACACGACATGCTCTTTTATCCTCTCCCTGAACAAATCCAACACAGGCTTACATATTGTTGCATGAATTCTATCATCCTGCAAATATTTTGAAACCCAAGAAACCAAAACTTGTTAGAAAGGCATTAAAGAAGAAGACGCAACATATAACAATCACTCATCCAATACTTGCTCATCTTGCAAAACCATCTCCAAGCTAAACACCTCATTCTAGTTTCACTGGCTAAAAAACTCATACAATCGGGCAACACCCATGACCAACGACCAAGCAAGCTTGGTTGGATTGATATTTCTGATCAAGTATGTTTTTGCAGCCATTCTTTGCACCCTAAAACTGCTTCAAGCTAAAGTTCTACTAGGCACAATTAACAATAGATTTATATTTTTCATGTAACATGTACCATTCTAATATTTATATAGAGTTGTTCTTTTATCAATAAATGGAGTGGGCGAAAAAAACTGAAATTTTTAAAGAGCACCGGTGAGCGTCAAAGTGGGATGTTCCAAATCCAATCCTTTATTAACCGCAGGTCCTTACACATGGGCGAGAAGATATGCTACTTGCATATGGAATTCAATTTTGCCAGGACCTCTAACCAACGAAGTCGTCACCTCTGCACTTCTTTCGGAGGGAACACTGTAGCTACCTTGTCCACTGGGATGTTACTTTGGTGACTAGCCATGCTGAAAGGACGACATTTTTGTTGGGATGGTAACACTATTGGTGGACAATTTTTTGGAGGCTTCTTTATGCATAAGCCGATGCATTGCAATGGGTTTGCATTTTCATCCTAATGGAGGAAACACTATTCATGTCGGGTGACGTGTCATCACCTCCGAAGCTTTAGAGTTGTGTGTTTTTTGTGGGAATACTGTTCAAGTCTCGTGTACTGCTTAACTATTATATTATAAATAGAAAATAGATTACTTTGTTGTTCTTTATAATTTTACCGAATTTTTAACTAGATCCTTATATTTTTTTCTTTTTAATTTAGTCTCTATACTACTTTTAATTTTGTAATTAGATACTTTCTAATCACATCCTTTACTTTCTTCCTTATTACCTTCCTTATCAAACAATCATGTGAGGTTTTCATCACCATCCCCACCCTTTCTCTTACACCTTGGCCATCACCAACGACACCACCACTACCGCTGCAACAACAAGCACCTTCAGTAACACACCATGGATGAACAGTGAAATATGGAGCAAGTTTCCTCAGAAGCTCATCTAACGCATCTTCGCCTTTCTCCCTTTCTACGCTTTCATTCGAGCTCGTTCTATATGAAAGAGATGATACACCATTCTCTTCAACAACTCTTTTCTCGAATTATTCCTTCAAATCTCACTCAGACGTCACGGGTTTATCTTCTTCAACCACAAAACTCTCGCAAAAGCTACATCTACAAGAAGAAGAAGAATAACAATGACACCACTGCCACTTCCACCAACCACAACAATAAGAGTTCACTGATCTCATAGAAGATCTTCTCTTGAAGGAGCAAAAAATCATGGATTTTATGGAGCAAGACCCCCTTGCAAAGATACAAAAAGAGATTTGAATTAGAAGAAAAGGAGGGAAGCTATTGAAGCTTTTATGGTTGATGATGAATGAACGATTATAAAAAGGATTTTGGATTGAAAGAAAAAGAAGAAAACACCATCAGAAAAACTCTCTGTCGTCATTACTAAAGCTTTTTTGATAAACAGATCAGTATTTTTCGTTCATTATGATGTCATATTTTTATATTTGGAAGTTTTTATCAAATTTAAAATCTTTTAAAAATTATGTTATCTTTCGCGTTTTTTAAGATCTTTTTCTCAATATTAAAATTTTTCAGATATTATTTAAATAATTTATCTTATCTAAAGAACTAATTTAATTGATAACATCTTTCAAAAACGAATTTAAAAAATAATCCATGTTTTAGAAATGAATTCGAACATTAACCGATATAAAATTTTTAAGGAATTTATATGTGTATATACTCTAATTCATTAGTTTATTAAGTTTATGGCCTTGCAGGATTTTGGCACAATAAAAGAGGTGCATGATAAGAAAGAAAAAAAAGTGGGAGTGAAGAAGACAAGAGAGGGGTGAAACCAAATGGAGAGCAGTGGCAGCATGAAGCTCACACCAACAACCACCGCATTCCTCTCTTCTCTTCTCCCAAACCCAAAGCCTCATTCAATCCTCATCCCTTCTTATTCCGCATTCAAACCCAAACCCCTCAAAACCCTTACCCTCACCACACCCAATTATGCTCCGTGTATTCCCAAATCCTACGCCGCCGATGTTTCCTCTTCCGCTGTTACAAACACAACCGCCGCATCCTCTCCCCGAAACCTCAGGTCACGCCTCCAAAACGGCGACACACTCTACGGCCTCTTCCTCCTCTCCTTCTCCCCAACACTCGCCGAGATCGCCGGCCTCGCAGGCTACGACTTCGTCGTCGTCGACATGGAGCACGGCCACGGCGGAATCTCCGACGCGCTCCCCTGTCTCCACGCTCTCGCAGCCACCGGCACCGCCGCAATCCTCCGCGTTCCTGAGAGCTCCGCCACTTGGGCTAAGAAAGCCCTGGACTTAGGCCCACAGGGGATCATGTTTCCGATGATCGATTCCGCGGAATCCGCCATCGACGCCGTGTCGTTCTGCCGGTTCCCTCCCGCCGGGATCCGTGGCTCGGCTCACTCGGTCGTCCGGGCTTCCGGTTACGGCATCGATGAAGGTTACCTTGGTAGTTACCAAGAAGAGCTGTTGATTATGTGCCAGGTTGAGTCCGTTGAGGGAGTGAAGAACGTTGGTGAGATCTCAGCCGTTGATGGAGTTGACTGCATCCAAATGGGGCCGTTGGATCTGAGCGCCAGTATGGGGTACTTGTGGGACCCAGGGAACAGGAAAGTGAGGCAGTTGATGAGGGAGGCTGAGGCGAAGATTCTGAAAAGCCGCAGCGGCGGTGGTGTCGGCGTTGGGACTTACCTGTCTGGGTTCGCTATGCCGCATGATGGGCCTGGGGATCTCAAGTCACGTGGGTATCACATGGTGTCTGGTGCTGTTGACGTTGGGTTGTTTAGAAGCGCTGCTGTGGAAGATGTGAAGAAATTCAGGTTGAGTTTGATTGATGAAGATCATGATAGTGAGGAGGAAGAGGGTAAAGATGCTGATGAGAAGTACTGGAGTGAGTGAGTGACTGAATTTTGATTAAGTGAGAGGATTTTGGTTCTTGTTTATCTTGTTTTCACTGTTATGTTCCTCAGATTTTGTAAATTAGGTCATGTAGTTGGATATGCTGATTTTGCTGCTCAATGAATATTAAAGTTTTGATGCTGATTTTCCTCACAATATGTTGAATAGAATAAATTGAGAGTATGCATTTCCAAAATGATTTGGTTTCTGGAGGTGATAGTGATGATGGTCTAAATTGGGGAACTCTGTATCTGTATAGTATCTGGAATTAGAGAGAGCATGGCAAAAAAGCAAGTTACATAATCTCAACACACCATCAGCGCTGAGGAAGTTCAAGTTACATAGTCATGTAAAAAAAAAGAACAAGCAAATCCTTAACATAACCTCGACATATGTTTGCTTTTGAACATACACTTTTACAAGCTGTTCCTCCTGAATACCGCAATAGTATATTACAGAAAGTCACAAAGGACTTTTAAACATCCCTCAAAAAATAAGGAATATCTTGGGATATTTTGTTAAACGTAACTCCTATTGTGGATTCTCAAGAAGAGTAATTTGCAAAGATGTCAATGATAAAATCATAAAAATATTAATTTACAGTTTTACACTACCCACATTTGTAAGACCTTGCTTGAATATTAAGGTCAACAATATAACTTTTGGGGCCAAGTTAATATTCCTTTATTTTAAAATAAAATAACTGTTACTTTGATTTTTTTTATACCGAGTAAAGTAATATTTTATATTTTGTATAAAAAAATGAAAAAGAAAAGTATTATAAGAAGGTTTTGATTGTTTCTTTGATTCACAAAAATAATAAGTTATAACTTAATTAATAACACTATTAATGTCTTTGTCATTAGCTCTAATAAGTTCTCCGAATAAATGGTTAAATTCTTTTATAAAAGATATTCATTTTTTAAATTGGTCCTCACAAATTTTTTTAGTTAACTTTGTCTTTCAAAAATTTTAAGTTAATTACGTTGGCCTTTTCACCAATTTTTTTATTGACGATATTAAAATTTACTAACGTGACACATTAAATAATATCACAACACACACTTAGGAATTAGGAGTCTTAATTGATTATTAATATGATAAATTTATGAAATTAGATGAAACAAAACATACTTAAGGGGACCTTGAGAAATTAGAATCGCTCGATTTAGAATTGATTTGATCTAATTTTATAAACTTATCATGTTATTAGCCAATTAAGATTACTAGATATATATTGCATCATTTAAAGTGTCACATCCACAAACTCTAATATCATTAGCAATGAAAATGCATAAATACTAACATAACTATATTAAAATATTAAATTTATTTAAAATATTAAAAATCAAATTAAAATTTAGCCCATATATTAAAAACTATTAATGATTTTTTTTCTCCCTAAATACACAAATTGCATAGATTGGACCAAAAAGTGAAGCTTGGTTTGGCATCAAATTATCCAAATCCAGGAGTTGGCGCGCAAGAACACTCACTCGGAAACCCTCTTCAGTCTTCACAGTGAGGGTTTTAGGCTTTTAGCTCGCTCATTGAGTCACTGAGTCACTTGTTGAGTGTTTTGCTACCACTTACTGCTTCCACTCTTTCCTTCTTTGCCTTTCACACTTCCCAATGACAACCCTATGAAACCTTCTTCTTCTTCCTTCCAAACCCAAACCCTTATCCTCAGCTCCTCCGCCATGGCATTTCCCTCCGCTCTCAGACTCTCCACCATCCTCAGACTCTCCCCCTACGCCCCATCCCGCCTTCCCTGGCTCTGCCAAACCCCGTCCTCCGACCTCCGCTTCCTCTCCGTCTCTTCTAGACGGCTGTCGCGGCGGCCCGTTGCGCCTGTCCAAGCCAGGCGCCGCGAAGAGGCGGCGGCAGCAGCACAAGACGGAAATGGGAGTGTGATGGTGAAGGACAGCGGAAGCGACGGAAGGATTGTGCTGACGGAACTTCACAAAGAGGCAACTGAGGCTTACATGGCGTATGCTATGTCAGTGCTCCTCGGTCGCGCCTTACCTGATGTTCGTGACGGATTGAAACCCGTCCATAGAAGGATTCTGTTAGTATCGTCTCTTTAATTTCTGTGGGAGAAAATTTACAAACTGAATTTTTTTTAATATACATATTATTTATTAGCCTACTTTTTTCTTTAAACTTTTTATTTGTTTATTGTTGTTCGGTTTGTTTTTAGGTAAAATAGATTCATTGTTGGTGGTGGTTTTTAGTTTCATGCAAATCGAATATTGATTGAAAAAGTCCATGGATTTGCACCTGTCTTGAATTTTCTCAATGAAATGCATCTTTGGTTGCATTGGCCAATGAATTTTAATAATGTTTGTTGTACTTCATGTTCAGCTTTTGCCTATCATTCCATATTTCATTCATCGTGTGAAGTTTCTGTTATGTTCTCTCTATAGTTTGCAGTCTGGCAATAATGAAATCTGTAGCATTGCTGTATTGACAACCAACAATAACTACTTTTGATTGTAGTTTTAAAGGTTTCCCTAAACTACATGTGAATAGATGAATAAATGAACCAACTTGTGCATATTTTTATACCTAGAGAAATTTGAGAAATTATAGTTCAAAGTAGTTAGCTTAATAGTAAATTGGGAGTACATATAGTCCTAGTCTTGCGTACAGCTTCAACTGTGAAGGTGAAATTTCACAATTCTTATTGAGATACGATTGCAAAACAAGCTAATATTGTGAATGCAGATTTGCAATGCATGAGCTTGGCCTTTCATCCAAAAAACCGTTCAAGAAATGTGCAAGAGTTGTTGGAGAGGTTAATACCTAGCTTTAGATGTTAAACTCTTTGTAAAAAAGAAGTGCATTTGGGAGGTGTAATGTCATTTTCATGAATTGATTGATATCCTAATATTTGATGCTATTATGGTAGGTATTGGGGAAGTTCCACCCTCATGGAGACAGTGCTGTATATGATTCCTTAGTGCGAATGGCCCAGGTAAAATATTAATTTCCTTCTATTTGTTGTTCATCTTTATTTGTATTCTGGGATGTTGGCAATTTATCTATAGTATCATATAATATGGGTTTCTAAGCCATAAGTAATCATATTTTGCATGTGGGGTTCCAGATGTCCTTGCATGTTTCAACGTAGATCGATTCATTATGACAAATAATGCTGGTTTTGGGAAGAGGAGGAATGCTAAGTGTTAGTACTTAGTAGTCATCTGCTACATATGCTACTGTTTGGTGTATTTGGTTAGAACATAATTGTCACACCTTATCAACAGATTTTGAGAAGCTAGTTTTCTAGGATATGATTGGGTGCTCACACTTGGCCTCTATTTGGTGAAAATCACATAATCTTAGGAAAATTTCCCTCTTGGATATCTTGAGTCTAGAAATCTCTTCTTCATCTTTTCTTTTTTAAATTATTGCCTATTAATCTTCTTTTAAATGGGGTCCCTTGCCCTCCGATAATTTTTTGTATTTTGTTCCTCTCTTCATTTCAAAAAAGTTATCTATTTCTCTCTTTCTTACACAAAAAGATAACAGTAATCAATGTATTATCCTAATTTAATTTTTCATTTTTAAGTTTTCTTTGAATGTTGAGATAGGATTTATATATACTTGATGTTGGCTTGATGTATTTTAGCCTCATATAACTTATTGATGTGGCTTCCTTTATGAGTTCTAGAGCTTCAGAAGTTGTAAATATCCTTTTACTGAGAGTGCTGTTTTCTGTTAGTATTTTGGTAGGTATTTTATTTCCTAATATATTTTTGTGAGCTAATATATTTTCTCCAACTCACTCTTTTCTTCTCCTTTTGTTATTGTAATTTACGTCTTTTTATTTCAGGATTTCTCGCTACGTTGTCCTTTGATTCAAGGTCATGGGAATTTTGGGTCAGTTGATGCTGACCCTCCTGCTGCTATGCGTTACACAGAGTGCAGACTGGAAGTATGTCTTAAAAAATTGATTTGGCTTTTGAATCCAGATTCTACTATTCTATCACCTTCATTTTTACTATAGAGTGTGTGTGTGACATAGATTCTTTAATCCATAAAAGTTTGTACTTGTTAACTACCAATGGGGCATTTGATATGTGGAATGGTTTTGCAGTATAGAGGAATGTGAAAATGAGTTTGTACGATTCTCGTGAGTAAATAGTAATCCATTTTTATTCCCACTTACCTTGTGGGAATGATCACTTTGCATGGGAGAGAATCTTTATGCAAAAGTAAAGTGTCAAAATTGTCCCTGTTATTAATTGGCCATCACTTGTTGGTTGCTGGTAGTGTTGGATTGCCACTACATTACTGCGGTTACCAGATTGCCATTGCCATCTTTGTCCAACCATTGCTGTCATCGGACCACTATTGCCATCTCTGCTGGATCACCATGTTTGCCTTGGATCGCCAACACTTGGACATCGGACTGTCATCACTGCTAGTGGGCTGCCATGTCATCGCTCATCATTCCTAAACGACAACTCCTGTTGCCCACTAGGGCATTTTGGCTTCTGCCATTTCCATTGGCACCAATTAGCCGGGGGGGGGGGTATGATATTCCCATTAATGGGTGTTAAACAAAAATGGATTTGTACCCTGGTATGGTTTGCAAGTTCTGCATGTTCAGTTTGCATCCCAAACACATCTAAATGTCATTCATGAGAAAGCTAATCTTGGTAAAGGAAAACCATTCTGCATAAAAGATGCCCCTGATAGGTAAAGATATAGTAATTATTGTTTGATCTGGGATTCTGATGTCGGCAAATGGTTGCTTATCTTTATCCATGTTTGTGGTCAACTGTTAGTAGTTTTAAGTATATATGAGATCAGTTTTCTGTGTATGTAGTAAATTTAAATTGGAGTTGTAAAAAAAAGGGTTTTTCGAGATATCCTGTTCCTATATCATGATTTTAGTCCTATTGCAGGGGCTGTTGAACAGATACTTCAATTTACAATAAATTTTTTAATCAATAGGACTGTTGAAGAATCAGCATCCTATTGCATTTAGTCTTGCATTTTTGTCCTCTATGTTGTCGTCGGTTTAGTTTTCCTCCATGTGTGTTTAGTTGATAATTATTATTAGCAGACATTTTGGAGTATGTTAAATTGTTCTTATTCTGAATTTGCAGGAACTGACTGAGGCAATGTTGTTGGCTGATATAGAACAAGATACAGTCGGTCACTTGTGTTCCTTTAGCCCTGTGATTAATGGTTTAGTTTTTCCCCCTGATTTTAAGTGTAACTGATTCTCTTCTTTTTGTTCCCTCTATTTCTTCCTGGTTACAGGTTGATTTTGTTCCAAATTTTGATAATTCACAGAAGGAACCATCACTTCTTCCCTCTCGACTTCCAACGTTATTATTGAATGGTTCCTCTGGGATTGCGGTGATTTTGGGTTTCCTTTTGCTTATTTGAATTAACAAAAGCTACTGTTGCTTATAAATTGTATCTTCTCATGTAGAGCTGTCAATGTTTACGTTCACTAGGTTGGCATGGCGACTAATATCCCTCCTCATAATCTCGGGGAACTAGTAGATGTGCTGTGCGTGTTGATACACAATCCAGAAGCTACTGTGAGTGCCATTGTCAAAATCTTGAGTTTCTTTATATCCTATAAGGAAATAATGGAATCTATTTATCGTCTATTCATTGTCAAAAGCATACATTCTTAAAAGGATTTGGCTATTGTTTTATACCTCCTACTACTGAAACCTATTTGATTTCAATATCAGTAAAGAAGTAGTGAGAAGGTATGGTAAAGCTGAAAAAGAAAGTAAAAACATATAACCTTAGATGTTTTTCGAACTTGGTCTCTCTAGTCTCTATCTAATTCCTCAATTTGACGTTTCTCTCCATACATTACCTCCCCTCCCTCCTTTCCATGGTGATTTAGTTATACTATACCCAATTTCATATCTATTGTATTTGTATGGAGTTCAGATTTTCAGTTGCCAGTCCTTTTATTAATATGCTTTTTTCATTCACTATTCTACGTTTCTCTAATCAAATTTCCGATTACATTTGGTGTTTGTAGCTGCAAGAATTGCTTGAATACATGCCTGGACCGGACTTTCCTACGGGAGGGCTGATTATGGGAAACCTTGGGTGAGTCTTTTATTAAGCTTTAAAGATGTTTGTCAGTATCCCTCTTTTGCGCATATTTTATTATATTATATATTTGATATTTTTTGGGGGAAGTTCTAATTTACTCCCTCTCCAAATTCAGGGCACTCAAATTTTAATCCTTAAAACTTATAAAGAAAATGCAACATAGTTGCTGAACTTTCCAACTCTATCTGCTTTTGTCCCTTTTTTCTAGTGTTCACTTAAAAGTCAACAAAAACTGTCCGTCTGTCACAGTAATAAAACTCACACAAACATCATTTGCACTGAACTTTTAATAGGAGAGGTTGAATTTACTGTACTCCAAGTCACGTTCTAGTTAATCTTATCCTAAAATTTACATTGTGAAGTTAGACAGTAGGACAAAAAGTTGCATTGCAAACTTTAGTGCACGTTTTACACATCTTTAATTTTTGAGAATAAAGCTTTTGATTAAAAAGTTTGAGTAGAAAGGGTCACCTGATCATAAGCTAAAGGTTTGTTGGTGATAGTTGTCATAACTGCCAATTGTCATGGGCAGAGATATTATATTCTGCAGAGTCTATCATGCTTTTCATGCACCTGTGCTTACTATACTCTATTACATTGGATGCGGCATATATGTTGGTGATTATATGCAGATGGCTTACAGGCCATAATAAGCTCTTTGCACTTTGTCTGTTGTGCTCTTTAATTTGAAATGTTGATGATCTAATATAAGTTATGACTAATGAATTTCATATAGGTATGCTACAATGAGTCTTGAGAATATCTGGCTATATCACTATAACTGGAGCTTGTAAAATTTGAAACCCTTGTAACTAGTATTGATCATGATTTTTTATGTTAGTTATTTTTGTTTTAATTTTCGTTTTAAATTTTTTTTATTGATAGGTTTATCAAGCCTTTTCAATTGCATTTGTGCTTCCTTTTATGTATGCACTATCAGAAAATTATTTTATAGTTTGATCTATGGTTTTATATATGTTTGCTTTTCTTAAGGATCTTAGAGGCTTATCGTACTGGCCGAGGACGTGTTGTTGTGAGAGGGAAAACTGATATTGAATTGCTTGATTCTAAGACAAAACGGGCTGCAGTAATAATTAAAGAGGTGACTGTCCCAGTTTTCTTAGATACTGTCTTTTGAAATACTTGATTTATTTTATGTGAAAGCTGATTAGAAATTTATGATGGAATTAGATTCCTTACCAGACAAACAAAGCAGCTTTAGTTGAGAAGATTGCTGAACTCGTAGAAAATAAGGTATTGGCATTTTAGTTAGTGCTGATTTATTTACTTATTTCCACAAAATCTTGTTATGGTCAATTTATCATATGAATGAATTTGTTTTAGACAATCTATGAGACACTGAATCCATTTCATTCATATGGCCTACACCTAATATGACAAGGTTAGTTCTTGTCATTAGTGTCGATTCACCAATATATTTACTTGTGGATGATGTTTTAAAGCTTTGCAGGGTTTGCCTTTCCCTTTATATAGAGTGATGCCGGCCTTTTTCCACTTGTCCATTTGACACCACATTTCTTTTGTTTTGTCCACTTTTCTATAGCCATTTTGCCAAGTAATGGTTACCTGGTGTGTGGATAAATACAATTATTATGAACATGATAATAACTGAAGTGTAGGAAGAGGATTTTGCTTGATTTTATGTAAGCTTGCATATTTTTTTATCATCATATTCTTTTGTTGTTAAGACATGTGAACACTACACTCTTTGATTTATTTAAGTTCGTTATCATTCCAATTTAGGTATATGAACTTCATATCTCTCTCTCTCTCTCTCTCTCTCTCTCTCTCTCTCTCTCTCTCTCTTCTTTTTTTCTTCCATGTACTTGTTATTTTTGTTTGTTTGCATGTCTGTTGTGTGTTGGGGGGTGGGGGGGGGGGGAATGGGGTGGTTGTTGTTATAGGCCTTATTTACTGGATAGCAGCTACCATATATGTTTTGTATGCTAATTTTGAAGTTCTTTTGTGTCAGAATTTAGATGGGATAAGTGACATTCGGGATGAAAGTGATCGCTCTGGAATGCGTATAGTCATTGAGGTAACATATATGTCTCTACTTGTTCAAATGTTGCTTGCGAACAGACAAAACTATAAAAAGAGATGAGAAAACTATATTATTGATTACTGTGTTAGACTAAATTCATCCACTTTGCAGCTAAAGCGGGGAGCAGACCCTTTGATTGTTTTGAATAATCTATATCGCTTAACATCACTTCAGTCTACATTTAGCTGCAACATGGTGGGGTAAGTACGTTCTAGTTTACAAATTTTGTCCATTTAAAATATTCTAACCAATGAACCTTGGGATAGAATTTTGATGGTTGATTGCAGCTATTTTAGTTAAGGGAACTATGAAGAATATGTGTTACTTTGGTATATAAATTTAATTCCAACATTCCTGCTTAGAACTTATGCGGGCTATTTTGGAGTCTTTGAGTAACATAGAACTGACTTTATGGATATATGAGATTTGACAACAAAGTTTACGTAATTTTTATCACATTGCTATCAAACCAGCTATGTTATATGGGGCGGAGCTTGGGGCAACAGAAGGTGAACATGAAAACAAGCTTAGTATGGATGACATAAGGAATTTCAAATTGCTCTATCTAGTAAAGGAATTTTCTCTTCTAGGAGATATAGGGCCCATCTGGATAAAGTGTTTTTTGTGTTTGGGCATGCAATAACAAAAGTGCTTGTCTTGAGTGTTCTTTTTTTTTTTTTTTTCTGTGATGCTAGATATTTGACTTCCTGAAAACAACTAAAGCTGACTCCCCCCAAAAAAAAAAAAAAAAACAGATGGGAGCTGGTTCCCTTTTTAATCTTTTACCTTGTCTATTTACATAGTTTATTATAGCATACACTGTTTTTGATTCATGTTGTTGTGTCCACTCATTAATTAGACCAGACTTTGTTATCATTGTTGTATTGTTTCTCTCTTCGTGCTTATGTTGTTATTATCATGATGTTTCATTTATATTTCTTATCATAATATGAACGCTTTTTGTTTGCTATCTCTGTAGTATTCTTAACGGGCAACCCAAACAAATGGGTCTGAAGGAATTACTTCAGGTAGGTACTGGCAGTAGCTGACCTCACAATAGTGCTTATCATATCTTTTTCGTTGATATTTGTAGAAAGTGAGGTATTTATGTTTAATGTTACAACTTGACTCAGAATATATGGAGGAGACTTAGAACTTATAGTGTATTCATGGACCAAAACTAGTATGAAGTATAATAGTCTCCACATGGATGCTGACTTATATAGAGAAACAAAGAAAGAGAGAGAGAGAGAGAGAGAGAGAGAGGATATTGGCTGTTTGTTGAGAAGATGATGTGGTTTTACTCAAGACAAACATTCTCTGTCAAGTTTTTTTCAACAAAATAGGTGCTTGGTTCTGTCATGATGAACGGCTGTTCTTGTCCTCCTCAAATGTCATGGCCTCATGGGACAAGAGATCCTAGGTGGTGATCTATATAATTTCCAGGCAGTAGTATATAGCATAAGACAGTTGCCTGCTTTAACTAATTCTAACTATATTATAAAAGAACATCACTTGCTGCTAACTGCTGGTTATATTCTGATATTGTTCCATAGATTCGGCAAATTATTTTTGTCCAATTGCCTAATATTAACTTCACTCCAGGCATTCATAGACTTCAGATGCACTGTTGTTGAGAGGCGTGCAAGATTTAAGCTTTCCCATGCACAAGCGAGAAGACATATTGTTGAGGTATGTGATAGATTTTGTAACGTTTGTCTACAGTTGCATTTTCTTGTGTTTTTTATGTGCATAGGGAGAACAAAGTTTTCAGGCATATACCACCAGTGGAGTAGTTATTCTTGTGTGTTTCATGTTTCAATTGGTTTAAAAGTGATAGCTGTAGAAACCTTTGTGACACCAAAGATGTATTGTTTTCCCAATCAAAGCATTTGCTGTTGCATTAGAATTACCAGCATATGCTGTATTGGATGAAGACATCATCGTTGGTCAATGAGAGTGATGACATGGTTAGCTGGAACTTTTCTTGATAGGAGTCGGTCCTCCAAGGATTGTCTCTTTGTAGTTCCTATATACTATGTTGGGGACTTAGTGAATTGCTTGAGAGGAAAATCCCTCTAAGCACTGCTATTCCATACACCATGCAATGGGATCCCATGGATTTGATTTGATAAATATACAAAATAAACTAATCACTAGATATCAAATTATCATTCAACATTTTCTCTTCTATACATTTTGCTAATATATTTATAATTTTCTGTTATTTGAAATGCCTAAGGAAATATATGCTTTTGGAAAATTTGATGCCTGAAGATTGAACTAGCTTTAGTCTGTTTTACACTTTCATTTTTTCCCCTATGAGCACCTTGGAAGTAAGCATTTTTCCTGAAAACTCAGGGTATTCTTATCGGGTTTGATAATCTGGATCGGGTGATTCACATAATTCGTGAATCTTCAAGTAACTCAATTGCTGCAGCTGCTCTATGTAATGGTAAACTCCTTAATTATGAAGCATGTTTATCTATTTTGCACGATTTTATTCCTCCTTTAAATGTATATCTTCTAGACATTATCAATTGGAAATTATCCTCTGATTCTTGAAATCCATTAAACTGTGGCTCCAAATGCTCATTCATTCATCTTTTTAATGTGAATTCTCTTATATATATTTGCAGAATTCGGTCTCTCTGGGAAGCAAGCTGAAGCTCTTATGGACATTAGCCTTAGAAGGCTGACCCTTCGTGAGGTTTGTTGAACTCATCATACCAATTGCTACACTAGAATAATTTACTTAAAAAGTTTTCTATAAAAATACTTGTGATAAAGGTAATGGTAGAATAATAAGTTGTGCTGTGCAGAGTGGAAACTTTGTGGCTGAAAGTAAATCTTTGATGGAACAAATTTTGAAGTTAGAGGAACTGTTATCTAGCAGGAAAAATATACTGGAGGTATGGCTTAACTTCAAGTTATAGGTCTCATTACATATTGTTTTGCCATGTTGGAGATTATTAACCTTTTGTGTTAGCATATTAAGAGTATTTATTCTGTGTGATAATGATGATACTTGATCGTTTTGTGTGGAAATTTGTGGAATTGAATTATTTTCAAGTAAAAACCAATGGTTGAAAAGGGATTTTTATAAACCCACGGATTCCTTTCCACACTGATATTCATAACTTCATTATTTCTAATGTGACTAAGGAGTCATGACATGAAACATTAAACTATTAGTGACACTATCTACATTGCTCATAAACCTTGAGGTCTAAGCATGAGTGGTAGTTGTTTGGGTTGCTTAAACGTCATGTCCTGGGTTCGATCCATAGGACAGCATGCAAGTTTCATGGTCAGCCTCCTACCCACCGAAATGTTAACTCAGATGGGGCTAGGGTTAGTCGTTGGCTCTCGGTTGACTGATACCCGAGTGTTTAAGTATATTGACCCAAAAAAAATTTACATTGCTCATAAACGTCATTTAATTATTAATAAAAAATTACAAATGGAACTTTTATCTTTTTGGTTTCCCTCCGATTCCTTGTGGCTTAACTTTATTCAAAACCTTCTAATGACCCATATCCTCTCTCTCTAGATTATTTCTACTTACTCCCAACTCATTGTTGGCTTTTTGCAATTGTTTGAAGAAATCATTTATTGGAGATGTCTATCTGACCTTTTTCTCATACTTTTAGCTTATTGAACAAGAAGCAATTGAGCTTAAAAATAGGTTTGCCAACCCCAGGCGTTCTACATTGGAGGACACAGATAATGGTCAACTTGAAGATATTGATATTATCCCAAACGAAGATATGCTATTGGTAGGTGCCAGCAAGAATATAATGCTTAATTTTACTTAATTCATTTACTGGTCACCAAGTGATTCATGTGCTGCTGATGTTATGTTCTTACTTTCAGGCACTTAGTGAAAAGGGTTATTTAAAGCGGATGAAGCCAAGCACTTTTAACCTACAAAATCGTGGAACAATTGGCAAATCAGTAGG
The DNA here is from genome assembly GCF_003086295.3 of Arachis hypogaea. Lineage (NCBI taxonomy): Eukaryota > Viridiplantae > Streptophyta > Magnoliopsida > Fabales > Fabaceae > Arachis > Arachis hypogaea. The sequence continues at coordinate 114,528,718 of NC_092045.1, forward strand.
AAAACTGAGAGTGAATGATTCAATGTCTGACTTTCTTGTTTGTCGGGCACATGATCATGTCCTTTATTTCAGGTTGTGTTCCTCTTATGCTTTCAAATATAACATATGCTGCCTTGCTTAATTTTTAGTCCCTTGAGATGGTGACATGGTGTAGAGCGTAGGGGATGAAGACCCAAGATTTTTAAAAATTTGTTGTGTGTAATTTCAAGAGACTTGCATATCCAGAAGCACAAAAAGCCATGATCAAACTGTGTCTGAACCTAACAACTGAAGCATAAATTGTTAATTAGGAACCACATTACATAATCAACTATCATCTGTAATTAATATAGTATAACGAATGGAAATATTCACTTCAATTTTCATTGTAATGCGGGTAGGACCTGGACTTAGTTGTATTGGTATGTACATTCTTCCCTAAACAGCTTTCCTGAGTTTACAGACTTCCTAAATAGGCTTTGTTTAGTTATTTGTTAACCCTTTGTCAAGGGAGTAAAATGATAGTGACTTCATTATGTATCATTTGTTTGTTATTCTCTTAATTGTACTCATTATTTTACTTGTCAGTATGTAAGTCGTTGTATTTCAGCTGATGTAGTTGCATTCAAATATGGAATGGCTTGTGAAATTTAAATTTCAGTGATAAGGGAACGGTATACTCGGCTCGTGCATACAAAGTTCCTGAGTGTAGCCGGACTGCTGCTGGCACCCCACTTGTTCAGGTATCTATTTATTAATATTATTGCTCTCTCTCTCTCTCTCTCTATATATATATATATATATATATATATATATATATATATATATTGTCCATGTCATGAAGATTTGACTAAGTTTTTATGCTGGTTGTCGACGACCTAATGCAACTCTCCTTTATCTGGGCTTGGGACAGATATATCATGAATGTAACATAGGCGAAGTTCTATATATATATATATATATATATATATATATATATATATCATGAATGAACTCTTTCAGAAGTTTAAACTGTTAAGTTGAGGCATATAGATGGTTTTAAATTGAGACAGCATCCGTTCAGTACTGGTTTTGGGCTTGAAGTGAGAAATTTGCACATGTTCAGTTTATGTTTTGAAATTTAAATTGAAGAAGGGACAACGTGGGTTAAATTGATGACCATTTGATCATAGAAGTTCTAATATCAGGTTATGAACCATTTTTACAAAAATTTTAATTGTTTAAATAGAGGCATATAAATAATTTTTTTTATATAATTATTAGTAAAATAAAATCTTAAAAATTGCCAAAAGGATTTGGATGAACTCATGTAGCTGTAGTAAAACTTAATTCCAACTCCCTAACAAAGCAAATGAATAATAGATACTTGGCCCATTTATTTTGTAGTGAGCTCAATACTTTGTTTAAAGAAAAAAGCAAAAGTATTACTGAATGGATTAATGTCACAATTTTATTAACTGTATGTTAAGAGTTCCTATTGGAGGAAGTTGATCCCTAGTTACAAAACTTGAGAACATTTGCTAGAACGAAAAGTGGGCATACACATTAAGGGGGTGCAATAAAAGGGTTCGGATGCTAAACAGGATATTGAGGTTAAGATTTTAACATTCGTACCAATAAAGAATTATTAGCCTAATTTATCGAGAGTTGGGAAACATTTGTGATTTCTATGCTTGGGAGAAAAGACTTTGAATGGTATTATCTTATCCTAACATTTTGCTGTCATTTTTTTATAAACTGTTGATCAAAATCTGATCTGAAGCACAAGTTGGTGATAATAACTACATGTTATTTGTTTCTAACATTTGAGCCAGATATTATCTTTGTCTGATGGTGGAAGGATAACGTCCATTATTCCTGTGAGTGAGTTTGCTGAAGATCAGTTTTTGCTGATGCTCACCATGCAAGGCTACATCAAGAAAGTTTCCTTGAATGCTTTTTCATCAATCCGGTCAACCGGGATCATTGCAATTCAGTTGGTTTGTTTTTCCAGACTGAGTTCTCTTCATCCAAATTCTATTGTAGATCTTCTAGATTAGTTGTTAACATCATTGCCTTAAGTATTATTCATTGTTTAACTTGAAAGGTTCCTGGCGATGAGCTGAAGTGGGTCCGTCGTTGCACAAATGATGATGTTGTGGCGATGGCTTCACACAATGGAATGGTCATACTGAGCTTATGCAGCAAGGCAAGTTTCTGCTTGTTATTTCTACTAAATGCAGAACTAACTTTTGAATTTTGTAAACATTGACATATAAGCAAATCATACATTGTTTACTTAAAGCTTTGCATTAATCTTAGGTTTTTATGTGTGTGTATATTTTTGTTCTTTTTTTGTTGAATTGATTGCTTATCCTATATGGAATTGTCTCCATGTCAGTGAATTTGTTCTTTTTATAGAGAATCAAAGGTTGGCATTAATCATATGTTGTTTCTTCAAGAAATGACATGTGATGTAACTTTCTCAAACAGGCTATGCCCATGTGATGTGAATAAATACTATCAGAATTAACTGTTGAATAGCAGTATTTTGGTTTGACACAACTACATTGTTTAACCTCAGATTCGCACACTTGGAAGAAGTACAAGGGGGGCGCTAGCAATGAGACTGAAAGAAGGGGATAGGATGGCCAGTGTGGATATCATACCTGCAGCATTGTGGAATGACATGGAAAACTCCTCAAAGTTTCCTGGGAGCAAGTAATAATGCCAAGCCACTGAATTGTTTGTGAATTTGATAACTGCTAGTGTTTTGAGGTTTCTATTTGACTTGGGTAGACTTGTTAATAAGCTAAAAAAAGGTTGTAATCTAGTTGTTTGGTAACAATTTGTTATATTTCTGTCTTTATTCACCAAATTATTTAAATGCTTAGATATCATATACTTTTATTTGTTCTTTATCTCTTGAATGTCCCTTGATGAACTGATATGAACACTAGTCTTTGTGAAGGCAATGCTGGAGTAATTTATCACAGATGTTGTTGTCTAATTTGTTTACTATATGCCTGCAGTGCAAAAAGCCAAAAAGGGCCATGGTTGTTGTTTGTGTCTGAAAGTGGCTATGGAAAACGGGTTCCTTTAAGCAGTTTCCGGATTTCACCTTTGAATCGAGTTGGTTTGATTGGATACAAGGTAATTCAACCATCACTCAGTTGTCAACTTCAACAGTATGAATTTGTCTGTTCTTTTAAAACGTGTGTTTCTTTGTTGGTTATTCAGTTTGCGGCTGAGGATCGCTTGGCTGCTGTTTTTGTGGTTGGATTCACATTAGCAGGTATTTTTTTCTCAGTATTGCACTTAGTACGACATCCTTGGTTCCAGTTTCGATCATTAGTTATTTTTGTTTAATGTCGGTGCTGTTATTGTGATTTAAATTGTGTACTTGTGAGATTTCATTTAGTATCATTATCTGTATGACTGTATCAGAGGATGGCGAAAGTGATGAACAAGTGGTTCTTGTAAGCCAAAGTGGTACAGTCAACAGAATCAAGGTCCGGGATATTTCTATACAGTCTCGATTTGCAAGGTAAGATAAGGATTTGTTCTATTATATTAGCAGCTTGTTTTAATTTTTCCGAATGCAGTTTAATTCTTAAGTAGATTAATATAAACAAATCAATCAAGATATTTAGGGGAAACAAATATGCCTCCAAAGAGATAAAACAAGCAAAGATCACTTTCATATATGAATGTTTGACTGGTTTCTGAGTGTATATATGTCTGGTTTGGGTATACCGATGATGTAATGTACCGATGTGTGTCTGTCCTTCAAGCCAATAAATATGCTGTGAACCAAAACATGGATATAATTCCTTTGACTTTGCATTTGGTCTAGTTGCTACATTTTGCGTCTTCCTGTTCCAACATGAATTAACCTTGCACCGGAGCAGGTGACCAGTATGTTACCCAATCAGGCACTGGAAAATTTCAATAAAATTACCTGTTGCGTCATTATTCGATACCTGGCTCTTGCTGGTTTACCGATGGTTGTTTTTGTTGAATCTGTTAGGGGGGTTATTTTGATGCGCCTTGATCATGCTGGAAAGATTCAATCAGCTTCCTTAATCTCAGCAACAGATTGTGAGCCTGATGAAGTTTTAGCTATCACTCAAAGCTAGTTGTAGATCAGCCTCCAAGCCCCTTTATCTTTAAGGTTTTCTCTCCAGGTTAGGAGAAACGGCGGTAATTTGTTCTTGGCGCCTTGTAAATTTAATGTATGTGGCATTAGACGAGTGAAAAACATGCACTTTAGGTTATAGAATTTTTGAGTCACTAGGCATTATTAATCTGTGTCTGTCGGCCGAAGACAACTACTAATTCCTAGGTTTGTCAGAGTTTTCCGAATGTGATGTATGTATTGGTGCAAAACTACAAGATGTAACTGTTACCACTATTGGATATCCCAACTGTTTCTGTTTGAAATTCTAGTTCTTAAATATTCGAGAATCTTATCCAAATTTGCCATGGGAGAGTTTGGTCTTTGGTGTATGAAAAATTAGCATGGAGTTCAGAATTTGGCATTATTCACAATTCAAGTTTTTTATGCTTGGATTATGATAAAATTGATCATTACAAATTTCATAGAATTGAGAAATCAAATGAGTTCAAACTAATTACTTTTTAATGATACCAAAACTTGCCCAGCTGTTATCTGTTGAAATTATTTAAATAAATTAAATCTCAAAGGCAATCAAAAATGGATCAACCATACTCAAAAAGTATGTTTGGGTAGTTACACTATGTGCATTTGGATTTTGTCTTTAAAATAGAAATGTAAATAGACAGACTTTTTTTTTTCTATTCTTAAAAAGTATAGAAAAATTGTCTTTTCTTTCTCTTCGTAACAAAATGAGTTTCTGTAATTATTATGTTTCTCTCCTAAAAGCAAAATCCAAACGCAGCCTTTAAGGTCGTAGCTCTGATAAACCCTTACAACCAGGTACATCAACCCACTCCATTTCACAAACAAGTTCACCACACTCAACATTTTTCAATCTCAAGATCATCTCTTGGATTATAGTCCCATCTTGCCAAATGCAAGAGCTCTCTTCAGCAAGGCAGTTAACCCTGTTTGGCTGAATCCTCTTCACCACGCACCCATCTGGAAGCCTCTCCAACCCCATCACCAAGCACTGAAGATAAGGCCTCAGTTCTATAATCGCCTCACCCATTTTGTCGTCCGACGATAAGGTGTCTTTGTCGTAAATCGTCTGCATGGAGAAACAGAATGCAGAACTAAAGCCATTAACTAGTGTAATTCAAGAATTACCTTATTTTTAATAACAGATTTTAAGTGCAAACAATTTTAGCTATGAAAAATTAAACTAACTCGATATCCATTAAAGATTGGATTAGTTCGACAAAACTATACAGAATGGTTTGGTGGGTTTTTGTTAAACTAACTAAATATTTGAAATAAATATGATCAGAAGGAATTTTATTTGTTTTTTTTTCTCCACCACTTTATGAGTGGTAAAGATGCATTTATGCTATTGTTGTGCTATCCTGATGATGGCAAATTGGCAATGACCAATAATGACAAACATGAAAAAGAAAAAAAAAACATTATGCTTAATACGTACCAAATTTATTGGAGTATTAAAATCCTTAATAGAAAGAATCAGTTCTTCATTCCACTCTGGATTGCAGTTGTCTTTGATGACCTTAGTTTTGAGCTTCTGCACATCAAATTTCAAATTAAAGAATCAGTGTGTTACCTTATAAAATGCATGTATTTTCAGTGAGAAGATTCTACATTTCAATTAGGAGTAAATTAGGAGTGAGCATGGGTTGGATTAGTTCGGGTTTAGGGTGAAATTAGAACTAAACTAATTGAATTGTAATTAGTTCGGTTTGGTTTGGATTTACGTTTTTTTGTGTATGTATCCGAACTAAACCAAACTGATTAAGAACGGATTGGTTTGGTTCGGATAATTGGGTATCTGATAAAATAGAAATTCATAAAAAAATGAAATTTTTATCTTAAAAAATCTGTAAGTACAATAAACATATAAAATCAATAGAAATAATCCAAACATGTTTAACACTAAATACATTAAAAATTCAAACATATTAGACATTAAAATCCAAACATGTTAAACAACAAACACATTAAAAGTTAAATACAAAAGTACAATAAAAATAATCCTTCAAAGGAATAATCTTTCAAAGTTTTCACTCCATAATTCTTCATTAAAAGGCAACATATATATATATATATATAAATTTTTATTTTTTATTTAATTAATACATGGTTAGGTTCACGGATTGGTTCGAATTCCGCACTCCCAAAACTGTTACCCAGACTCATTACTAAAGAGAGTTATTGGTTTAGTTCGAATCGGACATTATTACCCGTTAATTCTAAAACAAATTTAATTGATTCGATACTCATTCGGACGGATAATCGAGTATCCACTACATGTGCTCCCTCTTAATTTCAATAAAAGATATTAGTTGTTTTCCTTTTATCCTTGTAATGAAATGATGTGTTGAGATCACACCATGAAAGAGTTACAATCAAATTAAATTGGTCTGTTAATTAGGCAATGACGTGTCACAAAATAACTATATTACTTATAATTATCTAACCGACAAAAAATCAATCTAATTTATAATTTTATTTTCAGAATATTTTTCTATTAATCCAAAAAAATTAAACAGGCACAAAACTAAAGAGCATTCAAGTTCCAAAAATTCTAATGCTCTTGCAGTAGAAATATGATAATTAACAAAATTAAAAAAAAGTGTTCATGTAACAAAGATCCTTGAAATAATAAGATTCTAACCTGTTCCCCTATGTTGACAACAACATAAGGGTCACTAGAAGAAGTATCTCGAACTGCGAGATTAATGCCTTTCTTAATCCTAAGTTTGAGGAGACCCAAGATACTGTCCATCGCAACACACCTCTATTAATTTCTGCACACCACAAAGATAAAAATATATCAATGATATCAATTTAATTTTGTTACAATTTATCTCTCTCTAATCTGCTGTTAACATTGAATGAATAAAACGAGAATTGAATGTTTAAGAAAAACATTATATCAACATAGGAAAGAGCAAAACTGGAATCATTAATGGGTTACGTACGATGTTGTTGTGTGTCCAAATTTTTATGGATTCAAACCCCAAAACAGAGATCAGAGGAGAAAACTAGTTAGCCAAGGTCAAATCATAACCTTGGCTTGTAACAAAGTTTGTGATCTCCTTGTGTTATAGGGGCCTAGGGCATTTCTATTCTCTGTGGCCCTCTATCTCCAGCTACTCCTACAAACTAGTGTGACCACAAATATTATTAAAGATTTATATTATACTCAAATTAGTACTTAAAAATATAATGATAAATCAAATTGGTATTTTTGTTAATTAAAAAATGATGTGACGTATTATCATTTAATTTATAGAACGGCTAATTCGATGTACAATTGTATCTTTTAGAAATAAATTTAAAATATTTAATCTTTAAAAACTAAATTGATATGTTTGAAATATTCTAAAAATTATTTTGATTATTAATCTTAAATATAATTTTAATGTATTGTCAGTGTAAAATAATTCTATATGTGTATCTAATTATGTAACGTCGTGTAAAAAAATAACTACTTTTTTACATTAATTATATAAATAATCCTCTAAAAAAATCATTATGATTGGACAAATAACATTTTACATTAGTTCATCAAAATTAACTTCATCATTAATTTTAGTAGCCATAATTGCTCTAATAGTTGTTAGTCCATATAATTCATATATAAAGTCAGAACTAGGGTGACATTTGTATATCCACGCATATTTCATTGACCCTAAGAAATGAAATATATATATCAAAGAGAGTAACATCACACACATCTAATCTAAGTTTAATTACCAGGGCATAACATAATTAGTCCCTAGCATCACATTTGGGTAATCAAGGTAAATTTAATTCTAGATAGTAAGGGGTCCTAAACCATATCCCATGCATAGATAGATAGCATAAATTCCAAATAAATAAAACATTCTTGAAGGTATTATTATTATTATTTGTTATTACTAGTGGGCTTTGGTGGATTGAGTTTGACTGGAAAATCATCAATTTCATCCCTCCAAGGAGTATTCTTCAAAGGTGGTTCAATATTCTTCAATGCAACCCAAACAGCAGTGTTTACCTTGAATCCAGATCCAAATGCCATTTGCCAAACCCTGTCACCTTTCTTCACTCTTCCTTTGGCCTCACAGTATGCCAATTCATACCACACAGAGCTTGATGATGTGTTCCCAAACCTGTAAAGTGTCATTCTAGAAGGTTCCATGTGCCAATCATCAAGCTCAAGACTCTTTTGCATCCTATCAAGAACAGCTCTCCCACCTGCACCAGTAACAAATCCAGAAAACATCTTTATATTTTATTATATATTATATAAGGTAGAAATTCAAATGGAGCCAATTTCACGTTGTTAGAATATAAATAGGATCAAATTAGTATTATTTAATATATCTGAATATTTATTATAGGAGATTACGTCTTTATTATTATGATTTTTTTAATATTTATAAATACCCTTTTATATTGTATAACTTGAATAGACAACTCGAATACACTCAATAATACACAAATTCTTTTTATATTCTAACACACTTAAACCTAATAACTGAGAACTATTAGATGAAAACTTAGTAAAATTAATCAAATTAAATTTTACAAAAAGTTGCCTGCAATTAAATTTTCACCGTTATAATTTCAATTAAACTTGGATTAAATCTTTAAAACCCTAAACTTAATAGAATTGGAGGAATTACCTGTGTGGATGCAAAAGTGGTCGAAAGCTAACGTGAAATTGGGAACGTAAGCCTCAATCATGATCTTGAGAAACTTGCGTTTAACGAAGTTGACGACGAACTTGACTTTCTCCGAGATCGGGAGAACAACCGGACCGAGGGAGGTGATGTGGATCTTGAGAGCGTCCCTGGCCACATTCATGAGTTCTTTCGAGAGAGAAACGCCGATTTTATGAGCCTCGTCTTCTTCCTGAAACACACATTTGTAGCTGTTGTCGTCGGCGCCGACGTGCGTGCGAAGTGTGTGGATCAGCTGGTACTTTGAACGGCAGCGATCCGAAGGGTGGCTGGAGAGCAGAGCTGCCGAGCCACCCATTCGGAAGAGGCAGTTGGTTAGCATCATTGAAGGGTTGTTGCCTCTGTAAATGCTTGAAGTTTCATTTTCTGTACTCAGCACCAATGCATATGAATTTGGATGTACCTGTTACATTTTCTGTTAGTTTTTTAATCTCTTCAAGTGCTAATATAAATTACCAAGAGTTAGTTAAATTAGTTACCATCTCCGTATAAAACCGTTTTATACGTGTATTAAATTATATAACATTCTATTAGTAAAAATAATCACTTTTACAATGATTGTCTGAATAATTATACAAAAAAATAGCCAATAAATAATAACTCAAATGATATAATCTCTCTATACTCAAAATCTCCTATCTTTGGTTAAATATATATATATACAAAAAAATAGTTGTGTTTGCACCACAAAAAGTTAGAGTTTGATTATATGTATATAACATATACATGTTTAATTTTTTTTAATATATATTTTATATTTTAATAAATATTTTATATTAATAGTTAATTTAATAATAATTTTTTATGTACATATAAGATAGTTGTATTATTAATAAAAGAATAGAGTGTTGATTAATGTTGGTTTAAATATGTAGTGAATAGAAAAATGTTGATTTTTTAGTACTTGTGATAATAAAAAACGAATTTAATTTTTGACAAAAATAGATAGTTAATCATATATATGACCACATTATCACCGTTTAAAAAATAAAGGAAATTAGTTGAGGTTATTAGTTAAATCTCCTAGGGATCTTATTTAAGTCTAGATTCTCATTTTTTACTCTATTTTCTTCTCTTTTGTTTTTAGTAAGAAGACTAAGTGTTCTTATCTAAAATATTATTTATTTTATTTTCTTTTGAATAGAAAAATGTTAACGCTGGCTATCATTGAAAAGTGAAAAACAACCACCAAATCTTTAAAGTGTAATTGTTTGTTTTCCACTTTTAAATTGTACGATCCACATGCATTTTATTATTTTGTATAGAAGCAATTGACTGATTTGAAATCTCTTGAATCTTAATAAATTTGGAAGGTAGAATGGACAAAAGTTCTAGGCATGAGTCATCATTACACCAACTTAAAACACTACTATTTGCATGTGTCTATGATGAAGCTTTGTTTTGTGTTGAGTATTGTAACAGTTGTAGCCATTAGGCATTAAATGTGTAACAATAGTTAATATGTTGTTGTGATATATACAAGATTCAATTAATGCATTACACTATATATATTTTTCTGTAGAATCTGAGTTCACTGTACTTCCTACCTATAAAGTAATATAGTCTACGGTGATAGACCTACAAGATAATTAAGAACACCCACCAAATTTAAGGGACAAACACATGCTTTGGTATTTATAAATATCTAAACTTTTGTTTTGGGTGTAAATATCTCTAAAAACACTTAAATCTTGGTTTTTTTTGTACAATGACGTATATGGATGTTCAGTAAGATATCAGATATTTATTATCTCTGGTATTCGAATGGTTATTTTAGATAGTATAAGTGTATTGTATTTAAAAAATTAATAGTATTTTATCTTAGATGTTTATTTTTTAACTCATACTAAATCAAATAAATAATCTATTGTACACATTGTACAAATATTCTATTAATTCCCTAACGGGATTTGGTAAGGGGAAACCTCGGATATGGTCTGTAATATTTTTCTTAAACATAATTTTGTGCTTCATATGTTTAAATTTGTATTGCATTAAAGTGTCGCTTTAGTGGGTCAAGTCATGTTGTATTGTTGTAAAATAGTTCTATCTCAAAATTTATTTATATATATGACACACATAGAATAGGTGTATTTATTATGAGCACCTATTTTGTCCTGTAGTTTATCAACTATGTTACATAAATATAAAAAATTATTTATAAATAAATTATTTGTATATTAATATTGAAATATGAAATGGTCGCACATTTATATTTATAATAAAATTTTATAAATAATACAATTAAAATTTGATTAGCGCTTTATAAAATAATATAATTAAACTAGATTATATTTATAATCAAAATACAAATAAGAGTAAGTAATGCTTAATGTTTGGTGTAAAATGTTTGATTGTGTTGTTTTCAAATATATTATTATTCTGCTATTGTCTATTAATGATTAGATTATTTGAATGTAAAATATTTGATATTTTGGTGGTTAATTATTTTATTAAAAAAATATATAATATATAAAATGGAGTCTATATAACATCATGAAAAATGATATTCAAACCTTTTTTGATACATTTAAAATGCGTATTTTACTTTTACAAGAAAAGTATATATACTTATTGTATTTTATTTTTCTCATTATTTTCATACTTATATTTTTAAAAAAGAAAAAAAAACATGCACTAAGATGTATAAAAAAAGTTACAACTAACATATTTCTATCATTTTTTAATATAATAGAATTTTATTATTCTATTTTTTTTTTAAGTTTTAATCATGTTACACAGGCACAAAAAATTTGTCACACACGCTAATCAATCACTCATCATATAATAAGAATATAAAATAACTCTATATTCATATTTATACTCATTCTTGTGTACCCTAGCCCCTACATAATTACTAGTTTAATTTGTGGCATGGGAATGAATTAATGAGTTCATGCATTCAGGTAGTGTTATATATATACTACTGAAACTTTCATAACGTTTAATGCATACAGTATCAAATCATCAAACTCTAAAAACTAAAAAGAAATAAAAGAACATAAAACAAGTAAAATTTATATACTTCAGTTTATCATCACTACTAGAAATTAGTATTTTTCGGACGAATTTTGAGACGAAATTGAAATAAATTTCGAACAAATTAGAGACAAATTTTTTGTTTCGAACAAAATTGAGACGAAATTATGTTGTCCCAAAAACCCTTGTTGCTAATTTACATTTTGTCTGAAATTTCGTTCGAAATATTTTTCAGACAATTCTGTGACGAATTTCGAATAGGCATTTATCAGCTAGATTTCTAATTATTATGATGTATTTTAGACGAATTTTAGACAAATTAGTCAACATAAAGACAATGTATTTCAGACAAATTTCAAACGTAAAAATATTTCATTTTAGACAAATTTCAAACAAAAAATATACTTCATTTCAGATAAATTTCTGACGAATTTAGTTAAATGTAACAGATTTTTTTCAAACAAATTTTAGACAAATCAAATGTTTTTTTTTCGATTAAATTTCAGACAAATTTAATTTTATTATAATTTACATATTTGAAACAAATCTCATACAAAACAAAAAATTATTTTCGCATAAATTTTCTACAAATTTAATTTAATATATAAATATTTTAAAAAATAAATTGTATATGATCTACTTTTTATATTAAGACCATTATAATAAACAAATTTTTCATATTACATCATTGAATTTATAAACACATAATAAAGTTATGAAAAAGTTAATTACAATAAAAGACTTAAAAAGATATTTATTATTAAAATATTTTTGTCTATAAATATAATCAAACTAAAATTAAACTAAAACAAAGAAAGCCTTTAAAAAGGTCACAAATTATAAATAAATTAAAATAGACTAACTAATTCACTTAAATATTCCTTAATCTAAATAGAAAAAACATATACTACAGAGATCAAACACTCATGTTATTATCCTCATCATGGGAGAGACCAGCAGCTGAGAATAGAGTGATCTTTTGACCTCTAGCAATAGAACTCATGACATCAATTGTAGAAATTCCGGTTTGTATCATCTCCTCTTGATAGGTTCTCTCACTAGGATTGATGGAACTTCCTGAAATATTGGGAGAATATTAAGAACGTCAGTAATAAACATACAGTTTTAGACCTCCCGAGGAGAAGTTATATACCTGATATGTCCAAGTAAGGCTCTGGTAATATGAGTGGACCATTATCAATGGGTTTTCCCAATCCATTAAATATGCGGCAAGCATGTCGAGCGAAACAGGAGTTTTCAACACCTAGGAATGTAACCAAACATAAAAAAGATGAAACTCAACAGCTAAACTAATTCAAAAGAATCAAGATAAAAAAGAATTCCATAATCAATAGTCATGCATAAATTGGTAGAACAGATAAGAAATTAAATGAACACTATCAGAATGCAAAAGGATTGTCAAATAGAATTTCCCCTCTATAACAAGTTTGATAAACAAACACATTCGAAGCCATAACTTATGAAGGACAGAACCTCAATAGATCATAACTCATCCATTATTTCTTATTGAAGTTGGTTTTCCCAATTATCATGCCTGTGGTACTCTACTATACAATAGATGTCTCCGCATTATTTATCATGTTACCATTCCAAAAACAAATACATAAAATTAAATATATGAACTAATCAAGTTAACTCAAAAGCAATGAAATCATAATGGAAAACCTCCTCCTCCCTAAGCACATGTTATTCTAGTTCGCTTATTTATTCACAATTAAAATTTAGAAGATAACATATTTGAACAACCAATTGGTCCCGACCCGATACTAACTACAACAAGAATATAGCTCCCAAAATGGATAAGCAAGCAAGAAAACTTCAATAAATGTTTTAGAAGATTGAAAACTTAATAACTATATGAAGAGAAAAAAAATTAGAAAACTTGGAAATTTACAGAGACCAAGCTCTGAGCTTTCAGGTGGGGACGGATTCAGTATTTCCAGCGGATGAAGAAACAAGAAAACAACTCTGTTCAAAACACCATACAAAGGATACAAGAATCACATCACTACTCACAGAAAATTGACAAAGAAACAAATAGAATCTTCATTAACAAAGAGAACAAACAAGAATCACATCACTACTCACAAAAAATTGAGACTTGGCAAAGGATACACAAAGACGCAAAGTGGCAAGGGTCCGAGGCTGGCGGGGTTGCGAGGTCCGAGACCGAAGGAGGCGACCACACGCAAGAGGCAGAGTGGTGTAAGTGGCTGAGACCTGTGAGTAGTGTAAGTGGGTGAGATCTGTGACCTGTGAGCGCGAACGACGGGGGGTGGAGGTCGCCTGAGATGTGAGGTCGGAGGCTGGCGAGGGCGCGAGGTCTGAGACCGGAGGTCGACGGCGGCACAGGTAGGAAGCAGAGCAGTGTGAGCGAGTTAAGGCTCTATAACCTCTGAGCGTGAAGCACGAGAAAGGGTGGAGGTTGTCTGAGTTGCGAGGTCGGAGGCTAGCTGGAGTGCCACCCGGAAGATCAGTGGCGGCCACGCACAGGTTCGACAGAGTAGTGTGGGTGAGGTGAAGAGGGTTTGTAAAGCGTAAACTACTAAACTGAGGCAGAGCAATTTTTTAGATGGAGAGAGGCGGGCTCTGTAAATTGAAACCAAAAGGGGTGTTTTGAATAAAATTTAGTTTTTTGGCGCGGAGTATAGAAGTGGTTTTGAAACAATTACATATATTAAAAATTTAAAATTAAATTATATTTAATTTTTATTAATAAATTAAAAAAAATTATAGTATTGGTATTAAAAGATAAGTTTTAGAGTATTTAGGTAAATATTTAATAAAATTAAATTTAAATTTAATTTTAAATTATTTAAATTAAGTTGTGTTTTTGAATTTTTATGATATAATAATTTTAAAAGTTAAATATTTAAAAAAATTAAATTTAATATTAATGTTTGTTAAAAATATTTAAAATATATTTTAAAAAAATATATTTATAATTATTTAAACAAGCATGAAGATATATATATAAAGTGTTCAATTGTGCATAAATATTTTTTTAGTGATGTAGATAGATTTTAATTAAGACCACAAGTAATTTTTTTTTCAAATTCTTTAAGGTATTTATATAATTTCTATATGCGTGACACCGTCATTTAATTAATAGATAAATTAATATATGAAGTTATACTTACATATATATAAAATCTTTTTTTTTTTTTACCAAAGATAAGAGACTCGAACCCGCAACCTCTTAATTGAGTATGAGGAGACTATGCCATTTGAGCTTTTACTCATTGGCACATATATATAAAATCTTACTGTAGGCATTACAGTGAATTGAATATAACTTATTTTTAAGATTTTTATATATGTGATTCTTTTAGATACACTTTATCTTAGATTTATTACAAAATTAAATTTTAAATTATTATAATATAAATAATAAAAAAATAAATTAAAAAAATATAAAGTAACTAAAAAAATAAAAATTAAACATAATATGATATATAACAATTTGTATAAAAAGTTTAATATTAAATATAATAAAAATAAAAGAATAAAAATAAAAAAATATTCATAAATATGATTAAATTATATTTAACAAAAAATAAATAAAAGGGTAGATTCCAAAAAAATAATGTTCTTCAAAATAACAAAAAACATAAGCGTTATTTAGTGTATATATTATATCAAAATTTGTTTGATTTTACTTTTATTTTATTTTATTCTATATTTTTGTGTAGATTGAAAAATAATGTTACTAATATATGAATAATGTTAAACATATTAAACTGATTTTGTAAAGGTAAAAAAAATAGTTGCTATAAAACACCGGTATATAAATAAGCATTAATGTATCTATTAATCTAATTTTTTAAAATATGTATAATAATATACGAGAAGTTAATCAATATGATAATTATTTTATATTTTGATCAAGAGGTTTTGGAATTTAGTATTAGAAATAAAAAATATACCTTTTTATAAGTTATATATAATTAAAGTTATTTTAAGAAAAAAAAAACTTTATTTTGGAATAGTAAAAATATTTGGGACAAATCATAAACAAATTTAAAATATAAACAATATTTTTATACTAAATGTTATAATTTTTCAATAAATATATGAAATCTATTTGAAAACTGATGCACTTTCATATGAAATTTATAAATGATGTAATTTTCGTCCTAAATTTGTGGAAAAAAATTTTGGCTACTTCGAAGGGTTAGCTATAGTAAAAGCATTTAAGACTAATTATAGACAAATTTGAGACAGAATTAACATTTTTTAAAATGCATCCCAAATCTGTTTGAAGTTATTGCGCATATTCAGATGGAATACGGACGAATGATAGATTTTGTCCAAAATATGTTGCTAATCCGTATGAAAATTTTGGCGCCATCTAGATAAAATTTGGCGCCAAAATTTGGGACAAAATTTAGACAAATTTAAGATAGAATATATTCTTCCGAAACCTCCACTAAAAGTTGTTCCATATTTGTCTCAAATTTGTCCGAAATTAAAATATCATTCAGACGAAATTTATTTCGTTTGAAATTTTTGTCTGAAAAAATCCTATTTCTAGTAGTGCATCAACCTTTTATTTCATCATATCCAACTATGATGCATGGCATCTGAGTGAGAAAATAATGGAAGCAATCTATGAAGATGCATGAAATAATAAAGTTAGTAGACTATATTCACACGGAAGATAATTAAGCAAAGATGGTAGTTAAAATGTGAGCATGTGTTGTGTTAATCAAACATCAAATTATTTAGCGACTTTTAATACTATTTTCACAAGAGTAGTATCAAAATTAAGTTAAAATTCTCATGGTTTTTACGTAAAATTTATAGTTAAAAATTGTTAAATAATATTATTTATTTAACTAAAATAAAGACTCACATACAATTGTGTTAATGTGAAGTTAATATTTAAGAATCATTAAATAACGAATTAGTCAAACTTGTAAAATTATTTAATAATTTTTGAATATCAACCTTATATAAAAGCATCTGCATCTACATGCGAGAGTTTTTACTTGATTTAGTTTTGGTGAAAACTCAGGTGCAGTCGACGTCATGTGAAGTATAGTTAAATTATCTAACGATTTTCAATTATCAACTTTATGTAAAGTCGACTTCACCTGAGTTTCTACCTTCAATTTTATAACTATAAATTTCATATGAAAATAAATGCATCTAACTAGTCAGACCTGAAGGAGTTGTTTGGCAAAATCCACAGCAAGAACACCAGCACTGCACCCCATACCACTGAGATCATAGGTGAGAATATTTCCTCTAAGCTTGTAGTGATTAACAATGGTGTCTGACAAAGAAGGAGTAGGATTGAACAAACAACAATTCACAACAAGAATCCCAATGTCCTTACTCTGAACACCAGTTTTCTCAAGCAACTCATCAACAGCTCCAAAAAGCACCGTATCAGTTTCCTTCCTGGCTTCATCAAAAGTGAGCTTCGGTGGAATATGCAACACTCCCTCCGGTAGATACGTCTTCGGCCCCAAACCAGACCTGTCTAAAATCTTTGCAACCAACTTGAGGCTCTCTTCTGAGAGAAAACCCACGTGCTTGGCACGTTCTAGAATCATCTCGGTGGTGCAAAGACAAGACAGGCCTGGTTTGAAGCACGCGAAGTCTACCAAAAAAACATATCTTGTTCTCCTCACAAGATAGTGGTACGTGAAAGCTGCCGCTAAACAAAACGAAGTTATTAAAGAATGCCTACTACGGTTCAGCGACTCTTCGCCAGAACCGTAGTAATAAGCGGAAGCCGCGGCTCCCGCTAAAAGCGAGAGATATAAAAGATTGTTCATTATATTAGAAATCAAGAAGTTGAGGAATGGGTGAGTATACTTGAGCATTACTATTGTTGCATAGAGGGGGTATTGGAGATTTTATGATGGGTATGTGTGTGTTATTCTCTATAAATAAGGAAAAAAGAGTGTGTTTGAGTTTGTGAAAGTGTGACATGGTGGTGGAGAAAGTTAAAGAGAGTTGTACTGAGGGAGATAGAAGTCATAAGTGTTAGTAATTGTTGTTGTCAGAGTTGGTTTGGATTAGAGTAGTCCATGTGAACTAATTTCTTTTCTATGTGACATGATACACAGTTTAAGATTTTTGTATTCTAAAAAAAAATATTTATCAATATAAATTATATATATTTATACATAAATATATAATAACTAATTTTCGATATTTGCATAATATATATTAAAATTAGGGGTGTGCATGGTCCGACCCGGTCCGAAGACCCAATTCGGCTCCGAACATTTTAGGGGCTAATTTGGTATAATTTTACTGGGTTTAGGGTCGGGTAAAGGTCTCAAAAATAGACCTGATCATTATTTCGGGTCGGGTCTGGACCATGACTTGGGTCACCTAAAATCGGACTGGTAGCCACACAATTAATATTTTGTGTATTAGTGATGGATAATGGCTATTCTTATGTGGAATTTAAGTATTGTAAACCTTCATATTTTGTGTTATTAGTTATTATAAGACTATAAGTTAATGTTTTATATTTAAAATGCATAAGATTTTAAACTAATCAATACATAATATTGTGTTATTTGTATTGATTTAAATATTTGGTGTTATTAGACAATATTAGTATTGATTATGGTTATGCTTTAATTTTAGAAAAGAGTTGGTTCTTATTATATTTTTCTAAATGAATTTTACCATGTAATGTATTTAATAATAAATATTAAAAATATTTATGTAAAATAATATATTTTTATAAAATATTTAATAATAAATTTAATAATTAATTTTTGTATATATATAATATTTTTATTCTACATAAATTCTTCATTAGAATCATTTTAAAAAGACAATAATATAAAATTATTTTATTTATTTTAATAATATTTAATTAATTAATATAATTATATAAAAAAATTAGACTATTTTAAATTAATTTTTATTTTCTCTTAAACATTTTTCTAAAAGAGTAAAAATACAGTTATAATTGAATATCACCTCAATCTAAAGAAAAAAAAATAGTTTGGGGATTAAATAAGAGCCCACCAAAATTGAGGACGGTGATATTATTATTACCTAACACAACTTAAAGAAAATCTGAATTTTCATATACATTTCACTAAATTAATAGCTTGGAACTTCATCAATCTAATAAAGTTAAAAATAATTGTAAAGTTCTACTTGTAAAATATCTTGTTCTATTATATTGGCGGAAAGACTAAAATTACTAAGCATGTGAAGGTTAAGATTTAAGGTAAAGAACTAAAGATTACTACAAAAATGAGTATTTTTTAGTGTCATTAAAAATAATATCTTAGGTAGTTTTTCGGTGGTCATTAATTAATTGCTAGAAAAAGTGTCCAAAATGAAGTAATCTTTACCGTTACCAATTGTCAAGTAAAAATATTTTTTAATATTGCTTTTAAGCCTTTTATAATTGATACATGGTATTATTGACAGTAAAAAATTAAATAAGTATTACCAAAAAAAATTATGTTAACAAATAAAAAATTTATTTTAACAATTATATATTAATCAATAAAATATTCTTAAACATTTTTACAATTAATTACCATTTAAAATATTAGATTAAAAATGTTAAAAACTATATTATTTTATTGTAGTATTAATATATGAAATTAAAAACAGTAAACAAAATATTGTTTTTATTATTTTCAGTTTTTTATAAAATATAAAAAATAAAAATCACTGAAAATAAAAATAAAAAATGAAAGTATAAACTAATTATATCCTTAGCTTTTCCTTTTGTATGGTTATAAAAATTTACTATATATATTGAGATTAAAATCATGTCATACATAACATTATACATTATATATATGTAATAAATAAATAACAAAAAATATATGAACTTTGATATATTCTATCAATAATTCAATATAATATATATGTCTTAGCTTATAAGTCCAAAGAATAATAATGTGATGCTTTTATACCCTATGCACTTTATCATTTAATTTATTGGATAACTCAACATATATTGGCTGCCTGTTCTTTTTGGGTAAATCTCGAATTCTCATCATTCCACTATCTATCCTTTAACTGGAAAGAGGGAGTGTGGTGGGTTGGTTTAGAAATTACAACAAATTTGGCCAACTATGTGGGCATCACTTAACTATCTCATCAATTTTTTTCCTTCAATTCTGTCATGCACATGTTCTTTTTAATGTAATGTTGGCAAAACAAAAATAATGTTATCTATATACTGAAAATTAATTTCTGTTTGAGATATAATTATTAATATTATTTTTTTATTAATTTAAATTTTTAAAATTAATGATTTTATAATATGATTTATAAATTTTGTGTCTAAAAAATCTAATATAAAATAAATAAAAAAATAAAAAAATAAGGCCTATTTAAAAAAAACTCCCATATCAAATAAACTATTGTGTATTTATGTATTTTAATATATATCTTTTAAGAATAACTAATTTAAAAACTTATTTTAGGTATATATAATTGCAAAAACTATGTGAATATATATATATATATATATATATATATATATATAATTTATCTATTTTGGTCTTCAACAAATTTTGAATAAGATATTTTAATTTTTAACTAAAATTAAGTATTCAATTGGCCCCCTAACAATTAAATTTGTTAGTTATTTAGGTCTTTTATTCTGTCAACTCTGACGAAGAATAAAATAGTCTATGACAACTTTAACGAGGGATAAAATGGTTACCGCCTTCTCTATTTGGAAACGATGACATTCTCTCCTAATTTCTATCGTATCTTACATAACCCTAACATTCATACTCTCATTCTTCACTTTCACAGTCTTCTTTTCCATCTTCTCCTTCCTCCTCTTCAACTCCATAATCAAGGCATCAAGCCATGGTGTAATTGTCACACGTGTCATACCTATCTCAACATGTCATAAACTACACACTTTTTCAAATCTCTGTGATTGGTACACCAACCTCCTTCGCACTTCACCTATCAGAAGTATCAACTTCCATGTCCTCGATAACAGCATCACCTCCAACCCTGACAACGTCTACCACATCCTTAAGACAAAGTTCCACAACTATCTCAAGGACACGCCTTACTCCATTATCCGACAAGCAATATAGATTATTGGATATTAGGATATCATGAGAAGATTCTCCTTCAACATCATATCATATGCAAATTCTCATTTGGAATGGATTCCGAGTGCTTCATTCTTTTTCTCCTGGTCCTGGAGTCCAAGCTGGCAGACAGATTCGACCTCGTATCCAGGCTATTAGTACAGTGAGTAATGTCGCCATTGCTGCTCATATGAAATTGAAGCGATTACTGAACATTGATTCGGAAAAGAAACTGAAGAAAACGATTGGAGTGGTGGACAATGTGGCTATGGAGATGATAGGGTATAGGAGGAGGGAGATGATGACGACGACGGCGACAAATTTTAACAAATCGAATTTGCTGTCTAGATTCATGTGATCCATCGAAAACGACAAATACTTGAGAGACATAGTCATTAGTTTTCCTGAGTACGAATTGGTTGATAAAAAGTTGAAGATTTTTTTTCTTATGAACATTAAAGTTGCAGAGTGTGTAGCTTGAAGTTGCGGTGTTAGACTATTAGGATTATGCGAGATACGATGGAAATAAGAAGAAAACGGTATCATTTCTAATAGAGGAGTAGGGATTATTTTATTCCCCGTTAAAGTTGTTACGTACTATTTTATCCTTCGTTAGAGTTGATGGAGCAAAGGACTTAAGTAACTGATGACGGAATTAATTATTAAGGACCAATCGAATAATTAATTTTAATTGAGGGCTAAAGTATCTAATTCAAAATTTTTTAGAGGCAAAAATGAGTAAATACTATATATATATATATATATATATATATATATATATATATATATATATTTCAAATAAGTTTGATATGTTCTTCTATAGTACAGTTTCACACGGGTTGTTTGTCACATGGAAACAAACAAAATTACATGATTCATATGAAATTACATATTAAGAAGAGTGTGATTAGTGTGACTGATTAGGATAAAATTATGCCAAGAAAAATCATGTGACAAAGTTGGCTAAAATAGAATTATCCAAATAATTTTTGCATTATTTCTTTACCGAAATTCAACTTCGAACAACGTTAACGCATATTTGGTGACTATTCAAATTTAATGCATAATTATTTCTTATATTTGTACTGTTCCCATTCATATATCATATTGTTAATATTCTTAAAATTTTTACCTACTTGCACCAAAACATCATCAATGCAAATATATACAGGTACTTTTTTTTTAAAAAAAAAATTATTATTTCAAGATATTGCTTGAGTTGTGGAAGAAAGTTTGGGCGTGAATTAATATGGTCCAAAGCTAAGGATGACAATGGATAAATGTGAAGGCGGGTATTTTTTTTCTTGCTCTCCATCCTCATTTAAAAAATTGTCTTCTATTCATGT
This sequence comes from Arachis hypogaea, assembly GCF_003086295.3. Taxonomy (NCBI): domain Eukaryota; kingdom Viridiplantae; phylum Streptophyta; class Magnoliopsida; order Fabales; family Fabaceae; genus Arachis; species Arachis hypogaea. The sequence continues at coordinate 114,550,943 of NC_092045.1, forward strand.
CTTATACTTGTTATGGGTCCGCATTTAATTATCTCTGTAAAAAAGGAAGATATCTGCATGTATCTATATGGATATTATAAAAAACTAAAAAATTAACAAAAAATTAATATAATTCAATATATACAATTTAACATAATTCTACATATACAATTAAAATCCATGACATATTTATTATAAAAAAACATCTGTTAAAAAATATCATAAGGAATTAAGGTTAATAAGTTATGTGTATATAAATAAGGTTAATTACTAAATTAGTCTTCATATTTGGTGTATAAATATATATTATTTTATTTATTTTTTTATATTTTATATAAAATTAATTTTATAATTAACTTTTATTGTGAACCTAAGATGATTATATGACCATTAATATTAATATTTTTACAACAATTAAAATCAAATTGATGGGTAGTAGTTTTACACAGTACAGCTTTTTTTTTTTCTTTGAGGAGTAAATTAAAGTTGATTCAAATTGTCATTTATTCGTCACTTTCGATCAGATCATGCTGCTGTCCCTGTCATTGAAGTGCCGTACCATGCATTATATATACATGCACCTAAATAGTTGATTTGATTTGAAGTTTGAACTTTATTAACTTGGTCAAATTCGGTGGAGTCTGAACCACACAGATCAACCAGGGTTAATGTATACAACCAAAAATGGGTTAGGTTAGGTTAGTACAATCTGTTTTCATTTGGGAACATTAAAAAAACAAAAGGTTAATGTACTCAACCAACAAAAGGGTTATTAGAATACAACAAAAAGATCATATTGTTTCATTTTTTTTATGGATATATCATCTTATATAAGTATCAAGTAGCAAGCTAGGAATCTAATAGTATATCATTATTTATATATTTTAATATTTATCTTAATTTATATGATATGAAATTAATTTTAATATTTTTTTTGGTGACTTGATTAATTTTAATATATTAATAATATAAAATATTTTACAAAATTATATAATAATATTTGACTTTTTAAATAATTATTTACGTAATTAATATAAAAAAATTATTTTTTGATCTGATATTATTTAATTAAATGCATAAATAAAATTATTTTATAATAACAATGTATCAAAAATAAATTTTTATTATAATACAATATAAACTTATTTTTTTTTGTTAAAACTAAGTTCTATTTTATAAAAACATGAAGCGGAATTTTTATATTAATTTTTTTTCTTTTTCATTTTTTTATTTTTACATTATGTGGCTAAAATTTAAAACAGCTGAAAAATTTAATCAGTTCCGCTAGGTGAATAATAAGATGTGTGAACAATGTGAACGACAGATAGTATTTTAAATTTATTAATCATCTAATTTTACTTTCACCTTAAATTTTTATTATTTTTATCTAATTTTACTTTGACCTAATTATATTCTCTTTTAACCCAAATTCCATTTTTACCGCAGCCATCCGTCTATTATTTTTACTCACAGCATTGTCGTCTTCCACCGTCACCAACTTCAAATATTCTATAAAAAACAAATATTTCATTTATACGAAGAATAAATATCTCATTTGTATAAAGATAATAGTATATTATTTGTTAGTATGTTATTTTATACTAACAATATATAAAAATTAAATTTTAATAAATATCAATTATTTTTGTTAGGAAATAAAAAAAATCACCATCTTCCAACTTCCATGCATTAATAACATAAGTAATAATCCACATACAATGTAAACTTGAAAAAGAAAATGCAACATTAGATAAGGTACACATCCGATCCATAAATAAATGAATCACATGCCTGTTGGACTCAATATATACAAGTATACATACATCATCAATGTACTGAGTCTTGATACAGCAAATACATATCAATGTATCATGGTCAGTACAGACCAGAAGTTCATAAAGACCAGAGTACGTACATTCATAATATACATATATACATACATATATTCCGAACCCATACCATTCTAATAATTAAATAAAAAATAAAAAATATATTTTTTAACGTTTGATATTTTTTATTTTTAATATTTAATTTTATTTTTAACATTTTTTTTTAATTTATTTTTAAAAATTTTTAATTTTATCATTAATATTTTATATAAAATTAACGTCTAAAAATAAATAAAATTTAAACTTTAATTTTAATATATTATTAATATAAAATAATTTTATACATACAATTAATTACGTAATATTACATTAATAAAAATAACTAATTTATATATTAAATGCGTAAATACTAAATAATTATCAAAAAATAAATATATTTATAAAATATTTTATATATTATTAATATATTAAAATTAAATTCTAAAATTAAATACAGTTAAATGTTAAAAATAAAAAAAATCAAATTAAAAATAAAAATATATTTTATTCTTATAAAAAAGCCGATTCATTAATGCAATGTAGTACAAACATAGCACAAACAAAATATCTACTTGCATGGATATCCGAGTTTCAATTTTTTAAAATTTGTTGACCAAAATACGTTCATTAATATTCTTTTAAAATAGCTGGCTTTCCTAGTAGTATCTTCAAAGAAAACGGTTGCAACTAATAATACATTAAGAAAATAAAAAATAAAAATTTAATTACTCTACAGATTTTATAATTTTATTAATTTTTAATTAAATTTTTATATTTTTAATTAATTTTTTATAACACATCATTTTTTTAATTTAATATCTGTTAACATTAAACATATCAAATATTTTTTTGTGACTGAAATAAATTAAATAAAAAAAACAAAACAAACAAAATAAAAAACTGTTTAAATAGATGATCAGTTTTGTTTAAGACTACTCTTAAACTCCTTCTAAGGTGAAAGAAATTTTATCTTTGTCATAGTATCTGCCACCGTATTTGCACAATCCGTCTCACAAATAATATCTCGTTGATCCACATTCCAAGCTAAGAGATATCATCTCCAAATAGCAAACAATTCTCTTTGAAAAATACTATTACTCTTGATCATTCCCAAGCACCCTCTTTACCAACTCCCATTACAATTTCTAATAACATAAGCAAAACCAACACTATCACTCGAACTAAAATAACTAGCATCACAATTAATCTTAAAAATACTAATGGTTAGGTATTCCAAAAACCATTTTTTTTTTGGTGTCTATTCCAAAAACCATTTAATCTTACAAGTTATTTATATATTTTTATCTTCCACTTATAATAAATACATATGAATTGAGATTTTTTTTCTTTATTTTTTTATTTTCTCTGAGATACACACATAAAAATTATATTCTAAGATAAAATTTTCATATTTTTTATTTGGAGGCCGTTATCAAACACAAACCAATAGATATATTCAACAATTCACTCTATTAGTTATTGTAATTTCCAAACAAAAAATAACTAAATTCATCACAATGCCCTCGACGTCACTAGCATAAAACTTTAGAAAAAAAATTCATCACAACTTAAATATTACCTACATAAAAATATGATATATGCTTAATCACATATATATAATCACATAAGTAACTTTTGAAGAAAAATCTATCACAATCTCAATAACACAAAATTAGAATATTGACTGAAAAATCAACAGGACATAACATGAAATAATCGTATGTAAATTTCAACAGAAAATTCATCACACAACAATGAAACTTAATAGCTGTTTGTGAAAAAAATAAAAATATGCACAAAATTCATTACACACTCAAACCAATAGTCACTTTTCCTTTTTTTTCCTTCTTTCTTTCGTTCTTCATTACCGATTTCGTCTTTTGATTTTGAATTATCTAATGTAGGATCATAACCTGAAGGTCCACTGTGTGGTACCATCTCTTTCTTCAATTGCATCATCCAACATTATTCAAAAACTAGAAATTTAAGACTAAAATTGTGTGAATGTGGAACAAAATAACAAATTTTTTTTAGAATTTTTAAAAGAAAAAAATTAGGAGACCAGTAATTTTATATTTTTTGACCAATACTTAACTATAAAAAAAATAAGTAATTTTTTATCATTAAATATAATCTCATACCATTAAAAATATAATTAATAATCAATTGATAATTACAAAATACTAAAATTACTAGCCCTTAACATTCTTCTTTTTAAAATATAAAAGTGTCCTTAACTAGATTTTCTACCCTAATTGTGAAAATATTCAATTTTTTTTTATAGAATATTCTATTATTTCAAACATTTTTATCACGAGAAAATTAAATTAAAAAAAATTATATGATATAAAAATTCAATCGAAAGAAAAAAAATATAAATAAAGATGTAGTTAAAAATTTAGTAAAGTTATAAAGTCTCCAGAATAATTAAGCTAGAGTGATCATTTTAAATATGAATTAAATTTTTTGAAAGAGCTTTAATTTTACACTCAGCACCTTAAATTAACTCGGAAATAAATAAATAATCACACAAAAACTATCTACCAAGTCCTTATACTTCATTAGAGAGAACAAGAACAGAAAATGAAGCACTGTACTATAAGAGAGAGAAAAAGAAAAAGAAATAAATTAATTAATTAAGAAATATACATATGAAGAAGTATCTAACTATTAATATCATACAACTAATACATAAATGGCATATATAATCCCTGGTAAGTATCCAAGTAACGTAAGCACCAGATCTATCCAGAATTCAACCTACAATAATATTTCCAAGAAAACAAATAAGATTAGAAAAAAAAAACTTATAATTGAATTGTAACAACCAAAATTAATAGTCATAAGAACAATTAAACATTATAATTCATCACCCTGCCAAAACAAGTACAGAAAAAAATTATATTGAAACAAAAAATGAAGGAACAAGAAGAAAATTAGATAATCAAGCCACTAATTAAGATTAATCTGTTGATAAGAATTTTGGATCAAATATGAGAGAGGAGGGAAAAAGAGAAGTAATTACTCCGCAGCCATAACGAAGAAAAACACCAACAGGAGGTATAAAAATGGCCAATACGATTTCAAGAAAAGTTTCTGCACCCATGATATTATTGTTATGGAAATTTGAGGTTGAATAAATGATGAGTAGTGTGGCACAAGAAAGAGCAATGAAAGCGTTATCATTGATGGATGTGTTTGGTTTTTGATTGAGAATCATAAAGCGGTTACGGTGGCTCTGCCCATTATACGTGGTGGAAGATGCAAGCGCTTTCTACGCCACCACTGCTATACGTATGACACGTGTCTTTTTTACTATCGGGTGGCATTTTCCTTTCGTTTTTTCGAGTTTCAATAATCTTATGTACTGTAATATATGTGTCAACATACTTCTTTCTTCTTTTTTTTTTTTTTACTGATGATTAATTTATTACGGATCAAAATTTCATTTAAAATTGGCTAAACAAGATGAGATTCAATTCTTTAATATTTATTTAGACAGATGAATATATTCGACCAATACAAATTGATTACATTTTCATGTGATTTTTTTTGGTGACTTTTCATGTGATTTTAATATCCTTAAAATTTGATTAGAGTTAATAGCTATAAGTTATTTTAGAGAAATATGATGTGACTGAGTGTATGTTATACAATGAAGACTCACATGCTATATTATCTTTATGTAAAGTTTGATAGTTAAAAATCATTAGATAGTAATTTAGTTAAATTTATTAAATTATTTAATATTTTTTAAATATCAATTTCATATAAAGACAACTGTATATAAATTTTTACCATGTTATATGCATCATATGTACCAGAGATTTTGTAATCTCTATATACCTAAGTGGTTAAAATCTCAAAAACTTAAAACCCCTGCTAAGAGTGAGTCAAACCAATTGATTAATACTTAATAGTAAAAAATAAAAAAAAGGTAAAAAAACAATTCATGGTTTTGAAAACTAGGCAAATGAGCCACAGGCCAACTAAAATTTCTTGTTGCTCTGAGCATAGGAATGTACTATAAGACCAGCAAAGCCGAGATACAGAAATTCAGGAATCAAAATCTGTTCATTACCTCAAGGAATTAACTGCCCTTTTTATTCTCTCTCTCTCTCTGAAAAGAAGGCAATTTAATTATTAATGTACCTATGAAATAGTTTTGAACTATTCTGCTACAAATGAATGAGAACAAGATACAAGAAAACAATGAATCAAAATGTGCATCTTGGACAGTCACAGAGATGCTGGCAAATTGAGAGCCAAAATATGAGCAGCAATGAACACCAAATATGAGAGCTTGAATAACACATTACTCCGATCCGGTCGCCTTCTTCTGCGACATCTGTTTGCCGGATAGACTGTCTAGGGCCTTCCTTGCAAGCTCATAACCTGCTAAGTTTATGGCACCCAAAGGAGCAATCCAAAAGAACCTGGGAACTGCACCTTTATATAAGGCAAGAGGTCCCTCCTGCCGTAATATAGATAAGGCAACTACGGCAGTTGAGACAGACTGACCCTGTGTAGTCATCATTCTAGTTTTGATGACGTCAAAGGGCGTTGTGGTGACACCAGCCAATCCACCAGCTATAGCTCCAACAACAACTGCCTCCCATGGCTCCAGTTCCCGCTGTATTAGTCGTTGAACGGCCTTAAGAAATGCCACAACAAACATGACTTATATAGGAAAATGTTATGAAGTGTAAGGATTAAATACTATGGAGTATGGAAGTTAAGAAGATTCACTCAAATTATCATAAAATGCAGAGTCTATATGCATAGAATTTAGAGTCTTTTTTCTTTCACCAGGGCTAGGGACTGGGCTACCTGAGCAATCTATCTTAGCAGAGCATCTTTTCCATCATTTCTTCTGTTTTTCCATGGTTGATGCAGTCATTGACATCAATCCAAGTGGATAAACCAAGCTTTCATTCAACTCTCTCTGCGCTTATTTAGTGTTCTATATCTGTTACCTATACAAGCCAGGCTCTTAGTTATAGGGCGTAATAAACTGGTTAGCCTGACCTAATAAAAGAGGAAAAAAAGGGGAAACTATCCAGCTTCTATATAGGCTTCATGTTTACACAAAATTATTCATCTTATTGTGGCTGAATAGAATCTGGAATTAATAGAAAGAAATATCTGCCTCAATAATTATGCTAATTTTCAAACAATTTTATTGTGCAAGAACCTTCGTAATTTCCAAGAATAAATTCAAGTCTCAAGTCCTTTAAGAGACACCAAGAAACATGAATCAATTGAGTCCTGTAAGATACAAATGTGAGTTAAGTTGGAACTTCCTTTACTTCTGTTGAGTAACGTGTCAGGTAAAGCATGCCACATGTTATGTTCTTAACGTGTCACGTTGCACTTAACAGTGACATACCAACGTCTAACAGAAGGACTAGTTTGACTTGTGTTCTATTTTTTAGGGAACAAACTGAAACATTGGATCTTTTAGAGACCAAATTGAACTTATACGTAATCATTCAAAGACCATTTTGAGCATTAAGCTTGGAAACAACATACCTTTTTAGATTCATCATATAGACCCATGCCAGCAACATAAAATGGAACTTCGCGACAAAGGGTAGCTCCAGTTCCCCGAAAGAAACCCCCAAGTCCATCTTGGCGCCAAGTCCCAACTAATGCCTCACCCAAACTGTCATAAAGTCCTGCCTGCAACCGCTGCTTCAACACCTCACTGGGTATCCGCGTAACTGTTCCCAAAATTGTGCTACATAATGATAATATAGAATTTACCTACATAAATGCTAATATACTAATTAAGGGTTTGTCTAGGAAAGCTACAAGATTAAACTTAAAGATTGATTTGATGGGACGTTTCTGAAAACCACAAAGTAAATGAAAAATGAAAGATAATAAAACCATGATCTGACATTATATATCACATACAAAGTTACATATGTAGTTATGTACTAATTACCTGGATTTCAGGAAGTTTTGTTGGAGAACCATGTAGCAATACCAACTTGCTAGCTTCAAATATCCCAGTTCGCAAGGCATGACTGTAGCATGAAAAACATGCATGAGACAAGAAACAAAAATTACAGTTTCATTGTTAACTTAAATAATTGAAGGAGCTGCCTCCTCTCTTTTCTGCTTATTTTGATTAGAAACGAAGCTGGGAAGAAAAAGGAGAGAGATTAAAAAAGCAACCCTGACAACTGCCCAAGAATTGCAGGGATTGATCCCTTGTATAAACCCCTTGCTCCAATCTGTGGAACCATGGAAATGATTTCAAAGAGTGATAGCGTTGATGCCTGTACTTGGGTCTACAACACCAAACAAGAAAACAGTAAGGCCTCCCTTACAAAATTGTTACAAAATGTAAAACTCTGAAAGGATTATGGAATCACTCAATCACATCTAATAATATGTAAGCAGACAAATATATCAACTTCAGCGGTAACTAGAGATTTCATTAAGTTAAAGAACTTGCCTTGATTGTATCAACTGGATGCATTAGTGCACAAGAAAAAGCACATGAAAGGCCACCGGCTATGGCTGACCGTAGAACACTCCCAGCAGGTATTTCATCGGGTGACGGAACAGCAGCTATGCTTGCTGTCTCGGACGAAATATTCCTGGGTATGAAAAAGATAAGGGTTAGTTATGAAGGATGGATCCTGGACATTAGTTGCAAGTTACAAGACAAAAAGGGAAGTAACTACCAAATTGAAGAAAATATGAGGGAAAATTGACTGTATTTTCTGATGATTAATCTGTAAAATTGGGCTACATTATACAGACACCAGGTGAATATTTTCTAATGAATCGGAATTAGTATGGAAGCTGAGAAATAATGTAATATATCTCAACACTAACTAAAAGTCTAGAATTCTACTCTATTATCCCCAACATTGTTGCACAGTTACATTGACTGCAAAAAAATCATTAAACTCCAAATAGAGTGAAACGGCCACTTGATAAAAGTTTAACAATCCGGTTTTCAGAGAGCAGAAATAACAGTGATATAGATGTCAAACCTGGCCAGGAAAAGGAAAATATTAACAATCTGGGACTTATTTGTCCTTTTCTCTATCCAAAAAAAAAATCATTCTTTTAAACTTAATTTTGACATACTCATATGCAAACCAAACACAAACTAATTCTTCTGAAAGTAACTTTTTGCAACTTAATTATTTTTAAGGTAGTTTTTCTAAAAGCTAAACCAAACATACACCAGATCTTCTGAAGTTGCATGGGCATTGCTATCTCTGTCAAGCTCCTTAAAGAACCTCTTTCCTGTAAGATGATGAGATGAGGGTCATTTCAGATAACAACATAAATAAAAGTTTGTCATACACATCTTGAGGTACCTCAATAATTTTGTATGTATCACAAAACTCATAAGTCAAATCCGACATCATTTTAAACTCTACTAGCCATTCATTATGTTTGGTAAAGAGACTATTTCCACCTGTTTAGGCACAATGATATTGCTATCCTTCTGCTAACGTATGCGAAAGTGCGAACACACATATCCATACATGTATCAAAGCATATCTTAGTAACTACATTTCACAATTTAAACATTAAAAGCACAAGTGCACAACACAAGCAAAGAGATTCTAGGTTCTGCACCATTAGAGATGCCATACCTTCAGCTTCCTTGTTTTCAAGGGTTGCACTACCATCTCCATCTTCATTTCTTGATTTGCAGCTTAGTCCAATTACACTAGATGGAACACCACCTACCTTTGCAAATCTAAACTCCCTCATGAAATCATTGACATCTAATCTGAGCCATTTTGCAACTGCTTTCTTATAACTAAACCGAGATGAAGAAGGCCGCCGCGGGGATGTTTGCCCGAAATCAATCCGATCTTCGTGCACTACCTTATCCAAATGTGGAAGAGACTGACACAACTGATCAATAAAACCCATCATGCACTTCAATGGAACATGTTTCCCTTCTGTCTCCCAGTCACCCTTTTCCAAAGTAGTTCTAACAAACTGACTCTTAGATCCATTTAGCTTCTCTTCAGGCGAAACAGCGAGCTTCATGCAAGAACACAATTCATCTTCACCGTCCATTTTCTGAGATCTCTTTACTCCTGATTTGAAAGAAAATGGCAGAGCTTGTATTAAGCCATTAACAACCTCCTTCTCCTTCAACCCTGTACTCCAAATTTCACCTTCATTCACATGTACCTTCATTGAGAACCCCTTTTTCTTCGCATCACAAATCTGAAACTTGCAAAGTTGCTTCACCCAACAACACTCAAGATCCATTGCGGCCTTCCTAATATTCACTTTGACAACACTAATCGAATTGAAGAAACACTCAAGTGGTTCATTTCCTGACATCATCACCGATCAAAAACCCTTGAAAAAAGAAAAAGAAAAAGAAACAACGCTATAAACATTTTTCACACAGTTCATCGTTCAGAACAAGAAGGAAGGGAAGGAACTTCGTTACCATAAGGATCACTCTGATTGTAACCGTCTATGAAGCAGATTGGAACGGAAGAATCTAGCAAAGATAGCGTGCTGGAAATTTAAGAACTGATTGAAGTGATTCTGCGCCAAGAGGAAATGCTTCCAAGTTTATTTTGACTAGTTTGACTCATTTAAATAATTTATTCTAAGCTCATTTTAAAATATAAAGTTATAAACTACTAAATTAAACTAAATTAAAAATATATCACTAATTTAATTTTCATTTTCCACCGTTGCGTATCTCATTTTTTACGCGATCTCTACTCCGTCTGCGTTCGATTCGCGTTAGCCATCTGCTTCTGTTCGCCGTCGCTTTTGCGTTCACCGCCGCCTCCGGCGCATCTCCGGTTCACCGCTTCTTCTCTCGCCGCTTCCTGCGCTGTTTTGTCCCTCCTCTGCTTCTTCTTCACCATTTCTGCGATCTTCTTTCTCTCAGATCTAACTCTTCAGCTTTCTCTGGCTGCATCGATCTATCAATGGTGTTCACCATCGAATCTTTCATGGATTTTTTACTATCCTTTTTACCAGGTAAACCTATCATTATTCCGTTGAATTTCACTCATCTGCTAGATGATGGAATGGTCCTGTTTCTTTTAATTCTGATATCATCAAGTGAGAATAATGTTTTATGCTTAATTATTATTGATTTAGGTTTATTATTATAATAATAATTATGATTATGTGGTTACAAAAATGGTTTTGCGGTTATTATTTGATTGATTAGTTTGTTGTGTATTTAGACATTGGATTCACTTGCAGCTGTATTCATCAATCATGTATTGTTCATGTTTGGCTTAGTAGTAACAAGTGCCTTTTCTATTTGTTTGATGAAGCAAATGCAGCATAAGCATGTCAAACTCCTCAGAATTTTCTTCGTGCTTTAGGCAAACAAGAGAGCATTACTTATGAGATTATACAAACAAAATACTAAACATTATTGATTAGTCTCCAATACTTGCTCCCGTAAAATATAGTCTTTTAGGCTTTGTGTTTGTTCTTCCAGTGCATCTCTCTTTCACATATATGTAGTTATGTGTAGTATGTAACAATGTAGTTATCTCTCTTTGTGTATGTTATTGTTTCTAGTATGTTGATTCTTTTCTGGAATTCTGTAGGGAAGATGTAAATGTACCTTTAACTGAAATCTCCAATCTGCCTCTCATGGACAAAGGCAATGGCTGCAGCTTCTCAGCGGTTACTTCAACTGCCATCATTTCAAGTGTCATTTTTGTTATCACATTGATCTTGGTTCGAGTTCTTTTTGTCATATATTGTAGCAGCAGGCCTATGAGCAGAAGAGCTAAAAAACCTGTTAGTACCCTCATTATTTTGGGATCAGGTTTGAGCTTATTTTCCTTCCTTTCCATGCATATATCACAATACTTTTACCTCAATTGCATCATGAAGTTTTGGTTTTATTTTTCTGTAGGAGGTCATACTGCCGAGATGCTTGATCTATTGGCAGTATTACAGAAAGATAGGTTTTACCCAAGATTCTATATAGCTGCTGCGACTGATAACATGAGTTTGCAAAAGGCCGAGTTGCTGGAGAACTCCCTTGCAGCAGAGGTACTATTTTTGTATGTCTCCAGAAGTGCCTTATATATTAGTGAACTTTGCCACAGTTATTCCCAAGAACACCGTGTTTTGTGGTGTGCTTTGTGTGTTTTGGGCTCTACATGGTAGTCGGGTGCCTTTAGTCAAATGAAGTCTTGAGTCGTAAAGACATTGTTGGCATCTTGGAATATAAGATTTAATGGTTTGTGAACTTGTGCACCTTACCTTTGTTGCACTCTATATGAATCTATAATGGTAGTTTTTTATGTTGTATATTTGTCTCTGTCAATGATTATTATAAGGAAAAATAAAGAGATTACGTGAAACTTTCTTTGAGGATAATATATTGGTTGAAGTCCACTGTATTTGGAGGTGGGAATAACTAGACTTCAGACTTGACTTTATGATCGTAAATGTACCTGTGTTCCATTCCCATTTCTTCCAGGAGTATATATCTATGATTCATAGGTGATTTGTTGCAAGCAGTTTATACTTCAGGGGTCTAATTGAGTGCTTATCAAACTTGGTGGAAATTATTGTCATAAAGTACATTCTCATAAAAGATAAATCAGTATTTCTGTATTGTGTCATTAACTTCTGAAGAGCTGCTTAATGATGTGCTCTTAATTTTACTTCTGCTTATTGTCAATGATTTATAGATTCTGATCAGGAATATTTGTTGTTTTATTGCAGAATGGAACACCGATAACCAATGCTGGAAAGTTCATGAAGATATATCGGAGTAGGGAAGTTGGTCAATCTTATATAACCTCAATTTGGACTACTTTAGTTGCAATGGTACATGCCCTATGGCTGATGATTAAAATTAGACCTGAAGTGGTACTGCACTATGTCTATCCTTAATTTCTTCTGTCCATAATTTCTGTCACTCTTCTTATATATTAACTATTTTACTATTCAGATACTTTGCAATGGACCTGGAACTTGCATTCCCATTTGTGCAATTGCATTCGTATTTAAGGTTCTCATTCCCATCATTGTTATATTTTCATTCTTTTGCTTCGTTTATCCAATTTATTTGACTAGTTTAGCTGAATGAAATCTTGTATACCTCATTTTGTTTTTTATGTGGAGCCAACACACGGTCATTCACCATTAAATGGGGTTTAGAAGAATCCGTCTCATGTGAATCTTACACATCTAATGAGTGTACAAAATAAAAATCAGTCCAGGAAACACATTTATTAAGCTGATACTGAATTGTGTTTAACCATTTGCGTAGGTACTTGGGATCAGATGGTCATCAATTTTCTATGTCGAGAGTATTGCGAGAGTGAGGAGGCTCTCCTTGAGTGGACTGCTTCTGTACAAGTTGCGAATCGCCGATCAACTCTTTGTTCAATGGCCACGGCTGCAACAGCAATATCCGCGAGCTATCTATGTTGGCCGTCTTATGTAACTCATTGTTTCCTTTATCAATTGAGAGAATTTTGTATACTGAATCCAAAACAGCAAAACATAATTTTGCCTTGATTGAGAAATATTGTTGTATAAGCAAATCCTTCCTTACTTTGCAATGGGTTCATGGACGTGGGCTTTTTGTGGCAGTTTCATTGGTTTTAAATTTCGAAGATTAATTCTTCTAATGGATATGCCAGACTTTTTCTATACATCCTTAGCTTATGACCTTCTTGGTTGAATTTTATTTTTATATTTTTTCTAATACAAAAGTGAAGTATTCTATAGAGACTTTAGAGAGTAAAATTTTAAAATTTTCAAAACAGGTACATACCAAGCACATTTATTTATTAGTTCCATTGCAATGATTACATCCATTATATTTAATAGTAATTCTTCTAATGGATATGTCAGAATAATTTTTATGCAGAAATTATTTTTCATATGTGTACTGTGTATAAGAAGTCTCTGGTACGAGTTGTGAGATGGATCGGGGACTACTTACGCTCAACGGGATTCTACCACGTTTCTAGGATTCGGGTGATAAGAGGATTTTATCCCTTATTAGCTGCTTTAGTGGAAAGGTGGAGGCCAAAAACTCATACCTTTGTATTGTCGGTGGATGAGGCTATTGTGACACTGGAAGATATCGCTCATATATTTGGCCTACCCATTGATGGAAAGCCTGTGAGCGGCTGGACAGATAGTAGTAGTGACTTTCTACAGAGCCAGAGCATCGCGATATTCGGTCGTGAACCGGTTATCAGTAGTTCTTTGAAATCTTATATAAAGTTGGGTTGGGTTCGCCGCATCAGAGACACAGAGCCATTGGACACTAAGGAGTCTATTAAGAGATACATCAGATGTCAGATTTTCTGTTTGTTGGGTTCGACCCTATTCACGGATAAGTCGACCGCATATGCCCACACGAATATCTGGGCATATGCGGATAAGTCGACCGTATTCGTGTGGGCATATGCGGTTGACTTATCCGTGAATAGGGTCGAACCTAACAAAAAAAATCTGGAATATGACTTATCTCTAGATAGACTTCTCAGTGCCCAATTACTCTGTGTCTCTGATGCAGCGAACCCAACGCAACTTTATATAAGATTTTTAAAGAACTACTGACAACCGGTTCGCGATTGAATATCGCGATGCTCTGGCTCTGTAGGAAGTCGCTACTACTATCTGTCCAGTTGCTCATAGACTCTTCATCAATGGGTAGGCCAAATATATGAGCGACATCTTCTAGTGTCACAGTAACCTCACCCATAGGCAATACAAAGGTATGAGTTTTTGGCCTCTACCTTTCCACTAGAGCAGCTAATAAAGGATAAAATCCTCATCCTAAAAACGTGGTAGAATCCCGTTGAGCGTAAGTAATTTTTGACCATCGAATTCCATGTCCGCAACGAATCCAGTTTATGAACCATCAGAATCCTGTTAGATTGGTTCAACAAAAATATATTTATTCACTAAATATTAGTTTAAATAAATAAAAATTAATACAAATAAATATTTATAATACTAATTTACATCAATATAAATATTGTTATTTCTAATCATAAATAAAAAATATTTATTTATTTAAATATTATAAATCAGTATTTATATTTATTTTTGAGAATAAATAAATATAAATAATTTTTATTTTTGAAAATAAATAAAATATTTAATAATATTTATTTTTGAAATATTTAATAATAACATATTTTATAAATATTCATATGTTTATTATAATATTTATTTATTAAAATATTTAATAAATATTCACATATTTATTTTTAAAAATAAAAATATTTATTTACTTATTAATATTTAAATTATTTATTAAATATACAGAAAAATAATTCTATTATAACAAAACATTTAAAAAAGAGAGTATATATTCACATTTATATAAAATAAAATATGATTATATTAGATAAATAAAAATATTATTTGAAAATATTAATAAAATACTAACATAAAAATTATAATACTAAAATAATAACAATACTATATTTTCACATGATACTAACAATAACAAAAAATAAAAAAAATTTAAATACATAAAAAATAAAATTTATCAACTTACATATATTGAATGATCTAAATAATTGATAATATATTCTTCGCATCCCGTATAATTACGTACTATTATTTTAAATAAATACAGGCTAATAATTTTCTTTTGGTATATTTACTCTCTTTTTTTTTTTTTCAACACACTAAGCTCTTCTTTTTCTTCCTCACTTCATTTCTTCTCTCTTTTAACACAGAAAGCTCGCTACACAGAATGCATGAAATGGGTATTGAGGGGCTCAATTTATAGAGAGCTTCAGCTGCGTTCGCTGCTTACCGAGGTGGAGGAGGTGTCCCTTGCATGCAGACAGACTCCAACACGCCCACCCCGTGTTGCTGCAGCTCCTTGGCAAGGCGCGGGAACCTCTGCAACGCCTGCTTGATTCGCAGGCAACACGCCCAGCGCGTGTTGCCAGCGAGCTTCTACGCCCACCGCGTGTTGCCAGCAAGCTTCCACGCCCACCGCGTGTTGCCAGCGAGCTTCCACGCCTGCTAGCTCGCCACATCACCATGCCCACCGCGTGTTGCCGGGAACTGCCACGCCGCTGACGGATCCTGTCACCACGCCCCTCGCGTGTTGAACCTGAATTCACAAAGCGGCAAAGCACCTCCTTCCCCAATATTGAGCAAAAACACCAATGTGTATATTCCTTATGAAAAATAATTTTTGAAAAAAGGTAAAAATTAAAGGAAGAAAAATTATTGTCTCTATCCGAGTCTGAAAGGATTTTTTTTTTTTTAACGTCAGTTTGGGGAATGATTTGCAATAGTACCAAAAGTTTGTGGGAAAGGCAATATTGCCCAGCAATTTTCAGGGTGCTAATTTCTATTTCTGTCTTAGGCTATGGGTAGAGGGAGATTCAAGAAAATATTAAAAGAATTTATCAAAAGTGGTTTATCTATAAATAAACTCAAGAGATACATGATTTTTGACAAAATATAATGACATTGTTTAATTTATGTAATTGAATTACTTAGTGAGATAAGACCGATAAGACCTTGTTGTTGTTATTAATTTCTGTCTCCATCTCAGCAGTCCCCTTTCAATATTGTTCTCCTCATTGTTCATCTCCCCATCTTTTTCAACTTCGCTTTTTGATTTTCCCTTCCCTTCCTAAAAGGGTTAGAGTTTCGCTATGAACTATATTGTACGATAATTACATAGTATCATAAGATGCTTCCCCCAACGCATGAAGTAGCATGTTAAACAACTAATAAATAGATTACTTTTTAATTGCTATACTTTGTCTACATATGTGATTCTATTTGCCATTTCTCACAAATTCTTCAACAAATCACTATTGGCTTTTGTTAGCCTTTTATCAATGTGACAAAATCTTGTAGAAATCATCTCTGTTTCTATGTTAATTTGATCACCTTAAACAGAGATGGCTTTTAAAATATCTTATAGTTGATCAATCATATCTTATATGGAAGGATACTTAGTAGCCCTAAAGAGTCTAGTACTCTAGTATTAGTATCGAATATTGGAAATGAATTCAAGGCACATCAATTCTTTAATAACTAGGATCAAGATAGATATTATTCGAATTACAGCTCATTAGTATCAATTTTAATGAAGAGAATTTATAAATTCCAGTTCAGTTGTTTACAAGTTTACAGAACATTTATCTTTTGTCTAGGGGATTGGCTATACCTAGACAAAGTTCCAAAATACATACAATTCCTCTCAACACTTTAACTCAACCTTAATCCCTCAGTCACAAAGCCAGCTTTCAAAGCACTCTTCTTTCCAAGCACACAATGTTCACAGATAACAATGGCTAGCCCCAATCCAGCACCAACAGGCATGGGTTGAAGGTAATATCTGCCGTTCAATATTAAGCAGAGCAGCAGTAGTGCCTACAGTTTCTCAGGCTTTTAGTAAGGCGAGTGGTGACCAAAGCCTGGCAATGTTCCATGATAGTTCAGCGACATTTCTTATGATAACCTTCATGTAGAGAAGCAGCAGTTCTTACAATTGTTCCTGATTGACAATATATAATGATAATGACAGTTAGAATTAACAGAACACATTGGAATCCATATATCTATCGAGTGACAGAACGAATGCAAATCCTTTTTTTTATTTGAAAGAAAATATCTCAGCACACCCTGTGGAGAAAGTTCAGATGAATGCAAATCCTAATTCAAAATAATAATAATAATAATAATAATAATAATAATAATAATAATAATAATAATAATAAAATAAATGATGATTTGAATGCAAAACCTAATTAAAATAACAAAATAAAATGTCACATGACTTCAAAAATTTTATCTATGCACATACAGGTAACATTTTATCTATGCACATACAGGTAACTAGTGCCAAGCATGCAGCTTCAACATTACTAGGGAATAGGGATAAGATGCAACCTCTAAGTAAATATAGATTGCACAAAACTTAAGATTCCAACTAGATTTCCCCCATAATTTTCATGATTAAATATTTTAACAAGGTTGGGATTAATAAAAGAATAACGAAATCCTACCTGAGTAAGATAATAATTAGCCCAGAGATTTTTTTACTTTGGTCTGGGGAACATCTTCTGGAGTTGAGAAGAGTGCTGCATAGTAATAAAAGACCAAAGTCACTGCACGGAAAAAAAAAAAAGCAATTTGTATATAAAATTATACAGGATCCCAAAAATTTTTATTTTCTGTGATAGCCACTAAATTCCTTTTGGTTTGCGTCCCTCCACTGGAAAATGTGTAATCCATGAAAATTTTACATAGCTCCTCTAATATATATTTTAGCCAACATTCCTGGGAAATTATGTTTCTCCATTCCAATTGAAGGTTTTAATGCAATTGAATGGAATCTATTAGATTAAGTAACATCAATTCCATAATTATTTTGTTAATGCAAACAATGGGAGCTCAAGGAAATTTAATGGGCTTCCATTCCACTCCACCATACCACTAATCCAAATGTAGCCATAGTGCTTTTTATGATAGCATGTAGACTACAGTACCATGCCTCCTAAACGTTTAAGCAATTAGGTACAAATTCGTCAATGATTTTATGGGTATGTTTGTTTTGAGTTCTAGAAGTAATTTTACAACATCGACAAAACCTGAAAACTGATTTTTCTTAAAACCTACTCTCTCTAGCTTTTTCAAGAAAGCTGAAAGCCAATTAGTTTGAAATGGCAATTATTCTTCGTGGTGTTTGTTCATATAGGATAAATAAAAAGCTGCTTGATCATTCTAGCAAAACAGCAATGAAGAGGTGGGGAAACAAGTGACGCCATTGTATTCTACCATGACTTTGCTTGACCTCCCTTATATAGTCTATTTTCCACATAATAGAAACATTTATAAATGCAGATTTGCAAAAGTGACACCCACAACTAGAGTATTATATTCAGCCCAAAATGTGCTTATACATGCAGCATCTATCAATTGTTGTGGATGAGAGACAAACTCAATTATTTCACTGAATGCAAACAATTATGTATAAGGAGCATCAATATGTACCTGCAGTGTTGAGCCACCACTTGAGAACCACCAACCTACGTTTCATAAAAATAAAGAACCGCTTCCAAGCAAACACGGCTTTCATTTCCAGAACATTTTACTGCAATGCCTAAAGCCAAACATTTACAAAGGGTAATTATCTCGTTTACTCGCCAACCATTGTTGATACAAGTTAAATGCCTCGAACAGTCGCTTCCTCTTGCAGTAAGTACTGAAGAGAATCTGAACTGGAACATGATCATTCAATAAACCTGATTTCAGTATTTTAGCACAAAGCTCTTCTGCCTCTTTTAGGTCACCCCTAATACAAAAGCCCCTAACAAGTTCAGTATAAGTTATTATGTCTGGTTTGCAACCCCTTCGCACCATCTCATCATGCAATTCAAGTGCTAAACCAAGACGCCCTAAACTGCAAGCAGTACCTATCAACAAATTATAAGTAACAATGTCAGGAAAGAGACCTTTAATAATCATCTCCTCCTTCAGAGTACAAGCATCATGGAAATTTCCACACTTGACTTCTGCAAGAATTAAAGAATTATACGTAAACACATTGGGGCAGACACCAAAAGCTAGCATTTGATCCCTTGTAAAAAATGCATTACTACGGTCTCTACATCTTCCGTAAAAGTCAATTATTATGTTCCACATTAAAGGCTTGGTAATGATTGCGTTGCTCAACATGTACGAAAGCAACTCTTTTGCTTTAGCAATGTTTCCAACAAAACAAAGACCACGAATCATAATCTTATATGAAATTTGATCAGGCATAACTCCCATTTTAGACATGACTCCAAGAATATAGCAAGCTTCACCGGTTTTGCCTTCCTTGCATAGAGCATGAATAAGAATATTATAGGTAAAACCATCAGGTTGTAAACCTTTCTTAATCATCTCACATGCATATCCATATGCAAGGCTCGTTTGCTGATTCTTGCAAAATCCATTGATAAGAACATTATAAGCAACCACATCTACATTAGTGCACTTCAGAAGCATCTCATTCCAAAGGCTAAGAGCCTGAATAATTGCACCATTCTTAAAGTAATAATCCAAAAATATAGTAGAGGTAACTAAATTCGGAATATCATTGTGATTATCATGTAATATTTCTTCAAGCATCCTTTTAGCTTCCTTCAAAAGACCCTTCTCGCACAACGCATGAACGAGTATGTTACAAGTAACTCTGTTTGGCTGAATACCAGTATTGGTCATGGTGGAGAACAGATACAAAGCTTTATCTACACTATTAACAATGCAATATGCCTTGATTAAAGTATTATAAGTAGCAGAGTTGGGGTGAGGACCAAATTCTAACATCTCTCTAATAAGCCAATCTGCCTCCTCTGCAAGACCAGTTCTACACAGCCCATTTACTATATGGTTGTGGGTAAACACGTCAAGAATGAGACCCTTCTGCACCATTTTCCTCCGAAGCCACATGGCTGCTCCCAACTTCCCTTCCAAGCACAACGACCTAATGGTAGCTGCATGTTCGGTGTAGTTATAGACAAATGTGCATCCTTGAAGATCTATCTTGGCCAAAGATATATTTTCCCTGGACATTTCATGAAATCCCCAAAAAGTTCATTTGTTTTGGACTCCACACATTCTTCTACATATACATAAAAAGACACAAAGCATAAAAACACATATTGCATCCCAATGATTATTTAAGAATATTGTTCCACAAACTTCTGCGACAGACTTCCTTTATAAATAAAGGCATAAAGGAGAAGCATATTGCCATAATGGAACCTAGATATATCTACAATTAGTATTAGAACAACTCCTTTAGAGTTAATTTTATTAGCTTAAAGAAATAATAT
Source organism: Arachis hypogaea (assembly GCF_003086295.3). Taxonomy (NCBI): domain Eukaryota; kingdom Viridiplantae; phylum Streptophyta; class Magnoliopsida; order Fabales; family Fabaceae; genus Arachis; species Arachis hypogaea. The sequence goes on from NC_092045.1 coordinate 114,571,617, forward strand.
TCATTTATTTATTTATTATACATACTTCAAATTTTGATGACAACAAAGCTAACCTCATCATCTTTAGTCGCTCTAAACTGTCCTTTAGAATATTATCCAATACATTGAAAACAGCATCTGGGCCCTTCTTGTCACGGAAGCTCTTCTCATTTGAGGAACAATCCTGAGCAATTAGATGGCACTTTTTCCCAATAGCTGATATTAGATATTTGGTAGACGATAAAGCAATATCATCTTCACATCTAGTGCTACACCATATCAAGAAGCACCATAACAACATTACTTGACAAATAATATCTAAGTTTCAAATTGAAAGAGATCATGGTAGATGAGAGAGAGATTGTTAACCTTTAATATATATAACATAAAAACCGATCTTATATTCTATTTTGTATATTTAAAGGTTCAAAGTAGATGGGGCTATTTGTAAGATACATTACACAATGTGTGTTACAATATGAATAAATTTGACAGTACATTATAGTATTAGTATGACAATGCATCTCAGAATTCAGAATATCATTACAGAACAAGAATTATTCAGTGTTAAGATATGAAGTTTTACTCAATATCAAAGCCAATATCCACCTTCTAGGGAAGCCAAACGCAACAAATAAGACATTAGGGAAAAAAAAAAAAAAAAAAAAAAAACAAAATCCTTGTACTTTCATGTAACGCAAAAATTTGGCAACATATTTTTCAAAATTGAATTCTAACCAGGTGGTAAATTGTTCTATACTTCCATTTAGCAAAAAGGACCTTTCAGCTCATGGAAGTAAAGTTGCATGAAACTAAAACTATTTAAAATGTCTACCATTTTTCAAAGGCTCATTGATCTGGCACACAAACGGAAATAGAGAGATCATTAAAAATACCTTACAGAGGGGGCAAGGTTGTTTTCGGAGCCGAAAATGGCTGCAAATGTGTCCGCAATATCTCGCCTGATTGACTCAATGGTGCGGTTCAAGTATCTTATGAATGCAATGTGAGTCGATGTCAAATGTGGTTCTCCACAAGCAACAAATTGCTGAAATGACACAACCATCAATAAATAAATTAAATACCAACAGAGCCAAATATCTACAAAAGAATTAAAAAAAATGCACTCACCGCCATTCAGCTGAGATCTCTATTAAAAATAAAAAAACCTGCAACTGAATTAAATTCCCCATTTTGGAATCAGCATGAGAATTCAAATATGATAAAACTATGGAATGAAAATCGGACTAACATAGGTGTGATTTGGTAATGAAATTGAGATGTAAATTGAAAATTGCACTACACACCTTTCATCAACAACGCGCGCAACTTCAGCAAACGCTCCACTCAAGTGGAGAAAACAGCGCACTCGCAGCAGATTAAGAGAACGAGAGACGAGGCTGCGGCGGCGAGCCGGAGACTCGCAGGCAATGGCGGCGGACCTGCAGCTGGCGAACAAACAGAGAAGAGATGAATCGGAATACTCTGTCTACGCTAGGGTTTCTGCATTTCTGGCTTACTCTTTTTTCTTTTTATGAATTATATATTTTAAAATATTTTAAAAAATAATTGTGTGCTAAATTTCTCTTATATTTCTGTTATATATAGTGGAAGTAGATAATAATAGATTGTACATAAGAAAATATTAAAATATAAAAATATGTTGTAATATTTACAAATACATAATTATTAAATTTCGGATAAATTTATAGATAAAAAATAAACAATTCACAGTATGTATGCAACTGAATTTATAAATAATATATAAATTCTTAAAAACATTTATGTGATGCTCACATTGGCACTTGTGAAAAAATACGTTCAGAAAAATTGCAAAATTTATTCTTAAAGTTACAATATCTTTCCAATTATCCATCCCATTTTGTTAAGAACTATAAGTTTATATGCTGTATAATTTCTTAGTGAGTACTTTAAATATCATTGAAAATTTTTTTAAGAAATTAGAAAAATTTATTAACACATTGCAAACATTTTGAGAATAATGACATAGTATCAAAATTTTTAGAATCCAATACTTATTGATGAGCCAGAGTTTATGTCCGCAAATAAGTGATTGTAACTATTATTTCTTCCCATCTATAACGGCAATGAGTTTGGAAGATGGGTTAGAAAAGAGAGGGAAAAAAAAAGTTGTGTAATCAATGTTTTTTAGTTGTTTCAAATTTATTCGGAACATTTCTGGTAGGTGAAAACTCAGGTGAAGTCGATTTCATGTGAAGTTGATACCTGAAAGCCGTTAGATGATTTGACTGATTTGACTAAATTTTCATCTAACGGCTCTCAGATATCAACTTCACGTGAAATTGACTGCACCTGAATTTCTACCTTTCTGTTAGATCAGTTTTAAAACTTCATTCCTCCAATTCGTGATTAGGTTGCACAAAATATGAATTCTATCTATCTATAAGCCACATCAACACGCCAAAATAAACCACAGAGTCACATGAGATGTTGCTAAATTAATTGGAGAAGAAACATTAAGACAAAAATTTCTTGCACTAATTACTTGTTCAAGTAACCTATAATACATGTCAAGAAGGATGAAATAAAATGTGAATGCAGAGTGCCCAACATGGGAGGTGAACAATACCAATGTAAAGGTAAGTAGCACTATTCCATGCCCAAAGTGATTCCATCCAGTTCCAATAGTCACTAATATTATAACCACCAGAAGAGTCAAATGCACTTTTCAGTAACAAAAATGCACAAGGAGGAAATGCAATGAACCCTAAAGCCAGATTGCATGTGGCCAATAACAAAGTTCTCATGCTCCTAGCTTGAATATCCAGCATCAATGGTCGAGCCATCAAACAAAACGGGACGATAAGTAAAGCCCCTATTTCTGCCGTGGCAAAGTTAATGACCGACATGAGAGACAAACCGATGAAAGTAGCTGATAAAGTTACTGACTTTAAGTTAGCCCATTCTCTTTTCTCGGCTTCTGAAGGAACAGCTACAGAAGTTGGATAACCCAACATTGAGAACAAAATTACGAGGCTAAGAACTGCAAACGAACCCCATACTGTTAAGTTATTTGTTGGGGTGAGACCGGGAATTCGACACAGGAAATATGGAAGTAACGAAACGGCAACACCCCATAGATGGATGACAAAAACCTTCTTGGCAGAGTTTATCCATTTCCAGGATTCGAGGCTGAAATCTACTTCGGAGGCAACTGGGGCTTGGGGAGTGGTTTTACTGGAAAACATATATAGCGAAGCTGCAACTATTGGAAGGGGTGCACCAAGTAATGCAAATGGAATCATGTAAACTCCAACTGACACGAACTTACTAGGAGATGTCAAGAGGTACAGAAAGAATGACTGATGAAACTTCTCCAGAAGGTTGTTTATGGAACGTACAACCCCTTCGATCAACCTGTAACAAGTACAAAACACTTTCCTTACAGTTCTTCAAACAAAAGGAGAAAGATCTTCTGACAAATACATGTTTTAATACAAAGTACATATGCAAAAGGCTGATGATATTTTTTAAATTATCTTGCCTCCCTCATCAGCAAGAAACAAAATGTATGCAATATCACTCGTCACCACCCAATTGAATTCACCAAGAGAAATATTTCAAGAATATTCTTTATCCAATAATTTAGAATCTTCAACTTTCTTAGTACCAGTAGACATAATTTCACTCTAATTATTGACACCAAACTAAGCCTTCAAAGAAACCACCTAAAGTTTTAAGTTTTTATGGTTTGTAAAACACGTTTGAGAAATTCATAATAATGATTTACTGATATTAAATGGCAAACACAACGGAAGTTAAGGATGGACAACACCAAATAATTAAGAATATGAAATGAGTTAACATTAAGAATAATGGTCAACTGTTTATTCCAATTCCAATTCCAATATTATAATATTACATATAGAGTCAACGACATAGCATACGAATGACACGTACCTTCCACCACGGAAAATAAAGTCAATATGCCTGTTCATTTTAGTAGGAGAAACTTTTGGTGAAATTTCCACGGTAATTGCATCAACTTGATAATCACGGAAGGCACCATGTGGACCAGTGGGAACACCCAAACCCTAAGGAATAATGCATATATAAAGAATGTTTATTGCCAGGTGACATGGAGTAAAGATAATAGACACATTCTCTTGAATGGAAAAAAATAAAACACCTGGTAATACATTGAGCTTGCTAGTGTAGCAGTGCCCTCCACATATTCATTAGCAGGAATACCAAATTTCCACTGAGGATTTAGGCGTCTAGCATATTGTCCTATGCATTCCAAAACAACACCTAAAGTATTGAGCCACTTGGAGCCAAGTAGAGACCACATCTTGCTCACTTTTATCCGCAAATGTTGTTTATGTACAGCTAGGTAGTTTACGATATTGATTAGGTCAAGGTTTGGCATCTGCCCATTGGAAGCCTCAGCATAAATATTAAGACTGTCGTCAAAATGGTTACCGTCCTCTGCAACTTTAACTACAAGAGCAGCAGCTATTGTTCCAGCACGTCTAAAACCACTGTATAACTTCCCCTCAATAGTGCTGCTCTCATTACATGTTTCACTATTAACTACAACTCTGTGGAATTGTGGAGCCTGATATTCTCTCAGCCACGCAGAAACTGAAGAATATTCCCCATATTGTGAATCAGCTACAAGCCATATGATATCCTTTGCCAGCCAAGTGACCCGTGACAGCAATGAGAACACTGAGTATGCAACACCCAAGGACAAAGCCTCCCCCAAAACTACTTTCTTTGGGTTGTAAGGCGTAACTAAGACAATAGCTTCCTTGCCATCCCCGCGTGGTGCTCTAATGATTCCAACAGTGTTCATCCCAATTGATGCACAGCTTATATTTTTTGAGATTATACTGGAATCAGGACTGGTAAAGAAATGTAATGGATGGAACTGATTCAACTGAGGATAGAAATTGTGATAGGTAACTTCAGCATCCAAGCCTAACATATATTGTGCAATAAGTTTTCGGCTTTCACTGCATATAACAGAGTGAAACATTTCATTTATTTCTTACAAAATTGCATGAGGGGAAGGTGAAACTAAAGCAACTACAATGACCAATGACAATGAAGGAGGGCAACGTGAAATTTTGATCTTTATAAAGTGACTGAATTATGTTCCTGAATGGTGCATCAAGTATTGGTTTCAAACCGATGTATCCCTTATGCTGTAGAGTTTAATACCTTCAACATGGAGCTGCCTCTTAAAAACTGTCTTTAGTTGAATGACTAGTCAGTGATACATCCTTCAACTTATATATATTTTTGCTATTTTAAGAGTTGGACTCAAGATTTCTTAGAGGTTAAAGTACTTACTATCTTGACTAATCTCAAATTTGTTAACACACACTTAATAAATAAAATAGTAAATTAATAGGCAATGGTGTATAATAACAATAATATATTTCAGCTTTGCAGCAATTTTGATTTGTAACTAAATGAAAGATGTCATAATATATTTGATAACTATTGCAATGGTAGTATAACATTGAAAAAATTGGAAGATGAAAATGTTCTAACTTGAATCTAAATCTTATTTCTGTGAACGGGAAAGAGCTTATGAACAAAAAGTTGACACAAACAAAAATTAGCAATTTTTTCTTTCCGCATTATCACAAATCTACTTAGCTCAGATAAATCAGTTCAATATATCATGTTTGCAAGTGGGAACACCGGTTTTCTAATTTTTCACAGCCAATGACTGTGAAGTTTGGCAGAACATGCACAATTTACAAATTCGCAAACTACTAGCCACATGAAGAAAAATTAGCTTACATGGGTGATCCATTGGATCTAAGCTTCAAATCAGTTAAGTCCTTGACCAACTTGTTTGCCTCAGCGACATCATGGCTAGATAGCATGTTGGTTGCGGAACCTGCTTCAGCCAAAATAGGTAACACAGCAAAAGTCCACACAAGTTTTGATAATTTGAAAAAAAAAAAAAAAAGGGGTTAAGTGTCCACTAAAAATAGCTAGTAGTAGTGGCAGTTATTTGGAGAAGGGAGTAAAGCACAAAATCAAATATATTAATAACTAATACTATATATTATACTGCAATTTGCAGAACCTGGCATGAGGGCATTCTCGGAAATGTAGGTGTTCTTGGCAAGAACAGGGAGGAGCAGAAGAGCAACAATCCCAGCAATGAAGCAAATAACACTGCAAACAGAAAAGTTGGAAACTTTATTGAAACCCCATTTCAGATCAAGCTTGAGAGTTTTAGTGGGCGCAACAATTGAATGAGGGAAAGAGAGAAGTTACCTGACGATGGTGCTGTGAGTGATTATTTGGATGGCTAAGTAGATGAGTACGCGTGGTCTGGGCTTGTTGGAGTTGTTATGGGTTTTAGCTTCGGCCATGGCTGCTTTTCCCCGACAGCGAGATCTCCGATGAATCCAAACTTATCGCCACTCCATGTCAAGAAGAAGAAGAAGGATGCAACCAAGAGTTGGAAATAGAACACAGAAGAAAAATCCTATATTAATATCTTAGGGTGTATTTTTTTTTTTTTTTTGGACAGGGATCTTTAGGGTGTGTTTGAAGTTTGAACACCTTGATAATACACTTCTCACAAAGATATTCTTTAGTTTGGAATCCAATAAAAATGTAATTTTTAATTTTTAAGAGAATTTTAATTCTTATATTCATAATCAAACTAAATCAAACCGAAAAAAAGATTTGATTTATAATTTCATTATTATTAAATATTAAAATGTTAAAATTATCTTTAGATAAAAAAAGATAAATAAAGAAACTACAATAATAAAATAATAAAGAATACAAAATTTATTTCATTCATATAATTAAATAATTGATTGTTTTAAATTATAAATTTAAATCTAAAATAAAATTAAAATTCACTTTTTAACGGAAATAGAAAACTTTTCTCCACTTTAATGTTTTCTAAACACACTCTAATTATTGATTCACTAATTTAATTGATTCGATCGAAATAAGTGAATTATAATAAAATAATAGATAAACTATTAAAAATGTATTTGAATTTTGTTATTGATAAAAATATCTTCAAATAATTTAAAATTTAACAAAAATATCTAAAAAAATATTTTTATTTGTAAGTAATAAATAATTTTTGTATTTAACAAACCACTTATGCATTTGATCCAAAATTGTATAGAAATATTTAGATAACTATTTAAAAAATACACATAAAAACCGGATAAAAAATTGATCTTAATATATTTTTTCATTTTTTAAAAGTATTATTGATTGTTGACAAAAAATCACAAAAAATATATACTTAGCGAAAAATCACAAAATTTTAAAAATAAAAATATCTTATTTTTCTAATCATGCTTGCAAAAAATCACATCAAAATTCAATTTTATAGTATTTTTTGAGAATACATATTTAATGTTAGGTATTTTTGTCACATTTTAAAATTATTTTAGACATTTTTGTCAGCGATAAAAATAATTCGAGTGCATTTTTGGAAATTTGGATCCTCTAAATTTTGAATTTTCATTTTAGAGGGTAAAGTGTAATCACTCATCATTGAATGATTTCTCTCTCATATTTTCTCTTGATTCTACCTATGAAATAAATGGTGAAAGATCACAATTTATCCTCTAAAACAAAATTCAAAATTTAGAGAATCCGAATCTCATTTTTAGTAATTTACTCTAAAATAATATATAAAATATAAATAAACATAATTATATTTTAATATAAACTTTTAACAAATTTTTTAATAAATAAATCGTATTATCTCAAAATAAAAAAATTGAAGACTCAAAGGTCCTTTTTTTTTTTCTAGACAGAGATTGCCTTATTTTTTGTAAAAATAAACCAGGGTTGTGTTGGACGTTTACTCATCCATTTAATGGCTCCCATTAGGTAAGTTTTATGACATTTAAATTTAAACTAAACTTTACTATGCATTTGTAATCAAGAGGAATAGTTCTATTATGAAATTTTGACTATATATTTATACTTGGAACAATTAGAGTTTATTTGGAATGTTTGGAATTAGAATTTATTCAAGAGTTAAATTTCTTTTTGTTTTGGAACAACTAAAAATGAATAATTTGAATTTCTTTGAGAATTTCAATTATCATTTTTCCTTCATTTATAAATCAGACTAAAAGAGGTTTAATTTCCAAATCAATTCTCAAACTCTTTAAATTTGAATTCTATTCTATTAATATATTATAGTCATTTCAAATTATAGAATTGAATTTTAAATAAATAAATTCTTTTCTTAAAAAAAAATTATTTTCTCATGTTAAATGGTTTTTTGACAAGCTCTTAATATAATTGTCAATGGCGATATCAACTATTAATACATGCCTACTATTTTAGCGAATCATTAAAATTTACACACTTTCAGGTTTAAGATTTCAGCTTTGAGCAACAGACTCCAAACATACGCAAGAAGTGAAACAAACACCGGTGTGCAACTTACAGTGTTACCATTCTCAACATTTCAAAGGCATCAGTATACCCTTTTCTGCAAGGATGGATTGAATCATATATTTGAATCATGTCTATGTTTTTTGTTTTTTGGTCTTGATGTCTATGTTCATTTTCTCAATAATTCTCTTTTACAATGATCACTAGACTTGCTTAATGTTTGAGTACTATTAAATATTAATACTATGACCTTATTATTATATGCCTTAATTGCGTATATTGTTCATTTATTACTGTGACTCTTTATTGTTATATAATTTTCTTTTCGCATTTTTCAAAAGACAGTTCATATCATATGGTTTATCGAGCAATCTAGCTACACTTAAACTCTATAATCCTCTATAATTTAGTCTACAATTTCTGGCTGGATTTCAAAAGCAAAATTTTGTTTATCCTAACTGAATTTTAAAAAAAGCAATACAAAAGTAATAAAAATAACTCGGATGCATAAGAACTTTGATCTATCATTGTAACCACTTCAATATAAATACTTTGTATACTTTTTAAAACCGAGTTACATGCCCTAAAAAATCACTTCCGCTTCCTTCTATCCATCGAAGGATTCCTCATGTCATTTTTTGCAAGACCAGATCCAGGGGGCATACCATATGGCATTGGAGAAGGGGCTTGAGAAGATGAACCTGTCACTGGAACATTTGTGGCAGGTACTGGTGGCAATGCAGGCACAGGTGGCTGAGCCGGAGTTGAAGCTGCAGGAGGCGCAGTTGTGGCAGTAGGTTCAGGAAGTGATCTAGGCAAAATGTGCTTTAGCCGATTGTTCCTGTAGTTCTTCCAGAAGTAGAATTGTTGTCGATGTGCCAGCTCCTAAAATACATGATACAAACAGATTACAGAATTTGAAAAAAGCATTATTTATTTCGAATACAACAATTTTTGCAATGCAAATCATTTGGCTTGGTTCTTGGTAGTTCATAGTAAACCAACTACACTAATAGTCTATTAGAGACGTACCATAAATATAGCAGAGTGAGAATAAAACCTATCATGTCAATACCAAATTACCTATCATCTCATGATCACACTACCAACAAAGAGATACAAATTAAATACCCCAGAAAAAGACGGATAGAGTCAGGTTGATTGCCAAAAAGGACACCTCAATTTTCGTCTAATTTTATTATATGCACTCAAATTATCTTAGCTGTCTTAGCAACATTAATGTGATCTATAAAAGGAATACATGGTAATGGTGTAATATAGGCGAATGCATGATTAAATAGCAAGGTAGAATATAAAATGTTGCTTCTTTACCTTATTGTTAGGGTGTGCCATTGCATTGCGAAAATTTGCATTCTGTAGAAGCTCAAGAAAATAGAGGCAATGAGGATACCTAACATTTGTAAAAAGAGAGTAACCATCAGGAAAACAACCTAGCTTTGATTCAAGGTTTTGAATAGACATGCAAAATAAGCAGATGGCAAAACACATATTAATGGATGCTAGAACCAATTCAAGTTCTTTGCCTTGACATTGAAAATTGATATTATGCATTCGGAGATTAAAATTCTCAGTTCTTACTCCCTGACTGAGATAATTGCTTTTTAGTGAAATTGTATTACATAATTCCTCTGTTCTAGTTTCAGCAGGATGCTTTGATAATAATACTTACATAATAAATTTAATATACTCAGGGCGCTGCCAATATTGAAGATACTTTAAGTATCCAATGAAAGCTTCATCCTCAAAATACCGATTTTGAGCCAAATCTGTTAAAAATAGTAGTTATAAGAATAAGACTAAACAACATTATATAGGTGGCTAACACAAACAAGCAAATCCCAAGCATGCTTTATTTATTTATTTAGAAACAGCAATATCATTACTACAAAAGAAAGAAATTACTAAAAACATCTGTTGTGCAAGCTACCCAATCCCAAATTTGTCAAAGAAATCCCCCATTATAAAAGCCAATGTCCTAAAGTTTATGCCAAGACAGATATTATCAAGAAACCCGCTTAAAAGATGATAAAGCATGCCAATTACTTGCAATATCCTTTTTCCAGAATTTATTCCTAGTTTCCAATCAAACCGTTTGAAATACATGAAATCTAACAGATTATCAAAGTAGTTCATACTCTCAAATCATAAAAAGTCAAACGAAAATCATACAGTGAATATAGGTGGGGTTAGCAAGGCATTGAACAAATTCCAACTCAAGCAAAAATCGTTGCCGTCCATCATCTGGATCTTTGTATGTACTCTTTGGCCTGAATAAAATGCAACGACCATTAGCCATCCCACCCAACCCATAATTGCCCCCTTTTATGCAAAATAAATAAATAAATAAATAAAAGAGAAATTTCATGGAAGATGAAGAGAAGAACGCCTTATGATAAAAGCACAACACAAAACAGAGAACAAATATAGAATACTTTAATGAAGCAATGTCACCCAATCCCTTGGCACATCTATTAAGAAAAACCCCTTAAAGCTCACATACAAAGAAATGAAAACAAAGAGGAAATTTTGCTTACGCTGATTGATCAGTACCACCTGAGTTCCCACTTTCTGTTTTGGAGGCCATGAAACACTCAACTACAAGAACAAATGAAACAGTGCTTCAAAGGGAATGAACAAATTGGAAATATTAATTACAAAAATGGAACTGCTTGTTACTATATGATCTGGCTCATCTTTAAATCATTGTTGTTAGGAAAAGATTCCTTTCCTAAGATCATTCATAAATAACGGTTACTATTCCTTTAGTAGGCATATTGAATTTTCAATTCCAGAAATTCTATTCCCATGAATAGAATATGTCTGGGAATGAAAGATTCTTGTGCTTGGTACACACTGATATTCAATTTTAACACTTCCAATTTGTGAATCAGAATTTTAAACTCTAAAATTTATACAACAAGAGCAAAACAGCAAGCAGCAACACCAAAGCTCAATTTTCACATTCTTCCTTGCAAAGATCAAGCAATTGAAAATTTCTAAAACAAAAACAATTACTCATGGAAATTAGAGGGAAAAAAAGTAAAAACCCGCATCAAGAATGAACACTGCAAAACTCAGGCTAGAATATACAAAAATAGAGAGAGAGAGAGAGAGAGAGAGAGAGAGAGAGAGAGCTAACTGCGACGGAGCAACAATGAAAGGCGACGGCAGACGAGTGAGAAGGGCGGCGACGATGAGATAGAGCAGCGAACAAGATGTGGAGGCAACCAGCTAACGCTCGAAGACTCGGACGAACGGCGCGACGGTGACGGAGGCGGCACGGCGAACGGTGGTTGCAGTAGTAGCGTCTCCGGGAACAGAAGAACAGAGAGAGAGAGTGATGAGTGAAGGGTCTGTTTAGGGTTTGAATTGATAATTAATTTTGAGAAAAGCCAAGGGACGTATATGTCTTTTCAAATCTTTAAGGATTTTTTTGGTTCTCTACAATATTTTCTAGTTAAGGATTAATCCGAAATTTCGTTTAAGGGTTTATTGCTAGTCAATAAATTATTAATCCTTATTTAAGTAGACGAATAAGTTGATCACTCAACCAACTTAAATTAGTTAATTTTTAAGAATTTAAATGTCTACGGTACAGAAAATTAGACACTTATTTATTCTTTTGTCGTTAATTTAGTTTATAGTAAAGGGTAACATAGTAATTTTACTTATGGTGGTTATGATGATTCAGCCTAAGCAAACCAAGCATAGCAAACACTTAACTGCACTGCTCATTAATTCAAAGAAAGTAAGAAACAAACGTAGCAAACACAAACACGAGAGTGTGAGGCAATGGCTACTCCAAGTGCATGGTGGGACAACTGGGTTGAAGAGGCACTTGCAACCCTCGACTCCCTCAACGTCCTTCGATCTCTAAGACCAATTTGCCTACGGAAGGGGAATCACCGAATGATTCCCTTTGAAGCTGTGCTTCAAAACGTGCCAGACCCTCCAAAGTTTAGGGAAGACAGAGGTGCATTCGAGGTGTTCGATGAAATGCAGCAATGGGACAGGGCCTCTGTGGAGGTGGAGATTGGAGAAGCCACGTTCCTCAGATGGATGCATGACACTCCAAGTTCTGGTACCCTTCAAAATGCTTTTACTCTTTTGACTGTTATGCATGTTTTAGTTTCTTCTTATATTAGAGCTTTATTATTGTCATATGCATGAATACGATTTACCCTTCATTGGAATTATTGATGTTAAGGTTTCATCTTTTTTTTTGGTTTTAGGTGATGAGATTGGTTATAACACAGCTGATGGTGATGATGGATTTGGGGTATACAATGAGAAGTTTAGAAAGTTAATTTTGTTTTCTGGAAATGACTATCTTGGTTTGAGTTCCCATCCGGCTATTGGAAGGGCTGCCGCAAAGGTGTCATTTTGAATTTAGAAGGATCTTGTATCTTTTATTTTTCAGAACTTTAGTGTATAGGTTTTTGTGTCGTCACTTTTCTTTCTTCAAAGCTCATTGCCGTAGTGATCTTTGATCTAAATCAGGCAGCAGAAGAACATGGAATGGGACCAAGGGGTTCTGCCCTTATTTGTGGATATACCAATTATCATAGGCTGCTTGAGTCAAGCTTGGCAGATATGAAGAAGAAAGAGGTTAGGACTGTCTCGCAAGGATTCCTTTTGAATATGTTTTGCTTATTACTTAGCTCTGCCTTGTTGCCCAATTTAAGATTATTTAACTGATAGTTATGATGAAACTTAGAAGTCATTGAATACTGGGAAGAAAATAATAATGCTCGGTAGAATTTGATGCAAAATTTGTTTATTTATTTTGTTCAACATTGAGAATTACTCCTCTTTAGTGAAGGTTATGGAGAAAGACGTTGCTTGCAGTCATATATTTTCTTGATGTAGTAAATAATAAATAAGTTGAATACATAGATTGTGTTAGTGCCGCTACCAAGACTGGCAATTAATCTATTTTCAGGGAAACAATACTACGAATATGCCATCAATGGTCATGTTTGAAATAAAATTATTTAACTTTTGGTTTGTCGCAATTTCAATTAACTACGAATATGCCATCAATGGTCATGTTTGAATCTAACCATTATTTCCTACACGTTAATACTAGGGAAGTTACTTGTATATTATATATGCACATTGTGATAATAAGGAACATATTATGAGGTTGGCCACTTCTTAAGTCTGGACAATAAGTCAACTGCTAACCCATTTTTGGTTTAACCTCCATGCTATAGGATTGCCTTCTTTGTCCCACAGGGTTTGCTGCCAATATGGCCTTGATGACAACAATAGGAAGTATTGGTTCTCTCTTAGCTGGAAAAAATGTGACTGCCGAGGATGAAAAGATTGCCGTCTTTTCCGATGCACTAAACCATGCATCAATAATTGATGGTCTTCATCTTGCTCAGCGGCAAAAAAGTGTAAAGGTGTTCGTATATAGGCATTGTGATATGTCCCACCTCAATATGCTCTTGTATGTTTTACTTTTCCTGTAGTTTACATAGTCTTAAGTGGATTCTCTGTTTCCCTTCAGGTGTAGGTTATCAATATCTTGACTTTGTTCTGACTTCTATGATTTTGACAGAACACATTGTAGAATGAGAAGAAAAGTTGTTGTAACTGACAGGTTAGTCATTTTGCTCTGTTACTTGCAAAAGGGAACTGTAGAAATAAATGGTCATGGTTTAAAATTGCTGTTGTTTATACATAAATATTTATTTCTTATAGCCTAACAATATTTGTTACTGATGTTCATATACCTTCTTAAACAAGGACAGTAAATAGGTGAAGTTAGGGGATTTAATTGTATACCCTTGTGATCCAAATTTGTTTGAGATTGAATGGGATGAACTGTAAATAAACTTTAGTTGAATCCAAAATATTTGAAACAAAGAAATGGCCAGTTCACAGTTCAACCTGGTCTATTACGTAGCTCAGTCTTATTTTTAACGCACAGCCAGTACTTCTGTCGAAATAAGATTTCCATGTCATTGATGGCTCATCCAATTCTTTGCAGCTTGTTCAGCATGGATGGTGACTACGCACCACTAGTGGAGCTTGCAGACCTTCGCAAGAAGCATGGATTTTTGTTAGTCATTGATGATGTAAGGCCTCTTAATCTGTTTCAGTTTTAGCAAATGTCTAGGCCAAAAAGAAGATGGCTTCTATCGGGTACATAGTCTAGCACAATTACAAGCTATTAAAACTCCAATTTCTGTGTATATTCAGGCTCATGGAACATTTGTTTGTGGCAAAAATGGCGGTGGCGTTGCTGAGGAATTCGGCTGTGAAAAGGATGTAGACATATGCGTTGGTACTCTAAGTAAAGCTGCAGGTTGTCATGGAGGATTTATAGCATGCAGGTATTTATACCGTTGCCCTTTTAAAGGGAACGAAGATTGGATTCATTTTATTTTGGGGTTCATCCACACTGTATACAGAATTACATTTCATGAATAGTTCATGAATGACTAGTGCTACTCTATGACTTCTTATAGTAAAAGGTGGAAACTGCTAATACAATCACGAGGTCGTTCTTTTATATTTTCAACCGCTACACCAGTTCCTGTTGCAGCTGCTGCACATGGTGAGCTCCTATCTCTTACATGGATTGATATACTCAAGCACGTAATGCATTTGTTATTACCTGTTAGTTACTATTTCCAATTACATGTTGATATCCAGTGTGCCCTTATGATAGATTTGTTATCTATCATTCTCACTTTTAACTATTGTCATTGTAATGGCTCATCTCCATCAGCAAAAGCTAAGTCCAATTTTAACTTTGAAAGAAAGCTGTTGAAGTTCTTCATGTTCTGAACAGTACTTTTATATATCTCTAGAAGAGTAAACCATTATTTTCACCCTTGAAAAATTAGTTTGTGAACAAATTGATTGGTTATTAGAAGATTGTTTGGTTCAACTTAACAAATCCACCCAATGAGTCGATTTGTCGGCAAACTAATATTACGAAGGTAAAAACGACTTATTCAAGAGTCAAGACTAAATTGAAACATTTATAATCCGTCAAGTATCAGGGGATAATTATCATATAGTTCTGCAGAGTGATTCTATTTGAATGATTCTTCTGCATTCACAATATTGCTCAACTGTAGATCAATTTTAATTTGAGAGGAAAGAAAATGGTTGTGGATATTGGAAATACAAGTGTGTCATAGGGTTTGCAATTTTATTCTGATGCAAAGGAAGAACTGCTTGGCATCCCCACAATTTTCAAAGTGATCATTGCCGTACACCTCTTTCCAAATATTCATCCAAAGATTAAATTTAAGCATTATCATTTCTTTTGCTTATATTTAGCTAACATTGCCTTGTGATGACTATTAATTCCTTGAAATCAACATGCAATTTACCAGCTGCTGTTGTGGTTGCAAAACACGAGGCATGGCGTCGACAGGCTATATGGAACAGGGTGAAAGACTTTCATTTGCTGACAGGAATCCCAGTTACAAGTCCCATTATATCGCTAATTGTAGGAAGCGAAGACAAAGCACTACAAGCAAGCCGGCAAGTTTTCTTATGTCGGTGCTCACTGCTCACTGTCTGTTCAATAAGCTAAGCATTTTCAATCGTTGTGAAGCAGGTATTTGTTGCAATCTGGATTCCATGTCACTGCTATCAGACCACCAACTGTGCCTCCTAACTCGTGCAGGTTTGATATCCTCATTATTTATCTCAACTACAATTTGTGTTTGGAGTTGCAAGTTAATTATTTATTTTTAACACCTTTGGAGTTACAAATTATTATAATTGGTTTGGTTTACAATTTGGAGTTGTTAAAAAAGAGAAAAGAGAAGGAAGAACTGAATTGATTTCTCAAATCTCATGAATATTTGTTCGTTTTTTTTTATTTAGTTATATCATTTAACACACAAATCTCCAAACAAAATATTTGATTTATAAAGACTAAACCACTAAAACCCAAAAAGACCTCTGAAAAATGAAAGTCTCCCACGGCTCTCTTCAATTATGAACGTTTGACAAGATGGTCCAATCATGAATGCGTCTCCATTATCGCTACCTTTACGGATGGACTATTTTATCAAACGTACATAACCTTCTGGACTTTTGGTGCTATGAGAGACTTTGTTCTTTCAGGTCTTCTTTGTCGACACCAAAATTTTCCAGAATGCTTCATTTTTGTTTGATTCAAAACTTGCTCATAGTTCAAACAGAACTAATTGGATGCTGTCCAAATCTCTATTATTTAGGCTAAGGGTAGCTCTGAGCGCAGTGCATACAAGAGAAGATTTGGAAAACCTTGCAGCTGCACTCTCTCGCTGCATTGATTTCCAAGAAACCCGCATATACAACTGCAATAGTTATGCAAGATTGTAGTTATTGAATTCAATTCCATACTGCCACTATTCCTCAAATAAGTAAACCATTAATCAGTTTCTGTATTAGTGTAAGTAAATAAGTACTTACTCCAGTGCCTCACGGGGTCTAATATATGTATTTTATATAATGATTTATTTACTTGAATAGTAAGTATAATTTTCTTTAAAGTTAACAAACAATCAAGTATGATTTTATTTTATTTTTTTGCAACAAATATGTCATTGTTTGACTCTATTCTTGTAAAATCAACCACCAATATTCCAAATTTCCTATATTAGTTTATAACCTTCCATCTTCTCACTCCAATTTTTTGGTTCTCTTTTCTTGTTCTGCAAGCACAAAATGCCTTCATCAACTAGATCATCAAATTCAATGGAAAAAAAAGTAAAAAATAAAAAATTGTCATCGAAATCGAAGGGGAATGACACAATGTACAATGTATCAAATCCCAAACCTTGTACTTATGATAACAAATGATTCTCCTTCAAAGATTCATCATCATAGTATAAAAGATTTGGACATTAGTTCGTCCCAACGCCATAATGTTGTCTTTTGGAACATATGTCTTTAAGTTAGATCCTTTCATCAAAGAATGACTTCAGCAATCCATTTACATTGGTGCTAAGGTATTGAGGGAGGATAAATTAAAGGTGAGAGGATTCTTTTTCATTTATTTGTTGTTATCGTCAGAAGCTGATAGTCATATTTGGTTTTGTTTGAATATTTCTTTTTTTTTTGTTTTTTTCGGTATCTTTCAACTTGACAAGTTAAGAACTAATTTGTTACGGTATTGAGCTCCATTTAAGAGTTTGCCGTTTTTTGACTATTTCTATTCGACTATTCTTTCTAACTCTTTTAACCTTTTGACCCAATTTGAAGGAACTATTGGATTAAGTTTAATCTGACTATTCTTTCTAGCTATGTTAATCCCTTGACCTAATTAGAAAGATTTGAGGAATCGATAGCAGATAGAGTTTGAATGTCTCCTTAGTCCTTTTAGACTCAAACTTAAATCCTGTACAGTAGACTTTCCTTTATTAGTGTTATTATTGCATTATTCATATGTATCTCTACTATCTATCGATAATTTGAGTTGATTACGTGGTTAGCTTATTCATTCACTTAAGTACTGGGAGTTCGAATCTTACTTTGTATACAGAACAATTCATTGCCAGCAATAGACTAATTATTAACATTGATGCTGATATTAAATTATTAACTAATAAAGTGAAGACAAATACGATATACATAAATAAAATAATGAATTTTACACGAATAATCAATAATAAATTATTATTTAAAAAGTTATTCAAACATATAAATTTAATTAAATAATTAAAAAACTTTTTACAAATTAATTTATTGAAATTAAATTCTAAAATAAAAAAAGCATTAAAAGAATAATGAAAATAAAGAGAAAATACTCAATTTAGTTCTTGGAGTTATACTCGAGTCCCAATTTAGTCATTGAAATTTTAATTGCCTCAATTTAATCGATAAACTTTTCAATTGTCTCTGTGACGAAAACCACCGCAGGAACTAACGTAATTAAAATTTGAAAAATTTAGAAACTAAATTGAGGTAATTAAAATTTTAAGAACTAAATTGAAGTTCGAATGTCAAGAACCAAATTAAATATTTTTTCGAAAATAAAATTAAAAAAAAAATTATAATTTATAAAAAAACTCCAGAATAATTAACCTTTTAATGAGCACTACTTTTCTCAAGACAAAAAAGGGGAAAAAAAACTACTTTCCTCTAAACTCTAATCATATCATACAACATATATAATAGGGCCTAATTACTGTGTAGGATTGTAGGCACATTTTTCATATAGTAGCTCAAACTTGCGCTAAGAACTCCTTAATTTTCTAAAAATTAAAATTAAAGTAAAAATTATTTCTCTATTTTTATTTTTCTCTTAATTATTTGTGTTAAAATTTTCTTGTCCATAATTCACTCAGAATGAGACAGCTTACCAATAGCATAGACTAAATTGGGTCAATAATGGCGTCCATGATTCAAATCCAATTATCCAAATGAAAAAAAAAAAAGACGAACATAATTTACTTTTTTCTTCAATTTTCCTTCTTGTAAATTCAAAACGTGGATGTTCTACAAAAATCCCAAAATTTACTTAGTTTAGGCTTCTTTTGTTCTTAACAGAGCCTGAAAAATTCTGGGGCAAACAAAACCAATCTCGTTTCCTTGACTCTTCCATTGTGAATGGAGGGAGAAGGAAACGATTGCGCTTTCATGGGAGAAGATTCTCATCCAGGTGCACCTTTACACGGTAACTCATCAATTTTGAGCTCGACGTTTTTCTTAGATCATGTTGGTGAAGTGTCTCTCGTCTTCAACTCGGATGGGCTATTTTGGGAACCAATTAATTCACCAAATGCTGTGAGTTTAATCGTTTCGCTTTTGATGTATTGTTGTTTGATCCATTACACTTCATGTATGTATGTATGTGATTCTATTGTGACATGCAAAACCATAGTCAATCCCAGAGTTTTTTTTTAAGTTGACATTATTACTACATGGGAAATGTAAGGATAAGGATCATTAAGATGGACTAATTTACATTAATATAATGTTGTATAGAATGATCAATTGGGGTTAGATTACTCTGCCATAAAGATAATTACATTTATATGGCTTATGAGCATAACATTGGATTAATGTTTTGTAAAATAGATGGTTATTATTTTATCCTTAGTTTGTAGCTTTGAGATGTCTTTAAAATCCTAAATTTATGGATTTATGGATATTTGCTAACTAGTCCATTGTTCTTTGGTGGCCGGAGGTTGTCATATAAATCACTAACTAAAAATTATTTATTGACAATATATACTTGATGATTTTTGTTTGCTTTTATTTTACTATGGAGTGTTTTATTTTTTTGTTGTCATAGTCAGCCATGGTGGAAGGAGAGGTTGATGGTGATTGTGGATGTTACTCCAATGGCAACAAAAGAAAGCACAGCTTGAGAAAAGGCATCATGCAGCTTTCAGCACTGGAAATGAAGCGACCGGTAGGTCTAGCCAGAGAGAACATTGTGTGTAAGTGTGTTAAAAAGTAGTGGCTGAAAATGTTATCACGATGTGGTATTGCTAAGAGAGGGGAAAACAGGGGAAAATAATGAATCAAAAATAGATTTTGAGATGACATTATTGATCTAAAAATGATACCAATGAATGTTAAAGCACTCAAACATGATTAGGCTTTTAGATCAACAGCTTTGATGTTTACTTGAAATAAGAGGAACATAATATTATTTTTGATGAACTAAATAGTACAAAGTAGAAAGTAAAAAGTGGTTATGAGTTAATAACACATTAGGGAGAGTTGGAGCAACACCATATGTGGAAAAACATGGTAAAGTCTTGCCTTATATGATTTTGTAAAAGGACAGTGAGAAGAAAATAAAGAGATGATAACATGAATGTAAATTTAAATTATTTGTACATAGATATGGTTTAGGATATGATGCAGCGACAGAATTTTATCTAGATAGTTGACTTATTTTTTGAAAGAAAAAGAAAATCATTTTTGCTATTGTTGCTGTATTGTATATGTATTGCCGATAAGCATTTTCAGTATTTTTATCTTACGGGTCAATTCTATATCTCTCATTCCATGCCCAACCCTATAGAAATGGTTTAGGTTTACAAGTATAATCATTGTTTGTGCAATGAATAGTGAGATCAAATGCTATTGTTGTTGTTTTGTATACTTTGGTTTCATCTCACACTATTTATCTTAATGTTTAATGGATCAGGATGGTTCAATTTGCTTCGGCATTAAGTCTAGGTCTAAAGCTGCTAGTGAGATAAAACTTTCTGACATATATGCTGTTGAATTATCCCATCATGGTCCGATTCATATAACAAACCTGCCTCATGCGACTGAGCACCTACTTTTTGGAAATGACATAAAGGTTTGTTCTTGTTACTCATTATTAATTGTTTTCCTTACAAGTTTATTAGGCTCCAAGGTGTTATATCTTTCTTATGATTGTGCAGCTGTACCGGTTTATGGTCTATGGTTTTATAAGGAGCAAGAATCAGCTATCTCAGTGGATTCCCACTACATATACTTTTGGTCATAAAGATTTTCGTGTATGTGAAATGTGGGTAAACAAGCTCAATGTGTTCTTGGATCGTGATGTTGGAAGGCCAAGGAATCTTTTGGTATACTCTACTATTGGTTCAATAATTGCTATATAATTTTCAATTTCTTCTTGAATTGATTTGATTGAAATGAACATTTCCTAGAGATTGTTTTTTGATTCATTAGGTTTTTGTTAATCCAAAGAGTGGGAAACGAAATGGCTGTAAAACCTGGGAAGCTGTGGGTCCTATTTTCTCCCGTGCTAAAGTTGAAACGAAGGTAAATCATTCACATAATTAATTTTGGTTTACTACTTTGGTGGACCATGCTGATAGTTTGATGCTATATTGATAAATATTTAAGTCCATTCCATTTTATTTTTCTAAGGTCATATCCTATCTTGAAATAGGTTATACCAACTCCATCTTGAAAATGTTCTTAAAATATTTTTTTAGTTTGTGGTCAATGGCTAAAGTGTAAATTATCCAGCTTGCATGAAGTTAATGCTTCTCATATATGGAGTTTAAATATGTCATAATTTTCCATAACTTTCACATTTCTTAATTGTTGATCTTGAATATGAAATATTGTTTCAATTTTATAATAATAAATTGTTTCCATTTATTAGAGCTTCAAAAACTAATTTCTAAGCTTTCCTTTGCTTTACAAGTAGTCTTCCTTCAAGCCACTCCAAGATATGCAGCCAAGTAGCCTGAAAAAAACTTACCACTAACAGCAAAGGTTAAAATGAATACAAATTTGGTTTGTTTGTGATCTAACAGTCATAGTGTTTGAGTTTCCTAAGATAGGCTTTAATGAGGACCACTCAAATAATCTTTTCACTCTAGACTAAGAGATAAAAATTGACTATGTTAAACTGAATTTAATTAAATATTAGTTTGGTGATTATTTGGGTTATGATAGGCGTTGAGATGATAAATACATTATTTTGATTGAATTTTCTTGAGATGTTTGGTATTTTTCATGGCTATACTTAATCGTAGTACTATTAAATTTATTCATGTCATAAAATTTTTTTCTTGGGATTCTATTTGTAAATTAGAACAAACAAGTTTGCATTGTGATTTTCTAAGTTTATATTCATTATTGTTTAATATTGATGATCAGTATTCTAGTAGTCATTCTTGCTATTTTCCAACAGGTGATTGTAACAAAGAGAGCAGGACAGGCACTTGATGTGATGTCATCTATGACAAACAAGGAGCTTAACAATTATGATGGTGTTGTAGCTGTTGTAAGAACATACTTGCCTTCTTTATGTTCTTATCATAAGTAATTAAAGCAAAGTTGTTTTAAGGCTCAATATATAGAACAATATGGTAATACTGTGAAATAGGGACCAGTCTAGCTTATTAGCTTAATAAAATGAGTCATGTGAATATGGTGATGAGTTTCATGGCCTTAGTTTCTAGCCAAGACCAGCCAAAGTAGCTAATATAAACTTTTAAAGGCTCATGGAACCAACGATATTGATAAGAAAGTGGTGGAGTTCCCTCTTTTTTGTAGGTGAGAGGGAATCTTTACAAGACCTTAGCATTGTTATTTTGTAAATTATGTATTATTGAAATCAGTCTCATTAATTACTACATAAAGGAAATAAGTAGTAATGTGTAGCCTTGATGTGATTTTAGAATGATAAGTTGACTGTGAGCCAAAAGAGTAAATGGGAATTAGTGTGTTCTCGATATCCCTGTATCTTTCAGCGGGCTGTATCAATATTTTTCAAGTTCCCTTTTCTTTAATTATTGTATTCTAATTTATAAGTGGAGTGGTTTCAGGGTGGTGACGGATTTTTCAATGAAATCCTCAATGGGTTCCTTTCCCCCAGGTTTAAAGCTCCCAACCCACCAACTCCTTCAGACTTTGTTCATCCAGCAGATGATAATGGTGATTCATCAGTTCTCAAAGAAAATGAAAGCGCCCAAGAGATCCCTGAACAATGTGAAGATAAGATTCCCTTTATTTCAAGTGAAGACCAATCTACAGCAAAAGCATCATATAATAGTGAGTATCAATTTTCAATCTTTCATTCTATTTCATCCAATCAATGCTTCTACAGCTAACACATTCACTTATATGGGATGTGGTAGAAAATACAATAACTTAAATAATAAGTGTTTTATATATCAAGTTGTACTAAGATATCTTTTCCAAATCTCAACCTAAACTAAAATGGATGAAAGGAGGAAAAGAAAAGCAATATCAAAGTTATAAAGACTAAATAAGGTTATATTGAATCTTCAAAGGAGAATGTGTCATTGTTTTGAGCTTGTTTTATTTTATTTTGTTCTAGCGATCCCTTTCTCGATGTTTTGTTATCCCTAATGTAATTTTCCTTCTTTAACAATGTCCTCCTTTAACCCAACCAAAATTCGTTATTTTTTAAGTTTCAGGAGAAACGGATGATGAGTTTCATATTCTCAATCAACGCTTTAGAATTGGGCTTATTCCTGCTGGTTCAACTGATGCTATTGTTATGTGGTGAGTTTTTTTTTTTTTTTCAATTTTATTACTTTTCATTATCAATATAATCAATAGAATGATTTGATATCTTCATATCTAAAATATGTTTGAATAATATCTTTGTCAACAAATAGACAATTTATTTTCTAGGGCATAGTATCATTTTTGCTTCCAAGAGGCAAAACATATGGATGACAATTGATAAGCTATGGTTCATCCCTTAGACTTAGACAGACACTTGCTAACTTAATGATCAGTGATGATATTTAGTAGATTTATGATTGATAAATTAACCCATCATAACATAATAATTAGGATTACTGCTTCCTACAAGGTCTAGATATTTGAAATTGAGAGTTCTAACAACTCTAGTTGTTCATTTGAAAACATCAAGAAATAAAATTACAAGAAAGAATAGCAATCAAACAATAAGACATATATTGGCACTTCAAGGGGCGAATTCTTTCTCGCCATAGTACTTTGAGAGGACACAACTTTGTCGCTTTTGGTTCTTTTTTTTTTTTATGGGATAGCCTATCTCTACATGACTACATCTATCCCATTCCTATGTGCCTCCTACAAAACCACAAATAGAATATTCTCTCTTTCCTTTACCTTCTTGATAGAATTAGTTACAATCCCCCCCCCCCCCCCCCAATATATATATTCTTGCCTACAAATGGTCTTCTACGTTCTGTATTTTCACTGTTGATTTTGTTTCTGACATTATTCTCATTGTATTTCTTTTGGTGCTTAGCTCATGGTCAATTCAATAGACGATGGATGGCTTTTTCACTAACTAAATTTTGAAGAGATTGGCATGCTTCATTAGATTGTCTAACTCATTGGGTTTTATCCATATATTCATTATCTATGCATGGATGTCTCATCCTCACTCGGAAATTCTTACTATCTTAATGCAATTTTTTTATTAAAAATGGAATTAATTTGTGTTTCATTAGAAAATTTCAGAATTAAGCTTAAGAGAATATCTTTTGTAATATAAAAATTAAAAATTACTTTTAGAGATTATGCATTGAATAAGGTAATCATAAGAGATTGACATGCGGTGAATAATTTGGGATTGAATAGTAAAAAGACAATCTCATTTTCAAAGCTAAAGGACAAAAACTATATGTATATTTGCTTTTGCCAAAATTTAGACCTCAAAGGTAAGATTTAAATGTTACTTGGAAACTGAACAGATTGAAATATTATATAATATCATTTTGTGGATTAATCTAAAGTTCTAGGTAAGAACAGAAGTGCACTTGAATTCACCTCGTCTGACTTCATTTTTTGGTATGTCAAACAAAACATTACAAGATGTTGCACATTTACATATTACACATCTTATATTTGTGCACTCAATATTTGTTTCTTATCTATATAGTTTTATATTATTGTGGTTCATAATAAAAAACTAATAATTGTGTTTTGTAGTACAACTGGAACTCGAGATGCTGTAACATCTGCGTTACATATTGTCCTTGGAAAAAGAGTGCGCCTCGACATAGCTCAAATTGTACGGTGGAAAGCCACTCCGAGATCTGAGATCCAACCATATATGCGCTATACAGCCTCCTTTGCTGGGTACATATTTTTTTTATTCATGAAAATATTGTTTTCTTTAAATGTCAATATATTATAATACTTTGGCTTCAATTCAATAAAATTATGGATTCCTGCATTTTCTAGAGCAAATTGAATTTTGGACAATATCATCACTTATATGAGTCATATAAGTTGTTCTTACTCTCCTTCTTGTTTTTGTTATAGGCTATACACAGTGTTTGGTTTTGATACTTGAATTGTCTATTAATATTTATAGTTGTTAAAACAAAATCAGGTTAATACTTACCTTAGTTACTATAGGTTCATGCATTAGTCATTTTGGTGTTCAAGGTTTTAGTATGTTAAAATAGTTCATGTAACTACATAAGCAATAAAACGTGATTCAATTTAGTCCTCTGACATGAGCTAAGTTTGTCCCTCATGTGTGTTACCGACAGTGACTATTTTGACTCATCAAATACAGGGATTAAAATGACTCATGCGCATACCTACAAGAACCAAAGTGAACATTAACCCAAAATAAATTGACTAGAATCCTTTCCCCTGTGCAGTCCCTCTCTCACTTTAGCGGACTTTAACTCATTCTATTTGCACAAATGTGTTTGACTTTAACCGGTTACAGATTCAATATTTGTCACACTATGATTGTGAAAGTTGAGGAATTTAAATGAAGAGTCATTCTTACTTTGTTACATGAGAATATTTTCGAATAGCTTTGTAGTAGTTCTTTGGACTTTGGATTCACTACTTATGCCTTACCAACAGAATATTTTCAAATATTTTCAAATATTTTCACTGCTTTGGATAACCCGTTTTATAATTCCATCTATGATTTTATCATTAGTAACTACCAAAAGTTAGTCTATGTTCATATTTATTCTTTCTATTACCACATTTAGGCCAAGAGTAGTTGGAAGATTTCTTCATGCTTGCTATAGCTTATAGGCTTCGAGATATGCATCATAGTGTCATTTAGCATACACTATTTGGATCTTTACTTGTTGTGAATGCTTAATTTTGTGTGAGACTTAAAAATTTTGGTTAATACTTTATTCTAAATAGTAACATTCTCAGGTATGGATTTTATGGTGATGTCATCACAGAGAGTGAGAATTATCGATGGATGGGTCCTAAGCGTTATGATTATGCCGGAACAATGGTATTTTTAAAGCATAGGTATTCTTAAATTACCCCTACTTCAACTATCATATTTTGAATGCTAGACTTATTGGTCAGAGATATACCAAGTTGGAAAATATAATCATATGAGCACTATTTCATAATAAAAAAAATTGTACAAGGGTTTACAATATATCCACACTGGCCATTTCTTACCTAAAAATCAGTAATTGTAGCCTAATGATTTTAAACCGTATGCCATATATGAAAGTTATTGATATGTCTATCCCTCAAACATAAAAAAAAAAAGGAATTAATTGTACAGAACTAATTTTCAATTCATCAGTTCCAATAAAATCTATAATATTGAAACTTTTCTAGTCTTAGCCCACTCTTAAAGATTTTGTTTACATATGTATACTTTTTGTTTTCCCACTAAAAGTTTATAACCTTGGTAAACTTTCAAACATTTCTTTCTTTCTAGTTATACGTGGGAGAACTTTGTATAGTCACCATTCCAATTACTATTTACTAATATATGCTCGATAACAAATATTGGAGAAACATTATCAAATGGGCTAACAACTCAAGATATGCATCATTCGGCTTTGTTCAAAAGTGATCAATACAATTTCTTGGTAGTCTAGTTGTCTACAGCATCTTTATATACATTTCTTTCTTGGAAATGCTTATTGGTGGCTTGATATCCTATTTGTAGTATGTTTCACATATTTTATAAATAAGTGTCAAATTTAAATATATTGCTACCTTGCATAAAACTTCTAATACTTATAAGTATCTAGATGGTTATTCAATTTAACTTGTTTGTTCTACTTAAATACCTTGCATTACAAGTTGATGGAAGTATCTCTTTGTTTTTATTAGCATTAATTGCATTGTTTATTATTTCTTAACCCTATAATTGTTTCCTTTTCTTTTCTATTGAATGAATCGCCATTTAGGTCATATGAAGCCGAAATAGCATATCTAGATGTTGGATCAGATGAACCTAATTTAACTTCCAAAAGGAGGCATGAAGACAACATGTCAGAATTGAACACACGAAAGTCAGAAAGACGTGTTTGTTGTGTTGATTGCAAAATTTGCAATGAAAATTCAGATCCTACATCTACTGGAATTTCCAGCCTAACACCTCATTTGTATTCCGAAGGAGGAAAATGGAAGAAATCTAAAGGACGTTTTCTTAGCGTAGGAGCTGCTTTAATCTCTTGCAGAAATGATAAAGCACCTGATGGGTTGGTGGTTGATGCACACCTTTCAGATGGTTTCCTTCATCTTATATTGATTAGAGAGTGCCCGCATGCTTCTTATTTACGGTACATGCCGCTGATCTTTCTTTCATACACTATAATTTTCTTAACGAATATAACTCAAATTTGTTTATCATATATGGAATATTGCATGCATTGGAACGTGAACTACTATCCTACGAGATATGGTAAATTAATTTTGATTTCCTTTTGTTTAATTTGATCTAAATCTTACATCACAACACACATACAATTCAATATTGATTGATTGATTCCATTTTATTGTGCTGTAATCGTTTGTACAAAGCCTACAATTGCCTTGCTCGCTATGGTCGTGTTTATTCTTCTATAAATATCACCTTTGATGATCTAAATCTCGACGTATCTCTCTACCACAAACATCTCACCCATGTTCAATCTTTACTCTTTTCCTTATCCCAAATGGATATTTTATACCTAATCTCTGCTTGAATTATGTCCATCATTCAATGCTTTGAAATGGACTCCCAGAGCCTAGTTGGAAAAGAATTCACTCTCTTCCTTAGGTTTGAACTTCCAATCAGTAAATTACATCTCCCTAGTTGATAGATAATCTATATCTTATATGATATTATAAGGAATTATTAGAATAATATATAATTATAATAATCTTTTATTTATAAAACTTGAAAATAGCCTTGTTTGTGTCACGAGCAACCATCCTCAGAATAAATAGGTTAATGATTTATTGCACAACCATGTTAGGAGTCTTTTGTAGACTCCAACTCATTATAAGTGTCACGTAAGGTCTAGTTGCCAATGGCTCACTAAGAAGGCCATGTGAAAAGTTGGCAATGCAAATAATAGTATCCTTTTGATCATTAGGGAGTAATTAGCTAGTTAAGTATTAGTGATCAGTATAAGTATTTGTATCAACTTTGCAGAATGAGTAAGATTTCTCTATTTGCACTAAATAATGCAGGCACCTAATTCAACTAACAAAAAGTGGTGGAAGCCCATTAAATTTTCAATTTGTTGAGCATCATAAGGTTGGTTTTTCTCCAATCCCCATCCATCATTTTATCATTTGAATAAGTTAATAAAATTATTTATCATGCATTTTGCAGACCCCAACATTTACTTTTACTTCTATGGGGAAGGAGAGTGTATGGAATCTAGATGGTGAGATATTTGAAGCTCATCAACTTTCAGCTCAAGTGTTCCGTGGCCTTGTGTGCTTATTTGCATCTGGTCCTCAAGTTTAAGTCCATGAATGTTTTGTTTATATTTATTTCCTTTTCCTTTTTTTTTGTTACAAGGAAAATCATGAGTAAGCTATTCAATTCAACATAGGTTGTTCCATCCAAAACAATGTTTCCTCATGTAATATAATTATATAAATGTAGCAATGCCTAATCGCCAGTTTTTGAAGCATGTTATTACATAGCAAGCAGAGAAAATTTGTAGCATATGAAGCTTTTTTTTTTTTTGTGCCAAGTTCAAGATTTTTTATTTGTATTATTAGTGTTCCATATAATCTAGAGATAAGGTCTAGGTATCCTTTATAACTTATAGGAAAGTTATCAGGTGTACCTGGGAATACCGGTCAGTTGTTTTAACCGTTGATTTTAATTAATATATATTATATATATTTTTTATAATTCAGATCAACGGTTAAAACAACTAAAACATCTTTATTTCCGGTATACCTGAAACTTTTCCTAACTTATAAGCCTTAGCTTGAGCAACCTGAAATGGCAAGTGTGTGCATAAGAAACAGTCTTTTAAAAACTTTCTGTAACATAGAATCTTGAAATAGAGATTCACTAGTGTTAACAACAAATAAATGGGAAATCCCATGAATTCTTTAAGTCATTTCTAGGTTTTTCTACCAATGTTATTTTTTTCGAAACTTAGTACTAAAATGTCACTTTTTGAAACTAATGATTCAAATATTACCTTTTCTATATTACTTATTATAAACAACTATAATTAAAAATAAAATAGTAAATTAGTTGTCACTATGGCAAATAGATAATTAGTTTAAAATACTACAATTTTGAAAATAAATTTATAAAAAGTGACACATTAGTAAAAAAAAAAGAATCGTTATTTCTTTTGAAAAAGATTTTTCCTTTTCAATAATAAAACCGGATGAAGCATTTCTTTCAACCCTTTCTTTTATATATATGCTATGTACGTCTCAAATTTGATGATGATGATGATGATGATGATTATTATTATTATTATTATTATTATTATTATTATTATTATTATTATCATTATGTCTTTTAGGTTCTTTTTCTCCATTGTTTCCATTTTCTGTCACTTGATCTTCCTTTTGCAACATCCTGTTTATCCATTTTTCTTTTTAAGGCTATCACATGTATTTTTAGAACTTCTACATTTACTTAAGTTACTATATTTTGTTAAAAGGTATAAACTTTTAGGTGTAATAAAGGAATGTACATATAAGGTCGTTAAAAATTTATAGCTTTATAATTGAATCCAAATTTCTTTAAAAAAAGATAAATTCTAATATTAATTCTACTCTTTCTTTTTAAAGGATTTATAGTAAAAGTGTAAAACCATACTTACAAAAGGAAATCACAATAGGTATCTATTTGTTAAACTGAATTGAATTTTTTCGATTATTTTTTTTTTAAATTTTGAATTTTGATAAGAATTTTGTTTCTTAAGTAATAGTTATGTGGTAATATATATATATGTAAGCATTTAATTAAAAAAAGATTAATATTATAACAAAAATAAAAGTTAAGGAAGACAAAAAAAATAAACTTGGTTTTTTATGTCATAAATATTATGAGTTATAGAACCCGAGACTCCACCATTTCGGCGACGACACTCGCGATTGGCTATGAAGGCGCGAGGCTCGAGGCTGGAGCTCCCTTGCATGACAGTGAGAATTCCGGTGCCGGCGGTCGCGTTGGAGGAACTTAAGGTTTTCTTTTAGGGAGATGCTTCTCCTTCTGTTGGCAACCGGCATCGGATGAGAGATTGTTGAAGACTCAATCCAACCTGTTTCATCCATTTTTATCTGAGAAGTACTCCATACGACTAAAAAGGTCCAACCCGTGAAGCTGTTGTGCAAGTTAACAGCTGGGCTCAGCTAACCATTCTCATGAGCGCAACACCTGTTAAAAAGAGATACAACCAGAAAGAATATCTATAAATCTGTATGAAACTTGATCTGTACACTAGATGGCCCAATCTTTTTTCTTCGAATTTTATACTGCAGTGACCCTACGCCATAATTCCTATAAACACATCTGTTAGACACGTGGTTCCCGCCGAATTTTACACTCCACTGCATCCCTTGTTCGTCCGATACAGAACAAATCCAACTGCTTACAATCCTCCACGATCTCACATATCAGCCTTTGATTAACCAGGTTCTACATGGCTGGCGTTCCTCCACGATGACCACTTTTCCACCATAAGATCCTGAATCATCCAACGGCTAATATTTTTGCATAGAACCTAAGAACATGGCAGCGAAGCAAACAACAGCAACAAGTAACAACAATTCAAGGGACAGAGTGGCTGTTGAGTTGGCTAAACAGTTTGGAGAAAAAATAAAGGAATGGATCAAAGTGGTGGAATTGCGACTGGGCCGCGCGATGTCCTTGGAGTTAGGAACGGTTCCGACATTGGGGTTAGTATCGTATCCTCTTTTGTCTTAACAAAAATTAAAAAAAAAAATCAGCTTCTGTGTTATCCATTTACGCAAATGATATGGATGATTTTGTTTTCAAAATTTTAATTTGCCAACTTTTTTGTTTTTTGTTCATAAGATTCTGGACGATCACAATGTTGTTCTCATTTTGATTTGTTTAATTTTGTATTTACTTATTCTGCATCAGTATGTGTGTATGAATGGTTTTTCCCCTAAAGTTCCGGTATCTGTTCTTGGAATTTTTTAAATAAATAAAAGAAGAATTTCGTTAAGACAAAGAATAATACAAGATGGAGGATAAGAGTTTTTCTTTACAAGTGCAAAAAACGACCACAAGATTAATCGGTTTAGCATAGTTTTTCATTCTCTCAACAAGCCTATAAAGATGATGAAAGATCACAAGTTTTACACCAAATAGATACAGCACGTCTAATCCTATCACATAACATTTGTTTTTATGAAACATCCATGCTCCGTTTACACACAAAACTCAGCCACCAAATTCGTCACCGCTCACTCGTATAAAATATATGCTAGAATATAAAATACATATTAAAAATGTGTAAAACAACACATGTATTTGTATACAAATACATAGTGGCTGATTTGATAGCTGATTCTTGGTGGGCATGTAGCATTTTTGTTTATGGAAATTTCTCATTGAAGAAGTGCTCAATGTGCTCCAACCAAGTACTCCAAGTAGTGGTGTATACTGCACAGTGGCACAATGTTGTTGCCTCTTTCCTCCTTCCAAAACCAACAAACATAGTCAATAGGGAACAGATCTATAGTTATAGAGATGAGCGATGAAATCAAGTGAGCAAGATCTTGCGTTAGAATCCAGTTGACCAGGATGATATGTTCTTGCAATTGAAATGGGAGATGAAAGTTGTAGTCTGTATAGTTATAGAGATATAGAGATCATATGAGTGCTCTTTATTTATTCATTTTCCCTTCCAATTGAAGGGAATTCTAATTTCTATTTGCTGCTAAATACTTTCTTCTTTTGTTGGATTTGTCAGTGGAAAATGTCTTGGAAAACTCTTTTAGTTTAGTTGATCCAATGAAATTTACTTAGGATCCGTTTGTAAAACTTCAAAAGTTACTTTTTTTTTTAGCTTTTTACTCATGAAAAGTAGTAGTATTAATGTTTGGTGCAATTTTCAAAACTAAATTGTAGTTTTTTAAGAAGCTAGGTGTCATGGCTTTGGACACACTCTAACGCTACCATGTACCGTGTCGGCACTCGGACTTACTCAACCTCTTGAGTTAAGATCAAGTCAGCCTAATCCTCAGTATTTAGCAAAAAGGCTAAGAACACAGGAAAAAAGAAGTTTCGGTGGAAAGAACACTTTATTACTCTAAGTTTGTTACAAATGACTCACACACTCAAACTTTAACTCTCACCTCCTATTTATAGCCATCGACCTCCTCAATGGATGGTTAAGATTAAATCTAATCAAAGGTACAGATTAATCATCCAAAACCTTCATTACAAATATCTATCCTACCACAACTTTCTAAATACTTTTAGATTATTCCATACTACTGTTCATACTTCTATATACATCCAGACTCTTCTAGATTACTCTATGATCTTCCAGAGTCTTCCAGAACCTTCTAGGACATTCTAGAACGTTTCGGAACTATCTAGAGCATTCTCAAACACTCCAGAAAACTATACAAATATCGTTAAATCTAACCTTTTAAAATTTATCGTGACGGAAGAAGTTATTTAAGTGTTGATAAAGAAGTTAAAAAAAATGATTTCTCTCATAATAAAAAGATTTTCATCACATTTCTTTTAAAATAAACACTTTTAGAACTAAAAAATCAAACACAAAATAACTTATTTATAAGCTACTTTTAATATAAGCATTTATTATTTAAGCTATTTTTCAAAAGGTTATCCAAACTGGGAATGATTGATTATGTGTTCAATCAAGATTTTAAAGACATCAAGATTATGATAAAGGAGAACTTGTTTAATCTTAATAGTGTTCGCCTTTGGCCATGTCACATTTTAATTTTTGACCTTAAATTTGGTACTGACATGCTTAATGTTTTCTAATATGATCCAATTCTAACGTGTAATTGATATACCTTACTTGCAGTGTAAACCCTTAAAGAATTTGAATGGTAAAATCTGTCAGATGTGTGGCGATACTGTTGGATTAACAGCCACCGGTGATGTTTTTGTTGCTTGCCAAGAATGTTCCTTCCCACTTTGTCACCGTTGCTATGAATGTGAGTGCGAGAATGGGAACCAATCTTGCCCCCAGTGCAAGACCAGATACAATAGTCACAAAGGTGCTAGCTTGTGCATAATACATTATTTTATTGTTACACCTTTGGGTCCTGAAATGAATTTTAACACACATGAATCTGGTTTTCAGATAGTTCCCATTTGGAGGGAGATGAGGATGATGATGAAGATGATGATGATGTTGATGATATAGAGAATGAGGTAAATTATGGAGAAGGAAACATTAACAAAGCAGGGATGCAATGGGAAGAAGATGCTGACCTCTCTTCTTCGTCGGGACATGATTCTCGGATGCCAAACTCAAATCTCCATATCACAAATGGGCAGCCGGTAATGTAATAAACTTGTTTTTGATATTTTCAACTTGAGTATGCTAGTAAGTTTATATTTGATAAAAAAAATTGAAGTATGAAAAAGAAAAAGAAAAATTCATGCTATTTTTGATATTCTCAACTTGAGTATGCTTGTAACTCAAACTCTGAGACTCATAAACTTTCAAGATCTTCCACCACGTTTTCTCTCATTTTGTTCTTGTGCTTTACATTCTCTCTTAATAGTTTATTTATGAAGCCTTGTGAGTTTGGTAAGGTTGCTTCTTACATATATTTGTTCTGCTGCCTTTAATTTTGTGCTTGATGTGGAAGTCAATATTTAAAGAATGCTCAGTGAAATAAGTCATTGTATGTGTAAGGAAATAATATAAATCAAGTCTTTATTGTTATTCATTTAGATATGAACTCTATTTATGTTTTCATATATATATAATTCAATGGCACTTGTGCTTTCCTTTTCTTGGTTAACATTGTGTTAGATAGGCGTTAGAGATCAGCGAGCCACATTTTAGAATATGTTCGCCACCTTTACTTTTTCTCTGCAATGTTTATTGATCATGATCATGAACTACGCTGATAGAAACAACAAATAGTTTGAAAACAACCCTCTGCAAGTATTTGATGCTTTTGCGTTGATTTACTAAAATGAACAAACAACAAATTAATCTCTTTTGTATCGTCAGCTATCTAGTGAAAAACCGTGTGCTACTCCTGATACAAAATCTGTTCAAGCTACATCTGGTCCTTTGGGTCCATCCAAGGCTCACTCACTTTCCTACACCGATTCAAAACAGCCAGGTATCAAAAGTTAACCTGATGTGATGGGTAGTATGCCAAACTTTATTATTATTTGTGATATTCAATTGAACATTTCTATCATTGCAGTTCAAGTTACTATAGTCAACCCACTATAGGACAAAAAGATCTTATATTCAGGTCCCTTAATTTTGAAATAGAAGATAAAATCTTGTTTTTGCTGAAGCTACTAAATACCTAATGTAATTCCTACACCTATATATTATATATACATCCACACTAAAACTAATTAAAGTATGGAATATTCTTCTTTGGTGTCCAAGTTCAAGAAAAATTAATTGTGATTTTTGATGCAAGAATTGAGGCGTTATTACCTTTAGTGTTTTGTACATTCTTCTTTTTATATATGTTAATAGTTTACTAGATTCAGATAGAAGTTTTAGAAGCTTTGGTTTGAAAAATTTTGGAAATTGATATTAGTTACATGTCATGCTTGGGAGGAGTAGGTTATGAATGGGTATTAGGAAAGGTGGGATTTGAGAGGCAATATTAAGAACTACTATACAAGTTTTCAACTTTTGGGTGTTGATGGAATTATGGCATTGTCCTTATTCTTTCGACTTTGTAGAGAATTAGGACTCGTTGCTATCATTATTCAAGAATTCCAGTGTGGTGAGCATTTTCTAAACCAATTATATCATACTCCTACTGAAGTGTTGGCCAACACAATCTTTTCCCAATTTACCAATACATGTTTTATGGAAGATAGTCCAATAACGGTTGAACTTTAGATCATCCTTTGATTAAGCGGATTTCTCTAATCTCTAGGCTTTACATTTGAACTCATCTGGTGTTTTTCTCACTGTCAAAGGTCAAAAGTTTCAACAGGCATAATCACTGTCAGATTCCTTCTGTCAATTCTCACTTTTATTAAGGTGCTCTCTTTTTCTTCATAAAAAAGTTTCATCAAATTGAAATGTTAATCTGCTAGGTGTCCTAATATTAATACTATTGCTGTAATTAATATCGAATTAGAAAAGGGACTGTTATGACGTTGTGCATGAGATAATACCTCGCAACCAAATCTTTCATTTTGTTAGTAATACAAAATTACAGATTATTAAATGTCTTTCCTTCTTTATCTGATATTAAGGTTCCTAACTTGCAGTTCATAGTTTAATTAACAAGTATTGGTGGTAGGAAACCAAATCTTTGTGGCAGTATGCTATATACATCACTATTTGGTGTTGGTGGTAGCATTATATACTTAAGAGTAATTCCTCTCTTAGATATGTTGAGGAGTTGAAAAATTCTGTCACGTTGAGAATTTTTTTACCCTTTTGTTCTTGTAAAGGGGAATCCTGTCATATTATTCATGTAATCCTTTTCGCTGCCAGAGTT
Organism: Arachis hypogaea; assembly: GCF_003086295.3. Classification (NCBI taxonomy): domain Eukaryota; kingdom Viridiplantae; phylum Streptophyta; class Magnoliopsida; order Fabales; family Fabaceae; genus Arachis; species Arachis hypogaea. Next base: position 114,607,350 of record NC_092045.1, read on the forward strand.
CATTGAATAAATGCATTCTTGCTGTTGTGTTGTTTCCATATATATAGAAATAATTTAGTCATCTTGATTTTTCCCCCTTTTTCACATGATCCAGGTCTTGAGAGTGATGAAGAGGTCAGAAGAGTGCCAGAGATCGGAGGTGAATCTGCTGGACCTTCAGCTTCCCGTCCAGGCGCCGGTCCAACTGGTGGGAAAGAACGTGGTCAGGGGACTGGGGATGGTCAACGGAAGAGAGGCAGAAGCCCGGCAGACAAAGAAAACAAACGGCTAAAGAGGTAATGTTTGTGTAAGGTTGGTGATATGGGGAAACAATAACTGATTTTTCTAACAAGAAAAGAATACCAATCTTTCATCTATTCATGGTTACTTTCTTTTGCTTTTCCTGGTTTTTTGTTGCATTTCTAATTGTTTCTTTCGTTGGTGGGGTATGAAAATGGAAATAGGCTACTGAGGAACAGAGTGTCAGCTCAACAAGCAAGGGAGAGGAAAAAGGCATATTTGATCGATTTGGAAACCAGAGTCAAAGACTTGGAGAAGAAGAACTCAGAGCTCAAAGAGAGGCTTTCCACTCTGCAGAATGAGAACCAAATGCTAAGACAAGTATGTCAGTACTGCATTTTTATTATACCATGTCATTGTCACAATGACATTATAGTTGTTCTATATATTCTCATCACCATTGTGATATTCATTTGTTTATGGAGGCGTAGACATAGAAACAATTTTGTTTTTCTTTTTCTTTTTCTGTATCAGAGACAAAATTCTTGTATTTTCTGTACTTCCTAATAGTGGAGACAGAAAATATCTCTATCTCTTTCTTTCCATCTCTTTCTTTTTTCCAGTTTTTTGTTTCTTTTTGTTCATCTTAGAGACAAAATGCAAACGCAACTTTGCATTCTGTCTAAAGCATTAAACACAGTCATGATTTATGCATTCTTTTATAGCTTCATCTGCCGACGAAATAAAAGCTGCAAAACAATTTAAGGCATCCTCATAGCTTCTCTTTATCTATTGTTTCTGTGGATATATATTTTAGTGAAAGAATATAAAGGATATTTGCGTGATCTCTTCGATAGTTTACAATCTTTAGGATCAGTTTGGATAGGAATTTATGTAGATGAAATGAGATCGAACTTTTAGCAAATTGCCATACATTATGACTCTCTAAGCATCAGGCTAAGAGGCCTGTTGTCTTTCCCATATTATGTCAAAGTAAATTGCTCATCTTTATGTGTTTGGTTCTTATTTATTTGATCCTATATGTTTGCAAACTTTACATGTTATGTTTCACTCCTCTGTGGCTGCTGATGAATTTGGTTTTCTACAAAAATATATAGCTTTGGTTTTGTAAGTTGTAACTTTGTGTGATTGCTTTTTGCAGATATTAAAGAATACAACAGCTAGCAGGAGAGGGAGCAACAGTGGTACAAATGCTGAATAAACTTGATAGCAAATACAGCAGAGAGAGATAAACAAGAGAAGTTAATTCTAATGATTCTTTGTAAGGCACACTGAAGTACCAAAATGACCAACTGAATGTTTTGATTTGTTTAACAAGTTTACTCAAAAGGGACATTTCTGTTAGGAACATGAGTTTCTATTCTTTAGCCTTAACCCTGTCCTTAACCTCACGCATATAGTAATGAATTAATGATTATATGTTCATTGTATTTAGCAAAGCATTAAAGTTCTAAATAGAAAAAAAAAATATTGCTTCAATAATAACAATTTCTTACCTTATTCATCTTCTAATCAGCAGTTATTTTCACTATTGCTATTTTTCCGGAGATTATGCTATCAATCGATGAACTGTAATCTCAGCGAAATATAATGACGGTGACTGTTTAGAAGTAGAGAATTTATGCGCCACTTGCTGCATTGATGGTCTTGACTTTGGATTAGAACGCAAGCATGTCAATGCCAGTGTTACTACACGAACTATAGCTTGAGTTTCTTTTTGACTTAATAGTAAACAGATGCGTGGATCCAAGAGATCTTTTACCATTATGTTTTTGTTAGAAGAGTCATCTAACAAAGACGAGATTAGCTCTCTTGGGTGCCTTTCCATTAAAGTTTCCAATGCCACCACTCCAAAACTGACATTAAGTCAAAGAGAGAACATTGGAAACTTTAATGGGAAGGCATCCAAGAGAGCTAATCTCGTCTTTGTTAGATAACTCTTCTAACAAAAACATAATGGTAAAAGATCTCTTGGATCCACGCATCCGTTTACCATTAAGTCAAAAAGAAACTCAAGCTATAGTTCGTGTAGTAACACTGGCATTGACATGCTTGCGTTCTAATCCAAAGTCAAGACCATCAATGCAGTAAGTGGCGCACAAACTCTCTACTTCTAAACAGTCACCGACATTACCTTTCGCTGAGATTACAGTTCATCAATTGATAGCATAATCTCCGAAAAAATAGCAATAGTGAAAATAACTGCTGATTAGAAAATAAATAAGGTAAGAAATTATTATTATTGAAGCAATCTTTTTTTTTTCTATTTAGAATTTTAATGCCTTGCTAAATACAATGAACATATAATCATTAATTCATTACTATATACGTGAGGTTAAGGACAGGGATTGATACTCTGACATGATCGGTAATTTTGGTACTTCAATTGATTTGTTGGAGGATAAAAAGCCTTCACAAGCTGGCAAGTTCCCAATCGAATATGAATCTAATAAAAAATATATTTTTCTTTATCATTTTATGTTATTGTAAGTTATAACCTTTAATTCTATACCAAAAAATTATTATATCCAATTTTCGGTTACAGTGACTTTTAATAACTAACTGATTTCTATATTGTTCAACTGTAATGATGCTAAATCATCTTCAAATTTAATACTTTTCATGTTGTTCTAGGGCATTTCTTCTCTATTATGAAAGAACGAGATTAATTTATTTTGGTGTAGTTACTACTAGTTAGGATGCCTTCCAAAACCAAGAAAATGAATTGTATTCCAACTTTTAGTAACTTTTTTAAATAAAAACATTGATTTTTTTATCTTGCGGATATTTAAAAAAAAAAGATATATATTTTAATTTTATTAATTTAAATATTAAAAAAATAAAAAGTTAGAATTTTCGATTATTACTCTTACTAAATATTAGTGTATGTAGCCTGGTTAATGGTTGGACCTAAAGAGGGAACTGGATTTAACCGATTGAGTACAAATAAATTCAAACGGAACTAATGAATCAAATTACAAGAAAAAAAAAAGCGTTCACAATTGTTAAATAAAAAAAATGCATTCACAATGTCGCTTTTAAATTTTGGTGTTGGCTTTCAACAGTGTTTTCAAATAATATAGAGACTTGATGTATTTTTTTTACCTGAAATGGTGATAGGCCTGAACGTGATGTCCAAACTCCATCTGAGGCAGTGGCCGATTTGTTTTGGTGCTGAGGTTCTATCGTCCGAGTTTCTCGTGAGGAGGTGGGGGTGGTACTTACAAGAGACTCCGATGTTTAAGTCAATAATGACTTTAAGCAAGTTTTTATTAGATTAGGATTTGAATATACCTGAGGGTTATCACTGTATTTATAGTAGAGTAGATAACCACCTTTTGGAGTAGTTCTATTTTTGTTGGTGGATAATCGTTCCTTTTATTTTGGAAGTTTGTTGAAATCTATCTTATAGATGAGATAGAGATAATAGAAAATATTTAAGAAGGTAGTTACTTATTTGAATAAGCATGTTTGGACCTCCTTGTCGTACTCGACCTCTTATGAGGTCAGGCAAGTAGAAAAGGCCACCCATTTTTGGGTGGGTCTTTATCGGTTCTGGCTTTATGTTTTTTTGTTAGAGTATAAACAGTACCCCTACTTGAGCCTGAGCTTTTATAAGGTCAGACTCGAGTATTTGCGGCTTCAGTTTCCTTCATTGGGTACACCGCCTTCAAGAGGTCGGGTACTCAATGTGTTTCAAAATTTTTGAAACGTTGCGCTGCTTGATGACGCGATGTACATTACGCAGTAGTTTCGTTGGGATCCATGCGTCATATTAAAATGGTGTGTGAAATCTCTCTTTTGCCCCTTGTGTCTTATAAAAGCTTCACCTTTTTCCCCTTCTTTCTTTTTTCTATTTTTGAAACGTTTGCTTTCTCTCCTCCTTTCACTTTCTTTGTTCTTCCTTCGTGTAACTGTTCCCTAGTTCAAGATTTTGTTATCTTGAGGCTTTAGAGGATTTTTATTCATTCTTTGGAGAGGATTGTTCGTGTATTGTTGTTTGAATTGTCCTTGTTTTCGCGCTCTTTTAAGATTGGTTCTTAATTCCATCTTTTCATGTTTTCTGCTTTATTTCAAGATTTTGGATAGTATGTTAGTTTCGAATGAATAGTAGTTTTGAAATGTTGCTGTGGTAAAGGAATTGTTTTTCTTTCTTTGAATATTTGTCGTCGCTGTGAACTTTGATGTAGTTTTCTATTGTTTTGTCCTTAAATGGTGCCACTTTATATATTTGAAGGTGGTACCACTTCTGTATTTGGCAATGTATTGAGAAATTGTAAAATTTGTACTTTTTATGTTGTTGACAACAACCCGACTTCCTTTAATTGGTACTCGACTTGCTTTTGTGACGATTTCTTTGTTTGCTGCATTGTATGTATAGCTTTTATGTCTCGATTTGTAATTCACAACATGTCAACCAAAGTTTCATCTGACCTAACCTAAGTAGATAATATAACTGTCCTTACTCCCATCATTGTAATTGATAGAGAGTATGTTGAACAATTTCGTAGACATGATAGCCTGTGTGTAAATCGGGAGGATAAGAGAAATTATGAGATAATTGTTGTTGATTCCAAGGGTATGTTTTCTCCGACTTGATAGGTTGGAACGCCACTTCTTCTATGCCTATGATTGCTTTTTTACTAAGCTAGATATCTGCTTTCCTTTTTTCGATTTCGAGATTGATGTCCTCTGAACTTGTAATGTCGCTTCTACCCAATTGCACCCTAATTCTTGGAATTTTTTGAAAATATACCAGCTGTTGTGTTGGGAGTTTGATGTCCGACTTTCTCTAAAGGTCTTCTTTTGTCTCTTTGTTCTTACTAAGCCTTTCCGTTTTAATTCCAAAAATAAGGTTGGATCTCTTTTCGGGTTGTCCAGGAGAGAAAGATTTTTGCTATTTTTGACGAGTCTTTCAATGATTTTAAGAATTATTTTTTCAAAATCTGAGCTGTTGAAAATATCGACCTTTCTTTTTTTATGAGAACGATGAACCCCGTTTTCCTTTATACTGGGAAGAGAAACCGGTGATAGTTAAGCACAATTTGGATGATTTAGACGAGTTCGAAAAAAAGCATAGTTGGCCTGTTCCAAGAGTGTTGAGGTCGTGCTCCCTATTTGGATACCAAAAATTTTAGGGAACCCCAACCAACTCCAATCCAAGCAAGAAAGCCTTCTTTCTATTTTCTTCTGAGGTGTCATTAATCCTACATTTGATGCCTAACTTTGATTTTGATTTCTTGATGTTATGCAGAAAAGATGGCTCTTAAATCGGCTGCAACAAAAAATCTACATACCGCGAAGAAAAGTGCTGTTGCTCGCGATCTTCAACTGCAAGAGGTCGGTGGGGTGGCCTCACCTTCCAAGTCGGACTCGGGCGCCTCTGCTTCCGTGAAGATTACACCCGACCCAGGTCCTCGGCTAATTTCCTCCACCTTAGACAAACTAGTACCTCCTTCCTCTAAGCAAGTAAACCATCTGCCCCTTTCAAATCTTGAGCCGGCCTCCAAGAAACGCAAGACGTCGAGTTCAGCCATTTATGAACAGGGTTTTGATGCTTTAGTCTGGAGTAAGAAGTATATCGTTCTTCGTAGTATTATAAGTATGGATGATGTAACTATAGAATCTCACCTCTAGGCTATGGTCCGAGGAAAGGTTTAGACGGCTAGGCTCTGCGCGGCCTTGTTGAAAAAAACCTCCTTAGGCACCATCCAGAGCACTTTGGCCAATTTACAAGTAATTATCCAATTAAAATGTACCACGTCATAGAGGATAATTTACATGTTGTTTTAGGAGGTTATTGAATAGAATTCACTTTTATATATATGCGCTACTAATTAATAACTCTATTTAAAATTAAAATAATAAAGAAGAGAGAGTAAGTGTGAGCAAATAGGAAGTATAAGGGAAAAAGACAATAAACACAATTTTATATAACATTTATAATTTATTTAAAATAAAATATTTTTAAAATTTGTAATTTTTGTGTGTAATCTATAATTATAATTGGACATATACATTGACTTAGGTATTACTTCATCTCTTGGTATTATTATTCATTAATAAAGCCAACCCTTAAATTTTGTGTTATGCTATTGGATAAGTCATAAGTTATATAGGTTGATTATGAAAGGTACTAACAATAATTGCACCCAACAATTATAATGGACTTAAAAAATAATCAAAACTAAGATTTTTGGGCGTGGCCTAGTGACATTAATATTTCTTCACCCTACAAGCAAACACAGTATAGTGGTGGACTCACAATAATGCCTCTAATGTTGTTTTTCTCTTTGGATTAATTAGAATTGAAGCTGTTAATGTAAGCATCTATGATAAGAGAAAATGACACATAGCAATTAGGAACAAGCCATGTGTAAAAGCTATGCTTTTTCTTTTTGCTAGTTAGATGATGACAAAAACAAAAATCTTTGTTGGCGTTGTTATAAAGAAGCAAAGAAAAAGATTAATATGTAAATGTGTCATATGCAACAAAAAAGGGAGGCCTTTGGGCGGAGAAAGTAAGAGAGGAAAATTAATTAATTAATTTTTAATTTTTATTTTGAGCAAAAAAAATATACATATAAAGGGAGAAGAAAAGAATATATATAATGAGTGGAATAATAATAATTAGCTTAATAACTTTATTTTGTTATATTTTCACTTTGAGGCTTAAAAAAGGAGAATAATAATGGTGCTTTTCTCTTGCACAAGTAAAGTACACATATATCTTCCTTGAGTTGAAAGGCAAAGAATTTATAAATATTCTTATTAAGATTGTGTGCATGACATGATATAGATGAAGTAAGGAGCAAAAATGGAAAGAAACTTGGGCTTAGTTGCAGGTTCTCACAACAGCAATGAATTCATTATCATACGTCAAGATGGTGATTTTCTTGTAAGTAATTAATAACAAGTAACATTAATTAGTATAAACTCTTTTACTTAGTTTAATTATTTATTTTTTTCAGTATTCACTGATGCTATTCCTCATGTGAGAGAGCACCAGAAGTAAAAAATATGAAATTTTATTTTGTCTTAGCATTCTATTTCTATTGCTTCTATTTTCTAGATTTTTAGAATAAAAAATAAAAAAATATTTCTGTAAGTAAAAATACGAAATTTTTGGTCTTAGCATTTTATTTCTGTTCTTTCTACTTTCTAGAATTTTAGAATAAAAAGTAAAAGAAAAAAACCATTTCTAATACCATAATATGACAGTGTTATAGCATTATTAATAGGAGTATGTTATTATTTTTTTATTTTATTTAATTTTCTCGGACAATAAAAAAAGGCTAAATAAAAAAGTTTGGACTGTTTGGGTTATTATTTTTTTGTCTCTCTAATATTATCATTTTTATATAAATTGTGACATGCAAATTTAACTAAATTATCGTATAACAGATTTTAACTATTAATTTATACAAAAATAAATAAATTCTCACAAAAAAAGGATAATTGATGTCAAAAATTATTAGATAAATAAACATATTTGACTAAACTACTTAATATAATACGTATTATCATCTTAATTATAGAGGGATGAGTGGGAAGGGTTGTGTGGTGAAGTGTGCCAGCTATGTGGAGAAGAAATAGGAGTTACTGAAGATGGTGATCTCTTTGTGGCTTGCAACGAGTGTGCCTTTCCCGTTTGCAGAAACTGTTATCACTATGAACGCAGGGAAGGAACCCAACTCTGCCCACAATGCAAAACCAGATATAAGCGTCTCAAGGGTATGTATGTATGTATGGTGAAAATTCAGGTAAAGTTAATTTTACGTGAAGTTGATATCTGAGAGCCGTTAGATGAAAATTTAGTCAAATCAGTCAAATTATCTAACAGCTCTTAGGTATTAATTTTATGTAAAGTCGACTGTACTTGAGTTTTCACGATATATGTATATATCTATAAATCAATTTTAGTGTTAATTTTTATAAAGATGTTTTTGGGTGAATATGATAATTAAAAATCGTTAAACAATTTGAATGGTTTAACATATTATATGTTTACGTCTTAATTATAATCTTTATATGTTATAATGTAGGATGTGCGAGAGTCGAAGGTGACGAAGAAGAGGATGACATTGATGATTTAGAGAATGAATTCGAACAAGAGATGCATGTTACTATGCCTCCTGAGGTAAATATTTTTTTTTCAATTTCGACCTACTATATTAGTATTTTCTTAACTACCAAACATATTTTTTTATTTAAAAAATAAAATACATCATTAATTAGTAATAACTATATTTTTATACGACTATCAAGAATATTTGGTGTATAAATAATATTTTTTATTTTTTATCAATAGCTTCATCTAGCTCTTGTTCCACAATTCTGGATTTTTTTTTATATTTTGTATCATATTATATAAAATTTGAGTAGGACTAAAAAATGTATATTTAAGTAGGACTCTTTTGTGTATTAATTGTAGGAATTTAATTTTGATGTACTGATAGTGTAAAGTAGTTTTATATATACATTTAATTACATAATGTTACATCAGTAAAAATAATTATTTTTTATATTAATTACGTAAATGATCATCTAAAAGAACAAATATAATTGTATAATTGTGTAAAAATACTTTATAATGTAAATGTATCAAAATTAAACTCTAATTATAGATATTTTTATTCTGTTTTATTAAGTTTTTCTTGTCACATGCTAGTTTATTTTGTTGTTTTACAAGTTTTGATATAAACAATCAAAAAGAAGGAAGTAATTTAATGTACTTATTATAAGTTTTTCATTTTTTTTTTTGAGTATATTAGAGTATATATGAATGCTCAAACGGTTGCTAAATGTATTTTGACGGATTAAACCATCATTAAATATAAGAAAACATTATGACAAAAATTATAATTTAGTGACGATTTAAAATTATCTCTAAATATATTGTAATAACTAAAATAGTCAGGAAAATATAAAAAAGATTTATCACATGATTTAGTAATTTAGTGATCAAATCGTCACTAAATATAAAATAAAAAATACCTTAATAAGTGTTATAAATTTGTAACGATTTTATACTTTAGAAACTGTCACACAAAAATTAGCAACACTCTTATTAACATTGGTTCAAAATTGTTGTTAACCATTGTGAAAAAATTTAGCAACAGTTAAAACAGTAATTAAACAGTAAAAAGACCATCGCAAAAATACTATTTTGTTATAACGGATGAGAAAAATTTTTATACAGTGTAAGATTAGATTTAAAGAATAAACATTGAAAAAATCGATTTTATTCTTCTCTGCTAGTATGTATTATCATTTTATTTGTTCCAATACTCTTAAGAAGTAAATTTAAGCCATTACTTAAAGCTAAAGAGTCTAAAGTTTTCCAAAAGATTATTAATTTATTATATCACGTGATATCAAAAGTTGGCCACTTTTCATGTAACTTTTAGGATTGCTTAAATTCATAAAATATAATAGATTAAGAACCGTAATCAATTTCTCTCTCCCCCTCTCTCTTTTTCTTTAATTATTTATTTATTTTCTGAATTATTATTTAAACAACTATCACTATCACAAAAACGAGATTTAGACACTAAATTTTAACCACGAATACTGAATCGTGATAAAAATAAATGAGCCTGCTTTGTATTTAGCACGAAACATTGTCACAGTGACTAAAATTTAACATTTTGCCACAAACAATATTCATCATAGCTTTTTAATTTTGTCATGGAATATATATAGATATAAATATTATTTTCTGAACTATAATTCAAAGATTTCTAAAAACTTAGCATGTAATTGAGTTTGGACAGGATGATGAAACATCTCAAGAACATCAGCATAGTGCTTTAGTTCCATCATACATGATGAGTAAAGAGATGATTGGATTGCAAGCCCGGGCCATGGATCCTTCGAAGGACCTTGCAGCTTATGGCTATGGAAGTGTTGCATGGAAAGAAAGAATGGAATTGTGGAAGCAAAGGCAACAGAGACTTGAAGAGGCTCATAATAATCATCACCAAAATCATGCTTCACCAGATGATGACACTGAATTCCCTCTGTATGTGTTTCTTTTCACTCTCTGTTCCAACTTCTTTTACTTTAAGTAAAAAATTTTCATTATATTATTTAAGTATATGTAAATTAAGGAAATGATTACAAACATCTTCATTATATTTTAGATAAATTTATGTAAGTATCTTTATTAATTTTCATCATATTTTTATACTAAACTATTTCTCTTAATTGCCACTTACTCACTCTTCTTGGTTTATAGGTTAGCGGTTAAAATATTGAATTAATTAATATTTTATAATTAAAAAAATAAAAATTCAAGTGTAGTTAATTTCATGTAAAAAATTAGTCAAACTTATTAAATTATTTAACGACTTTCAATTATAAATTTCATATAAAATTAATTATACCTGAATTTTTACCTTAAAAAAATACTATGTGAACAAATTAATTTTGTAACTAAATTCAACTAAATTTTTTTCTGCTTCTTTTTATCTACTACTCCACCTTCTTCTCCAACACTGCCAATAGATTATTGGATTAACTTAGTTGAATTTATTAGTTACCAAAATAATTTAATTGTGCAGCATCATCATTTTTTAAAATGGACAATTATTTGGGATTAAAAATTGAATGATTATTTTTGGAATTAAAGGGAGTAAGAATTTAATTAAATTGATTCTTGGAGAATACTGTTTACATGGAACGTGTATGTATAAAGTCTCTCTCTCTCTTTCTCTCTCTATATATATATCTTTGCATTGCTCTTGCAAAAAAGATATTTTTTTTCTTTTAGTAAAAAAAAAATAAAAAGTTGGCCAACGTAAATTCAAATACAAAACAAATGTAAAAAAAATATTTGATATACAAATAGTAGTATTACTAAAATACTACTCTTATATTCATAAAAATATAATTGTTAGTCATTCATTAATTATATATTTAAATTATTTTTAATTAATAAAACAAGGAAAATACTAATTTAAAAAATATATTAATATCAACATAATATCTATCATAAAAAGTATATACATTTAAATTTAAATACAATTATATATATATGATAAATATACACTAAAATCAACTATTAGTATAATAAATTAAACTGGACATATATTACAAATATATAGTGACTAATTTTAATAACTAATTTAAATGTACAAATAACGTATTTATTTTGATAATAACAAATTTATATATCTCTAACAATTATTACGCACGCATTTTCATTGTTTGTTGTTGATCAGAATGGACGAAGCAAGACAACCATTATCAAGAAAGATGGGAATTCCATCGAGTAAAATGAACCCATACAGAATGATGATAATAATAAGGGTGGTGGTTGTTGCTTTCTACTTCCATTATCGAGTAACTCATCCAGTTGAAAATGCATATGCCTTGTGGCTTGTATCAGTCATATGTGAGGTTTGGTTCACTCTTGCTTGGATTCTTCACCAATTCCCTAAATGGTTCCCTGTCCAAAGGGAAACCTACTTGGATCGTCTTTCCTTAAGGCAAGACTCTTTTTATTTCATTTCCTACTCTATTATACGGTGTAAAGTGGAAACTCACATGAAGTTGATACTTAGATGATTTGATTGATTTGACTAAATTTTCATCTAACGGCTCTCAGATATCAACTTTACGTGAAGTCGACTTCACCTGAATTTTTACCCTATTATATATATATTTAACAAGGTTCTGAAAACTGAACCAACCTTTCAATTAATAGAATTAGAGGTTTGAATAAAAATATTTAAAAATTTAACTGAAATTTAACCAAAATAAAAACGATTGTAATAAAATAATATATTTATGAATAAAAAATATATATTTTTTAACTGATACTTTGACTGAATTTTTAAATTTTTTTATTAGTTTGATGCCAATCGATTTTTATTTAAACCAAATTGATCTGGTCGATTTTTTATTAATCTAATTAAACCATTTGATTTAGTCCAATTTTTAGAACTATGATATTCACTCGTTCATTATATATTAGGATAAAAAATTAATTAAATAAACGGTTATATAAATTAAAAGTGATGGATGAGAATTTTTAAATATTTTAATATATTTTATTAAATTTTTATTTAACGATTTTCGAATAAATTATCTTAAAAATAAACATTTATTATACCAAATTTCAGTCAAAGTTTTAATATATATAATTGCATTGCTTTATAAAAAAGAAATACACTGTCCATTATAAGAATAAAAACAAAAAAAAAAGAAATTTCCCACTTTATATATTGAATTAACATTATTTTGGTATTATATATATTATTAATATAATTCTAGAGAAAAGATTTTAATATTAAAATTATAATATTTGAAAAGAAATTATTCTTAGGATTTTATGAAATTGAATGATATTTGACAAAATGTTCTAAAATTTAGGCAAACACAAAACACTTTCAACATTTTATCAAATATCATTTATATATATTATAGCTTATATGACAAGATACTTTTTTCCCCACGAAAATATTATTTATATCATAGTTTATATTTAGTCATTCATGATTTCTTTACCATATTTTTCACATAAAAATTCTTAGAAAATTTTTTAGGAAAAGATAATAACTAAAATGTTTAGTCATACAAATACTAAACATATTGCAATTTAATCAAATATATCATATTATGTAATTGTATTTTAGTTAATATCAGAGTTCTGAAAACTAAATTCAATTGAATTAACCGGTTCGATCGAATTAACCGAAAATTAAATTATTTAGTTGATCTGATTGATGTAAAAAACCGTCTACTAAAAAACCTACAAAAAAATCGATCGAACTGAAGTAAATTGACAAAATGGTAGAATCGATCGATTTTTTAACGGTTTTTAGAATTATAATTAAAAAAAAAGGAAAATAGATCATATAAATACTTAATATTGTTACATATAAAAGCATGCATGCATGGTAAACATGTTCACATGAGTATATATTAAAAATGAAATTTTTGATATATAGGTTTGAAAAGGAAGGAGAGGGTTCAGAATCAGAGCTTTCAGCAATTGATATATTTGTTTCAACAGTTGATCCACAAAAGGAGGCACCATTGGTGACAGCAAACACTGTTCTTTCAGTACTGGCTGTGGATTACCCTGCTGATAAGGTTTCTTGTTATGTGTCTGATGATGGAGCAGCAATGTTAACATTTGAGGCCTTATCTCAAACTTCTGAATTTGCAAAGAAATGGGTTCCTTTTTGTAACAAGTTCAATGTTGAGCCTAGAGCACCTGAATCCTATTTTGCTGAGAAAATTAATTACCTTCAAGATAAGGTGCACCCTTCATTTGTCAAAGAGAGAAGAGCAATGAAGGTAACATCTCTTCATTTTTTGAAGAATTCTCAAGGTATTCTTGAAATACCGGTATTCTAGTAATTTTAGCTATTGATTCCTATAGTAGAAAATATAATATATATTAATTAAAATCAACTGTTAAAATTACTAAAATATTAATATTTTAGAAACATTTAAAAATAGTTTAATTATTCTGTTTGTCTTTATAATTTTATTAAATTTTTAATTGGGTCTTTATATTTTTTTTCTTTTCGATTGAATTTCTATACTATATCATATTTTTGTACCAACAAAACGGAATATTTCGTTAAACAAAATAAATATACCTAACACTTAACTGAATATTCTGTATAATTTAATAGAATATTTTGTTAATTCCAATATTTTTATTACAATAAGAACTTAATTACAAAATTTGATATAGTATAAGAACCCAATTGAAAAGAAAAAAAAGTATAAGAACCTAATTGAAAATTTAATAAAATTATAGGAACCGATAGAATAATTAAACTATTTTAAAAAGTTTACTATCTCATATATAAGCTTATGGTGTTTGTAAAAATGTATAATTTTTATTTTGAATTTTGTAAAATAATTTCTCAATTCTAGAAATTTAAAATTTTGATTTTAGTCATTGTTATTAATTTATTCATTAATGCTCAAATAATAAATTAAATAATCATGTTACATACACACAGTAAAAAAAATCAATAATCAAATTAATCATAACGAATGAAATAATATAAATATTTATACATAAATACTATAATAAATTTAGTGATTTATTCTTGGTGTATATTTAGTATTTTTTACATTAAATAAAAACGTGACATATTTATATGATAAAATATATCACATTCTTAGTATTTCATGTAATAATTTACAATAAGAATTTTGTCAATTAACTATGACAAAAATAGTCCAAAAAATCATCACTAATGTGTCACAAAACATAATTTGTGAAGAATTAATTACCGACCATTAATTATAAAAATTATAAACAACAAAACCAAAAGCTTTATTACCTATTTTAATAGGACTAAATAAACTTGTTTAAGGCAAATGTTTTGTTAAGCAGATAATATAACAGTTTTGTGTCTCTAACATTACCGATCGAACTAATATATAACATGTAGAGAGAATACGAGGAGTTTAGAGTTCGAATGAATTGTCTGGTTGCAAAAGCTGGGAAGGTTCCTGAAGAAGGTTGGACAATGCAAGATGGAACCCCATGGCCTGGCAATACTATTCGTGATCACCCCGGAATGATACAGGTAATCACAAAAAATTAGTCATTTTTTATAACGTAATATTATTAATAATGTGATATTATGTTGGTCTCTATATTTTTTTATTTATTAGATTTTTACATAATTTTTAATTTTATAATGAGGTCTTTTTCAGTATCAAAATTATTAGAGTTAACTGAATTTGTTTTTGTAAATTGAAGGTATTCATATTAAAAACGTAATTAGATTTTTGACTATATATATTTTAAAAAAAATATTCTATTAATTTTAACGTTTTTGACATGAAAATGACTTAATCATAAAATTAAAAATAGTATAGAGATTCAATTAAAAAAATTAAAATATAAAAATTTGATTAAAAATTTGATAAAATTATAGAGACTAACAAAATAATTAAACTTCAATTAAATAATAAGTCATTAATGAGTTTTATAACAAATTAAAATCACTTTAGCATAGATGATTGTGAAAACTTAGGTGCAGTCGACTGCACCTGATTTTTCACTGTAGATGATATAAATGCGGTTAGAGAAAATAAATTCTTTTATTTTACTTTCAAAACACCTAATAATGAGTGGTATTTGCACAGGTTTTTCTAGGAAAAAGCGGGGGACATGACAAGGATGGTAACGAACTACCACGTTTGGTATATGTTTCAAGAGAAAAGCGACCTACTTTCAATCATCACACAAAAGCTGGTGCACTTAATTCATTGGTGAGTATTGAAAAACATCTATCAAGAACTACTTCATAGAATGAAATTAAATTGATGATGATGATGATCATTATTATATATATGTGTATTTGAAACAGGTGAGAGTGTCTGCAGTGCTTTCCAATGCCCCTTTTGTGCTGAACTTGGACTATGATAATTACATTAACAATAGCAAGGCTATAAGAGAAGCCATGTGCTTCATGATGGATCCATTGTTAGGTCAAAGGGTTTGCTTTGTTCAATTCTCTCACAGGTTTACTAATAATCATGCTAATGATGATGACTCATATCACAACCAAACAGCTGCTTTTACTGATGTAATTACAATCTAGTCCTTTTCTTGAAATTAATCTCCCAATTTTAAATTATGTTTGTAGTTACTGGCAGTGTTGCAAGTTTCAGAATAGCGACAGATTTTATAGCGACCAACAAAATTGGTTGTTATAAAAAAGTTAGTAGCGACTAACACTAAAACTATACTATTCTGTCGCTAAATAAGAAATTAGCCAACAAAATGAAAAGTTAGATTTTGAAGGCTACTATTACATTAAGGTAAAACTAAAGTGAAGTCGACTTCACGTAAAATTGATACCTCAAAGCCGTTAGATGAAAATTTAGCTAAATCAGTTAAATCATCTAACGGCTCTCAGATATCAACTTTACGTGAAGTCGACTGCATCTAAGTTTCCACCTTACATTAAAGGTAGTTAATCGCATTAGACATGCCGATTCAATAGGATTAACAAAAAAAAAAAACAGGTCATTTAACTGAGCCGAGTCGGCATGAAAAACTAGTTACTAGTGAATTCTTGAATTAGTCTTTAATTTTTTTAAAATCTTTTATGAAAAAACATATACTTTATAAAAAATATATATTATTTTATTATATCTGATTCAACTCTTTAAACATCTAATTTCGTCCAACGAATGATGCTGCAATTTCAAACACTGCTTTTTGAATTAAAGAGTATATAACAAGAAGCAAAACTCTCTTTACTTGAATTTAATTATTTAATTTGCAGGTTAAGATGAAAGGTTTGGATGGTATTCAAGGGCCTACATGCATTGGGGTAGGATGTGTGTTGAGAAGGCAAGCATTGTATGGTTATGATGCTCCAAGAAGAAAGAAGGGTCCAAGAAGAACATGCAACTGCTGGTCAAAGTGTTGTTGCTGCTGCGGATGGTGTTGCATGGGAAAGAAGAAGAAGAAGTGCAACAAAGAGAGCAGCCATAGAAAAGTACATTCTGAAGCATCTATTCATCACAGTGCTCTCAACTCTATTCAACATGTAACTCCACGTAAGTCATTTCACACTTGTATAACATTTTATTGGTTTTAATTTTTGTCACTATTATTTATATGCATGACAGCTGGTCGTTTGTTATTGGCTGGTTGAAGTTGTTAGTTAGATTAGTTAGTGATGAATTCTAACTAACAACTTCAACTAGTCAATAATAAATAATCACCTGTCATGTATATATAACAGATTCAATAATTTTGTGACAAATTTTTAATAGTAGAAATAAAAATACTTTATATACCAACAATGTCAATCAATGTAAAAGAATTTTACATGGATATTGTCACATTAGAAAAAATAATTAATTTTTAAACTCAAATTTATTGCTTTAAATATCATCTAGACACATAAATTTAAGGTTTAATTATTTTGTCGGTCCTATAGTTTTACTGAATTTTTAATTAGGTTCTTATTTTTTTCTTTTCGATTAAGTCCCTATATCATATCAGATTTTGTAATTAAGTCCCTATTGAATATATCTAACACTTTACTGAATATTCTATATAATTTAACAGAATATGCTGTTAATTTCAATGTTTCTATCATGGTAAAGACTTATTTACAAAATCTAATATAGTACATGGATCTAATTAAAAAAATTATAAAGATCTAATTAAAAATTTAATAAAATTATAAGGACTTACACGATAATTAAACCTAAATTTAATTAGATAAGAATGATCATATAGAACTTTTTATACTGTTGTCATCTGATTAAATATTAATAATGCAAGTCTTACTTTGAGATATTAATTGTATATATAGGAACTGAGGGTGAAATTTCGGGTCCAATAACGGAAGAGAAGTTAGCCAAAAAATTTGGACAATCTCCAATTTTCATTGCATCAACTCAATTGGGTGATGGCGAGGCAGTAAAACATGGCAGTCTCGCTTCTCTACTCACAGAAGCCATACATGTCATTAGTTGTGGCTATGAAGAGAAAACAGAATGGGGGAAAGAGGTAACAAAATTCTTTATGGATATAGTTCGTTATAAATTCGAAAATGATAGCTAAAATGTGAATAGCAGTTATATTAAGTAAGTTAGTTAAGTATATCAATTTATCTAAAGTTTTTAATAATTATATATTTTCAACTGAAATATTGACAGGTTTGACTAAATTGTCATCTAATTACGTCTAAGTTTTCACATTAAAATACACATAACTGTGTTAAATATAATGAAACTTACATGCAGTTGGTAGTTGAGAATCGCTAGATAACAATTTAGTCAAACATATTAAATTATCTAATAGATCTCAACTAGCAACTTCACATAAAGATAACTAGATGTGAGTAAACATTTGTCGGATTTTTTGTGTGTTGTTCACAGAAATATTTTTGGTATGTAATATAATATTAATATTTTGAACATGGTGGGTCAGATTGGATGGATCTATGGATCAGTTACAGAAGATATATTGACAGGGTTTAAAATGCATTGCCATGGATGGAAATCTATATACTGTATTCCTGAGAGAGCTGCATTCAGAGTATTTGGTCCAAGAAACCTTGCAAATTATATGCAACAAGTGTTTGAAAGTGCCCTTGGATCCATTGAAATTTTCATGAGCAAACATTGTCCTCTTTGGCATGGATATGGTGGAGGACTCAAGTGGCTAGAGAGAATTTCTTATGTCAATTCCATGCTCTCTCCCTTCACATCAATTCCTTTGCTGGCATATTGTACTATGCCTGCTGTTTGCTTGCTTACTGACAAGTTTATTATTCCTCAGGTATCAAGTTTATTCTACGCTGAAATTAATAGTTGAAAACTGTTAGATGATGATTTAGTCAAATTTGTCAAATTATCTTAATGATTCTCAATTATCAACTTTATATGAAAACAGTTGCATGTAAATTTTTACAATGCTATATTGTTGTTTTGCTCGAAAATCTCTATGCTTACCAAATTTCTTAATAAAAGTACGCAAAGATAATAAAATTGTGAAAGAATAAAGGAAGAAAAAGAAAGAATGAAAAAATTTTATTGATTGTTGATGGATTGAAATTGTAAACTATGAAGATAAAACTAAATATATATAGAGCATTGACCTATGAAAGATAAAATAAAATAAAGATAAGATAATAATAAAGACTAAAATTATAACTGAATTTGTGTATTCTGTGTATTCTGTTGGGTTGAATTTGTGGGCCGTAAGACTTCTTTATTCTTGTCATGGGTTAAGGTGGAAGAGTGGTTTAATATTTCTCTTTTGACATAACTTGTAGCTTAGCAGCATAGCTGGCATGTGGTTCCTGTCCCTCTTCATCTGCATCTTCACCACAAGCATTCTAGAGATGAGATGGAGCAGAGTTACAATCCATGAATGGTGGAGAAATCAGCAATTTTGGGTCATGGGAGGAATCTCAGCTCATTTATTTGCTCTCTTCATAGGCCTATTCAAAGTCTTGGTAGGTGTAAACACAAACATGATTCTCACGAAGACGACAGTAACAAGGGATAACGATCATGACCATTCTGAATTGTTTGCAATAAAGTGGACAACATTTCTAATTGTTCCAACAACATTGATGATGTTGAACATAATTGCCATTGTGGCTGGAGTCTCACATGCAATAAACAATGGCTTTGAATCTTGGGGTCTTCTATTTGGAAAGCTCTTGTTTTCATTGTGGGTAATTCTCCACTTGTATCCATTGCTGAGAGGTATGATGCACAATAATAATAGAACTCCCACCATTGTTCTTGTTTGGTCAATCTTGCTTGCATCATTCTTCTCTGTTCTGTGGGTGAAGATAGATCCATTCTTACCCAAGTCAAATGGTCCAATTTTAGAGGAATGTGGATTGGATTGCAGTTAATAGAAGGTCTCTGAAATTTCAGAAAATTTTCAATTAGATTTTTATACTTTTTTTTTAAATTAAGTCCTACCGTGACAAAAACGTTGAAATTAACGGAATATTCTATTAAACTATATAGAATATTCAACCAAGTGTTAGGCAGATTTGTTTTGTTCAACGTTTTTATCATAACAGAGACTTAATTACAAAATCTGATATGATATATAAGGACTAAAAAAAATATGAGTTATTGTTTGGTTTTGTGTTGTATGTCATAGGTAACATTATATTATTGTTTGTTCTTTATTTACTCAAATTTGATTCCAATAGAGGGAGTCTTAACCTTATTCTAGATAATTTTTCAGAAACATGAGAGTGACTGTTGAATATATATGTATCATGAGACTAGACAAGATTTGTGCCAATTGATGGAGAAATAACTTTTTGAGATAAAAGAATTGGTACATGTTTGACCGAGCTTTCCTAATATATTAGTTAATTTAATTTTATTCATGTCAATACTCAAGTACTGAGTTGTTTAGTTTTTAAATTAATGGATGAATTTGATCATCGGATAAAAATTAGAGAGACTATTTTAATTGAAATTATTTTTTATTGTTGAGCACAGTATTTTTTAATTTGACAAATTAAGAACTAATTTGTCACAAATCTAAGCTCTATTTAAGGATATGTCATTAGTCAATGAATCATTATATGTACAAGAAAAGATTATTTAAACGGACAAGTGAGCTGACCACTCGACAAATTCAAATTAATTTATTTATCATTTAAAACTGAAGCACCTTCTTTATCAATTTTAAAATTGAATGATCAATTAGATCATCAAATGAAATTGGAAAATTAATATAATTGTTATCTCGTTTAAAAAAAAGACTGTATGATAGAAAAATTAAAAATCAAAGACAATATAGCCACCTCGAAATGACTTGATATGGGAAGGAAAACATCAGTCTTCTCCATCCAACATCATCTCAATTAACAGTATGTTTATTTTGTATTTTTATTTTATTTTTTATTTTTTATTATAAAATTCTAAAAATAAAAAATGACACATAAATCAAATGTAACTTGTCAAAGGAGTTTAAGGTTGCAAATTCTACTATCAAGGCAAAATCTTGCTTGGGATGTTTTTCTACAATGTATTGGATAAACTTATTATTTCGTATTTGTCAATGACTAATTTCTAATATCATGTAGCATGATTATTTTCTTTCTTGATTGGGAATAAGTATTTTTGAAGAGAATAATTAAGTACAAGGTATCAACTTTAATTTAGTTATTATTAGATAATTTTTTAGGATAAGTTACCAAATAATTTAATATAGGTGCATAATATATAAGGACATCTTAAAACAATTTACTATGCACCTATATATAATAGATTGTTTTAAATCAGATCAATTTGTGTAAAAAAAGTTTACATACCAAATCAATTAAAATTGGTGATTTATTCAATTTTTATTTAAAAATTATTTTTTTTTTTTGAGGATTTAGAGTATAGATTTAAAATTTAGGATTTAGAATTTAAAATTTAAAATAAAAAAAAACTGATTAATATTGACTAAAAAAAATGGACTCCCTAAACTCTTTTAAAAAATATATTATTTTTGAGTTGTTACTTTAATTTTTATTTTATCTATAACATAATTTTCTCCATATATGTCCAAATTGAAAAATCATATATTTATTTTATATTTAAATAAAAAATCTCTTAGATAATCCAAAATGGCTCCATATTTGGCATGAGTATTACTCATTAATTACTTGTTATGCTTTTGAAATCTTAAAAAATATTATATTCCTATGATCATCTAATAGTTCTATTTTTTTTTCCTCTGAAAATTTTATTCTCCCCTAGATCTATCTTGATGTGAATGCTAATCGAAGAAACCCCAAACCTCATTTCCACACTGTCATCCTATAGATCAATTTAATCAGGTTCTTTCCCTGTTCATTTTGTTAATTTACCAGAATAGTGGTTATGAATTTATCCATTTTGGGTAAAAAATTTGTTTTCCTCATCATCAATTACCTTGTGATGTTTTCAATTGATTTGGGTTTTCATTGATATTGGTTTCTTAGATTTATTTATTTACATGTTATGAAAATTCAATAATCTTTTTAGAAACCTCGAAATTAAAATAGAGGATGTGCTATAATATATTGACGAGGAAGGTGAATTAATTTCCCTATTTTTTTTTCTTTTCTCCAAAAATGCATACGTGAATGTTAGAAAATGTAAATCAAATACTGCAAAAAATTGAAATTAGTTTCTTCTTCAACTTTGCAATTTTTTTAATTAAAAAAGTGTAGCATTATTGTAGCTAACTAATTTTTTTTTTCCTTTTCTTTGTAATAGGTTGTATGTATATATGGAGAGCTATGTTGGAAATAAAAATTGTGAGAAATAGTGATGGTGTGTTTTAATAATAAGTTGATTTTGAAATGGTGCATTATGGTGTGTTATAATACCAATGGCTTTGAGGATCATAGCAATTTCTGGGGTTTCTACAGTGTTAAGCTTTATTGCTTTGCACTTCTGCTCAGAATTTTCACTATACAAACTCATTTCTGATGGAATAATTAACTTAGACAATAATAATAATATTAATATTAATAGTAATAATATTACCAAGATTGATGAGTTGCCTTTTGATTTTTCCACCACCATTGGGTTGTTGGCGAATTGCTTCATCAATGTTTTCATTCTTATCAATCTTTGTCTCAAGGTCAGTTTCTTCTTTTACTTGTTTTTTTTTTTAATGTTTAGATTTTTATTTTCTTAGAATAGTAGCAAGTGCTAGTAATATTAAGTATTCACAGATTTAATATAAGAATTTAATTTTGATATATTGTCAGTATAAAATAATTTTATATATATATTTAATTATGTAAATTAATATTTAAATTAATTTTTAATTTTTTTTATCAAATATATAATAATTTTAAGTCAATTTTTTTATAGGACTCACTAATAAAAAATAGAGAAAATATAGGAAAACAATAAAATATTTGTACAATGTGTATAATTGAGGTTTAGGGATATTCGATTTAGTATTAGAAATATAACTATGAGTGTTATCTTTTTCTATCAGCCTTTTGGGTTGAGTGATTTTATGACATGGTATTAGAACTCTAAATTCAAAAAATCTAGAATTTGATCTTTAATAAAATAACCTATTATACACATTATACAAATATTCTATTACCTCCTAAAAAGAATATTGAATTGGCACATGAACTTACGCGCACAATAGTTCAGTGTTCACGTGTGTGAGAATGAAAAAACAGTCCTGGCCTAAAAATCCAAAACTGCGTCCCTAATCCCTTAATAAAAATATAGATTGATTTTAGGTAATTACTCTCATTTTTTTCCTGTCGAGGACTAAATTGTAAATATGATAAAACAAATACGCAATAAGCATCCTCTCCTCTGAAGCAAAGATCGTGAGCTTCCTCCTTTCTTTCTCTCCTTCCTTCTTTCTTTGAATATCAACACATTAGGTGTATGCCGTGGCCACTGCCTTCAGTTTAGGTCAATCCTCTTTTCCCTCGCTAACTCAATTTCGCTCCTAATTCCATCTCTACTTCCCACTCCGTACTTAGTTCCTCAATTTTGTGATGGTCAGTTATGATTAATTCATCTTTTTATTTCATTTCTGTAACTAATCGATGCTGTTACGCTGTGTCTGATTTCGTCGGTGATTTTTTTTTGTTTCTGACTTTTTTTTTGTTGTTGTTGTTACTTGCAGGCTATGTTCTTCACGGAGTTGTATTCTTCTGAAACGCGTAAACTAATTGAACGACTCGTTAATTATATTATTTATAAGGTTATTCAGATTCTCTCTGTTTATTCAGCTTATGAATTGTGTTGTTATGATATGCATCGAATTGTTCCTTTGTTTTAGATTTTCATGTTTGTATAGATGATCCGAAGGTTGAATTCTTCATTAGATTTCAACTCCTCCGTTAGCATAACATACAAAATTTCCTTTCCATTGATACTTGAGTGAATACTAGGCTCCTACTAATTGGTGTTAGAATCCCGATGTATGGATCCCTACATAGATATGAATAAGATGGAATGTGGGAGTGAGTGGCAGAATTGGAGTTTTTGGCACGGGAAGAACATTCTAGTATTTGAAGGATAGGGTTTTTTCTTATATGTGGTCCATCTAGGTGGAGCATGAAGGAACTGCATAATTTGAGATGGTACTACCAGTGGTAGATGCTCTAGATGACTAGACTTATGGTTTGTATCAACGTTTGAAGTGTCACAGTCCTCGATTTCTACTTGATGTGAGGTTGTAGCTTTTGATTGGATAATGAAATACAATGAAGGTTTGATGAAAAGAAAAGCATCACATGTAGGACACGAAGTGAATTGAACATGAAAGAAACATGTCTTACAATTTTGAAGTCAAGAAGGTTGTACAGGAGGCAAAGACAAAAAGGATTGGAGACGATGATCATCTCCAACCTGAAAGGGATTTTATCGTGGGAGATTTAATAACCAGTTTGCTAAGAAAATGGTAAGGGGATATAGTTAATGGAGTGGAACCAGCTTTGAAGATCCAGGAAAAGGAGAATCTTGATTTGACAAAGTAGTAAAGATGATGGGTAAACTAATTATATTGGGGCAAAGTTTGAGATAATATTAGAGTGGTATTTCGCACATGAAACAACGGTGTAAGGGACGCCTGCTAGTCAAGTCGTGGATATAGAAAAAGAAACTTACATATGGCAAAAATGGGAATGAGAAAGTTAGTTGGTGATAGGACTAGGTTGAGGTAGTGGGACTATCAGGGGAAGATGTGACTTGCGGTAGTGTGACTAGCAGGGGTCATTGGTGAACATCAGCAATGGACATGGAAAATCTACCCATGGTTGTGATGGATGGAAGAGTGTAGTTTTTGATGCAGTGGAAGTTATGGCTTTTGTGGAGGATCCAAAAAGGAGGTTGAGGTTCCGAGTATGTGTCTCTTTCTCTGTGAACCTAGTTTCCATTGTCTAGAGGACTTGAGCTCAATGTTGTGTTTATCCCTTTTTCACTTTGTCCATTTTTTAGCATTCTGCATCAAGTCAACAGTGTATATGCTGTCAAGTGTCGACACCAATTTTAACTGCTGCACCTTGCATAGGTTTGTGGTTTTAAATAAGAACGTGCATAGTTTGAAAAATACGTAATTAGTGCTAGCTATTTCCTTAGACTCAAATTGTTCCAATATCAGATTGTGACAATATGGAGGTAGTTGAATTGGGCTACCCACATTATGAAAAGCATTTATATAACTTACGAATTGTGAGAACTTGATAAGTCTTATATCTGTCACTGCTTAAGTGTTATTTATTCATGATGGTGGATGAACAGGGGACATTTCTACCACTGATTGTGCCACCGACAGTATATCAGGCTGGTCTTTGGTCAACATGGCTGACTGTGCTCTGTTCTTTAAAGGTATGGTCTGTTTTATCAGAGATGAAACGTAAATAAGTCCGTTGACTTTTGTTAAATGCAAACAAAAACAGAATGTCATTCACTTGTTATGTTGCTTAGATGTTTCAAGCTTTGGCTAGAGATCGTTTGGAGCGGCTGAATGCATCTCCATCTGTGACACCTTGGACATATCTTCGTGTATATTCAGCATTGTTATTCGTTTTCTTCATTGATGTTTTCTGGTATTCTTTTCTTTCTGCACCTCTAGAACGATATTCTTGTTCATAGTATCACCATGGTTGTGATGATTGTCATGATTAATGTTAATTACAAGAATGTTGGTTCTTTAACACCCTTGTTATTAGGAGGGTATTGGTAGCAATGAGGCATTTGAGGAGTGAGGACAGCATTTTACATTTAATTGATCATATAAATGGAAAATTAACTTGCATGAATTGCTCAATTGTTTATCAAATCTAAAGTCATTCATGGTTCCTCTTGGTAGGTAATCATGGCAGAGTACCTTGGTAGAGTTGGTCTTTATTGTGATTATGAATTTCCTATGCTGCATCTTTTGACAGATCCATCAGCATCTCCATATTTTGTACTCACTGCCATGCTTTGACTGCTCATGTTTCTTTTTTGTTGAGGCATAATAGACTATGGAATGCTTGGTTGAAGGTGTTAGTTCTATGTTTCAAGGATGTAACATACGGATAGGGAATCTCTTATTACCATTAAGAAAAAGGAAAGTGGGGGATGAATCAGTAATAGTTGGGTTGGTTGTAGTAGGAATTGATAGAACGTTACAACTGAAGGTTAATTTAAATTTTGTTACAAGGGAAACTCTACTAGGAGAATTTGGTTATGAATAGGATGAGTGAATCTTTACTGCAGGTTATATATATATATATATTATTTTTAATGTTGCTTCTTGGATTTGCATCGTGATAAAATCCTGGTTCTAGTCTCTTAATATATATTTCTGTGGAGCCAACAATCCACAGTTCATGCTTTTCTTGTCTGGATTTGTAGTATGATTATTCTGCCCTTGGAGCCATTTTAGATATAATTTCCATGAATGCTAAACCAAGTACTATTAACATCATTATTGTAATTTTATTGCTTTAAGAATGCTCCTGACGCTTTTTTTTTTAAATTCTCCTAGGATAAGGTTTTGTGTGTCAGTATATAGAAGCGATCCATCCTCTCTGCATCTGTTACTATTCTTTGAGCCATTAAGTATTGCTTTTGAGACCCTACAGGTATTACTACTTAGTATGTATCACGGCAGATTTGGGATTCACTCATCTAGTTTCTGATGTTTGCAGTGGCTATTGGTGTAATGATACTGTTTTGTGCATTTCGTAATGTAGGCCATTTTGGTGCATGGATTTCAGTTCCTTGACATATGGCTTCCTCATTCAGCTTGCAACAGCAGTGATTGCCAAATGCCTAAATTGTTTAATACACTAACAGCAGGTAGTTTTGATTTAAATTTGATTTTTAAACTTCTAATAATGCATCTACATGATTGCAGTCATCCTGATTTTGCTTCTTTCTATTTTAAACAAAATATTGGATCTCTGATTCACATCTTGGATGTTCTAATTATATGACTAATTTGCAATGTTATTAAGTTGGTATCTTCTTTACCTTGCTTTTCCTTATTTTATTGTTTATGATAACAAAGCATTAATGTTACCACTTTGTCCAAACAAGAATATTTTGGCTTTTCGCTACTAGGAGACCAATCATTAGGATGATCTATACAAGGACAGACACTGGAAAATGGGTCGAAGAGTAACCCTGTCTCATAGAAACTTGCTTTTGAAAGTCTATCTTCAAATTTGCGAGAATTATTCTCCAATCAGGTAGGCCAAACCATGGTGTATATGGCACATTGCTACAGATGTCATTAGAAGAGGACTGAGATGAAGGAGAGGAGATTTGAGATAGTTGTGGCTGTAGTTGGAATAGGTACAGAGGAGGTAGGACTGGTGGCATGGGATGTGGATGAAGGAGTGGAGTGGGAAGAGGGAGATGTATCAGGTTATGGGACTGGATTTGGGAATGTGGCTGTTGAAAGTGCATATTCATGAAACACTATCTTTTGAAATAAAAAGTGACCATTTGGATGTAGACAATTTAACCCTTTGTGGTGGAGGTTTTATCTCAGAAATTTGCACTCAGAGGAGTGAAAATGATTTTTTTTTTTTTCATATTTATCCCTCCTTTACATACATCTTACTAACTTCTAGGCACCTGACACCTCTTTTATCTTAATTAGAGTTGATGGATATGTCTTGCCTCCACTCATTCATTTATATTTTTTATTTTTTTATTTCCTCTGGTTCAGAATATTTTAGTTCTATTTCTTATTTTTATTTTTATTGTTGTTGCTGTCCATATAAATGGTTGAAATAGGTAAAATAATCCTGTTATTGTGAATTTTTTTTGTCCTTATTGTATTTTCCTTCTTGAATATCTATTGTTTACCTTTCAACTTTTTGTTTTTTGTGAATGTAGTTCTAGTTTCCTTATTAAGTGGTGCATCTGCAGGTGTCTTACTGGAATGGAAGGGAACTCTTATTCGGAACTTCGGGTTTTTCCTCGATATGGCAACATTTTTAATGGCACTTGGCCATTACCTGTACATATGGCGTCTTCATGGGATGGCTTTTCATCTAGTAGACGCAGTGTTGTTCCTAAACATACGGGTAAATATGTAATTCTTAATCCTGCATCAATTCTACTTATGAAAATATGACATTTACAAATAATTCTTTTTGTATCTGTTTGTCTTGTTCTAATCAGGCATTGCTTGGTGCAATTATAAATCGTATAAAAAGCTTCCATAGGTTAAGGATAGCTCTAGGAGCACTTAATGCTGCTCTTCCTGATGCGACAGATGAGGAGTTAAGAGCATACGATGATGAATGCGCTATTTGTAGAGTATGCGAATTTGTCACCTCTTACTCTTGAGGTTATCTTTGTTTTGGTTATACATGTTAATGGCATTTTATTTTGGGTTAATGTTAGGAATCCATGGCTAAGGCAAAAAGGTTAAACTGCAATCACCTTTTCCATCTTGCATGTTTGAGATCTTGGTATGCTTTGGTTGAATTTTTTATTTCTGTTTTCTATTTGGTTGAGTTTTGCTAGATACTATTGTTTGCTAAATTGATTTCAGGTTGGATCAAGGCCTGACTGAAATGTATACTTGTCCCACATGCCGAAAGCCTCTTTTTCCGGGCCGGTCAGAAAATGAAACAAGCTCCAATGTCGGGGGAATATCTAGTGACGAGCAACTGGTACGCAATACAAATGCAGGACTGGATCGGCAAAACTCTGCTAGAAATACCATGCCTGCAGTATTGTATCCCAATCATATACCAAACTCGGCAGACAATGTCCCTTGGAGGTTTATATCTTCACTCAGTGCTTTGTGGTCTTCTATTTCTGTTACTTCTGGTTGTTATTTATTGTTAGGGTTTTGCTTTGCTAATAACTAATAAGTCTCTTAAGATACTTGTTAAGAATTCAAAAGTAATTTTTTTTAAATAGAAAAGAGAAGGTTCTGATCTTTTCAATGATATTAAATGCACAGAACGTCAAAAAGTTGTTTTCTCTTTTAAAAAAAAAAATAAGAAAACTATTTTTTTTATTCATAACAAGTTTCACTTGTTAGCAAAATCCTTATTGTTAAAGTGTGAGTTCTGAACTGTTAAATCTGTGTTAATGGATGCATTCATTTAGAATATTGAAGCTCCCTATTTTTTGTCATAATATTACTATAATTTTTTTTATACAATATTTTTTCAAGGAATTTATCATGCAGAAGACAAAATGATATAAATTCTTTATGGCCCCAGATATTAGTATCGTTAGTAATTCCCAGTCCCATGTAACGTTATGTACCCTGTTAGGAAGGGTAGAGAGTGGGCTGGTGTCAAAGAGGACATAATTGTTATCGAGTAAAGTATAGGTGAGGATGAGTTTTGGAACTAATAGGAGAGAGAATGTTCGAGGGGAGAGATATTGGGAGGGGAATATCCCAGAATGGGAATTGGTATCTGGGAGAGCAGCTGGATCTCTTTAATACCTAACTTCCTTTTTTTCTCCTTTGTAATGCAAAGACAGATTTCTCAGCGTGTTCATTTGTCTCCATTGGGAGTAATACAAACACATCTGTGTGATTCAATCTCTTTATTGAACATCTTTCTTCTGGATATTATGCATGAAAAGGAAAATAATGGTTCATAATCCTTTTTAGTTTTTACTTACAAACTCGGTGTATGATGCACTACTTTTTGCTGAGTTAAGTTCTACTTATTTAGGGGTGCAGGACTGGACTCAGGCTGGTTGCATTCTTGGCCAAATCAGGGTATTGATGGAGCTGGTCCATCATCTACAACAATCAGAACGGTTGGATTAGGAAGAGTTCAAATGATGATGAGGCAGCTAACATCTGTGGGAGAAACCTATGCCCAGGGTGCCTTTGAAGATGCTTCCTGGGGCCTCTGGCCTATTAATCCCTCCCAGGCTTCTTCTAGTAATCCTACCGTTTCTGTTGGTGAGAGGCCGTCAGGAGGATCAGGTAGCTTACATAGAAGAAGTGGTTCACAATCTGCAAATGATAATATGGCTAATATTCTTGCTATGGCCGAAACTGTTCGGGAGGTTTTACCTCATATTCCAGATGACATAATATTCCAGGTATTTTTATTTCATTTGTCTTTTCTTTTTATTGGGGGCAATATATTATGTGATTGCATCATGAAATAATTTCCAATTGTGTAAAGACTTGTATGAGCATACAAAATGACAGTTAGTTTGATACTGCAGGACTTGCAGAGAACAAACTCTGTCACAGTTACTGTGAATAATCTTCTTCAAATGTAATGTATATTGGTATTTGACATCAAGGATTTTGAAGAATCAAGTGGAACTTCAAGATGTTGCTCTTGAAATGTCCCTAGAGTGGCACAGGCTTCATTTTATGTATATATTATTAGCAAATTTAACCTGTTATCCAAAGATAGTTGAGGAAATGTGTTCATCGTGGATTTGTAGCAAAATAAATGTGGTATATGTTCATGTGTTGCGCAAGTTCTCTCTCAATTTTAAGGCTGATGTACTACTGAGGATGCTGTAATTTTTCTTACCGTTTAATCCTGGCAGAGACAATATCCTTAAACAGTAATCTGTTTTAACTGAATTTCACTGGGCAAGACATCGGAATTTAATAATAATAATAATAATAATAATAATAATAATAATAATAATCTACTATATATTTACTATATTTAAATAGGAATTGGAGAGATTTGGTGTCTAAATGTCCTTTCCGGTATTAACCCTCAATCTCCCACTAGATTATGCAGTATCTTTTTAAAGGATAAAATAGAGAGTAATATTGATGTATTGTGTCTGTTTATTAAAAATAAATAAATAATATGTGAATAGAAAAGCTACTAGGATGGCAAGAAAATATTGTAAATTCATGCTACGAGAACAAAGTTTTCAGGCACATAGATAGTTGTTGTCATTCATTTGACAATGTCTGCAACTCAAGAATCAAGAGGATAGTTAGCAGAGAAGAAAGTAAGGGTGTAATTTATCTTCAAATCAAGATAGTAATTCTCATTATAAAAGTTACAAATTTAAGGTTTGTTTGGATTTACTTCTAAAAGATCTTTTTTGAGTGATATTTTTAAAATATATTTAAAAAAGATAAAATTAATTTTGCATTTGGATGTTTCATAAAAATTATGCTTTTTAAAATATATTTATTATGTTAAAACATCTTTTTTTAACATCAAAAAAATATTTTTAAAAAAAATTATGAGAATTATATTTTTTTAAAAGATGTTTGTTTTTTTAATATTTTTTAAATTTTGCTTAAAAAATTTATCAAGCACACAAATTTAAAATAAAATCTTTTTTCTAATAATATTTTTCTTACCACTTAATGGCATTTAAATACATAATGGTGATTTTTTTGGTGACTGGACAAGAAAGAAAAGAAAACAAAGAAAACAAAAGAGAGAGGAAGGCCTCCTAAAAACCAGCAGCCCTCCCAAGGCTCCAACAAGTCAACAACACAGTTTGGGAGATATTATTCACTGCCAAACTTTGCCATAGCATTCGTAACATGGTTAGCTGATTTCTGAATTATCTTGATATCAGCTTTCCAATTCCAAGTCAAAATATTATGAATTTTAGAAACCAAATTATGATCAGCACTTTGGATATTAGTAAAACGGTCTTAGACTAGGAAAAAAACTTTCAAACAGTCTGTCTCACAAGAAATGTGCCTGTACCTTGCCTCCTAAGCCAAAAGTAATCCCTTCCAAATAGCAAAAAACTCACAACGAAGAACCGTTCCTAGCGGCAAAATCCCAATACAACCACTTTGCCAGACACCATTCGAGTTTCTTGATAATACAGGCAAAGCCAGCACAATCGCCATGGATACTAGCATCACTTTTAATTTTAAACATCTCCTCAGGAGGAGGAGACCAAGATGAGTTCGGGCAAGATAAATGGACACCGTTAAGGTTAGTGAACAAAGATTTTAATTCCTTATCAGATGCTGAGATTAATGATAGCACTTTATTAAAAGGCCAATAATTCATAGGATTGAAAACATCATTATTCCTGTCTCTCTAAATCCACCAAAAACTAGAAAAAAAAAAAGAATAGCATTGACATTTTTCCATTTAAATATCCACTGTTTAAAAGGATGAATAGTGAACATCATTAAACTGTAAAGTTTGCCAAAGATAATCACACAAATAATGAAGGATAGTTTCTGGAGCTAGAGAGCAACGTGGGCATAAATCAGAAGAAGAAAACCCACAATAATATCTAAAAACAGCAGTTAGAAGAGCATTAATGGTGATTAACTGTCATTTTATAATTTTTCTCACTTAAGGGAATCTTTTTTTCATACTCCTTAACCATTTGTGATTAATTAAACTAAGGTGGTGAGAAGTCACCAAAAAAAAAAACTAAGGTGGTGAGAAAAAAAATCAATAGAAAATTATCATTTTAAAAATTTTAGGATGTTTGATAAATCTTTTTAATTTTTGTTTTTAAAAACTATAATTTTTTTTAAAAGGATATTTTTACTTTAATAGAGAATTGTTTTAACATAATAAATAAACAAAAAATATATTTTTATATTGTGTCAAAAAATATTAATAGATAAAAAATACTTTTAGATAAGATTTTCAAATATCAAATTATTTTTATTTTTGAATTTTTTTTTGAAAATCACTTTTAAAAAAATATTTTTAGAAAACTCACCTAAACAAATTCTATATACAACAAATCAAATCAATTACAAATGTCACCTCAATGAACTCTGAAAAATAAGACCGGATGATCCATATAGCAAACTGGAAAACTCGCTGGTAGATAAATATTTCCTCAAAATCATGATCCATGAGTTAGACTTCTTAGAGTTAATACAAGTTATTACAGCAAGAATAAATACCAAAAAGAAGTGAAGAATAGATCAACTACATTCAAGATGTACAAAAAGAGAGAATATACTGAAAATCTTCCTATCATCCTATCATCCTAGCTACTGCCCTTTAATGTTCACAGCATAGAGCATGTTTCTTCCACCATCTCTTGGTTGTTGAGTTAAGGTTCCTTCCCTTACAGATAATCATTTGCCACTTCCTTTGCTAGAGAAAAGCCGATTACACCTATGAAGTGTTCTTTCCACTGAAGCTTTCTTTTTCTTATGTTCTTATCTTTCTTGCTAAGTACTGAGAGTTAGGCTGACTTGGTCTTAACTCAAGAGGTTGAGTAAGTTCGAGTGCCACTTGCAAATAATGCTCCCTAAATTAACCAAATAGCAAGCTTTGGGTGGTAGACAAACAATTTGCATCTAAGACTCGTCACATATCATACAAGAACCTTTTTATGCAGGCTACACAAGAGAAACAAATGAATTGAATACTAACAATGAGAAAGATAATGCTGCATCATATTTATTGAGACTTCCATTCCATAATTGCTGACAGGAGAGTGTAATTAGGAATTAGATGCTTGTGTGGTAAGGCCATATTTGTCATTGGTGATTTGTCATTCTCTTGAAACCACTTTTCAATTGCTTTACGATCATATGAATATCCATCCGCAGCAACACAAGGATCATCCATCACATCCTGCATGAAATGAAACATATTTTGAAAATTAACATGATGGTTGAAAAAGTCATGCAGAGGTAAGATCTTGCAGGTAACTCCTTAATAAAATTTTTTTATTTATAGAAGTAATACAAGAGTGGAAGGATCTGAATCAATTAAAATAAATCGAATGCTATCATTATGATGTACTTAAAACTACCTGAAGTATTGGACAGATAAAGTGATTGGGAGGTCTGGATCTAACAAATACTATTGAAGGAGATTGTTGAGTCCTATCAGCAATTTCTTTCAATCTCTCTAGTGTAGGAAGAACTTGATCTTTCAAATCAGGCCGGTCTATTCGCCGAAGTTCAGCACAGCTCAGTCCTAATTGAGCTAATTCTAATGTCTCTTGAAATGGCCAACTTCCTGCCTCTGGATCCAATATATCCGTCAACTTCCCGGCACCAATTGCTGTTTCAACCACATGAGTAATTCCTATGGCTGGTTTTGCAGTCAATAACTGTAATATAACTATTCCCAAAGCATAAACATCTGATTTTGGTGATATCAATCCATTTCTTTGATACTCAGGGTCTATGTAGCAGAGTGTCCCAACAGGCTCAGTGTCCTTGTACATGGTGGATAAATTATCTGACTGAAGCATTGTCGAAAGGCCAATATCACCAATCTTGCTGACAAGGTTACGACCAAGAAGGATGTTCGCTGGCTTCAAATCACGATGGATGATTGGTTTTGGCTTCGAACTGTGAAGAAAGGATAGAGCTGATGCAACTTCCCATGCTATTCGATACCTCTCAAACCATGGAATAGGGGTGGCATTGTTTTTCCGGAGTAATCTATCGTCCAAGTTACCATTCTCCATATATTCATACACAAGGCATCCATGCTCAGGACATGCACCAAGAAGAAGAAGCAAGTTTGGATGACGAGTTCTGCTAAGTATCTCAAGCTGGAAACATAGGGAAGACATATATTAGTGCTGTTGTGAGGTTAAATCTAATTCATACTCATTATTTGATGTTCTATTTCTTTGACTATTGTTATTATAATTATTCATGATTATGTTGACAGTTATGCAGATATTAGGATTATCTTATCTATCCACTCTCTATTATTGATTTTCCAGTTTTTCTCCTTTCATTTTCTTGTTGCAGATTTGCTTTCCTTTTTAAATGCATATTATCTAAGTTTATGAGTTTAAAATCATTGAAAGAAGCATTTTTCACTTTTGGACTCATTGATTGCTTTACAACTACAGGAATCTCAATTTCAGTGTTTGAAAGGAACAGAACCAAATTCTTCTAAGGGGATACAAGCAATTAGCGAAAATGTAGGGACCTAGATCGGTGTTTGAAAATTTAACACTTTAAAAAGCAAGTTGTGCATATACCCACTTGATGGGAAGTTTTGAAAGACATCTAGCTGTTGGGATTAATTTCTTTTTGGTTTTTAAATTCTGGTATGAAGGTAGGATTTGTTACTTAACAAAGGATATGACAAGATTCTGTTTGAGAGTAGTTTAGACATAGAAGAGTTCATCTCTGTTCTTTCTTCTCTGGCTATATAGTTTGTATTTTGCTTCTTTTGAATGATAAGAGTGAAAACTTTCTACAATGAAAATTATTTTGCATAACCATTATATGTATAGTTTCCATACCTCTTGCTGGAATTGCTTGCTATTGTGGCCCCTATTAGGGTGAAGAACTTTAACAGCAACAGTTGTATGATACAAACTGCACTTGTACACCTTTCCATATGCTCCCATTCCAATTTTCAAATCTTCAGAGAATGATGAGGTAGCGGACACTATTTCATCCCAAGCAAACTTTCGGTACAACGGCGTGGAACCAGTAATAGCATCCTCCAGCTTTTCTTTATCTTTAGCCGCACGGATAGCCTTCAACTCTGCTTCTTTTCTTTCTGCAGCTTCTCTTTCAGCACACTCTTTCAAATATTCCGCTTCTCTTGCCGCAGCTTCATATTTCTCTCTTTCATGTCTTGCCAATTCTATGGCCATTTCCTCCTTAGCAAGAATCTCCTTCAGTTTCATGGATTCTTCTGATCGCCTCTTGCTGAGGTCATTCAACTGTTCAGAGCAATAAAGGATATTAGTTAGTCCACTTGATAATAGTAGTCGAAAGAATTTGATTTCAAGAAAGAACCGGAGCCATGAGAGGGTCTGGGTTTCCATAAACAAGCTAATAGATATTACCTTTCGTGATGCATCTATGCTTTCGCTTTGAGCTACTGCATGCATTCCTTGGGCGTGTCTTAGTTCAATTCTCAACTTTTCCAGCTCAAGGTTAACATTTTCCTGATAAATGACCGCAAAAAAAAAAAATCACTTGCAAAAGGATTTTGCTGAAGCAACAACTACAAAAGTATAAAATATTCTCATATGCAGCATAAGGGCCTTGAGCAGCTGAGCACATATTTGACGAAAGAGCAAACAGATTTGCATATGCATGAAATATGATATGCACAAGGACTATAATTCTAGTCAGATTGTAGTTGCCGGGAGTCTAACGATAACATGAGAACCACATACTATGTGAATTATTTGCTCCAAGTTTTTGTTCAAACTAAACATATATCTGATAGTGCTAATCAAGAAGGTACTGTCACTTAAGTATGAGCTGGAAATAATACAAGAAGTGAGATTTCCTCAAGTTAAAGTATTAAAATTTTGATTACCTGCCTATTAGGTGAAGGATGTTCAATTGCTAATGGTTCCTCCTTGGCAGAATTTTGATCAAAATTCAAAGATTCGGTATCAGATATAACACTTTTGTAACTAGAGGAACGATTCAAAGCATAATCAATATCAGAGTTTCTGGAAGTAGTTGAAGTAATGTTCTCTCTCCCAAAATCTAGAGATCGACCTCTAGAATGATTAGTTTCAATTAAACCAGTACTTGTCTTCAATAATGTCTGATTTATACTTGAAAGAGCTTGGAATCGCTGTGTAGTTAAGGAAGATGAATGCGAAGGAGCATATGATGCAAGCGAGCCAGTGTCTGTATACATCCAAGGAAAGGACAAAAGGTAAGTATTTTTGCTACAGGGAAGTAAAATTGGACCAGTTATATATATTCTCTTTGTTAAAATATAGTAAATCTCGATTTTGTTCCCTTCAAAATTTTTTCGTTTATTTAAGTCCAAACATTTAACAATTATTCAGATCTAATGACTACAAAAAATTCATTTTAATTTAGATGCAAAACTTTTTACAAAGTATTTGGTTAACTTACCTTCCAAGAAGCTCAAATTACTACTTTAAAGGACTTAACTGAATTATCATAAATCTTTTAGGCTCTTACTTAAATTTAACATATTACTTACTTTGTACATGATATTCTGCTGATACAACAATACAACTTACTACTATACCTGTCTGAGAGGTTGAAGTGTAATTTGATGAGCTGCTGGAGGAAAAACTGGTTCCACTAGTGTCATCGATAATGCTATCATCAACTTGTATGTCTGATGGTCGTATGGACAGTTTTCCTTTCGATGTAGCATAGACTGTACAAAATCTTGGAGTGCATACTGAGATTTTTGCAGATATACCCTTATGTTTACTGAAAGCAATATTTCAGTAAAAGGAAGGTTATGATCAGACGGAGAAAAAGAGACAGAGAGACTAGGTAAAGATAGACATCTTATTTCTCCGTGTTTCAAACCAAAACTACTTTCAAATGAAGGGGAAATTATATATCCAAATTTGATCATTGCAAAGCATTTGTGACAGCTTAAGATTTTCAAATGACTGGTTTTCTTGAGAATCAAATACTACATGATATTTGCAATGCAATAGTTAAAAAATGACAAAAGTATCATTTTTGCTTAATGCTTCCTTTTACAAAAGGCCATATCACATTTGGTTTAACTAGTTACTTGGTTAGTGAATAATGAAAAAAAATGAGAAGGTTGATTGATTTTGTTTCAACTGGTGAAGTACCTTGTTTTCATAATTCAACAGAGTGATTAACAACTATTGCATAATACATTAATTGTTTGAATAAATACCTGGTAAATATGCTACGAGATGATGCTCCAACGACGAGTTTGGTTATAGCACCCTTAGCTACTTCCTCTGCTACTGCACTTGCCACGTCATCTGATTCAATCACCACGATATCTGCATGGACCTGGATCAACGGTATAAGAAATATAGAACCAATTTTGAATTCATCATTCTAGTTAATCTCTATGAACTAATTTCTTACCTTTCTCTGCTCACACATTCTTTTGAAAGGTAGAAGCTTTTGATTTGTCTGCCACTCCACTTCCTTTCTGAAAGCGTTTGCTACATCGGTACGCACTTGTGAAATAGGAATCACATTTCCCACTGGAAGTTCAAAAAAACAAGAACCAACTATGCATTAGCAACTCATCACATGTGAAACAATAGAGAAGGTCACATAAGTTACTCTTTTTTGTATTCAATAAAAAAAAAATATGTTAGTTAGCAGTTGATATCTTTAGTAGTAGAAAAAGATGATGAGATTAAGATACAGGGCCAAAATATGTTTTCATCATTTTATCATGTTAGTGAAAAGCAATTCAAGTGTAGAATTCTCGTGAGGCACAAAGCAAGACTACTAACAAGAACACTCATTGAACATTTAACCAACAGATCAAATCCTTGCAGCTTTTCAGAGGATACACATACACTAGAATTCAGCAAAAGTGATGCATATATAAAGATGGCCTAAATTCAGAGATAAAAACACCATGAACTTGTTCCTCAGGACAAAGTTGTAAGTCATAGTGTTATCAATATCATTGATTAGAAGTATCTTAACATAATAAGAAAATATAAAGACAGTAAAGCCTAAACCAACTAGGTAGAATTAGCCGTATGGATCAGACTAATTGCCATATGGTGTCCCGTCTGATCAATACTCATAATCCATATTTGATATTTACATTGAAAATATTTGGAAAGTTTGAAAGCATAAAATTGTTTCATAATTCTAGAATACAACGAAAACAGGAAGCACATATATTACTTGGTGTTGGAACTCCTTTTATACCGGGATGGACGTGTATCAGCTTGAAGACAATTATACCCTCAGGAACAAACTTATTCAGTGCCCACTGTACCACAAATTTGCTTTTCTTGTTACCCTTAATTGCTAGAGCAACAATGGATGAAGGCGAATGCTCAGATATACTATTTTCATCTGCCTTATCTTGAATCCTTTCCATATTGTGTTACCAACGTCAAAGACAATGAATTCTCTGGAAATAAAAACACAAATTTGAATGCTTAACCAGAATAGAAGAAATTAATTTAGTGGAAGCCTCTAAGAAAAAGGATGCTCAGTATTGTAATATTAAAAAAGATAAAAATAAACAAACAAAAGTTCAAGCAAACTTTCAGAAATTGCAACACCAACTTTTCAAACAACCCTATTCATTGTTACAAAAAACCTCATCAATGAACAAGGGACCAAGAACCTGGATACATAGCACATTTTAAGCTCCAAATTCAAATAATCAAAAGAGTAAACAACTAATTTTAGCTCCTAAAAGAATAATCCGCCGAAAATTTCGCCATGGAAAGAAAGAAATACAAGCATGGTCTTCCAAATATGAAAAACATTTGACAAAATTCCCTTTCTTCTTCTACTTAGCTTATATTTTGGAGCATTTTATCAGATAGTATGTATCTTTAAGGAGGAGTCATGGCTTGTTTCTTTCTTTTTGGACTAAATTGTCAATATCACAATAATTTAGATATTAAATTGGTGATTTACCCTAAAAATGAAAAATTCTTCTTTTTCTCCCTTGGAATGCAGGGAATATCCAATTACCACTGTTTTCAATTCAAGCCGAAATCAATGAAGCCACATGCTACACATAATTCATAATTTCTATGGGGAAATGAAAACTATTAAGATCCAACAATCATGTTAAGAATACAGAGTACAAAGAAATTGAAGAAGATTCTGAACTAACCAATCAAAACAAACAGCTACTGCTAAGTTGAAACATTGAATGACAAAAAAAAAATAAAAAATTGAAAAGCAATGAAGTGTTTGCCTCAAACCTTAGCTTATGAATCTTATCTGAAATGAAAGTTTCCGCATTTCACCACTCAGATTCTGAAACAAAAGGTTTTAATTAAACGTGGAACACTGCAAAACGTGAACTTAACCACGCCTAGAAGAAGCGTTGACCGTTGAGTCAATGACCTCAAAACGCAAACTTTTTTTTTTCCTTTTTTTCTAGAATTTTGCTAACAAGTATTTTAAATTTCTTTTTTATCATTCTTGAAAATAGAAAAGTTTTTATTGGAAAAATAAATGAGATTTTGAAATTTTCATTTTTTATAAATAGAGTTCAGCTAAACATTTAAATTTTATATTTTTTTAATAAAAAAAATTTCTTCATTTATAATTTTAATGTATTAATTAAACTCTTTACATAAATTTGTTTTATCTATATAAGTCTAAGGTCATAAAAAAATTTATGTAAATAATTAATCATATATTATCATATTAATAAAAATAATTATTTAAATACATAAATCTAATTGAATAATTATGTTAAATTTTTAGAATATAATATTAAAATTAAACTTGTTTTAATAGGGTATTTACTATTTACTATTTAGTAATTGAAAATTTGAAATTGATTAAACAACAACTTGTAATCATGAATTGACGGCAGAGAATTTTTTAAATAAATTTTAGTTTGGGATTCTAATTTTCAAAGCATTTTCTTGTCTGGAATGTGTCTAGTCAAAGAAGAAAAAAAAAAAGAAGGAGCCGTCAGAAGCAATAACCACCAACCATAAATTAGTTTATTGCTGGGTTTCGTGGATATTTCCATTATATAAACCCTGGAAGTTGTTAAATAATTACAAAAATAAATAAATAAGTAAATAAGACAAAACGGTAACAAATTGCCAAGTTGGTTTGCTTCTAGAATTTAAGAAAAAAAAAGTATGAATGACTGGTGTCATAATCTTGGTGGTAGCGAGAAGTAAACAGGTTGTTACAAAATCTGAATTTTTAATTAGATTTAATTAATTTGTGTTTTAAGAATATATTTTAAAAGTATAATAATAAATTTTTTTAATATTTTTAATATAAAAAAGTTAATTTTTATATTTTATGATATATTTAATTTATATTTTTAGGACACAAATTAGTAATTTTTTGAATTTTGGGAATGGGGACCACTTATCTAAGTTCACGAGGTGTTAAATTTCGTTCATTAAAATTTTGGGACCCACCAGTGGTGTCATCACAAGATATGAGATTTCTTGGGTCCCACGTTACTTAAATAATAATCACTTGATATTATAGAAAGTTTTTATTTTCTTTCCAACTGGATTGAAAATTTTAGGAATTGATATTTTTCTATTTAAACTATTTATGAATTAATAATAGAGATATATATAATTATATGTGAATGATTCACATTCATATATATTCAAACAAATCAATGCATAGAACACAGAGGTGTTTTTATTACAGAAGAGGGAAAAAAAACCCACATATTTATTTTCTCTTACCCTCTTTATTCAAGGGTACATGGCCGGGTGAAGTTGGGTTTGATAAAATCTAAACCCGACTTAAAATATATATTGGGTTTATTTATTAGACCTAAATTTGACCCTAGACTTAATAAAACTAATATATTTTTTTGCCACAATTATATCAGGTGAAAACCGAGTCGTTAACATTATATTACGTTGATATTTTTTTGTAAGCTAGCATGTAAAAATATCCAAATTTTCAAGACTCCAACCATTATTTAACATGGTAAAATTCACTTAGAAAAATATAACAAGAACCAATTCTTCTTTAAAATTAAAGCATAACTACAATCAATACTAAAGCAAAACCACAATCAATACTAATATTGTCTAATAATACCAAATATTTAAATCAATACAAATAATACAATATTATGTATTAGTCTAAAGTCTTATGCCTTCTAAACATAAAACATTAACTTATAGTCTTATAATGACTAATAACACAAAATATTAAGGTTTACAATACTTAAATTCAATATAAAAATAATCATGATCCATCACTAATAACACAAAATATTAATCGTGTATGATGACCGGGCCGACTTCGAGTGACCCAAGCTATGACGCAGACCCGACCCGAAAACAATGACCGGATCTATATTTGAGACCCTTACCGACCTTAAACCCGATAAAAATCACACTAAATTAGCCCCTAAAGTATTCGAAACCGAGCCAAACCTTCGGGCCGGACCGAGTCTTTGCACCCCTACTTTATTCTATGTATGTTTACAATATGTATGCAAACAATCACTTAATTATATTTCTGATTTAATTAAGAGTTAACGCTTATTTTGGTACATGAAGTTTAACTTGATAATAAATTTGGTTTCTAAATTTTAAATGTATTTAGTTTTATTATCGTCAACCAAATTTGATTATTTAGTCACTGATTTAGTTAATAGATTATTTATGTATGTAATTAATTGTCAGGTGTTGCTTTTGCAGTTTAATAGATAGCTCGTGATTTTAAGATCTAAAATTCAATTTAATCTCTCCAAAAACTTAATATCTCTCAATTAATTAAATTTTATGGACGTAGATTCCCCAGTTTAATTTTTCTATCATGGGCTAAATTAATCAGACATTTTTAGTGTAACGATAGCTAATTATCTTTAGGTTATACCAAATTAATTTGAGTTGGTCAAGTAATTAGTTCATTTGTTCGTGTGTTAGAGGATTTGAATTTTGATTTGTACATATAATAATTTATTGGCCAATATTAAATTCGTAAATAATAAAGTTCTGATTCATAATATATTAGTTATTGACCTCTCAAACTGAAAAATACCGTCGTGAGAATAAAAAAAAAATCTTTAGGCTATGATTGTTTGTTGTTCGGCCATTAACTCCTCGAAAATGTTCTTGTTTTACAAAAGGGCAACCAAACTATGAGATTTGACATAATTGTGTTTTCATGGACAAATCTAGAGGTTGTGAAATTGTTGGGCTATCTATGCGTTTGTAGAACATAAATCTAGGAGATTGCTTCTGAGGATAATGTCTCAAATATCTTTTTATAGCTATATGTATTTACTTTTAAAAACATTATTATACTTGTACACTAAAATTAATTATTAAAATTAATTATTATATATTTATATATAAAGATATATATTATTTAATTTATTTTTAATGTATATTTTATATATTTTAACATATATTTTATGTTAATAATTTATTTTAGTAATTAATTTTAATGTACGTATAATATAATTAATTTACTTTAGATAAATTAGAAGAGGTGATACCAAATTTATAAAATAAAATAATAATATTATGTGTATATAAAAATTAAATAATCACTAAATTAATTATTTATATAAAATATTTATTAAAAATAATTAAATAATATATATTTATATATTAATATATAATGACTAATTTGATAACTAATTTTTTTTTGTGTATATGTATCAAAATTAAATTTTATTAATAGTTGTTAGATCTATGTGAGCAAGTGTAAATTAACTGAACATTTTTATGTACACGTTTTACTCTTTGTATATCAATAGTTTTCCCTCATATATTTATTTTCTATTTCTATTTCTATTTCCTTGTGATTAGGCCTAGATATTGCTATGATGTAACTAGCAATTAGCATGCTTAAATTAAAAGTTTTAATCCAGTTATATAGTATGCTTATATATTAATTTATTCCAATTCCCATTAGTATGTTTTGACATAAACCCCGTCAATAATCAATGTTTTGGAAAATTAAATTTTTCTACAACGTTTTGAAATTGGATTTAGATTCTCTAAATTTTAGATTTTTATTTTAGAAGATAAAATTAAATTTTTTATCATTGAATATTTTTTTCTCATGTTTTTTCTTGATCCCACCTATAAAATAAATGGTGATAGATCATACGTTATCCTCTAAAATAAATTTTAAAATTTAAAAGATCCAAATCTTTTGAAACTTAATCAAAAGAACCGTAAGAGATTATTAGCTCTTAAGATCTATATTATTAGTGAAAAATTTTTAATTTTTTATTTAATAAATATAAAATAAATATATTTAAATTATATTTTTAATATTTTTTAATTTATAATTTTAACATATATTTTTAAAACACAAGATAAATATGTCATAACAATTAATAAATTGAGCTGATTTAATTTAATCAATTTTTATCATGTGTGTCGGTGCACATATGCATGCTTATTATCAAATTAAAAGTAATAATATTGTCGATTTAAAAATTACAATTTTTACTCTTATTCCTTAATTTTCATAATAAATCATCAATTCACCATCACTAGATTTGTTAACAAGTATTAAGTAATAACCTAGAGATTTTTCTTCTTTTATATATTTATTTTTTATTTTTTTCATTCTACCCGAAACTAAGCTATTTTTATCAAGAAAAGCATGGGAGCAGGAACATAACATTAGTGTTTTTCACTTTTTCTTCACATACATCAAAATCTTGAATCCATCAAACATTGTTAGTTTTTAACTTTTTATTTCCATCATCAACATCAAAACATTCTTGACAGAATATTCTTCATATCTTAAATTGTTAGTTTTTAATTTCAATGGATCTAGAAATAAGAATTTTAATTTCTTCCGTTCATGATTGATTCTTTTTATTTATTCATGCATTAGATGGATGAAAGGAATGAATTGCACTATGTGAAGCTAACAAGAGATCAATCCCCATTGGAAGATATCACACCTGGAGAATTGAATCAACCAATTGATGTTCCACAGGTTTTAATTCATTTGAATTTTTATTTCTATAATTTTGTGCATTCTTCAATTTGATTGGTAGCTAGGTTTACTTTTTTTTTTTTTTTTGTTCTCAGAATTGTTTGATTTGATTACATCCATATGGAATTAAATTTGCAGGGCCATAAGAACTTTAATTTGTTTAATTTCATTTCCTCCAATTCTTGTTCTATAAATGTGGATGCAATCAAAGTACACGAAGTTGCACAATTTTGTTGGTATTCTAATTTCTAAGTGAGGTTACTCGTAAATAATAATTAACAACAGGAATTTGCAATCACAAAAGAATGAAAGATCTTGTACACAAAAGTTTCTTGACTGCAAATAATTAAATCCCTGTTTTTTTCCCTAAAATTTTTCAGATCTAGTTGTCGTATTTGTACCCAATACTAATACGTATCCGTATCCGTATATTCATGCAATGTCTCAATCGTAGGGTCTGCATCACGATGGATGCCTTGATGAGCATATATATTTTGTTAGGTTACAATTATTTATAAGTATGAAATACTGAGATAGGATTATAGAAATATTAAATTATGTTTA
The DNA here is from genome assembly GCF_003086295.3 of Arachis hypogaea. Lineage (NCBI taxonomy): Eukaryota > Viridiplantae > Streptophyta > Magnoliopsida > Fabales > Fabaceae > Arachis > Arachis hypogaea. The sequence continues at coordinate 114,651,916 of NC_092045.1, forward strand.
ATTAGTAGAGAGATAGATATAGATATTATGCTTTATAATATTAAATTAATATATTTTATATTTTTTATGAAAATTTATATACAATTATTTTTATATGAAGTTAATAGTAATATATTATTAAATAATAATTTAGTCAAATATATCAAATTATTTAAAGGTTTTAACTATTAATTTCACATAAAAATAGTTGTAAATAAATTCTTACCTAATAAGAGATATAATTTATTTTATTATTATTTTTTTATTTCATTATTTTTATTCCTTTTTATAATTATAGTTTGTATTGTTAATTTTTTGTCTAAATTTTGTTTGTAGAAAAAAATAAAAATAAATTAGACTTTTATTATTTTTTTATATTTAATTTATTATCAAACAAAATACAAAAATATTAATTTTTGTCTCTCTATTTTTTATATGTTATTCTTAATATTCTTACTTTTCTTTTCATGCTTTTTGACCTATTTGATTTTTTCATTTATTTATCTTTTATTATTATTAAAATTTATTAATTTTAATATACTACCAATGTAAAACGTTTTATATAATAGTTCAATCTCATTTATTTTTTCAAATACTTATTCATATTATCAACATAAATATAATTATTTTTATTAATATAAAATTATGTAATTGAATATATATAAAAAAACTAGAATGACAATGTATTAAAATTAAATTTGTCAATATTATAATGATTCTTTGCTTGTATTTTTTTTATTTTGAATTTTGAACATCTTGTTAATTACAGTTGGCTGTTCGGAAATGCATTGAATGTGGGCAGCCATTGCCTGAAAGCTATGCACCTCCTGCTGATGAAGCTTGGACGACTGGAATCTTTGGGTGTGCTGAAGATAATGAAAATTGTATGCTTTATTACATTACTACATACATAACAAATTTTATGAAACTTGATCTTTTTTTTTTTAGTGATATCTAAATTGGTTTCTAATAGTTTTCGTATTGAAAAAATTATTTTTATAAAAGAAATTGACAAAGTGATATTTTATGATGTTTTAGAATATTAGACAAATTAATTTTTAATAAAATGAAATAATAAATTAGTTATTAATATTTTTAAAATGACAAATTAATCCTTAATTTTTCTAAAACCTAGTATATATATTTGAATAATTAAATTGATTAAAATTTTTAGAATAAATTAATTTGTTCATTTATTTTTCTAATTAAGGACTATTTGTCTAATATTCTAAAATATCATAAATTAAACTAATTTGTCAATATTTTTTTAAATTAATTTGTTCAAAAAAATATTGAAGACCAATTTATATAGTGAAATGATATTATCACTCTTATTTTGATAATAATGTCACTCTGCATATAATCATATGATTTTTTTGAAATATTAAATATAATTATTTTTATATAAAATTAATAATTAAAAATTATTTGATGATTTGACATATTTAACTAAATTATGTCATCTAATAATTTTTAATTATCAATTTTATATGAAAGTAACTATACGTGAATTTTTATTTATTTATTTATTTTATATATGTATTTGCATAAATTTATGAAAAAATTAGCAATGATATCCAATTCCTTTATATATATGATTGAGAATGCTACTTATCTTTTAAATTTTATTCTTTGGTTTGTCTTTAAATTTAATAATATATTATTTTAATTTTTTATACCCACTCTAACGATATTGATTATTCAAAAAATTTGAAAAATTACTTTTTTTTTCTTTTAAACACTGAATAAAAGATAATTTTTAAAAGATACTTGGTTACACTGATATATGATTTAGTTAAGTATTGGAAGTTATAAATATTGAACTTTTATATTGCCAAATTATAGGAAGTATATACATACAAATTATCACTACTATACTACTAGAAAAATTATTTTTAATGATCATTTATTTTATTTTTAACAATAATAAAAATAGCCGCTAATATATTTACTAATATTTAAACATTAATTATTTTTTACTTTATTGTTAAAAAGTTTGAATAGCAGTTATATATTTGTCGGTAAAGATTTTTTAATAATCACAATATATATATAAACATCATTATAACATATAATAATAACAATAAATATATAATTATTGTAAAAATATAAATTAAATAAGACATATAATGATCGTTATATTATTGTCATTAAAATTTTGTTGCTAAAAGTAATTTTTGTTGTAGTGCACAGATAGTTTATATACAAATACAAGGGATTTTAAAAATATTGATGTGACTATTTTGTGTTAAAAACTTTTGAATATATAATTAATAAAAAAAAATATTGCAGGCATGACAGGGTTGTTTTGTCCTTGTGTATTATTTGGACGGAATGTAGAAAGGTTGAATGAAGAAACTCCATGGACAGGGCCATGCATTTGTCATGCAATCTTTATTGAAGGTGGAGCAGCTTTGGCAGCAATAACCACAATCTTCAATGGCTACATAGATCCAGGAACAGCCTTCCTCATTTATGAGGGTTTGCTTTTTAGTTGGTGGATGTGTGGCATTTACACTGGTCAAGTTCGACAAACCTTGCAAAAGAAATATCATTTGAAGGTATAAACATCATATTCAATTCACCTTCCTTCAATCATTTCTTTTCTACTAATATATTAAACATACATCATTAATATCAATGGTGAAAATTTTACGTACAATTGTCATCATATAAAGTTAATACTTAAAAATCGTTAAATAATTTAATAAATTTAATTAAATTATTATTTAATAATTTTTTATTATTACATTCATACGAAAACAATTACACGTAAATTTTTACTAAGTTACTGGCTGGAAGTAAATTAATAAAAGTAGTACGCATGAAAAAAATATAGAAAAAACAAAAAATTCTAAAGATTTTAGAAACTAGTTTAATATGCTTTAAAAATTGTTTTCTCAAGTCAAAACTGATATTGCATTATAATTGTGATATTATAAAGATTATGTGACTATAATTTCATGTCAAATTAGCATAAAATTAGATGAGAGAGAAGGGTAACTTTGTTGTCGAAATAATCTTTTGGGTATTTTGGATTATTATTTTAAAATTTGTTAGATGTATCTTTGTCCATTTTTTTTCTATACCTTTTTGTATATATTTTTTGAAATAATATTTTATCCTAAATTCTAAATTTAAACTCTAATTAGTTATGAAAATTAATTAAAAATTAATTTTTTATAATTATTCTTAGCTTATTTTATATGCTTTTCTATTATATTTAATTATTTATTATGATCTGTATGTATATCCAAAATAAGCTGTAGTGTTTGATTCAATAATAATATTTATTTTTGTTTGAACGAAATTTATTTTATATGTGTATAATTTTAGTTTCAAATTTTTATGGTCAATTTTAGAATAAATTATCATTTGTATCCATAAAAGATACAAACGCTGACATGTACTCATATATAAGAATAAAATGATAATTGTTATTACGGAAGATGGCTTCCGTGTGCCAAGAGTACCTTAACAAACCAATTGCGTAACCAATTTTCGGATACTATTGGCACATGAAGGTCATCTTTCGTAATTACAATTGTCATTTTATTCTTATATGAGTATATTTGTTGGCGTCTGTATTTTTTATAGGTACAAATGATAATTTATTCGTCAATTTTATCAGGATTCGAATATTTTATGATCAGAAATAGTTATTTACTCGTAATAATATTTATTTTCTTACTTATTATTGTTTGAATGATGATTACAGAACTCACCCTGTGACCCATGTTGTGTACATTGTTGGTTGCATTGGTGTGCTTTGTGCCAAGAGCACAGAGAGATGAAGGGAAGACTCTCTGATAATATTGGCTCAGAGATTACTATTGTAAATCCTCCTCCTATTCAAGAGATGAAAACCACTAATAATGCTAATAAAGAAAAGGCTGAACCCTCTTCCACTAGGAACAATAATAATGATCATACCGGTTTAGAACTACAAGTTGTTAATATTTAGAACCAACCATTATATATCCTTGTCAAATTTTTTTTCTCTTATTTCTAAGTTGAGTTCTTATTTTACACTCTTACATTATTATTATTATTGGACATGTAATTAAATTGTATATGCTATTTATAGATTATTCTTTCGAGTATCTCTTTGAGTGTTATCTTTTATTTAACCTATTATTTTTTATAAGAAGAATAAAAAGAGACTGATTTATTTAACCCATTATTTTTGTGGAAAAATATTTGAGAAGGGTCAATAAAATTTATTATTTTTTATTAATATTTTTAGTTATTAATTTAATTTTTTTAGTTTAATAATATTAAACAATATATTTTTAGTTTATACTTTTAAATATTAATCACTAACTGCTATTCAAAAACAATAAATTTTATTAATCCTTCAGTATTCTTTATTTTTGTGGATTAATAGGAACCAACTATTTAATTAACATCTTATTTTTACGTATTTAATTTTTTGAGAAAGATTTTAAACTTTTCATTTAAAAAAATAAATCTTTTATCAAATTTAGTTGTAAACATATTTTTTACTTTTGTAACGAGAGATACATAAATTTTTTCGCATCGAATTCAAATTATCACTTAAGTATTTTCTAATTATAAAATTTAGGAATTTATTTATATTTTAATTTAATAAAAAATTTATTTGTCTTTGTAATAAAAATGTAAACATTTATATTTTTTAAAATTTTTAAAAAAAATTTGTCCAATTAAGTCTAGTAAACCAATTGATCCGATAAATTTGATCCATTTTAAAGGCAAACGTGTTATTGACTTATTGTGCATAGCGTGGTGACGTAGCGTAGTTTTGGAAGCGCGCCAGCGAAAGCCATAACAGGTTGAAATAAATTTGATTTAGATTTTAGTTTTTTATTTTTGTCACAAAATTTTATTATTATAGTACTATAGTAACTTATAATATACAGTGTACAATTTCTAGTTTCTATATGGACAAAGGTATTATTGTGCATGGAGTGCTGACGTGTATTCAATTTTCTTGATTTTCGTGCTTCCAACAAACTGAGACTCGCTCGCTCATCAATATATATCCCATTACATAGTAGTTATAACGGTTAACCGTGCGAAATACATGCTATATATCTCTTCAATGGATATAACTTCACGCGGTACACGTGACACTCTTCCTTCTCGACGTAGCCAAGTTATGGTGGCATCGCAGCTCGTCCGGAGCAGAAGTGGAAGCATAACGGCGAACGAGAGATCTTCACCGAGGAAGCCTAGCTCGAGTAGCAAAAGATTCATCAGAAGCAATAACCGTTCAAGATCGTCAAGAACAGCGCAAAGTAGTTCGGGTACCACGTCACCGCCAGGCATGATGAAGAAGGTGCCTTCTGCGTGGGCAATGTCGCCGGGAAGGTCATCTCTTGGCTCACCGATTGTTCCAAAGGCGGTGTCTGAGTCGCCCGCGAAAGCAAATGGCGGTGGCGTGGTCAGCAAGGTGTTGAATTACTGGAAGCAAAAAAAAGCTTCGGTAATTGAAGAAGAAGGATACCATAGGTTTAGGATTTTGCATAACAGGCTTTTACAGTGGCGCTTTATCAATGCTAGAGCTCACTTTGCCATGGCTCGTTTCAAAACTGTAGCCGAGGTATGTTCTAATAAATCACCAAATATTCTGTAAGAATTTGTGATGTTTAACCATTTATTAGCCATCGTTAATATTTTTAATGGCGTGAGATGACATCTAATGATGTAAGATTAATCATTTTTCTTTTGATGGTTAAATAGTGGTCAAATTTCAACAAAAATACTGGTCCTCTAGACTTTCTCATTTTTTATTATCATAATTTTTTTTATTTTTTAAAAAATTTAAAATTAAAAAATGAACTGATATTAGTTTAAAAAACTAATTCCACTAAAAATAAATTAAAAAAATGTTACTATAAACAATACTATGCATTATTTAACATTCACTGAAATAAAAAATATAAAAAAACTAATTTTTAGTAAACCAACATAAATTAACTTTAAAGTTAGGTTTATAATTTAGTATTTAGGATTAATAATTTATTATTTAAAGTCTAAAATTTAAAATAAATTAAATAATTAAATACGTACCTAATACATATTACTCGTTACTCTTACTTGTAATAATAATAATAATAATAATAATAATAATAATAATAATAATAATAATAATAATACTTGCTGCTGTTCATATATAAAAATTATGTGTATATATCAATGTCATGATTTTTTATTTAAATAAATAAAAAATAAATAATTCTCAATGTACGCAAAATCTAAGAGAGTTTCCAAAATATGCAAGTGTGATATTTTGGCAACACCCCAATGCGTGATTAAAGGGAAGATTTGGCAATAGAGAGTGAAACCAACCACATGGGTGGGGTTACAATTTGTGCATGCATTTGGGAGAGTGAAACGACATCGTGGCATTGCAAAAATAATAGCTATTAGCGCTACTTTGTTGCCTAGCTTAAAATAGAAGACAAACTTTGCATGGGGTAATGGAGAGTAAAGAGTAACAACATTCCAGTTAAAAATCTGAATATGCACTTTTCATTTTTGTAGTTAAAAGATCTAATGACTGAATTTAAAAGAGGTGTTATAATGTAATTATACAAATTGAATAAAGACCAAAATTAATCTTGCAGTTGCAGTCTTACAGGTAAAGATATCTTTTTAAATTCAAAATAAAAGACAAAAAAATTGACCAAAATGCACTCCTAAATTCCATTTTTATTGGTTACGCTTTTATTCGTGGTCTCACTGAATCAGTGTTAGGGACCAGCAAATTTTGTGATTTGTAGCCATTAATTAGTTATTATTAATATTTTTAATGGTGTAAAATTACATTTAATGATATAAAATTATTCACTTTTTTTTATGATTAAGTGCTGGCCAAATTTTAATAAAAGTGTTGATCTCCTAAACTTTCTTTATACCAAAAAGAGTAATTAAAAAACAGAGTTAAACAATAGTTACTTGTTTCATATTCTCAAACATTTATATGATAAAAAGTAATTTTTTTGGTGACTATATGATAAAAAGTAATTAATTTTAACATAATACATACTATTAATTTCAGATAATAATTATATAAATTTAAAATGAATTGAAAAAGTCATATGCATGTAAATCGAACAAGTTAATATATGCTTCAGAATTAGTCAAATACATCACTTGAATGTTAGTATAAAATTGTAGCTTTAATTATTATAATTGGTATTATTAGTTATTGTGTAGGATAATACATATATAATTTATTTTAGTGATTTAGAGTTATAAACTTATACCATATTATTATTATAGCTAGAGTAGTAAAATGGTTACAATGTTATTGGTGATTCATTTAATTTTAATAATCTAAATAGGTGTTATTATTGTTTAAAATTGATTTAGTTGACGTATTTAGCTTTTATAAAGAGACATTTGAGAATTTTACAATTATAATTTTCTGATTTCTTTCAAAAAATTTCACCTCCATTATTTCAAGATGTTTCCAATTTCATTTCAAGATATATTTCAAATGGTTTTATTGTGAAATGATGTCAACTCTTTGAGTCCAACACTCTTTAGAAAATATAGAGTAAACTATCAAAACTGTTTCTAATTTTTAAATATGTTGATAAAGATATCTTTTAAACTATATTTGCTATATTTTTTCAAAAACAACTAAATAGATATTATAGTGAATAATTATTTTTCAAAAACATCTAACTAACTTCTACTATAAATATCTACCTTTCTACTATAATCTATCAACAATTTCTATTAAAAATGTTGGCGCTCTAGTATTTTCGAAAAAAAATTATTTTATGTTGATAATAGAAGTAGAGAAATTATTAAATGATTCCAGCTGAAATTAGTCATGAATCTGAATAAGAAACTAATATAACATGATTCGATATTTGGAGTGATGAAATTAATAATATATAAAAGCTATTAGATAGTATAATTAACCAGCATCTAAATTTAACGATTATATTACATGTACATTAAAATTAACTATCAATATAAAAAATAAATTAAACTATATATGTATATATACATAAATATATTAGTAATTGACTTTAGTGACTAATTTTAATATACGAATAGCATTTTTGTAAACCTAATTGGTGCAAGTGGATTCCAACCTTAGATATCAACTTTTACATATTGGTTTGCTTCATAATTATGTTCCAATAATCCTATCATTGTTTTCTATTAATTTCAGATGCAACTCTTTTCTGTATGGTTTCGAGCTCTCCAAATAAGAAAGATGATATTACAAAAGAGAATTGAATTACAAAATGCCAAACATGTGATGAAGCTTTATCAAATAGTGATTCCGCAAGATTCCTTTCTTGATGAATGGGCAAAATTGGAGTTAAGAGATCAAGAATCTTATGGGGGATTGGAGAGGAAGTTGCTTGCACTATCCACTACAATGCCTTTGTCTCGCGATCTTAAGGTACATACCTTGTGGAGACTCTATTTATTTATTTATTTTAACAAGTTGTAAAGAAGTTATGAATTTAATAATAATTAATATCTTATTGAACTAAAATAATAAAAGTTATAAATTTAATAATAATTAATTTTTTTATTATTTTAATTTTCTTTGTTTAAAAGAATTCTTTTTCTTTATAAAAAATAGTTATATTGCTGTAAATAAATTTAATTATTTTTTAGTAAAATAATTAATTATTTTAGTCATTAATTACATTATTTAAAAAATATATGACGACATATATATAAGGAAAAGTCTAGGGGCATTAATTTTAGTGTTTTTTTGCCAGCACTTAACCATCAAAAGAAGAAGGAGTGATTTCTCATAATTGGATATAATCTCACACTATTAACACTACACCATATCCGACAAATAATAGCGATTATTCATAGGAATAGTAGCGGTTTTTAACCGCTGCCAAATGGATAACAGCGGTTGATATATCCGCTGAAAGATAGCGTGCGGCTAATATATAATATACATAAATACTTAATGGTTAATTTGATAACTAATTTTTAGTATTTACTTTGCCTAATATTTTACGGACTACTTTTAGTATTTCTAATCTAGAATAGTCCTACACAAACACAAAAAGATTGCAAAATATCAAATGAAAATTTGGCTCGTTTGGTTAAGAATTTAGAAGAAATACTTCTTTAATTGAGAAGTATGGAAGTTGAAGCACAAATAAAAGTAAAAGAAGAAAACTATTTGTTTGTTTGTATATGATGAATGAGCATTATATTCTAATTAAAGAACCTTAATTTCAACAAATTTGTAGTTAGTTTATTAGTCTATTTAAATATATATTTAAGGGTTTAAATTTCATCTTATACATATAGTAATTTATGGAGGAACAACAAATTAAACTCTTAAATAATAAAATTTCAATTTTGACAAATTAATCACACAAAAGAATTAGACATGCCACAGCTATATAGCATAATATAACTGAGATGTCATATAAGTTTCAACATCTCATCTGAACATACAACTCATAATGTTATCTCAGCACCATTATAAGGAAGTAGGCACACCATAGATATATAGAGTACCACAAATTCAGTAATATAGTATTGTATATACAATTTTCGAAAACATAAATAGATTATGATTTGGGTAGGTAAAATTTTTATTTTTTAGAAATAGTTTAAAAAAATTAATTTTTAAAAGATAATTTTTTAAAAATTATAGATCTATATTTGGTAAGTTAAATTAAAATGACTTTTAATAAATATGAACAATAACAAATATATACGTTTAATAAAATAGTTTCTAAAATTTAAAATATTATAATAGATATTAATATAAGAATTAATTTAAATATTAATAAATATATGAGATTATATTAAATTTTTTAATTTTAATACACACAAACTATTTTTAGAAAGCATTTTTATCTTTTAAAAATTATAAATATAAATAGATAGTATTTTTTATTTCTCAAACATAAAACGAGGAGTTTATATTTTTTAAAAATACAAATATTTTTTTAAAAAGGTACAAACTCACGTGAAGTTGATATTTAAAAGCTATTAGATGAAAATTTAGTCAAACCAGTCAAATCATCTAACGGCTCTCAAGTATCAACGTTACGTGAAATCAACTGCACCTAACTTTCCACCTTTTAAAGAGTTTTACTAAACCGTAACTTCGTCCTACCAACGCGGAATGAAGACCCTATGGTAGCTGTGGTCCAAACCCAGGAGGAGGCGGTCTTATTGGAATGCAGAGCCATCACCAAAAAGGGCTCAATAGATTGAACCGGGAGCTCATAAGTGGTACGGTAAATGGACCATTAAAGAAATAGGAATGGGTTACAGAAGTATCCATCATGAAAGAGCCGGATACAGGTTTATTTACTAAGTTCAATGTTCTAAACCTGATTAATTAGAACTTCATTACATAATGTTTATTTGGGTGTCATTAGATTTATTTTAGTGTTTGATAAAATTTTAATAGTAAAAATAAAAATATTAAAAAAATAAAAAATATAAATATTTAGAAGTTATATAAAAAAATTTGTTTAACATAATAAATAAACAAAAAATTATTTTTATATTATTATATCTAAACATAATTATTAAATAAAAAAATATTTTTACATAAGATATTTAAACATAAAATTATTTTTATCTTTTAATTTTTTTTAAAAATATTTTTTTATAAAAACTCACACAAATTAAATAAATCTAATATCTTCTATTTTAAGGTTTACCTCCCTCTCTTAGGATAATGACAGGGTTTAGTCATAAGTTTTCACCAAGTAAATTTCTTGCGATAAAAATTTTGCATGGTGTGTCTATATAAATAATACGAAATTATTAAATTGTTGACTTAATCTTATATATTGATTAGTAAATATCTTATATACTGATTAGTAAATATCTTATATATTGACTTTGCATGGTGTGTCTAGCTATCTTAAATTAAAATTATTATAAATAATACGAAATTATTAAATAACCAAGTTAGTTAATTTTAGAATTCAGATTTATAATATAAAAATTTATGATTAATGATTTAAGATCTAAATTTAAAATAATAAAAAAATTGACTGATGTTGGCCCAAAAAAATCGATTACTTAATATTACTTATTCTTGTATCTAGCATATAATTTTTTATTTAATTATATATTCTCTTTACAGGTTAATACTGTGTCTGTGCATGAAGCCTTAAACACAGCCATTGAAGTAATGAATCTCGTTGAACCATTGATCATGAGATTCCAAATTCAGGTTCGATTTTTCTATTTTAGAATCATATTTATGATGAATGATTTTTATATATACTAATGTTTAATAAATATTAATCTATCTTTTTATTCATTAAATAATAATAATAATAATAATAGTCAAAATGGCATTTGACACCATAAATAAGATGTTTTGAGTCCATTTTTTAAAACCATTTTAAATTAAATCCCATTGTACAATACACATTAGTGTGTAAATATGAGAATAAAATTATAAAGTTTCTTACATAGAATAACGTACTAATTATAGGATTATTGTGAAATTAGCAGGTTGAACGAATTCTTTATCTAGTTACAGAAATAATTACCACATCAAAACAGGAAGAACAGTACTTACAAAATCTTATGGAGTTAGTTTCAATGATTACTACTTTAATGGTAAGCCTAGACATCATTTTGTTATTTTTATTTTTTGTAATTAAATCCCAGAAAAAAGACCAAAACAAAAGTATGGATTGACAATCAACTCCTTAGTCCTTATTGTCTATTTTGGCACTCCTTTTTAAATAATATATTTTTTTAATTTAAAGAATAAAAAAAATCATTGTATCGATATAACTGCAAATGGCTGCTTCAATTCGTTGTCGGTACATTTTCTAAATTTTACTTGCATGATAATCCATTGATTTATGAAAATTCAACTAGAGAAAAATGTTGAGAATTATTTTTTTCAACCAATAATCAATTAATTTTTATATTTTAACATTTTCTATTTTTTGACCAATTATTAATTAAAAATAATTAATTTTATAATAAAATCAATTTATTTATTTATCTCTAATTTATTTTTTTTCCCTTTCCATATTTTTACAGGAGAAAGAGAAAAGCATTCAAGTGTGTCTTATCTCTTTTACAAAAAACGGAGCCCAATATTGGCATTGATCCATCATATATTGGCATTTGGAAAAATAAAAACAAAATCATGCAAACTTGATAAAATAATATTCTACAAGAAGTTACATAATTAATAGGATTTTATATGAAATGTCATTATTGTTTATATCTATATGTATGAAAAGAATTGTAGTAATTTGATTTAAATTTTAGTTTCTTATTTTTTCTCACACAATTTTATAAAATAATTCAATAATTGTTATTATAGTAGACCTTTGAAGTTAATTATATAAATTTAGAATTACTACTGAATTATAATTGTTTTGTGTTTATTATGTTATATAGTAAATAATCAAAAAGATTAAACTGGGCTTAATGAATATATATAGTATCCGCTAAGACGATAGTATAAATGATGAATTAATAGTGAAAAATATAGTTCATGAACTTTTAATTTTTCATCATATATAGATACATGCAACTATACTGTTTTAACAGCAAAAATAATCTATATATGAATATATATTAAAATATGAAATAACGGCATATTCATATAGTTATGATTAAACTTTTTATATAATATAATTAAATTAGCTCTATATTTATTGTTAGAAATAGAAATAAAATATAAAAATTATAATAGTTAAAAAGTTTGATTATATTATTGAGAAAATATTTATTATTATAATTCTGATGTAAAATTTGATTATTGAATTTTGAAATTTATTAATATATATATATATATATATATATATATATATATATATATATATATATATATATATATATATATATATATATATATATATATATCTTATGAGAATAAAATTTTTATATGAAGATGTATTTATAGCTATTGAATTGATTCAAATGATTAAGATTAAAATATATCTAATAAATGGTATATAGACAATGCATTTATAGTAGTCATTGTCTTTAATTTTTATTTAAATATATCTAATAATTAGATTTACCATAATTATAAAAAAACTTAAAAATATAATTATGTGATTATTTTTGGTATTTGTCTAAATAATTCTTTAATCTTTATAAGTTATTAAAAGTTTATTTCAGTATTTGAAATTTTTTTCTAGTTATTGATTATAGAAAATTTAAAGTTATGAGTATAGTTTTTATTCTTGGTTTACTTCTTTAAATACTAAATTAAAAAAAGTCACATAATTAGAATACATTAAAAAAATTCGAAATCAAAATTAAAATTTAAAAATCCTAAATTTTATAGGATCAAAACAAGAAAAGAAAATAGAGTATGATATGAATTGTAATACCTTAATTTTCAGTACGTCACAATTGTATTAAAAGTGAGGTGTTACTGATTTATTTTTTTACTTATTATTTAATATTGAGCCTTTAGTTCATATCGCGTTTCAATTTTTAAGAAAATGATGGAAGATTTTGTTTCTCATTAATCGAAATCATTCATCAAAGAACACAAGTAATAATGATCACATAATTATTAATAATAATAAATATTATACAAAAGAATTCAAATGAGACTCAGATACAATTCCTATTCCTTTGTATAAAATAAAATTTTAAATAACAAAGGTGATGAAATTCTATGAAAGCAACTCTCAATACATAAACTTAACTCAAATAAGACTTAATAATCGCCCGCAGTTTCAAACTAAATCTTTGAATCTGTGTAACTGAAAGAGTAGAAGATTTTGGGGTGAGAACAAACCACGCGTTCTCTGTAGAGAATGAGAATACCGTAAAAGTAATGATTAAGATGCAAATAATTAACTTTACTTAATAAAACTAATTTTTATCAAACATTTGAAAATACTTTTAAATTTTACTTTAGATAATTAAATTTTTTTTTTAATTTCTAAACTCAACAGATTTCTATTTACAAAACTTGTCATACCAACTATCTCTTAACCACCTAATTAATTCTTAGTCACAACAAACAGTTATTAATCACCTCGATACATTCACAAATCAATAGCACAAGTAAGGGATTTAATTCAACACACAAACAAGTCGCAATAAGACACACAGCACAATCACAAAGAAGTAATACAATCAAACACAACCAAATGCATATGCGCAAACATTATGATGCATGTCTGTTTCTAGCGCAGGGCATGAGCTCATGCGTCGGTTGTTTATTACCCGCAACCCGACGTTACTTGGAGCGAACTCCAAATATGGTTTCTTTACCGCATCAATTAGGCACAATTATCATCATGGACGAACCCATGTCAGTTAGAATATCTTGGCATCACGGTAAAAAAACAGTGCTATCAGTTAGGCGAACATTCTCGTATTAGCAATCGCAGGCTATCAGTTAGGCGGGCCCTTTCACATTAGCAATTTGGCACAAGACCCATTCACATTTCATTTTCACGAATCATAATATATTTCAATTATTTATTTCACTCAAAATTTTTCATTTTTTTTCTTTTCATTTTACCTCCGCATCACCGATTACTTACTCATACCTCTGCATCCCCATATTATTAAACGTACATCCACATCACCGCTTAACTATACATACCTCCGCATCACCTTATTTATTATTCATTTATCATTGCCTCAAGTTTCTAGATAGCCAAACTCCTTTATCGTTTAATAAAAATTCCTTTTTTTAATAAAACGGATTCAAATTATTACTTAAAACAAACTCCCTTCTCAAAAGATAGAATTTAAAATATTATACTTTTCTTAATAAATCGAATTCAAAATAGAATAAATCTTTTTCCAACTAAATAAGTCTCAAATAATTTAACTTTCCAAAATTAAATCTTTTAAAATAACATTTCAAATAAGATCCCAAATTTTATAAAAATTTCGACAGCACTTCGCCTAAAACTCGGACTATGCCACCTTTTCAGATTCCCTCTTTCTCAACAAACCACCAGCCCTTTTTTTCTGCAATTATCATAACAATAGATTCCCAATAAACAACTCATCATAAACCAGTTTCACGACTATCATTCTTTTATCAGATAATATTTAGAATTTTCATCAACCATTCTTTGAAAGTAACCCAATCCAATCTCAAAAGTTATAATTAATTTTTTAAAAATCAGCCTCTAACCTCACATAATTTCGTTCACTATTAAATTATTAGTTTGTTTTTAAAACTATTATTTTTATCTTTAAAATTCTGGTTTTAAAAAAATTGATTTAATAATTAAACTTTAAATCTTTTAACCCTTTTTAAACCCAAACCTAGTTAGGTATAAACCAATATTAACAACTATCATAATGTCATAAAATAAACAATTCAATAGCAACCAACTTGACATATTATCAATTATGTGATCAAGACGCAAAACTAAAACAGAGTGCCATATGAATTATGTGATAAATAATAAACACTAGTATACGTCTTTGTTTTTTTTAATTATGTGACCTTTTTTGCTGTTATATGAAATTTAGTTATTTAAATTTATTTATTAGTTATATTTTGATAGAAATTGAAGATAATAATTATAACTACAATAACTATGAATGTATTTTTATATTTTTATATAAAAATTTTAATCTCACAGGATACAATTTTATATATATAATATATATAATTATATATTTATTATATTTAATATTTTAATTAAATAAAAATTTATATATTTGTCATTATATAAAGTTAATAATTAAAATCGTTAAATAATTTAATATATTTGACTAAATTATTATTTAATAAAAAATTTTAAAATTAATAATTTTTAATATTTGTTGTCATTATTTGATCAACACAACCACTAAAATATTTTTAATAAATAAATTTTACTAAATATGTGTATAGAATTTATATGTAAAAAATTCTAAAAATTGTAAATATAAATTATATATTTTTTATGTGTAAAATAATCTGTAAATATAGATACAAATTATTACTAATCAAATATTGATAAAAAATAATCATATTTATTAGTTATGTAGTATTATTTATTTTTATCAATTTTTTTACATGAGCTTTTATCTTTTAATTATGAAAAAGTATATAGAACCAACTCTAAATTAACCAAAAATAGAATAACTTAATTAATTATAAATATAGTAATTAGTTTTATTTATTAATGATTTAAAATATTGGTTATTAAATGTTTCACTACATTTAAATTAGGAGGAGATACGTTCAGTATCATTACAACGTGAATCACTGAAACTGATTAAATTAGCTTCTGTTTCTTCATCCTTCTTCCCTCTCCAAATGCCTAAAACATGATAAATAAAAAAACAGATTCAGAACCATCCAATTTACAAAGAAAAAAATCCTAATGCTTAACATAAGCACCATCCAGGTAGAGGTTTTGAATTCATCCAGAGGCTAGTTTTTGGCTGAAACCATCTTGGTTCCTTTCAATTACGGAAACCGATTCAATTAGCTTCCGTCTCTTCACCCTCTTTCCTTTTTCAAATGTCTAAAACATGACAAATAAAAAAATAGATTCAAAACCATCCAATTTATAAAAAAAAAAAACATTCTAATGCCTAACATAAACACCATCCACGTAGAGGTTTTGAATTCATTCAGAGGCATTTGGTTGAAACCATCTTGGTTCTCTAACATTATTGTGTTAGAATTTGGTTGAATTAGTCCCACATTGCTTAAGATAGCAAATGGAGTAGGTGGCCTAGGCTATAAATATGAGACTAAGTTTTCCATTTGTTTTTGCATCAGTTAGAAACACTTTAAGCTTGTATCTAATTTTTCTTTTCCTCTGTATTCTTTTATTAGAGAGTGTTGTGAGGTGTAGTTAGATATTTGCTTTGAGAGTGTGGGTGTACTGGGGTGCCGGTGTTAGAGAAAAAGAAGTCTATGTGTTGTAACAATTTTCACATAGTGATATTCTTTGGTTGTTATTTGACAACAACTGTGATTTTTTCACGTTAAATTCTTGTGTTGTGATTGTGTCTATTTTATTTCTTTGTCAAAGATATTTTCTCAAGAGGGAATGATGTATTATTCCCAACATATTGTTCATTTAAAAGATTGTGAGTTCGGATCTCCCTATATTTGATTTAAAAAAAAGGAGAAAGGTGTTATTGTGCATGGCATGGTGACGTGTAGATATCCTCATCATCAACGTGCTTCCAACATCAAATAAAACCCTCTCGCTCATCAGTACGTATCCCTTCCCTTAGTAGGAAACGCTTAACCACACCATAACTTCATCCATGGATAAAATTGCCATAACGCCCAACCACAGATCTTCACGGTGCTCCTTCAGCGGAAATAACCGTTCAAAATCAAGATCGTCTAGAACACCGCAAAGTAGTTCGGGTGCCAAGGTGCCTTCTGCGTGGGCAATGTCGCCGGGAAGGTCATCTCTTGGCTCTCGGTTTGTTCCAAAGGCGGTGTCTGAGTCTCCGGCGAAAGCAAATGGCGGTGGCGTGGCCAGCAAGGTGTTGAATTACTGGAAGCAAAAAAAAGCTTCGGTAATTGAAGAAGAAGGATACCATAGGTTTAGGATTTTGCATAACAGGCTTTTACAGTGGCGCTTTATCAATGCTAGAGCTCACTTTACCCTGCCTCGTACCAAAAGGGTGGCTGAGGTATGATTTTAACGCTGGTTTTGCTAAAATTTTTTAAGATGGTGCATAAGTACCTAGTTTTATGTTTAATAAATTAAGAAATTTTTGTATTTGTGTCTGTAGCTTTTGAAAATTGACTTGAAATTTATTTTTTATAATGTTAAAAAGACAAAAAAAATAGTCAGAATTTGTTTTGTTTAGCATTTATTAATTAGCGTAATAATTAATAAATATTAAATAAGACGACTGTTTTTGGCTAAATTTTTTTATTTTGGCTAAATTTTTTTATTACTAAATATTTTCATTTTTTATTAAAGTTAGGAGTGTTATTCAAATTTCAGACTTTTAGATGGGGATGAAGAGTTATAGCTGGTTGACATTATGTTAACGAGCTATAATTAAAATGAGATAATATTTTCATCCTCACCT
The DNA here is from genome assembly GCF_003086295.3 of Arachis hypogaea. Taxonomy (NCBI): domain Eukaryota; kingdom Viridiplantae; phylum Streptophyta; class Magnoliopsida; order Fabales; family Fabaceae; genus Arachis; species Arachis hypogaea. Next base: position 114,669,877 of record NC_092045.1, read on the forward strand.
AAAGGTCTTTAATTCGAGTTTTATTCTTAACATTAAAAGAAATTAATTTGTATTTATTAAAATTAAAAAGTGTAATATAATCTTATATATTAATTAGTATTTAAATTTAATTCATATATTAATATTTATTATAATTTTTAAAAATTTTAAAATTTACTTTAAAAAACGTATTTATTATTATTTATGCTTATTAAAATTTATTTTTAATTTAATTTATTAAATACAAATCTTATAACTTTTATAAATTATTTTTAAAAATACAAATTTTACCTGAATTTGTAAAAAAATAACTATTAAACTAAACCTTAATCTATATATAATATTCACGCATTAATTAGTCTCTTAAAAAATAAGAACAAAAAAAGAAGTCAAGTTTTAAATTGCAGTTGTGGTTCCTATAAAGTATAAGCAATCTGATGATGCAGTTAAATATATATAGTCTAAATACAACTGCAATACTATGCATTTAAATTTTAGTGGAATTGCGGTACAATGAGATTGTGTAGGTAGACTCCACTACTTCAATAATTGGTACTCTTAGCTGTTTTATGTAACTAGTGTATCAATAGGTACCCTAGCACCTATTGATTCACTGTTTTATTTGTTAAATACCAATAAAAATAATAAAAATTAAATTAATTGAGATGATAAATAATTTATAATTTAATTTAAAAAAATTAGAATTCAAATTATGATAATAACAATTTTTTATGTTTTATATACAATAAAAAATATTTTAAGAATAAAGTTTGAATATCAAACTACTCTTATATCTTTTTTATATGATAATAATAAGATTTTCTTATCCTTAAAATTTGATAATTTTATGTTAAAAAATTATTGTAAATTATCATTTTTTTTTAAAAAACAAAAAAAATTTAAAAATTAAATTTTGTTCTGAATTTTTTTTGTATATTTTTAAAATATTTATTAAATATAAATTTTTTTTGTCATTTATAAAAAATATAATAATTATTGATTTTTTTTATTGTATTTTCAAATTATTTATTAACTGTTTTGCCGATAACATCTTTTAGGGATTTTTTTTGTCGATGGCTGGATATTTCGAGTATCTATTGATGATGATAAATAGTTTCTGTTCATATTTTTAAAAACCGTGTGTATATATCTTTTTTATTTAAATAAATAAAAGACAATTAATTTTAATGTAAGAAAAAAATACAAGAGAGTTTCCAAGTATGCAAGTGTATATTTTGGCAACAACGTAATGCATGAGTAAAGGAAACAAGTGTTAATAGGGTAATATAGTTAAAGATCCAACATGCTCATCTCATACGAATTGTTTGGGAGAATTTTGAACAAAGCAAACCACATGGCGTTGCAATTCGTGCTAGCATGTAGGTTAGTGAAATCACATGGTGCTACTGTTGAAACAGTAATGGGTATTGGCGCTGCTTTGTTGCCTAACTAAAAATAGAACACAAACTTTGCATGGAGTAATGGAGAAAAAGAAAGGAGAGCTAGCGTGAATGGAAAAAGGTAAGAGAGAGTAGCCAAGGGTTTAAGCAAAAATGCTATAAAATAATTCAGCTTTCTAATTAGGCTCAATTTTTTTGGATATGTAAATTTTGTGTATGTTGTGCATGGTTATGGAAGTGGGTGGTACTAGACATGAATGTGAGGACAGTTTTTTCTGGGGAGTGGATCCTCTCCCATGAAAAAAACTGAATGATGTGCAGTGTTTAATTTAATCATTCATCACATTCTCTTTCTTATTTATTTCTGGTCCCACTTAGAGAATCAAAGATAAAAAATTACACTGTATTTTATTAAGTGTTAAAAAAAAATTGGAGAGAATCCATTTCCTTTTTTCTGAACTATGAAGCGAAGAAAACGGATTGTCCGATTTTTTTATTAAAAAAATTAAGAACACAAATCGGACTATTTATTTTATTTTGAAAACAAAAATCGGATGGTCCGATTTTAATATTAATTTTTTTTAATTGTCTAAAACAAAAATCGGACGGTCCGATTTGTATACTGCAAATTTTTTTAATTTTTTAAACACAACTTAGAGAATTCGATTTGCTTTTGACACCATAACTGCGTAATATTTTATATTTTATATTTTAATATTAATTTTATAAGAACAATTGATTTGGTGATTAATTTTTAGAGAAATGTTAGACGACTATTATAATTTATTATTTTTAGACATCAGTTAATCATTAATATTTAAAAATATAAAATAAAATATATTATCAGGCTAGATACTAGATTAAAAGAATTAGGTTGAGAATTAAAAGTAATATAAAAAAACAACAAATTTTTATGATTTTCTAACATTTCTCAAGTTTGTGTACATATGTAACGTAATTATGAGTATTATTAATAGTAAATAGTCATAAAAAATATTTAGTAACAAAAAAATTAACCAAAAAAAAATAAAAATTTATCTTATTTAATATTTATTAATTAATAAAAATTAAATAAAACAAATTTTAACTATTTTTTGTCTCTTTAATATTATCTATAGTCATTATTGTACAAATGAGCTTATAATTTAGTGGTTAGGCTTTATTTATTTATTGATATCTTGTTTAAATTAATTTCATTTTATCTATTCTATATGAATAATTTGTAATTTGTTAATTTTACTATATTTTTATTGAAAAAAATTTACAAAATTTTACTACATTTTTCAAAAATAATTAAATAGATATTATAATGAATGATTATTTACTCTCCTTTGATAATCCATTGTCATTTCTATTATTAAATATAAAAAACCGTTACATAATCAACAAATTTTTCTTACATTTGTATTATATTTAAGCTAATATTATTTAATTTTATATTGTTTTTCTATTATAAATGTTTGGTCTCTAACATTCTCCATAAAATTCATTTTACGTTGTCAGAATAGAAATTGATAAATTATCGATTAATTCCCGTTGAAGTTAGACATATAATTAAATGATGAGAAAACTAATATAACATGATTATTCGATATTTGGAGTAATGAAATTAATAATATAAAAGCTATAGTATGGTATGTTTCACCAAGACGTAAACTTAATCAGTGTAATTAAGTGGATTATTCCAACCTTAAATATCAACTTTTTCATATTTATTATAATAAATATATTTGCTTTATTATTTTGTTCCAATAATCCTATCTAATAAGTGCTGCTTATTAATTAATTGTTTTCTATTAATTTCAGATGCAACTCTTTTGTGTATGGTTTCGAACTCTCGTGATAAGAATGATGATAACACAAAAAAGAATTGAATTACAAAATATCAAACATCTGATCAAGCTTTATCAAATAGTGATTCCACAACTTACCTATCTTAATGAATGGGAAAAATTGGAGGGTAGAAATCAAGAATCAGTTGGGAGATTGGAGAAGAAATTGTTAGCACTGTCCAATCCAATGCCTTTGCCTCACGATCTTAAGGTACAACCTTGTTGACTCTTTATATATTTATTTATTTTAACAAGCCCAAAATGAAGTTATTTAGGATATATATAAAAGAAATGATCAAACAAGCAATAACTGAAACTCATAGAATGACGCAACATAAATGGTTATATTATTTTTGAAATTCATCAAAGATCAAGATCGAACTTTAAATCTTTTGGATATAAAATTTATAAATGTTTAATAAAATTTGATGTTTGTTTTAATAATTTTAAACAATTAAAAAAGGTCAGTTAAGAAAAACTGAGTATAAAATAATTTTTTTATTAAATATAAATTAATATTTAATTACATATTTTAAATTAATATATTAATTCAAAAATATATATAGTATATAGTTATGTGATATATTTTAAAAAAATAATATATAAAAAGAAGCAATCTGATATAATAGTAATTAGGTTATTCTCCATCTCTCAAGTTTTTTATTTGAATTTTACTGTATGCAAATAGTGACAATTGAGTAATATGTTTTAAGATAGTAATAGTTTAATAATTAGTTTTAAAAACAGTGATAATAAATGACTAAAAAACCAACATTTTTTCTTTCCCAATACTTTATTGGCTGTATTTATTATTTCTAATTTAGAATAGTCCTACACAACAAACACAAAGATTGTAAAATATTTAATAAAAATTTGGCTCTTTTGGTAAAGATTTTAGAGGAAAATACTTCTTTAATTGATGTGAAGTACTAGAAGTGGAAGCACAAATAAAAGTATAAGAAGAAAACTACTTGTTTGTTTGGATAGAAGCATTATAATCCAAGAGATTAATTTTGATGTACGGATAAAGTAAAGTATTTTATATAGTTGTATAGTCAAATTTATTTTTTTGAATAAATATTCACGCGGTCAATATAAAAAATAGTTATTTTTGCTAATATATGTAACATTATGTAATTCGATATAAAATTATTTTCCATAATATACCATAATATAAGTGAGATGTCATATGAGTTTCAACATCATCAGCACTATTATAAGGAAGCATACAAACCATAGATATACATAGTATACCGCAAATTGAGTAGTATAGAATCAGTTAGATTACGCCGTCCTATCAACGGTGAAGACCCTACGGTTGCTGTGGTCCAAACCCAGGAGGAGGTGGTCCTATTGGAATGCAGAGCCATCACCGAAAAGGGTTCAACAGATTGAACTGGGCTCTCATAAGTGGTACGGTAAATGGACCATTAAAGAAATAAGAATAATGGGTTACAGAAGGATACAAGATCGCCGCCGCGGAACTCTCATCGAGCCCATGCCCATATGAGAATAACATGAAATGAAATTATTTGAAGGTGGGAATTTAAGGAGAGATAATTTTATGTGAAGTTGATATATAAGAGTTGTTAAATAAGTTGATAGATTTGACTAAATTATCATCAAACTTCTCTTGGCTATTAATTTTACTGCACCTAAATTTTTACCTTATTTAAAGGGTAGTACTTTATACTAAATTTTCGACATCAAATATTTTAGTAATACTTTTTTTATTTCTTTAGATGCATAATCAGTTAAAAAATAATTTTTAGTAATAATTTTGTTTTAAATTTAAAATTTTGTAAGAAGATATTATTTTTAAGTTTGATCTAAAATATAAAATTTAAATTTTTATATTTTTTTATTTGTTGATATTTTATTTGAATTTAAATAAAATATCAATCAACGGTTGAAACTCGAAAATAGTAGAAGCTCTTTGTAGTGACCCTATTTTGCAGACCCTATTAGGACTGCACACGGATCGGATCGGATATACTCTAAAATTCTATCCGATCCGCACTACATTTATCGGATCGGATCGGATACGATATCCGCATTTTTTCAGGTTGGATCCGATCCGATTCGCATACTTGCGGATCGGATTGGATATCAGGTATATCCGCATAATTTAAAAAAAATATATATTTTTTAAGATTCTATTTGGTTATTTTTATAAAAAATCCAGAAAAGTCTTTTTTTACCTATTTAAGTTTATTTACTCCTAAAATATTATCAATAAAAATTCTCTTGAATAACACAAAATTTAAGTTTAATTATTCTAAGTTGAAGTACAACATAAAAAATTAAAAACAAAATATCAAAAAATTCATAAAATAACACACTAAAATTTATATCACATTAGAATTTACGTTCTTAAACTATGCTATTTATATGAGATATGCAGATTTACGGATCGGATCTGCGGATATCACTGTCAAATCCAGAATCCGATCCTACTATAATACAGTTTGGATCTGATTCGATCCGATGGCTCTGCGAATCAGATAATATCGCAAAATTCGAATTGGATGTGGATAATTACCGCAGATATGTGAATATTATCCGATCCATGTGCAGCACTAGACCTGCAAGCAAAATTGTAATAAAACTTTTACTTTCTTAATTTTCTTGGTCGTAACTGCAATATTTATACCTTTTTTTTATTTTCTCACACTGATTGTAAAAATAAAAAATATTACATAAAATGATAAATTAAATAATTGTATTTTTGTATAAAATAATGAATATATTTTTTATTTATTTAAAAAAATTCAAATAAAATTAATTTATGGTGTGTCTATATAAATAATACGAAATCATTAAAAAGTTGGCTCGATCTTTTATATATATATATATATATATATATATATATATATATATATATATATATATATATATATATATATATATATATATATATATATTTTTTTTTTCTTTTATATCTAACATATATTTTCTTATTTAATTATATATTTTCTTTACAGGCTAACACTGTGTCTGTCCATGAAACATTGAGCGCAGCCATTGAAGTAATGAACCTCGTTGAACCATTGATTATGAGATTCCAAACCCAGGTTTGATTCTTCTATTTTAGAATCATATTTATGATGAAGGATATTTATTTATACTAATGTATTAATAAATATTAATTTATCTTTTTATTCATTAAATAATAATAATAGTAATAATAATATGATTAGATAAAATAGTATTTGACACCATAAATAATTAAATAAGATGTTTTGAGTTCATGTTTTAAAACATTTTTAAATCCCATTGTCTATACACAGTAGTGTGTAAATATGATAATAAAATTATAAAGTTTATTCTTACACAGAATGACATACTAATCATAGGATTAATGTTAATTAGCAGGTTGAACGAATTCTTTATTTAGTTACAGAAATAATTACCACATCAAAACAGGAAGAACAGTACTTACAAGATCTTATGGAGGTAGTTCCAATGATTACTACTTTAATGGTAAGCCTAAACAACTTTTAGTTATTTTTAATTTTTATAATTAAATCCAAGAAAAAAAAACAAATAAAAAGTAGGGATTGACAATCTACACTTTATTATTGTCTATTGGCACTCCTTTTTAAATAATACATTTTTAAATAAATAAAAAAATAATTGCATCAATATAACACACTACTAAAAATAAGGGGTTTAGCCACGAAAAAATCTGTGGCTAAATTCTAAAAAAACTATGACAATTATATTTTCGCAATAAATGAATATCTATGGCTAAAGAGGGCGACGCGTTTTTAATTAGCCACGCTTTTTACTCCAATAGCCACAGTTTTAATATTCATGGAGACATTTTGTCACAATATTAGCACGTTCAGACACACTCTTTTCCATGACAAAATAAAAAAATGCATGCCACACTCTAGGATAGAAAAAAAAATTGAGAATTAACTTTTTTCAATCAATAATCAATTAATTCTTATTTTTTATTTTTTTCTCTTTTAACTTTTTACATTCTTCTCTATTTTGTTGACTAATTATTATTTAAAAAATAATAATTTTCTAATAAAATTGATTTATCGATTTATCTCTAACTTATTTTTCTTCCTTTTTTTTCCATTCCATATTTATACAGGAGGAGGAGAAAAACATTCAAGTGTGTCTTATCTCTTATGCGAAAAAGGGAGCACAATATTGGCATTGATCCATCATATATATTGGCATTTGGAAAAAATAAAAAATCATATTGTTATGCAGATCTTATTATTATAATATATATAATATAGATTGATAGAATTAGATCTTATTATACTACAGGATTTATTATGATACATTTTTTTATTTTAAGAGTTAAAAATATTATTTAAACAAATAATTCAATATTATATATATAGTATAGATTGATTGAATTGGTTTTTATTATATTATTATCAGTGTAATATACTATAAATTTATTATATTTGTTTTAAGAGCTATATAGATTATTTTATAATTAACTACAAAATTCAAAATTTTTCTATTATTATTTTAGTTATACAAAAAATCTGTATCATTAGCTTTTTGTATATTGTGTGGATCTAAATGTAGTTTATGCTAATTTATTATTATTATTAGTGTATCAATGAGACTAGGATTATGCTGAGAAAATAATAAATTAAAATTATATATATATAACATCTATAATTATATATATATATATTATATTTAATATTATTTAATTATTTTAATCATAATTACACAATATAAAATAAAATAATTTTAAATTAATTTAAAAATTATATATATATATAACATCTATAATTATATATATTATATTTAATATTATTTAATTATTTAATCATAATTAAAAAATAAAATAAAATAATTTTAAATTAATTTTTATTATTTTTAAATATTTTATATAGAATCTAACCCATCTATTAATTATTCTTTTTATTTACTAAATACATAAAGTTAATAAAAGTAAAATTAGTTGAAATCACACAAATAGTTTATAACCTAATATCTGCTATACAATATATTTATGAGAAAGTCTAGAATTTCAGCACTTTTATTAAATTTTGTCTAATACTTAACCATAAAAAAAAATTGAATAATATTATATTATTAAATGTAATCTTATATCATTAAAAATATTATTAATAGCTAATTGATGACTACAAATTACATAATCTACTGGTCCTCTATATTTATTAGTACATTTGATTCCGACCTTTTTCATAAATTATTATTAAATATTTTTAAAAAAATTAAAAATTATTTTTTAATTAATTTATATCACATATACTAAAATAACTTTATTATAAATACCCAATAATAACTTATCGTTTAATTAATACATCAAGAATTATAATTTACGCCAACAACCCTTAATTTCGTCTCATTTTTATATGGGCAAACGTGTGTGCATGTACCCAACTTTCTTGTTTCCTCATCAACGTGCTTCCAACATCAAAAGTCAAAAGTCTCTCTCTCTCTCTCTCTCTCTCTCTCTCTCTCTCTCTCTCTCTCTCTCTCTCTCTCTCTCTCTCTCTCTCTAAATTTATAATTATCTTTATATAAAAATATTTGTTTTTTATTATTGAATAATAAATTATAGGTAAAATTTAATTTTGATATATTATAAAAATATTTTTTTAAAAAAATATAATTAAACAAATAAAATACATTTTAACATAAAATTCTTCATTAAAAGATATTTTTAGCATTTTAATTTGAGTAGGGACTATATATTAGGGGTTGAAAGTGAGCGGAGCTGAGTTGAGTTAGACCAAGCTGAAACTCGACTCACGAAAATTAAACTTGGCTCACGGCTCGACTCATTAACAATCGAACCTATTTCGTAAGCTCAAACTCGACGTAACGAAAACTCTCGAGTTCACGAGTTGACTTAAATAATAGGAATATAATCTATAATTCTATATCAATAAATTATAACTTATATATATTAAAAAATATTTTAAAAAATAAATTTAATATATTATCTATCTATCAATTATAAATTTCTTATTTATATCCTACATCAAAATTATATATGAAAAATGACTATAAAATTTTAAACAATTAAGAACATTAATATATATGTAAAACTATGGGATAAGTATTGTTTTGATCCCTAACGTTGAGGGTCAGATTCGAAACCGTCCCCAACGTAATTTTCGATTTAGAATCAACCTTAACGTTTTTTTTCGTATTAAAATCATCCTTTTAATTTTTTTGGACAAAAAAACCCTCACGACTACCAGTACAATTACCTCCTCCTCCACCACCACCAACACCAACAGCACCACCACAACCACCACTAGCACCAGCACCAACACCACCACCAATACCAACACCAACACCACCACAACCACCACCACCACCACCACCAAGACCAACCAACACCAATACCAAGAACACCAAACAACAGCAACTTCTTCCATTAACAAATTAAAAATACAACAAAAACCAGATTCAACAAAACCAACAACAATTCAGAAATAAAAAAAGAACAAAATCAATCAACAACAATTCAGAAATCAAAACAAGAAAACCAACAATGATTCAACAAATCAAATCTATATTCAACAAATCAAAATCAGATTCAACAAATTAAATCCAATTTCAACAAAGAAGATGTAGAAGCAGAAGCAGAAAGTAGAAGACGAAGCAGAAGATGCGAAAGCAGAGTAGACCCAGAAGATACAGAAGCAAACTCAGAAGATGCAAAAACAGAAGAAGCAGAAGACGAAGCAGAAACAGAGATCGAAGCAAGAAGCAAAGGCGGCGAGGAGCAGTGGAGCGGAAGCCGAGGCTCTCTTCCTGGCTTGCGACGGCAGCTCCAAGCTTCGCCGGCGCCGGCAGCTCCAAGAAGAAGAAGGAAGCAGATTAAGAAGAAGAAGCAGAACTAACGAAACAGCGGCGTGGTCGAATCGGTGGCGACGGCTCAGCGGCGTAGTTTTCCAAGGACGACGCGACAGCATCGACGGCGGCGAGCCCTAGTGGCATGGTCTCCTTTCCCTCTTCTCTTCTCTCCCGTCGCAGCCCCTCTCCTTTCTTTCGACGACGGGGACGGCAACTCCAAACTTCGCTGGCGCCGGCGTCGTCCCCCTCTCCCTTTTCCCTTCCCCTTTCCCTTTTCTCTTCTCTCCCCTCCCCCTTCGTATACCCTTTTCTTTCCCCCGGACGCGTTTTCTTCCCCCCCACCACGCGTTTTCTTTTATTTTTTAAAATTTTATAACTTTTATTATTAAAGTAGGGGTAGTTTAGGAATAACATAAAAAATTTTATTAAAAAGGACGATTTTAATGCAAAAAAACGTTAAGGATGATTTTAAATCCAAAATTACGATGGGGACGGTTTCGATTTTAACTCTCAACGTTAGAGACCAAAACAATACTTATCCCTAAAATTATATATATATATATATATATATATTTATTAAATTATTAATACGCATATCCTATATGTATTTAATCAATACTTTTAATGTTATATATATAATCGAGCCAGCTCACAAACTAATGAGTTGATCTTATCCAAGTTTAAGCTCGTCTTATTTAATTTATGTGTTCAAATTCAAGTTCAATTTCGGCTCACCAACTCACGAGATCAGCTATATATATGTGTGTGTGTGACGGTTATAACGGTAAACCGCGCGAAATACATAGTATATATCTCTTCAATGGATAACACTTTCCGTGACGTACGTGGCACTCTTCCTTCTCACCGTAGCCAAGTTATGGCGGCACCGCAGCTTGTCTGGAGCAGAAGTGGAAGCGCGCCAGCCATAGCCATAACGGCCAACGACAGATCTTCACGGAGGTTGTCGGTCAGCTCGAGTAGCGAAAGATTCATCAGCGGCAATAACCGTTCAAAGTCAACATCATCAAGATCGTCAAGAACAGCGCAAAGTAGCTCGGGTGCCACGTCACCAGGCATGATGAAGAAGGTGCCTTCTGCGTGGGCGATGTCGCCGGGAAGGTCATCTCTTGGCTCTCCATTTGTCGCAAAGGCGTCTGAGTCTCCGGCAAAAGCCAATGGTGGCGGCGGCAGGCGAAGCGTGACCAGCAAGGTGTTGAATTATTTGAAGCAAAGAAAATCTTCGCCAATTGAAGAAGAAGGATACCATAGGTTTAAGATTTTGCATAACAGGCTTCTACAGTGGCGGTTTATCAATGCTAGAGCTCAATTTGCCATGGCTCGTATCAAAACTGTAGCCGAGGTTTGTTCTAACTTCTAAATCACCAATATTGACACATTAATTAGCCTTTTAAAAAAATTTGTAAAAAAATAGAATTCCGCTACCGCATTTTTTGAACATCTGCCAATTTTTATTTATAATTATGTTTAATGAAAGTATTTTTGTGGATGTGTCTAATAATAAAAATGTCTTTTTTATAGTCGTATTTAATAGAAGTATTTTTATAGATATATTTTTTGAATGCGTCTCTTTATATATGTGTTTAAAATATAATAATTAATTAGGAGGCCACTTTAATAAAAACACTAAAAATATCTTTTTTTTAAGACGTTTACATGTGTCATAACATTTTTATTAAACTAGTTAATAATTTATTTTTTAATAAACCAGAACAAAATTGATTTATTTTAGCAATAATAATAAACCCAATTGTTTGTATTATAATTATTAGCCCTAATTTGATCCGATCGAATTACACAATCTAAGCCATATATCTTTAAATTTTTTAATAAAAAACAAATATATCCCTGATTTTTTATTTTGTAGACATTTAAATCTCTAAAAATTTAAAAATACAATTAAATCTCTAAAAAAATTAAATTTATTATTATTGTTATAAAAAAACTAGTTTATTCTAATTTATTAAAAAATTTAAAATAACCAATTCATTAATACTTCAAATAATAATGCAAAACGTAAGCGTTTTTACAAAAAGACATTTTAAGCGCCTTTATAAGAGCATCTTTCAATTAATTATTGTTGACAATAAATTGACAAATAATATGTTGGTACTCTATACTTTTCCAAAAATATATCAGTTAACTTTTAATTAGTTAATGTTAATAATTTTTTATCATTATTGTAAAATTATTTTGATAGTGAATAGTGTTAATGTATTATAGTGATAGTGAATAGTAATTATGCATATGAGCTTATTATAGTTTAGTGTTTAGACTTCGTTTTATTTTGTGCATATCTCGTTTAAATTTAGAGTTTCGTATTCACAGTTTATCTTCTCCTCCAAAATCCAAATACTATTTCTATATGAATAATTCATATTTTACTAATTCTACTATATTTTTTCTTGTAAGAAAAAAAAAAAGAAATTTACAAATTTACTACATTTTTCAAAAATAACTAACTAGATATTATAGTGAATGATTGTGTATGTACTTTGATTTGAAAATCTATTGTCATTTCTATTACTAAATATAATAAACTATTCAATAATCAATATTTTTTTCTTACATCTGTATATTACATTTAAACCAATATTAGTCAACTTTCTATTTTCTTTTCCCATTAAAAATGCTGACTTTCTAACATTTTTCATAAAAAATATTTTACGTTGATACTAGAAATTTAGAATTTATTGAATAATTTCGGTTGAAATTAGACATATAATTGAATAAGAAAACTTAAAATGAAAAAATTAATAAACTAATAAAGTAAAAGATTAATTATTAATTTTATAATTTTCATAAAAGATGACACATTATTATCTTAATTTAAGATAGATTAATTTTTTATTTTACTAATTTACCAATTTTTTCACTTTAGAGAATATTAATCCTTACATGATAGGATATTTGGAGTAATGAAAATAATAATATATAAAAGCTATAAGATGGTACAATTTGCTAAGACATAAACTTAATTGGTGTTAAGTGGATTTCAACCTTAGATATCAACTTCTGTGTATTTATTCAAAAATAGTATTTATATACTGAAATTAATTATTAAAATCAACTATTAATATATTTGTGTATAAATACATGTATAGTTTAATTTATTTTTAATGTGTATTTATATTTTAACATATATTTTATACTGCTGACTGATTTTAGTGTACAAGTAGCATAGTCGATATTCGATATTTATTAGATGAGATTTGCTTCATAGTTTTGCTTCAATAATCCTATCAAACAAGTGATGCTTCTTAGTTGTTTTCCTATTAATTTCAGATGCAACTCTTTTCTGTACGGTTTCGAACTCTCCGAATAAGAAAGGCGATAATACAAAAGAAAACTGAATTACAAAATGTCAAACACTTGCTCAAGCTTTATCATATAGTGATTCCGCAACTTCCCTTTCTTAATGAATGGGAAAAATTGGAGAGAAGAAATCAAGAATCAATTGGGAGATTGGAGAGGAAGTTGGTAGCACTATCCAATACATTGCCTTTGTCTAACTATCTTAAGGTACATACTTTATTGACTCGTTATTTATTTATTTATTTATTTTAACAAGCTCGTAATAAAAGGAAAGATAGGAACAAGCAATACCCGAATCTGAAGGGATGCAAGACCCCCTAAAAAGACAATATTCAAAAGAGTTGTCACCTCAATAACGGATCAAAATCCTTTAAATTGAAAAAAAAAATATAAAATAAAAAAATAAAAGTCTAATTACTATTGGATTATTAACACTTTAATTCTCTTCGTTTTAGAAGATCCTTTTTCTTTATTAAAAAAATCTTGATTATCTTGTTATAAACAACTTTGATTATTTTGCTATGAAATAACACATTGATTATTTTTATAGTGAAACACATTGAAATAACACATTGATTATTTCGCAATTAATTTTTAGTGTTCATAAAGTATTTTGCTTGCCCAATACTTTTATATTTTAGTAATTCTAATTTTGAATAGTCAGTCCTACCCCTACCCACAAAAAGATTGCAAAACCTTTAATGAAAATTGGGTTTGTTTGGTTAAGATTTTAGAGGAAATACCTCTTTAATTGAGTAGTATAGAAGTTGAACGACAGCAAAAATAAAAGAAAACATGTTTGTTTGTTTGGATATAAGCATTTTATTCCAAAGTAAAGAACCTCCTATACAAGATAACATAAAAACATCATTACCAAGTAGTATCATAAGTATCATACAAGACAATTAGACATGCCACACCTATACCATAATATAACTGAGATGTCATATAAGTTTCAACAACATCATCTGCACTACAAATCACAATGTTGTCTCAGCGCCATTATAAGGAAGCATACACACCATAGCTATATAGAGTACCACAAATTCATTAGTATAGCATTATATGTACAATTACCCAAAATATCAGTTAGATTACGCCGTCCGACCAACGCAGCAGCAGACCCTATGCAGGACTTCGGACTTCGGCTATATGAAGTAGAATAACGTCCTATTCCCTCCAAAAAGGGCTATTCAAAAGATAAGACCTAAGCCCATGGAAAGTGAAGGCAGAGGGAAAACAGCGCCACTATCCTATCCTGCATCAGTAACCAAAAAGTTTGCATCAACCAGTCTTTAGTGAAGTGGACTGGGGACCTGCCCATAGTCATCAGCACTTGAACCAGTAATATTAGATAAACCACTCTCCGGACTAGAGATATGCCCATCGGCGTGGGGCGCAATTTGGTCATCATCAGCAGGTGGAGGCTGCTCAGGCACAGAAGCAGGTGGCTGCTGCCCAACTTCAGGGGCAGGACCTCCAAATCCAGGAGGGGGCTGTGGTCCAAACCCAGGAGGAGGCGGTCCCATCGGAACTACTATCGGCACTGGGAATCCGATGCCATCACCAAAAGGGTTCAATGGATTGAACAGGGGGCTCATAAGAGGTATGGCAAATGGATGATTAAAGAAATAAGAATGGGTTACAAAAGGACCCATCATGAAAGATCCGGATACAGGATCGTAGTGCCACATGCCATCGGGAAACTCAGTGATTGTGATCATCGAGCCCATCTAAGAATAACATGAAAAACAACCACAGGGTAAGAATCTAGTATAAAATCTCTATAGGAGTAATAAGTGGTGCTATGATTATATCATGTCATCATTACCATCTCCATTTGCTTCCAAAGATTCATTCAACGCGCTTTTTACCATTAATAATCTAATTAAACTAGGTTTTGTATATTACCAAGGGATTGACTGAAACAGATGTCTTTTAAGAAAACACTTTACATTATTGTGGCCTTAACAACCATTCATCAAACAAGCACATACACGTTCCCAATCACATTTTAAGTAAAATATCACACAAGGAATGCAAACAGATGGTGTATTCCTTGTCATTTTAGTCATGAGCTCATTTTTCTTTATTGCCAAAAGCCACCATGATAGCCAAGTGTGAGCAAGGTGGAAACTTTTGTCCCCACTATGAGTAGGTCAATGCCACAGTCCTCGTTAGTGTTAATCATTTCACCAGCCCGACCTTATAATATGACTGGCCACCAATCAGCATAGTTAAGCATAAACCAAAGTTCCCTTGATCATTCGTCTTTTAGTTTTCACATCTTAGAACCTTCAGTGCCTCGGTGGCATCATCATGATTTTTGGCTCTAACACTCATTAGAAATTAAGTCATAAACTCAGAATATTCAAAAGCATATTTTCATAAATCTTCTGTCATAACTGTCATAACCTTTTGTCTTTTTGATACTTTTGGAGACCTTAATGGACCCCATTTTTAGAGGGTAGTAGACTAATAGTTATGCCAAACCTTGTTAGGATTGAACAGGGGACTAAGGATTATCCCCTTTTTATCCTTCACCTTTTAAGCTATTTTCCATCATAGGGGTAAAAGGGTAATTCTGTCATCATATGGTTTCTTGGCCCTTATTGCTCTAAGTTTCAAGTGTTTCGGATGTGTTTTAATGTGTCTTGACTAATGGACCACTTTGGCCCCTTTTATGGTCCATATAGACCATTGTGATATCATTAGTGTGTTAGGAGATATTTACTTAGTTCAAGGTTCTAAACCTAATTAAGAGCCCGTTTGGAAAGCTTTAAAAGTAATTTTTTTCGAGTTTTTAACTTATGAAAAGTAGTAGTATTAATGTTTGGTACAATTTTCAAAACCAAATTACAACTTTCTAAGAAAATATTTAGGAACTTATAAAGAAATTAAAAAAAAATGACTTCTCTCATAATACTATTACTTTTTATCACATTTCTATAAATAAGCACTTTCGGACCTAAAAACCCAAATACAAAATAACTTATTTATAAGCTACTTTTATAAGCACATTTCAAAAAGAGCTTAATTAAGATGTTTAGCCAAACTGGGCCTAATTAGAATTTCATGACATAATAACTTGTATTTTGGGTTTAAGTTCCCCTCTTAGGTTAGGACAAGGATTAGGTCAATTAGCCATGACCTATTTTGTGACTATTTACTTGGTCAGGTTTCGAAGAGAAGCCTTAGAGCAACGGTTAAGTTGTCTCTGTATGACCTGAAGGTCACATGTTCAAGCCATGGAGTCAGCCACTGATGTGTTAATGCGGGATGTTAGCGTTCAAACATGCAATTACAACTAAGCAAGCTCCAATGCCATCAATGACTCACAAATACAACTACAATCACATACACAATAACGCATGCAACATCAATTTCAACATGCAACCACAAAATTAGATAAAATCCCAAATAGAACCCTAATTAGAGCTTTGAACACAAATGATGCAATGAACTTCCAGTCAACCCCTACCTTCAGTACCAATGGCTTGGAACTTGATCAAAGTACCTTAAACTTGCAAGAATTCCTACAAAGAAATTGTAATAATATTTAGCTAGTTCAACTACAAGATCCTTTATTCTTGAAGTGAAATTTCAAGGAGTGAAGAGAGAAACTCACGTGAGCGAAAGGAGAGAAGAGGTGATGTGTATTTTTCTTTCATGGATGTGAGAGGAGCATCGTGAAACCCATGGTGATTTGTACACAAAAGTGGTTTTTCATGAATTTTTGGAGGTTATTTTGGTCGCTTTCAGAGGAAGAAGATAAATCTGTAAATAATTACTGAAGTTAAATGAGACCAAGGATGCTCGTAAATATAGGGGAATGGATCTTTTTAATTGGTAAAAAAATTGATAATATAAAGTGTAATTTTTAATTTTTTTATCAGTATAATGGTGAGAGATTATATTTATTTTTTTAATTATTAAAAAAATTAAGAAAATCTATTCTAATAAATATAACAGTGACAAGGATAAATAGCTTAATGATTGGATTCAACCTTAATTTTATTTGCGAATTAAAATTTTTATATAAATTCAACTTTATTTTATTTGTGAATTGAGTTCAATACTAATTTTTAATCGGTAGGTATCTGATCCTACCTACAAATTATAAAAAAATATGTAACATTATTATATAATTCGATAATAATTTAAAATAGGACTGGTTTTTATGTAAAAAAATAAATTATTAATTAATAATTTTTTCTTAGTAGTTAAAGATTTTTTATATTTAGTGAGAAGCTAGGTAGGGTGCGGGTTTCAAACTCAACCCACATCCTATCTGATCCGCATAAGAACCCTACCCACACTTAGGGGTACACAGATCCGGCCCGACCCGAAGGCCCGGCCCGGTCCCGAACACTTTATGGACTAATTTGGTGTGATTTCATCGGGTCTAGGGTTGGGTACGGGTCTCAAAAATAGACCCGGTCATTATTTCGGGTCGGGTTTGGGCCATGGCTCGGGTCACCCGAAGTCGGCCCGGTGGCCCGGTCATCACACACAATTAATATTTTGTGTTATTAGTGATAGATCATGACTATTCTTAAGTGGAATTTAAGTATTGTAAACCTTAATATTTTGTGTTATTAGTCATTATAAGACTATAAATTAATGTTTTATGTTTAGAATGCATAAGACTTTAGACTAATACATAAGATTGTGTTATTTGTATTGATTTAAATATTTAGTATTATTAGACAATATTAGTATTGATTGTGGTTATGCTTTAATATTGATTGTGGTTATGCTTTAATTTTGAAGAGGGGTTGGTTCTTGTTATATTTTTCTAAGTGAATTTTACCATGTTAACTAATGGTTGGAGTCTTATAAATTTGAATTTTTTTACATACTAGCTTACAAGAAGGTATCAACGTAATGTAATGTTAACGGCCCGGTTTTCACCCGGTATAATTATGGCCCGAAAGTATCTTGGTTTCATCGGGTCTAGGGCCGGGTTCGGGTCTAATAGATAGACCCGGTGAATATTTCGGGTCGGGTCTGGGTCACATCAAACCCGGCTTCACCCGGCCCATGTGCACCCCTACCCACACTATATCCTACTCGCTGCGAATCGAGTTGGCAACCTTACCCGATCAGGTTGAGTCGGGAAACATTTTGCTAACTCCTATTCTGCTCTACATTGATTCGAAAATGATATTGTGACTCCTAATAATGATGTGTCAAGAAATCATTCTAGATTTTTTTTGTCGTGTCAGTAATACATTACAGTAAAATAAGACAATTAAATCCTTGAAAAAAATGTTAAGAAATAATTAAATCCCTAATTAATTTAAATATAAATACACTCATAGTGAACTATAAAGTAGGACAAGTATCTCTAAATTTCAACAAGTCATGGCTGCATTGATTGGTAGCTTTAGTTAGTCACGGCCTCAATTCCTTGCTCCTCCTTTTTTTTTTCTGCAAGGTCTTGATATGAGCGCAATAAAAACTAACTCATTAAGCTCAATCCCTTTCAATTATTCTCTTCTTGATTTTTAATATAAATTTCATGTCCCATCTTTACAATATTCAACTATTAGTGTTGTGAACGTGATTTTGTCAGATTTTAAATCTCTCCCACTCATTGTATGTACAAATTTTTTAACTTTCTTCAAATTGCAAATCTTTACAAGGATCATTGATTAGTGCATTGTACGTTATCACATCCGAACTAATGCCTTGATTGATCATTATCTAAAAATTATTGTCTATTAATTAAAGTGGTAAAAGTATCACCATTTAAGACCAACCCTTTCTTGTACATGTCATAAAAAAAATCTCCTTTTTTTTGTACATATCATCAAATAAAATCTCTGTAACATAATAAGAAGGAGAAAAAGAAGTAAGAAACTAAGGTTACTACCAATTAAGACCAACAACCATTGTAATAACAGATCCTATGACTTGAAATTTAGGGGTAGTTATTCTACTTTATAGTTTATTATGGATGTATGTGTCTATGTTTAAATTAGTTAGGAGTTTAAGTATTTTCTAAATTTTCTTTAAGGATTTAATTATCCTATTTTACTGCAGCATATTGATGACACAGCAGAAGACGTGATACATAGACAAAATTTGTTAGCTTTTGATAAAAATTTAACGAAAAGAATAGAATGTTTGACAAAAATAAGTAGAAGCCGCAATATCATTTTTCAATCGATAAGAGACAAAAAAAAATTAACAAAATGGTTAGGGACTGAATTGGAATTTTACTAAAAAAAATTTACTAAATTAGATGGTATAAATATTATAATAATATAAAATATTAAAGTTAAATAAAATAATATTTATATTTATATTTATATTTATATTTATATAATCACTAATTTGGTTTTTTTAAGCTCAGTTCGATAACTTGCTAGTAAAGTAAGTTTGCGCTCATCTTATTCTATTTTTTGCGTAATGTGTGTTGAATTTTTTACACTTATTATTGTAATACGTGTTTTAGACTTTTGACATATAAATTGGCAAAACAAAAATTTGTATTTCATTATAAATTTATAACTAGATTTTAGCGAGATAAAATTGAGCATCCTATAAGATCAAAATGTATAATAAAACTTGTAAATGTCTAAATAGTTATATATATAGTATATCTTTTTTTATTTAATTGTATATTTTCAACCAATAATAATTGGATTAGACAAAAAGACTCAATAAAACAAAATAAAATAAACAAAAATAAAATAATATATTTAAAATTACTCTTTTAATTTTTTTTAGCATTATAATTTATTACCCACTAGTAGCTATTACTCGGGTCACCATGGCTAGCCACTTTTGGCCATCCCATTCGACCATCTTAAATTATAAATTATAAATTTTAATTTCTAAATTCTAAATTAGTTTTATTTTGTTTTACTTTTAAATTTTTTTATTTGAATTTTGGATGAATTTATTATTTTAAATTTTGAATTTTCTTTAAATATTCAATTGTTCGTTGATTTATTAATTAAAAAATGTGGACTCCCAATACTTTTTTAATTACATATTCTTTACAGGTTGACACTGTGTCTGTCTCTGAAGTCTTGAACACTGCCATTGACGTAATGGACCACGTTGAACAATTGATCATGAAATTCCAAGCTCAGGTTCAATTCTTCTTTTTTTATAATAATAATAATAATAATAATAATAATAAATGTTCCTTTAAAACTAGAATTAAGAGTTTTTTTAGCTCAAATTTTAAAATTTTTAAAATATATTTCTTTTACAAACATGTATAACGAAAGTTATTTAGGAGCAAAAATTTGTGCACTAAAACATTTTCATTATTTGCCATTATATATAGTAGTATAGTACATGAGTGCATAAATAATAATAATATGATAATAAAATTTTGTTACATAGAAGGATTAATCATAGAATTATTGTGAATGTAGCAGGTTGAACGAATTCTTTATCAAGTTACGGAACTAATTACAACATCAAAACAGGAAGAAGAGTACTTACAGGATCTTATGGAGGTAGTTCCAATGATTACTACTTTAATGGTAAGCCTAAACCACCTTTACTTATTTTTAATTTCAATAACTAAATCCCCATTAAAAAAACCAAATAAAAAGGATCTATTTAAATGCATATTGCTCACGAAATTAAAGCACCAGATTGATAGGCGATAGCATTAGCATTTTTCTAAGCATTGTTAAATTATTAGGTGCGTTTGATTTGCGTTTTTTATTTTTTGCTTTTATTTTTACTATTTTTTATTTTTTAAATTTTATAAAATAAATAGTAAAAATAATAAAATTTTATTTTTTATTTTTACTTTCTGTTTTTTTTATACAAAATTTAAAAAATAAAAAAATTTAAAAAATAAAAATAAAAAATAAAAATACAAACCAAACATAGTCTTATTATTTCGCAGGATAATTTTTAATTGCAGATCATACTTCTACACAAAAGTAAAATAGGGAATATAGAGTAAACAATTTCTAAACGAAGAGTGAAGGGAGCATTTTCTAAATTGTATTTGGATGATAATTTTTATTAATTAAATGTGTGTTAGTTAATTAGATGGTAAATATCTTATGATCAAACTAACAAGTCATGTGTTAAATTTTAGACATTACTGAGTATATATATATATATATATATATATATATATATATATATATATATATATATATATATATATATATATATATTTTTACAGATTATACATAATAATAGATATTTTAAGAAACAAAATTGTGCACCAAATTTCTCTTCTATTTTCCTTTAGGTATATAGTAGGTTAATCTATGACAAGTTATTTAGGAAAAATTGAGAATTAATTTTCTTCAATCAATAATCAATTAATAGTTATTTGTCTTAAAAGAAAGAAACTTTCCTCTTTTAACCTTTCACATATTCTATTTTGTTGTCTAATTAGTAATTAAAAAAATTATTTTTCTAATAACAAAACTGATTTATTTATTTATCTCTAATTTAAGTTTTTTTCCCCTTTTTGTCCTTTTCCATATTCTCCCAGGAGAAGGAGAAAAGCATTCAAGTGTATCTTATCCAAAAAATAATGGAGCCCAATATTGGCATTTGGAAAAATTTTAAAATCATGTAAACTTGATATGAGCCTTTTTGCATGTAATCTTTTACGAGAAGTTACATTATATATATATATATATATATATATATATTAACATCATCGTTTACATCTTCTATGTTTAAACATAATTGCAATAATTTGATTTTAATTTTAGTTTTTTTTTTCATATAATTTTTATAATAATTATTATTATAAAAGTCCTTTAAAATTAATTGTTATACATTTTTTACTCACTAAACTATAATTTTTTGTTTATTATGTAATATTAAAAATAACCAATAACATTGAGTTTAATGAACAAATAGTACCCGCTAAGATACTAGGACAAACATAATGTGTTATCTAATGTTATGGACATATGGGTAGGTTGATTTTTTTTTTATATATATATGAAGATAAGAAAGTTGAGAGTTATATTTCATGATAAGATTTTATGAATATATAAATCTGACTCTTAAATTTATAATTTAAATAATAAAAAATCTATAACAATACATATTTAATCTTCTAACTTTTTATTTTAAAAAAAAAACTACAAGCATAAATTCAATCTTTAAATTTTTGTTATTTTAATAAATGATACATATCAGTCTGATTTTCAAATTTTTAACATCCAAATCTGATTTGAATTTTTTAAATGGTCCGCTATAATTTTATAATAACTCCTCATTTTCATGATATAACAAAAATACAAAAGACACATTATATTAAAAATAAAAAGAGTCATTTACATATACATAAATTTAGTCCTGAATTTGCAAACAAATTTTAATTTAATTTATAAAATTTTAATTATTTTTATTTAATCTCTAAAGTTTATAAACGTTCATCATATTAATTTTTAAAATGATTTTTAGTATAAATAAGCGTTGATGTAAACGGTCAAATATCATACTAAAACTTATAATATAATGCAGAATGGTATCTTATTATTTGTTTTGCTAAATAAAATTTTAATAAACACCGCTTATAATATTATTTTTAGATGATTTAAATGCTAAAACCAAAATGACATCATTTTATAGAATTAGTGTGGTATCTAATTATATATTATAACGTTTTGTTAATATTTGTACATTAAAAATTATTTCAAAAATAAATATGAGTTATACTTGTAAAATTTAGCAACTAAATAAAAATTATTAAAATTTTAAAGATTAAATTAAAATTTATATACAAATTTAAAGACCAAATTAAATAGGAAAAGTATGAGAAGTCAATGAAATATTTATATAATACATACAATGGAGGTTTAAGAAGTATTAAAGATATAATCATTAGTTATCTTTCTCTATCAGCGTAAAATTCTAAAATAAGTGATATCATGATATGATATTAAAATTTTAGATCACATATAATCTATTATACACATTGTATAAATAAGTGATTTGCCTCCCTAACAAGACTCGAATAGGAAAAGTATTACATGGCCAATGTGTATCGAAAAGTATGTTTATTTTATTAAATAACTAAATATTATAGGAAACTTTTCAAATGGTCCAGACACCTTTATTGGAACTCTGAAGATCCATGTACGGTCAGGTTAAAGGTTAACATTTTGTCTTGTAGCATCTCATGGAATATCCATTATATCCCTATAATAAATTTAAAAGTCACCATAGGGGTAGGTAGGTGCCATCAGCTGAAAGAAAAACTGAAGCCAATTTATAGCTGAGCCAGCCGATGTACAATGTTGGTGGGCTAGAGTTTTTTGGTTGACGTTCTTGGCGGGGCAGTAGTGGGCCTAAGAAGATCAAATATTAGAGGAAATAGTGTCGGCGTCCTCAGATTGGTTAGGTCTTAACTGGGGACAAATTTATTTGGGGTGGAGGTCGTTCGTCACCGGTGGTGGGTGGAGCTCGTCGCGGTAGGCCGTGAGGCTCTGAAAGTCAGTCGCTGCCTGCCTGCTGTTGCTTTCCCGGAAGGGCCAGCAGACAAAACCAGCAACCGGTCCGTTGGGTGGTGGTGGTTGTTGTCACTTTGCTTATCCCATCAGTTTAGTTTCTCATCAACCATCGCCGTCGTTAGTCATCCGAGCAAGTAAGCGTCCCTTAGCCATGTTAAATTATTTTCAATTAATTTTCGATTTCATTAACCTATATTGAATCTGTAGCCGAATGTTTTTATCGTTGTTGAAGTAATGTTATGTGTTAGCTGAAAGGGATGCTGTTTTTGCGGTTGAAAGTTATTAGAATTAAATGTGTTGGCCAAAATGATAGTCGCCTTAATTTGTTGGTTTGAGTTGAAGTTCTAGGGTTTAGGGTGTGAGTAGACGTGGTGTTCCCATCGCCCTGTGTAAGTCCGTCCACCTTCGAGACTCAGTCTGGCAATTTTCATTTTGTTTTCAAGTTAATTTCTCCATCGTGACTTTGTTTTTGAAAGTTTAACCTGTCACTGAAATAATGGAAATTTGACTACCGAAATCTGGTGGTGTTGTCCTTGAAAATTCTGGTGGTGTTGTTTTAACCGCATTGTCGACCTCATTAGGTGTATGAGCATAAATTGTGTTGTGAAAAAAGAAGAATCTACCGAGTTTGTTGCTTAATCCCGTGACAAACCCCTGAATTTGCTGCTGCAAAGAATGCTTTATACAATTCTATTTTTTTGTGTAAAATCCTTCGGTATTTTTTTTGTGAGAACTTGGTTTGTAACTGTATTGGTAGCAATGTTAGGAGGTAGTGGTGAATGTGTTTGGTTCTCTGTGACCTAGTTGTAATGCATGTGGTGTTTTTGCAAGTCTGTGTTTGGAGTTGACAAGTGGAGACTGTGAGGATGTTGGAATCATGTTGGATAGTAGATGAGTCGGTAAAGTAAGGGTTTTTTTATCTAGGTAACTTGCCAAAGAAGTTTGTGCCATCCCTAGTTTATTGTTTGTTACAGTTTGACATGTTTGTCTTTTAGGTAATAATGGCATCGAGTAGCAAGTTTTGGAAGGATGCGTGTATGTGGAATGAGCCTCTTGCGGATTACTGGATGGAGGGCAACGGTGGTGGGTCGAATCCACAGGTACGATGGGTATACGTGCCATTCTGTTTTTATAGTGTGTTAGTGGGATCTAATTAGAGGGGAATGGTGACTATGATGTGATGAGTCTGATGCGTTGAAGAAATGCTAGATTGGTGTTTTTATGTTAAGTTTTCCGTGGCTGTAGTATTTGTTAAGTTTGCAAAATCGAACTTTCACATTTTAAAGAAAAATGCACTACTTACATCTGTGACAATGAACGTTGACAAGCAAATCCTTTATTAGATAGAATGGCATGAAGATCTTGTTGTGGCCAACCATTATGATGGTTGGGTAAACTGTATGTTAAATTATAACATGACAATGTTATAATTATATTGATTTTATAATCCTGAAAGGAGTTTTTCAGGGCAAGTTTTCAGGGTTGAATTAATAACCATGTCAGTGCCTATGAACATTGCATTTGCAAAATTTACTTTGAAACTAATTTAAAATGAAAGGCTTTGATGGGCAAGAGCGTTAATATGCATGGATATGCAATATTTAAACAGAATTCATTCCACCTAATGTAGTTGGTAGCGAAAATGTTTGTCTTAATTTTTCAGGACACAATGTTTGATACTAGAGTGGAGGAAGATGCTGAGTTATCCGATTGGGAAGGAAGGGGGGCTTCAATGTTGCCTGGATTTTTGGGTTTGGATGGGTTGCGAGCAGAAAATGTTCTTGAAATGGAGTTCTCTTCACCTCAGGAGGCAGGCGGCTTCTATAACAATTACAGCCGACTAAAGGGCTTTGCATCACGGCGAGGCAAGACTGTTAGAAACACTGCCGGAGAGATCGTGCGGTACACTTTTGTTTGTAATAGGCAAGGATTTCGAGAGAAGAAATGGTTGGAAAAGGTTGATCGCAAAAGGGAGCATAAGGTAGTAACCCGATGTGGATGCATGGCGGAGATGAGGATAAAGAGGAAAGACGGTAGTGGGAGGTGGTATGTATCGCGTTTTGTCGAGGAGCATAACCACGAACTTGCGTATGGGAAGCTTGTTGATTATCTGCGGTCACACAGGAAGATATCTGAGGTAGAAGTTGCTCAACTAACAAGCATGAGGGAGATTGGGATTAGCATACCTAAGATTTATGAGTCTTTCGCAGCACAACTAGGGGGTTTTAATCTGGTAACATTCACAAAGCAAGATATGTATAATGAGATACGGAAACAGAGAGGTCTGCAAGGCGGAGATATAAGTGCGGCTATTAGGTACTTGGAAGGTCTGGCAGGCATGGATGGGAAAATATTTTGGCGTTACAAGTTGGGGGCAGGGCAACACCTATGCAACTTGTTTTGGAGCGACGGTCGTTGCCAGGAAGATTATGGGATTTTCGGCGATGTGCTAGCATTCGACGCTACGTATGGCCGCAACAAGTACAACCTACCCGTTGTAGTCTTTTCCGGAGTAAACCATCACAACCAGACATGCGTATTTGGAGCAGCAATGGTCTCCTGCGAATCGCAGGAGTCATATATTTGGGTTCTTCGCCAGTTTATGGAATGCATGCAAGGTAAGGCACCGCAATCGGTCATCACGGATGGCGACCCGGCCATGCGGATAGCAATCCAGTCTGTATTTCCTGATGCACATCATCGGTTGTGTGCCTGGCATCTGCTGAGGAATGCGACTGCTAACATAAGCGACCCGAGATTCACACAAATGTTTAGACACTGCATGTTGGCAGATATGGAAATCGATGAGTTCGAAGCGCATTGGGAGGCAATGGTCAACGAGTGCGGTGTTAGGGAGGTTGAGTGGGTTAAGGATTTGTACACCAAAAAGCACGCTTGGGCCACCGCATACATCCGCGGTAGATTTTTTGCTGGAGTACGGACGACCTCTAGGTGCGAGTCACTACATGCCAAACTAGGGAGGTTTGTCGAGAGCAGGTACGGGGTGTTAGAATTTGTAAGAAATTTTCAAAGGTGTGTGGATTTTCTGCGTGACACCGAGGACGAGCTAGAATTTCGTTCATGGTACGGAACACCTGTGCTACAAACAGAGTTTGTTGAGCTGGAAAAGTCCGGGTGGACGATGTTCACCCGCGAAATGTTTCTCAGATTCCGGGATAGCCTGAAACGGTGTGTTCGCGTTAGAATATGTGAAATTAATGACACTGCGAACCCTCATGCATACACTCTCCAGAAGTATCGAAGGCTTGAGATGAATTGGAAGGTTTATAGGGACCCTGTCGCGAACAGATTTACTTGCACCTGCATGCGTATGGAGTCGTTTGGTCTTCCTTGTGTGCATATCCTTTCCGTGTGTGTTAGGCTTGACTTAGTGGAAATCCCTGAAAGCCTAGTGCTGCGCAGGTGGTCTAAGGCAGCCAAAATGGAGGTCCATAACCAATGTGTTGAGCAACACACTGCTGACCGAAGTGTGACCTATAGGACACGATTGGGTGCTTTCTCCCAGCTATGTAAGCGTTTAGGGCGCGTTGCCTGCATGAGTGATGAAGACTTCAAGCTTTACTCAAATAAGCTTCTGAGTGATGCTCTCTTCCTTGAAATAAAGAACGGGCTCAGACCATCAACGGATGATATCACAGCAGCACAAGATTGCGGGGTGAAGGACCCGATTCGTGTTAGAACAAAAGGCACGGGACGGATGAGTCAAGCATGTGGGTCTGCCCCGAAAACCAAAAGAACGTGCAGCACATGCGGGAAGCTAGGGCACCGGAGGACTAGATGCCCCAACGGAGGCGCACAACCTTCATCAAGGAACGATAAATCACCTGCTGGGATAAATAAACGCAAGCGATCAAAGGTTACCACGTTACCTATTCCTGCATGGACTTTTTACTATGACACGTTACCAATAAAACTAACTCTATAAATAGGTCCAATACTGATGCAACTTAATTCCTTTAACTAAATTAATACTGTTCTGGAGCAGCAATAGTTATTTCATTATTATGTGTCTCAATGTTTTTTATCACCAATATTCAGAAAATAAGTCTGTGGGTATAGAGAATCAACATAGTAATTAATGCACGTAGGGGATTCTTGATGTGTTATTTTTTTGTTTACCATTGAGCTGTATGTTAACAAGTGTATACTCATTACCCATTGCATACTCATTACTAAGCCACTGCATTGTTCATGCCTCAACACCATCCGTTGTCATTTCAGTATGCTGGTGTTTACAGTTCTGTGGTTTGACGTTCTTGTTTGTCAATGCAACAGGCACCTGTCGTTGTCGCAGATAAAACGCAGCCTCAAAATCCATGTCAACCCGTACGACACATTTGGGACCAATTTTCGAATGGAGAAGTCTGACGACGGTCGACTGATATGTGAGCTGTTATTCCAACTATGCTGTAACGAAGAAGATGTTATGCTGAAACTGCATTTTATTCTGAGAACTTATGTATGCATATGGGGATATTGTTAATCATAAACTGGTCACTCTAGTTTATATGTTATTTAACGGCCAGAATGTTTGACTCCGGCCATACTCCCTTTTATTGGTAACAACCAATGCTGCCTTGTCGATTAGAATTATAAATTCCATTATCCACGGGATTATGCTGCTAAATTGGATTTTCCCTGCAATTACCCAATGATTTTGACCTTCTGCGGTCGGAATCGATGCATGAAGCCACTGATATTGCTAAGGTCAACCGTGAGTGTTTATTATACATGTCTAGTATAACAATTCATTTAAATGTAAGTTCTCCTATATTAAATTTTTTTTTTGTCCGTAAATCATAAATAATCCTAAGCTTTAGTTTGATTGCCTTGCAAAACTGATAAATGAAATATTCAGAAAAAAATCAAGCCCCTTCAAACATATTTATAAAAAAATTTAACAATACTTTTCTCTTCATCATGACAAAAAAAATTCTTTATCTTAGAGATCTTGAAGTTAAAGAATATTTTCATTACGCATATGTATAATAATATTTCTTATATTTATTTTATATTATTACTTTAGTAATAAACAGTTAACTTTAAACAAAAAATCTAGATTATAATGTTAGTTTCGTAATAAATAATTAATACTAAACAAAATTAGATAACGTTATTAAGAAGCAAACTAATCTCGCTTGTTTCCTAAATTTTGTTGATATAATTAAGATTGCTAATTATTCTGTGTTCTAAAAATGAACGCTTAAATTTCTTACATGTAAATTTTGTTGCAAAAAGGTTTTAGTTCCTATTACAATAAACAAATCCTCATTGGTGTCAACCAGGTTCTTTAAAAGTTATAAGTACAACTTAATTGTATGCCCAGACTCTTTTTGTGATTTTCACTTCATACCATGGTAATGCTGCACAGGTTCCTTACCAACAATTGGATATTAGTCTTATAGCATATCCTAACTAACATGCCCAAGGTGAGCTGAAAGCTTTTATCCATTTTCTTGTTCAATCAGCAGGTATCATATGGAGAGTGGGTGCAGGTACTACTATTAATTTTAAACTAGCAATAACTTCATTACTAAATATAATTAGTTATCGTTAACATCATTCTGAAGCAAAAGTAGCCAAACATATATGCCATGAAGGCAAAGCAAAATGTCACAAGCAGGGTACACACTCGTTTTGGCCATATACCCCCTTTCAATGACAGTTGTCGTAACTTGGGGGGTGTGGATATTGTGCTCTAGTCTGTCGACAGGACCACTAGCATCCACACACAAAAGTGGCCATCATACACATATAGAAGCAAGCATAGATATACTACACTAAATAATTAATAACATAACAACACCACTCAAAAGATTGCTACTGGGAAAAACAGTTTCCAGGATTAAAATCATAGGGTTATCTTTAACAAAATTCTCCAGAGTTGCATCGTTTGGCCACATGTTGAAAGTGTTTCACTCCTTAAAGCGAATAAGCTTCTTCCACGCTGCGTCTGCCTTGGAGACCACTGTTGGCCTGATCTCGTTACACTCCAAAAGCACAATCTTAGTTGCTGTTTTCATCCTTAATTTGAGCCGGTCCATCTGCTTGTAACAAAGGGAGAAGGTAAAAATTCATCTACTCCTTAATAGAGACACATGTTAACATAAGCCGTCACATACCTGCCAAGGAAGGTTGGAAACTTTGAATTTTCCCTCTGTTTGAATCCAGTTCAAAATCCACAAACATGAATCGTTGCTGCAAAATTGGACAATTACATTTCGATCACATTTGCTCTCGGGTTTGTGCGGTGACACGTTAAGAAACAAAATTATTACCATTCAGGGTAACTTGGCACTCCATCGGGATACTTAATTGGTCCCCAAGTGGTTGGATCAGAACTAACATGGGAAAAGCTCAGCATGTTACATTCCAGTTTGAAAATCTGGCTCAGCACTAGTAGCTGCATACAAGAAAAGCAGAATGGTCACAAGTAACGTGTGATAGTCGCATTCAGAACTGTAAAAACTTGTGGCCTATTGCATGGAGGTAAAATGTTGGGCAAATTCGATTACACTTACAATGGTTCGCATTTTGCGTTCCCTCCGCTCAGTGTGCTCCGGAGCTCTCGTCACATCTAGAGAGTACACCCTTCCATGCTTAACGTCCACGACCATCAGATACCATGTGTATGTTGGCTCGCACACCGGGACCAAAACCTGTCAATAAAGAAAGATCTATCATAGGTTATAAATTGAGTGAAAAACGTTAAAATTTGGAGTGTATGATCACGTTAACAACATGTTCTAGACGACTAGTCGCCGGCATCCATCTGTTCATGTATTTTCTTCTAATGACATCGAATGGCGTCATAGCAAAGACGTCATCGGCAAACACGGAAGGTGTTAACCAAACTCGAGGAGGCAGACACTGGCAGGCTCTCATGGAGGCGCTCATAAGGATTATGTTCATAATCTGTTCAGGATGGCAAAACATATGTGTTAGCATTCCGATCTATTTTATTTTTCTTATATGGAAGGCAGGGTTAGATGCAACTCACGTCAACATTGGGCATATAAACCGGCGATAAGGAGTGGAATCCGGCTCTTGGGACTTCCAATGATGAGAACTTGAACAGAATTTCCCTGGTACGTAAGAAACAATAATCACATTCATTACCGGGAATTTCTTCGAATAAATATACTACACATTCTAAATTTATGAATATCCAGAGTTTGTGCCTACAAATATTGATCATTTTTCCCATAAATGTAAGCGGCCATCTTGCATTCTTCAACTGTGAGGTCCATGTGAACGGTTGGCCTGAAAACCATTTGGAATCCCTGAGCCAAAACCAATTCAATGTTAGCTCTTCACTTGAAATATGGTTCTAAGAAATTAAATGCGTCATGATTTATATACCAAGCATTTAGTGGTTCCAATCCTTACCAGAGGAATTAATAGCACGGGAGACTGCATTGCATTCACCATTCCATAAGGTTTGAATGCACTCCCATCCCCTAAGGACGAACCATTAACATTCGCCTCGCAATTCTGCCCAGGGGTTGCCATCTTCCTACTGTCCAGCTGTTCCTCCCCGGTCAAATGGTTGGAGTCAATTTTTTCCAATTTCGGAACTTTCAGTGGAATGCGGCATGCTTCCTGCACCGAGAACATCTCACACACTTTTGTTGTGCAATCAAGCGTAGACATGCTGGGTAGGTCCCTGAAAATCTGAACAGGCACACGTTTCATGCATTAGCAATTTATTTAAAACATTAACGACGACTGATAGTGGAGGTATGAAGGCTGTTACTTACTTTTTCACAAACACCGTCAACTGAGTCATGTGTCGTGGTCCCAGAGGTGGTACTCCTCTTAGCCACACCAGAGGACCAGTACTGCGCAAGGGTTCGCTTAGGCACGCCTGAACTGTTCGTACCCTTAGTAGGCCGAGGAGTTGACAGTGACTCGTCTATGATGACGTCGTCGTCTAATCCGGGAGAGTTTGGGATGATTATATCTAGCGAAGACATCACATTCGACGGGGCCAAACCCTTTCCTTTTTCCAAGCTTTTCTTTGTTTCTGCTAGGGATCCAATGTCGTTACTAACTGCTGCTCTATTTTGCCTTTGAGGTGGTATGTTGGTTTCAGTCAGGAGGTTACCAACAGAAGCCATTGTCATGGCAGGTGCGGATGAAATAGTGGCTGCTGCAGTTGGACTCCCCCATTGGTTGGCCAGTGTTGACTGGATCTCAGTTACGGACTTACCCGTTTGGTACATGGGCCGCTCCAGTGCCGACATGCGCTCTTCCAAAGCCACTGTCCGAGCATCGATCTTCTGTGGACTCAGTCAACAAACCAAAAAACACAAAAAAGGTTGAATATGACATTTCAATCCTAGTTATGAAGCTAACCGTCATGCTATGGATGGGTCAAACTTGGGTTAGATAAGACAAGTTGACGTGGCTAAACATTGTCCATTGGTTCAAACACTTTAAACAAAATTTTGTGCACGAAAACGGGATCACCACATGTTCACCACCACAGGGCATGCCCTATAGTTTTTGAGAAAGTTCTCCCTTTGTTCCAAACCCAGGCACATTTCATGAGTATCTCTACGTTGATATTGTGAATAAAGCTTTTTTTAAATTTTTTTCTACATACGTACCTCGAGCAGTTTCACTGCCAGGAGAAGTAGTCCATCTTGTTGGGGCTTCGGCTCTTCCGTTAGGTTTTCCCCCTGACCAGCATTAGCGCTCTGTGCCCAAAATCGATATAACAAAAACATAATTAACAACCTAGCGTTTCTAAGCAACATTTAAGGGGAGACATAACTCTGAGGAAAGCGTCATTCCTACCACGTTCATCATCAGCTCTAGATTAAGCGTTGAGGTTCCATCTGCGGCTGAGCCGCTTTGGCCCGTTGCCATTTCTATCACGGGTACAACACTGAAAGAGAAGCTGTATATTGTTAGTAAATGCCCCAGACCGGTTAATAATGAAGAAAGATGATATTTTTACACCCTGATTCGGGCGAGGAACATTGTTGCTTCTGAATACCAGCATCAGAGAAGCAATTTACAGTAAAGAAAATGCTACTTACGCATCATTGTGGTCAGGATCGTTGGAGTCTTCTAGCTGATTCCCATAGTCGTCCATGGCAGCCATTTGCTGTTTGAGACTAATGTGTGTCTTTCCTAATTGGTAGCTGTACCGGGGTTAGGCGTCTTTTAGCTTGTGTGTTCCCAACTTGGCTCAGCAAAGACTTGATTTTATAGAGATCCCTGGGGTTAAGCGTGGGAACGGAAAACTGATTGATGTGACCCTTTCAGGTAGACCCACATAGTTCCGTGCTACCAACCCCAATGCGATTGTGGAAATAATCCTTATTGTTAGTTCACGCTATACTCCATGTATCCCTCTATGTTGTTAGGAAAGCGAAAAGTCATGCCTATCATAGGTTGGGATTTCCCACGTGTAGTTGACACACGTATAAACCCTTCTTATGACCATGGCTGCACCGAAGAGTTTCACTTGATGTCCGATACATTTAATAAGGAATGGAACTGAAACTAAAGCGCGATTTGATCTACATAAACCTTCATAACATGGAATAATATTCATGTAATTCCTATTAGAAGGGTTCACTATATCTATGAATAAACTTTTAACAGAATAATGAAATCGTTTTTCATCAATTATGACAAGAATAATTTCCGAGACGAAAAGTATAAGGTACCGACATATTATTTGCCAACTTCTGCCAATTCACATTTATATTTGTGTTTCATGGAAGTGTGTTCGTATATGTGTCTAGTAATTAATATATTTTAAATACATGTATAAAGAGACACATCCATAAATTGTATCTATAAAGACACTTCTATTAAATATAGTTATAAAAAAGACATTTTTATTAGACACATCGACAAACAAACTCCGATGAAATACAATTATAAATAAGAGTTGGTAGAAGTTGGGAGATATGCTGTCTGTTTGGAATACATTTAATGTTTTAAGCATTCGTTACAATGCGGCTTAATAAAATCACAACTGGATAAAAAAATAAATACTTCTTGTTTGGGTACGTTATTACATTTAAACCTGCCGAAGCAACAATAAAGTATAAAATAGAAAATACGATGTCAATAATTTGTGAAGATTTCCAACTTGAGAGATAAAAATTCTGTCTTTTTTTTTTTCGCTACCATTATTTAGCAAAACCATCCTTATAATTTAGGAAGCATTTCAGGTGTGACAGTGTACTTTATTGGAGTTTCAGTCTTCCACTTTTTTTTACCATTTAGATTTAATATAAAATATATGAAGGGTTTAGGTTAAGAAAACAAGTTTGATATGGACGTATCGCCCGAGAATGCACGGAAGAACTGCAACCGATTTACTCGTTGTGCGGTTTTTACCCATCGAAAATGTCAATTTTGTCCAAGTAAACACAAAATAACAGATTTATTTGGGCGCTCTCTCTGTGCCTCATTTCTCTCCTTTGATATAATGTAGTGTCCTCCCTCAGAATTTTATTGTCTACTTATTTTCAGGGATATTATGATTATTATTATTATTATTATTATTATTGTTATTATTATCATTAGTATTATTAAATGAGATCATACTATTTGTAATTTAATTTCGTTTCCCGAGTATATATATAGGACGAACTTATTTATCCATTTGTTCAACTATATTGGAAACATATTATTTTATTAAATGCATGTTATTTTTTAAGAAATTGAGTATTCTTTATTTTAAATATTAAATATAGGTTGATTTAAATTATTTTAAAAGAGATAAATTTAAAAAAAATTGAACAAAAAAAATATAAAAATAAATAATAGTCATTCATAAAAGATTAACTTAACACTCCTCACCATTTTCTTGCTTTTATTTCTGTTTGCTTTGTCATGTTTAGATAAAATTTCGATAGAGACAAATTTTAATAATAGATCATAAAAATTATTTTAAATGTGATATCTTATGCTATATTTAAGTGCTTTATTATAAGAAAGAAGTTAAATCACATTACATATAGTGTAATTATGATTTCTTCTAGTTTGTTTATAATTATTAAAGCGAAATAATATTAACATTAAAGTTAACAAGCTAAAAAAATGAAATTAGTAACAAACATTTAAAGTCTAATAATTCTTGAATAAAGATAGTGAAATTAAAAAGTATATTAGTAACCGTGAATATTTTTTTAACCATTATTAGTTTACAATTCTCTTCATTTTAAAAGATATTTTTCTAGCAATTAATATATTGAATAACTTAAAAGACTGAGTGTTTGGTAAGATTAACTTTTAAAAAAATCTTTTTTTGAATTAAAAAATGCTTTAATTAATTTGTAAACATATCTAAATACATCTTTTAAAAAACTATTTTTATTAAAAATTAATAATATTTTTTAAGAAAGCAATATTACTTTACATTTGAAAACAGCAGAAGCAAAAAGCAGGATTTTTTAAAATTTTAACCAGAATAATAAAAATTAGAATAATTTAATTTAAATGGTTTTATTTGGATAGTAGGATTGTGAATTATCAGGTTTTCAATATTAGGTTTTAAGGCTTTATAAATCTAAGAGTAAGTGAATGTTTGTGCGCCATTATTTTATTTAAAAAAATTTTTTTGAGAATTAAAAAGATCTTTTTAATTCCCAAACGTGTTTGGCAAATTTCTTGGTTTAAGAGTAAAAGTACTACTAAACTAAAAATTATCTTTTCTGAGAAACTGTAATTTACATGTTTTTTTTTAAAAATATCTTTTTGTTTGTCATGCATAATTTGTGCTGTTAGAACAAAGTGCACTATAATTTTAAAAAAAATTATTCTCGTAATGTTATTATGCATAAAAATACTAGTTCTAATACAATACACAGATGGACTAATGCTAACTTAAGACATGAATGATGCATAAACAAACAATGCTAACTTGATGAATAAATGACCTGATGCTAACTAATGCCATTGGTATGGTGAAAACTGAACTAATGCAATTTAACAAATTCTAATATAATACACAAATGCACTAAAACTAAACTAATGCAATTTAAAAAAAAAAAGTAGAAACATAACAAGCCCAATTTCTATAATTTAAATACAAATAATTTAAATTGTATACAAAAACAAGTTAACTAGATTTAAAAATACTGGCTTAAATCTTATCAGAAACTATTTTTAACATGGAAAGAAAATTGGTGTTTCGGTTGAATATTGACATTTGAAGTGTATTACAGTATTGTGAAAATTTTTCAACACGCCCCAACGTGTTGGCTAAGAAAACACTACATTAGACCATTTTCAACAAAAACACCAATATTTTTTCCAACGTGGCACCTTAACGGACACCTGTGCATCGTTTCAGCTAGGGCTGGAAGTGAGTCAAGCCAGCTCATGAGCTAGCTCGAGCTCGACTCGCTAATAGCTCGATAGGCTAAACTCGTGAGCTAGTGAGCCAAGCTTGAGCTTGGAATTGAGCTCATAAATTAAATGAGCCGAGTTTGAGCTTGGATAAGCTCAGCTCATTAGCTCGTGAGCTGACTCAATTATATATATATATATATATATATATATATATATATATATATATATATATATATATATATATATATATATGAAATACTACTATATAATTATATATGTTAATGATCTTAATTATTTAAAATTTCATATTTATTTTTTACATATAATTTTGATGTAGGACATAAATAAAAAATGTATAATTTATTGATAGATAACAATATATAAAATTGATCTTTTTAAATATTTTTTAAAATATATAAGTTATAATTTATTGATATAGAATTATAGATTATGTATTTATGTTTCTATTATTTCAGCCAGCTCGTGAGCTCGAGCTAGCTCGTGAGCTTTCGGTGAGCCGAGCTTGAGCTTAAGAAATAGGCTCGATTGTTAATGAGCCGAGCCATGAGCCAAGCTCGATTTTTGTGAGCCGAGCTTGAGCTTGGTCTAGCTCGGCTCAGCTCGGCTCACTTCCAGCCCTAGTTTCAGCCACGTCAGCTAGTCCCGTTAGGTGTATGAGAGGCAAATAGACGGAAGGACTAAATTGTCCTCCGTTTGTTAAAGTCAGAGGCTTTTTTGTATTTAAAATTTGTCAGAGATGTATTTGTGAAAAGTTTGAAAAGTCAGGGACCTTTCTGTCTTTTTCCCTTATATTTTTAATAAGTATATTTCTTTTTTCATTTTTCTATAACTGTCTTTTTTATTTGACTATTAATACATAATTATATAGAAACTTAGACTATTATTACCTCAATTAACTCAAATTTTACTTAATCATCTTAAATGATATTATTTTCATTTTTATAGCTAAATTAATAATTTAATAAGTTAAAATTTAATATAACCCTAACTTATTATCACTAACACCATAACATTAAATTAGTGTTATTTTTTAATACACCTAACAATACTCATCTGCATCTATATATGACACGGCATTATTACATGATAATAAAATACAATCCGTGGCTACTGTAACAACCCTAGTTTTTGAAAATCAAATAATTAGTTATTTGTGATTTATTTTAAGAAAATTATTTTACTAAAGGTAATTAAATGGAGTTTCATCATAGTTGGAGTTTAAATTAATTAGAGTTCTTATATAATCTTTATTAGATATTTGGTATAATTGCAATTATAATTTTGATAAATAAAAACAAAATTTTCTGGTATTTTTACTAAAACAAAATCGCGATATCGAACTAAAGGCTCAATAGTAAATAGTTAATAAAGGAAAGGAGGTTGGTAACACCTTACTTTCGGTACGATCATGACGTTCTGGAAATTGGGTCGTTACAGCTACTATGCGCTAAATTTTCGTAATAAATTAATTCTATTAAATCGAAATTATATTTGTAGCTATAACACCAAAAACAACAGATAGATTTTTTAAATCTTCTTCGTCAGTTTACAAATGTCAAACTTGAATTGTCATCCTTTTACCCGTTCTGATCTATCCGTATAAGTGTTCCCAACTGAATACAAAATTGGATAAAATAAATACATTATATGTTATAACTAAGAAATTCACGCGGTGAAAATTGAAACTTCATACACTTGGGACATTCACAACTATTGGGTCGTTGTTGTCTTCTGTGATAGGTACGGTTGATTTCGAACCATCTCGTCTATACATTCTGCAAATCCTTCATTGTTGTTGATATTATGTGGTTATAGAAGGCGCTTTCAAGTGCTGCAATAAAGTAGGTTTTAAATAACCGACTGAATCATGGGAAGTTACATTGTTTGTGATTACTTCAATTTTCCGCCAAAAGCTACCGCATGCATTTAAGCGCATAGTCAAAGTTGTAATATAAAAAATATCCTTTTGGTCGTTGTTGCTAATATCGTATCTTAATTTTCTTTAATCTAAATTGTTTTTCTCCATAACACATTTATTATCTATTAAATTTACTCTGTATGATTTTATGTTAGCCCCCAAAAATTAATTACTATTTAATGCTCAAATATTATTGCAAATTTACATTTAAATTTTAAATTTTGAGTCTGTAATATTTTAACTATATATTTAATTATAACAACAATAAATAACGAAAAAAACTACTCAAATAAATATATAACATTCACAATTTCTGATTTCATGCGGTTGATAGTTGATGCGTTGTTGAAAAATTTAATAAAGACTGAAAAATAAAATTATTCTTAAAAAGTGGAAAAAATAATTTTTTTCTAAAGAAAACGGGATAGAATTTTATACTTAAAAAACATTGAAATTTTTCTAATATATTTAAAGTATATTATTTTAGCCAAATTAATTCAAATATTTGAATATTAGCTTTATTTTTCTAATTTTGTATGTTATCTAAATTTATTTTTTTAGATTTTTAGAATTTATTCTATGAAAACGTTCTAATGTCAGACTATTTAAAAAAAAAAACTAGACAACGACAAATTAATTTAGAAGAAATTAATTTAATAAATATAGAATAGGTATAATTAACACTTTAACGTAAGTAGGTCTAACATGTACGAAATATTGTTTGTGGCAAAAGATTCAATTTTAGTTACTGTGACAATGTTTCGCAATAAATAGAAGACACAATTACGTATTTTTATTACGATTTAATACTTGTTGTTAAAAAATGGTGGTTAATCCCTGTTTTGCTGGTAGTGTACGTTCTCAAGTGGTAACACTTTAAAGTTGCTTACATTATACAAAATGAAGTTAAATTCTGCTTCAATTAAAATTACACTAATCCCTCCTAATAGTGTAACAATAATTTTAATTCGGCAATGTCTTACGAGTAAAGGCTATAAAAATTTCTATAACATACAAATACAACAAAATTCACTAGACACCAACATGCTTCCACCCAGGAATTTCATTATGCAATTGGAAAATCGTTAGCCAAAGATTTAACTGTAGACGTGTTCAAGTGGATACACGAGTACCATCTCCGCATGTCACATCCTCATATTACGAATGACGAAGTGGTTCCTGACGTCTTTTCATTAACGGGACTTGAACCCAAATCCCTTCCCCCCATAGCTGGAGTCCGTGGGCCACCTATGCTGATGCCTTTGCAAGCAAACTGCGTGGGTACAGTCGTAAATCCTTGCGTAATCTTTGATGATCCGGAAAGGGCAAGTTTGTCGAATAACAGCAGACGTATAATTCAACCACAAAAATTTTGACGTGACGTGCTTGAAGAGACGTTTCACTGGCTTCATGCTTTTTTTGGGTGTTGTTATCGAAAATATCAATTTCAAACCTTCCCCAGGAAGTCTCGTTAACCATACAAATACATTATTTGCGCTGCGTGGGACGATAGCAAAACCGCTAGAAATTTCATTCCCCACATCATCCTACCCACAATAATCCAGAAAGACTAACTGAACTACGCTTGTCGAGCCCCAATGGAGCGGAGCATGCAGCAGTTCAGATTTTTTGTTGTAACGAAGGGATACAACACGGGGGTATACGTCTCCTTTGAAGAAGCCAACAGGCAGATCGTCAACCACCCCGAACCGGAGTACACCGGGTTCAATAGTTACGTCCTCGCAATTCATGCCTATGAAGCAAGGATGGAAACGCTGCGGGAGGACAGAGAGGCCACTTTGGAAATTATGGCAGAGACAGGCACAGCGGAATCGCCGCAGCGCCCACCCCGAACGCTCCCAACATCCGACGGACGTGTTGCATCTGTTGTTGGTGCTAAATCTCTGATATACCTTTCCATAAATTAATGTATCCATTTTTACCATTTAACAGCTTAGTAACAACGTTTCCATAGATTTATGAGAGACCAAACAATACCGTAGTTTCATTGTGTTTTGTTATCATTCCCAGGAGCACCATTGATTCCAGCAGATGAGTGTGCGTCGCATCACTTTGCCCTAAGCAACAGCATGGAGCTCTGGCTATTGATGTATTGCTATGACGCTAAAATCCCCAGCCCTTGTTTCTTCCGTGAGGAAAAATTCCATCGCCATCTCGGAGCCATATATGCGTTCAATGTTATAATCCCTGGCAACCCATTTGGACCTGACGTCCGGGCGAAGGGTCGGTACACGTTCCTGGAGGATGACGCGCGGGAGGACGCTGCGTTCAGCATGTTGCGGGTCCTTTTGGCAGACACTGAAACTCAGATCAGAGACTTCAACTACCTTCTTGCTAAGTCTTTGCAAAGGGAAAACGCGCATCTTCAGGACGAGATTGCGAGGCTGGAGTCTAAGATTCACATGCTGGAATCTATCTGCGACAATAGCCTTGAATGCATCACCCCGTAGACTGTACTTAACATAATGCCAACTATCCAGACCTACGCGTTTCGTTCTTGCAACTTAGTATGGTTCTATGGTATCTGTATTTTGCGAGTATCTTTTGGCTTGGTCCTCGTAGAGAAGATCAATGTTATGTTTGAAGTATTTTGTGTCTCAATATACGTCTTAAGTTCTCCTGATGAAATGAGACTGGGAAAAATCTAATGGCGATAGTGACTGTGAAAATACTTGCGCTAGCTTAAATAATCAAACGATTACGCTGTCAAGCATGATAAAATGGCAACAGCCCAGACATAAACGTATATTTCTTGCTTCAAATCACTTGGTTTTATAAAATCTGTAACTTCCGTGTCTCTGTGACACCGTTTAGGGAGAGGCGTAAACACGTAATTGAGTGAAATATTTTAGCATCTCATCACATTTCATCTATGTCCTGATGAAATGAAATCAGAACATCGATAAACAAGAAATATATGAAGAGAAACATGGATTACAGCCAACCGAGCCAACCATCTGTGTTCGTTCTAGTAAACAAACCACAAAACACATGTTCTATTTTCCAGTGGGAAAATGGTGACAGAATCAGAAGCAATAACCGAAGTTGCACCTTCGAGTAATGCAGAAGAACAAGTTCCCACTGGTAAGAATTAAAAGATTCCTCTTTTACCTATGCTTCATACTAAAAGTCAAGGATCATGCATGGTGCAGTGTGAGTTGAAAAGGCTAATAACTGTAGAGAGTAACCAGTGGTGCTGTGCGAATTGAAATTGTCAATTAATCTAAGGAACATAGATTGTGTGAAAACTATTTAGTTAACGGACATAACATTGGAACATGAACAAAAGGAGTTAAGTCTAGCTGTTGCAACACATCATCACTCACAACAGAGCACATCAAGTTTTTGACAAATCGAAATAGACAATCCAAAATAACATAGTCAGCATGTTATTCAACCCAGTAGGCTTCATTCAATATCAACAAATTGGACCAACAGCTCCACCTCTGGGTGGGTACTGGAGATCTCAAACACACCGAGCTTGGGGACAGTAACGTTGCACTTGTGCAAGAATTCCGCCCACCCTTGGCTAATGCTGCCACAATTGTGCCTTCGTTGGCCCACGTATCTTCCGTAGACGGCTCGGACGGAGATCTCCCCCGGTCTCAGAGTGACCATGGCAGAATCGTTGACGTCCTCTCCAAAATGCGGCACATTTGGCTGGGCAAACGAAAATACAGAATGATAAGGAGTTAAGATGATGTGTCACAATTTGTTACGATGTGCATGAATTCAAACAGATTTAAACCACTACTACTAAAGAAGACATTATTCACACTGAATATGCATTGCGCTGCCTCCTTCCCTAAACAATGCAATTTAAGGTTTTAAAATTAACAGACATTACCAACATATTTCTGTAATGAATATATTTATTTAACAACAACAGACAATGGCAGCAAATACCCGTAAGGAATTTGAAGGTGAAAACTGCTCCAGCAGCTATCCAACAATTAACAACAAAGACACAGCAGACGACACAACAAATGGCCCACGTAGAATGGCACATTGGCAAACAAAGTAAGAACCAGCGAAACAAGCACAGTTTATGCGGACCAGGTTGGCCGCCAGATAACATTCAGGATAGGGAACAGCGGGGGAACAAAACAGATAATGTGGACCCCAATGCT
This sequence comes from Arachis hypogaea, assembly GCF_003086295.3. Classification (NCBI taxonomy): domain Eukaryota; kingdom Viridiplantae; phylum Streptophyta; class Magnoliopsida; order Fabales; family Fabaceae; genus Arachis; species Arachis hypogaea. The sequence continues at coordinate 114,712,141 of NC_092045.1, forward strand.
CGACAAAGAAACAGGTGTATATATCGTGGAGGGGGAAAGCCATTACCAGGAAGTGGATGCCCAGGAGCCTTTTTGTGATGTGCATGATGAAGAAGGGGTGCTCAGAGTTAAATGTCTGCTCCACCTCAGCTGCAGCGGCGCTCCTAGGGACATTGATACACCCCTTTCAACGCCAGGTACCTTCAGTAGCGGGTGTACGTTTCCTTGACACTCGGGGGGGTGTGTTGTCGCCGGAGTCATTACCGGACGTATCATACGTCCTTTCCACACCCGGTGATTGAAATATGCGAACACTGAAGTCGTCCCTGCCCTTGTGCTTGAACAGAAGAATGTTAGATGGTTGTAGCTTATATTCATGATAGAACCTTTGCCATCCCATGCCGAGAGTGATCTCTTTCCACCCCCTGGGGCTACACGCAATCTTGAAAGTACGGTTGGACCCATCGGCGACCGTGACGTACAGATGGTTGCTATTTTTGGGGAGGAGCCCATTTGGTACTGGCAAACGCTGGAAATAAGGGCACACGACGGGTCGGCGTAAGAGATAAAACAACTTGCGGAGAGTAGATTGACAAATAATCGCAAGAAAAGAAGCGGAATGGTTAACCTACCAAGGGCCGCGACGGCTCGCCTGCCGCTTTGATAACCCTAAGGGCGTCACCTTTGGCGTAATCTCCGGCCATTTGTTCGTCAGGGAACAAACTCAGACGAAAAAAGAGGATTTTCTGAGGTTGAAGAACCCGTACAGAGTGGATATCGTCTGAATCAAGCGGATATCAACGGTTGAGGTAATGTACTTAGAGTTGCACTGCCTAGGAGAATGTGCCTTCAGCACCGCAATGAATGTATTCTTCTTGTAGAAGCCATTCGGTTTCGTGTGTCATGCGCCACTAAACATTATTTAGGAGTTGCTACTCCAATTTTTAAAAATGTTATTGATCAATTTGAAATTATTATTGGATGATATGACAAATTTTTTTAATTTTGAAATAAGCTTTATTAGCAAACTAGTGGTTCAAGAGCCACTGCCGTGCGTTTTAATCCGCTTTTCTACTAAATTTAAATAATATTTATATAATTTTTTTTAAATTATAAATTTAATTTAGTATTAAAGAAGAGATAAAAAACACAATATTCTAAGTGATTTACTAAATGTAAAAAATTATTAAATAAATAAAGTTTCATTAAAAATGAAAAAAAAATTACGTTGTTATTATGTGTAACAAAAATAGGATAAAGATTTACTAGCATTATTTAAAAATTAGTTATTTATATGTTAACCTTGCTTATTTTCGAAATCATATTGAATTTTGAATAAAGTGATAATTTAATTTCATATTCAAAACACTCAATCAGAAGGCACACAATTCTTATAAATTAAAAATTATTATTTTAATATTATATTGAATATCTTGAAGGCTATGCTTGGTTGAAAGGAAAGAAATAAAAAGAAAAGAAATAGAAAAGAAACAAAGGAAAGGAAAGAAATTGAGTGGATTTTTATCTTAAAAAAGACAAATAAATCATAACTATCCAAGAAATTAAATTTACGGAATAACTATTATATATTTAACTCGTCATAACAATATGCACATATCCTGGGAATCCTTAACTATCATACAATCAAGATTTAACTTACTGGGTTTTGACACTCGCAATACTCATCGGTTTGATTACACCGATTTGGTTTCTAAGTTTGTTGTTTTAACTATTTAGAGAAAATAACGTCAGTCATAGATTTTGTTATATCATCAGTTTTTTTTGGCAAACTTATGGACAACAAAATCTTAAACTAAATTTGCGTTATGTGCGTAGGTTGTAAAATTATCATCAATTTTTTTGTAGCTTTTTATTTTTAAATTTTAAGTTATTTGGTTAAGTTGGTAATTTTCTAAATTTGAAGTTATCTGGTACAGCCGTGACTTTTGTAAAATTTTAAAGCCACTATCTAACGATGTTCGATACTTAATTTTGAAAGTTGTTAACCTAATTTAAACATTTAAATTTAAATTATTTAGTTCCATTGCTAGTTATTCAAAATTTAAATCAGTTATATTTTGTTCGTCTTACAATAATATTACTCTTTTATTAATCCTGGAAATAAATTTTATATTTTCAAAAAAACTAGGTTCAAGATTAACATACTTTGAATGTACTATTAATATTATGAATATTCCCTAGGTTATGATTATCATGATTAATATTAATCATATTTTTAATATGATTGCTACTACTATTATTATTATAGCTGCGAAGATTTTATAAAAAAAATATCATTATTTCTTTAATTTTTTAATGGAAACGAAATATAAGCTATCAATACTATCCATCTTTTTTAAATAATTATAAATCTAATAACTAGAAAGCACAGAAACCCAGTGATTCTCATTAGGCTAACACATTTTTCACTATTAAATATCAAACAAGGACATTAGCCGAAGATTCGATATTTATTTGCAGCAGCCGTGATGCCTAACCAAGGATGTGATAAATTTATGTTCCATAAGAACTCTTTGCAATACTGTCAGGTTGAGTTTTTTGTAAAACCAATTTTCTTGTTATCAGCAAGCCTATTACTAACTTGAGTAAATTACTAATAGAAAAATTATTGTCTTTTCACTACATCAACGCCAAAAACGAAACACCAATTCGCATGAACCATGACCCATTCCTTCAGTCTTCTCCCTCTGCATCCCAATCGGAACTGCCTAATGACACCAGTTCCCGAGGTACTTAATTAAATTCCACAATCAATACATTAATGTCCATATTTCGGTTGCACAACCTTCCAGCAATCACTTTATACCCTTTCGGACACCACATTTACGATAGAAAGGTGTGTGACTGTGTGCTCTTCGCTGACCTCCGTATTAAACGTAACACTTCTATGTCCAACAAACTTCCAACAACACGTGAAAAGACCTTCAAAGTAACTACCATTGCATGCAATGCACTATAATTTAGAACAAAATAACGCCTAGCCTCATGACTATTTATGCAATGAAAATCATATATCATATTCGAAGCTGCGTGCAACGAAATTTTTCAAATTTTTTTTTCATTTTGTGGCCAAACATTGTAAACCACACAAAAAGAAATAGATAGTTAGTATTCCATAAAAACGAAAAAAATAATATAATCGTTAGAGTAACGAGCCAAAAAGAAGCATAATAAACCATGCACCACAAAGTCTCAAAACCCAAAACCATGAACCCTAAACCAACAAACCCCAAACCCCAGAAACACTAAACCGTCAGCCCAAGACCAAACAAATCCATTATCCACGGCCGTGCAAGGTGTCCCAAGATGCCAGACGACTCCTAAGCCTAGCGTTCTCAGCCTCCAGTTCAGCGACACGGGAGTCGACGGACAGACTACATATCCGCTCCAACTCAAGAAGTCGTTCCCTGCAACTGTGCGCCACGTAGTAATTGTAGTCGAGGATCTCCTTCCCAGACTCTCCAACAACAGCTTGCAGGGATGATAAAGCGGCATCTTGCCTGGCCAGGCGTTCGTCGGATGAGAACCTGCCGAAGGCAACAAAGTTGACTCCGTCCCGTGGGCCCCGCACACGAACCACAAACCCATAGTAGCGGTGGCCCTGGACGTGTACGCAATCGCGGGGCTCAAACACTGGAGGCTCTGTCTTTAGGGCGTCACATGCCCTGCGCAACATCTGCTCAAGGTCCTCCGTGATGACAAATTGGTTAGGATTCACGGCGGGGACAACCTCTGGACATTCAAACCCAGAAAAAACTATAAAAAAGAGTGAACGTCAAGGATAACCGGGAAAAAAGATAGTGTGAAACCGCCTACCGTCGTCGCGTAGAGGGGCGACAGGGCGAGTTCCTCCGGAAAAACAACTTCCATCACCCACGCTGAGGCTCGTCATTCTTCCTACCCAATGAACAGCGATCCAGTCACAAAGGGATGTAACAAACTTCAAATCTTCTTAACAAAATCGTCAGCGAAGTAATCTCAGACATGAAACTTATTTATATTTATATATGACATGACTCATCACATTCTCCAATCCAATTATGTATACACAGTTATCTCACTGGACAGTCACACCGCTTCCCCGGGGCTTTAAATTCGGTAATAAATGCATTAACCTCACCTATCCGTTTTTCGCACCCTCCACCATATGTTCAACGATTTTTCATTTTCGCATTAAACGCGTCCCATTAACTCCCCTCTATGTGATACACGAAACAAATTTCAAAAACACCAAATTCACATCCATGGTATTAAACTACCCTAAACTATTCAGATGACATAGAAAATTAACTATTAACTATTCATATATTAAACGGCTAAGTATCTGCCCGAACCTTTAACATTCTGCTGACTGCACGTGGAATAATCTGTACTAATACAGGTCTAGAAAAGTATAGCTTAGTAACAACTTTTGTTTAACAACGTCTGAACAATGTATTATAATAACATTAATAGAGTGAATTTAATTAGGAGAGTCCTATGGGAACATTCTTAGAAAATCTTCTTGTTCATCTATTCTTTTCCAATAATTAATACCATTCCCCAGACAGTTTTCATTTTTCACCATAAAATACTTACGCTTAATTTAACGTTAAATATTACGCATGCATTAGTGAGAACGTATCTACTACACTCAAGTTCAGGTTTCCAACAGGGTCGGTGGACTTATAAATATAGAGGATACACTCCTATGCCACACTCCAAACCCTATACTCTAAACACGAATCCCCATCCCCATCGAAATAGGAACCAACACGAACAAACTGAAAATGACAATCGACTGTTTCTCAAATATCGCTTTCCTTCCCAACGACATCTGGGTAGCAATTACCATTAAAGTTGCCTCAGACTCCATTCGAGAGCTGTGCAGTCTCAGAATGACCTGTAAGGCTGCACGCGATGCGGGAGATTCCGATATTGTTCACCGGAGTGTTTCCATCCCACCACCGCATGCCACACCGTGGTGGTGGTGCCTCAATCCGGAGGCAAAGAGATTCTTTGATCGATGCATGGTAGCTGGCCATCCAGAGCTTCTGTTTCGGGAGGCACTTCGGGAACTCTTCATTAGACATAACGAAAACGTTGGGCTCCAGATGCTGAATAGTGCAACAAGTACAGGCCATGTAGTAGCCAAATACGCACTGAGCATGACGTTGCTGCTTCGCACGAACGGCAACGACGAAAAACAAAAAGGGCTGGAACTGTATCGCGAGCTTGATGCGGCTGGTTCACTCGCTGATTGTAAGGCAAGGTGCTTTTCAATTCTGACAATGTCGTGACCAGGTGAGGTCCAAATGCCCCGTATAGAAGAGCAACACACCGTCTGTGCCGCACCAAGGTGCTCGACCAGGGGACATATGCCTCTTCTGTATGACTATCGCAGACGTGCAGCAGAGCGAAACTCCGTCCATGCTTTCGGAGGGGCCGCTCATATCCCCTGCATCCAGTGTCGCGCAGATTACGACCTGCAAGCCTTCGTCAACCTCCCATGAGTTAATACAATTTAATTACAACCTGTATATCAAACGTTAAATAAATAAGTCGATACAATTTAATTACATACTTGTTTTGTCTTTCATTTGTTATAATTAAGTATTGAAATTTATATGTTATTTAATAATATTTTATTTCAATCGGAACCCTGTCCTTCATCAAACCAAAAGTTAGGCTAGTTTATGCTCCTTGCAAAACGACACGTGTCAGCCCCACAGTCGATCAAATTCCAACCGTTGGAAATATTACGGTTGCACAATTTCAATTTCCTGCTCAAATCACAGGAGCCATCGTCGTTGCCTTTAAAAACCACCGAAACCAATATCCCATCTTAAACATACTCAACAAAACTCTCCCTTGGAATCTCAACATGGTCCGTGCCAAGAAGAAATACTATGTTGTTTTCATAGGGAGGGTCCCTGGTATCTATAGTTCCTGGCCGGCCTGTCATACCCAAGTTAACGAATTTAGCGGCAACCTCCATAAGGCTTACGAAACCATCGATGAAGCTCGTATGGCGTTCGAACAATTCCTATCTGGCAGACGATCACAGACTCAGCACACCAACAATAGTCCTCTACTACATCAAATTCATGCAACATCGATTCGGCACCACCCATCACCGATTCCTGACCAACTACTCCCTTTCGACGAAGGCATACAGGAGCAACGTCAAATTGAAGGAGGGGACAACCACTCAACTGTCCGTCATACCAACTGATCCAACCAGAGCCGCCGGCAACAAAATCACTACACGTGTATCCTATTTATAATCGTTACCATCTTCGTCCTATACTTAACTCTGGTTAGGAAGTAGGCTCCTCTTAACCTTAGTTATAACAGCACCTATCACCATGTGTTACCCGCTTTGTAGCAGTCTAACATTTCACTGTCTTCCGTGGTTTACTTTTTAACGTATATTCTATTGTATTGATTAGTTTAATGTTCACTTCATGCATAACATCAGCTTATTATTCCAGCATAACTGTTATTAACTCAGCCAAGTATAATTAATCATACGTGATTTTAGCACTTTAATCCGTTTATCCATTTACCCTCCTCCTCTGTTTACGTCATCTGTTACATACGGTACATACAGCCTAAGATTTTTACATATAGACAATTTTAATGTGAAATGCAATAATTTTTGTTATTTTGGTATTTGACATTCCTGTTATGATAGTTCATAGCATTACTGCGGTTTTGTAAGACAAATATATTTTTTAAAACTAAAAAGAGGAATCGTCGTTTTTGAATAATATATTTTCTTTATTATACAGAGACAAAACATCATACACGTTTTGTATAAAAAAAAACTTTTGTTTTTACCCTAAACAAAATAATGACCCCAATGTAAGTCACAAGAAAAAACGACAAGGATCTTGAGATCTGCTTCCTTTGGGGATTGAGAATGACTCTCACTTAATACATGATAATAATTTGACGAAACACATACAGCTACAAAATTTCATTATAAGCTGAAAACTGATAGAGGAAATGCAAAATGCATAAAAAATAATTTCATTGTATGCAACGGTGCAAGTAAGGCGATTTTATCCCTACTAAATTCTGTACCGACTCTCTGCAACCTACAACTAATAAGGAGAGATTATTATCTGCATAATAAAATTAACACAGCAAAACCATAAACAACTTCCGTGACAAACATAATTGCTTCACTTGCTAAAAGATACATGAAAATGTATAGCACAAAGTACATTAAGAAGTTTAATTCATCTCTCAGCCCTACTAGGAAGTACAAAACGAGACTTGATGAAATGGAAAAGGAATGGCATTGCAAGAATTGTCCAAGTTAAAATACTAGTGCACTTCAATGATGGTTAGATTATTGACATTCATGCATCCAATTGAGCCTTCCATACATATAAACTTCTGTACAACCCGGTTGTTACATTTATAGGGAACAGACATTTCTTTTATAGATGCAGTATCCTGTGATGAATTGAAGAACTTATTTCGGCAACCACCTGTCATGCAAGTGACACAATTGGGTTGAAAGTGTTAAAATTGAAGTCAACTGTGGAAATCTAAAAAAATATCAACCCAAAAGAACAATACAGAACATAAAGTTGGCAAAAACAAAGTACAAAACAGCTAAAGTGGTTCATCGTCTTTTCTATTTTCTTCATCAAATGAGAACAAAAGTATTTAAAGGGACAATAGAAAGTAAAGCGAGCCTCTTTAAACGATAAAAAAAAAATTTAAAATTAGAATACAAGGGAAGAAGAAACAGTGTCAGAACAATGGGAAAAACAACAAACAAAAACAAGAACAAAACAGAAGCATACCTGAACCGGATAAGCTTAGAAGACAAACATGAGTTCCAGCCAAGAGAGCAAAGCGTGTCTTTTCCATCCACTAAACAAAACACAAATCCCATGATTTGTTTTCCATAGCAAAACGGAGAGAACCGAACTTGCACCTTCCAACAATGTAAAAGCACAGAACCCACCGAACATATCTTACATACTAAAACTGAAGAACCAAGACAAAACAATGGAGAAAGATGCAACATTACTCTTATGCTAATAAAGCTTTCAGTGCAAATAACACGGAAGAACAGAACAAAAAATCGCGCCAAAACAAGATACACAATCTAAAGAAATGTAGAGTAACGTTAAATTCAATAAGTTTCTTTCTAACAAGGGAAAAATGCTGAATATATGCAGCCTCATGTGGCCAGCGAAGTCAAAAAACACAATCACGTGTTCCCTATGTCATGCTTTGAAATTTATAAGGTAGCAAAACTGAAACAAGCTGTCAACAACATATATGTACCTCTCCAACAAAAGCCCCTTTTCATGTTGCGCAGAATGCGTCTCCCGTTTGTGACATTTTGTCACTTTAAATTGCTTCACGTGCCCCTCCCTCCTGACGAAAACATGATTTCTAGCCAAGGACCAAGGTACATGTCGGCAATGTGCGCACGCAGCCTTTTCTTATCCCCCCTTCTGGGCCTCGACCTCAGGAAGTCAGCAACAAAGAAGTACACATTAAAAAAAAGTTACTGCATTTTTTATTTCTATTGCATAATAATTCGACGCCAAAAGAGATCATAAATCATATCAGTTTCAATTTCCTGCATTCCTATTGGTTATCGTGCTAACAACAATCATTATAGACCGTGTTACCACCATCACGAGCTAGCATCGAATTTCTTAAAACAGAAATTTTCGAATAGCCTGCGGAAACAAATATTGTTGGAGCTACCAACCGGGATAAAATAGAAGTAAAATGGAGCAAGAAAAAAAATGATAGTGTTTGAATGATCGAAGGCTGAGACAGAGTTGTAGAGTTATCAGAACTAAAGCAAGAGTTTCTCGTGGCATTTAAGTACAAAGCAGAATCTAAATTTAAATCCGCGGCGATTCGTTTGACTGCTTCCGAAATTGATTACTCAAGTTTCAGAGGTTTCCATATTGATCACCATCGTATGAATAGGAAAATTGTTTCCCATACGGCGGTCATCTTCATGGAAACTTATCAAACTTGAATCATCAATATCGGAGTCACTCAAATAAATCAACGGGAATTTAAATTTAAATTCCCCGTTATACTCAAAAACAACGAAATAATCTTGCTTTAACGCCGATAACTATACAACTCCGTAACAACCTTCATTCAAACAAACGCTAAAATCTTCTCTCTACCTCCATTTTACTTCTATTTCATCCCCAGCTGGTAGGTCCAACAATATTCAAGTTTTCAAATTACATTACAATGATTCTTTGATCTCTAACTGGCAGAATAAACCATAACCAAAAAGCCAGCAACTTCTGATGCAACATGAAACAAACCGAATCATCAACTTATTCACCATTTTCGGGCACCAAACAACTATTTGTGAATTTATTTACCAGCACTAATCCCCTTCGTAATTAATTATTTAATAATTCTAAGGCAATCATCAACTGATTAAAAAATATAAATGACACAAGGACAAACTTCAACGTCACTCACCTCGCCAATTGATACACACTAACTGAATGGCCTGTGGCAGAACAATATTGGTTTTGCATCCAGATCTCTCATCCCATACATTCCGGCAGTATTCTATAACCAAAAATTTATATAAAATAGATTCAACGAACGAATAACCTCTTTCATAACCAAAATTAGAACATCAGGATCTCCGAAATCATGTTGGTTATACTTACAGTTTTTCCAAGGTCTGGGTGTGCTTCCCACAATTGTCCCACCACACTGCACACTCGATCGGTAATCGCTGACATAAACACTCAGGATTTCATCCACCTAATACAACCGACTTTCAGATCCGTCGGAAGGCCTCTCTCTCAGCCTCTATCAAACAGATTTCAGATTAACCAAATTTAAACGAAGTTTGACATCAACAAAGAAAAATATCACAAACCTGAATGGGAGAAGATGGGCCCCACCTCTTAGGTATCAAACAACAAGGGCAACCCATTTCTATCCATATGATGCATGCAGCTGGAACTACTGGATCTGCCAGGTATTAAGGTTCTTGGCTCTCCGAAGGGGTATGGTTCGCCGGTATGCCACTGTTGGGAGGGGATGGTCCACGCTGCTTCTTGGCTCTCCGGAGCTGCTTGGAGGCGGTTCTTCAACGGGACTCACATGGGGTTAGGGGGCGTTGGTTCCTGGGACTGGGAGTGGCTGTGAGGTGCTGCTTCCGCGCGACTTCGACGGTTTGCGAGGTCCTAGGAGAACTGCGTGGGGTTGGGTATCGCGTTTAGAGAGAGGGGTTCCTAGTTTCTTCTACGATGGCTGCGCTAGGTTACGAATAATGATATTCAGGTAATGAAATGGGGGTGGGACATGGTTTTTATAACTTACCCGATCCAACATAAACAACCAGGCCCATTTAGTCCACAAAAAAACCAACTCCATGCTACCATTCCACTACCGCGCTGACTTAATAGCTGTGGCTCAAAAATTTAACAACACACTACAGCTGCCCCCAAACTAGGAAAACTCCTGTAGCTTTTGCTTGTCACCTTTTCAATAGGTTTTGGGAACACCTTGCACCCTTTTTCTATGATTCTACACCATAATAATCCTAATAAATCTGCACCCTCAACATTTTTAATAATATATCTCAATGGTACTGCACCCTGGATCACCAAAGATCCAAAAAAGTTGACTGAAGCATTGGAAAACCTTCCAATATTATAAATCACATAAGAAACTAACCCATCTTCATCTTCATCAAGTCAATCTCAAATCTCAATCATTTCATAACATAGCAAAGCACGTGCCTGCTCCCTTTCGCTTTCTCAGTTTCTGTGTCTTTCCCCCCAACATCACGTGCCTTCAATTTCATTTCAATTCAATTCTTCATTGCTTTGGGTGCCGCTCACCCTCTGCATTTTCCTTCCAAACTTCTCATACAGTTAAACAGAGAAAAAAAAAAAAACAAAACAAAAAAGAAAGAAAGAAAAAAAAAAAGAGGGAGCATTGGCGGGAACGCATAACGAAATTAAATGATGTGACGCAAACACAAATTGATATAATCAAAATGAATAAACTCTCCCGGCTACTTACCGGTGGCCTGTCCACGCCGCCGTCGCCACCGCCGACACCAATGCGGTCGCCGTCTCCAATGCGGTCGCCGGTGCGGTCTCCGCGGTCGCCGCGACACTACCGCCACGTCCGCTCCAAGGTGAGCCGATTCACGACAGGGCAGCGGCTCCTGTGGCTGTTCCTATCGATCCTGCTCCGCCGCCAGGGCATTTTCCTCTTCGCTCCTCTCGTCTACATTTCTTGCATGCTCCTCTACATGGGAACCGTCGCCTTCGACATTGTTCCGATAATCAGCCACCGCTCCGCCCCTGGCTCCGTCTACCGTAGCCCGGAGCTTTATGCCAAGCTCCGGCCTGATATTGAAAATGATGATTCTTCTACTGATGCGGTTCGTGTTCATCTTTTCTTGATTTTGCTTCCGTTTTTTCTTGTCGCGCAATCTTTTTGCTTCTTGTCTATTTCGCAGAAAATTTATTTTGTCTGGCGCGCGTGATTCGGCTAATGATGCATGCATCATGTTAGGCCGTTTGGTGTCATGGTGTGGGTGATTAAGGTTTTTATTTTCATTTTATGATGAACGTTGAATTTGGAAAATCTTTTGATTTGGACCTCAAGTCTTGGAAAGTTATTTCAAGATGAAGAACTGGGTAATGCGTGATGATAATATTGAGTAGGTGACTTTTTTCTTGTGTGTAGAATTTAGATATGGCTTTAACGTTTTGTTTTGCACATGGTTTTGTATTTGATAGTGAGATATGGATTTCACCTTTTGTGAGTTTCTTTGTTGGGCTTTGGTTTTTCTATTGGTTTTGATAAATTGCTAATGGGAGGGCAGCATTTTAAAGATTGTAGTAGATTTTGTTTTAGTACTTAGACTAACCTGCTGAATCGAGTGGCTAGAATTCTGATGACAGCAAAACGAGTAGTATTCACGAAGTATTGTAAACTGTAAAGGATTGTTGTAACAGATGCTACTCTCAAGTAGGAAATACAAAATGTATTGGTCTAACATTGAGAATGATGAACTGAAAATGTATCAAAATTGCATTCAAAGATAACTACAAGTATACAAAAACACCCTACTGAATCATTGACCCCCCTCAATTCACATCTGTAATGAATAGACACATTGGAATCAATAGCAAGAAGGGAGATAGGTGATTAATATTCCAAACAAGGAAATTGATATGACAATTCACATTTCACACTTTCCTTTGATGCTTTGCTCCCTTGCAAGTTGCAACTGAGTTTAACCACTAATTGGGCCTATTGGACTAATATCATAACAAATATTTCAAGTATTGGAATTAAAACTTATTCCAATAATACCAACATGAAGACTCCTCATCCCCTATAATTCCTCTGGTAGGTTCTTCTCTTAAGAACAGTATAATGCAGACGTGGTTGCAGTACTTAATAATAGTATCGCCATCTTGTTGCGACCTTGATTGCAACAATTGATAATGCGAGAACATGACTTTGTTCTTCTGCTTAGCTGTTTGTAGAAAATGTGCTCTTGTGCATTACCATTGATGCCATTATTGTTATTCTTGTTGCTATCATAAATTTAGTATTTTTCTTATTTTGATAAAAAAGAAGAAACTTTTGAGATGAAGAAAAGAGGTATGTAAAATGAGAGAGGTACAAGAGACCCTCCCTAGTTAGCAGGTAAGAATGCAACGCATAATATCATTGGTTTGGGATTCTTTTGAGGCTTGATAATAAATATTATTGAAGGTATTTTGTCTAGGGAAAATCTATGTTTGTTCTGCACTAATTCAGCCAAAACTATGGGCTTATATAGCTTTTTTCCATTTTTCCCAGCTTCTTTGTGGGTTATTTCCGAGTCATTCATAGTATGTCACTGTCTGCTTAATATTTTACTTTCTTTGTCATTTTTTTCCCTGTTAAGTTTGCTACTTTAGTGAGAAAACACAAATAACTTCCTTTCAGATATCAACAATATGGAAAATCCCGTATGAAGGTGGTGAGTGGAAACCATGCATAAAGAGATCTTCACAAGGTACTTTCATAGATATGCCCATAGAGATTGGCATGCCTTGTTACTTTGTCCATTCTCGTAACAACATGTTTTCTTTATGAGGATACCTTGTCCTCACTGATGTACTCTTCTCTTTCTCTTCAATAAATTTCCTTTACTATAAATGGAACCCAAAGAAAGGAAAGAATATTCAGAAGTATAATATGAAGTGTCAATTCTCCAGTTTTGTTGCTTATGGCATTATCATTTTATTCAATATTTATATAATTTTTTGTTACATTTTTTTAATAGCCCTTCCCGAGTCTAATGGATACATATACGTAGAGGCTAATGGAGGCTTAAATCAACAAAGGACATCAGTTAAGTTTTCTGCACATTCATTCTTTTTGTTTGTTCTGTGTTGAATTTAGCACTGCTCTTGACTTATTTATTTAATGAATCTTGTGTTATATAGATATGCAATGCGGTTGCCGTGGCTGGCTATCTGAATGCCACTTTATTGATCCCCAATTTTCGTTATCATAGCATATGGAAAGATCCTAGGTTAGTTTTCTCATTTTTTTAATTCTAGCTTTTCATAACTAGAAAATTCTACTGTCTTGACTACTACAATAATTATAGTTCCTACATTTTAGTGGTGTCTTTGTGGTTAGGGGATACATATGTTATTGTATATGGCTGATATGTGCTTATGAAGGCTTGAGATATAGGATGGTTTCAGTGAATATAGTCATATACTGTTACAGACAATTTGCAAGTTTATTACCATTTGTAATTTATGACTTTGTAACATTTATCTCAAAAGATTTGTTTCTAACCAAATATCCTAAAAGTAAATCCAAATCAATATTAAACTAATTAGGAGTTACTAATCAATGTTGGGGAAGATAAATATGTTTGTCCTTTTCCAGTCCAAAATGCCCTCTCTCTTAAATAGGCTATGCCCTCAACACCAGGAGTTACCCAGAAATGAAATTAGGAAATTATTGGGCAACAGAAATTAGAGGTAAGGAATCACCCTTGACGTGGGCATTTATTTTGGAAACAAAAGCCGCCTTTTGTATATATGTGCAGAAACTGATCAACAGACTAAAGCAAACCCAACACGGACCAAAAATACCAAAAATTTTTTCCAAAGGAATTGCAGAATCTGCTGGGAAGTGGATTGATGAGTCACAGCTTCAGAATCTGATCTACATGACATGCATGGAGGAGAGACTAGAATGAACTGTATCAGCCATCGAAGCTGCAAGAAGTGACTAGTTTTCAATTATATTAAGCAGTCCGAATAAAGGCTTTTAGAATTTCAAATTGGCTTATCTAATAAAATCTCTCTTTTGTGGTAGAGTGCCTAAGAAACTAAAAGATTGTAAATAAAAAACAGCAATATAACCAAGCTTTATCGTTTAGATTAGGTATTGTTATTTCTACTTGCTAGTAGGTTTTGGCAAGTTATCCTTGTTGTCTTTGGTCATGCTTACTTCCCTGGTTTTCGTATGCTGGTTCGATAAATGTTCATTTTCCCATTATGGTATTAGTTCGGAGTATTATCCCTTATCTTCCATGTAAGGGCTGCTTCATAATCAATTATACTACGATGTTCTTTTTGTAGTTTCTGTAGTGTTCAGTGCCATTTTCCAGGATTAACTGCTTTGCTTCTTATCAATATTACAGTTTTAATGACTTGTGAGCTACTTGGTAGGTTTTCCCATTGTTGATAAATGTATTTCATTTTAGTTAGACTAAGTTTTTCATGTTGTTTCAAATTTCCAGCAAGTTCAAGGACATTTTTGATCAGGACTATTTTATCGACACCTTGAAAAATGATGTATGGGTGGTTGAAGATGTTCCTGAGTATCTAATGGAAAGATTTGGCGACGACATGGCAAATGTTTACAATTTTAGGATCAAGGCATGGTCATCTATTGCATATTACAAAGATGTGGTCCTACCAAAGTTACTTGAAGAGAAGTGAGTATATGATATTCATTTGATGGATCTAACGCTTATTGCCATTTGTCTCCTAAGAGCTAAACATATCAAAGTATTTAATGCATTCCAACTCAGAAAACTTTAATATAAAATCAATGATGTTGCATGAGGTCAAATGTAGGATGGCGAAGAAAAACTAACAATGAGTTCAGTGTTGCAAGAGTGGGAATGTGTTTTTTTTTTTCGATAGTACACCACTCACAAAATTCCCAAAGAGGTGAGGGACACAAACCAAAACCCAACTGAAATCAAAGAACAACAATAGTCTAAAAGCAACTAGAACTAGAAATCAGAGACAACCTATATCAACTAGAAGACAGAAAAGAAAATAAGAACACTGCTGCCAAATCAAATAACTCCCATGTCTAATCAAATCACCCTAATATATACAAGAGCCCAACTGAGTGTGAATGTTGTGTTGATTGAGTAGATACACTAGACAAGATTTTATACCGACAAATCCACTTGAAAGAAGGTTGAGGTGACAATGGAATATTATTGTATGCTCCTTGAGCACATTAGTGCATTCTCCAAGAGAATCCACAACTGCTCATTTCAATTTGTAAATATAATATTAATTAAAATGCTTTGATGAAGCCCCTGTCTTTCTTGCCCCCCCCCCCCCCCCCCACATTTGAATGCAGATAGAATAGGACTAAAGTTTCCTAGGGTCTCGGTGTAATTTTTGTTTTTTCCTGGGCCGTATGGCCCCCTCTCAAAAAAAAATTATACAAAAATTAAGAATGAGTAGTTATGTTTATTCTTGGAGCAATAAATTTGCTTCAAGAGCATGGAAAAATTTTACAGGTAACAACTATATTGTAAAAGATGATAAAATCATTAGGTGATCTATCTCTATGGATTTGTTTCTGTTTATTAGTCAGTTAATACACTTTCATATGCTTGTGTCAAGCTAGGCTGCCTACATTACTTCCTTTGGGTTTGGCCCTTTCTAGGACCCTGCATTGCATAATACAAGAGCTTGTACACTGGGCATTTTTAAATATCCTATTCCTTGCTCTGCAATTTAGATTTTTTTTCATGCATATTGACATTAATGCTATGATGCTTGGTTATATCATTTCATATTTATAGTTTCACAAGAGGAAAACAAGTATATGTTTTGTCTTGTTTTACAGATTTTATTGATTAAATCATGCAGGGTTATAAGGATTTCTCCTTTTGCAAATAGATTGTCTTTTGACGCTCCTCCAGCTGTGCAGCGTCTTAGATGCTTAGCAAATTATGAGGCTTTACGATTCGCAAGTCCTATATTGACCTTGGGTGAATCTTTGGTTGCAAGAATGAGGAAACATAGTGCAATAAATGGCGGAAAGTATGTGTCTGTACATCTGCGTTTTGAAGAGGTTGGCTTTAGTCAGATATAAAAATTGCTTTGAAGTATGAATGTTACACTACAGAGTAATCTTTGAAGCAGCTGTTGTGTATTGCTTTCCAATGTGCAGGATATGGTTGCCTTCTCTTGTTGTACTTTTGATGGCGGAGAACATGAGAAAGAAGAAATGATTGCGGCACGGGAAAGAGGTTGGAGAGGAAAATTCACAAGACCTGGGCGAGTTATACGCCCTGGGGTAATCAGGATCAACGGGAAGTGTCCCCTCACTCCATTAGAGGTATTATTTCCCTAAATGTCCAGTTATCTTAGTGTAGGAGGAGGACCAAGATTTTAGGGAATACATTTATTGTAGTTTTTACTCTTGCTAGGATATCCAAAAGTTTCCTGTAATGTGCTCTTTGCTTGGTCACTTTCATCTTGTTAGTGTTATTATTCAACAAGAATGATAAGAATTTCTCTCATTTCATTTGCTTAAGATATGGCCAATGCCTTCTTGCATGTTGTTAGGTTGGCCTCATGTTGAGAGGAATGGGTTTTGCAAAGAACACATCTATCTATTTGGCTTCTGGTAAAATACATAATGCAAAGAAAACAATGGTCCCATTATTAGAAATGTTTCCTAATTTGCATACAAAGGAGACCTTGGCATCTAAAGAGGAACTAGCTCCATTCAAGGTATGAATTTGCTTGCCACAACCCTACTCATAAACTTTGATTAAGTGCCACCTGTGATTTTGACTTGAGTTACTTCTTCTAGAATTACTCTTCCAGGATGGCTGCCATAGACTATACCGTTTGTCTTCATAGTGAGGTGTTCGTGACAACACAGGGTGGTAACTTCCCCCATTTTCTTTTTGGCCACAGAAGATACTTATATGGAGGACACGCTAAGACAATTAAGCCTGATAAGCGGAAATTAGCATTACTATTCGATGGTCCCAGTATTGGGTAATTGTTACTTCAGTATATCTTTCTTCCTGTCCAATTTTATTTTGAAAATTGAGTAATCTTTTAAAGATAAGATATATTCTGAAGGGGGAATATTTGAAGTTTAATTACTAGTAATACAAAAGGGAGTGGGTTTCTTAACAAGCTCATTTTTAACAAGGAGGATGTTGTTGTTGGCTTGTTGCGCTTGTTCTTTACTGATTTGGAGGGCTTTTCTACCCTTTTGAATAACCAATAATAATCTGTTTGACTGTTTGAGTATACAAAGATGTTCCTAGTTGTTTACCTGGGCTATTATTTTATCAAAAATACTACGTCAACAGATAGTTTTGACAACTATACGCGACAACTACAGAAAGCAAGAGATGTGTGTATTATGGGCCACGTATAAGAAGCTCAAAATGTGCATCTCTTTATTTTATTTTATTAGTTGAAAGTATCTGACCTCCATTGATTTGATTACTTTCACAGATGGAAAACTCTGAAAGAAGAACTGCTGAGCATGAGGTCACACAGTGATGAAAAAGGAATTGAGCTAAAAAAACCAAATGAATCAATATATAGCTTTCCATGCCCGGATTGTATGTGCCGCTTAAACAGAACCAATGATTCAAGAAGTTCAGCAAAGTAGTCCCCTCAGTATTTGACAAAACTTTACTGCATATGGTTTGTGAGCATGCCTCGCCACTTGCTAACTGCCTACTAGTTTTTTGTTAGTTCAATGCTTTTTAAATTTTTTTCCCTTCTGATGAGAGGGCATAACCCCAATTTTCGGAGGTTTACACGATTTTGCTCAAGGCCATAGATCTGAATTATATATCTATGGGGATTGGATCAAGGGAGTCACATCCTTGCTTTTTGTACATGATGCTGATTGAGAATTGAGGACAAAATTGTTTTAGGTGCAGGACTCTACTCCAGAACATTGACTGAACCGTGGCCATGTACATTAGCTGGAGAGAATGATCTGTGTTAAGTCTGGAGCAACAGATTTTTCTGTCTACATCTAACAAAAATTTCAGGGTATTTTGTTTACCCTTCTGTTCAGGTCCTTTTGTTAATTTCATACCTGTATCTCACATGTATTATTCCCTTACATTGGTACTCAATTGTTCTGGTGGTGATGCCAGTTTATGTAATTAGTTTACCTACTTTGCTCCACCTCCTTGGGCGTTGAGACTTTTCCTTTCTATAAGAAAATGTAATTAATTTACCTTTAGTAGATTGTGTTATCTAATTGTTCTTTTGTTTTTATTTTGCACATGTATATAAGCTATGTTTGGATCGGTAGTAGTGGAATGAAATGAAAGAGAACCAGGATGAATTGAAGGAAACAGAGTGAAATGATACAATTATTTGTATGGAGAAATAACTAAGTTTTATAATCCACTATCCTATTTCCTTCCATAATTAGAGACAAGAAAAGTGAGGTATAAAAAATAGTTGAGTTGCATAAAACTTGTTAGATTTTAAATAGCCTGATTAGATTATTTTATTTAACAAAACCATATAGTATCTTATATGTGATGCTAAGTGTCAAATATTTTAACTATATAGAGTTACTTTATTTTAATGGATAAAATATTATTTTAGTTCTCAACGTTTTAAACATTATTTCTGTCCTTAAAATTTTTAAATGGATTCAATATGAAATGAATAATTAACAGAATGATTAAAGTGGATATTAATGTTATTGTTAGGGTTAAATACGATTTGGTCTCTAGATGTTGAAAATTTATTTCGTCACCGGCCATTTTTCTACTACAAAGTAGTCTTAAAAGTTTCAATTTGTTTTGAAATCGTCCTTCGAACAAAAATATCCTTCCCCCTTCTATCCCAAAATCAACCAAATTCAGAGGCGCATAGACAAAAGCAAATGCAGAAACAGAAGCAGGCAGAAGTAGAATGCAGAAGCAAAAAGCAGAAGCAGTGAAACAACAACAACTAGAAGAACAGCACTAACAACAACAATGGATAATGAAATCAAAACAACAACAAAAGCAAAATTAGAAACAGAAGTAAAAACAGAAACAAAAGTAGAAGCAAAAGCAGAAACGGCGAGGAGCATCGACGACCGAGTGAATTGGAGGAGCAGAATCGGCGAGCGGTGCGCGAGTGGCAGCGGCGGCGCTGAACGCAGTCTCCCTCTTCCTTCCGATCTCTCTCTTCTCCCTTTCTCCTCTCTTGCTCTCTGTTTCTCCTTCCGATCTCTTTCTTCTCCCTTGCTCTCTGTCTCCGTGTGTGTGGCAGTTTCCCCTTCCGTTCTCTCCATCACAGGCGGCGACGCAGTGGCGCTACCTTCCCTTCCCCCTTCTTCCCTCTCCTCCCCCCTTTCTCTTTCTCCCTCTCATCTTTCCCTTTTTTTCTTTTTTTTCCTTTTTATTTTATTTTATAATTTTTTTAGTTTGGAGTAATTTGGTGATAAAAATAAAAAATTTGGTAAAAATGACGATTTTAAAATAAACTGAAACCTTCGGGACCATTTTGTAGCGAAAAAAAAAACTAGGGACAAAATAAATTTTCGGCCTCCACGTTAGGGACCAAAACCATCTTGTAACACTTGTCGATCTCCTTGTATAAAAATATTTTCAAATCCTATCGATCAATCATCAACGCTCCAAAATCAAAAGAAAAACATTTACGTTAGTGATCATTGGTTGATCGATTTTATTTAAGTACCGAAGTCAAACATTATTAGTTCTTTAATATATTAATTGGTCGTGTGAAATTTAATTGTGGGGCAACATTGAACATTATTGAATGAGACTAAAATAGGAAATTTTAAACATTTAAAGATTGAAATAGGAGGTTTGAAACGTTAAGTACCAAATTAAGACTTGATTCAAATATTAGGACCAAAATACTATTTTATCCTTATTTTAAGGGTTAACAAAACAACATGGAAATTGAATTGAAACCTTAAATATAAAATGCTTGAAAAGAAGTTCAGCTAGGATGAGATGTAAGATAATTCTGCTAATTGCAATGCATACTTATTTATTTATCCCAATAATATAGTTCAAATAGAAACTAAGAATCAATAATGTTTTACAGCTTCATGTCCGTTGAATCTAACAACTATATTTAGTTATTTACGGCCAGTTTATGGCGGCATAAATCCCTCTCTCCAATGAATTAAACTAAAGAGCGTACTAAAATTGGAGAAGGTAAAAGAATTAGAGGAATCTAATTTTGGTTCAACTACTGCACAACATAACCCTAATTATCCACTAAAGGATATAGTCTTATGACAACGTAGAATCGGCAAATTTTGGTGATACTATTCTAAATCTGCAGGATTTTTGCAGCTTTCAAATAGAGTGGAGAAACACCTACTCAAGGAGCTTGTTGCAGGTGCCGACCCCAACTGCGGCTGCGAGATGCCATGCAGCATGAATGTATGGAGTTTTAGGAAATAAATCGTCAGCTACGAAGAGCATTCCACCCACCAATGACGACATCTTATGCACTGTATGAGCCATTCTCAAATCTGGATCTTTCAGTGCCCTTCTTGCGAATGCTACCTGAATCAATATTTTGTTTTTCCCGTCATGAAGACATGCTTAAATATAAAATTTAACTTACTTTTAAAACAACTAAAATGGTTATTTTGAAAGCCTTATCATCTAATACGACAACAATTATAGCATTAAAAAGGATACGGATCACCTTATAAACAAAATACAATTCCAAAATACAATATGATGCTGAGATTTCGAAAATCAATTTAAGTTATTTTCATTGTTCAATTTAATTATGGCATATAAATCCATCAATCAAAAAATTCAAGTTTATGTTAGTTACCAACTTAGTTACCAACTTTCTGCATGATTTTCTGGTACAACAAAATTATCTATTATAGAAATGAAAACTAAGGAATCAAAACAAAGTTGTTACAAACAGGTTACCTCCATCATCCCAGTGTGAATAACTGAAACCATCATTGGGTGAACTGGAAGAAACACTGCAGAAGCAGCCATTAGTAACTTCGGGTTCTCATTTGTAAGGGCCCTCGACAAACACTGCAGAACAATTTAAAGTTTGCATTAAAAGTTGATCTCAAAAGTGATTGACTCAAGGAAGAACAAAAGCAATATCACATCAGGCAACAAAGAAAAAATGAAAAATTGAAAATACATGTAGAACATATATAGATTGTGTCAATTGCATAAACACAGTGAATACATTGTTGATAAATGCGTCCAAATCATCCCAGAACAAGATACTAAGTAACCGTAAATAATGTATATATGAACACATTACTTACAACGGTTGCTGTGGCTATCATTGTGTAGTCAACCCATCTCAAAAATTTCCTCCACTTCCCTTTTGAAGAGTGGTACATGCTTGAGGCCACTCCAACTCCAATTAATGAATTGGCATACAACTTACAACTAAAATTCTTCCTACATTACAAAATTATTCATAAGACAAGAAAGAAAGAAGGTTTTCTATCCAAAAGAACTTACAGAGACTAGAGTAACAAATTACCTGGGAGCTTGCATTCCAAGAGCAACAAAAGGAACTGAAGTAAGCACATTAGCAACTCTTTCCGCAAGATGCATATCACCTGGAACGGGATAAAGTAATGTGTAAATTATGTGGTCCTTTTACGTCATACTGAACCGCTATAGCCAAGTGATCAAGGGTTCAATCTTATCACCTAACTTGGTCTTTAAATTAAAAAGTTAAATTTCAGCAAGAGATACGTGCCAAACATTGGATTGACCACACTTTAAACCAAACGGAGTCTTGTTTAGTATGCATATTTGGAGAAAAAATCATTTAGGATTCTCCACATAATAATTTAAGGTTCTAGTAAAGTTGGTCCTTAAGAAGATGAAATTGGACTATTCACAGGAAATCAATAGGGTAACATCAAAGGGAAAGAAAATCTCTCAATAATACCATGACTAGGATTACAACAATGGATGGGTCTCAAGCATGCCGGTCTTTGTTGCCATAACCGTCTGGAAAACGTGTAAGTAGTAAGTTTTACAATCAAGACGAAAGTGTAAGGCATTTCTGAGAGAGAGATGCATTTCACTTACTGCATTAACAGCAGCTGATTTGTTTCAGTAGTTGAAGATCCACATGTTGATGCATGTAAGTCCCCGTTTTGATTATCCTCTGTCAAACCAAATGGTGAATGAGGTTCAACATGGACCCCGTGGACACCCTCAAGGGCTTTACTGCGTTTTAGTATACTGTTAGGACTCATGTGCTTTTTGTCACACGAAATGCAGATCAACTTGAGTGCCAGCAATTTGCTGGCACCAGTTTGGATGGAAAGTTCTGAGTGCTAGCCAATTCCCCTGTATTAAAATTATAAATTTATAATATTAGTGTTGATTTATAAAATCCAGAATGCAAATGAAGTGTTTAATACCAAAGATATAAATTAACTCAAGCGACCTACTATATGTACTAAATTTCCATTTCATTGGCCCTACCAAATAGTATGAACAAACCTATCTAAAATCGATGGTACTAGATGAGTAGATGATATATACATCAAATGATTTGCCATGCTAGAATCAAGCTTGACTTCTAAGTTAAAAATATGTCATAACTTATTTTTTGGATATCCTATAATCCATTTTTAAGATTGTCTTTAACATAGACATTTCCATGTCATCCCTTTTTCAGTTTGTCCGAAGTAAGACAACCAAAACAAATCAAATAGTAGACATGTAGCATGGATCACTGCTACATGTGAAGCCATAACTGTTGCCAGTGGCAATATGCACAGAACAAGAACGTAAACACGTGGAATTTGGACAGCCAATTGGTAAATGCACACAGGGAAGGGGGTTGCGCAGAAGAAAATCCACTCTCATAGTCCAGTGTGTTTATTATCAAGGAAATGATTCACTCAATTTATTTTTTGACTTCAAGTCAAGTGTAATCTCTTGCCATCTAATTCTTATCCTGCATGTCTTGTTTGAGTCCCACATAAGGTAGTAAGAGATCACAATTAACATTGTCAAGTGAAAAAATAAATTTAGAGGATCTAGTTCCCGGTTCCCATTCATTCAATATAAACTGCATCTTCTAGCAATCTTACAACCATATATTTAAGATAGTCATCAAATGTTTCTATTTCAACATCATATTCATTCAATTCAACTAAGAATGAATGTTTAGTTAAACTAAGAATATATGTTATCTCACTGCTTAAACTCAACCGTTTCATATATGTTATCTCCTATGCTTGGTCCAACAGCAATTGGCATTGTCAACTAATAATGAATGTTTAGTTAAACTAAGAATACGAAGTGGAAACCCAATTCCTAATAATAACATGCTTACATGGTTGTTAACAAATTCATATAAACATACAATAGAATTGCAAAAGCATAATAACAACAATTTAGGAGCATGTATAATAGAATTGAATGAATCAATTCGAAACTTAGGTGTGTGCTGAGAGAGAGAAAGAGGGAGAACCTGTATAGAGGGAGATATGGAGAAGTAGTTGGTTGAATTCAGTGAATAAAAAGGAAAACTTTATGAATGTTGATGAAAGAAAAACAAAAAAGGGAATGGAATAAAGAAGAGGAAGATGCTCCTTAACAGAAGAATCTTCCTCCTTGAGTCCAAGGATATTCGCCCCCACAGCGAATTTCACCAAATCAACATTAAAATCACTAATTATCGCTCCTTCCGTGTTTTATTTTAAATCATTACCAGTTTCTTCGAAAAGTAGTTAAGTTCTACATACGAAGGATTTACCACTTCCGTTTCACTCACGCACAAGCGTTTTTCTTTTTACTAATTTGACTGCCGAAGACTATCCTTTTAGGAATTGGGATTCGGATTAATAGTAAAATAGAATAAGGGTTTAGGGTTTAGTTTTTTCGGACAGGATGAGAAAAGCATGTCAAATTAGTTATTAAAATTAACTATCATGTATATATTTATCAATTTATGTATAAATATATGTATTATTTAATTTATTTTTAGTTTATATTTTTATATTTTAATATATATTTTATATTATTAACTGATTTTAATATATACTTGTTAATTCTTTTACATTTACTTAATGAAACTTATTTTATATATAGTGATTCAATTCTATTTAGTTTTTTCAATAATTTTATACAAAATAATATTTTTATTAATATAATAATAAATAATTAAACACACTTGGACTGAATAATATTTGTTATTTCACGAGTTTACAACGTTATAAATTAGCAGGAGGACGAGATGACAGCGTCGGCGAGAGGAAAAATGGATCTATGTCCAATTTTTTTAATACCTAAAAAAATAAAGTGTCATTTTTTATTATTAATTTTATAAGTAAAACTAAAATTAAATATAAAAAAATAATAAAAATTAAAAATTATAATTAACATTATCTATTTTTTTTTTACCGAACAAGATCCACTTTCAACAGAAAATTGGGTGGTGTCGGCAAAAGATTGGACGGCGTACGGACAGAAAAAAGTGCAGCAATACCGGGATAAAATTTTCGGACCAGATATCACAAAGGAAAAATGCAATATTATCGTGATGTTACGGTAACAATACCAATTATAATTAATTATTATTTTTAAAATTTTAAAATTAAAAATTAAAAATAATTAATTAATATCTAATTTATAATTTTAATTTTAATTCTTTTAAAGAGACCTACTACACATATAAGTCTTTTTGGCTTACAAGTCTTACAAGTTGGCACAAGCCCAACAAAAAACACGCATTACACTCTCACATTCAAGAACATTACACTCTCACATTCAAGAACGCGCTACTCATCATGCATTATAAACGACTCTTCTTTTTCTTCCTCCATGAAAACGAGTTTCTTGCCAAATCCGCCGCAAGAACCACCTTTGTCGGGAAGACTTTCGATACTTCACCTTGAATACCCCTTAAAACCACGAAGTCTTCACCTCCTTGAATACCCCTTAAAACCACCAGACCGAATACCACTTTGTTAGGCCAACCGTGGAGAGCTCTCGACAATCGGGGAGACTTCGGAGAGAAATCAAGTGAGAGAACATAAGATGAGAAGACACACATCCAACTCAAGACCTTAAGGTGTCAAGTAAATGGGTCTCTCATCTTATAAACTCCTCACTCTTCCTTGCTTTCTTTGATGTGTGACTAACTTCAACACTCCTCACACTTGCAACACTCACACCTTATGCATAATTCAGAACTCTTTCTCTTTCTCCTCCTCATCTTCTGCTGTTTTTTCTTCTTCAAAAACGATTTAAGAGTTTGATGTCAAAAAATAATGGAAATCGAGAATAACGAAGAAAGAAAACAGAGAGAAAAGCACGTAAATAAAGATGGAGAAAGAGAAGGCAATAAACGAAAGAAAAGAAGAAGAAGAAGAAGAGGAAGAGGAAGAAGAACGTGTAACAAAAAGAAGAAGAAGGTGCAGTGAAAACGTGCAGTAACGGTTGAAGAAGGAGAAAGAGAAGGCAAGAAACGAAAGAAAAGAAGAAAAAGAGGAAGAGGAAGAAAAACGTGCAGTAAGAAGAAGAAGAAGAAGGTACAGTGAAAACGTGCAGTAACGGTTGAAAAATGAGAAAGAGAAGGTAAGAAACGAAAGAAAAGAAGAAGAAGAGGAAGAAGAAGAAGAAGAACGTGCAGTAAAAAAAAGAAGGAAATGCACTTATAAAAATTTGTATAAAAAACGCTTGTATGTGGAGAATTTCTCACATTGTAATTCATGGTTCTTATTTGTTAAGAAGTTTACAATCTTGCTTACCATCATATCTATCCAAACTCCAAAATCATGCCGTGTAACTAAAATAATATTTTATAATAAAATTTTATATTTTTATATTTTAATTAATATTTTTTATTATATAATATTATTTTAATTTTAAAATAATTTATTATTGATATAAGGGTGTGTAATATTTATTAAATTTAACCTTTAGAGATCATATTTTACTAATTTATTGTTTAAAATTTACAAAATTATTTAAACCAATTATATGGAACTAATTTAACAATTCAGAACGGCATGCGAACTATCTTAATACTATTAGGAACAAAAATATTAAAAATTTTACTCTTTTGCAAAAATAACAAATTTTTCTTTTTTTAAAAAATAAAAAACTTTCTCCCTATACTCAATTATGGTACATTTCAATATCAACACGGTACAACCCTATGAAGTGATAACAAAACTCTATCCTTCGGATAGTAATGGATGAAATCTATGAACCAACAAATTAAATAACCTGAGGTAGCCTAAAGAATATGCAAGATTTACAAAAATAAATGGAAAATTGTACAAAAGATGACTTCTCATCATCTTGGTGGGACATCTGAGATAGGAAGCATTTCTATTTGTCCTCTTTCAAAATTTTCTCTTTGAATTTGATTCCCATTAATCTTCTCAGCTTCTTTTGAAATCTGAATGTCACTGGGAAAGTAATATTGACAAATGAATTTTACAAGGAAACGAGGAAGCAATGCTGTTATGATGATTCCAAGCAACAATAACCAGAACAATCCTGTGCTTGCAACATTAAAGAAGTCCCTGCCAAAGTTGTAGGTAGATGCATATAAAGGTTAGTGTTCAGTTCAACTGTTTCTGTTAAGAAGCAATGTAAATGTAACACGACAGACATACTTGTTATTTGTTATAAAGGGTAGGTGGACACATAAATATTCCGAGTTAACGTAATTTTAAAAAAAGATGAAATTTAAAGGTGTAATATAGACCATTTAATTTGATAGTTATATAATAATTATATGATTGATTTATTATATGATTTGAACTTGTGATGTATTATAAAGATTTTATCAAAATACTTGTATTAATATTTAATTATTATATTATTGCTTTCAATATTTTGTGTTGAATATATATTTTAAAACTTTATAATTAGCATTTTATAAATATAATTATAAAAATAATGCTATATATCCAAATTTTTTTATTAATCAAGTCCAACTAAATTAATTTAACATAACAAAAATTATTTATGACTAATATTATTTTAAATTTTATTATTTAATTTTATTAGACTTAATTTATAAAAAGATTTAAATATCTAGCATTACTCATAATATAATAGAGTTGAACAAATTCTAAGCTTCAATGAGTGATATATTCGTTAAATGTCTAACATTTTCAAGACACCCTATTCAATTAAGAATATAGCTCACTCTAATAAAAAAACATACAGCTTGAATAATTATAAATTATAACAATATTTATATTAAAGTGCGTACCCTGAGTTAACTTAACATTCTCTCGTTTTAAACTAGATATTTAGTGTATGAATTAAGTATCTTCTAATTAATTAGGAAAGAAGTATAAGTGAATGTACAAGTTAACTTAACATTCATCTAACGGCTATTAACTGTCAATTTCACGTGAAGTCGACTGCACCTAAATTTTCATCATATTTACAAGTGAAAACTCAAGTACAGTTGATTTCATGTAAAGTTGATAACTGAGAGCCGTCAAATGATTAAACTGATTTGACTAAATTTTCATCTAACGATTCTCAACGACTACACCTGAGTTTTCACCATATCTATAGCAAACTAAAGCGTAGAAAGCAAAAGAATGGGAGAAAGAGAATACATACCAGTAGCCAGGAAACGTGGGTATAGCATCAATGACCATGACACTAATGAAAGTGGCAACAATTGACCCCCATATGGAAAAATGAGTCAACCAATTCCACCTGAAGACATCCATGGCCAAGTGTAAATTTACCAAAATAACCACCGCTAGTGTCCAGAGATCCCCAATGCTTCCAACATCAACATCAGTGCTCCAATATGCAAAGAGGGGTGCCCAAAAGATTACCATGCTTTGCCATAAAGTGTCGAGCATTGTCAAAATAAATAGCTTCTTGTTGTATGCCTCGTCTCTCTGCCCAGCCCCATAGAGCTGAGGATACTTGAGGAGAGTCCTTTTTCCAAGATCCTTGTCAAGAATACCAACTATGATTGTTGGCAATGAGCTGTATATTATTGAATATAACGTGGTGCTCCATTCATTTATGGCAGTTGTTAAAGTGAAGGCAGTGTAGAGCACATACCTACAATTTGAAAGCATAACACAAACATATCAAATTTTAGAGGAATACATCTATAACGAATTGTTGCATTTATTTTTTATTATTAAAAATCCGACTAATTAAATCGGACCTGGTCGAAGTTCTATTAAGATGTTAAAATATAGATTTGTATGTTGGATTAGAACTTACCAAAATAGGACAAGAACAAGGACAGCATTTCTATAAAAGTTGTAGAGTATCATGTAGCCAAGCCGCTGGTAATTCCAGTGTCCATGAATCAACAAGAGAGGAACTATAAACCTAAACTGGCCCATGGCGAAATCGGACGCCATTACGGCTTGCCGGCCCTCTTGGCCGCTGATGCCAACTCCAACATCAGCCATTTGAATCATGGAGACATCATTAGCACCTGTGACACATTCATAATGAAGTTTGTTACACTGCAAAAACAACGTAAGTGCCTTTTTTTTCTTCTTTTTTATTTTTTTGTTATTGGATCATGTCAAGATGAGAAACTTCATGAGAAGAAGTCATACCGTCTCCAATGGCAAGCGTCATTTCGGCTGTCCTCTTCTTAACAAGGGCAACTATGCCGGCCTTCTGCAGCGGCGCCACTCGACAACAGAGAACAACAGAACATCTACTTGCAAGTTTAAATAACTGAATCAACAGAACAATCCAAAATTAGCTACAAAAAAAGGAAGGGGAAAAAAATTCATTTCAGCAAACAGAATCCAAAAGATTTGATTAACAGAACTAACCTGCTCCTCTAGTTCACAATCAAGAACATATACAAGGCTAGTACCATCAATGATCAATGCTATCTGACTTGTCATTGCATCAAAACCTCCTTCAATCTTGTTTGAAACAATGGCATCTTGCAAACTCTTTCTACACGACTCTCTATTTTTGCTATTGATTATGATTTGAGTCATTCTGTTTGTTAGAAGCTTTGATGAGTATCCAATTGATATAGCAGTTTCTTGTTTGTCTCCGGTTAGCACCCATACTTTTATTCCAGCTGTCCTTAGAGACTCAATGGATTCCGGCACACCCTGCTGAAGCTTGTCTTCGATAGCCGATGCACCTAAGATGCAGAGGTTTCTCTCTACATTGACAGCAACCTTGCGAAGCATGGCGGCCCTGCCAAACAAAGAGGTGCTCGCTGCCTCAAAGGCAGTGTGCCATTGCTCAAACTCTGAAGCATTTAAATCCCTCATTCCAATCACAAGGGTTCTTAAACCCATTGAGGAATAAGAGTGAAGATGAGCTTCAGTTGCTCTTATAATGTCCATGTTAGATGATTTATCTATCACATTTAGCATAGATGTATCCGCTCCTTTCACGAAAATTTTCACTGAATTGTCAGGGCTGCCCAATAAAACTGACATCCTCTTCCGATCGCTGTCGAATTCATGCATACCCAAGACATTGAACCTGCGATTCCATAACAGAAGTTAAGTATTTTGCTAGAAGTAAGTTACTTGCATTGGAAGTAACAAGTGATTCACTAACTTCTAATCAGCTTTGATCAGTTTTCTATCTGAATCAGTTACAAGATGTTAGTGGTAACTAACTTCTAACAATGAGAAAAAGTTAATTTGAGGAGAGAATAACAAATGTGCTTACCAACACAAAAAGATACCTTAAATCTTACTTGCTCCGCAAGTTAGGCAAAGAAGAGGAAAACGACAATGCTATCATGATCATCAACAAAACAAAACGAAGTTATTTAACTAACTAACTAACCTGTGTCTTTCTCCTTGAATATCAATGACTATATGGCCCGAGGTTCGTTCTATAAGCATAAAACCATAGGCAGCGGCTGCGTATGCCAATGCTTGTTCATCTGGTGATTCCCCTTGGTAATCTATCAGCTTGACATCATGATCAGGGGTATCAACAATAATAGGAACAATGGTATTGCAGCTTGCCAGTGCTAGAAAGAAATCATAGATCCGTTTTCCCTCCTTATGCTCAATTCCACTTCTTGATAATGCCAAAAGCTCTGGATTTACTTTCACATTCATCTTTGGCCTCAACACCTTTCCATCTACTGCTAGCAAAACATAGTTACATCAATTAAAACATGTTATTGACGAAAACAGCTACCAGTATAAAATATATGTTAGAAATATAAAATCTCACCTTGCGTGAAGTATTCACCAGGTTGAATCTCGAGGCCAGATTTCGTCGAACTGTAATCAACTCCCCAGATGCTGGCGCACTGGAATTCCATCTTGTTCTCAGTAAGAGTACCAGTTTTATCCGAAAAGACATACTTAATCTGCCCCAAATCTTCATTGATATTCAAAGCCCTACACTGAAACCTTGACTTGGTAGCCCTATCATACATTCTATCATCTCTGATCATGAAATAGGCCTGGCCAACACGAACAAGCTCCATCGAAATGTACAATGAAATTGGGATCATAACCTGGAAAACTATAACTGACATGAGGAATGTGAAAATTATCTCCCAAAACCAACCATAATACTTATACTTCTTCGGTTTCCCACTGGAGAAGCTCAGCTTCCGGTAATACGGCATCAAATCAAGCTCGTCTTTGTGGCGCTTCAACCAAACCGCAGCACAAACGGACGTGACCGTACACAAAGCAACAAGGAAGCAAGAGAGCATGATGATCTCCGAATTCATTCGAGTCTCGAGCCGGCTTCTCTTCGACGGCGCACCGGAGCTGTTGAGCATAGCTTTAGTCTCACTGCCACAGTAAACAGCAACTCCCAAAGCCCAGCTTGTGTTCTTAAGCTCGCATCCTCTAAGCACAATGTTCGATGATGCAAGAGACAGTTTCTTTCCATCAACTTCCATGTTAGCTTGGAATCCATAAATGTTCCGATTCGGTTTCTCGCACTTGATTATTCCACCGAAATCAAACCTCTGTTTGGATTGAGTCTCTTGCTTGGCGTAGCGAGTTTTCAGATTTGACTCTCCGTCAAGATTTATAGTCTGAACATATGCAACTCCGGTAGGATCGGCGGTGGAGAGAAGGACAATATCGCAGGGGATCGTTTCGTTGGCGGCGATCTTAACGATTTCGCCGACGGTTATGTCCTTCCATGGCTTCTCCACGAAGCTTCCGTTAATCAAAACCGACGCTAGCCGGTTGTTCTCGACTTTA
The DNA here is from genome assembly GCF_003086295.3 of Arachis hypogaea. Lineage (NCBI taxonomy): Eukaryota > Viridiplantae > Streptophyta > Magnoliopsida > Fabales > Fabaceae > Arachis > Arachis hypogaea. The sequence continues at coordinate 114,743,614 of NC_092045.1, forward strand.
TCGGAGCGGTGGCGCCGCCAATCCTCGAAGGCGTCTTTGACGGCGGTAACGAGCAGGACAAAGGCCAGAGGGAGAATCGAAACACCTCTACCGAAGACTGCAAGCTGAGGAAGCTGATTGAGAATGGCGATTATGAGAAAATAAATATACGCAACTCTGTGAAACTGTTCGAAGAGGTTTCTAGGGATGAATGTGAGGATTGAATATTTCGCGGTTCGGATTGAATTCCCTGCGAACTGAAGAATCTCGTTCGTCTTCTCCGGGTTGTTTATGTAAACAATTCTTGCATCTTCGTCTCTCAGTTCTTTCTGCGACATGCTGAATCCCTCCGACTCGCCGCCACCGCCGCGTTTTGACGAGCCGTATCGAACCGGCTTGGATGAAGAATTGCTGAAGCTCACTTCCTTGACGGAGCCGCCGCCGCTCCTTCCGGAGCTGCCGGAGCGGATCGACGATGAGTTGCTTTTGTTTATAACAGCATTGCTTGCTTGTTCAGAGGAAGTTGACTTTGACTTTTGTTGTTCAGAAAAAACTGGAATAGTTGGAAGCTCTTGAATACTATTTGGAGTTCTTGGAGATGGTATCAAAAGAGGCCTAGAACCCATTGTAATAAATTAATAATAATAACAACAATATTATTCAGAGAATATAATCATGTGTCAGAATTTCTAACAAACAAACTAACTAATTAACCAACTTTCTAAGTTTGGAGCTGTAGTTGCTGATAGCAATGGATTAAGGCTTCAAGTAACAGAGGAAATGGATGGTGGTTTGTTATGAAATAATAATGTACAAAAAAATGAGGATCGGATTATTTTTGGTGTATAAGAAAGAATGGGAATGTAAGAAGCGTGTTGATGAGAGAGAGGTGAAAAATTGCAGAAAGTCAAAGGCATTGTAGAGAGAGGTTAGGAGTTAGTCTACGACGGAAATTGCAAGAAATTGAAGAACAAGTCGTAATGGGTGGCGACAGCATGTGTTGTCCAGAAGCACAACTTAATTAAAATAAAATGTGGTGGCTTTAGATTTTATTATTAATTTATTATTCTAATCCAGGAAATTAGCAATACTTCTTAATCAATAAATGTTATTATTTTAAATCAATATTTAATAACAACAATTTTTGTTCATATATACATAAATTTAAATACAAAAAATATATAATTTATATTTATATTTATATTTATTCAAATTATTTAATATTTTTATTAACTAAATAATAGTCAAAATTATTAAAATCTGCTGCCTCTTGAATTTTTGGAAAAAAATTTAGGGGAACAGTTCTTTAGTAATATTTAACTAACAACTTTATTGTATTTATTTGGATTTTTTTTCTTTCTTGTCACGTCTAGAAAACTGCTTATCATATTATGACATGATTGGAGGATTTTATAATTCTTTTAGTTAATAAATTTAATTTGTTTGAATTATCACGGTTCTAAAGTACGAAAATTAATAAAATGAGAAAATAATCTAATCACTGTTAAATAAAAAGTGAGACTTATATATAGTAAAAGTTATAAAATTAGTAATAATAATTAAATAATTATTTTTTTATTTTAAATGATATTTTTTATTTTATTTATGATAATGATGGTTTTTAAACAAGAAAAAAAAACATTTTTTTTAATTCATAACAATAGAAAACTAAACGAATACGAAAATTAAGCTTAAAAAGGACAAACTTCAGTTAATATAGTTAATATTACACGTATTTTCCTTTTAAAAAATAATGCAACTCAAATATTTTAAAATTTTATAAAAAGAAATTAAATTATCATAATAACACATATGCTAAAAAATTTGGATATGAAAATAAAATAAGTGTTATATCTTAATATAGTAATTTTTAGTGTTTTTTAAAACTATTGGAGGATTCTTCGATTTATGTTTAAAAAATTTTAAAAGTTTGGAGTATACAAATCGGATGGTCGATTTCTGTATTTTTTAAAAATCGTACGGTCCGATTTGTACTCCATACATTAAATCATCCCACATTTTAAAAAATATTACGATAAATCACAATTTAAAAAAAATACCATTGTTAATCCAATATTAAAAATAAAAAATGTAACACATAATCATGAATTATCATAAAAAAAATTGAGTGAATTGTGGAATCAAAATTAAATTTTTAATAATTATTTTAAATGAAATGGAAAAATTATCCGTGGAGAGGATGATAGAGAATGGAAAGAGCATTATTAAACTTTCAATAAATAGATTATTATTGAATCTTCCTTTTGATGTTCTAGAAGGTCTGCCGGGAGGTTTTATTATTCAAATTCTTGGGGTGCCTGAATTTGACTGGATCATTGATTTAGAAAAGAAAATTATTTATTTTTTATTTTATTTTAATTTGGTGGAAATTTATTCATAAAGAATTACGGGTATATGTAAATGATTCCACTTACGAAAGCATATAAATCATTGTACATGCACTAAAACGAATGGACTATTAAATATTATTTTACTAATAAACTAAGAAATACATATACAAGTTATTTTGTTCTTCCCATTATAAAATCTGTATTACACAATTAATTTGTGACATAATACATGTTATAATAAAAATGTATGAAGCCTCCACGTGTTGTTAGTAATTTCATTTAATTTAATTATTTTCATTTATTCATTATATTTAATCATGAAATTAAGCCATGAATTATTCTTTGTACAGACTGAGGGAAAAAATATTGTATATTTGGAGGAAGAAAAATTAAACATTCCTTTTTTTTTTTCAATTAAAGAAGTTTATCCATGTGTGATGGACGAAAAAATTTTACTTGGTTGGACTTTAATTTGTAATTAATAAAAAAAAGTCATGTATTTTTCAATGTTACTAGTATATGAAAGTACGGCAGTTATTATTAGATTAGATGGTTGATAAGTCATGAATTAATTAAGTTAAATGAAACTTAATGCATAAGAGGAAAGTCAAATAATGAACACGAGGTCATCATCATATCCATATGGTAAATTAAATATCCAGAAAAAATTGCAACTTAATGGTCAAATAATATAAACAAAAATAAGATAATAGTCATCTATCACATTTTCTAAGAAAACTCAACTATTCAAATAATAAGGTTAATTTAGATATATAAAAAACTCAATATAAAATATAGTTAAAGATATATAGAAAAATCTAAAACAATAAAAAAATCACAGAATTTAAAGAATAAGAAAATCACACGAGAGGTTTATTATAGTTTGAACAAGACTTGTTTACATTTAATATTCAACATAACCACCATAAGAGTTTTCACTGTGTTTTAACTTTTAACTTTCATATTAGTTCTTACTACGATTAAGTCTTTTGACAATATATTATTTCCTCAAATATTTTTTTGGCTATATTTTTTGTTTCAAGTCCGCTGAAAATAGGCTTTTTTTTATTTAAATAAAATAAAATATTTAGTTCACCTAAAAAAATATATATTTATTTATTCAAAAAAGATTCAGTATTATTTTCATTATTAGTATCAACGTAAATATTATCATTTTTGTTTTTTGTTTACTAACGAAAATATAATTAAATATTTAAAACAGTAAAATTATGTATGACAATTTAAATTAGTAAATAAAAAATCCTAAAAATAAGAGTAATGTTTGGTTGATGTCTAGGTCATAGGAGATATGGGCAGGAGATATGCGTTTATAGTTTGCTGACTGAAACACAAATTTTCCATGAATATGGCAACACAGAAGTACACATGAAGACCATGTCTTTAATGTTTGGATAAGGTTTTATTCTAACTTCCAATGTTTGGATCAAAAAATTTTAATTTAATTTTTAATGTTTTAAATATTTTATTTCTCTCCTACAAAATTTTAAATAAATTTAATATTATTTTATAATTAAATTTAACACAAATAATTAAAATAATAGGTGATATAAATTATTTGTTAACTCATTTTTTTTCATGTTAAAAAAATATAACTAAAATCTTTTTATTACACTTATTTTTTTATTTTTTTTATAAATAAATTTCAAATTCTATATATTAATCATTTAAAGCTCCATAATAAAAAAAAAATTATATTAGTGATTGTTAGTAAATTAATTTTATTTATATATTAAAAAAATGTTATTGACTTTTTAGTATAATAATTTTTTTTTAAGTCAGATAATTTCATTCCTAAAATGAAAGAAACATATAGGTGTTCATATATGAGATAAATAAAAGAAATGGGGGATTTCTAACGCTTTGTTATAGAAGTAACATCATATAATAATCTAATAAGAGAGATAAAAAAGTAAAGTGCCCATCAATTAGGAAGTGGGAATTTGTTGAAATCAGAGTCTTCGGTACTCTTTCTAGTAGCTGGTAAGCCCATGTTTTACCAAATTTCCTTTCATTTTACACAACGGAAGATGCAATTTCTGAAAATTGTAGGCATCTTCTGTAGATAGGTCGAATCGATGGGATGCGATGATGAAACTTTTGCAGCACTGAAAGCTTTTTAAGGAAGCTCCTCCAGAGAAAAATCTTAATCTTCCATGAGATTTTCAGCTTCCACAGTTCTCGCCACAAATTTCGTTGTCTCGTAATCTCTTGGCAAAATTCAATGGGAGGATGCGAGAACCCATAAGCCACACGGTACCTAGTATTCACTTCATACAGACCACTTTTATTAAGGGCCCAATAAATTTTATCTTCTCCACCCCCAACTGTTGTTGCTAGCACACGCTGACTAGTGTCCTCAGAAAAAATACTTCTAATTAGAGTTTGATTTCATTGACCATTAGAAAGTATTAAATTTGTTACCATCAATAGTGGTTGATTTTGTAGATTGGAAATTTCAGATGAAGAAACAACATAAAGATGTGGAGGAGCAAGCGAAGGATCACTAAAGATTCGGATACTGGATCCATCACCAACTTGCCAAACCAGCCCCTTTTCAACAACCTTATGCCCATCCAATATGCTACGCCACCCCCACGAAGGTACTATTCTGATCTCTGCATTCATTATAGAAATGTATCAAAAATATTTACTTTTGAGGAGTCTAGATAGGAGTGACTGTGGCTGAGAGATAATTTTTCAACATTGTGTTGCTAATAGCGCCAAATTCTGAGCCCCTAGGTCCTTAAAACCTAGTTCACCTTTCAATTTCGGTCTTGTCATAGTATCCCAACTAACTCATGCCATTTTTCGCTCTGTACCTTTTTTACTCCACCAAAATTGGGAGAGTATGTTGTGAATCTCCCTAATTAAAGTGTCAGAAAGACGGAAACATGATAATGAATAAATTGGGACAGCCTTCCTAATAGCTTTGATTAGAACATGTCTGCCTGAAGAGGAGAGAAGTTTTCTTTTTTACCCTTGAACTCGCTTCCTCACCTTGTCCTTGATTTCTTCGAAGGTGGCGTTTTTTTTATTTTTGGACTGTAGATAGAAGACCCAAATATTTATTATGTGCACCAATATGATCAATTTCCAATTTCTGAGCTAGTAGTAATTGAGTAGCGGGAGTAGTATTATTACTAAATAATAGAGTTGATTTATGCAAATTAACTTTTTGGCCACTGAACCCCTTGTATGACTAAAGAAGATTGAGAATATTTTCACAACTGTTGTAACACCCTAAATTAATATTCTACCTTTAAAGGCCTTTAAGTAGGGTGTCACACTTAATATGAAAAAAAGCAGATAACTAAATCGTTAGGTAAGAAGAGAAGGAAAATACATGCGAAACTTTGGGTGGAAATCGAGTAGTACTAAAAGGATGAAATTGAACAAAACTCAAAGGGGTTCAAGCAAACATAAAAGAATTCCTATGAACACGGTTCTAAAGGAGATAGTGCTTAAAGGTAACTATGACGAAAAGGAAACTAACGCATCCTAACTAGTTTCATCGAAGAAACTTCCATCCTTGTGTCATGTCCTATCCTTGGCTCGGGTTGTCGGATTCCTCTTCCTCGGTTTCGGAGTCAGACTCGAGGTGTACCACCTTAGATGACCGCTTCTTAGATGCTGAAGCGTTCCTATCTAGGAAGGTTACGACGGGCAGCTGGGGTTCTTCTTCCACGAACTCTCGATCTAAGTAGATAGTTTGGAGCACGGTAGTAGTGGTCACAACTACCCACGCGTGCTTCGAGGGGTCATACTCAGAAGTTACCTTCGGGGGACATTGCGTCGTCTCTATCCGCTGTGCCATGTTCCTCTGGAGACAGTATGGGAAAAGAAAGGGAGTGAGAACCTAACGTCTCAGTAGGAGTGCTATGCAACACCTCCATATCCATCTCCAGCCCACGTGCGGGATTTTTAAAAAGAGCGTATAACGTGGCATGTAATATGTATCTTTCTTGTAAAACATGTGTGCAAAAAGGAAAGCATATAGGAAAATAGAAGGATAACATCTTAAGTAACATCAACATAATCATAATTAAATCTAAAAAAAACATAAACATTAAACTTTCATTCATGCTTTCTTCTTTCTTAACTTTTAACTTTTATGGAAGGTATTGAGCTCAAACCGGTATAAATGAGAGTCCCCTTCCCTTACCGAAGGTTCTTATCTCGAGTGTCTTGGCAATCACCTTCCCTTACCGAAGGATCATCTCGATCGATCACCCTCCCTTACCGAGGGATCATCTCGATATCTTGTCTTTGGGGGTCACCTTCCCTTACCGAAGGATCACTCCCTCAGTTCAATTTGCAATCAAGGTTATTTAGACATACACAAGAAAAGAGTTATATCAACAAAGATATCTTATTATATAACATTGATGGGAGTTTCCTTCCCTTACCGAAGGTTCCCAAAGGTTTGCCGATCACCTTCCCTTACCGAAGGATCATCTCGATTCGATCACCTTCCCTTACCGAAGGATCATCTCGATTATCTTGTCTTTGGGGGTCACCTTCCCTTACCGAAGGATCATTCCCTCAGTTCAATTTACACTTAGGTTGTTTAAACATACACGAGAGAAAAATCATATAAGAAGAGATCATGGAAGAAAAGGAACAATTGTGATAATAAGGGATATATGAAAATCATGAGACTCTAGCATGTGTATAGATATTCTAATTAAAAGATCTTGGTAATATAATAGCATGGATTGAAAGAGGTCATATCAAAGTACAGAAAATATGGCATTTTAAATAATTGCACAAAATATTAAAGAAATTATGTATTTTCGATCCTAAAGGAGTAATATAATGGTGCAACGGTCATATAATAAGAATTGAGTATATTATATATTTGAATAAAACATTTAAGAAAGCATGTACTCTTGACTTTGAAGGAGTAATAATAATGATATGCACATAATAGAATAGGATATATTAAATATTTGAATAAAATATTTAAAAAAGCATGTATCCTTGACTTTAAAGGAGTAATAATGACATAATGATATGCACATAGTAGAATAGGGTATATTAGATGTTTGAATAAAATATTTAAGAAAGCATGTACTCTTTTTAACTCATGAAAATATTAATATTCATCTAATGGTATAAAAGTCAATATAATTTCATGTAATAAAATGAGGGATATTAATTAGCTGAATAAAATAATTATAAAGAAACATGTACTCTTGACCCTAAGAAGATATTAATGATATAATGTACAAAATATAATCTAAGTGCATATTGTAAGAAAGTGGGTATTTGAAATACTTGGATTAGATATTATAAGAAGCATGTACCCTTGATCTTTAAAATAAAAGAGCAATAATAACATAATGATATAAGGGGTCATTTAGTTGCATATAATAAAATAGGGTTCTTTGAATAAGACACAAAAAGGAGCATGTACTCTCAACATTAAAGGAATAATAATGATGTAATGGTATCAAAGGTCATGTAAGGCACATAGTAAAATTAGGAAATGTTAAATAATTTAATAAAACATTTTAAAGGGACATGTACTCTTAACATGAAAGGAATGAATGGTAATTAAAAGGTCATGTAAATGCACATAGAAAAGATATGGGATACATATTAATGGATTCAAGAGGGTATAATTGACATAATAGATAATCATGCTCAGTGTAGACGAGAGATAAGCAAAGAATAATTCATGCCATAAAATACATGAAAGATGATAGCCATGCATGGATGGAAGAAAATAAAACAGAGCATACTACATGCCAACATAAGTAAGAAAGGCATAATTCCCTACACTTTTCCTAACGCTTCCTTGCTGCCTATGAGCTTGCCTCTTGTGTTCCTTGTGTTTGCACACAGGATATTATTTCTTTGTAAAGAGAGAAGGGAGATGATTAGTATTTGAGAGGAGTGATTTTCTACCTATGGGTGCTCCCCTATTTATATAAATTTGGGGATAGGGTGGTTGGGATATTTTAAATTCAAACGGAAGGCGGTTACTAGATTCCTATCCATAATTCAAAATTCTAAGCCCAGCTTCCAACTGACTTTCAAATTTCAAATTAAATTTTTGTTTCTAGAAGGGGTGGTTGTTACATTATCACCCCCGTAAGAAAAGAATTTGTCCCCAAATTCCATGTCTGAACTTGGCCGGTAAGGGTCGTCTTAAATAACTTAGGGGTCTTACTGAAATTTCCTATTGTTTGGGAGAAAAGGAGATCCTCACCATGATTGTTACCTGTAAACAAGTTCGGGAACTTCTGTCTCATGTCTGCCTCTTTTTCCCATGTGTAGTCTCTGGAATTTCCGCTACCCCATGCCACTCTTACCAATTGTATCGTCTTGCTCCTTGGTTGCTTCGTGTTTCTGTCTACAATCTCTATGGCTGGTAGTTCAGAAGTCAGGTCATTTTTGAGTGTTACATCCTCTTGCTGCAACACATGGCTTGGATCGTGCTGGTATTTTCGGAGTTGGGACACGTGGAACACGTTGTGTAGTCTTGATAGATTTGGTGGTAGGGCAAGCTGGTATGCCGACTTTCCTATACGCCGGAGGATTTGGAATGGACCCAGGTACCGGGGCCTTAGTTTTCGTACTTTAAGAGCCCTCCCTACCCCGGTGGTGGGGTGATTTTTAGGAATACGTGATCGCCTTCCTGAAATTCGAGGGGTTTTCTTCGTTGATCTGCATAACTCTTTTGTCGACTTTGGGCGGTGCGCCTTCTTCCTCTTATCCTCTTGATATCTTCTGTGGTCTGTCTTACTAACCCTAAGTAGCCTTTATCTTCCGGTCCGTACCAACATAAAGGAGATTGGCATCTTCGCCCGTACAGTGCCTCATATGGTGCCATCCCGATGCTACCATGGTAACTGTTGTTATAAGCAAACTCGATCAGTGGTAGGTGACTCTCCCACTTTCCTGGTTTGTCCAGGACACAAGCTCGTAACATGTCTTCCAACGTCTGGATGGTCCTCTCTGTTTGCAGGTGGTATGATGTGCTTAGGCACAATTTTATCCCAAAATGCCTTCTGCAGTGCGTTCCAAAACCTCGAGGTAAATCTTGAGTCTCTGTCCGAGACTATGGTTGTTGGTACCCCATGTAACCTCACGATCTCTTTGATATATAGTGTGGCTAGTCTTTCCAATGAGTCGGTTGCCTTAACTGGTAGAAAGTGGGCAGTCTTTGTAAGTCGGTCCACGATGACCCATATAGCGTCACGCCCCGCTTGAGTACGAGGTAGTCCCATGACGAAATCCATCGATATGTCCTCCCATTTCCACTTTAGGATGCCAAGGGGTTGCAATACCCCTGATGGTTTCTGGTGTTCAATTTTTACCTTCTGACAAACCAGACATTTATTCACGACTGTAGCTAAATCCTTTTTCAAATCATGGTACATCTTTGTCATGCCAGGATGAATGGTAAAATCTCCTTTGTGGGCTTCTTCTGCAATCTTGCTTTGAAGATCGCCTCCGCTTGGGACACAGATTCGACCTTGGTATCTCCACACCTTGTCCTCTCCTTCGGTGAAGCCTTTCAATTTTCCTTCTTTGACAAGGCGCAGGGTTTCTTGAAAATCGGGATCGGAACTCTGCGCCTTAGTTATTTGTTCTTTGAATTGACTTGCCGCTGTTAGGTGGTTCAGACGTATGCTTTTTGGAGCGAGGGTGACTTGTAAGTTCATGTCTCTGAAATTCTTTATCAACTCTGCCTCTTTTATCATTAGCCATGATGCCTTGAGTACCTTCCGACCCAGAGCGTCAGCCACCAAGTTAGCCTTTCCTGGGTGGTAATTTAGAACAAAGTCATAATCTTTAAGAAACTCCATCCACCTCCTTTGTCGCATGTTGAGTTCCTTCTGGTCGAATAGGTACTTTAAGCTCTTATGATCGGAGAATACTTGAAATCCAACTCCGTACAATGATGCCTCCATGTCTTCAGCGCAAATACTATCGCGGCTAGTTCAAGGTCGTGAGTTGGATAGTTGGCTTCGTGGGTCTTCGGTTGTCTTGACGCATACGCCACTACCTTTTTGCATTGCATTAGTACGCAACCCAATCCTTGTCCTGAGGCATCGCAGTAAACTTCGAAAGCCATGTCGGGGATAGGTAAGGCTAGTACTGGGGCGGATGTCAAGCGACACTTTAACTCTTGGAAGCTTATTTCGCAGTCTGGCATCTAAGTAAACGGGGTATCCTTCCTGGTTAAACGAGTTAATGGCAGGGCTAGTTGAGAAAACCCCCTTATGAACCTTCTATAGTAGCCCGCCAATCCAAAAAAACTCCTTATTTCTGTGACTGACGTCGGCCTTTCCTAGTTTAGTACCGAGTCTATCTTACTGGGATCTACTGATATTCCGTTGCCGGAAACCATATGTCCAAGAAATTGTACCTCCTTCATCCAAAACTCACACTTTGATAGTTTTGCGTACAACTTTTTCTCTCGAAGGGTCCCCAGTATTACACGCAAGTGCTCCCTGTGTTCTTCTTCTGTTTTGGAGAAAATCAAAATATCATCTATGAATACCACCACGAAACTGTCGAGGTAAGGTCGAAAAATTCCATTCATGTAGTCCATAAAGACGGCGGGGGCATTGGTCAACCCAAAAGACATTACTGTGAAGTCGTTGTGTCCGTATCTCGTTCGAAATGCTGTCTTTGGAATGTCTTCCTCTCTTACCCTTATTTGATGATACCCTGATCCCATGTCGATCTTTGAGAACACTGTTGCACCTTGTAGTTGGTCCATTAAGTCATCTATTCTTGGGAGGGGATACTTGTTCTTCACCGTGATTTTGTTGAGTTGCCTATAGTCCACGCAGGGACGCATGCTGCCATCCTTTTTCTTCACGAACAATACTGGAGCTCCCCAAGGAGAGGTTTAGCAAGGCATATCCTTGCCTTGTACGTGTGTCTTCGGAGGTTCTTGGAAGATCACGTGTGTCTCGTATGGATTGAGAAGGGAAGATGACTTTTCTCTCAAAACAATCTAACAAGACTCGGTTTTCGTTGAGCCAATCCATTCCTAGGATGATGTCTAATCCTACTAAAGGGAGGCACACTAGGTTAGCAAGGTATGACCTATCTGAAATGAGGATGCAAGTCCCCTGACAAACCTGCTGAGTTTTAACACTCTTACCGGCTGGGGTAGTCACCAGTAGGACATATGGTAGTTTGGTCATGGGTAAACTGATTCTACTAGTAGCAGAGAGAGATATAAATGGATGAGAAGCACCAGTATCGTAAAGAATAGTTAAAGGAACTCCATTAATTATGCACTTACCCTTGATTCAATCTTCTGACTGGTGGGCTCCTTTGGCTTGCCATAAGTTTCCTGTTCATGGGTAACTATAAGGAAAAGTTCTATCAGTCGTACCTTCTAAAACAGGATCTCTAGGATCGACTTTGCTCTGATACCAATAATGTAACACCCTAAATTAATATTCTACCTTTAAAGGCCTTTAAGTAGGGTGTCACACTTAATATGAAAAAAAGCAGATAACTAAATCGTTAGGTAAGAAGAGAAGGAAAATACATGCGAAACTTTGGGTGGAAATCGAGTAGTACTAAAAGGATGAAATTGAACAAAACTCAAAGGGGTTCAAGCAAACATAAAAGAATTCCTATGAACACGGTTCTAAAGGAGATAGTGCTTAAAGGTAACTATGACGAAAAGGAAACTAACGCATCCTAACTAGTTTCGTCGAAGAAACTTCCATCCTTGTGTCATGTCCTATCCTTGTCTCGGGTTGTCGGATTCCTCTTCCTCGGTTTCGGAGTCAGACTCGAGGTGTACCACCTTAGATGACCGCTTCTTAGATGCTGAAGCGTTCCTATCTAGGAAGGTTACGACGGGCAGCTGGGGTTCTTCTTCCACGAACTCTCGATCTAAGTAGATAGTTTGGAGCACGGTAGTAGTGGTCACAACTACCCACGCGTGCTTCGAGGGGTCATACTCAGAAGTTACCTTCGGGGGACACTGCGTCGTCTCTATCCGCTGTGTCATGTTCCTCTGGAGACAGTATGGGAAAAGAAAGGGAGTGAGAACCTAACGTCTCAGTAGGAGTGCTATGCAACACCTCCATATCCATCTCCAGCCCACGTGCGGGATTTTTAAAAAGAGTGTATAACGTGGCATGTAATATGTATCTTTCTTGTAAAACATGTGTGCAAAAAAGAAAGCATATAGGAAAATAGAAGGATAACATCTTAAGTAACATCAACATAATCATAATTAAATCTAAAAAAAAAAACATAAACATTAAACTTTCATTCATGCTTTCTTCTTTCTTAACTTTTAACTTTTATGGAAGGTATTGAGCTCAAACCGGTATAAATGAGAGTCCCCTTCCCTTACCGAAGGTTCTTATCTCGAGTGTCTTGGCGATCACCTTCCCTTACCGAAGGATCATCTCGATCGATCACCCTCCCTTACCGAGGGATCATCTCGATATCTTGTCTTTGGGGGTCACCTTCCCTTACCGAAAGATCACTCCCCCAGTTCAATTTGCAATCAAGGTTATTTAGACATACACAAGAAAAGAGTTATATCAACAAAGATATCTTATTATATAACATTGATGGGAGTTTCCTTCCCTTACCGAAGGTTCCCAAAGGTTTGCCGATCACCTTCCCTTACCGAAGGATCATCTCGATTCGATCACCTTCCCTTACCGAAGGATCATCTCGATTATCTTGTCTTTGGGGGTCACATTCCCTTACCGAAGGATCATTCCCTCAGTTCAATTTACACTTAGGTTGTTTAAACATACACGAGAGAAAAATCATATAAGAAGAGATCATGGAAGAAAAGGAACAATTGTGATAATAAGGGATATATGAAAATCATGAGACTCTAGCATGCGTATAGATATTCTAATTAAAAGATCTTGGTAATATAATAGCATGGATTGAAAGAGGTCATATCAAAGTACAGAAAATATGGCATTTTAAATAATTGCACAAAATATTAAAGAAATTATGTATTTTCGATCCTAAAGGAGTAATATAATGGTGCAACGGTCATATAATAAGAATTGAGTATATTATATATTTGAATAAAACATTTAAGAAAGCATGTACTCTTGACTTTGAAGGAGTAATAATAATGATATGCACATAATAGAATAGGATATATTAAATATTTGAATAAAATATTTAAAAAAGCATGTATCCTTGACTTTAAAGGAGTAATAATGACATAATGATATGCACATAGTAGAATAGGGTATATTAGATGTTTGAATAAAATATTTAAGAAAGCATGTACTCTTTTTAACTCATGAAAATATTAATATTCATCTAATGGTATAAAAGTCAATATAATTTCATGTAATAAAATGAGGGATATTAATTAGCTGAATAAAATAATTATAAAGAAACATGTACTCTTGACCCTAAGAAGATATTAATGATATAATGTACAAAATATAATCTAAGTGCATATTGTAAGAAAGTGGGTATTTGAAATACTTGGATTAGATATTATAAGAAGCATGTACCCTTGATCTTTAAAATAAAAGAGCAATAATAACATAATGATATAAGGGGTCATTTAGTTGCGTATAATAAAATAGGGTTCTTTGAATAAGACACAAAAAGAGCATGTACGCTCAACATTAAAGGAATAATAATGATGTAACAGTATCAAAGGTCATGTAAGGCACATAGTAAAATTAGGAAATGTTAAATAATTTAATAAAACATTTTAAAGGGACATGTACTCTTAACATGAAAGGAATGAATGGTAATTAAAAGGTCATGTAAATGCACATAGAAAAGATATGGGATACATATTAATGGATTCAAAGGGTATAATTGACATAATAGATAATCATGCTCAGTGTAGACGAGAGATAAGCAAAGAATAATTCATGCCATAAAATACATGAAAGATGATAGCCATGCATGGATGGAAGAAAATAAAACAGAGCATACTACATGCCAACATAAGTAAGAAAGGCATAATTCCCTACACTTTTCCTAACGCTTCCTTGTTGCCTATGAGCTTGCCTCTTGTGTTCCTTGTGTTTGCACACAGGATATTATTTTTTTGTAAAGAGAGAAGGGAGATGATTAGTATTTGAGAGGAGTGATTTTCTACCTATGGGTGCTCCCCTATTTATATACATTTGGGGATAGGGTGGTTGGGATATTTTAAATTCAAACGGAAGGCGGTTACTAGATTCCTATCCATAATTCAAAATTCTAAGCCCAGCTTCCAACTGACTTTCAAATTTCAAATTAAATTTTTGTTTCTAGAAGGGGTGGTTGTTACAACTGTTTTCTGACGCTTTGCAAAAAAGGATTGAGTCATCCGCAAACAATAAATAATTAACAGTAGGATATCTTCTATTGATATGAATACCTTTAATGAGGCCGTTTTGCTCTGTCTTGTTTAGTAAAAAAGATAATCCTTCTCCACAGAAAAGAAAAATGTATGGAGATAGAGGGTCTCCTTGACGGATACCTCTATTTGGTTTAAAAAAACTAAAAGGTTGACCTTCAACAACTACAGATTAAGAAAATGTAGTCACCACCTCCTGTATCCAACCAATCTACCTAGATTTAAATCCTACCTTCTCCAAAATGAACCAAAGAAAATGCCACTCAACACGATCATAGGCTTTGCTCATATCCAATTTAACAGCCATTTCACTTGATAGGCCCCTCTTCTTTGTCTTTAGATAGTGCATACATTGATTAACGACTAGAACACTGTCTGAAATCAATCTACCCTTAATGAAGGCACTTTGATTATGGCTAATAAGCAAAGTCATAAATTTTTGTAGCCGATGGACTAGTACTTTAGAAATAATCTTATACACAATTGAGGAAAGGCTGATGGGTCTAACCTGTGTCATATCCTTTGCATAAAGAATCTTAGGAATGAGACAGATTTGTGTATGGTTGAAGCTCTTTAATAGTCTACCATTGACAAAGAAACTGCGGACAGCCTTAAAAACATCCTCCCCTACTAAACTCCAATAGAATTGAAAGAATTTAGACGTAAATACATCATCACCAGGGGCGCTCTGGGGGTGAACACTAAAGACCACATGTTTTACCTCATCAAAACTAACCAGTCTAGTTAATTTTCTATTCATGGTTGCTGAAACTTTAGTTTCAAAATCTTCGAATGCATGTGTCGGATTAGCTTGGTTAATCGATGTGAAGATATCCTTGAAGTATGTTTCAGATACTTATGAAATTTTTTCATGGGTGGTAGTATACGTACCATCATTATTTTCCAGTTTCCAAATTTTATTTCTCTGGATTCTGGATTGGAGTGATTGGTGAAAGAAACTTGTATTTTTGTCCCCTTCTTTTAACCACTTTACACGAGATTTCTCCCTCCAATAGCTTTCCTCTCTAAAGTAAGCATCCTGTTGAGTTAAGAAATTAATTAAATTAATTAGTGATGACAAATATTATTTTATTGGGCAAAATAAATAATTAAATGTTGATTATTTATAACTATATTTTGCTGATTATTTAGAATTAAATGTTGCAGGCCAAAACATATATGAAGCAGCAGCCCAAGTGAATAAGAAAAATAAGGCTGGTGGGCTATAACATAAATAGAAGCCCAAAGAAAAACAAAGAAAGAAATCAGACGGACCAAGCAAATCAAGACCCGATCCAAACCCGACTTAAATTTAGCAAGCATTTTTCTCTCACTTGCTTTCACCTAATCAACGTACACTTTTTTCCCTCTTGATCAGAAATCACAGAAGAAAGAGAGAGCTTTTTCCCTAAACTATTCACCAAAGAAGCAAGAAAGAGAAAAGTTAAGCAAATGGTAAAAGTCTAATTACTCACATCAATCCATATCAAGAAGAGGTCAGAAGCTAAAGGCGACTTTGTTTTCTTCTACATGCATCTCATTTTTCTTCTCTTCTTCCCAACTCTTTGCTAGTCCGAAAATGTAATTCATGAAAAAGTTGATTTATGCTCTAATCTGCTGTGTATCTACGGTCACAAGTAAGTCTTGAGGATTAAGTAGCTTTTCAATGGTCAAGATCTGGGTTTACCATTGAGGATATATGTTTTCTGCTTTTCTATGGTTATCGGTCAACAAGAGAAGGTTAGAGCACAGTTTCCTTTCTAAGGATTAATGGGAAAAAGGTGAGATAGTGGGTTGGTGAAGCACACTGCTCAAAGTTTGACCTAGGAAGAAGAACCCAACAACATGCAAGGAGATAAAAAAAGTTTGCTGTTCATTTAGAAGGCAAGGAGAGAAAACCAGAGTTTGGTAAGAGGTGTTCTAAGAAAAGTTTCCCGAAGAAGTTCCTCTACTTGGACAATGCTTACTTTCAAAGAAGCATTCTGTCAATATTGAAGAACTAACTCAGAGACATGCAAGTCTAGTTTATCACGTAGCAAAGAGGCTGTTGATGAAGTTAATCTCCTTCATGTTTTACAGATTGTAATTTACTTTTCAATGTTTATATTTCTATAATTTCTTGAGTGAAAAGGCATAATGAGAGAGCTCTAGTAAAAACCATGAGTGGAAAGAGGTTGAGTGATACACTTGAGAAAAAAGCCTAGAGTTATTTTCAGATTTTTTTAGGTATGTTTGTGTCTCGTATCTTGTACCTGTGAAGTATCTATTTCTTAGTTGGGTTAGCACTAACAGTAAAGAGTTAGGTATTAGCATAGCCAAAGTCAAGTTAGGTTAGAACTTGAATGTAAAAGGATTGTATCAATTATGTAGAATTAGTGTATCTAATACTTTTGAAAAAAAATCCTAGTAAAACAAGTTGAAGGAGTATGTACTCTTTTATGTGAAAAAACTTAAATGGTGCTCACATGTTAAATTTGTAATTATTATCATAAGTCAATTATGCACTTCTACTATTAGTCCTTTTTTTTTCTACAATATTCTTTAATTCAATAAGATAAAAATTAATTTATCGTCTAAACTCTATTCGAGAATTTGTTGTTAATTTAAATTTCTGATATTTTTTTAAGTGGAGGAGTGGCCACTCGAACAATTATTAGTACTTGCTTTGATTAGGGTTGATACCACCGCAAATGTAACATACAAAATGACCCCTTGAAAATAAACACAGAAGACGACAAAAAAAAAAAAAAAGAGTTGAGCGAAGAGAAGAGAATCTCAGCGAAACAAGAGTGATGGAAGAAGATTTTGATTTTGGAAAGAAGGTTTCGATAAACGATAGCATGGATGCTGCTGAACAAAACGCATCCAATTCAACCAAAATTCTTCTTTTGCTTCGCGGTTTTCTCGGAATTCAGCAACGCAGAGCCGAAGCATATTCCAAACTCAAAAGGTTAAAACCTCAATCTATTCTCTCGCTCCATCAAATTCTCACATTACATCGATTTCGTTAATGTTATTTAGTTAATTTGGGATTGTATCGATTTACTGTGCGTTTCCTTGATTCTGAATCTACGATGATTTGAATGTTTCTGAGCTGAGTTTAGGGTCGAGCAATCCACGGAAAGGGGCATAAACCCTAAGTTGTGGGGAAGATTAGTTGAGTGCTTAATAGCTGAGTAAGTCTTAGCCTAAGAAAGATAGCATTCGGCAAATTCTGCTTAACACAAAACATGTAGAACACTTGGCTTAAATCGAATAAAATGCTCAACCAAACTTAAGTTGTTGCCAGCTAAGATGCCGAGTATCGGAAAGCTTTGGACGTGAGCATTGATTGGTGGCAACTTGTTGAGGTTGTTTTGGGGTTGAAAATTGAACAGTATTTGTGATATTTTTCTATTTTCCCTTGGCTGATTTGCCCCGTGTTTCTAATTAGGATCCTAAGTCAGTGTAGCCATCTGTTGAAACTTTTTTTTTGCTGAGTATTATCTTAATCCAAAATGTGCTTTCAAATTTCAATCGACAGCTGATGGCTGATCCATGCTTCAATTCAGTAACCAGTTTGCTATTGACTGATAATCAAGTAATCACATTAGCCAATTAGCTGATAACATGAATTTCCTGCTCTGCCTTTCATTTGTGAATTGTGATCAATCTTTGTAGTCTCATTTCATCTTGTTAATCGTCTGTCCTTCATCAATACTCATTTTGGTTAGTGATTCATTGAATTGCCAATCAAGCTCTCACTAGAGTACTTTGAGAAATGAGAACCCATAACTGAGAGATAGAATCCTTGTCTTGATGTTAATTGCCTGAATAGTGGAGCTGATAGTGTTTGCAGTGACTTAGTTCCTCAGCAAATTTGGCAAGATTCCTTTGAAGGTTGTTGTCATAGTTTCATTCATCTAGCCAATAATTTTGTGTAAAACAACTCCTGAAACATAACTCATAATACATAATAAAGATAGTACTAAATGAAAATGCAAATATCATTTTAAATTTCGTAAACATGAAAGCATGCAATATTTCCCTTATTTAGAAATTGAGAGAATATTATTGGAGGTTTTAGCATTTTTTGAATTTTCAAATACTGTTGGCATTTTATACTTAATGAAATGTTTAACTTGACAGGGGGTTTTCTGATTACATGGCTTCAGGAGGGGAATTGGCTTACCAGAAGCTTTGCAGTGAAATCACAATAGAGTTCAATGATTGCTCAAAAAAAGTTAGATGCATGTGATCCCAATCTTATCAATTTTCTTTTCACCTCCTTTTTTTTTATTTTACTGCATTTCCTTAGCTTTTTTATTTTCTGCTTTAGCATAGGTCCTTGAGATGGAGTCATTATTCCAGAGCCCTGACTACCAGAGATTAGATCTTGCACAAATTCTTAGAGCAGTTCAAGATCAGGAAAAGCAAAAACTGCACCTGGTATGTGTCTTTGGCTAAAACAAAAAAATGTCAGTTTCTATTGAAGTGTGCAACTTACCTTTATGGCTTTACTTCTTTTGATTATTAACATGGGAAATTTATTTATTTATCATTTGATAAAAAAAGGAAGTTCCACTAAATTCGAAGAGAATATACAAAAGATAGGATAAGCCATCCTTGCATAGATACAAAAGGTATAGTTATTAAGGCGTAAAAGCTTAGCTACATAACAACACATGCCCTTTGAATGTTAGCTAAAGAAACCCCATTAAACAGATTATGTGCTAGGCAATAAAGGGAGGTCAAAAGAATAATCCTATTTCAAATGAAACCAATAGTTGAAAAGGGACCTCTAAAAATCCTGGAATTCTTTTCCAATCATATACACATACACCACTAGTCCAGAGCACTGCCAAAAAATTTCGGACTGCCATAGAACCTCTATTGTTTTACGTGAGGCATATCCTCTGAACTTAGTGAGAAGAAAGTGATGCAAGTTTGTTGGAAGATACCAGAAAGCCTACCCCACAGCGATCTTGTTGTAGGGCAGTGACAAAATTGATGAGCCCTTGATTTAATACCCAACCCACACAATTCTGCACATGATGATGATAGGCAACAGAGCACTGAGTGGCCTGCACTTTTGTATCGCATCATTAGTGTTAAACCGATTTAGAACTACACTCCAAATAAAAGCCTAAACCTTAGGAGGAGCTTTAGATTTCCAAATAAGTTTATCCACGGAAAATCTCTCTAGATTAGGAGAACATGTCAAGAATTGAATATAAGATTTACAAGATAAAACACCAAAGGGGTCAAGAGTTCAAATCCTAGTTTTTGGATCATTGGTCGTAATTCATCACCTCTATCATTTAAGTCTCGAATAAAATGGAAGTTCCATGCAGAGTTATCTAGAGAGAAGAACTGACAACTAGGAGCACTGTGAAGTGGGAAGCTTGCAATCTTCTATGATGCAAAGAATGTGCCTCCTCTGCCAGGGTTTGTGTGCCCTGCTCCTCTGCTAAATTTGATCTTCTGTGCAGAAGCAGTGGTGGGTCACGGTGGTTTGTATAGCAGCTAAGCGGGGTTAGAAGGGCAGAGGCCATGGTCAATGATGGCCTTGCGCAATTGGGTGTTTGGGCAAGGCCGGGGTTGAGGATGACTGGTGAAAAGTGGTCTTTTTTGTTCTCTTATCTTCCTTTGCAATATGGTTTCCCTTTATATTATAGATGTTGCTTTTATCTTGAGTCTGATCATGGCAAGTTTCATTGGCTCCAATTTTATGAAAGAAAAAGTTCTGGTTACACTAATTGAGCTGAAAGTCTTGGATATATGGTTTAGGGTTTAGGGTTTGGATCTGGCTTTTGGGAAAAACAAATGGGGTATATAGTGTTGTTTGTCTTACATGAGAGATGTGTCATGTGGATGAGATGAAGGATGGAGAAAAGTGATAGAAGGTTAAATTAGGTTTTTTGAAAAATATGTTAAATGAGGGGAGTTGTGTCAACTTAAAAAATAGAGGGATTAAGTGAATAGAGAAAGACTGTGAATTAATTTGTCCTATCTTTCGATGATGCTCCCCCTTTTCTGTTCAGTTTTGCATGAGGTTGTCTGTCCTTGAAGATTTTCTAAAAGATCATGTATCATGATGAATTGATTAGATTCCATATTTCCATGTGCCATAAATTGCATTCAGTGTTTTCTTATTCTTTATCAAATCCCTTTCCTGTTTCTTGCAACTAAAATATAAACGACAGTTAACAGCTCAATCTTATGGTCTTTGCTGACAAGTTCTTTACTTTTAAAGACAGCTACCATTCAAGTGTTAAAAAAAGCTGGGCGCCCTTCTGAACGACTGGTTAGCCACGAGAATTGCAAATATACGAAACCGAGAGAACACGAGTGTGTTCATGTCCAGGAGATTACTGAAGCTTCTGGAACTGAGGAGGCCGAGGCGGATGCTGAGTATGATAATGCTCTTAAGGAAGCTATTAAAGGTGTCCAAGATGCTGTCACAGCCATAAATGAACATCTAGAAGAAGTCAGATATGAAATTGAGGCCCTTGAAGCAGATTGATTCTCTGCATGTTCATTTATTTATACATTTGCTGACTTAGATTCACATTAAAAGCATAAACATATTTCCTTTGAAAGGATAGGTAAAGATGCACAGTGCTACAAGTATTGAGATGTATATAGATTCCCTAGAGTGGAGTTCATGAATTTTGTTCAGTTAATCATCAACAAATTCTATTAAAATGGTGAAAAATTCAGAAGTTCCAATTAAAAGTTTAAAATCCATTGTAAAGAATAGTGGTGAGGCTCTAGATTCAAATCTCATTTGACCAAAAAGTAGCGGGTGGAAATTGATGACTATTTGAGACTGATATGTGGTTCTGATTTCTGAAGTTTACCTTAAATCAACCATATTTTAATCTAAGAAAGAGGAAAGCTATCAGTAATAATATATATTCTTTTAAAAGAAAATAATTAATACTAAATATCTGACCAAATTGAATTTTAAAAATAGATATTTGTTTAAGATTAAGGGCAGCAAAAAAGTCACAACATAAACTGCTTGAAGCAATCCAACATTGATAAGTTCAATTTTCTCTTAAAAGTGTCATTATAAAAGTATTTTTGAAGTAATTAAACGAATGCATCCCAAATTCAATCTTAAGTAAGATATCCTTAATCCAAAGTCATAACCTATCTTTGCTGCATAACACACATCTACCGCAAACATTCGAATTTTATGGTCTACGCAAAACAAGTAAGCATGTAATGATCATGCTTTGGAGCCAAGACATGGGGAATTTTCTCACTAATTTTCCTCCCGCAATTTCTGCACTTATCATGTACTTATCATTAGAAAATCACTCTTAAAACTATGATCTACAATAATAAGTCTATAGAGTATTACCTAATAAAAAAATACAATACGCAGTACACAATCTTGTGTAGTTAACTCTCTCTTCGTGTGTACAAATGACTCATTAAAAAATTAGTATATATCTATCAATAGTATGAAAATTCATGTGTACTTTTATCCATTTTTCCTTTGGCTGTTGTAAAAATATTGACAAAATGTTCCAACTTTCTTCATCGAAGCACCCTGCCTAAGAACATTCCCACCATTCAGAACAAAATCATTGAAGACATTATCCTCTTTGGGGCTAGTTTTAGTCACCATTTTGTTCTTCCTTATTGATATTCCTACAATTCACTTGCTCCATATATTCTGCAGCCGTGCGCTCTGCATCAGAACACCAAGGATTTACACATAATTATATGAATTTGGATCCTCTCATTTTAAAAATGAACAAGACAAGTATCTTCACCATTGATTGTTCCTCATTTTAATTTCATTTTTCTAGAGCAATCAAATGAAAGGTAGAAATACAAAGATGACAGTGTCACATTAGAATATCCAAATCCTAATTATATAGACATTTCTGAATCAGTTTGCTTAACCACTTACCGCTGACTAATGCAGAGCAGATATTTTCCTTTTTTGTTCTGGAAATGTCTATCATTATGTACTGTGGTTCTGCGCTCAGATGCTTCAGATGCGAACTGATTCTCATTTGCACAGTCAGTTGGTTTTGCTCCCGGTTGATGACGAGGTCAGATAACAGAAGATGTTCCTTCAGCACCTATCTTTCTCTCAATATCCTCTATCAAACGGTTCGCACTTGAGACATCATTTTCAGATGAACATTTATACTGTTGGAGTTCTCGAGGGTCGTTACAATTTTTCAACATATCAGAAAATGCTTGGGCCTTCTGAATTATAGAATTCCTTCTTGCACGCGCATCATCATTGTCTTTACTGTAAGTATTTGGCAAGTTGGTAGAATGGGGAATGGAAGACATCAAATTGCAAAGCTTTTGTGCCACTTCAGTCATACCCCGTTTCTTTAACTCCGCATTCAGTCTCTGAAAAGTAAGGTACTGAGGAACTATACCCCTTCGCATCATGTCCTCGAATTCAGCAAAAGCCTCTTCCAACTTATGCATTTTGCATAGCAAATGAACTAACATGGTACTTGTAGCCAAGTCCATGTCCAATCCTTTATGTCTCATTTCCTTACTAACTTGAACTGCCAAGTCTAACCTTTCCTCTTCACATAACATCTTCACCAAAAGATGGTATGTTAGCCGATCAGGCGTATAACCGGATTGAATGATCTTGGTATACAAGTTCATCCCTTCCTCAATCTTCCTGCATCTTGAGAAGTGTCTAAAGAAGTAGTTATAGGTGGTGGAGCTTGGAAGGAAACCCCTACTTATCATCATTTTAAGAATCTTACTAGCACCTACAAGGTCTCCTGCCTTACAAAACCCCTTCACCAGAGAATTATATGTCGATTCGGTAGGGCCAATTTCTAAAACATGAAATCGTTCCATCATCCCCAAGGCCTCTTTAAATCTCCCAGCTTCTCCTAATGCATCAATTATCGGATTATACACTATTGCATTTGGTGCAATTCCTTCTTTGATCATGTCATCAACCATCTCCAGCGCTCTTTCAATTCGACGCATCCGACAATACCCTTCGATAAGGGTACCATATGTCACAACAGTTGGTCTTACATTCTCCTTCTTCATCTCCTCCCAAAGTCTCTCAGCATGTTTGAGTTTCCTTGACCGAAACCATCCATTTAACACTATGTTATAAGCCCGAATGGAAGGAACCCAACCCTGGTTTATCTTCTTTCTTAGACATAAATACTCGTAAGCTGTCCTAACAGATCCTTCTTTGCAAAGTGAATCCAACAATATCTCAAATAAACTCAATTCTGACTCAGAATCTATGATTGAAGTGTGTTTTCTTGCAAACTCAAATGTACGAATTGCAGGTTGTACCATACCTGAAAGTTTTCATTTTTTTAGGTTAAAATTAAACCATTTCTTTATACTTTTCTAAGAGTTAAAATTCTCAGTCCAAACTATCAACATCATTATCTTATTCTTTCATAGATTCAGATGGAAGCTTATGAAAACATAAAACTGAAAATATTCGGGTTTTTTAACCTGCACGTGCATAGCGTCGAATCATGATAGCGAAGGTGGAAACGGAAACCAAAGCTTCTGGCTCGTCCTTTCCATCATCGATGTAACGAAGAATCAGCGTCCAAGCCGAGTCAAATTCCCTGGACTTAGCGAGAGCATTGACCACAGCGTCTAACAGCTTCGAATTAGGTCTGAACCCGGGTTGCTTCTCGGCCCACAGGAATAGCGAGTGAAGCAGCTTGGGCGACGAACCGAAACGGTCAAACACGGCGAGCAGTAGCTCTGAAGCCGGTTGAATCCCGGAGCAGTCCAATTCTGCATGGAGAAGCGAGCCGGGAGAGACTGAAGTGTCGGCGAATATATCAGCAATTGCGGAGAAATCACGCGGCGAGAAATTCGATTGGGGTTGGGGTTCGGAGGATTGGGGTTTGGGATTGGGAGGGGGTTGAGGGAGTGGTAGGGTAGGCCATTTAATGAGGGGGTTTCCGCGAAGAGAGAGCCAGGAAGAAGAGAAGCGGTGGTGGTGATGAAGAAGGGAGAATGAGAATGTAGGAATGAGTTTTTGTTTGAGTGGGGAAAGTAAGAGAGATAGTGAGCGACGAAGAGGGTTGTGGGAGTGCATTTGGTTTGGAAAGAAATTGAAACCGGGGAACGGAGCTGGCGAACGAGTGATGGAGGCGGGTCAAGTCAAATTCTGAAAGGAAGGAAGGGTTTCGTTTCTCCCACCCTCCCCGAAATAGAAGCTAGATTTCAGAAATTTCATGTTAGTATAAATAATTATTTCTTCTCTTTTCAATATATCCAGTCCTCCAAATCCCTAATCTTCTTTGTCCAGAATGACTCCAATCTCTTCCCTGGCGCTGCTGCTATGTCTTCTCTCTCCACCGTCGCTGTAGCTATGTGATGTCTCTCCAGCGAGGCTGCAACCTGTGATCTCATCGCCGATCTGCTCCCCTCCGGTATTATGCGACTCTCTCCGCCGCTGTTGTGCTCTCTGCTCATCCCGTCTCGGTCGCTTCCTCTGTACTCTCTCTCTCCGCGTGTCAGATCTCTTCACCGATCTCCTCTTTTCTTGTTTTGAACTTTTCATTCTTGCTTGGTGATCAATGTTTGGTTGTTGAGGAAGCTTAGAAAAATAGAAATATGGAATGTTTGCATTTGCTGTGATCTGTCTTCTTTGCATTTGTAAAATATAAGTGACTAATTGACATTTTGGCAGTTCACGTGATTTCAGTTCACACTGCAATTGCTGTCCTATGCCGTTGTGCCAGGGATATTGCCTAATGCACTCCACAATTGGAAGCATTCTATGTGAAGTCTTGAAATCTGTACTTTGGAATTATTGCATTGTGTACTTTTGGTGAACAGAATAAGGAGAATATCTCGTCTCTGTTTGCTGCATTGGAAAGGTGATGTTGTGATGTTGCTAACTGTGATACTAAATGTTTTATTGTGTAACCTACTAGTAATAGAATCCGTCCTAGATTCAAATGTTTCAACTACACATATGACTCTTACGGCTTGACCTGGTCTACTCCCTTCACCTGTTGCAATTTTTCTATAATTTGAGAATTCTTTTGTAGGTTATGTTTACACAATTTGAGTAGATTAGGGTTTAATTGAACACAGTTGACAAAAATAATTAAGCCTTATTCCAGTGGATTAGGCAATGCTCTAGCATTCTATTAAAATAGAACATAGTTGAATGGCACAAAAGTTTGTGCTGGACGTTTTATCCTTTGGTCAACATTATATTGTGTTAAAGTTTTTAAGTTTAGCTATGTAAGTTTTGAAGTCTATTGAAGAATTGGACCCTGGTTAGGACTTTTGTGAATGCAAAGGTCAAGTGGGTTCGGGACTCATCTCTTGATAATGCAATCCTGAAAGAGAAAGATTTTAAACAGGTCGTTTCCTTCAAGAATGAAATAGTTTCATCTACTTCCAAATCCCTCTCCTTATATATACAATGCTTCTCTGTTGAAAGAACCCCTCAACCTTTCCACGACAACCACCAAATTTATAGACAAGTATCATTGTATTTTCATGCAATTCCAACCAGATCGTGGCTTCCCTTCACATGTTAAGCTCACACCTCATGCTTTATGTCTACACAAAGAAGAAATGGATATCCACAAATGTCTCATTAACCGTGTAGACATTGTTCATAGGATTGCAAGGCTTCTGATGCTTGCTGGTATGGGAAAATTGCCACTTTATGTAATTGAGAAGCTAAAATGGGATCTGGGTCTTCCTCATGATTATGTGAAGACTCTTTTGGCCGATTATCCTGATTATTTTGATGTTTGTAGCATCGAAGATCCATTATCCGGAAAAGAAATGCTTGCCTTAGAGCTTGTTTTTTGGAGAAAAGAGCTCTCTGTCTCTGACTTGGAGAAGAGGGCAATGAGCTTGGACTATTGTGGAGACAAAAGAAGACATGATATTGCATTTCCCATGTTTTTTCCAAAAGGTTTTGATCTTGAAAAGAGAGTGAAGACTTGGGTTGAGAATTGGCAAAAATTACCTTATATTTCCCCATACGAAGATGCATTTCATCTTGATCTAAGTAGTGACCTGGCAGAGAAGTGGATAGTGTCAATTTTGCATGAGTTGCTCTGTCTTCTAGTGTCAAAGAAGACAGAGAGAGGGAACTTGCTTTGTATGGAGAGTGTTTGGGGTTGGACTCAAGATTTAAGAAGGCTTTGGTTCATCACCCTGGCATATTTTACATTTCCAATAAGATTAGGACTCAGACATTGTCCTTAGGGAAGCTTATAGAAAGGATGTCTTGATTAGGAAGTATTCATTAATGGGTATGAGATTGAGGTACATTCACCTCATGACTAAGACTCAAACACCATAGACAAGTTGAGTTGAAGGATAATTCACAGATTGAAGCTTAGCTATTGAATCTAAAGTAGTCATTGATTGCAAATTTGCACTTCACTTGTGCTGTGATTGTAGCAAGAAAGTCAAATGCAGTTGGTGTAAGGATTGGCTGCTTTTGTATCCTACGATTATTGCAATTAAGTTTCTTGACAATTCAAGGCTTTCCTTTCAACACCCCATCAAGTACGAATGCAAAAGATGTATTCCTATGAAAGATGTTGCTTTCAAGTTCGAGTTCAGTTGTATAAACATAAAGTTTGAGGAACAAACTTTATGTCCTTAATATTTATACATTTTTCTAAATATGTAAATCTTGCAATTTTGCATTAGTTGACACTAAGGCTGCGTTTGTTTACAGAGACAGGACATTGAGACAGGAACACAGAGACACAAAATTGTGTTTTGGCAGAGGAAATATAAACAGAGACTATATTCAGAGATACTGAATTAGTGTATTTTGTATCCATTCTGATAGAAAGGATACGGAAATACTAACAAGGGACACAACTTATTTTTTATTTTTTCTTTCATTATTCTCGTTAATTTTTTATAATTATATTTTTTATTATTATATTTTTCATCTCAAATTTTTTGAATGAAAAAAATGAGAATAAATTGGATTTTCATAATTTGTTCTAATTTATCACCAAACAGAATACAAGAACACAAAATTTTGTGTCTCTGTCAGTGTCTTGTCCTATCCTGTTCTCGAAAACAAATACAACCTAAATCTACACTATTTTTCTAAATATTTATGTCCTTAATATTCAATCTTAATTAAGATATCCTTAAATAAAGTCATAACCTATCTTTGCTACATAGCACACATCTACCGTAAACATTTTACGCAGAACAATTAAGCATGGAATGATCATGCTTTAGAGCTAAGACATGGGGAATTTTCTCATTAATTTTCCTCCCACGATTTCCGCACTAATCATGCTTTAGAGTATTACCTAATAAAAAATGCAGCACAATCTTGTGTAGTCAACTCTCCATTCGTACGTAAAATATATGCCTTTAATTGCACTAAATAATATAATCATAATAATACTATTGAAGTAATTGCATTGCCATTGTGCATCTAGCGTAACATCTAGTTTCAGTTGAAATAAAGTAATATTTTAGGAACGTTTTTATCCTTACATTGATTTAGAGCTGAATAAAGATTACCCGTTGAATTATTGATTGATAAGATATTAAGCAACTTCAACTCAAGGGATTAACAAAGATTTTTAAAACATTTTGCCTCGTAAATAATAACTTTAAAATGCATTATGCCATTATGCAACATTCATGTTCTTGTTGTCGTAATCAACTGAAAATTATTCTATTAAGTTCATATATAAAATTAAACCCTCAATAAATAAATTAAGACATATGGGCCGTCACGTGTATGTTCATCTTCTACCGTTTTAAGAAAGTAATAATTCTACTTATCAAAGCAATTAGATGTGTGAAATTAAAGCATGCAAATACATTTCATCTTTTGACTTCGGATCCCAAGTTTTCTATATGCAATGAGCAGATAAATCACATTATATGGAAGCAAACACTAAACTAATCATTATAAATTTAGTTAATGTAGAATTGTAGATTATAAGCACACAATAATAATCTTTTTTTTTCTTTTTTTTTTTTGGTTATATGAACTTGAACCATTCCTAGTGACTTCAGCTAGCGATTCTTAATTTCTTATTGATAAATTGTTTTGAAAAATGTTTTAGAAGGATTAATTTAACATATATTTAGAACTATGAAAATCTCTCATGCAATGCAAGATAAAATAGAGGCAATAGTTTTGAACTTTTGAAGTTTTATAAAATCAAACAATGCCTTTTAAATAAAAGTTTAATTTTGATGTATTGACAATATAAAACGTTTTACACATGCAATCACATCTATTTTTTTAGATGACGTTATATAATTAAATGTACGTATAAAATTATTTTAGATTGACAGTGCTTCAAAATTAAATTTTTTAAATAAATAAAATAAACAAATACTTTAGCCGTCACTTGTATGTTCATCTTCCACCATCGTTATTTCAAGAAAATGATTTATACCCATAATATTAATTCTACTTATCAAAGCAATTACATGTGTGAAATTAAAGCATTCAAATTTCACCTTTTGACTTAGCATTATATGAATGCAAATTAAACCCTAAATTAATATGTATGTATATATACATGTGCCCTTCTAAGGTTTTCCTCTAAAAAATTATAAGCCCAAACACCAATTATACCTTAAAAACATTTTTTTAATTCCCACTTTCTATACACAATGGCTAGTGTTATTGGATACACATTTTTTGTTATTATTATTATGATGACATTATTATTGCTTGGCACTACTACTACTTCACATGGTGCAGCAGCTCCACCATATGGATATGGAAACAATAATATTATTAATGTGATTAAATTTGGTGCAAAACCAGATGGGAAAACAGATTCAACTGAACAATTCAAAATGGCATGGAATTCAGCATGCACAAGCATAAGGCCAGCCACTATTTATGTCCCAAAAGGAAGGTACTTACTCAAATACACCAATTTCCGGGGTCCATGTAAGAATAATAAGGTCACATTTATAATCAATGGAACTCTTGTGGCACCTTATGATTACAATGAGCTTGCAAATTCAGGAGGGTTTTGGATTTTGTTCAACCATGTTGATAATCTCACTGTTATTGGTGGAAATTTGGATGCTCAAGGCTCTGCTTTCTGGGATTGTAGGAGATCTGGAAAGAATTGTCCTGTTGGAGCAAGGGTATGTTATTTATTTTTTTAGTTAATAGTCAAAATCGTCCCTAAAAAATATGTCGATCTCCATATAAGTTCTTGAAACATAAAGTTAATCAAAATCGTCTCCAAAAGAATACGGACATGACCACGTTAACAGAACATGTCACCCACCGTTAGCCAGCTCAGCGGACGAGATAAGGACTAATGTGGTCATGTTCGTCATCTTTCGGAGACGATTTTGATTAACTTTATCTTTTGAGAACTCATATGAAAATCGAAGTATCTTTTAGGACGATTTTAAATATTAACTCTTATTTTTTTTATATACGATTAAATAGAGTTTTTATGACGTGTCAATCATTTATCATAATAACGATATTATGAATTAATTTTATATATGTTATGAAATAATTGTTTGTTGGAAATCTTATGCGATATTAGAGTGCAGTTGGTTCATTTTCATTTTTTTTTTCATTTTGGGATGAAAAATAAAAAGGAAAAAACAATCATTAATTTTTTCATGCTTCATTTTTTTTATTAATTATTATACCCGTATTAATTATGAGCAATTTTGTATTTTCTAAACTTTTCTAACTTCAATAATTTTTCATGATTGTCTTATCCATTCCCCCTCCCCCAAGTTTTTTAATTAGTATCCAAAAATAAAAAGATACAAAGACAGTTAAATAGAGATATAAAGACAAAATTATATTTGGTAGATGAAATATAAATACAAATATTGTATCAAGAGACACTAAATTAGTATATTTTATCTTCTTTCTAACAAGAGAAACACAAAAACACTAACGAAAGATAAAACTTATTTTTTTATTTTTATTAACTTTTTATAATTAGAATTTTTATCATTATATTTTTCATTCTTAAATTTTTTGTATAAAAAATTAGGATAAATTAAAATTTTATAATTTATTTTTTGTATACTTAATTTATCATCAAACATAATTAAAAATACTAATTTTTATGTTTCTATTTTTTGTGCTTTGTTTTTAATATCCTGTCTTCATAATCAAATGCATGCAGCCATATTATTAATGCAACATTATATGATTAATTAATTGCAGTCAATGACATTCAACTGGGTGAATAACCTGGTGATTAGTGGGATAACATCAATCAACAGCCAATTAAGTCATATTGTGATAAACACATGCAACAATGTCATTGTAAAAAATGTGAGAATTATTGCACCAGATCAGAGTCCTAACACTGATGGCATTCATGTTGAACACTCAAAATGGGTTAATATTACTGGCACTACCATTCGAACTGGAGATGATTGCATTTCCATTGGTGATGCCACTTTCAATCTCTTCATGGACCAAATCAAATGTGGACCTGGCCATGGCGTAAGGTTAGTTTTTCAATCTGAATTCTAAATTTGAAACTCTATACAATACATATAAAATAAATAATTATGAATGTTTTTTGTGCAATAATTAAATGTGATCTACAAATAAATTATAAATATGTATGCATGTGTTTCTAATTACATATATAATATGAGTAAACATTTTAAAATGGTTTCTATCAATTTTGTGTTAAATAAATTATTATTCTCTAAAAATGAAATCTAACAAGTTGATTCATGATCTTTTAAAATATCATAAATTTAATAGCTAGGTATGGCTTAAGAGTACAAGATTTGAAAAATATGTAATATGTGTTAGTGTTGCAAGTGAGGAGTGTCGAAATTAGTCCCACATCAAAGAAAGCAAGAAGGAGTGATGAGTTTATAAGATGAGAGACTCATTAATTTGACGCCTTTAAGGTTTTGGATTGGATGTGGTGTCTTCTCATCTTATATTCTCTTAGGATAAACAATTTGGATATTTGGAACATAAATAGTTATCAAATAATATAAAATAATTATTTAAATTAATGTTTTTTTTAGTAAATTTTCACTTAAAAGTGATTTTGAACCATATAATCCAAATAATATTTACTTTATTATTATCTATTTTGATACAAATATGTTAAACATAAATTACGTTAACATTAACTCACTTCTAACCAAAATCAATTTTATGCAAAGTCGAAACACATAATAAATCATTTGAATGTTGGGACAGCATTGGAAGTTTAGCTAAAGAAATGGAGGAAGAAGGAGTTGCAAATGTGAGTTTAAGGAATGCCATTTTTTATGGATCTGACAATGGAATGAGGATAAAGTCATGGGCCAGAGCAAGCAAGGGCTTTGTTAGGAACATTCTGTTCCAAGACATTACAATGTTCAACGTTCAGAATCCCATCATCATTGATCAAAATTACTGCCCCAACAACCAAGGTTGTCCTGGCCAGGTAATAAAAAAATATAAAAAATTGATGAATTCGTTTTATATATAAAACAAATGTTCTATGAAATTTTATATGATGTAATTAAAGTGATTTCCTTTTGTGTTATTTAACAGACTTCAGGAATTGAAATTAGTGAAGTTACTTACAAGAACATACATGGAAGTTCAGCAACATCAGAGGCAGTAACATTTGATTGCAGTGCAAGTAATCCATGTCAAGGGATCAAATTGCATGATATAAACCTAACTTACAACAACAAAGCTGCAACTTCATCATGCAACAACATTAGAGGCACCACCTCTGGAACACTTGTGCTACAAAGTTGTCTGTAAATATATTATAATATTTATAAGGGTAAAGTATACTTTTTTCTCTTTGAAATTTGTTAAAAAATTTAAAATATTTTTAAGTTTTATTTTATTTTAATTTTATTCCAAAAATTTTTAATTTGCATTAAATGTACTCCTAGAGGCTAATTTTTTAAAAAATTTATAATGAATTTAATAACAATTTCACAAGCACAAAATTTAGTTACTGGATTGGTCTTAAACTTTTTAAAAATTTAGTTGTCATGGATATATTTGATGTAAATCGAAAAACTGCAAAAAAAAAATTAAAATAAAATAAAATTTAAAAGTATTTTTAAAATTTTGATAAATTTGTGGAATATAAAATATAGGGCAAAACACTAAAATAAGTCAAGGGGAAGAAATTTTTACGTAAATCTGCCAAACCAAAATTTATTTCATGAATCAACCAATGCATGTTTATATGTAGTTCGAATCAACTAGATTCGAACTCAATCTACACATAATTCGAATCATATTGCTTCGAATTATACACAAAACTCACACACACACTAATTCGAATCAACTTGATTCGAATTACACACATACAATAATTCGAATCAAGTTGATTCGAATTACACCCTGATTTATTAAAAAAATTAATAATTTATTAAAAAATTTATTAAAAAATAATAATTTAAAATTAGAAAAATATATATTTTATTTCATGCATTAAAAAAATCTAACAAAATATTTAATTACGAGACTTTTTTTAAATATTAATGAGCTATCAATTCAAATTTCATAAAATACTCTTTTGTCCATTTTTAATAGCTCATGAATATTTTTTAATAAATTTTTTTAAATTATATGGTGAGATATTACATGATTCGAATTACGCATGGGAAGTTCAATCACTCTGATTCGAATTATACGGTGAGCAATTCGAATTCTATACAATACTCTTCTGCCCATTCTTGATAGCTCATGAATATTTTTTAATAAATTTATTTTAATTATATAAACCACAAAAAAATAATGCAAAATAATTTAAAAAATGACTTAAAAAATATTAGGAATACTATAAAAATTTGTAATGTTCTAATGATTTAGGTAAATACATGCATGTACACAAATTTTAAATAAAATACTCTAGATAATCAATAATAATTTAAAAATTAAAGAAAATATTTTATTCTATACAAAATAATTTTAAAAAATGGCTTAAAAATGTTACGAGTACTATAAAAGTTTGTAATATTCTAGTGATTTAGGTAAATACATGATAAAAATATATTTTCTTTAATTTCTAAATTATTAATGTCCTAAGTCATTACAAATTTTTATAGTACTCCTAACATCTTTTAAGCCATTTTAAAATTATTTTGCATAGAATAAAATATTTTTTTGTGGTATAATTAAAATAAATTTATTAAAAAGTATTCATGAGCTATCAAGAATGGACAGAAGAGTATTGTATAGAATTCGAATTGCTCACCATATAATTCGAATCAGAGTGATTGAACTTTCCATGCGTAATTCGAATCATGTAATATCTCACCATATAATTTAAAAAAATTTATTAAAAAATATTCATGAGCTATTAAAAATGGACAAAAGAGTATTGTATGAAATTTGAATTGATAGCTCATTAATATTTAAAAAAAGTCTCGTAATTAAATATTTTGTTAGATTTTTTTTAATGCATGAAATAAAATATATATTTTTTTAATTTTAAATTATTATTTTTTAATAAATTTTTTAATAAATTATTAATTTTTTTAATAAATCAGGGTGTAATTCGAATCAACTTGATTCGAATTATTGTATGTGTGTAATTCGAATCAAGTTGATTCGAATTAGTGTGTGTGAGTTTTGTGTATAATTCGAAGCAATATGATTCGAATTATGTGTAGATTGAGTTCGAATCTAGTTGATTCGAACTACATATAAACTTGCATTGGTTGATTCATGAAATAAATTTTGGTTTGGCGGATTTACGTAAAAATTTCTTTCCCTTGGCTTATTTTAGTGTTTTGCCCTAAAATATATTTTACTCTATGTATAAATATCTATATATTTTAGTGTTCATTATATCCTTGTATATGTAAATATAGAAAGAAATAAATCCATTTTTATGGCTTTCTCTTCATGCTTCAAGATGAAGGAAAGGTTTGTGTAATGTGTATGCACTTAAATATGGGTATTAAAATGTATATAATTCCTTTCTTATTGCATTTAAATAGAAGTTTAGAGAGACAGCAGGAGACATGCATCCTGATTAACAAAAGTTTTCTCTCAAAAATTACAAAATAATAAAAAAGCTGATTATGGTTTTAAAAGCTGTTATTTATACTTAAAAATCACTTTTATTAATTTTAGTCACGATTTAAATACGATAATAATTAAAATGTTGAAGTGAATTCGGATTTTAAACTTAATGATAAAGTGTAATAAAAAAATCAAGAATTTCGTTAGGGAACCAATGGAATATTTATACAATGTATATAATGAGTTATTTATTTAACCCATATGAGTTAAAAAATGAATATTTAGGATAAAATATTACTAATTTATCAAACACAATATATTCATATATTCAGAATAACCATCCAGATACCAGAGATAATAAATATCTGATATCCTATTGAATCGAATATTTATATACTTTTATTATATATATTGTACACATATTCTATTCTTTAAAAATCAATAGATGAATAGACGAGGGGCACAAGTATTATATGTCTAATCGAATCTCCACCATATTGTTGTGTATGCAATTATTTAGATCATCATTTGTTGCCCTTGTTGCTTTTGCACTGCTTCCTGAGATAAAAGGGAAAGATATGTAGGATGACAAGGACTACTTTTAACGAATAAAATAAATAAAAAGAGAATAAATTTTTTTTATGTATTAATAATATAAAAAATAATAATAAAATATCTGTCAAAAATATAAAAACAAATAAGTTTTAAAGTTTAACATTTAAAAATTAGATATTTCATTTAGAAATTAATTATTTTTGATAAAATGACAACGCACAATTACATATGTATAATTTTTTTATATTATTAATATATAAAAATTAAATCCAAGACAAATATTTAGTAATATAATGATTAATTTAAAAGCTCATTAAACTATTTTTTTTAATATGTAATTTTAGTACACTAATTTTCTCTTTCAAAAATATTTTAAATTTTGTAAAAGAAACATTTTTAGTGTAATAAAAAAAATCTCAAATTATACAGAAAGAAATATCTCACTGTGAGTTTAATTAAAAAAACATTCGAATTTTAACAAAAAAATATCCTACATTTATCTTTTTAGGATATCCATTTGCAATCAATGGTAAAAAATTTTTTAAAGGGTCCAATTGCGTCACAAAAGACGCTGCACACAGCGCTGCGTGTAGCGGTGATAATGCATGTCTGCGAGGAGAATGGCGGCCCGAAAAAACACCTACATCGACGACTTAGGGTGGACGAGACTCGCGGACGAAGTTCGACGTAGAAAAGCCAATCACGCGATAGAAAACATTGCATGTAGAGCGCACGTCGCGACGAAGAGGATTCATTTGAGCTGGCATCAGCATCGCGTAGACAACACTTGCGGTGAAAGACGCGACGAGGTCGACACTATTTGTGGAGTCAGCGCGAGTGGAGCGAGAGAAGAAGACGGCAACATGAAGGACAAGAGAGTGGGAGGAAAGGTGAGGTATGTAATTATTTTTTTCGTTTTAGTAAATACTCGTAAAAAATCAAATTAGGATTGGTTTGGTCATTTGGTAATGTTATGAGATGTTTTTTTTTTCTTAGATTTTTTTTATGTTATTGAATCTTTTTGTTGTGCCCTACATTGTAATTGATAGAATTTGTTGATATTCTAATTGATTCTTAACGAATAAAATAAATAAAAAGAGAATTAAAATTGTTTATGTATTAATAATATAAAAAATAATAATAAAATATCTGTCAAAAATATAAAAACAAATAAATTTTAAAGTTTAACATTTAAAAATTAGATATTTCATTTAGAAATTAATTATTTTTCATAAGATGACAATGCACAATTACATATGTATAATTTTTTTATACTATTAATATACAAAAATTAAATCCAGGACAAATATTTAGTAATATAATTATTAATTTAAAAGCTCATTAAACTATTTTTTAATATGTAATTTTAGTACACTAATTTTCTCTTTCAAAAATATTTTAAATTTTTCAAAAGAAACCTTCTTAGTGTAATAAAAAAAAACTCAAATTAAATAGAAAGAAACATCTCATATTGAGTTTAATAAAAAAAAACATTTGAATTTTAATAAAAGAAACATCTCACGTTTACTCTCTCAGGATATCCATTTGCAAGTTACAATCAATGGCAAAAAAGTTTTTTAAATGATCCGATCACGCCACAAAAGACACCACACACGGCGTTGGGTGTAGTAGTGATGATGATGCATGTCTGCAAGGAAAATGCCGGCACAAAAAAGTACCTACATCAATGACTTAGGGTGGACGGGACTCGCGAAGACAATACTTATGGCGAAAGACGCAGTGGGGTCAACACCGTTTGTAGGATGGCGTGAGTAGAGCGGGAGAGGAAGACAACAACATAAACAATGTGAGAGTGGGAGAGAAGGTGGAGTGTACAACTATTTTTTTTTCTTTTTATAACGAGTAATAGTAAGAAATCAAATTAGGATTTGATTTGATCGTTTGGATAATGTTACGAGATATTTTTTTATTTTATGAGATATTTTTTTGTATTATTAAATCTTTTTATTATGACCCATATTATAGTTGGCAAAGTTGATTGATATCCTAATTAATTCTGTAAACTTTTTCATTATATATATATATATATATATATATATATATATATATATATATATATATATATATATATATATATCCTTTAAAGATGAAATAATTACTGATCTTATTAATAATTATTCTGAAAATACCAATTAAAATTTTGATCTTTTAATTAAAATACAAAATATATTAATTTTAAATTTTTTTATGTGTTTAAATTTCATATATATAAAAAATTTTATACAATTATTTAATTATATTTATAAATTTAAATAATTTTTTAAATATTAATTTAAAATTAATTAATTTTACTAATATGATAATATATAATTGATTATCTATGTAAATTTTGTTATACTAACCGTGTATAAAAATTAATTTTTTTATATATTCAAAAACTTTTTTTCTTTTACTTTTTTTAAAGAATGTCTTTAGGAACTGAGGCAATATTTAGCCAAACCCTAATAATACGTAATCGAGAAAATTATTAAATACTAAAAAGGTAAAGTATCTTTTCTATCTTTAACGTTTAATATTTTTTAAAAATATTTTTGATATTTAATTTTATTTAATTTTGTTTTACAATATTTTCATTCATTTAATTTTGTTTTTAATATTTTTTATTTGTGTCAAAATTATCCTTAAAAAATTTTAATTTTGTCTTTAACGTTTTACACGGAGTTAACGTGTCGGAATAATTTTGATACAAATAAAAAAATGTTAGCGATAAAATTAATACAACAAAATATTAAAAATATTTTTGAAAAAAAATCACAAACATGGAGAATAAAAAATATATTTTATCTCTGCTAAACATATATACTTAATTGGGCCTCTAAAAAATATAAATTTTTTCGTTATATTTTTTAAGATCTATTTATCTTATTTATCTAAATAAAAATAACAAGCATGACTAATATAAAGACCTATATATTTTGTTTTTTTTTTTAAGTTAAAAGCTTTAATGGAATAATATTTTTTTAGAGACGAAAACGTGGAATGCAAAATTTTTTGAGAAACTATTGGAGTATATGCTCCAATATTATTATGAAAATTTGTGTGATTAAATTGGTTGCGGCTTGAATTGAATAGTGAATAGAAAGAGGGAGAGATGGGTTGGGCACTTGGGATTATAAAAGGAAAATTGTCGTGTAGTTGGAACATGGCAATGGACACAAATAATGTTAATTTGATTACTTGAAAGGGGAAAAGGAGCATACTCAAAGTAAACATGTTTTTTAAGAAAAGATTCTATCATTTTTCAAGAAGTATAAAATACTAATTTTATATTTAATTATAATTATTTATTTATTTTTGTTATTTTGTATTATTTAATTGTCTTAAATCAGGAATTTTCTTTAGTATAAACAAGAATTTCTATTTAAAAAATAATTGAAAATCATTATTTTTTACTTTTTATACAAAAAATTTGAATTTTTTATTTTTGATATTTTCAAAAATTATATATTTAAATATTAAAAAACATTTATAATTTCTAATCATTACTTTTTATTCACACAAAGATATTTTATATAATAATAAAAAAGGTTTTTTAATCTAAAATTCAATAGAATAAATTTAACACGTAAAATATAAAATTATAATAAAATTCTAAAAGAAATCAAAATTCCAATTACGATATATGACTATATGTAAAGAAGATAATTATTATATTAAAATATTAAAAATAATCATGTAACAAATAATTACTATATATTTGTTTATATATTTTACGTATCAGTTCATATATTTTTTCTAACTTAATAACAAGTCATTAGACATACAGAAATAACCACACATATAAAAATAAATAATTAAATTTATTTATAACAATATAATAAAATATTTTTATAAAATAATAAAGATCTAATTAACATAATTGTTCAACGTGAAAATTAAAAATTTAGATTGCCTTTGTTCTGAAAATAAGATAAAATAAGATACTGAAAAAAAATTATGAAAATTTATTTTTATTTTTTATTAAAAAATTTCAAACGAAAATATAATAATAAAAGTTATAATTTTAAAAAATTAATAAAAATAATAAAAAATAAATTACATTTTTTTAAATATTTTTATATTATTTTTATTATGATAAATATAAAATATACTATTTTGAGTCTCTTAATATATTATTTCTATTTATATCCTTTTTGTCTAATATAATTTTGTATTTCTATATCTTTATTTTAGTGTTTTATTTTCGTAAACAAATGTAATCTTACAAAGGGAGCCACTTTGATAAAAATGTTAAAAATGTCTTTTTTTTAAAGATGTTTTTTAAAAATTAAAATTTAACACATATAATCAATTAAATTATGTTATTTTTATTAAAATTAGGCTGGAGAAATTAGTTTAGCTAAAAAATTAATAAATTAAATTTTGAACTGGTATAAATTAATATTTTTTTTATAAAAAATTACTACAATATTTTTATTATAAAAAATGACTAAAATACTCCTCTATATATATATATATATATATATATTAAAAATTCTAAATTCTAACCCTATGATGACAAAGAAAAAAAAAATTAAAATTTAAGATTCTCAAAATTAATATATATAATAAGAGTATTTTATTTATTTTTTATAATAGGAATATTATAGTTATTTTTTTATAAAAAATAACATTAATTTAGATCGATTCAAAATTTAATTTATCATTTTTAATCAAATTAATTTGTCTGATTTAATTTTATTAAAATAATATAATTTAATCGATTATATATATTAAATTATAATTATTAAAAAATATTAAAAGAAGACGTTTTAGACATTTTTATTAGAGTGATCCTTCTTACAAAACGGTTAGATGATAATTTAGTAGACAAAGAATGACTTTTGTATGTTATTGCAAGTTGTTAATTTTTCTATACCATTTCTGCGCACTTGACTGGTTCTGATGACACTCTTTTTCCTTCGCCTTTTCCTTTTCCCTTTCAAACTTCTCCTTCCTCCTCCAAACTCTCTCTCTCTCTCTCTCTCTCTCTCTCTCTCTCTCTCAACACAACAGTGGTAGTGTGTCATGCCTTGTGGCCCCTACCCTCTCCTCCCACTTGCTCCTACCTTCTCTCTCTCTTTCTCTTTCTCTTTCTATCTTGATGGTCTTCTGCTTCCACTCTTTCCTTTCTTCATTACCGTGAGAGATTCATGCTTGCGCCCTCCGACAAGGGACATGTTTCCGCTTCTTTAGCCTTCTCTCAATTCAACGAGATATGAAGAACATTCTCAAGAAGCTTCATATCATGCCTACTACTAACCAATCACAAGAGGACCAAGCTCCTGCTTCATCAAGGTCCAACAAGAAGATTTCAAATTGGTTGCATTCTGTATCCAATAGGCAGACTCCGATTCCGACTCCGGCGACGGCGACGGCGACGGAGACGGAGCCTTCTGATTCACTTGCCGGTGGCGGTTTGGATTCGGCGCCGTCTAGCACTTTTAGGGAACCTGAAGTGGAAGACGACGACGAAGAAGAAGAATATCAGATACAGCTTGCTTTAGAGCTTAGTGCAAAGGAGGATCCTGAGGCTGTTCAGATTGAAGCTGTTAAGCAGATTAGTTTGGGATCCTGTGATCCTCATAACACGCCGGCACAAGTCGTTTCATATCGGTACTGGGTAATCGTCTCTATCCACTTTTAACTCCGTTCACTTTAGGTTCAGTTTTCATTCTTGCTGTTTCAATTATGGACAAGAACAAAAGAATTTGGATGAACATTATTTTTTTCAAGATATCTCGATTCTCATGCAGGGATGGTACTTCATTTACATAATGTGAAGATTCGATTTCTGTTTGAGAGTGTGTGTGTGTGTGTATAGCAGAAGGAAATTTATCAAGAGAAAGATAGAGGATCTCTTGTTGCTAGGATTTTGGCATTGTTATAATTAATAGACATTCTGATCGTTGAGTGGTGCTGTTAGATAACCTGTCCTTTAAGAAACCTTTTAAGTAACCGGTGCCAGCCTCCCTAGATGATTGATGTATGAATGTCCAATCTCTGTTAATCTCGGATCAAAGAAAGAAAAGGATAATATAATCTTAAAATGGGTAGGCTTTGAGGACACCTGCTTAGCAATGTTTACTAGGATAGACACATCATGATTTTATCTCTAATTTGTCCTACATTAACTCCTTTCTAACTTATCTCATATCGTAGATTTATGTGCTTCACAGAATTACAATGCTCTTGGTTTTGATGACAAGATCTCGGATGGTTTCTATGATCTGTATGGGACTGTGACCGAGTCTAACTCTGCAAGAATGCCATGCCTTTTGGATCTGCAAGGAACATCAACTTCAGATTCTGTCACTTGGGAAGCAATCTTGGTCAATAGGGCTGCAGATTCCAGTTTGTTGAAACTCGAGCAGGAGGCCCAAGAGCTGGCAGTTAAGGCAAGAAAAGATTTTGAGGTAGTTGTAGATAGTAATTTGGTGCATAAGCTTGCTATCTTAGTGGCTGACTACATGGGTGGACCAGTTGAAGATCCTGAAAGCATGGCAAGAGCCTGGAGGAGTCTCAGTTACAGTTTAAAAGCAACCCTTGGTAGTATGGTGTTACCACTGGGCTCGCTGACCATAGGATTGGCTAGGCATCGTGCCTTGTTGTTTAAGGTACTTGCCCCAACATTTTCTTAACTGATTTGCATTTCAAATAAGAATAATCCCATCCGTCATTGACATAAGCCTTGGTACTACAATAAGTGAGATTTGTGCCAATACGAAATTCTTAGATCACATTAACAGAATTAGTCATCATCACAATGTGTAATGAGATTCCATCATCATTTTTAATAAAAATGTTTCCTCTATATTGTGTGTAGGTTTTAGCTGATAGTGTGGGCATCCCATGTCAGCTGGTGAAAGGACTACAATATACAGGTTCCGACGATGTGGCTATGAACTTTGTCAAGATTGATGACGGGAGGTAACTATCAGATGTGTATTCTGGCAATACAAGGAAGCTGAATTGTTTTGTTTGTATGTGGTTCTCTTCATGGTCTTGGAGACTAAAAAAACTTAATGCTCGCATGCATTGCTTTACTTGTTACGTCGTCATCAATAGTTTGATGAGAGTTTATGTTCAGTGCTTCATCCATCGTATAATGTTCTATACCATAGAAGATGTATTTTGTCATTAGTCCATGTGCTGATCTTTTTTGCCTTCCGTTATGTGTCATTCGATTAACTTTTTCAATTACTCACTTATATTTGTCTGTAGCTTAAAGTTCTCTATTTTTGTTGTTGTAATTTTCTAAAGTGGGAGATGCAAAGCCTTGTTATTATGTATCTATAAGTTGCGTTTGATATGAATTTCAGGGAGTACATTGTTGACCTGATGGCTGATCCAGGAACACTTATTCCTTCTGATGCAGCTGGATCACACATTGACTATGATGAATCTTCTTTTGTAGCTACTCCTTCATCAAGAGACCTTGACTCCTCTCATATGGCATCATTTGGCAGTGGGGTTGGAAGTTCATTTGATGGAACTCTAGACTTTGGGACACAAGATAAAGGAAACAGATCAAAACATTCTGTCCATGCAGGGAAAGAATCTGATGTAATCAGTCCCACTACAGGCAGGGAAGAAGTAAAGAATGCCATAGATAAATTCAAAGGTGCTAGTAATGTGGAAAAGGTCATAGTGAGAGAATCTCCTAGCAGACTTAATTATCCATATATGCATGGAAGATCTCCTTCTTGGACTGAAGGGATCAGTTCCCCTGCCGTGCATGGAATGAAAGTTAAAGATGTCTCCCAATATATGATTGACGCTGCAAAGGAGAACCCTAAATTAGCTCAAAAGCTTCATGATGTTTTACTTGAAAGTGGCGTTGTTGCTCCTCCAAACCTATTTACTGAAGTTTATCAGGAGCAGCTAGGTTCCCCATCTGAGGCAAATTTTCCAGTTGATGAAAAAGGTGAATCAAAACAGGGACGTATACAGCAAGATACTAAGGTTGATGATAATCAAGGTCTTGCTCAGTTTTTACCTCCTTTGCCCCTTCAGAGAGTACATGCCAAAGCAAGTCCTCGCAGTCAGCTGGACCATTCTAAGCCTTTAGAGGGTTTGGGAGTCAACTTACCTCTTGATACAAGGGAGGCTACTGGACAGCAAATATCGTCTCAGGCAGAAGCAACTCAGGTAAAATATGGGAAAAATGTCCCAGTTGCTGCGGCTGCTGCCGCCGCCGCTGCTGTTGTTGCATCTTCTATGGTAGTTGCTGTGGCGAAGTCAAGCACTGATTCAAATCTTGAGATTCCAGTAGCAGCAGCTGCCACTGCTACTGCTGCAGCTGTAGTAGCAACCACTGCCGCTGTCAGTAAACAGTATGAGCAGAGTAGTCGAAGTGATGCAGATGCAGAGGCTTCTGGTCATGATCTGAGGGGTAGTAGTGACGGAGAGCATGTTGCTTTAGGAGCAAACTCAGAGGGCGAGAGAATATCTGATAGATCAGCAAGAAGTGATAGTGCAAAATCGGATTCTGCCCTAGATGATGTTGCTGAGTATGACATTCCATGGGAGGAAATCATGATGGGCGAGCGTATTGGGCTTGGTATTAACTGTTTATTGCTCTCCACATTGTTTTGCATGCTGCTTTTATGCATACACTTACAAGCACTTTCATTTATCTTGTATTACATTGAAAGACTTGATTGCGACTGTGTGCCATATTTTTTGTGGCAGGATCATATGGGGAAGTGTACCACGGTGATTGGCATGGAACTGTGAGTCTCCCCCTTCGTCTCCTCTCTCTCTCTCTTTATATTCATGAACCTATTCAATTATATCATTTTTCACCTTTCTTATGTGTTCCATCTTTTTTACATCTATTGCTTTGTAAGTCCAAGGGAAAAAAATTAAAAACCTAATTTATTAATTGAAAGTGTTTTCGATTCATTTTTCTTTCTGTTCAAAGTAATCGTCTGTTTAAAATGCCAACTTTACTTCTAGGCTTTTACCGGAATTGGCTTCTCCCATTCTTTGTTATCTGTGATCTTGTGAATGTTTTCCTATTGTCTTGTAAATTATAGACCTTCTTATGCATATTTAGTTATATACAAACATGTTTCTGCTCTTTTCATCTGTAGGAAGTTGCTGTAAAGAGGTTTCTAGATCAAGCTATCTCTGGTGAATTACTTGAAGAGTTCAAAAGTGAGGTATAGGCTACTCTACTTCCCACTGTTTATTTGACAACTTCTACTCATTTGTACTCCCAGTTGATTATCTAGAGATGTATAATTGTTCTCAAGTCTGAGTCCACCAACAGTAACATTAGGTTGCTATCCGAAATTCTTCTACCACATATTTGTATCATTCACTATTATTGATGGGCCTTTTGTCAAACTAAAGC
This sequence comes from Arachis hypogaea, assembly GCF_003086295.3. NCBI lineage: Eukaryota > Viridiplantae > Streptophyta > Magnoliopsida > Fabales > Fabaceae > Arachis > Arachis hypogaea. The sequence goes on from NC_092045.1 coordinate 114,788,172, forward strand.
ACTATATAAAAACTTTGAGAACTCTCCAACATCATCTCATTCAATTATCATGTTTATCTGATGAAACTTCTTCTGTTATCTTCTGTGGTAAATTGAAGTTGGAAAGTTATTAAAATTAACAGTCTTAACTACTTTGACCAGCTGAATTACATGTTTTATCATGTCTAGAAACTACTTGATTAATTATCTAATTTTTTTTTTATATCAAGATTCACTAATTCAAAATACTTTTAGAAGTACTTTTGTTTTACTTCTGCAAACATTTTTTAGCATTGGTTCTTACAAGTCGGAATATATATAGGGAAATCAATCGAAAGCTCCTGGACTGGAACAGATTACATGTTCCTAATTATTGCCTGTGCCTTCTTTTTTTTATATAAAAAAATTATTAGTATTTATTTACTAAATTACCAAAAATATTTCTGCATTAAAAATACTATTTGCCCGTCAAAGTGAACTACGATTTTTAATGTATTTATATACAAATATATATTTCGACTTTGTAAATACTCATTAATTTTCAACTATAGTAGATATACATCAATATCAGTCAGATATAAGTTATGTCTACAAAATATACCTAGCATGTATACAATATATATTCCAATAGTGTATTTTTACCATTGATTTTAATATATATATATATATATATATATATATATATTTGATTTTTTGATGTACACCTAGTATGTATATAAATATATATTCCGACCATATACATCTAGTATGTATTTGTACACAAATATATAGTAGTTGATTTTAGTATACAAATACTATTTTACATACATGCATGGTTCCCTTTTGAATTTTGAATACTTCTTTCTGTGGGAGGATGATTGATGTTCTTATTTGATTTATAATGTAAATTGCAATAGGTCCAAATAATGAAGAGACTAAGGCATCCAAATGTTGTTCTCTTCATGGGAGCTGTAACTCGGCCTCCAAATCTTTCTATTGTTACTGAATTTCTTCCTAGGTAACTTTTCTTTATTTTCTGAGCTGGACCCAAGATTGTAGATTTCCAACATTTTGGATGTCAATATTCTCTACCACTACTCTATGAGAAGACTAATGCTACATCTATAAAAATGCTTTCTAAATATAATATTATCTATAAAAATGCTTTCTAGATATAATATTAAGGTTGGGCTAAATTTATTGTTAGCCTAATCCAACCCTATGCAGGCTGATTGAATGGTTGACGTCTTTTCCCTTTTCTTTCCCAAATAATGAGATGTAGATTGTCTTTTGCAGAGGGAGTTTGTATAGGTTAATTCACCGACCTAACAATCAACTAGATGAGCGAAGGCGGTTGAGGATGGCCTTAGATGCTGTAGGGAAATTTTTTATTTTTTAAGTAAAATCCATAGTCATAGCAAATTATTAATACAGTGACAACTGAATCTCACTTGATATATATGTCTCTTCTGACTATTTAGGCTCGTGGAATGAACTATTTGCACAGCTGCTCTCCAGTAATAGTGCATCGTGATTTGAAGTCCCCTAATCTTCTTGTAGACAAAAACTGGGTTGTAAAGGTGGCAATCAAATCTTGTGCTGATGTTAAAGCATGCTGAATGCTATTTTTTGGTGTGGTATATCATAATTTCTGTTTTTTGAATAGGTTTGTGATTTTGGCTTATCACGAATGAAGCATAGTACATTCCTTTCTTCCAGATCAACTGCAGGAACAGTAAGCACAATCATAATTTTTATTTTCTGCGTCCAACAGCTATCATATTCCCCCTTTTCTTATTGATTAGTTCCTTCATACTATAATATAAACATTGGCTAATCCAGACACTTGCTATAGCTTTTAACAATTAAAAGTATTAAACAGTATTTTCAAAAGACCGGGGGTTTTCTTCCCCTTTTTGGAACTTCTGCCTGTTGCCTTTAGGTACTGTTTTCTTGGAGCTCCTTATTAGGGCCTTCATTTTCTTGGGTATGCTATTGGGTATGCTGGTTACTTCATTATGTATTATATGCTTCAGGCTGAGTGGATGGCTCCAGAAGTCTTAAGAAATGAGCTTTCCAATGAAAAGTAAGCTTTATTATTCTTGGTATTTGTTAATTTGACTAAGGGAGAGGAAGGTGTTATTAAAACTAAATACAGTTCCTTTCTCTCTTTATTTACTTGAAGATTAATCCTTGTGCTTGCCAATACATTTTAGGCTGTTGCTATGATATGTTTTATGTTGTTTACATTAGCATATGTTGAATATAAATAGACAATTTAATGGATCTATTTCATACTTTGTTGAGTATTATTATTATTATTCTCCATGCCTGCTTGGTTACAGAATTGTGTAGAGATAACTAGGGATGCTATATGGAGGGTTCTGGACTATAAATTGAAGAATGTGTTTAAGGAATTAGAATATGGTATCTGACAGCTTCTCTTCAGGCTCACTTTGTTTACTTATTTCTTTTCGGCGAAACATTGTTGTAATTCCCTTTCTCTCTCGCAAAGTTCCTTCTTTTATCAACTGAAAGAAATAGTGAAGCCTGTTTACTTTGATGATTTCTGTTAGCGTCATGAACTGGCTCCCTTATCTCAGATCTATCCTCTCATTGGCTTTGCAATTTAAATCATCATTGCTTTTATAATGATTACATGTTGTGATGCATTTTCTAGGTGTGATGTGTATAGCTTTGGGGTTATATTGTGGGAGCTCTCTACACTGCAGCAACCATGGGAAGGAATGAATCCAATGCAAGTTGTTGGTGCTGTTGGTTTCCAACATCGGCGTCTTGACATTCCAGATGATGTGGACCCTGCAGTTGCAGATATCATCAGGCAATGCTGGCAGACGTGAGTGTAACATTTCAATAATTTTGACCCTCCATTCTCACTAGTGACCAGGATATGTTATTGTTGTTTTCATTGAACCAGATAGAATGTTACTGTGCCATAGTCTGACGTCTGAGAAATAGTGTTGGGGATTTATGATTCAAATCTTTACGTACAGATAGATGCATAACTGTGAATTTGATCGTTTAAAGGGTATAAATACACGTATATATGTCTGTGATAGTACATTTCATTTACTTATGTTATGCATGACCAGATATGCTGCATTTTGTATTACAGAGATCCAAAGTTGAGACCCACGTTTACCGAAATTATGGCTGCTTTGAAGCCATTGCAAAAGCCTATTACTGGTTCTCAAGTGGTAAGAACAGGTGGTCAGTCATCCAGAGCTGCCGAAGGCCCTGCATGATAGTAGAACATTATACAGCTAACTGAATCTTTAATTTTGCTGGTAAAAAATTGAGGGCGAGTTGTAGAGTATTTTGCCATTTGGAATCAAAGAAACTGAATGGTTGAAGATCATCGTCTAACGTACACTGTCACTGGACTACTCTTGCTCCTTTCCTTTGTTTTCTGCTTGATTTCTCACTGACTCTATTCTCTTGTGCAATCATTGCCAGGTTGTACCATTTGTTTTGTACAAAATTCTTTGGGAAAATGTTGTAATCAATCAGTTTTTAAGTTTTGATGTCCATAGAATAACTATGATAGTTGCCAGCTCTAAGTGTAACTTGAAAGGAAAAGAAAGGAAAGGAAGGCATAGCAACAAGTGAAATTTGTTTGCTGCTGAACTGTTATTACATATTAGTGACCATGTAAATGTGTTTCAGTTACCAGTATTTCCTTCCTTTTCTCTGTTTATGCACATTCATGTGCTTTTGATTATTGGATATGGTTTCTTGCATTCTCTTTCTCGCTGAATACTTTGGGTGTTTGGAGAGAAGGGTGCTGATTTTGGCACTTGTAGAGTACAATGTTGAAGTTGCTCCATTGCACCTGCTTAGCACTTAAGTATGATAATTGATGGAGGCGTTTCTTTACAACCAGTACTGTAAATTTAGAGTATCAGTTTACACCATTTTCTGTAGATCAAAATAGATGGAATCTTTAATCTTTAAAGTAATACAAATGGGGAGCTCATATGCTGACGTGGTGCTCATACGTTGAGTCTTGAAGTTTATTTGTTTAGGTATCATCACTAGAAATTTTTATATTTATATTTATAAATTATAAATTATTATTTGCTTAGGTTGTTATTTTCAAATTTTAAATTATTTGTTTGGGTTGTTATAGTTAGGTTGTTATTTTTTAAATTTTAAATTATTTTATTTAAATTGTTATTTTTTAAATTTTAGCATTATTTTTTAAAAATTTGTTGACTTTTTAGCATTATTTTTTAAATTTTTGTAGATTTTTTTCAAAAATTGAAGCTACGTACGTAAATTTAAATATATTTATGTTAATTTAGAATTTTAAAAATTGTTAATATATTTATTTACTTTATTTATAAATTTAATTTAAATTTAAATTAAAGTCAATTAAATTTAAAAAATTTTAGCTATGAGTCAACTATAAAAGTATAAGTTATGAGATATGTGTAGCACCACAATTCAAAGTACATCAAACTCTTTCTTTACATACATCCAAAATCTAAAATTTCTTTACTTGTTCCAATAGCTGATATTTACAAAATCGCAAAAATCAATCCTACAATCGACGTATGGTTATGGACACTACCAAGTTACGAAAATTCTTCATTACCATACTCAATTGAGATGGTTTTGCCTCGATGAAGACGTGAGTTTTCTACTAATATTTTTTATTTTATTTTAAATTTATTTGTTTATCCCCATCTAATTGTTTTTTGATTTCTACTAATATTTTTTTATTTTATTTTAAATTTATTTGTTTATCCCATCTAATTGTTCTTTGATTTTTGTTTATCAATTCTAAGGAGAAAAAATACACGCCTCGATTAAAAGAGAGCTCATGTCTCAATTCGTGAATTTGCTAAAGGAATATCTTACCAAATAAGATATTTTGGTGTTGGATTCAATGAGGGTAACTTCAAGACTATATACATTATGAATATGTGGTTAATTTAAAACAATGTACTGATGTGTACAGCCTTCCAGAATCGTCGTATCCCACAATATGGATTTAATTTTGTGAGTTTTGACACTTTTAATGTTCTTGGATACGAATTAAACCTACTTAGTTGGTAAGTTTATTGCTTTAGAAAAAGTAAAATTTATTTATTTTATTGATAATTTTGGCTGTATTTTTTTTATAACAAACTTATTGACAACAATTTTTTTATTTTAAATTATTTCAGATGTTGTTGGATATCTTGCTGGAATTGAAAGTGAGAGGACTCGAAAAGGATGACAAATTTACCAATTATACTATTATTGAATTAGAGATTGATGATGGGTAACCATATATTTATTTTTATAAATCTAAAAATTTTGATATTCTCATCTTTTTAAATTGTTATTTTAACTTATTTTCTTATGAATATTTTTATTAATATTATTAATAGGTAACAAACGTTTTTATTCAAAGGCAACGTTTTTGATAAACAAAGCAACAATTTTTTATTAATAGTATTTAAATTTTTTGAAAAATGAGTTCGGATTGATTTTGAAAAAAAAAGTGTTTAAATCTTTTTTTAAAAATAATTTTAATAGAAAGCATTCTTTCCGTATAGTTAGTTTTTTATGAGTTTAAAATAATTAATAAACTAATTATTAATTTTTTAAAATTGTGTTTGATGTTTTAATTTTATTGTTAATTTTTAAATTTTAAAATATAAAATATATATATAATTTGATATTATTTTATTGATAGTTATTTTTTTAGTTGTAATTATTTTTGTTTATTTTATTATAAAAATATATTTAATATCAAACATTCTATTTGACATAGAAAAATAATGAAATGTGTATTTTTTGGCAACTATGCACATAAATTAAATACTTTTTAGAATTCGACAATAAAGATAGAACTGTTATTGTCTTATCATTTGTTAGAGTGAAGTTATATAACGATAATATTTATCCAAAATTATGTGAATTTTTATATGTGAGCTTTTACTCATTTTGTATTAAATTAAATTTTTCAAAAAAAATTATTTTACAGAATTCTATGTATGGCACAAAGATGTTCTTCAATCTTAAAGAAGCAAATGTCATCCAATTTAAAAATAGGTGGGTATATATATATATATATATATATATATATATATATATATATATATATATATATATATATATATATTTAAATTCTTTAGTTTAATATTATGTGTGTTATCTAACGTAGTTTTTTTTTTTGCTTTATTTATCTAGCTTTGTAAGATTTGAAAAACCTAGGGATAATATGGCGCAATTCCAAATGAGACTGCATTCTTAAAAATTTATCAAGACAAAACCATTAAGCAGTTAAAATAATTAGATACAGTAATTTTCTTTTTTGAAAAAAATTGAGAAAAAAATTAATTTAAATTTATTATACATTGATTATTTTTGTTTATTTATCTTATTTATTTAGATATATCTTTTAGATTTAAAAACTCACCAAATTCAAAGAATTTAAATTATTAAGGTTTTTTTTTTCAAAATGCTATTTGTGTTGACTTGGCTACTATAAGTCATATTATAAATATTTTAGACTGGTGGTACGGCTAATGTGAATGCAACAGGTCCATATATGGACAACACAAATATATGAACCTGTTGCATTCACATTGGCCGTACCACCAGTTTGGAGTATTTATAATATGACTTATAGTAGCCAAGACAACACAAATAATATTCTAGAAAAAAAAACTTAATAATTTAAATTCGCTGAATTTGGTGAATTTTTAAATCTAAAAGATATATCTAAATAAATAAGATGGATAAACAAAAATAATCAATGTACAACAAATTTAAATTAATTTTTTTCTCAACTTTTTTACAGAAAAGAAAATTACCGTATCTAATTATTTTAACTGCTTAATGGTTTTATCTTGATAAATTTTTAAGAATGCAGCCTCATTTGAAATTGCGTCATATTATCCCTAGGTTCTTCAAATCTTACGAAGCTAGATAAATAAAGCAAAAAAAAAAAAAACGTTAGATAACACACATAATATTAAACTAAAGAATTAAAAAAATATATATACCCACCTATTTTTAAATTGGATGACATTTGCTTCTTCAAGATTGAAGAACATTTTTATGCCATACATGAAATTCTGTAAAACAATTTTTTTCTAAAAAAATTAATTTAATACAAAATGAGTAAAATCTCACATATAAAACTTCACATAATTATGGATAAATATTACCATTATATAACTTTATTCTAACAAATTGTAAGACGATAACAGCTTCATCTTTATTGTCGAATTCCAAAAAAGTATTTAATTTATGTACATAGTTGCCAAAAAATACACACTCCATTATTTTTTTTATGTCAAATAGAATATTTGATGTTAAATATATTTTTTATAATAAAATAAACAAAAATAATTACAACTAAAAAAGTAACTATCAATAAAATAATATCAAATTATATATTTTTTATATTTTAAAATTAAAAAATTAACAATAAAATTAAAACGTCAAACAAAATTTAAAAAAATTAATAATTAATTTATTAATTATTTTAAACTCATAAAAAACTAACTATACGGAAAGAATGCTTTCTATTAAAATTATTTTTAAAAAAAGATTTAAACACTTTTTTTCAAAATCAATCCGAACTCATTTTTTAAAAAATTTAAATATTATTAATAAAAAATGTTGCTTTTTTTTTTATCAAAAACATTGTCTTTGAATAAAAATGTTTGTTATCTATTAATAATATTAATAAAAATATTCATAACAAAATAAGTTAAAATGACAATTTAAAAAGATGAGAATATCAAAATTTTTAGATTTATAAAAATAAATACATGATTATCCATCATCAATCTCTAATTCAATAATAGTGTATTTGGTAGATTTGTCATCCTTTTCGAGTTCTCTCACTTCCAATTCCAGCAACATATCCAACAACATCTGAAATGATTTAAAATAAAAAAAAATTGTTGTCAATAAGTTTGTTATAAAAAAAATACAGCCGAAATTATCAATAAAATAAATAAATTTATAAATAAATTTTACTTTTCTAAAGCAATAAACTTACCAACTAAGTAGGTTTAATTCGTATCAAAAAATATTAAAAGTGTCAAAACTCACAAAATTAAATCCATATTGTGGATCACGACGATTCTGGAAGTCTGTACACATCGGTACGTTGGTTTAAATTAACCACATACTCATAATGTGTAGTTTTGAAGTTACCCTCATTGAGTCCAACACCAAAATATCTTATTTAGTAAGATATTCATTCCTTTAGCAAATTCACGAATTGAGACATGAGCCCTCTCTTAATCGAGACGTGTATTTTTCTTCCTTAGAATTGATAAACAAAAATCAAAGAAGAATTAGATGGGGATAAACAAACAAATTTAAAATAAAATAAAAAAATATTAGTGAAAAACTCACGTCTTCATCGAGCCAAACCATCTCAATTGAGTATGGTAACGAAGAATTTTCGTAACTTGGTAGTGTCCATAACTATATCACTCGTTCGTATACGTACACATAAATTGTTGATTGTAGGATTGATTTATGCGATTTTGTAAATATCAGCCATTGGAATAAGTAGAGAATTTTAGATTTTGGATGTACGTAAAAAAAAAGTTTGATGTACTTTGAATTGTGGTGCTATACATATCTCATAACTTATACTTTTTATAGTGACTCATAACTAAAATTTTTTAAATTTAATTGTCTTTAATTTAACTTTAAATTAAATTTGCAAATAAAATAAATAAATATATTAACAAATTTTGAAATTCTAAATTAACGTAAATATATTTAAATTTACTATGTAGCTGCAATTTTTGAAAAAAAATCTACAAAAATTTAAAAAATAGTGGTAACAAAAATCAACAAATTTTTAAAAAATAGTGTTAAATTTTAAAAAATAACAACCTAAATAAAATAATTTAAAATTTTAAAAATAATAACTTAAGTAAAATAATTTAAAATTTAAAAAATAACAACCTAACTATAACAACCAAAAAAATAATTTAAAATTTAAAAATAACAACTAAGCAAATATTAATTTATAATTTATAAATATAAATATAAAAATTTCTAGTGATGACACCTAAGCAAATAAACTCACAGACTCAACATATGAGTGCCACGTCAGCATATGAACTCCCCATTTGCATTACTTTAAAGATAAAAATAACTAATATATTATATATATCTAATTTTATAACTAAAATGTGCTATATATCACTTTCTCATTGTAATTAAAATTAAATCTTTTCTTTCAAAATTAAGGAATTCTCCTTGCTAATTTTACAACCAACTATTTTATATATATATAATTTTATAATCAAAATGTGCCACATGTCACTTTCTCATTGTAATTAGAATTAAATATTTTCTTCCAAAATTAAGGAATTTTTCTTACTAATTTTACAACCAAAATATGCCACATATCACTCTCTCATTGTAATTGAAATTAAATATTTTCCTCTAAAATTAAAGAATTCTTTCTCCCTCCTTACTAATTTTACAACCAAAATGTGGCACATGTCACTCTTTTATTACAATTGAAATAAAATCTTTTCCTCCATAATTAGAGAGTTATCTCATCATCCCTCTTCCTTTCTCTATTTTTCTCTTTCCTTCAACCACTCTATCTATTTTATATATCATTATCAATATCAATATCAATATCAAGATCAAAATGTATAAAATGACATTCTTTAATTGCATTGAAATTAAAATTAAAATATTAAAATTGAAATTGAAATATACCTATATTATGTATCATTTATTACTATCTAATTTAATAATCAAATGTGTCACATGACACTCTATTATTAAAATCGAGAGAAAATATATTTTTTTAAATTAATAAACCCCCTTTCTAAATTCTCTCATCTAATTCTCTCAATTTTTCTATTTCTCTCTACCATTTCTCTCTACCATTCTATTTCTCTCTACCATTTTTTCTCTATATATAATTTATATATTTCTCTCTACAATTTTTTCATTAATAATTTATATTATTCTCCAGTATTTTTTTCCAATTAAAATAAAATTTTTCTTCAAAAATTAACAGACTCTCACTCTCATTTTTCATCTTTATTTTTCTCTCTCTTTTTTCTCATTCTCTATTTTTTCTATCTTTCTGTTCTACAGAAAATAAAATTAACAAAATAATATAATTCATATACAAAATATTATTATTATTATATACATATTTTTTTAGTTTTAAATTTTGTCTAATCTATATTTTTATCTCTTTTCTTTCAAATATTTATTACATATAATTTGGAGAGAATACTAATGTTATAATTAAAAATTAAAATAAAGATTCAATTGTTTTAAAAAATTATAGATGAGTTAATTTTATAACTATCAATATAATTTTTTATACTAATATCTATTATATTTTTATATACATAGAGTGAAAAATATTATTTTTAAATAACAAATATAAAAATTAATTATTTCTATTTGTACAACAGACACTTAATTAAATGTAAAAGTATACACGTCAAATTATTTTAAATTTTAGATAACGAGTGTTAAAATAATTATTAATAAAAAATTATACTTTTTTATATAGAAATAATAACTAAAAATCTTATTATTTAATTTTTTATCTATAGATACCTTGGTTAAGTTGGTTTTCTTAATTAGAGATTTTTGTCGACATATGACTTTTTTTTTATAAAAATAGCTTGATTTATAAATCTTTCGTGCCATACATAATCTATGTTGTCAGAACAAAATAGACCGTAATTTTAAAATATTTATATTCCCACAATGTTATTACGGGTAAAAATACTAATTTTTATATAAATATTAAGCAAATAATTATTTAAAAGAATAAATGTTTTGTAACCAGCATCAATATTAATTGAAAGAAAAAGATTTATCCCCGGCCATCTTGCTTTACTCATCAGCAAAATGTTTATATTTTATTTTGTAGATTGGTTATCACTGTCCAACTATTTTATTCTTTCATTCTTCTTCTTCACTAGCCAATTTCATAGTAATGTTATCTGTCTGAATAGCAGTGATGATAGTATTGAATTAAATCGTCACAATAAAAATTATTATTAATCATATAATGCGCGGGAACTTTGTTCGAAAACAGTTAGGTAGTTGCAGCTTGAGAAAGAAGAAGAAGCAACAATCTCCTTCCACAGACGCAGAGATTTTGAAATGGAACAAGGCCATCTCCACTCACATGCGCAATGGCGAATGCGACTCAGCTCTCCGCTTATTCGACTCGATGCCTCATCGAACCTCCGTCTCCTACAACACCATGATCTCTGGCTACCTCAGGAACGGCCACTTCCACCTTGCAACCAACCTGTTCGACAAAATGCCCCAAAGGGATTTGTTTTCCTGGAATGTCATGCTTACTGGATACATCAGGAATCGGAGGCTCGGTGATGCCCGCAAGCTGTTTGAACGAATGCCCCAAAAGGATGTTGTGTCCTGGAATGCCATGCTCTCTGGGTATGCCCAGAATGGCTATGTAGACGATGCAAGAGAGGTGTTTGAGAACATGCCTGAAAAGAATTCCATCTCGTGGAATGGGCTGCTCGCAGCTTATGTTCAGAACGGAAGATTTGAGCAGGCTTGTCGCTTGTTTGAGTCCAAGTCAAACTGGGATTTGATTTCTTGGAATTGTTTGATGGCTGGGTATTTGAAGAGGAACATGTTAGGTGGTGCAAGGCGGCTTTTTGACCAGATGCCTGTTAGGGATAACATTTCGTGGAATACTATGATTACCGGTTATGCCCAGGATGGAGATATGCTGGAAGCCAGGAGATTGTTCAATGAGTGTCCACTACGGGATGTGTTCTCGTGGACAGCAATGGTGTCGGGATATATACAGAATGGGATGTTGGATGAAGCAAGAAGGATTTTTGATGAAATGCCTTTGAAAAATGAGGTCTCATACAATGCAATGGTTGCCGGATATGTGCAGAGCAAGGAAATGGACATAGCAAGGGACTTGTTTGAGGCAATGCCTTGTCGGAATATTAGTTCATGGAATACCATGATTTCTGGATATTGTCAGAATGATGATATAACCCAGGCTAAGAACTTGTTTGATAAGATGCCTCAGCGTGATTCTGTGTCTTGGGCAGCTATAATTGCTGGTTATGCTCAGACTGGTCATTATGAAGAGGCTTTGAACATGTTTGTTGCGATGAAACGAGATGGAGAAAGTTTAAATAGAGGTACATTTAGTTGTGCTTTGAGCTCTTGTGCTGATATTGCAGCTTTGGAGTTAGGGAAACAAGTTCATGGGCAAGCGGTGAAGACGGGATATGAGACAGGGTGTTTTGTTGGGAATGCACTTCTTGCAATGTATTTTAAATGTGGCAGCATAGACGAAGCCTATGATATGTTTGAAGCAATAGAAGAGAAAGACATCGTCTCTTGGAACACAATGTTAGCTGGTTATGCTAGGCATGGATTTGGCAAACAGGCCTTATCAGTATTTGAGTCGATGAACAAATTAGGTGTTAAACCAGATGAAATTACAATGGTATGCAATTAAATTTTATCCTTAGCATGAATTTCTACTACCATGGCTGTCATGATCCACTGTCATCGGCACTTCATTTTTTTCATGGTACTTTCAATTTTTGTTTTTACCTCACCCTTTGTACATAAGAGATCGATAGTCCTGTTTATATGTTATTAAATATTAAGAAATTCATTTGCGTAGGATAATATCGCTCTTATTATTTATTTAACCACCTATTTATCTCATGAGTTTTCATATAGGTAATCCCTGCTCTAAAGGGAGTCATGCATTTACCATCTTTCCATAGATATAACTTTGTTAATAGTTGCTTTGCTTATACGTTTTTCTCGTGTAATTAAATATTGCAATATTCTTCTTTTTACCATTGTTCAGGTGGGTGTTCTGTCTGCCTGTAGTCATACTGGCTTGATTGACAAGGGAACTGAATATTTTTATTCAATGAATGAGGTTTACGGTATAACACCAAATCCAAGACATTATGCTTGCATGATTGATCTTCTTGGTAGAGCTGGGCGCCTGGAAGAAGCACAAAACTTAATGAGAAGCATGCCTTTCGAACCAAGTGCTGCAGCATGGGGTACTCTACTAGGTGCTAGCCGGATTCATGGCAATACCGAGCTGGCTGAAAAGGCTGCTGAGATGGTTTTCAAGATGGAGCCTCATAACACAGGAATGTATGTCCTTCTTTCAAATCTATATGCAACTTCAGGCAGATGGGTCGATGTTGGTAAGATGAGATCAAAATTGAGGGACGCCTGTGTGCAGAAAGTACCTGGGTATAGTTGGGTTGAGGTACAAAACAAAATTCATAAATTCACAGTTGGGGACCGCGTCCACCCAGAAAGAGACAGAATATATGCTTTCTTAGAAGAGTTAGATCAGAAAATGAAGCTTGATGGGTATGTTTCATCAACCAAATTGGTTCTGCATGATGTGGAAGAGGAAGAAAAGGAGCACATGCTCAAGTATCACAGTGAGAAATTGGCTGTAGCATTTGGAATTCTGACCATACCTGCTGACAGACCAATACGTGTCATGAAAAACTTGCGTGTGTGTCAAGACTGTCATAATGCCATCAAACACATATCCAAGATTGTTGGAAGGTTGATAATCTTGAGGGACTCCCATCGCTTTCATCACTTCAGTAACGGAATTTGTTCTTGTGGAGATTATTGGTAAGAGTGGAGAGAATATTATTAAAAAGATGAGGAGATTAATGTGATGAAAGAGTTGCTAAGAAGTAGCACTGAGAAGTTCATTGGTGGACGCTTCGTTCGTGGCGGAATTAATGTCCAAGTACTTCACCCGCCGCAAAATTATAATCTGATTGTGGAATCAGTGAGCTCGTTTCTTTTCAGAATGAATTCTGGATTTCAGCATTGACTTCAGCTTTGAATTTGAGAGCTTCCAAAGTCCTGATTCTGATTTGCTAGATGAGGCAGCTGTATTCATTTCTGGTGCACCTGATGCTGACATGTTTTCATCTAACACAACCTTGATACTGCCTGCAAAGTTTATTCATAAAATTGAAAATGAAGCAGATGATGATATCCAAGACTTAGAACCATGGTGTCAGCAGAAAGCATACCTCGATTCTGAATTTGAGGAGCACAACTGTACCCTTTGACAAGAAGAAATTGTTAAGAGTAAAAAGTGGTCTAGAGCAAACAAGATTGTGAAGTCCTAACAAGGTATTTGAATGAAAATGTCCAAAAAAAACCAATACTATTCTTTGCATTCTCAATAAGCTGGATTATAAGAACCAAAGATGAATGGTTTCGTTGAACACCAGTTAGTTGGATACCTCATATTTTAATGTAGTGTGATTGAAAAAATAATCAATGAAAAAAGAATCAAAACAATGAACAACCCATATTTAAGTTCAACAATGTTACAATTTAGGTGTACACAAAAAATCAAGTACTAAATTAGACATCGGTAGATAATACACGTTTAAATACAAAAATACATATTCAAAATGAGTCGAAAAATAAAATTACAAATATATGATGACTGTACTTTTGGGTATATAAGATTTCGTTTATAGTTATGTGTATATTTATCTCCTTTAAATTAATAAGATTAGAATGTAGAGATGTTTGAAATAGTTTAAAAAACAAAATCGATATAATTTGTTACTATTTGTTTCAGATTGATTTTAATTCTTCAATCTAATCAAATTTTATTCGATTTGATTGTGATTTGTATTGTATTAATTATTTTTTTAATGAATAAAAATTTTACATCCAAACAAAATTTTTATCCAAGTCTATCCAAGGTGTTGTAACAACTTTTCAAATCACGCGCTCTTCTCCTTCTCCTTTTTCTCTTTCTCCTTCTCTTCCTCCTCGTATTTCTTCTTATTCTTCCAAATTCACATAGATTCTTCTTCTTCCCTTCTTCTCCTCTTCCTCTTCCTCAATTGTATAGTACTAAATGAATAGAATATTATCCATTATATAAAATCAAATTCAAAATAATTTTCTGCATAATAAACCGAACACATCATTATGGTGAAACAATTGTATAGTATTAAATGAACGAAACATTATCCATTATATAAAATCAAATTCAAAACACCAGTATCTACAATTTAGAGATTATCAATTCAATTAAGAACACCTACGTCCATTCAATTCAATTTAATTTAGCAATTGCATTTTATTCAATTCGATTGAAAAAATAATCCATTAACAAAATATTTGTGATGTTGGTGATGACAATATCGAAAGAGGAGAAGAAAATGAGGAGGAGAAATCTGCGTGCGCAAAGGAGGAGGAGGTATGCTTGAATTGTAAAGAAGAAGAGGACATATACGTGTAAGAAAAAGCGCATGTAACGACGCTCTTTTAATGAGAATGATTTTTGTTAGTATTATATCTATTTGGATAAACTTGGATGAAAAAATACTTAGATGTGTAGCAATACTTTTTTTTTAATTCATGTTATTCGGCACTGGATTCGGTGGTCCCAGAACGTTTGGACTATTAAATGGTCTCATAACAAAACATGTTTTTTAAGTTTTTTTAACAACTAATAAATAGTTCTTTTCTAATTTTAATTACAAATTAACCCCATATATTTTATTTAATTATAAAAACTATTTTTTATTTTATAAATTATTATTTTATCATTCATCTATTATGTTTATTAACAATAAAAATAAAAAACAATAACAAATTAGATCTTCTATTGATCGTAATAAATTTTTTGGCTATTCCAATCGATTAAAAGTTTATATTTGATCCGTGACGTTCGTCAAGACTGTGAAATCGTGTTTATTTAAAAATCAATCGATTAGATTATCAAAACAATTGATTGAATTTCAAGTTTTCCATAACTCAATCGATTGGACTAACGGTTATCACGAAATAATCGATTGAAAATTGCAAGGCAGCATGGTTTTTGCAAAAATCAATCGATTGGTCATGTTACCAATTGATTGAACGAGGACTAAAATGTTGGTTTTTTAAAATTCAATCGATTTCTTATACTACCCAATCGATTGAAGTCATCAAAGCAATATGGATTTGCCCAATTCAATCGATTATTGGTGTTACCCAATCGATTGAATTGTGTACTACACTATTTTCAATTTTCTTATCGTTTTTATAAATTATTATCTTATTATTCATCTATCTTAATTTTAAAATTCTATTTTCAATTTTTAAGACTTTATTTTTATTTAGATACTCTAATCTTATCTTTTCTTTAATATTAACATTATAAAGTGGTGAATAAATCTATCACCAATTATTCAATCCCACCATTAGAATCGTGTATCAATCTCTTTATGTATCATGAGATAGTGGTGCAGGCTTATGACTCGATGCCTGGGTAGTTATAATGTCTCTTGACTTACCTTTTTTAAAATCATGTATTGGCTGGTAATGAATGTTCTTATTTTTTACCGGGAATTCGTTGCTTGAAATGTTCCTCCTTTTTTGAGAAATTCATATCAAACACCCCAATTGAAAATACCGGTGGTGTAGGGGATATCAGCGGTGTAGGAGATATTCAATATTCTCCTGTTTTAATTACTTTTTATGTCTGCTCAAATGTTTTGTATTGAAATCCAATTATCCTTTGCCGAGTGATGCTGGTGTCATCTCCGGAGCTGTGAAACAGATGTTCGATATATTGGAGGCTCGCACAACATCAAAGTAACGTTATTAGAGCTTTACAATGAGGAAATAATAGATCGTGTGCCTCCTGAGAAAATTGTAAAATCTGAAGATGATAAGTCTAAAAGTCCTATCGCTCTAACGGAAGATTGGAAAGGGAGCTTCCATTGTTAATCTAGAAAGAATTAATTAAAAATTTGTAATATATATACTTCATATATGTCTTAGCAATATATGAACAAATTATTAAAATGTTTTGATATATATTGCATGGTGTTTTTTTTTCTAGTCAAGATTCAATAAAGAAGTCAAATCTTGAACAAATGAAAAGAATAAAATAGAATGCAAACAAATAAAAAGATATGGAATTTTTTTTACATAAATTAATCATATAAAATAAAATATAATTCACAAGACATAAAATTTATATGGTATTGTTGTTGAAATAATAAATGAAAATCACATTATTTCATCGTAAAAATATGAGTTTTTTAAACTAAAATATCTCTATAGTGCATAAAAATAGAGAAAAATTGTAAAAGCTTTCAATCGGGTAACACAACCACCAATCGATTGAATGGCAAATACATATTGCTTTGAAGTTTTCAATCGATTGAATTTGGCAAATGCATATTGTTTTGATGACTTGATTGAGTAACATAACTAATCGATTGAATTGTGAGACCTCAGGTTGTTTGGAAGAATTCAATCGAATGAGTAGTATAAGCAATCGATTGAATTTTAAAAAAATCCACATTTTAGTCATCGTTCAATCAATTGGGTAATACGACCAATCGATTGATTTTTGCGAAAACCATGTTGCCTTACAATTTTCAATCGATTGTTTTGTGATAACCTGTAGTCCAATCGATTGAGTTATGGGAAACTGAAATTCAATCGATTATTTTGATAATCTAATCGATTGATTTTCAAAAAAATACCATTTCAAATATAAACTTTTAATTGATTGGAATTGCCAAAAAGTTTATTACGATTAATGGAAGATCTAATTCGTTATTGTTTTTTATTTTGATTATTAATAAACATAATAGATGAATGATAAAATAGTAATTTATAAAATAAAAAATAATTTTTATAATTAAATAAAATATACGGGATTAATTTGTAATTAAAATTAAAAAAGAACTATTTAACCTTTATTAAAAAAAATTTAAAAAATATATTTTATTACAAGACCATTTAATAGTTCAAAAGTTCTGGAATCATCAAATCCTTAGCCATGTTATTCAAACTATTGTAATTTAGATTAGATTATTTATATCTTATCTAAATTTTAAATTTAAAATATTTTAAATTTTATTTTATTCAAATTATAAACTCTAAAAATTTGAAATTATTTTTTTAAAATTGAATAAATAAATATAATCCAAACTATAATAGTTTGAATCTAGTTAAATACAAATTGATTCAATATAAATAGCAATCATTTGAATACAATTAAATTAGATCGAAAAATAAAATCAAATGAATGCAATAAAAAATTCAAAATCATAATCAAATAGATGGATTTTATTTTCTAAATTTATCAAAATAGTAGTGAAAACATCCTTTGTAGTTGTGTAGGGGAAAACGAGAAGGTGAGAGGGTCGTGTAGGGGCTTTACACGTGGCACGAATTAATTGGTCATGGCACAGAAAGTGTTCTTCAGAACCACTCACAAAGTCGCAGGTTTCAGGCACACCAAAACTGAAACCCCAACGGATCAGACAAAATATTAAATAATAGCATTTTCAGAAAAAAAAAATCAAATTTATTATTTTTGTGTTTGGTTGTACATAAATTTTGAACATTTTTTAAATCTTGCAAAATAAATTATTATTGTCAATTTTTTTAAGTATATATATATATATATATATATATATATATATATATATATATATATATATCATCAAAGAATTTTGTGACAGATTTATAAATTTTATAAGATAAGAAGTATAAAATAAATTTATGAAGAATTTTGGATAAAAACTAATGAAGGATAAAATGTGTTTAGTTTTAGAAGTCTTTGAAGACCAATAAATCTAATGATGTAATTTTTCGCTGAATGTTTTTCGCTGACAAATTTTCATCAAACTGTTTTGTTAGAAAAAAAAATCAGCATATCTAAAACTTCTAAAATTATAAATTTAAAATCCGAAAATTAAATTAATTAAACATTAACTGAATTTTATTATTTCCCAATCTTTGTGCTAAAAAATATTCAGGGTAACAAATCCCATAATCAAGTTGAATATTTAATTAGTCACCAAAAAAAAATTGAATATTTAATTTAAATCCAATCCCTTGAAATCCTAAAAAACCAAATAAGACGGGAAGTTCAGAAATCAGAAAGGCAACAATAATAATAGGCAATAATAGCTATGAGTTTTAAAATTAATAAATTAATTAATTAATTAATTAATTTTATACTAATATAAATACTGAGCTAGTAAGAATAGCTGTGATGCATCTTTGTATTCTGATTTCATAACCTTTTTAAGTAACGCTTCGTCTTCTACGTCTCACTTTTCTCACACACTCTTTCTTTCTTTTCTTTGCTTCTTCTGCAAGCTGTAACCACACTCCTCTATATTCAAACTCTTCACAGGTATCTCGATCGATCGATATTCAACGTCAAATCTTTGAAGAACCTGTGCGTGTTTGTTTCAGCTCTTTATTATTTCTTTGAAACTTGAATCCTTGTTATGTGGTTTAGGTTCTTTCACATTGCTTGAAAGTATTTGTTGTTAGTTCCGTGAATGTGAATCCAGCTGCGAACTTCTCTAAAGTTGTAGCCTTTCTTCTTTCTTGGATAACTTGACTGAAAAAATTTTAACTTCCTTCTTCATATATGAGTTATGAGTTTCTGTTGCCATAGTAACTATTCTGTTTCATAATATATGTTTCTTTCATTAAAATATATCACCAGTGGTTGCTTTTCTTTTTATTTTCTTTTTAAATGCTGTTGTTGTTTTATTTTATTTTATTTTTGTTTAGGTCTCTGTTGAAGGTTTTTGGTGTATTAGCATAAGCATCAATACTTATTATATTTTTTTTAAATCTTATTTTGAAGAACATCGTGAGAAGTTGAAAATAGACTCTTGTATTTTTTTTAATACTACTAAACTTATTCAATATTCAACCAAAGTTATGTCATTCTACCAAAAAACAAAGAAAGAAGAAAAAAAAATTATGCCAATGTGGCAATGTAGGTTTTTCTGGCACATCTATTTTATTTTTGTCTACCACATTTAGTTAAAGATCCTGCAATATTTTCATTGCAATTGTTTTAAATCTTTTGTGTTTGTTTTACAAATGATGAAGATGCAACCTACTAAAAATTTGCTTGCTTTTGTAGTTTTATACCATATTAGGAAATATAGTCATCATTAACACTAACAACAAGCTATAATATTGGGATGTCACTTTCCAATTCATACCTAGTTTATTTTTTACTCAAGTATATATGCTATTTAGTAATTTTCTAAGGGATACCTTTACTTTTCAAATGATTTAGCTTTTTTACTTCATATAAAAATTTAATACCAAATATATTTTATGTGGTATGTTAACAAGTCATGTATATAATGGTTATGCTGATGTTTGACATGGGTAGCTTAGTCAAAAATGCTTTAAAATTCTATATAGTTCTAATAATGGTTATGTTCATATATTTTTGTGTTTCTGATTAAGCATTTATGATTTTGACTAGCCATTATTGTTATTATTATTTTGTTCTGCTGCACTAAATAAGTATGCTTACATTTTTTAACATAGTTTTGAGCAGAGCAGGACTTAAGAATCAATGGATTCTTCAGAAGCACTGCCACCTCCACCACCAATCATTCCTGCAAATTTTGTTCCTACGAAAGCAGAATCTGGGAAAGCACCTAAGGCAGGGAAAGAAGAATCTCAGACAAAGTTCTTGCCTATGGTTAGAAGAGGTGTTGGGACCAAGGGACAGAAGATACAGCTGCTAAGTAACCATTTTAGAGTCGGTGTGGGCATAAAGGACAGTCTCTTCTTTCATTATAGTGTAATTCCTTTCCTTCCTTGTTTCATTTCTTTAGTTTATATGCATGCTTTCATGTTTATTAATTAACATGTTCAAATCATGACTATGGTTGGCTTACTAGGTTGCTATGTCCTATGAGGATGGCAATCCAGTTGAAGCTAAAGGAATTGGCCGAAAGGTCATAGACAAAGTTTATGAAACATATGATGAACTGAAAAACAAGAATTTTGCATATGATGGGGAGAAAAGCTTGTTTACTCTTGGTTCTCTTAAAGAGAAAAAGATGGAATTCACTGTTGTGCTGGAGGATATTTCATCAAGGAGGTAAATGTCATCTTAATTTCATTGGTTTGCATTCTTTGTTGTGATTGGTTTTGAGTGCATAATATTGTGGTTCAGGGTTGGAACGCATGGTGATGGCCATGATAGCCCCTCTCATGGAGAGAAAAAGAGAATGAGGCGCCAATCTCAGTCCAAAACTATCAAGGCAGTGATCAGTTATGCAGCCAAAATCCCAATCCAAGCAATTGCAGATGCCTTGCGTGGACAAGATTCCGAGCACTTCCAGGAAGCATTGAGGGTCCTTGACATCATACTGAGGCAGCATGCAGCAAAGCAGTATGTCACAAAAGCCTGTTTGTTAACTTGTTTTCCTTTCCATGAAATCCTGATCCTTACTTTTTTTTTCTTTCCTTTATAGGGGCTGTCTCCTTGTCCGCCAATCCTTCTTCCACGACAATCCAAGGAATTATACTGACCTAGGAGGCGGTGTTCAAGGCTGCCGTGGTTTCCATTCAAGTTTCCGTCCCACTCAAGGAGGTTTATCTCTGAATATTGGTAAGATTCTAAAGGTACATGCATGGAAAATTCTGTTTTCCTTGTGTTTTTGAATTGACACCATTTGTTCTTATATTCTTTTAAAGATGTGTCAACTACTATGGTTGTAAAGCCTGGCCCTGTACTGGACTTCCTTTGTGAGAATCAGAATGTGAAGCATCCAAATCTTATTGATTGGACCAAGGCAATATTGCTATCTTATTTTAATTATATCAAGGTTCTGATGTTTGTGTGTTTTGAAATGTGATGCTTTGTTTTTGTCTACCTTCAGGCAAAAAGAGTGCTGAAAAACCTCAGAATCAAGGCTAATAATATTGAGTACAAAATCAGTGGACTCAGTGATAATCCTTGCAGGACTCAGAAGTAAGTTGTTTAAACAATATGGTTGCTAAATCTGTTTTCTTTGCATAGCTTGTTGGAGAGGTAAGAATTTAGGATAGTTATAATAGCATTGCTAGCTTTTGTTCAAACTTGTTAAAGGTTCATCATGTCAATTGGGTTGATCTTAATGCAATATGCATGGCCTTTTTAATTTTTATAGCATTAGAATGTTTCCCATACCAATGAGGAGAACCTGGGTTTTTTGCAGGTTTTCAATGAAAGATGGGAAGGACTCGAATGGCGAACCACGGTTAATTGAAATCACAGTTTACAATTACTATAAACACCATAAGGGGATTGAATTGCCCTATTCTGCTGATTTTCCCTGCATCAATGTTGGGAAGCCAAAGCGCCCAACTTATTTTCCAGTGGAGGTGCCTTAAAACATAATGTCCATAGATTTTAAAAGCATTTTTGCATGGGAAAGCACTAATCTTATGTTCTTGCTTTGCATTGCAGCTATGCACCTTGATCTCATTGCAGCGGTATACCAAGGCATTGACAAATTTGCAAAGGGCTCAGTTAGTTGAGAAGTCAAGGCAAAAGCCCAATGAAAGGAAAGAAGCTTTGGCTGGTGTATGTAATGAACTTTTCTGATAATTTCAATTCAACACAGAAGTATTTGATTTGCATAGTTTTAAATGATTGTTAACTTTCTGGCAGTCTTTAAGAAACAGCAGATATGGTAATGAGCCTATGCTTCGCTCTTCTGGGATTACCATTGAATCTGATTTTACTCGGGTTGAAGGTCGTATTCTGCAGCCCCCAAGAGTATGTGTTTTCATCTCCTCAGCCTTCTTAAATCTGTTTAGTTTTTTATTCACATTTGCATTTTAAGGCCTCTGAAGGTGTTCTCATGTGTCTCTTGTATTTGCAGCTTGTAGTAGGAAATGAGGAGAGCTTCATTCCAAGGGGTGGGCGCTGGAATTTCAACAATAAGGTTTATTTTGTATTGTTTTATCTTGTTATTTTTGAAAAGTTACAGTTGTTTATCTAACATTGAATGCCATATTTCAGAAACTAGTTAAACCTATGAGGCTTGAGCGCTGGGCCGTTGTAAACTTCTCAGCTCGCTGTGACACACGTTTTCTGTGTAATACCATCAAGAAGTGTGCTGAAATGAAGGGGATTGTAAGAGTTTTATGGCTAATTTAGTTTGTTGATGTTGTGATACATCATTCATTTGACACTTTTGGTTTCTTTTGTAGTACATAAACCCTCCATATCAAGTATTCGAAGAGGATGGTCGTTCAAGGCGCGATCCAGCACCTCTTAGGGTCGAGAGGATGTATCAACTTGTAAAGTCCAAGTTGCCTGGCCCCCCTCAACTTCTGTTGTGCATTCTTCCAGAGAGAAAGAATTCTGATATTTATGGTAGGATCAAGAAGTCTCATTTGTGTGTGTGTATATATATATAATCTTTTAGTTTTGTTGGTACTCACTATACAATTCCTCAATTAATGCAACTGTTCTGTAGGACCTTGGAAAAGGAGAAGTCTTGCTGATGAAGGAGTTGCAACACAGTGTATTGCACCAACAAAAATTAATGATCAGTATATTACTAATGTTCTCCTGAAAATTAATGCAAAGGTATATTAGTCTACATTCACTTTTTTTAAGTTGTAACCGAAATAGTTGTCATGTCCTGTTCTTCATTTTGCTGTTGTGTGATGCCAGCTTGGTGGAATGAATTCCTTTCTGTCAATGGAGTGTGCTCCTTCTATACCTTTACTTCATAATGAAGCTACCTTAATTCTTGGTATGGATGTATCTCATGGATCACCAGGCCGATCGGATGTACCATCTATTGCCGCGGTATGATATTATTTTCGCAACAAAATTCACATTCAGTCTTAATTGATAGAATAAAATCACTATGCTTAAATGTGCATTTTCAGGTTGTGAGTTCAAGGAAATGGCCTTCAATATCCTGCTATAGAGCTGCAGTTCGCACTCAATCACCAAAAGTTGAGATGATTCAGTCTTTATTTAAGCCTGTTCCTTCCAATGATGGTACCAAAGATGAAGGTATCATCAGGTGAGTGTAGATAATAATGGCATTAGTTTGCAGTTGAAGAGATTTGAAGTCCTCGTTCATGTATGTTATTATTGTGTTCTTTTCAGGGAGCTAATTATGGACTTCTATGAAACTTCAAATCAAAGGAAGCCTCAACAAATCATAATTTTCAGGTATTGGATTAGTTAATTGAGGATTCATGTATTAGTCCTAATGATGATTTACAAAATTTTAGAATGACTATGCTTGATTCAGCATCTAACATTTTTACTATATAGAAACAAGGTCTAAATTTATAATTTCCAAATGCTATATTTAGGGATGGAGTGAGTGAATCACAGTTCATCAAGGTCTTGAATGAAGAGTTAGTTCCAATCATAGAGGTATTAATTTGGATTTGCCTTTTTAGATTTCAGTTATCATCACACAAAAATTGGTATTTGATTTTTAGTGTGCATATATCATTTTTTTAAAACAAGAGGGAATTCCATTGAAATTGAATAATTCTTCACTCTTCAGGCATGCAAATATCTTGATGAGAAATGGTCTCCCAAGTTCACTTTTATTGTTGCTCAGAAGAACCATCACACTAAGTTCTTTAAGGACAATGCTCCAGATAATGTTCCACCAGGTCAGTCACATGTCCACCAGAATATGCAAAATAAATTATGAAAATTGATATTAAGTTGTTATTTTTTTGTGCAGGAACTGTTATTGACAGCCAAATCTGCCATCCTAAGAACAATGACTTTTATATGTGTTCTCATGCTGGCATGATTGTAAGTATTATTGTCAAATGGTTTCTAATTTATTTTATTATTGAACCATTTTCCATGGCATGATACTACATTAATATTTAAGTAATGCTAACTGTCTTTTTCAATTAAACTCTTATTCAATGTAATTCAATTTTTAAATCCTATTAATAAATATACTACACAAAAGCTTCCCTACCCAAGAACTCTTATTCATTAGTTGGTGAAGCTGGTTAAATAGTATTTCTTGCAAGAATTTTACCTTCACAATTCTTGTTTCATATTTTCTGTATATTTTTTTTTATTTGTATAGGGGACAACTCGACCTACTCATTACCAAGTTTTACATGATGAAATTGGGTTCTCTGCTGATGATTTGCAAGAAATAGTGCATTCTCTTTCTTATGTGTAAGTAACTAAGTATGATTAACTTGGCTTACATGTATAAGAATTCTCTCTGTGTATGAATAATAATGGATCATAATTTTTTTTGCTGAACTTTCAACAGATACCAGAGGAGCACAACTGCCATATCAATAGGTATAACTTATATTCTATAAATGGTAGCTAATATGATATTTAATAAACTCAATAGAATGTAATAATTATGTATATTGTCACATTCATATACATGATCATGGTGAACTTTTTAGATAGCTATATGGTTGAGATTATTTAATATTTAATAGACTTTACACAATGCATTATTGCAGTTGCTCCAGTTTGCTATGCTCACTTAGCAGCTGCCCAAATGGCACAATTTATCAAGTTTGATGAACTGTCTGAGACATCTTCTAGCCATGGTGGAACTACAATTCCTGGTGCAGTGCATGTTCCTCAGTTACCCCTTCTTCACCAAGATGTTGCCAATTCAATGTTCTTCTGTTAAAACATTATATATATTCCACTGACTTTTTTGAATTCTAGCTACCAGCTGTAGTTTATTTTAATTAAATACACCAAGTTATTAGTTCAAGTGTTCATACTTTTTTTGGCCGAGTAATTATTAAAATTTTTGAGGTATTTTTTGTGCTGTTTATGTTTAATATATTTCTTGGAATTTTTTAGATTATTTGTTGAGAATACAAAAGTAGCAAACTAGATATTGAAGTTTTTCATCCTTTTTAAATGCTAAAAATGAAAATTTCTATAGAAATTTTTATTTTATATATTTTAACATAGATATATTTTATTTTGTCAAATACTTTGAGTTTTATAAATTTGGGTATGTATGGTTGCTGGTTAATAAAAATGGCAAGCCATAAAAGAAGAGAAAATTTTATGAGTCTCTTAGCTAAGTAAGGAAGACAATAGTTTTTTGGAAAAGTCTAGGGGCCAGCAATTTTTGTGATTGTTAGCCATCACCTAGCCATCAATGATGATTTGATGGTGTGAGATTGGTGTGAGATTTCATCCAATGGCTCACCTTCCTCTGCTGGTTACATGCTGGCCAAAATTCAATAAAACTGCTGGCCCTCTAGCATTGCTCTAGTTTTTTATATGTAATAAATCTTAAAAAAATTTTAATGAGTAAAGTGTATTTTTGACTCCCCTAAAGCTATATAATTCAAATGACATGACCTTATTTGTGTTAAATGTTGTTTTTATAAAATTGTTGTTGAATTAGTCTTAAAATTTTTGAAAACAAAAGAAAATTTAGAGATATTATTAAAACTTTTAATAAATTTTGAAAACAAAAATATGTTTCACTCTTCTTTAATTGATGTTGGAATGTAATCTCTTACTATTTAATGTTTATTATCATATGTGTTCTCTTAATTTTACAATTTTACTTAAAAAATGTAGGATGAAATATCATATTTTATAATAGAGAGGATTCATTTTTTTTTTGTATATATAGGTAACTATCGAAGAACTATTGGTAGAGCCTAAGATTTTTTGAGATATAATTTCATCATATGATATTGTAAAACACAAGATCATTAATCACATACATATAACATAATATTTATGTTAGAATCTATTTATCTATTAATATATAAAACGTAACCATTACATGTCTAGCTATTCGACAAGTATCCGGCCTTTGTCGACACGATGGAACAAGAGGTTTTTTTTTTTTTACAACAATCAAAAGAGCGAAACTTTTCATTTTTGTGATTTCTTTGGTAAAAGAAATTTACTTTCCCAACTAAAGGAAAAATAAAGTGAGAGTCCAAATATATTTTTAATTTGGAGAAAGAAATTTGCATTCTCAACTATAGTGATTACTCTTATGAAAAAGTGTGTTATTTTAATTCATACTTTATTTTTTGCAATTTTTTTTTAAATGTATCAAATTGTAACAATTTTTTTTTAAACTATGTTTATGGAGAGTTCAAAGAGTTGGTTCAAGTATGAATTTAATTGCTTTGAGAGTATAATATGTACTTGAAAATGCCAAGAGAAGTCTTCTCATGGACATTCTTCATGAGATTAATATAGTATTTTTGTCTTTAAATAGTGCTGATATTTTTTAGGATTTTTTTGAAATCAATGAGATCAATACAATATCTTTGTCTCTAAATTTATTTAATTTACTACTTTTAGTTTAATGCTCTGAAAAAAATACAGTAAGAATTTAAAATATTCATACATATGATAGTTTTTTTTATGTCACACGCTCGTTTCTTACTATTTGATTTTTTATTTTGATATTTAGAATAGAATAAAGTTAAAATTGTAATTACCTAATATCAAATATTCATATACATAAAATTATAACCCATTATTTATTTACAAATGTAATTTACAAAAATTGTTCATGTATTAATAAAAAATGGATGTATTCTAATTTTATACTTTATAAGTATATGATAAAATCTAATACAAGATCCGATTGACAAAAGTTTCAGGTACCGACATAGTGAGACATATCGAACTTAATTTTTTTTTGTCTTTTATTTAATATATTTTGAATTTAACTATAAAACTAATTTTTAAAATTTTGAATACTTCATGAATGACATTATAGTATAAATAAATTCAATATTTTTTTTAAATGGTATTTGCTTTTGTATACTTAATATAAAATTTATATAAATAATAGATTTTAACTAAATAAATATATATAAAGTACTAATAAAACAAGAAGTCAAAAATATATTTATATTTTTTACATTAATTCTAATAATTTTTTATATATAAAAAAGATATTACTTACGTGATTTTATAAA
This sequence comes from Arachis hypogaea, assembly GCF_003086295.3. Taxonomy (NCBI): domain Eukaryota; kingdom Viridiplantae; phylum Streptophyta; class Magnoliopsida; order Fabales; family Fabaceae; genus Arachis; species Arachis hypogaea. The sequence goes on from NC_092045.1 coordinate 114,815,925, forward strand.
TAAATTTGTTGATTTGGACTTAAAAATTATCCATTTTTTTTTAAATTAGGTTGGTTTAAGTATAAATTGGTTGTTACAACTTGATATTTTTTAAAATTGACAAAGTAAAATATTACATAGGAATCGTTTTTTAAGAAGACATTACATATGGGTTTTTAAAAACAATTTGTTAAATTGAAAATTAAAATTATATTTTTTAATTATTAGTTTTTAAAATAATACGAGTACTAAAATTCTGTGTCTTTACGAATATAGGTTATATATTTGGTAGAATAACTTGCGCGGGGCATTTTTCTATTCTATCTAATAGTAGTGCATAAAAATTTTTACGTCTTAATGTTTTATTATCTTAGAGAAAAAAAAAATATAGAAAAAACATGTACTCTACGTACTGATGTAGGAGTTGTTTATTTAATTTTAAGCGGATTTCGATTTATAAATTTATTTGAGTCGAGTTATAGCTAACGAATTACATATAATTTTGTAAACAAATTATAATAAAATAGATTAAATATACTATTTGTGTTTAATCATATATTAGGGATCTAATAATTACAATTAAATACCACTTAGTTAGTATTTGTTTTTTGTGTAATTATATTTAAACACACAAACATAATAATTTTTATATTTAAGTAAAATTTATTTATATGGACAAATATCCCTAGTATAGAAATAAAAGTCCTTTTAAGTATTAATTTAAAAACAAACTAAGCGTAGTTAAAATTGCTTTAAAAATCTAGATGTAGTTCTACTAATTTGTATGTTAATCTGTTCTTGTGTTTCTATTTAAGCATTTGTGACTTATAATTAGCCATTGTTGTTGTTATACCTCACTAGCATGCTTACATTTTTTAACTTAGTTTTGTGCAAAGTAGGACTTAAGAATCCATGGCCTCTTCTTCAAAAACACTGCCTCCTCCACCACCAATCCCTGCAATTTTGCCTCCTATGAAAGTAGGGAAAGAAGAATCTCAGCCAAAATTCTTGCCTATGAATAGAAGAGGTGTTGGAACCAGGGACAGAGGACACAGCTGCAAAGTAACCATTTTAGTGTTGGTGTGGGCATAAAAGACAGTTTCTTCTATCACTTAGGGTAATTCTTGTCCTTCCTTATTTCATTTTCTTGGTTTATATGCATGCTTTCATACTTATTAGTTAACATGTTAAAATCATAACTATGTTTGGCTTACTAGGTTGAAATGTCCTGTGAGGATGGCCATCTGGTTGAAGAAAAAGGAATTGGCAACAAGTGCAGTTGCTTATTTTGCTTTTAAATTAATAGATAAAAATTATTAAATAATTTAATATATTTGATTAAATTATTATTTAATAATTTTAAATTATCAACTTTATATAAGACAATTATAAATAAATTTTTATCTAAAATAATTAATTTATAAAAATGACGTAAAATATTACAAATGAATTTATTATTTATGCTAAAATGTTTAGTTAATAATGTTCTTAATCAAGTTAAATATTTGAGTTAAATCTTATCCCACAAAAAAAATTCAAATAAAATAAAAATTCAGAAATCAGATTCCAAGAATATAACAATACTACAATAGTCAATAATAATAGATTATAATTAATCAATTCTATAATATGTTTATATTAAAAATATTGTAATTAAGGTTATATATTAAATAATATTTTATTCTATTAGTTAAGTACTCTTTAGGTACTCTCCTGATTTTACCATTTAATTTTCCAGGTTTGAAGAGAATTTTGTAACTAGTGAAAGAACCATCACACTAAATTCTTTATGGATGCTTCAGATAATAATGTTCCACCAGTCTCTTGTATCCCAGAAAGAATGACTTTTATATGTGTGCTCGTTATGGCATGATTATAAATATTATTGTCAAATGGCTTTTAATTTATTTATTTTTATTATTATTGAACCATTTTTCCACGTTAATATTTATTCCTTCTGGAATATTTTATTGTCCAATTTTAAAATTTAATTTTTCATACAAGATAATTATTTATTTGAAAATTTTAAGTAATACTAATTATCTTTTATCAATTAAGCTATTAATAAACTACCTACACAAGAATTTCTCTACTCAAGAACTCTTAATTCATTTGTTGGTGATGTTGTTTTTTAATTAAGAGTATTTCTTTCAAAAAAATTGACTTTTATCATGTTTATAGTATATTTTTTGTATTTTTTTTATATTGATATAGGGACAATTCGTTCTACTCATTACCAAATTTTGCATGATAAAATTAGATTTTCTATTGATCCTTTGCAATAATTAATGCATTTTCTTTCTTATGTGTGAGTTTTACATTTTGTATGATTATTTGATTAACTTAATTACATGTGTAAGAATTTTCTGTGTCTGAATAATAATGGTATATTTTCTTTCTCAACTTTCAACAGTTGTCAGAGGACTACAATTGCCATATCAATAGGTATACTATAAATTTTTTTCTAACTTCCATGTTATCCCTTTTTTTAGTATAATCTTATAATCATGTATATCATTAAATATATCTGCTATATATCTGTTCTATTAATCAATATATGTTGTATTAATACCCAAAATAATTTAAAAAATATGATATTTAATCATTGTTACATACTCAAATAGTTATTTATTTTAACCACATTCATATATATGACTATAATGACTTCATATCTTTTTTCACAAGAAACAGAACATATCTTTTTTTTAACTGAACTCATTATTGCAATAGTCAATAATAATAGATTATAATTAATCAATTCTATAATATATTTATATTAAAAATATTGTAATTAAGGTTATATATTAAATAATATTTTATTCTATTAATTAGGTACTCTTTAGGTACTCTCCTGGTTTTACCATTCAATTTTTCAAGTTTGAAGAGAGTTTTGTAACTAGTGAAAGAACCATCACACTAAATTCTTTATGGATGCTTCAGATAATAATGTTCCACCAGTCTCTTGTATCCCAGGAAGAATGACTTTTATGTGTGTGCTCGTTATGGCATGATTATAACTTCTGGAATATTTTATTGTCCAATTTTAAAATTTATTTTTTCATACAAAATAATTATTTATTTGAAAATTTTAAGTAATATTAATTATCTTTTATCAATTAAGTTATTAATAAACTACCTACACAAGAATTTTTCTATTCAAGAACTCTTAATTCATTTGTTGGTGATGTTGTTTTTTAATTAAGAGTATTTCTTTCAAAAAAATTGACTTTTATCATGTTTATAGTATATTTTTTGTATTTTTTTATATTGATATAGGGGACAATTCGTTCTACTCATTACCAAATTTTGCATGATAAAATTAGATTTTCTACTGATCCTTTGCAAGAATTAATGCATTCTCTTTCTTTTGTATGAGTTTTACATTTTGTATGATTATTTGATTAACTTAACTACATGTGTAAGAATTTTCTGTGTCTTAATAATAATAATTTATTTTCTTTCTCTGAACTTTCAACAGTTGTCAGAGGACCACAACTGTCATATCAATAGGTATACTATAAATTTTTTTTCTAATTTCCATGTTATTCCTTTTTTTAGTATAATCTTATAATCATGTATATTATTAAATATATCTGTTATATATCTGTTCTATTAATCAATATATGTTGTATTAATACCCAAAATAATTTAAAAAATATGATATTTAATCATTGTTACATACTCAAAATAGTTATTTATTTTAACCACATTCATATATATGACAATGATGACTTTATATCTTTTTTCACAAGAAACAAAACATATCTTTTTTTTAACTGAACTCATTATTGCAGTTGCTCTTATTTACTATGCTCACTTAGCGGCTGTTCAAATGGCACAAACTTTGTTTCATGAATCGGATGAGACATCTTCCCGTTATGGTAGAACTACAAGTTCTGGTGCAGTTCATGTTCCTGAGTTATTGTTCTTCACCCAAGAGTCGCTGAGCCAATGTTCTTCTGTTAACATGTTAACAGATTTAGACTTAGTTGAATTCTAGCTACCAGCAAGTTAGATAACATGTGTGATCATGTTTAATAATTTGTCCAGCAAACCTCGTCTTTTGTCATTAGATGGATGTACTATTTGATTCTGTTACTATGGTACAAAGAGTTTAAAAAAAAAAAAATTATTTAAAAAAATATCATTTTTATTATTTATATTTTTTTATTATAAGAATCTTATTAATACATAGACTAAGAGTACGCTAATGAGTACGCTTATTATGGAATAATATTCTAATAAATTATATTGGTTTTTTCTAATTTTTTTTGATATTTTTCTAATTTTGTTCCTAATTATGATATTCTAATACATTCAACTAGCATAAATTCATTAAACCACTTATTTTAAATTTCGTTAAATAAATAAATACATTACAATCCGACCAAAACTTTTATATATACTAATATATAAATAAGTATTAACGTGTTTATTCATTTACTTTTATTTATTAAATATACATAAAAATAAAAATAAATTTTTTAAGATTGTAGGTTGATTTTAACTTTTTAAGTTATAACTTAAATAAGAGATCTTAGTTTAAGTCTTGAAGAATAGCAGCTAAAAATATTTTTTTTATGAAGTATATATAATAAAACATATTATAAAAAAATGGTATATTAACCTATTTTATATATGATATTGTTAATATATGTCTTAAGATATTTAAAAATGCCATGAAAAATATTTTACTTTAAAGATAATTGAAAAAATAACTTTTATATTTTCACTGTAATAATATATTAAAATTTAAAAATAATTTATTATTATATTATTAAAATGTATTTTAAAGACATAAAATAGTTAAAATGATACAATGATGAGATGTGACATTTGTCATTGATGACATACATTTTTAAATTATTAGAAATTTAAAATGAAAATCAATATTATTAAACAATTTTTAAAACAAGATAGTAAGATACATAGATATAAATGTACAATAAATGTTATAAATTTAAAAATGACTAAAATGTTATTTATTAATATTTTTATTTTAAAAGTTTTTTTTATATTTTATATTATTAGAATTAAAATGTAAAATTTAGTTTATAATATTTAAAATTAGTTAATTATTAACAAAAAGTGATAAATTTTATTTATTATGTACCATTATTATTTTCAATATACACTGTATAGATTATATATAATATAGATATAGATATTGATAATTAAATAATAAATTTAGCATATTAATACAATATTATATGGAATAAAAAAGTGAAATGAAATGCAGGATGAAACTCTTAACTAGCAATACTTTAAAATGGCATAATTTTTTCATCTTCACCTACAGGTTTCGAGTTCGAATCTCCCCCTTAATTTTTGAAAAAAAAAATGCAGAATGAAAGTCTTTTATTACATCAGAAAAAACATATAATAATGCAAGGAAATTAAAGTTTTGCCATTTGGAGGAGAGAATATTTAAAATTGCAAGGAAATGCAGAATTTGCCATTTGGTTATCTCTCTTCACTTCTCTCTCTCACCAACCTGGGTATTGTCATTCCTTTCCTCCGATCACACCACTTTTATTACACACACTCGATTCTCTTCATTCTCACACTTAGTTTTTTTTCTTTTTTTTTTTCATAATTTATTTTCTGCAATCTTTCTCCCAAAACCCATTGTTTCTCTTCACTCACTCACTCACTCACTCTCAGATCGGTGTTTCGCAATCAGGTACTTTCCATTATTCTCTTTCTCTTTTTTATTTTCTATTTTTTCACCTTTTAACAAAACATTGATATGTCTTAAGACTCACTCTTTTGTTCTTCTTCTTAATTGTTGTAATTTATTTTAATTTTCTGAATGTCATCATTGCATTCGAGAAACCAATTCTATGCTGATCTCGTTGCCCTGTTTAGCTGAATTTTTCTCCTTTTTCGGCGCTCACTCTGAATTCCTTGCATGCAAATGACGCTTCTCTCTGTTTTACTCCTCTGTTTTTTTCAGTTTGTTTACTAAAAATCTTGTGTTTCAAATATTGTGAATACTTCTTTTTGGGGTTAATCTCGTGTTTCTGATGATCCTGTAAGAAAAAATAATTGAATGTGTTTGTTTATCTTCTGTACCTTTTTCTAATTTGTTGTAAAAATGAATTTCTCTCAGTTTTAACTGTTATGTGGAATTGGGGCCTGATATTCTGACCAAAGGGTTTTTGGAATGAATTTTTCAAGAGACTCTTTGTTTTGTGGTTTTTGAAAGGGAAATATGGGGTTTAGGGTTTCAAATTTAATTTTGTTGATGTTGCTGCATCTTTGTGCCTGCCTGCATGCAATGGATCAAGATTGTTGATTCTCTTTTTTTTTTTTCAATATTTGTTTTCTGGAAATTTTTTATGTTTTGCTTCTGAGAATGAGGGTGATAACTTTGAAGTTATTAGTCATAATTTTTCAAGTTAATGGTTTAGTTTTGTAGTTAATTATGTTAATCTTTCTTGTTTTAATTGTTTCATTCATTTCTTTTTTCAAATTGGTTTTATACATTTTGTTAAGAGGGAAAACAGGAAATTTACGTTGTACTAATAAATGGAGAAAATCATGTAAATTAATTGTGCATTTAGAATTTAAGATCGTTAAAGAACATTGTTGCTTTAGCCGTGCATGTCTATGGATTCAATACTTTTGTTTCATTTTTTTGTCCTTCTAATTAAAATGGAATAATTATAAGGTTACAACAAACACAAGTTACTTATTTGCCTTCTGTTAGATTGCATGCAAAAGGCTTGTGGTTACTACAGATCATATGAACTTTATGCTGATCTCCTCACAAATGCCATTGCTAAATGTTTCTCAGGCTTGGATTTTGTGAGCATGTTCGGTTTATGAAATATGAAGTGAACTTTTATCATTGATATTTGGTTACTGGGGGATCCATACTATGGGGTCTCAAGGTGGTGGTGAAAGTAATGGTAAACATGCACAGCTTCAGCCTTTGGCACGGCAAAACTCAATGTACAGTCTTACGCTCGATGAGGTTCAGAATCAATTAGGTGACTTAGGAAAACCCCTAGCTAGTATGAACCTTGATGAGCTTCTAAAAAATGTATGGACTGCTGAGGCCAACCAGTCTATAGGTATGGAAATTGACCGCACAACACAAGCTAATCAAGCTGCACTGCAGCATCAAGCTAGTCTATCGATAACTAGTGTGCTTGGCAAGAAGACAGTTGATGAGGTATGGAGAGATATCCAGCAACATAAAGATAACAACGAGAAGAAGCCTCGAGACAGACAAGCTACACTGGGAGAGATGACCTTGGAGGCTTTCTTGGCGAAAGCAGGGGTCGGGATTGTCCCTGAAGCATCGGGTAATACTAAAAGTGCTGGTCCTTTAGCTGTTGCTGATTCTAATTTAACAGCACCACCATTCCCTCCACAAGGTCCAATGATGCAATATGCACAACCACAGTATCAGCATCCTCAGCAAAGTTTAATGGGGATGTATATGGCTGGCCAGAACATAGCACAGCCATTGCACATGGGGGCTGGTGCTGCTTTGGATGTTCCATATGCTGATGGTCAGGTGGCAATGCCTTCACCTTTGATGGGAAGCTTGTCCGATACGAAGATACCTGGGAGGAAAAGGGGCACACCGGAGGACATATTGGAGAAGACGGTGGAAAGGAGGCAGAAGAGGATGATCAAGAATCGGGAATCTGCTGCCCGATCTAGAGCAAGGAAGCAGGTTACCTTTCTCTTTCTTTGAACTATGTGTCATATTGATGTGATATAATATGGAGTTCCTTTTCTATGTTTAGCTTTTCCCTTAATAAAATTTCTTCACCTTGATGACTAAATAGGCTTACACAACGGAATTAGAGAATAAGGTGTCGCGCCTGGAAGAGGAAAATGAAAAGCTGAGGAAACGGAAGGTTAGATTCATCTTTGAAGTTATTTTTTACTTTGTTTCAATCCCCGCTCCCACTTCCCTAGTCCCCTGTCACTCTCAAGTGATGAATGTGATAGTGAGACTTAGCACGATGGTAAGATTGCTATGCCGTGACCTAGAAGTTACGGGTTCAAATCCAAGAAACATCCTATCTACTTGTGGTGGTAAGCCGAGTACACTTCCCCAACCCACGTCCTATTAGGTGGGAGTGATGTGCTCGGCGCTGCCCTCCTAGATTTATAATTTTAAGCGCTGAATGTATGGTGTTATTTTCTGATTGATAATATCAATTCTTAATATTCAAGATAAGATATGAGCAATCTATATTTCTTCTTCATTATTAATTCTCTCTAAACTTAAAATGTTATTACGAGGTCTTGACATACTATTTCATTGTTTTCTAATTGTGAGTAAAATCTTAGAGTCATTGACCATGAAAAGTGTATTCCTCAACTATCTGATGCATGTGTATTCCTTACAAGTCAAAGTGCAATGCAACAAACAGCATCATTTATTACATGGTTTGACGAGTAATTTCATTACTTGAGCCAGTAGTGCTGTAGTGCAATTTGGCATTGAACCAACCTAGTCAACAGATTTGGTTGGATGGTGATGTTGGGAACTTGATTGCCCCACCAGATCTCCAATGCGAGCTCCCAATGCACCCTTAATGTAATCCAAAAGAAACAAAAATATGTTATTTTAACACTTTTACGGCTATTAGAACACTGATTAGTGAAGTGGGTTGCAGACAGATATGATTGATATTTTAGAAATCTCTGGTTTATTAATGTTGTGCTTTAAAAGGAAAAATTCATTACATATAGAGAGCTGCTAGTTCTCTAATCTGGCTGGGAAGATATGAGCAGAGAGAATTGAGGAAATGCCTTATATGAAATAAATAAATAAATAAGTAAATAAATAAAAGGCCTCACCGGTTCAGGGAAGTGGCTCAGCAATTGCATTTTTCCTTGTATTTGTCATTTCAGGTCAACTCCCTCACACAATATTGAACTTAGGAGATCTGTGCCCTACGTATCTGGAAATAACTCTTAGCTGAAGTTGAATTGTTAAAATCTATTATCTTCCAATTTTTCCCTGTTCTTATTCATGGAAAAGGCTTCTCTAAGTTCTCTTGCTTCCTTCAAAGATTTGCATTTGTGTACTCTTGAATGATGCGTCTCTTCATTATACTTGAATTAGATAGCAATCTTCTCTCTGTGAAAGAAACTTGATTTCTTAATTTATTTTTTCTGTGGGCTAAAATTATTCACTTAATGTTTTATCCAAAAAATGACATTCACTTCTGCTGCACGGCATACACATAAGTTGTTACTGCACATAATTGAACTAAGCCTTTAAGGCTGCTCTTCTTTGCAGAGGTAGAAGAAGATTTCTTCAATAAATTTTTTTTTAATGCAAGTAATTGGTAGGAAGATTATTAAAGGTTCTACTTGTAGATTACAAATTCTTCAAGCTGCTGTCCCAATCCACACAGAAATCTTGTTTATGTTACATTCATGCTGCTGTCTTAATCTTGTTACATTCGTAGTTCCTTGTCCATTTTCAACTAGCCCGCTAACTTTTGTCCTAAACATGCAGGAACTAGAGAACCTGTTGTCTAGTGCGCCCCCACCACCCCAACCTCGATATCAGATTCGCCGAACATCATCTGCGTCGTTCTGACATCTGTACCTGTAAGTGGAGGCAGGGTAGTCAATCAAAGGCACCAAAGCTGTTGTATTAGTTGGTGCTTTAGGTTGCCTTTCCTGATAACAGTTTAAATAAAAAGGGGAGAAAAAAGAGGGGGTGGGGGTGGCGGGGGGGCGGCGGCGGTGGTGGCGGTGGCGGTGGTGGCAATGGGGGGAGGAAAAGTGTCAAGCTCTGAAAGATAAGTTATCTCTAACATGTGAAAATTGTGATGCTAATGAGTAAAAATAGAGAATGTGAAAAGAACTAGTTGTTGAGACTTTTGTGACTCTCTTAGTAGCAAGCAGCTTAGAGCTTTGTAAATTGAACTTCACAATCTTTTATTTTTATTATGAATGTTAAGATTGAGTAGCAAAGTTAAAATACCAACCAAATAACAAAAAAGGTTTTTATTATTTCTATGTAAATGCAATACTCTTATACTCCCTTCTTCCAAGTAAATCTGTCTTTTAGTGTTAATGTTTTAAGATAGCTTTACTTTTGTTTTACAATCTGATTTACTTACATTATAATTATTTTACAGCTTATCCAAATTCTTTGATACAAACAAAATATTAAAAGGTAAATAATTGAGACTGAAATCAGACCAAAAGAAGTTTGTGAACCTCTTTTTAAACCCAGAAAGTTATCTTTCTCATAAGTTTCCGAACTTTCTGAAGTCTTGAAATTTATTATTTATCTTTTTAAGCCAATCCCAATTCTATAGAGCAGTTTTTGATTTTGACAACATGACAAGACATTAAAAATAAGGCACAAAAGATATAAATACATAAAGTGTTTGGTAATAAATTAGAATAAATTAAAAAAATTTAATTTATTTTTATTTTTTATTCAAAAATTTTAGAAAATAATATAATTATAAAAAGTTAATAAAAATAATAAAATAAAAAATAAGTTGTATTTTCTATCAAAATAAACATAAAATATATTAATTTTATATTTTTTGTGTTTTGATGACAGTACTCTATATTTATAATTGTAAACAAACGCAGTCTAAGAGACGGGAGAAAATTAGGATGGGCTTAATTTCAGTAACATAAACATGATCAACCTATTATATAAATTGAGAAGAAACTCAAATACGTCCCTATAAAATATCGACAGGTAACGGGTTTGTAAAAGCCCATGCCATTTTTATTCTTAAAAACTAAATAGTAATAACTACCAAAATTGCAATAGTAGATTTTTTCACTAAAAATCCAACTCCTAAAAAAAAAATTAGTAATTTAGGATTAATCAGAGAGCCTACCTATTACACAAATGATGTAACATCATCACAAAGTTAAATAGTCTAGTTCTCACAGAAGATTATTTATTTAAAAAATAAAAAATTAATTTTATCTTTTACACTTCTTTTTATAAAAAAAGTCATACAATTATTTAAATAATTATCTAAGTAATAAATTCGAAAAACAATGATTTGTGCCATAAATTAAATCTAAAAATAAAAATTTTGTGAGATTATTTAAGTAATAAATTTAAAAAATAATTGTTAGTACTACAAATCCTTTTATATTAACTATGTATACAAGTAAAATAAATTATAATTTAAATCTAAAATAAAAGTTTCACAAGATTATTTAAGTAATGAATTTAAAAAATAATTATTTGTGAAAGGCTCTCTTTTTATATTAACTACATATTAAAATTAAAAATTTTGCTACACTTATATGAGCTTTATAGTTTATAGCGGGAAATCATAATGAAGAATAAAAAAAAAAAAAAAAAAAAAAAAAAAAAGAGGGTAAGGGGCACGCGCGACACGTGCGACGAGAGCGGTGAGAGAGGGAAGTGTTATAGAAGAGTCGAATTGGTTAAAGAAGGAACGCGAGTTGTCTTTGAAACCCTAAAGCCTCACGCATTTGGGGATTGTTCTTCTTCCACTCGCTCATGCCCCTCGCGTGAACCCGACTCTCCCTCCTCTCTCTCTCACTTTCACCCTCTTTCATCCCTTTCTGTTTCAGATCATCAATCTCTCTTCTTTCTCTCAGGTACCTTCAATTTCCACACACCCTAACCCCCCTCTCCCTCTCTCTGATTCTGTTTTTGTGTAACTCTGTTTGAATTGCTCTTGTTCTGTTTTATGCTTTATACAATGCTTTTAGGTTCTTGTGCTATTCTTTAACTTACTAGATAGATAGATGCAAGACTTCAAATTCAGTGCACTGTGAGCTAGAATTTGGGTTCGGAAGTTTGTATTTTTTGGTGCAAGTTTGGTACAGTTTATGAGGTGGTGGCAGTGTGTATCATGTTACAAGGGTAACTAATGGTTTTTGTTGATGACACATTGTTGGGTTGAAGTGTGCTCATAAAGGAGGTGAATTTATTAGTTGTAGTTTGTTTATAATGTTAAAATAGAGAGTCGGATTAAAAAAGCCTCACAGTTAAAAAATAGCTGTTGGTTTGGACCTTATAATGTTTGGAGGTTATCCTATTTGACTTGTGGCACAAAGGAATGTGGAGGAGTCTAAATTGTGTTGATACTGACAGTGTTCTTTTCTTAATCTAAAATGTTCTAGGGATGTTTTGTATTCGAAAGATTTTGGAGAGTCGGTCTGTTCCGATATGATATGATATGATGATTAACAAGTTTCAGAGATATGACTCTTTGCACCACTAGACTCATTGACTTTAATGAATACTAACAGATGGTTGTTATCTGTGGGTCAAACCATTGGAATTAAATGGCTAATTCTTAATCCAAATTAAACTGTAACAGTTTGCTGCATGAGCTGTTTCTCATCTTTAAGATGGAAATCTGGAATCTCTAACCCATTTCATTGGCGTGTCATGACTTCTCATGGAATGTCTTTTTCCTAAGTCTATTATGTTATTTCACTTTTTAAAATAAACAAAGTAGCACAAGCTGGCTAGTAACTGTAGCCATTGTTTTCCCTTACTTGCATCCACAAGTTTTAATCATCATATCCAAGTTTGCTGCAAGTCCAACTTCTTGAGAGTTTACAGTAAAACATTAAATGACTTTTCTGTTAAAAAAAAAAAAAACTAAATTAGATTAAAACTAAGTAAAGTACCATTTTACTGCTTCGATTTGTGGTCAAATAAAAATGTTATTTAACTATTGGTTTTGGTGATGAAAAGAGAGATCAAATGGACCAAAATCCACTTCCAGATTGTGTCAAAATTTGAAAACTGACATCACAAACCAATTGGATAGTTGTTCCTATGGTCACAATGTCAATGCCATAGAGTAGGACGTAGGAACATGCTTAGGTGCCATGGACATCTGTTGACAATATCATTAAGGATGCAGTGTGTACCACTATCATGAAGCAGATGTATTCCACAATCCACATTTGTATATCACCTCTTTTTCTTTTGAGCATGGCACATTTCTAATGAAACGTTTATAGCTTAGCAGTTAATGTGGAACAAGATTAGGTAATTTGTCATATATTTTTGGTCTAGAGCAGATGGTTATCTTAATGTTTTCTAACATAGAAGTAGAGGGGTGGTAGCTTTTGTAATTATATTTTTCCTTTTTTATCTCTCTTATTAGAGGACCTCCTTATCTATTCAGGATATTAAATGTTGAGTCTTTCTTCTGTTCATGTTATGAAACTGAAGAACAAATTACATAGCTTCTGTAACAGCAGCCATTTGCCTGTATGCAGGACATTAATTGGATTTTTTTGGACCCTTTCTAAATTGTCAAGCTACCGACTTCCAAAATAAGAGCATTGGTTACCAGTTAGGGTTGCAGATTTTTTTAACAGATTCCTATTATAATGATAATCTGCTAGTTATGTTCAGGTTATACCCTTATACTGCCAGTTATCTTAAACAAAGGTTGCCTGACTTATCCCTAAACACTAGCAGGATCTTACTTGTTTTCCCCTCAAGTTGTTTGAAAGTTGAAATTTCTTCTCATGATCTGCCTTGTTTTCTATAGTTCTTTCACAACCCATAATCACATGATTAGGCAATGAATATATTAAAAAAATTGAACTGGATCTTTCTGATGGCTTGACATGATTTATATGTGCTAGAATTTTTCAGTACCCTTCATATCATCAAGAAGAAAGCTGTTCTGAACATGGATATAGACCTTAGGTTACCTTCTGGTGAACATGATAAAGAGGATGAAGAAACAGCTACAATTGATAACATATTGGATGGTGAAGAAAAATTGAATAATGGAGCTATGGAGGGGAGAAATATGGTTGATCCTGGTATGGAGTTACAAGCTCTAAATGGTGGTGATTTGAATTCGCCCACACTTGATATGGTAATATTCAAGGAAGATACTAATCTTGAGCCACTTTCTGGCATGGAATTTGAGTCTCATGGGGAGGCTTATTCATTCTACCAAGAATATGCTCGTTCAATGGGATTCAACACTGCAATACAGAATAGCCGACGCTCCAAAACATCAAGAGAATTCATAGATGCAAAGTTTGCTTGTTCTAGGTACGGAACAAAACGAGAATATGACAAATCGTTCAATCGACCACGTGCAAGACAGAGCAAGCCCGATTCTGAAAATTCAACCGGTCGAAGATCTTGTTCCAAGACTGACTGTAAAGCAAGTATGCACGTGAAAAGAAAACATGATGGAAAATGGGTTATACACAGTTTTGTGAAGGAGCATAATCATGAGCTTTTACCAGCCCAAGCAGTCAGTGAACAAACAAGAAGAATGTATGCTGCAATGGCCAGACAGTTTGCTGAATACAAGACTGTGGTTGGTCTCAAGAATGAAAAGAATCCATTTGATAAAGGACGGAATTTGAGCCTTGAATCAGGAGACGCTAAACTCATGCTGGATTTTTTTGTACAGATGCAAAATATGAACTCTAACTTCTTTTATGCAGTTGATCTTGATGATGATCAAAGACTGAAAAATATTCTATGGATTGATGCTAAAAGTAGGCATGACTATACCAACTTTTGTGATGTAGTGTCATTTGATACCACTTATGTTAGAAACAAATATAAGATGCCTCTTGCACTTTTTGTTGGAGTGAACCAGCACTATCAATTTATACTACTGGGGTGTGCCTTAATATCCGATGAAAGTCCCGCAACTTTTTCTTGGCTGATGCGGATGTGGCTGAAAGGAGTTGGTGGTCAAGTTCCAAAAGTGATGATTACTGAACATGACAAGACTTTGAAGTCAGTTATTGCAGATATATTCCCTAGTGCTTGTCATTGTGTCTCTTTATGGCATATTGTGGGTAAGATATCTGAAAATATGGCTCATGTAATTAAAAAACATGAGAAGTTTTTGGCGAAATTTGAAAAATGCATATACAGGTCATTGACCAGTGATGACTTTGAGAAGAGATGGTGGAAAATTGTTGATAGGTTTGAACTTCGAGAGGATGAATGCATGCAGTCACTATATGAAGATCGTAAGTTGTGGGCACCAACATTCATGAGGGATGTTTTCTTAGGTGGTATGTCTACTGTCCAACGATCGGAAAGTGTAAATTATTACTTTGACAAATATGTTCACAAGAAGACCTCTGTGCAAGATTTTGTTAAATTGTATGAAGCAATCTTGCAAGACAGGTACGAAGAGGAAGCCAAAGCAGATTCTGATACCTGGAATAAAGTAGCAACATTGAAAACTCCTTCGCCGTTGGAGAAGAGTGTCGCAGGGGTTTACACGCATGCTGTATTCAAGAAGATTCAAGCTGAGGTTGTTGGTGCAGTTGCTTGTCATCCTAAAGCTGACAGACAAGATGAGACCACTATTATTCATCGGGTTCACGACATGCAATCAAATAAGGACTTCTTTGTTGTGGTGAATCAAGTAAAATCAGAATGGTCTTGTATATGTCGTTTATTTGAATATAGAGGCTATCTTTGTCGACACATATTGATTGTTCTGCAATATTCTGGCCATTCTGCAATCCCATCCCATTATATTTTGAAACGCTGGACCAAAGACGCAAAGGTCCGGAATATAATGGGAGAAGAGTCTGAACATATGCTGGCAAGGGTGCAACGATACAATGATTTATGTCAGCGAGCATTTAAACTGAGTGAAGAGGGATCTCTTTCACAAGAGAGTTACAGTATTGCAGTCCATGCACTGCACGAAGCACAAAAAAGTTGTGTGAGCGTTAATAATTCTGGCAAGAGTCCCATGGAAGTTGGTACATCAGTCACTCATGCTCAGCTTTCTACTGAAGAAGATACCCAAAGTAGAAATATGGGCAAGTCAAACAAAAAGAAAAATCCAGCTAAAAAGAAAAAGGTCTGTTGTTAATAACTGTACTGCAACATCTTGATTTTATATAATTATTTTTTTTTCATTTGTTGATCTCTCCTTTGATTTGCAGGTGAATGCTGAGGCTGAAATGTTGACTGTTGGAGCAATTGACAACATGCAACAAATGGTTTGTCCTCCCGCTGTTAGTCTCTCAAATTGTGTGATCTTATTTACTGGTTATACTACGTTGTTAAGGAAATATAGGTTGTGTTTTGCAAATTGGGATTTGAAATGTTTGCGTTGAGGGAAAATTTTATGAAATATTACTTTGGAACTCCAACTTAGTTATATGGATAATGTGTATATTTGCTTGAAGCAAATTGCTCTTAAAGCTAAAAGGAATCTTCTTTTGCAGGACAAGTTCAGCACAAGAGCTGCAGTAACCCTTGATGGCTATTACGGCACACAACAACAGGTGCAGGGAATGGTATGAATATGATACTCCATAATTCTCATGTTTTATTATGCAACAGGATTTGATTTATTTGCTCCGAACAGTGCATAGTAATTTTGAATTTTACTTTGCCAACTGATAAAATTTCAAGAAACTATCAAATCAGTGTGAATAACTAAACACTATCGTAAATAAACTGTAAAATTGCTTTATACTATCAAAGCATTGAAACTGTTCTCATATATTCCATCAGTCAGGAAACTATACAGTTTGTTTGATTTCATTTAATTTTGTATGTGGATGTTTAACTAAAGCTTTGCTTTATTTGATGGATTAGTTGAACTTAATGGGACCGCGAGATGATTTTTACGGGAATCAGCAGACTCTTCAGGGACTGGTGTGTATAGAAGAAATTTGATTGAGTTCTGTTAAATAATTATTTTGACTACTAAATAATTTATATATCTTCACAGGGACCAATAAGTTCAATACCAACAAGTCACGACGGTTATTATAGTGCGCACCAGGGCATGCCAAATCTGGTAAGGCTATTTTGCCAAGGATAAAGTTTTTTTCTTAAGGTTGTTTGGTTCTTATATGGTCTAAACTTGCAGGCACAATTGGATTTTTTGCGAACAGGTTTCACATATGGCATCCGGGTTAGTATGTAATTTGAAACTCAGTTTTAGAAAAGAGCTATCCTTATTTATTATTTATTTTATTTCTGAAGAAAAATATCATGATGGTTCTCGTGGCAGGATGATCCGAATGTAAGAGCAGCGCAGTTGCATGAGGATCCGTCGAGGCATGCATGAATGCTGATATCCTTTTAGATGTAGTTGAGTTGACCAAAAACAAGAACATGAAGGTAGTTGACATATTAATGTCAAACCCATTATTTTTACGGTTAAATGAATATATTGTTGAGTATTAACAGTTCAATCAGATTGAAATGTTTTATATTGATAGGCTGGGAAACAAGGACTTTTGGATGCTTATCTTGGTGTAGATAACGGAATACATCATTCACGGTTCAAGTTAAAATGGGGAATTTCCAAATCCAATATTTTGTAATATAAATATATGTTAAGTTAATAATGCTGGATAGAGATTGTTGTATTATAATAACTTAGGCTACCTGGAAAAATTACAATTTGGAAAGTGCTTGTTACTTAGCATGCTTTCTTATTTTTCCATTGCTTCAAAAGAGTAAATGTTGCTTATTTATGATTTCCTTTTTTTTCCTGCACACGTTCCTCTCTGCCTTGTGTTTTGTGGAAGAAACAATAAGGAATTCAGGTTAGGAATCATGTCTCTTTTTTAGTTAAAGATAGCATTTATGTGAGTATGGGCATAAATCAAATTAGGTGTTCATTTCTCGTATTATTATTTGTAGGTAGATATTTCATGTAAGGATGATATTATAAACTATTAGATAATTGAGTTAAATATGGCAAATTATTTAACTATTTATAATATTATCTTTACATTATTGGTACCATGTTATTTTGTAAGTTGTGTATTTACATATTATATAAAGTTTCCGTGTGAGCCTAGAGAGTGACTATGCATTCAATATTTACACAATTCACAAGGTTTTACTTTTAGAACGAAAGTTGGGTACAGCTAATAAGTGGTTGACTCTTCAATTCAATGGAATTTTGGACTTCCAACATCCATGAACCAATCAAGAGTACTGCATGTCTGCATTTTCCATGAACCAATAATCTTCGATTCAATGTGAACATAAGAAACCTCAACTTATTCCACATCGATCAGAAAAAAAGAAGAGTTTGTGGGCACTGGTCACTGTCATTAGGATGCACGCTGCCTCTAACAAGAGAAGTGCTATTAACAATAGTTGTCGCATTGACTTGGATGGAGGTTTGTGGGATGTGGGCTGGCGAAGTTGGAACTAGGCACTATACGTAATGTGCTTGGATTGGTCGAGTGGTCAACTCACTCATTCGTTTAAGTAAATATCGGAGTTCAAATTTTGTCTTATGCATGCAGCAATCTATTAACGTTATCGTGGGCAACTAAGAAAATGTTATCCATATGTTAAAATTAGTCACAAATATATTTATATATAAATATATATATAATTTAATTTATTTTTAATATATATTTATATTCTAACATATATTTTATACTAGTGATAGAACTTCTCTCTGTACATACAATTTAGGTTTTGAGTCTATAATATTAAGGGAATTTAGGATTTTTTATCTAAATAAAAAATTTTATTTTCTAATTTGAGTGATAATAAAAATAATTACATTTTGTGTGTATTATATCTCCAATTTCGTAAGGAATTCAATTTTGCAAGATGAGCCTGCAAAATTAAGAAACAATGCAATTTCGCTGATAGGATTAACAAAATTGAGAAAAAAAAAAGATGAGATAAACAAATCAGCTAAAATTGCATCGTTTATACTACTTTTAAGAACTTATTGATATTTTTTACAATTAATAACATAATTAATCTTTTTTATATTTATTAAAATTATTATTAATAAAAATGTAAACCTTTATTTTAATAAATACATAAGAAATATATTAAAAGTTAAATTTTTTAAAATAATATTAACTAAAGCCTTTAACATATATATATTGTTGAAACTCTTATTTTTGAGTTGTACCAATAGTAATAATTGCATGGATAGGAAGTACTTGTAACAAATGGTGGCTTGTACCAAAACAACCACCAATAGATAATAATTAGCATTCGTTAAAGTCTTCCCTTCCACGTTCCCCTTCTTTCTTTTTCATTCATTCCTCACACCGACACACACCCCACATCACTTCAAACCATTTTGCACTCATTGGTTTTGTCACAAATGGTAATACCTTTTCAATTTTACAAAGTAATAACAATGTAACATTTTCCGTTACGGATTTGAGCTCCATTTAAGAGTATCCGTCGCTGGTAAATAAGTTGCTACATGCACAAGGCGGAATTCGAACCTCCAACACTTATTTAAGCGAACGAATGAACTGACCACTCAACCAACCTAAGTTTATTTTCACCCACATATTCCTTAATACAACTTAACTTGCTCACTTATTTTTTAATCATACTTACCATCCATAATATTCCTCTCTACTTTTTCTCCAAAACAAAAATTTGTCTCTTGAAAAAGACAAACAAAACTCCCTCCTCTTTACGCGTATTTGTGTCCCCCTCTCATTCTCACTCTCAACCTCCAACTCCTATAAATCCCTCACCTTATTCTATTCACTCTCACACTCATCACATTCCAAAAAAAAATAAAAAATAAAAAATAAAAAATGTCATTTTTATCTATATCTTTATTTCTTTCTATTTTCTTCTTCCTTTTGTTCTTCACACCATCTTCTTCTTTATCTTTGTCGTCTTTTCCTTCTTCGTCTTCTTCTTCTATTGCGTGCAAGTCGACATTATATCCTAAACTATGTCGTACCCTTCTCTCCACAATTCGAAACTCTCCTTCTGATCCGTACGGTTACGGCAAGTTTTCTATCAAACAAAGTCTCAAACAGGCCACAAAACTCAAAAAAGTCTTCAACGACTTTCTAAACCGCCACAATCGCCAATCCAATAATAATTCTTCCTCTCTAAACAATGCTGAGGTCTCTACAATCGTCGACTGCAGAGACCTCAACAAGCTCAACGTGGACTATCTTTCGTCCATATCCGCTGAGCTAAAAAATTCTAATAACAATGATTATTATTATTCCAACGGCGCCGCAGAGCTCGTCGACAAGATCGAGAGCTATCTCAGCGCCGTGGCCACCAATCACGAGACATGCTACGATGGGTTGGTGGCCACGAAAGGTGGGATAGGTAACGCGCTCGCGGCATCGTTGAAGGGTGCCACAGAATTATACAGTGTGTCGCTTGGGTTGGTGAGTGTGGCTCTTGATAGGAACATGAAGAAGAATAATAATAAGACCCGCAAACATGGCCTTCCAACCAAGAACTTTATGGTTAGGGAGCCACTTGAGAAACTCATTAAGGTAATAATCCATTTATATATTTCTATAAACTCTTCATATTTTTGTGAATTCTAGCCTTTATTTTGAACTTTTTTTGTATAAAGATGATATCATATAAATACATATTAAAAAAATTTGCGTGTAATTAATTTTATGTAAAATTAATAATTTAGTGAATTTGTCAAATTATTTAATAAGTATTAACGATTTTTAACTATTAATTTTTTATGATTAATGATTTATTAAGTATTGTGAAATATTATTTTTATATACGAACATTGTTATGTGAAAAATATTTTTATGTACATTTGAAAAAAATAATTATTAAATAAAATAAACCATAATTATTTAACTTGTTGAAAACAAAATACGAAAAAATATATTTTAAAAAAATATATAATAGTCAAATTAGTATCAGCATTATGAAGTTTCATTTTTATTAATTATTTATTTAATATTAACGTAATACATTATTGTAGAGACTAGTTTATTAGTAAATTGATTATGAGTGAAGTTAATAAAATTTTAAAAATTTTATTAATTTTATTTTGTATATATGTTTTTTTGTTGTTGTCTATTTTGTATGTATGTTAATAACTTAATATAAAATAATTTTTCCTAGCATTTCGGTAAATTAAATACTATATTGATTCCAATATTTTTTTCTTAAGATAAAATAATTTGAAAACTTAAGGGAAAGGAAAAACACCATAAATTACTTATAGTACCATGCATTCATTCCACATCAATTGATTCATAATCATGAAATTGATATTATATCCAAAGTTAAGTGTGATCACATACCAAAATTCAAAGTGAGAGAAAATTAAATATTACTGATGCTAAGATAATTGTTTAATTTATAATAATAAGCGCATGATCGGATATATAGAAGTGTTTCGAAAGCGATGTTGAATAATTATTACTTCCTACAAAATGAAAGGGATGTTCAAATTGAAAGATGTTCCTTATATATACAGACAAATGCTTAATTAGTTTGGCATATACATACAATAAGTACTTTATATTAAGAATGGAAAATGCTGAATTCTATCCTGTGTATTATTTGGTGTCTAAATTTTATTTAATTTATTTTTATAATAAATTTTAAATATTTAAAAATTATATTTTTATATTATTTAAATTAGATATTAATTTTTAATTTTTTAATAAATTAAACATCACCTTTTAAATAATAATTACGATGAGAAATTTAAAAGAGATCAAAGGAAAGTGAGACAACTTTAATAATGATGGGTATAACAATGACCAAGACTTGTTGAGATGTTTAAGTGATAAAAAATGTTTAGTAACAAAAAAAATTTAGTTAAAATGAATTAAAATTTGTTTTATTTAATATTTATTAATTATTGTAATAATTAATAAATTTTAAATAAGATAAATTTTATATTAAGAATGGAAAATGCTGAATTTTATTCTCTCTATTATTTGGTATCTAAATTTTGTCTAATTTATTTTTATAATAAATTTAAAATATTTAAAAATTATTTATTTTTATATTATTTAAATCGGATTAAATTCATGATATACATAACTTTTCTTTTGTATTGACATATTTAATAAGCTTAGCAAATGGACACAAAAACACGATGCCCAAGTGTCCTCTTGGTGGGGTCAAAAAGCTTTATCTTAGGATAAGGCAAAGTAAGGGTATGATATGATTATGTTTCACATTTGGAAGAGAACATGATTACATCCAAATCACATATTAAGCATGATTAATTATTGTATATGTTAGTTATTGTGAATTGGCTTAGCTTTCTTTTTCTTTTCTTTTTTTTTTTTGACCATGTCTTACGTACAATTTTGTTTCTTATTTAATAATGAAAATACTATTTATATATTAAAATCAACTAACATATATTTTTATATATATAATTTAACTTATTTTTAATATATATTTTATATTAGTCTTATAGCTAGTATGATTGATTCATCAATAATGTTACTTTGGATTGGTGGGTACATAACCTTATAATCAATCAACTACTTGTCTACTTGCTATAGCATTATTAATTAATTTATTATTATAAATCAGTATTTTAATTAGAGGTTCAACGTAACCCATTTCTCTATCCCAATGATCTGATAAGATTAGACAAACAGTAAGACTTTATATCATTATTATTAATAGAAATAAGATAAAATAAAAATAAAATATAATACTAGAGATGAAATTAAGATTTAACTTAAATATTAATAATTAAAATAATATTTTGTTCTTAATAAAAAATGATTAAGTATTTTACTATGAACTGATTCAAAAACCTATGCATACATCTGATTAACTTTATATTGTTATATTTATAAACTTTTATATTAAAAATCATACGTCAAAATATTTGTTTAAAAAATTTTCAAAAAGCCAACTATAATATAAGTCAATTAAGCTAATTTCTTTTATTTTTTATTTTAAAATTTTAAAAATTAGGATAGCACAAAAAAAAATATAACAAACCTGTTTTTTAACTTGGAATTGGCTTCCCTCCTAATTTGTTTCCTAGTTGAACCATTTTTTCTTAATATAAAATTTTTTAGAAATGTGAAAATATTTTGCGACCAACAACATGCTTCATGGTTGATTGACTTTGGTTTTGTATCAACATTGTGAGCTTTGTTTTCTATTTTGGTTATGCACAAGGTTTGAACTTTGAATGAAAGGACATAGTTCAAATCTATCATTAATCACGTGGGGTGTTGCTTTTCTTTGCTTAAGCTATTGGCAACAAACCAAACCAATCACGTGCCATATTCCTTATATATATATGAGGCATGCCATTATTAGCATGTGGTAATGTACTTTGGCCTATTTTTTTTTTTTTTTTTTAGTGATCAACCCATCATCAAATGATTGATTCTTATTAATTATTAGTTGGTACGAAGCTTCTTTAATTATTAATGAGCTAAAACCTTTTCACACTTTGCTAAACTTGTTGCATTATTTTTCTAATCATCATCAAATGTAAGATTGGTTTCTATTATGTTGCCTAACTTCTGTGTCAAGTTTTATATGGAAAAATTTTTAAGTGTATCTAAATTACTAGTGTTTCAGTAGTTTTAACTATTAATCTCAATTATAAAAAATATGTTAAAATTAACTGTTAAAATTATTAAAATAATATTAATTCAAGTATATTTGAAAATTTTTCATTTATATATTCTTATTATAATGTGGCATTTCTAATATCAATGTGTTATTTTTTTTAAATTTATTATTAAAATCTATTTTTTTAATTAATTACCGCGCGACATGTTACTCTGTCTATATTAATATAAAAAATCATAATTAAAAATAAAATATTAAATCAATCGTCTCTAGGGAATGGATCTTCTCAATTTTTTTAACAATTGAGAGAGTAAAATGTGATTTTTCACCATTAATTTTGTAAGTGGGACAAAAAATAAATATAAGAAAAAGAGCAATGAAAGATTAGAGATCATTCCTCAATTTTTTTTAACAATTGAGAGGGTTTGTCCCGATGATAAAAAGGTGAAATATGTGAGTAGTTAATTATAAAAAAAAATGACATTTTAAAAAAATGTTTGGAAAAAAATGATATATTGCTAATTAAAAAATCAGAATGACAAAAACTGATTAATTATTAATATATTGCAGCTTCTTCGAACAAAGTATAGTTGCAAGAAGAATTCAAATTGTAGCAGAAGCGAAAGGATTCTAAAAGAAAGCAAAAGCCAAGGGATTCTATTGAAAGATTTTGTGATAGTGAGCCATTATGAAGGGAGTGATAACTACAGTTCAATTGGAGAAGCCATTGCTGCTGCACCAAATAACACAAGGCCAGAAGATGGGTATTTTGTTGTGTA
Source organism: Arachis hypogaea (assembly GCF_003086295.3). Classification (NCBI taxonomy): domain Eukaryota; kingdom Viridiplantae; phylum Streptophyta; class Magnoliopsida; order Fabales; family Fabaceae; genus Arachis; species Arachis hypogaea. The sequence continues at coordinate 114,839,967 of NC_092045.1, forward strand.
TGTTAGAGAAGGGTATTATGAAGAATATGTTGTTGTTCCAAAAGAAAAGAAGAACATTTTGCTCATTGGAGATGGTATCAACAACACTATTATCACTGGCAATCATAGTTTCATTGATGGTTGGAGTACTTTCAATTCTTCTACCTTTGGTAACCACTTTTTTCTTCCTTCTCTTAATTTAACCATAAACCATTGCTTCAATAATCTGTTTTATCATATAGAAAGACATAAATTTGTTTGTAGAACTACACATGTAAAAATTGGCAAAACTTTCTCTTACACAAGTTTTAGGTCCACATAAAATATGTTCAATTTTTCTTTAACTGAAAAAAAGGCATTTTTGAATTTAACAATTCTATATGATGTTTTGTATTAGGAGACTACTTTAATAAAGACATTAAAAATGTTTTTTTTAAGACATTTACATGTGTCGTGTTATTATTAGACATTTTTATTAAATTGGTTAATAATTTATTTTTTGATAAACCAAAACAAAATTAATTTATTATAGTAACAATGAGTTAAATCTCAATTTGACTCCTGAAATTTGATCCGATGCTCAGAATGAGCCTCATAATTTCGTTGGCCTCAATTAGAACCCTTAAATTTGCAATCGATTGCAAATTTAAGGGTTCTAATTGGGCCGTCGAAATTGTGGAGGTCATTCTGAGTATCGGACTAAATTTCAGGGGTCAAATTGAGATTTAACTCTAGTAACAATAATAAACCCAATTTTCTGTATTATAATTATTAAATCCGATTTAATCCGATCAAATTACACAATCTAAATTAAATATCTTTAAATTTTTTGATAAAAAGACAAATATATCCCTAACTTTTTTGTTTTGCAGACATTTAAATTCCTAAAAATTTAAAAATATAATTAAATTTCTAAAAAAAATTAGATTTATTATTGTTATAAAAAATTAATTTTATTCTAATTTGTTAAGCCGATTCATTAATACGTTCAATAATAATGCGACATGTAAGCGTACAAAGAGACGTTTTACGCGTCATTAGGAGAACATTCCTTTTGCATTAAAGTGAATTATATAGTAAAGATATAAGTTTACATATCTTTCTTTTTGTGGGATGAAAGAGAAATTAAAAAAATAGGACCTACACTTTGAATAACAATAAAATAATAAAAAATAACTATAAAAAAATTTTATTTTCTCAATATATCACTTCAATTTATATAGTAGAGTGCCAAATTTATTTTTTCTCTATATCACTTTAATCTGTATAGTAGAGTACCCTTCTATTAATACATTGAAATGAATTAATGCAGCTGTTAGCGGAGAAAGATTTATTGCGGTGGACATTACTTTCAGAAACACCGCCGGACCGGAAAAACACCAAGCCGTGGCTGTGCGAAACAACGCCGACCTCTCCACATTCTACCGTTGCAGCTTCGAAGGCTACCAAGACACGCTCTACGTCCACTCTCTCCGACAATTCTACCGAGAATGCCACATTTACGGCACCGTTGACTTTATCTTCGGCAACGCCGCCGTAGTCTTCCAAAGCTGCAACATCTACGCCAGAAATCCGATGGCCAATCAAAAGAATGCTGTGACTGCTCAGGGAAGAAACGATCCTAACATGAACACCGGAATCTCGATCCATAACTGCAGCATTAGTGCTGCACCGGACTTGAATACTTCGTCCACCATGACCTACTTAGGTAGGCCATGGAAGGAGTATTCGAGAACGGTGTATTTGCAGTCTTATATTGGTGATCTCATAGAACCTTCTGGATGGTTGGAATGGAATGGAACAATTGGGTTGGATACTCTCTTTTATGGAGAATTCAATAATTATGGACCTGGTTCTAACACTAGTAATAGAGTTCATTGGCCTGGTTATGTGCTTTTGAATGCTACACAAGCTTCTAATTTTACTGTTCTTAATTTCACTTTGGGGAATACATGGCTTCCAGATACAGATATACCCTATACTGAAGGCTTGTTGAATTAGGTAAAAATTTATATACAATTATCTTCATGTGAAGTTGTTAGTTGAAAATTGTTAGATAATCTGATATGTTAGTTAGACTAAATTGTTACTATCAACTTCACTGCGAATATTCACGGTTGAATTATTAGAAGAAAGAAAAAAGAAGTTAATAATAGGAAAAATAGAGAATTGTATTGTTTATTTGTTGGATAATAAATTTATGTATGTAATGCTTGGATTCTGGATGGAAGAAAATTGGTAATGAAAGGAAGGAAAATATATAATTTCTATAGATGGTTATTTTTTATGATTAATGTGACAGATTAATTTTTTGCACATTGGATTGATATGTCCTCTTTCTTTTAGTGTTGAGGGAATTTGTTAATTTTTTTTTTTGGTGACTAAGAGAATTTGTTATTTGTGTTAAAATAAAAATAGTCACAATTGATTTTTAATTTTGATATTCACTCAATTATGCAAAGGAATAAGTGTTTGAATTAGTTACTTTCTTTCAAAGTCTGTGTTCAAATATTTTATAATTCAAAATCATAATTTATTCCAAAAAAAAATATAATAAAAACATGATTATGAGAAAGGAATTAATGAAGTTTTGCATCTGATCATAATTAAGAATGTTGGTTGTCACAGATCAGACTGAAAAGGAGCAGAAGATGCAGGAATCCATCTTTGGCCACCAAGAAAAGTCTTGACTGTAAACTTGCTAGCTTGTTTAGAAGAAATAGCTCTCAAGCCCTTCCACTTGACTCTATTTGCTGTAGAAGCCCCTGGTCCATAGTTCTGAAATTCAGCATAATAGATGGTGTCTGGTGCTGAGTTTCCTACCCAAGGTAACCATCCATTTGGGTTAATTAAAGCTTCCATTTTGGATCTAATGAACACTGTGGTTGAGTAATCCTTCCATGGCCTTCCCAAGTATGTTTGGACAGAACTCAAGTTCCCAAAGCCTGAAATCTTGCAATTTTGTATTGAGATACCTGCCATGTTCATACATTTCAATTGTTTAATTTATCACTATCATTAACTAGCATACTCTATGTTGATTAATTTGGATTTTTAATTTAATATTTTTTTATGAATTATATATAATAAAAGATAATTTAGAAAAAAATTGTACGTCAAATCTTTCGTGTTTTCGTTATAATAATGTTAGGAAGACAAAAAAAAAAAGCTCAAACTTATTATATTTAGTATTCATTAATATTTGGTAACCAAAAAAATTTAGTCAAAATCAGTCAAAATTTGTTTTATTTAACATTTATTAATTGTTGTAGTAATTAATAAATGTTAAATAATGCAAGTTTTGGTTTTTTTTTCTAGCATTATTGCAATTAATGAGTGCTAAATAAAACATATTTTGGTTTTTTTTTTGTTATTGAATATTTTTATTATATATAATAACGAAAATATTTTGTAATCAAAGAAAATTAGTCAAAAATAGCCATAATTTACCTTATTTAGCATTTATTAATTGTTGCAATAATTAGGTAAATTCGGACATTTTTTGTCTTCCTAGCATTATCGATATAATAATAACAAAAATATTTAATAATAAAAAGATGGTGAAAACTCAGGTGCAGTCGACTTCATGTGACGTTGATAGGTGAGAGTCGTTAGATGATTTGACTGATTTGACTAAATTTTCATCTAACGGCTCTCAGCTATCAACTTCACGTGAAGTCAACTGTACCTGAGTTTTCACCTAAAAAGAAATCAATAAAAAACAGTCGCCAAGATATATAAATATGGATATATAAGTTCATTTTTATTGAGTTGTGATTAATAAATCAATAGAATCTAATTATATATGTCTATTATGAGTTTAAAGACAAGGACTATATGGGGAAAAAAAGTAACAGATTTTTTGAAGTGTTTTGCAATCTCTTTACCATTAAATATTAAAAATAAGTGTAATTACTTTTCTATCCCCATCAGTTTTTTAACAACTAACACAGAGTATAGTTATTGTTTTTATTCAATTAAAAAAAATAAAAAATAGAATATACCTGTGTTCATGTTGGGATCAGTTTTGCCTTGTGCTGTGATGGTGTTCTGCTGGCCAGGAATTGGTAACTTTGGGAAAATGTTACAATTTTGAATGACAACAGCAGAGTTGCCAAAGATGAAATCAACAGTACCAAAAATGTTGCATTCTCTGTAAAATTGGCGATTGGAATGAGCATAGAGTGTGTCTTGAAATGCATCAATTTGGCATCTGTAGTAAACAGCTTCATCCCCAGTTGTCATTAGTGCCACTGCTTGATGCTTCTGTGGACCAGCTGTGTTTCTAAATCCCATGTCTCTTGCTATGAAATTCTTCCCAAACACAGCTTTTATAAACAAAATGAATAGTATCAATCTTTTATTCAACAGAGGTAAGGTAACTATTCAAAGTTTGAGTATGTTAAATATATGTATTATGTATTTAATATTTTTAATGTTCAATTATATTATATGAATGCTAAAAATTAGCTACTATATATCCATGAAGTATGACACTTTGCTAAGTTGCTGTGTTCATATGTATAGAACACATTTTAAATACGATACTCATTGATATTTGTCTGATATGTTGTTTGCTGTGTTTAACCGTGTTATAATAAAAAAAAATTCGAATACACTTGAACACACCTAAATACTATTACGTGTTCTTGAAATGAGTTTAAAAATAATATATATTATTATTTATTAAAATAAAAATATTTTAAATACTTTTAATAATTAAAAAATATTAAAATAATTAAAAATTTATTTTGTATTTTAATATTAATAAAATATTAAAGTATCATTATAATTTATCTAAAAAATACTTTATATTTTATATATATGTCGTATCTACGTATCTTATAGGATTTTAAAATTCGTATATCCACGTGTCTCGTGTTATATTGTGTCCCATGTTGGTACATCATAAAAATATATATTTGGTGTTTATAAAAAAATTTGATTATATTGCTGTAAAATAGTTTGATTATATTGTCATCATACCCATTTGAATAAAATATTCAAATATCAAATTATTGTTATTTTTTTAAGATATCATCCAAACAAGCCTTACAAATAATTATGATTTTTATGCAAACTAAATTTCTTTATATAGTAATTTAAAAAGAAAAAAAATATATACTAGCTAGTAATGTCTTATTAGATATTTTGTGCACATCAATTGTTAACTACCTAATGGAAAAATAAAAAAAAATAGAAATTAGGACACCAAATTGAATGTGTTGAATTATCTTTTATTATTTCATAAAAACTTACACCAATTATTTTCATGTGAACTTGATATTCGAGAATTTGGTTAGATAATTTGATAAATTTGACTAAATCATTATCTAACGGTTCTCAACTATCAATTTCATACGAAAAAAAACTGTATGTGAGTCATCTTATTATTTGGTGAAAATTCACATAGTTGTTTTTATATAAAATTAATATTTGAGAAATTTAACAAATTTGACTAAATCATCATTTAATGTTCTCAATTATCAATTTTATACAAGACAACTATATATATATATATATATAGTAGATAATGAAAAGAAATTAAAATAGAAAAAAAAAGAATTAGATTATTGTTACCAAAAGTAGCAGATGAAAAGGTTGGTGTGCCATCAACAAAGTTAAGGCTACCAGAAACAATAGTTGCATTCATGCCATCACCAATCATCATCACATTCCATTTGTTCTTCTCAACTCTCACATTCTCATAGTAAACTCCTCTCTTCACATAAATCACTGTCCTCTTACTACTCTTCTCTGGAACATGTTTCAATGCCTCCGATATTGTCTTGTATTTCCCACTCCCATCTTTGGCCACAACAATATTACTCTCTTCTTTGCTTCCAAGTAACTTCCTGTCCTTGGAACTAAGCCACTCTGGAAATGATGAACTTAGCAAGCGCCGCCGCCGGCTCACGGTCATTGCGGCCGCCTTCTTCATCCATGTGATGATGGCCAGGCTGTTACTGGTGAACTCTGTTGAGTTTTTAAGGTAGTTTGTTGCATTCAATTTTAGTGATTCTTTTTCTTCATCAAACCCTTCAATGCAAGTTTGTTGGTATGTACCTGTTTATATATCAAGTAGTTTTATAGATATTAATATTTATTTAAACAGACGAATAATATTTAATTAACTCATTTAAGTTGATTGATTAATTTATTAATATAATTTACTATATCTAATATATAATATATTATTATATTAGATACGAAAGAAATTTGATCAATAAATATTTTTATTTGTAATATTTGAATTTAAATAGTCTTTATTTAAAATAATGATATTTGACATCTAACTAGAAATGATTATATTAGCCAGTTAATTTTAGTGATTAATTTTAGTATATAAATAGTATTTTTAAATTAGAAAATATAGTGTCTATTAATCTAATTAAAAAATACAATCAAATTGGATTTGGTGACCAATTTTTTTATTTACTTTTCACTTTAACCTTTAACTCTCCACTAATTTTGCAACTTTAACAATCTATTTTTTGAAGTAATTTTCATTGACATTGAGTAAAAATGGATATTCAACTTTTTTTGGAACATAATTTATCTATCAAAAGTTAATTCTATTTTGTATAGTTCTAAGAATCGAATCAATTAATTTATTAGTTTATTAGTTCAACTAATAGAATCAGCCTTACATAAATAAATATAAAATAGTAAAAAATTTAAAATTAAAATTAAAAAAAATATATTTACTAATATTTTAATATAAAAATATTTAAAATGTTTAATATTTATTTTAGTAATTATATAAATTCTAATAAAATAAATATATAAACTTATGATAAAACAAAAATATTAATAATAAAAATAAAAAATACAATATTATTATTGAAAAATAAAATTAATATTTGATATAACTTAAATTTGACTTAATTAAATTATATATAAATTATAATATAATATGAGTTTTTATATTATTATATGAATAATTATATATAACAAAAAAATTCCTTTTTAAGTTGTACTAGGTATTTAATATATAAAATTATTAACACACTTTGTAGTAAGACAATTAGTTTGGTAGTGGAAGTATGTCTAGCCATACATGAGGTGCAAGGGTCAAAACCTCATGGTAGCATTTTTAACAAAATACCTAAGCTGAGTTAACCGGTTCGGTTTAGCTGTAGTTCGTATCAATTTTAACCGGTTCAAACAAATTATACCGGTTTTTTACTTTAAACGGTCAAGACATTAAATTGAGTTGGATAAAAATCCGATTTTCTAATTTTCCGGTTCAACCAGTTGGTCCGGCTCAATTTTTATAACACTGCTATTTTGACCTTGAAATAAAAATAATGTATGATACATACCTGCAGCACTTAACCATGTTTGAAGATCATCAAAGGTGTCAAAAAGGGAAGAGGAATCCACAGAAGACAAAGAGTTATTAAGATGATCAACTCCAAGATCCAAAAGCTCTTTACAATTGTCTAAAGCCTCCTTTGCCCTACCATCATTATTTAAGCCTTGGAAATGTCCATTATGCCCCCCACTATCAGAAGAGAAAAACCTATTAACAACATTTGAGACTTCTTCTAAGGCCACCTTAATGGACAACCTTAATAGCTCCTCTGGCTTAACCTCCCCTGCTGATGAGTTCACAACAGAGCTCAGACTACTGTAACATGATTCCTTGTACAATGTCACGTCGCAAATCGCCTTCACCGACGTCGCCAGCACTGAACCGCCTTCATTTCGCAATAATTGCTCCAAAATTATTAATAATAAAAAAGGGTGGAAACTCAATCAACTTTACGTGAAGTTGACAGGTGAGAGTCGTTAGATGAAAATTTAGTCAAATCAGTCAAATCATCTAATCGCTCTCAGTTATCAATTTAACGTGAAATCGACTACACCTGAGTTTCCACCATAAAAAAGTTATACGAACAAATCAGAAACACTTAAAAACATTTGTTAAGATAGTTCTCGAAATAATAAATTTTATAAGATTTTTTTAATTGAATAACTGAAAATAGTAGAATTTTTGTGTGACTATCTTTAATTTGTCTAAAAATAGAGATAGAATATAGTGGGACTTATTTTTTCATATTTGAATTCTATAAATAAAATTTAGTACCCAAAAATAATATAAGAGGAGAAGAGATTATTATAAGTACCATCTTGTTGTGAGTTATGATCACGAGAATTATTGAGAATTCCAAAAACAGCAGCAAGGACAACAGCAACGAGGATTATTGAGGAGAGGCTTATGATTATGATTCTCTTTCGGGTTTTTATTTGGGTTTGGTGTAGCATTTGGTCATGTTCATCAACTTTGCCGTATGATTTGAATGAAGACATGATTAACTTTAATTTGATGAGTATTAAGTTTTGTGAATGAATATTATTTATACATATATGAGAGGAAGAGTTTGGTATGACATGTTTATTCGTGCGAGTCACTTTTGTTAAATTCATATTTGCATGTTGGGTTAAGTGCTTGTCATGTTTGGTTGACCAATTTCATTTTTCTTAATTAAATGACATTGGACGTGTTAGTGTTTATTTTTGAAGAAATGATATTTCTGCAATTAAATTAGTGCCTGAGCTTGACTTTTTTGTTAATTTAGTGTGCAACCATCTACTTTAAGCTGGTATTTTGAATTCATAGTGTAAATAACTCTTCATTTATAATCATCTAATTAAGTGTATATCAAGTTTACAACTTAGCAATAATAATATACATAATTCTCTAGTGGCAGGAAGAAGAACAATAATAATCACACAACACTTGAATAAAAAAATATAAATTTAATTTTGTAAAAATTCACATACAGTTTGTTTTCAAGTAAAATTAATAGTTAAAAATTATTAGATGATTTCATATATTTGACTAAATTAACATTTAATGATTTTTAATTATCAATTTCATATGAACACAACTACATATGAGTTATCACTATTATTAATATCGATCAAACTATCACTTTGTTATTTTAAATATATTTTTCATGGATCTTTATTAAAAAAAAAAGTCATAAATGATTACTTAGATGTTTGTTTGGTTTGAGAAACCTTGGTAACTTGGTAAGGGTGTGCAAAAGCTAGAGATGAAATTTAACCTATATTTGACTAAATATAAAATTTTTGATAACGTTAATAATCGAGAATACTTAGATGATAACCTAGTCAAATATATTAAATAATTTAATATGTCTTAACTATTAACTTCACATGAAAATAATTGTATTCCACTTGTCATCTAATTTTTTTTATTTATTTAAAAAAAAACCTAGAAATCTACTCTCTTCAAAGGTTATTAAGATATTAGATAATGTCAAATGAATTGTAGTTATATATATCTAACAATATTTTTGTTTCTTTATGTTTATGATCTAATATACATTAAAAAGAATACTGTATTTCATTATAACAATTGAGTCTCTAATCAATCGGTTGGAGTAGTAAATCTCATACTCTAAAATCGTAGCTAAGAAATGATTTTGCAGTACATATATACCCCATGGAAAATTAGAAATATTGTTAATTAACTCAATTTGGTACCTAAAATTAACCTATGTCATTTCCAATTTTTTTTTTGTCAAAATAATAGCATAAGTCAAAATTCTTATAACAAAAAACACATAATAAATAAGTAAACAATAATTTAGAAATAATTTTACTTATTAAAGTGGTCGTAGGTACTATCCCTTTCTCTCTCGCATTTTCATTTTCATTTTCATTTTCAACTCCGATTCTTCGAATTACTTTAATTGTTAAAAAGAAGAATCGGATATTCCTGCAGCAAGAATAAAATGTGAAAGATTCTAGTGTTTGAATCATCTAACTTTTTTCACCTTTGATGTATAATTTGGCCACGGAATTTAAGATTCTGATGAAGTGATGTGATGTGTAACACAATAAAAGTGTTCGTGCTATAGCCTATAGGTATAATACTTTCTACATACATTCATACATACATACGTATATATATGTTTTATGTAGAAAAATACTCAAAAATTATTAAAATTTATTATTTTTTATAATAATTTTTAATTATTAATTCAATTTTTTAATTTAATAATATATTTTTAGTTCATATTTTTAAATATTGATAACTAAAAATAAATAATAAATTTTGATAATTTCTTAATATATATTTTTTTAAATTTTGTAATTTTACAAGAAATTTAGCTTCTAAATTGATCCAATGCAATTGTATTTTTTTATTTTTTTATAACAGAAAATTAATAAATTCTACAAAATATTTGATTCAGTGATTAAAAACTGCGATTGTTTATATTGTTGTGTGTACAAGCTTGCACCATTTCACATATGAATTAACACTCTATTCTTTGCATGCACCTAAGAGTTAATAATATGTTGACTTTCTTCAAATAGAATAAATAAAATAATTAAAATTGATCAAACTGTGATTTTCAATTATAAGAATCACCCAACACGGTTTATTATACTCGTCACTGAAAATTAAATATATATTGTTTCAGAATTTAATAAAATTATCAAGTATTAGAAATTTAGACATTTTAGAGTAACTTATTTCACTTCAAAGATTTTTGTTTTAGGCTTGAAGGCTAGTCTAACTGCATAACTTGATATTGTCATGTTTATTTTTTTAAGTTTTTGAAGATAAGATAACAGTAGAGAAAATAAAGAGACAGATAATAGAGAGTGTGCTAAATTATCTGATCCAATAGTAATATGTTAGTTTATTTTGCAGTTAAAAATTCATGAGTTTTTGCCTGTAATATAGAATTTTAGAGAAGAACAATAAGATTCTTAAAATAAAAAAATAGATAAAAAAAATCTCCAGGTTAATAAAATAAATCAAACTAAAATATTAGATTTAAAAAAAATTCGCTATATAATTAGCGGCGGTTTAAAACTGCCACAGATAAAAACCATGTAAAACGCAACAATCAAATTGCGGCGGTTTAAGAACATCGCAAATAAAATCTTAAATGTCTCTGATGAAACTACTTGAACTTGAGAATGGAGGTTGAATCAAGTTGGCTCAAAATTAACTTTTCAAGCTCTGTTTTTGCGGAAGCTAAATATGCAGGAGATTTTTTTCGTTTTGTCTCATACTAAGAAATAAAACAGAGAAGGAAAGAAGAGATAGAGGCTAACATGTATCTTGGTTCGGTTTCTAAGTGCCATGAAATCTATATCCAGTCTCCACCACAATCATGGTAAAATTTTCACTATAATCAAACAGATTACAAACACCAATATTAATGAATTACAACCCAATTCATCTAATATTTTCTACTAAGCTTTTTACCCCAAAGCTTAGCAACCCAAGTGCTGTCCCAACTTGAAAGGAGAACCTAGCCAGATTCAGAAACACCTAGTGCTATCCCAACTTGGCAAGAAAAATCCGAAGATTCAATTTACCACCAAGTGCTATCCCAACTTGGCAATGGGAACTAAACCTTAGTTCACAGAAACCAAACTACACAGAAAGAATTCATTTAGTTTTTTCATGCATTTCTCGTCTCTTCTCTCATGACTTTTTCAACTCACATATTTAGCATTTTCTCAATACAAAAGATGACACAAGATAGCCATAACAAAAAATCAGAAATTAAGTACTAGTAGAAGAAAAAGAATTCAGCTCAAGTGTGAATAGATTATGCTCTGAATTTACTCTCTTTTTCTTGTCTTCAAATGTTGGAATGAGATCTCTTTTATATCTTCAGCTTGCTTTCCAATTTGTCTCTTCCATTTTCTTGTCCCAGCTATCCGTTGGAGCTGTCTCAGCTGTCATGCAGTCTTTGCTCCATTCTGCTCCACTATAGTTGCTTGTTGGAGGGTTTGATCCACCAACCTCTATTGTTCTTGGAGCTGCTGCCTTCCTTGGCATGCAAAGCACTTTCATTTTTGAGTCATTTCCACTGTTGTCCATAGTTCTGCGTGTTTGTTTTGCTCTTCCAAATTTTACTTATGATCTTTTGCATTTTGATTTGCTGATGTCCTTTGTGTAGTTGCATTGTCCTTGTGTTTGTTGTTTTGCTAGAGCCACAGCTGTCCTTGTTGTGTTGTTAATTCCCTTTTGTTTCTGCTGTCTTTCATTTTTCATAATGAAGACAAATGCCCATTTATCACTTTGCAAATGTAGAGCCTTCTTTCTTTGCACTTTTTGCTTATCAGTGCTTGTTTAAAGGTTTTGGACTTATACCTTGAGTTTATGCATTTAAAGAATACTTTTAGCAACATGTTGGGCTGAGAATTGAATAACGGGCTGTTGCTTTGAAGCTGTGACATATAAGGTTGTTGAAGCAATGTTAACTTGGGCTGAAACACATGTAAATGGACCTGAATCACTTAGCACACACATTAAATCAACTTGGGTTTTTCACTCGATAAATATTTGTCATCATTTGTTTATAAACCCAAAATCAATCTAACTCAACAGTTTCTTTGTGATATAGCGGCGGTTTATAACTGGCACTAAACTGACCGACACAAATTACTTGATTTGCGGCGGTTATGTCAGCGTTTGCTAGAAACCACCGTAGAATGTCATCTCCACACCCTTATGCGCTGCGGTTGCTATGTCGCTGGCATTATGTTTAGCGGCGGCTTAAAACCATCGCAAATCGACAATTAATCCGTCACTATCCTCTGTTCGTCTTGTAGTGTGGCTAATAAATTATTGCATATACAAAACAACACTTATACTTAAACTGATGAACAAATTTACCACTCGACCAACTCAAATTAGTTTAACTACATTTACATATACAATGCAAGTAATTAAACATAAGTTTTGAATAAAAATAATATATTTACGTATGAGTTTAGAAAAAAAAATATTTTTCCTTTATATTTGTACGAATCAATAAACATAATCCATTAATTTTATAGAAACTAATCCAATCACACGTCAAGTTTACCCTTTGGTTAACATTAGAAGTTAATCAAATTCTTTTTCCAATTTTATCCTGGAGTCTCTTTCAATTTTCTCCATCCACTTGCTATTCATTCTCTAACCCTCCATCATCATTTCTTCCATCCCCACTCTCCAACCATCACACACAACAACAAAACAACAACAAGATTCTATTTATTATGCCTTTTTTTTATTTTTTATTTTAGAAGAAAGGAAATAAGAAAAAATGAAAAATAACTTCGGTGGTCTCACAATACATTTTGTCTCATCATTCATCTTTATCTCTTCTGTTGACTTTATTGCTTATATATATAAGGGAATCCAGATTCTGGGAGAAAAAAAAAACCTAATATAAAGGGAGATTCTATTTAGTTCTTTTTTCTTACGAAAATACAAGAGCCAAATTGGTCTATAAAAAATTATTTGATCGCTAAATTGATTTTTCAAAAAATTAGATTAATTAAAATCGTTCTCAAAAGATTTAAAATTAATTACGTTAGTTCCTCCGTTTATTCTGTCACTAATGATATTAAATTTTATTGACATAGTACGTTAGTTTTGATAAAACTGAGTTATTGACTGATAAAATAGAAGACAATCAGATACAATATTGTTTGAATCACTGAGGAGGCTGTAACTGATGGAGGCAGCAGTTGTTGAAACCGACATGGAAACTGAGACGCGTAGAGGAGAAAGATAGTATGTGACTGTCGGGTTGGATTGTTGGGTTAGGCTCCGATTTTCTAATGGTTTGGGTATGTATGTGGGCCTGAATCCTGACAAAAAAAATTGTGTCACGTCAGCAAAACTTAATGTCATTAGTGACACAATAGGCGAAAGAATTAACGTGATTAATTTTAAATTTTTCGAGAACGATTTTGATTAATTTAATCTTTCGAAAATTAATTTAGAGATTAGATAATTTTTCATGAACCAATCTAACTATTTACTTGAAATATAAAATACTACAAGATTAAGTTTATGTATTTGGTGATTAATAAACACATTTGTCTAAGTTATTAATAATTTTTATTTCTAAATAATATGTGTTATATTAATATAAAAAAATGTTATATTTGACTAAAATAACATATATATATATATATATATAATATTTGACTAAATTATTTAATAATTTATATTAAATAATTTAATTAAATAAAAATATTATATATATATATAAATTTATTATTAAATTAATTTTAATATATATTATTTAATTTATTTTTAATATATATTTTATATTTTTACATGTATATAGGAATTGTATATATATAGGAATAGTTAATTTTTTATATATGGCTAGCATGCATGGTTGCGTATTTATTACCCCTGCCATGGTTATAACCATTCGTTTATAATTGGATCCCATGCATCATGTTGGTGGTAACCAAATAACCAGTGATGAGATTCATCAGAATTTTATGGGATATGCACCTTTTTCTTTCTTGTTTATTCTCTTTTATTGCGGCTAATATAATGTTACATCTACATCAGCAAAAGTCAAATAATATAAATATTAATATATATTATACTAATATTTAGTCAAATAGTATAAATTATTTAATAATTTTTAATTATTATTTTCACAAAATGACATTTTTATTAATCATCGATTTTTTAACACATAAGAAAGTCACATATAGTTGAACTCAAAATACTTGTAGTTCTCAATATAAATAAGAAAATTTGTTGTAGTTATGTATTTTCGTAAAGACACAGTAATTATGATATCATATTATTGGGGTTCATATATAATATTTAATAAACTCAAGAAATATTTGGTTCAAGAATCAATATTTAATAATAAGCATTGTGATTTATTTTTTTCTTCTTTTTTATATATTTGAACTAACCCAATACTATTAGTTATGAAGACTAAATAATTTAGCAGAGTAATAATCGTATATTATTTATTATTACATATTAATTATTTTTAAGCTACAACAAGAATAAAATATCCTTTATTTATTGCCAGTTTGCCACACCCATATTTAAAAAATTATACTACTTAATTTTAAATTTACCTATTGTTACGTTACACCTAGTTCTAATTTAATAATTTGTGTTGAAATTAATATATTTTAAATTTTTTAACATATTTTCTTTTCGTTTGAACTAACACTATTCAATAATTCTTCATTTTTCACTAAAAATATTATCTCTTAACATTTTTCAAATTCCGAAAATGTGGTCCTCCAACTTTAAAGAGAAACTAATGTGAGATGAAAGTGATGTGAAGAGAAACTTGACAGCAGCTACATATTCTTGATCTTGATCTTAATTTCTTGATCTATATACTCTATTAAACTTGATTGGGTTTTTATTTGTCTTGTTTATTTTGGTGGATGTAACACTCAACTGTAATCGAAGAATGTTTCTTGCATCAAAATGATGCAACTAACAACTTTTCAATTAAAAAAAGAAAAAGTATTTATTCACTAAACTTTTTTGCCCATAACTTTTTAGTAAAGTATAATTTTTTTTTTCTTAAAGTAATTAGTATAGTGTAATTTATTATTGTATTCTCTTTTTTCTTTTTAGTAATTAGTAATTAATATAATGTAGTTTATATCATGTGAGATCAATATTATCATTTAATGGATCAAATTAACAACGACAAATGACATAGAAAAGAAGAAAACCTTTAAATGTTAGTACAGAAAAACCAAAACAAACTTTTTTTTGGAAATATTTGGTGATAAAAAAAATCAAGTAAAAATAGTCAAAATTTGTTTTATTTAAAATTTATTAATTACCACAACAATTGAATATCTGACTTTTTTTTCTTCTTAGCATTATCACTTTTTTTTATGAGGAGCACAACAAAAACATAGAGAACACTCATATAAAGATGCCTATATCATCTTTTGTTAAAAATGTTTTGGTGTTACATTTTAATTGGTTTATTTATAATTTATTCGGTATTTTTCGTTACACATTATTAAATTTTTTAAAAGATTTTCTTTTTAAAAATAATAAAAAATATTTAAAATGGACTAAAACAAAAAAGATAATAAATTAATTATTAGATTTTTTTTTAAAATTGTTTATATAAAAAAATATGCCACAATTAATATTATATATATATATATAATTTTTTTAAGTAAAATTTATCATATGAGTTATATCGATAGATCAAACCTCTTAAAATTTTGATAAATAAAAAAATAATTAATTTATATTCGTACCATATATAAAACAATTACTATATTAAAAGTACCACGTGTGAGTACTTGGTATATCCAAATTTGCCTCCACTTGCTACAACCCACAATTTGCAAACCGGTCCTTGTTTTTTCTGGTTATCTTCATTTATTTGCAAACCGGCCCTTGTTTTTCTGGTTATCTTCAATTATTCCCTAATTCCTGGTCCTTCAAAGTCTGGATTATTCTTCATTCCCCACCAAAAAAAGCTCCCTATAAGAATTATGTATTTGAACAATTCCGAATGTATGCAATGCATAGTTAGTTTAGGGTTCACATGTATCCACGTGCGCTACAGTGTATGTGCGTGACAAAGTATATATACTATACTTTTTTTGAGCATGTTTGGAATCATTAAAATAAGACACTCTTTTACCAAAAATATGCATGTTTCAATCAAAATCATTAAAACTAATAATTCAATTTAAAAAGTATTTTTAAGTAAAAACAATATTTTAAAACTTACAATTATAAGTAAAAAGTTTTATTTTTTAAGATTATAATGGTTTTTATTAATTTGATTTCAAGTATAAAACATTAAATAATATACAGAATTATTTTATATATATTCTGTAATTATATCACTTAAAAGGTGGTTTCTTAGATTATTTTAAAATCATTATTTCAGCTAAAGTATTTAAATATAAATTGATTGTCACAAAAACAATGATTTAAAAATATATACAAATAAAATTATTTAAAGAAATTTCATTTTTCAGCATTTCCAAACACGAATAACATTATTTTTCTTTTCTTTTTTTCAACTTTTTTTTTTCATTATTGGTATTCAATACAAAACACAAAAGGAGAATGAATGGGGACCAATCCTACACACCCTTTGAAACTATAAATAGCCCCATGTATATATGTTATACCAAATATAATAAACTCGTAGAATAACACAAAAACAATTTAATTATTTGATAGTTAGTATTAGTTTTGCACTGTATCAAAGTTCCAAGCCATGCCACTTGTTAGTAAGGACCCTCTTGTAGTTGGGCGTGTGATTGGGGATGTTTTAGACCCCTTTGAAACTTCTATTTCAATTAGAGTTTCTTACAATAATAGAGATGTTTGCAATGGCTGTGAATTCAAGCCTTCTCAAGTTATCCACCAACCAAGAGTAGTCATTGGTGGAGATGACCTCAGGAACCTCTACACTCTGGTAATTTATTACCATCTTCTTTTAGACGCGTGTTATGTTAAACAGTTAAGTCAAATATATTAAATTATTTGACGTTTTTCAACTATTTTCAGATGAAGATGAGACTTAAGCACGTGTTATGTTAAGTAGTTTAGTCAAACATGTTAAATTATTAACAGTTCTTAATAAGTGTGTAGACTATAGATTTTGTATCTCATTCCTCTTCCGTTGAATTTGGTATTTTATTTATTTGAAAAAAAAAGGGATATGTCAAAATTTTTGGAATTAAAAATACTTCTCTCTTTTCTATCGTAATTATTGTCTAATATAACATTTTCATTTGTTAGATATAAAACTGCTAATGTACTTTAACAATAGCTAAAGCCTGCTGCCAAGAATTGAAAGAAAAATAGTTTATGACATGTGATTATATATGTTTAAAACAACAAATTAAAGTGATTTTAATGACTTAATACAGGTTGCAGTGAATCCAGATGCCCCTAGCCCAAGCGACCCTAGTTTGAGGGAATATCTACATTGGTGAGTCACAATAATTGTGGTGCAAAATTTGTGCACTAATTAATAAAGAAGACTAATGGTACATGGTTAAATAAAGGTTACGCCTAGGTTTTAAGATTTATCAAAACTACACTTACACCACTTCTTTGACTATATATACATTCATCTCTTTTATATTACAACAATTTACATCTTACAACAAGTTATATATATATATATATATATATATATATATATTCCAATTGAATACTTTCTTTCTTTTGATTGACTTCAGGCTGGTAACTGATATTCCCGCCACAACTGGACCTAGTTTTGGTACGTGAGATTGTTGTGTATTTATTTGTTTATTTATTTGGTATAATCTCATTAACATAAAAATTGGCCATTTAGGTAAGTATTTTTAGTATACTATATAATATATGGACCATGCGTTTAAACTGAGCAGTAGCTATGAGCATATGGGAATCCAGCGTGCACGCCAGGACCATGTCTTTTGAATATATATATATATATATATATATATATATATATATATATATATATATACAAATTAAATGAGTTTTCAAAAAGATATAATGTAATTAGTAACAATTTTAACAACAGTTAAACAGGTAATTTATTTAATTAATAAGGTTACTAATGAGATGGAATGAATACAAATATACAATTATGTTACAGGTAATGAGGTGGTAGCCTATGAAAGTCCACGACCAACATCTGGGATTCATCGAATCGTGTTTGTGTTATTTCGTCAATTGGGTAAGGAGAAGGTTTATGCCCCTGGTTGGCGCCAAAACTTCAACACCAGAGAATTTGCCGAACTATACAATCGTGGTTCGCCTGTTGCTGCTCTCTATTATAACATCCAAAGGGAGAATGGTTCTGGTGGCAGGAGGTTATATTGATCATCATCATAATTACATAAATAATAATAATAATAATCAACAATAATAAATTACTACTTTCTTTTCGGTTCAAACTCAATATAGCTGTATGCATAAATTGAACCCAACCTAGGCTACTGCACGGTTCATTCTTTACATGTTGTGTATTGGCAACATAAGTTATAGTATGTTGTTTGCTTTATGTGCGCGTTACACATGTAATCTTCTACTTCTTTACTTCTTCTCTGTCGACATTTGCTACATCATTACTTCGCTTATGCGTGGAGTACTTTCGAACCTTCATAGGAGAATACTCGCACTGCGTTTTGATAACTTAGTTCAGCAAGCTCTTCTTTTGTAATCTCTAGCATTGATGCAACATAATCAAGTACCTGCAAGAGGAATGAATTGAATAGTATAAATACATAATCACAAGAGAGAAAGAGATTAATTTCTGTGTGCATATCCCACTCCCCAAGCTAATTCCTAACCACTATTACGAGATCCAATATTACAGCAATCAACTCGCCCCTCACGCAAACCTGCATATCTTTCTACCTCGCCTTTGGCGTTACAAAGTAATAAGATTATCCATACAAGCATGCTGAGTAAGCATCCTATAATTGTGAATAATGGTTTTGGATGGATTTAATAAACCAATTCATTTTGCATTGTTATCTACTTCCAAACATGGGATGATTCGGTTCCAAATCAAATAAATTCCATTTGTTGGGGTTCCAACACATAAAATGAGCACTCTTGTGGTTTAAGAAACCTATGGCTAAACACAGTATTTCCAAATAATAAGCACTTCATTTGTGCATTCTAATTCAGTAGCGGGGCTAGTAAAAAATATCAGAGAGAAAAAGAAAAGAAGAGATACGAAATAGCTATGCTGGATGACTTGCATGTTCACATTAAAACTTAAATTGGGGAGAATTTTGTGCTGTATTAAAAAAGATTTATCAAGCTACACTTATTTTGAAAATCGAAGGTGAAAAATAAGAGCAAATACTAGGCTATATACCAGATGTATGTTGGCTGGATGATTTAGAGTTTCCTTTGGCAACGTCGAAGCATCTGTTAAGACTTGGGACCCGTCATTAAGCGATGTACCCGATGCTGAGGATGATGTTGAGCTTTGACCTTGAGGCTCCTCAGGGAGAGATGGATCTCCATCGACGAAAAAAAGAGAATCTATGTTTGACTTTGGCAGTGCATCAGGTGCATCAGTCTCCAACAAAATTCTATCAGAAGGGACCTAAATAGGAAACAATAAGAATGTCAATATTGTTAATTGTTTCGACATGCATAATACAAAACTACAGAATATTAATCAAATAACGCAAGTGATGAAAATCACCATCTGCAGCATTTTCTTTGCCTTATTTGCTTTTAATGACATTAGAAACCCTGAGAAGGAAAAATAAGCACCGAGCTTTGAAAATTCAGGAACCATCTCTGCAGATCCTAAGTAAGAATGAAGAATAACACCGGCAGGAAAAGGTCCCATTGACCTGGAAATGGTGAAATTTCGAAGGAAGACTGAATTCCAAGATGCTAGTTCATAATCATCAATTAGAACATAAGTTTAACACTAATTTCATGGCAACACCATTAAATTATGAGCTAAGTACCAAAAGCTAACATATAAGATCAGGAAGTAAGCCCACACACAAAATTATTCATCCATATGAACTTAATCAGTAACTACATCACTATAGCTATAGAGAAGACAAAAAAGCAAGGTTGTTAACAAACTGGCCATACTGTTTTTGGAACTACAATACCTATGATTCCCTATGTTCTATTCTTCGAAGCTCGATTTGGTTATTCAGTTCATTCCTATAATTCACTGGAAAGATAAAAATGACTTGAATAATAAACTTAAAACATGATCTGAGGCTCTCATACCAAATTACCAACTACCAAAGACACCAGTAGCATAAATGAGACGACTAATGCTAGGTAACCAACTTTTTTCAGCTAACATTTTTTAAATTAGTTTATTTATCTTAATTCTAGACCCTAAATCCTAAATTATAAACCTAAATGCTAAAGTTAAGAGTTGGTTCCTGTACTTTCTCAAATAACACATCCTTGTGTAAAAATATGTACACTCTTTCATGTCCCTAACTACTATCTATGGAAAGAAACAAAAGAGGTTAGATCAAATAGATATTCGTACTTCATCATCTCAAGAAGTTCACCGAAGGCACGAACACAGTGTACAGATGCTGGCTTGTTTAACGTTTTTGCAAGTTGAAGCTGGTTCTTGAGTACTTCAACCTGATCTGAAAAATCAACGTTCCTTCCATGAGATCCTTTGTCAAGACCAATCTGAGAAAATCGAAGAAAAATGAATTACATGAAATAGATTGAAATTCGCAGAGAATATGAATTGATGAATGAGAGCTCACCTCTCCGACGGCGGCAGATGGCGTAGAATCGAAGAATTGTTTGAGAGTGTTGAACCAATTCGGAGACCTTTCTGCAACGAACCATGGATGGAGGCCAAAGGAAGGGATGACTGAAGGATAGGATTGGGACATGTGTTTGACCTGAAGCCAGTCTTTCTCGGAGACTCCATTGACGGCGAAGGCAGCGACACCTACGCTTTGGGCGGTTGCTATGATTTGGGGAACGTTGCTTAAGATTCTTGGATCTTGAAGATGACAGTGTGCGTCGAAAAGCTTCATCTTCCTCCCACAACTCTTCCCTTTGCTCCACCGCTATTATCTTATTTTCCAAAAATACCCTTCTCTTTTTTTTTTTTTCCCTTGGACATGCAGCCGGTCCAGTCATTGCGCAGTTATCTTATTTTCCAAAAATACCCTTATTTCAAAAGCTTTTAGCCGATTATTTAATTTTAGTTAAGGGGGAAAAAATGCTTATGTATCTGTGAGGGATTATTTAAAAAAAAGGTTTATGAGTTAAAAAGTATGAATTAAAAAAAAAGTCAAAATGGTTTTAATTTTGGTAAAAACTTATTTGTAGTTGTTTTTATTTAACGTTTAGTTAAAAATCGTTAAATAATTTGATATAATTGACTAAATTATTATCTAATAACTCTCTATTATCAATTTCAGATAAAAATAATTGCATATAAATCTTTACCTTCAAACTTTTGTTTCGGTCTCTGTTTTTTTTTTTTTTTTTGAAATTTTGTCTTTGTTTGTGAATCGTAGAATTGTGACCTCGTTTGTCTTGGCATTTATTTGTGAAATTTGAAACTATAATTTTATTTGTCTTGACATAAAACTAGTTTGGTTCATTTGTCTGTTGTTGTTTTAAAATTAGTATTTGTAATATTGACTATTGTATAGTAAAATTTTACTATAATTATGATAGAGACTTAGCATAAATTTTATTATACTTTAGATTAAATCAAAATATATACTAATATCACTTTCTCTTTTCTGATCTTTAATCTTAAAATAAGCTTCTATAGCCGTAAGAGAGAAGATAAAAAAATTAATTCAATAACACATTCTAAATTAAAAAATATATATATCTTGATTCAAACTCTCTCTCTTTCTCAAAATCTTTCATCAAACCTATAAAACTTACTATTTCTACTATTGATCCAACTTCTTTAATTTGGTAGCGGTTGTTTGGGATTAAGTAGGGGTTTATTGCTAGATCCAAAACAATTAAATTTTGATAAATTAAACATTTAATTATTCTATCGCTATCTATAATTTCATTAAATTTTTAATTAAATTTTTATTTTTTTTTTCGATGGAATCCCTATAATATATCAAATTTTGTATTTAAATCTCTACTATGATAGAAATATTAAAATTAATGAAATATTCCGTTAAACAAAATAAATATATCTAACACTTAACTAAATATTCTATGTAGTTTAAGAGAATATTCCATTAATTTCAATATTTTTGTCACGATAAAGACTTAGTTACAAAATAGAGACCTAACCAAAAAGAAAAAAAAAAGTATAAAGACTTCGTTAAAAATTCGATAAAACTATAAGAATTAACAGAATAATTAAACCTAAATTAAACAAGTACTTGTTTGTTGTTACAAATTGTTTGTTGTTACAAATTGTTTGTTTACAAATTGTTGTTACAAACTTGTTTGGAATCAACAAGAGTTTGAGTTGAACATGCCATATTGCTTGGGATGTTTGGGATTAATTAGGGGTTTATTGCTAGCTCCAAAACAATTAAATTTTGATAAATTAAGCAAGTATTTGTTTGTTGTTATAAATTGTTGTTGTTTAATTTGATTACTTGATCTAAAGATTATCTATTTTAGATCATTAATTAAAAAACAAAACTAAATTCAAAAGTATACCCAAATCTATGAACAGAAACACTCTTGATTATTATATTTGATTAATCTTGACTAATAACTTTCTAGTCTTCTCTTTAACCAAACTCTCTTGTATTCATGTTAGAAATGCGAACAAAAACTCCTTTGATGGGTAAGAATTACAAGACGGTTTTTGATGTGTTGAAACTTGAAACTAAAATTTTAAAATGACTATTTATATAATACACTAATTAAAGTTCTAATACATGTTAAAGACCATTTTTAATTTGTACTTTTTTACCATAAACGTTAAAAACCAATTACACGAGTAAAACTACAAAAATAGTGCCAAAATCTAACCACTTCGATAAAGATATCTTACAAGAAATTTCTCATTTGTTTACTGTATTAAAATGATGTTTAATTTTAAGCAAAAACAATATATAATCGAGTAATTTAAAATTATACGGTTTATATTACCGTTATTACACCTACGCACGCACCAAAGTCATCACATTTCTTCTCTAATTAAAACCTTAATGTATAACATATATAACTTTATTAATATGATCCGATATATATATATATATATATATATGAGCCCCGCTAGGGTACCAAAAGCTTAAAATGATTTTGGAGTTACTAAATATCGAACTCTTAACCTTTCGAATCTAGCATTCTAATACCATATCATGATATTACTCATTCCAAAAACTTCAGTTAATGGAAAAAGATAACACTAATGATTATATCTTTAATACTCCATAAAACTTCATTATACAAATATTCCATTAGCTCCTCATACTTTCTATATGGAAAAGTATACGTTACCAATAGAGAGTCTGCAACTATTACCAACACGTGATAAATTAGGATTAAACCATGATTAACTTAGATGTGGCTTTATTTAGTAGATAGGCTTCATGTCCAGCCCAACTCAAGTTGGCAGATTTTGGCAAATAAAAAGTTCGTAACGTACCACTACTGTTTCTATATATATATAAATATATAATTCTTATCACATTATTTTTCATTTATATTATAAATATTTGAGAATCTGTGTCTGAATATTCACTTGCATTGGTTCCAACTGTGTCTACTCTATATGCACCATTCTTCCAAAATGCAACAGCAACAGAGAGCAGCCAAACTGAACAAAATAAAATAATATAATATAAAATAAAAAGAAAAGTATATAAAACCAACTAATAATCAGCCAAGAATGGAACAACATAATTAATTATAATTAATTTTATTAATTTATAATTTAATTTGTTTGTTAAATTATTATTGACCACGTTAGTGTTAGGAGAGAATCACAGAACAGATGTTTTGATCATTCATTAGTTGATTCTATATAATTAATTATGTTTTATTAATGCGTAACACATGAAACATAGAAATCATATCCAAAACCATCCAATTTACAAGAAAAAAAAACATCCGTGTGCCTATTAGTAGCAACATCCGATTACCAGTTGGCTGATTCTTGGCTTATATAGAGTTGGTTCCCTAGCATTGTTGAAAATAAAATATATATCGAATATAAATCCCTACTAATTATGTTACATTTTTTAATGATAAATTTATTATTTTAAATTTTAAATGATTATCTTGCCCTATAATTTGCATGGCTAGCTAGAGATTTCAAGTAAAATTAAATGAAATTATAAAAAAAATTCCCTACACAAAAGTTGTTGTAAAGACCAAATTACGACATAACTATTAGAGATATAATTACCAGGTTCTGAGAAGAGATGGACAACGACTACCATAGTTTTCCGGGTATTGGTTATAAGGCCGAAGAGGCGGAGGCGGTGGCGGTGGTGCCGCAGATGGTGGTGGAGGGAAGCCTCCTACTCCTCCTATTCCGTGGAAGTATCCTTGATACCCTTGTCTGGCTGGTGGAGGAGGATATGGATCCGTAGTAGGATACCCTGTATGTTAATTAGTTAAGTTATTTTTCAAGAATCACTAATAATTTAGCACAAAAATTGTTGTTTTTTTTTTAATTATTCTAAAATGTGATATATACTAAAAGAAAAGGAAGAAAAAAAAAAGGGAAGTTGCCTGTGGGGGTTGATGAGTAGAGAGGATCATGCCTAACATGGTAAGCCTGACTCATGCTGAAAATTTCAGAGAAAATAACTAAGAATAAGAATAAGAATAAGAGGAGAGGCTAAAACAGTAATTTTATAGCTGCTACATAACATACTAAACAGAGCAGGAAATTTCCTCTTATTAATGTACTATGTATGTAGTATGTTTTCGCATATACACATGGAAGCTACGAAAACAAACAGGTGTTTAGTTCTCAATTCTCAACCCTCAACCCTCTTATTTATCTTTTCCTTTCTTGTAAACCCATTTCACACTTGGGGATGGTAATAGAGCTAATAGGGATGGATTTTTATCCTATTTAATTTTATTCTATTCTATAATAATTTATATAAAATTAGAAAAAGTGTTAAGGGATAGTAAATTTTATAATTTATAGTTATTAATTAGTTATTATTAATTATTTTAATAATGTGAGATTTTATTTAAGAATATAAGATTATTTATTTTACTTTTACTAATTAAATACTGATCAAATTTTAATAAAACTATTAATTTTTTAAATTTTTTCTAAAATTAATCTTATTTTTATTTCTAAATTATAAAAAATTAAATTCTAACTTATTTTTATGATATCCATCTCATTTTTATTCGTTTTTATAATTATTAAAATTTAACAAAAATTTAAATATAATATAATACTATTAATTATTATATATATATATATATATATATATATATATATATATATATATATATATATATCGTCTAACGAAATGAATATCCACATATTCACGTAGTGTTACTATCCTTATTCACACATATAAATTATAAACTACATTATATTTACACCAAAATTAATCACAAAAATTAACTATCATGATTTATATCATATATATTATATATAAATATATTAATAATTAACTTTAATATATAAATAATATTTTTGATAAATCATATTCCTTTTTTCCTAAAGAAGTTAATTAAAAATATATAAAATTTTATATTAATTAAATTTAAGAACAAAACAAACCTTTCCAATTTCAAATCCTAGATGCAAATGATTTTTTTTTTTTTTTGAAGTATAGAAATACAGAGACCTAACACAGAACAGTTACATCTCTCACAAAACTCCAATTATATCTCTGATCTCTAGACAAGCTTGATTCCAAACTCTAGATCAATGGTTGGTAATTTTAGAGAAGTCTCTTATAGATAAATGTATCTTCAATATTCAAAGATTATTAATTTCAAACTACATTTCATATACATAATGATTATAGAGCAGGACAATAATATCTCTCTCTTTTTTCTTATGGATATATACCTTAATTTATAGCAATATAATACAATGCAATTTGACTTTGACCTCAAATGTGTTAGCTTCATCTTATATTTATCAATCTCAATATTATCTCTTCCTCTTTGGAACCGTCCCCACATACATACTACATAGTTAATTATTAAAATAAGATTATTCTCCATAATATTCACTCTTATTTTCCCAATTTTTAGATAATAAAAAATGGTCTAAATTAAAGCTCGGAATATTTTCAAAATTTTATTTTAAACTAAAATATAATTATAATTTTTTTAATGCATTTCTTGTTATTTTTTAATTATTTCTTCAATATAACACTTTCTGAGAAGACAATTTCGTCATATAAACAGTCTACAATTATGCACCCACCATTGATGAGTTTTTAATTATAATTGCATAAACCCGTTTGGCCTCATTAGCAATCTCACATTTATTAAAGAGAAATTTTTAGACTAATATTTTTTTATATGATCATTATAAATATTAAATTATATAAATAAATTATATTAATTTATACGTATAAATTTTAATAAATATAAATATAAATTATATATATTTTTTATGTATAAAATTTTTATAAATATATATATAAATTATTATTAATTAAATATTAATAAAAATAATAATATTTATTGATCATGTAATAATATTATTTTTTATTAAATTTGCTTAATTTTCTACTGTATGCATGACAAGGATGAAATGGATATTTGAAAGTGAATGCAACAGCAAGACACTTGCATTGACTATTCAACTATTAAAGCTTCAAGAATATAGATTCGATGCTAGATATAATTATAAAATTAAATTGCTATTCGTATATTTGTATCTAATTATTTAAAATTTTAATAAAAATGATTTACTGAAGTCGTATAATCAAACTCTAATTTTGTAGAGAGAAAACAATTCTTTTTTTTTTTTCAAAACAAATTGTGGTGAGATCAGAGAGAGGGAGATGACAAATACGAAGTCTTTGTTGGTTAATATTTAGTGCTAAAATTTAAATAAAATTTATTTAACTAAAAAAATTACAAGAAGTAAGGAGTGTTTATAGATGAATTTTGTTTTCTATAACAAAAACAAATAAATGAATATTTTGATTTTTATTTAATTATAGTATAAAAAGAGAAAATGAAAATAATGTAACTAAGCTAAATAATATTGGCACCATAAAGTTTTAGAGAGAACATTAATTAAGAAAAAAAAAGTTAATAAAATAATTAATGTACGTAAGAAAATTGCGAATTTAATAAAAAAGAATATAATTTAATGTAAAACAAGAGCATAATTTTTATATCCAAATTAAAAGGTATGAAATACTTATACATAAATTTGTATGTTAATTAGCATCATTTTCTTATTTCAATGGGTGATGTACATGTACAAATTTAATAAAAAGAATATAATTTAATGTAAAACAAGAATATTGATGTACACGTCAGAACTCAGATAATACTAGTAACTGGGAATAATTGAGGTAATCAATGACGTCAAGCATGTATTATTATTATTATTATTATTATTATTATTATTATTATTATTATTATTATTATTATTATTGTAATAAATTTTATTTATTTTTAATACTTTATGATTTATTATGAAATATATAAAATACTTAAATTAAATATTTTTTAACAGGATATCATGTGGTAAAATATTAAAATAAATTAAATAAACTGCTAACCATTATTAATATTATTTAAATCAACTAATAATTTTTATCATTGATTTATATATATAATTATAATAAATATTAAAATATATTTTGGTAACGTATATTATTTTAATCTTACAAAAAAAGGAGAAAAAAAAAATATATATATATATTTTATAAATAAAAAAAATATTATTTAAATAATTTGTATATGAGAAAAGTGTAATAATTTTCTAAAAGTTTTTTTTTAAAGTGCAACCTTGTTTCTTATATACATATTTTTGAATCAGATTTTATAGTGGTTGATTTGTAGAAAGGGGTGTTTTGGGAGGTTGTTGATAGTCTTACCACGCCTATTTCGTATGAGATTAAGCAGATTATTTGTGATTTGAGATATCCTAATTCAACTGAGTTGGAGCTACAGTGAAAGTATAGTGCATGAGAGGGTTATAGATGGTTATTAGAGAAAACATTAAATTGGAATGCCAATAGTAACTGGAACTGATTTTGGAATTCAAACATTTCGGAGAAGTTCAAATTTACTATGTGGCTTGGCTTACATGGTGCTCTACCAATTGAGACATTTTGATTCAAGCGGCATTTAACTTCTTCGTATATGTGTAAGAGATGTAACAAGATGCAGGAGACTATGAAGCATTGTTTTAGAGACTGTGAAAGATCAAAGGCAATTTGGCATATGTTGGATCCTAGTATCCTGGACTCGACGACTGGTACTGCTCTTGAAAAGTGGTTTCAGAAGGCCTTGACTAACAATGAGGCATTTTTTGGTGCAGGACATTGGTGGGTATGGAGACATAGGTGCAATGACATATTCAATACTGACAACTCTTGGACAGACCACAAGGTTGTTGCCTTGGTCAGAATTACCGCCAAGGACTTACAGGTTTACAGGAATCGAAACAATGCCTTTAGGTCTCTCCGAAATTACCTGTGTTGGAAACCACCGGTAGGCAACAGTTTTAAAGTTAATTGTGATACAAGTTTGTATCTAGATTCAAATTTAGCAGGATTTGGGTGTATTATTAGAGATTCTAAGGGAGATTGGATCTCGGGCTGCTTTGGAAGTATTCCCCCCAGCCTATCATCAGATGTGAATTATTTGTTGCTTGAAGGGGGCTGGTTTTAGCTTGGAATTGCGGTTTGATAGATATTATATGTGAAACGGATTGCCTTGATATTCTGCTCATCATGCATATAAGCTTACAAGTGGGTATTCATTTGAAGTAACAGATTTAGTTCACAAGATTCAAGAGCTTTTATCTTGTCCTTGGCTTGTTCATGTTGAGTGGGTGTCCCGAGAAGCAAATAGAGCTACGGATTGAATATCTAGATATGATGCCAAAAGTAACTCTAATCATGTTATTTGGTCTAAGCCTTGTGCTGATCTCTAGCAAATCATCTGCTCGAATATAGGATAGTGTTTGCTTTGTTTCTTTTCATGTTTAGACAAAAAAAACTACAAATTATATATTAATATCAACTTCTTAAGTATTTAATGCATCATTATTCATTTTTTTTAAATAATAGATTTTTCAAAAACAACTTAATATTTTTGTTGGTGAAAATTCACATAAATTTATGTTTACGAAATATTGATATTTAAGAACTATTAAATATTAATTTAGTTAAATCTATCAAATTATATAACAATTTTTAATCATTAATAACTTTACACAAAGACAAACTGCATGCAAATATTTTCCATTCTTATTCTAATTTATTAATTATCTTCCAAATTTGACTTATAGGTTTGTTACCATATTTTAATTTAAATATAAAAATTAACAAAACAAATATTAATTTCAAATCAATTAATATTATAAATTATTGAGATAAAGCAAAAAAACTAGAATTATTATTCTAAGAATATATATTATAAAGGGTCGTTTTGAAAGTGATCTAATTAGCTTGCTCTTGTCTCATCATATATATATATATATATATATATATATATATATGTACATAGCCGTGTTAGATCATCTCTCTAATAATCTGAACAAAAAAAAAAAGATGATCTCTCTCTGAGTCTATATATTTGTTTTAAGCGTGCGATCACAAAATAAAACATAATTTGTTGTTGTTTGTGTTGGATCTTGTTGAGATGGAAGAGAATCATAACGAGGATGATAGTAAGAGAGAGGGGCTACTATTGAAGAAAGAGAATAATTATAATTGTTATGATGAGAACTGCCCCGGTTGCAAGGTGGAAAGAGCGAAACAGATGAAGACAGACATGTCCATACGAAACCTCTTCAACATATGGTTGGTCGTCTTATGCAGCTGTAAGCCATTCATTCTTTTAGTGCATATCCAATGTTTTCGCTATTTTCTTCTCTTCTTTATATAGACTCTTAGATAGTCTTTGTTTTTAGATTTTGCGATTAAAATCCAAAAATTTAGATTTAGGATTATGTTTGATCATCAGAAATTAAAACTATTTTAAAAGTTACTTAAAATAGTAATTTAGGACTTGTTCTTTTTGAGATTGTGTTTAACTTATATTGGTGTTGAGTATCACTTTTTAAGTTTTTTATTAGGAGTAAGTGATACTTACAAAAGATTTCAATACTTAGATTGCGTTTAATTTGTATTTGTTTTGAGGTACTGAGATAAAGATCGGAAGACTGAGATTCATTATCATATTTGTTAGTTCAGACACTGATACTAAAATTTCTGTCACTATTTCTAAAATTTCAATATTTCAATACCTCCAAAAAGTAAGAACACAGGAGATTAAAATTTTTAGAGATAGAGACTGAAACTTTAATAACATTTTATATCTAAAATATCCTCATTTCAATTAATTAATTCTAATTTTATCATTTGTGCAAATTAAATTAGAGTTTTATTCTTGTTTTAATTTATGTCTCCCACTTTTCACCAAACAGAATATTGAGATTTATTTCAATCTCTGTCTCTTAGTTTCTGTCTCTCAATCTCAGTCTTTCCGTCTCTGTCTCCTTACAAACGCTACCTTAAATTACCAATAGCTTTAAACAGATTTTTAGTATATATTAGGTTGTGTATATATTTAAAGAGAGTCAGTGTATTGATAACCACATTTTGAAATAGTTCTATCTTTTTGAATGAATAACCATTTTTTTTATCTTAAAAATTTGTTGAAATTTATTTTTTAGTGGATATAAAAATAGTAAAAAAAATTTGAAGAAGCAGTTACTTATTTAGATAAGTAAAACTTGATCTTCTTATTATGTTCGACCTCTTAAGAAACGGACAAATAGAAAAGACTATTATTGATAGATCTTTATCTTTAATGAGTCTAATTTTATTTTGGACCAGAATATAAAAAAATAAAAATTTTTAAAATAAAAATAAAAACTTTAATAACATTTATTCTAAAAAATATTTTTATTTAATTTTTTAAATTTTAAATTTATTTTTTTATTTTTATATTTATAACTCAATTTAATATATTTTATATCAATACAATAACAAAAATTTAATTTAATTTATCTCTTAAATTTTTTTAACTTTTATCTTTTAATTTTAATCTCTCTTTTAAATGTAACTTTACCGAATTAGAGATTTGTTGTTAGCTGCTCCAATGCTAAATGCACAGTGACTGAACCAAAAAAAGAAAAAAAAAAGAATTTGATAAAACATACTTGATTACTTTTTTTATTATTATTATTAATATATATTATGTGTACTGCATACATGGTGATTATAAAATTATTAGTTCATATAGCAATACCATTACTTATTTATTTTATTTTTTTAAACTGATAAAAATATTAAAAAATTAAATTTTTTATTGTCTGATTCTGATGTATAATCTCTGTTTTTGCAGCGCTGCCTATATCATCTCTCTTTCCTTACCTTTATTTCATGGTAAGTCTAAATATAATAATATATATAATTTTATTTTTTTAAATTTAAATTATGATATGTATTTACATTTTATTATTATATATTATTCACATAAATTTTTTTAATATTAATTTTAATAAAATATCTGACCAATCCAACCATGAACATCCGTACATCCCATGGTTTTCGACATTATTTATATGTCTTCAAGTTTGATTTGAATTTCTACTCTAAATCTCAGATTGAACTTTCATTTATTTATATAATTAATAATAATTCTGGCTAGAAGGTTCACGTTCTATCACTATTTGTCTGGACATCAATTCCGAAATTTACGGGCCAATTATGATTAATTATTTGTCCTAATAAGACTAATATTTTTTTATTAATTAATTATATGTAGAAACTCAGGTGCACTCTACTTCACGTAAAATTGATAACTGAGCAGTTAAATGATTTGACTGATTTAATTAAATTTTCATCTAACGGCTTTCGACTATCAACTTTACGTGAATTTGACTACACCTGAATTTTCACCTTAATTATATTATCAATTCAATAAATTAATTTACTGTTTCAACATAGTATCTCATTGTAAAAAATTCATTTTTGAAAGATGAATATATAGAAATTTTCCTTCTTCTTTTCTCACTTGTTCAAATATTAAAAAAATACTTATTTTGAGAAGACAGTAATTATTACTATTAAACATTAAAAAATTAAAATTAATTTTTTTTTTGTAGGTAAGTGATTTTCATATTGCCAAAAGAGAGGAAGACATAAGTGGCTATGCTGGTTATGTAGGTAAGAATAATAAGATTTATTTTAGTATTATATTTACATTATTCTTGAATATCTATTATCTAAGCTCCAATCAACAATGTAAATGTTGTATTTCTAATAAGTTATATATAATAATAAAAAAAATAATTGTTGTGTAGGATCTGCATTCATGCTTGGAAGAGCGTTAACATCTATATTGTGGGGAATAATTGCTGATCGCTTTGGTAGAAAACCTGTTATAATTATTGGGATTATTGCAGTGTAAGTATCTTTCAATTAGTTTAAGGTCCATTTAATTTACATATTTCATTCTATTTTAATTTTATCTTAAAAATTTTATTAAAAGAAATTATTATGCTTATGAATCAATTACTTAATTTCAGTATAATTTTCAACACACTATTTGGCCTTAGCACAAGCTTTTGGATGGCAGTTACCACAAGGTTTTTTCTGGGAAGTTTGAATGGTTTGCTTGGACCAATGAAGGTACAAAAAAAATTATATAGATCCCTTTGGCCATGTATATTATATTGTGTAAAATATATTTATAATTTTTTTTATTTATCTTCTAACACGTTGTATTTGAATTAATTAACAGGCTTATAGTTCTGAAATATTTCGAGAAGAGAACCAAGCCCTAGGACTCTCAACCGTAAGCTTCTAATTAATCGGACTAAATTTTTATAGTGGTTTTGAGATTCACAGTTTTTATTATTTTAGTTTTTTAAATTTAAAATTTATTATATTGATTTTTAAGATTTAATTTCAGGCATCATATTTTTTTTAACGTTGAGTTAATGAAAGAAATATTAAATTAGTTCTGACTTGTCATGCTAGATATATGATTAAATGACAATTTTTTATTTTAGCTCTTAAATAAAGTAAAAAAGATGTCGTTTTAAAGAATAAAGGGAGATACAATGATTTGCACATCATATAAACTATTATTCTTTTTTTATTTTTGTCGTATTTAACTGTTAAAACGAAATAACGTTGTTTAGTCCTGTATCTAATGTGGTAGGTCATACTAACTCAACATTTATTTTGTTGATTCAGTACTAAAAAAAAAAAATTGAAGACCAATATAGTACTTAAAATTAGATTTTAAAGATTAGTATAACTAATTTTAAATTTAAAAAATTAAAATAATCACTTTAAAAATTTAGTCACATTCTCTTGAAGGGATCAGAATAGAAAATTAAAGCAGTATGTATGAATGAATGATGATTGAAGGGTTGATCTGATTTTCAGTTTAGTGCAGCTTGGGGCATAGGTTTAGTCATTGGACCAGCATTGGGAGGCTACCTTGCTCAGGTACATTTTCTTCTCTTTCCATCTCAAATAATTTTCAAAATGTCATGTTTTGTAGGTCTAATTTTTTTTTTTAACTTATTCTATATGTTTATATATATTTAAACAATTTAATTTGTATTGCAGCCAGTAGTGAAATACCCCGATGTATTTCCAAAAAACTCAATTTGGGATAAGTAAGTGAATTTTATTTTCCTCATTGCTCTTTAATTACTTTTATATAATATGATTTAGAAATCCATTTTCTTTTTAACTTCTTTTTTCACATTGTTTTTGTTCCTATTGCAGGTTCCCATACTTCTTGCCCTCATTGATAATATCAATTTTTTCATTTGTGGTATTAATTCTCTGCATCTGGCTTCCGGTAATTCTATGAGGACTCAACTTTTTACCATTAAGATCAAATGCTTTTTTATTCTATTTTTTCCTCAGTGTATACTTAATTATGTATTAATCATACTATTAAAATAGTATCTGAAAGTTTACCATGCTTAAATAAATAATTTCAAAAGTTGTTAATGATAAATTTTTAAAAAGTTTAAAAATACGCCAGAAAGAACTAGATATTAAATATATTTTTATCCTCAAAGTTTTCTTGTCACTTATAAAAAAATATAATATTTAATAATTATTTTTATCGTATTTTTAAATCATTTGAGAACTATTTTGTCGATAATATTTTTCAATACCTTTTTCTAAGCATTTGAATCTTTTGAATATCAAATTAGTAGTTAACTCTTAATCATATACTAACTTTTAAGGTGAAATTAGTCTAAACAAAACTCAACTTTTTGCATCACTGCATGCAGGAAACACTCCACAACCACCCTCGGATCGAGTCTGCCGCCGCCGCCGACGATGATGATTTTTTAGAAACCGGCGGCACCGGGTGTGATGATAAAGACAAAAGAATCCAAAAGGATGAAAACCTCTTTTTGAACTGGCCTTTAATGTCATCAATAATTGTTTATTGTGTGTTCTCCCTCCATGATATGGCTTACCAAGAGGTATATAACTATATATACATATGATTCTTACATTATAATTTTATAAGTTAAAAAAAAGTTTCTACAAAACTAATAATTACACTAACATTTTATTCGTTATAAATTATATCAAAGAAACTACATTATTTGATACATTTTTTACATATTTAATAATTAAATTGATGTAATATATAGTTTCTAAATGCATGTAAAGAAAGGGTATCTCATAATAATATTCTTGATGCTGTGGTTGTTAGGTTTTTTCATTATGGGCTGTAAGTCCTAGAAGATTGGGGGGTTTGAACTTTACAACAGACAATGTTGGTGATGTTCTTTCAGTAACAGGTTACATATTTATATATATTTGAGACCAACATGTTTTGTGAACAAATTTGATTTCATATCATATAGTCATATATTTATAAACAATGTTTATGTTTATTCAGGTACTGGTCTTATAATATATCAGCTTTTTGTATACCCAAAATTGGAAAAAGCTTTTGGGCCTATTGGGCTTGCTCGCATTGCTGGGGTAACCTCTCACTATTTTATGGCTATTTATGTTTTTGTTGAATAAATAAAATACTATTTTCGTTTTAACGTTTTGGTTAAATTTTAATTTAATTTTTAATGTTTTAAATATTTTATTTTAGTCTAAATAAATTTTAAATAAAGTCAATATTGTCTCATCTTTAAATATGATATGAATAATTAATAAAATAAATTTTGTGAATGTTAACAATATTTTTAGTTAAGATTATATCTCTTTATTTTCACGCATCTGTAACACTTCTTCTTTTCAAAAACTTCAAATTTTAGCAATAAATCATCACCGATTTAAAATCTAAGAAAAAAATTATTTATATTGGTGATCATTAGAGAATTGATTTTACTTAGGTAATAAAATCGAATGTTATGGTATTTTTAATATATTAATTGTTCATATTAACTTTAATAATGAGATAATATTAAATTCGCTTAAAATTTTTTTAAACTAAAATAGAATGTTTAAAATGTTAAAAATCAAATTAGAATTTAATTAAAATATTAAGAATCAAAATAATACTTTATCTTTATTGTATTTGTAGTGACTACTTATTAAGTATTCGATTATTCTTACTTATTGGATATTTGTGAATATTTTTTGACTAATTTATAATAAACAAATATTTAAAATAAAAGACATATAGTTTTTTTTTGTATTATTTTGTATAAAGACACATAAGTCTATAATCAAAATTAGATAATTTGACCGTACTCAGAAAATTGTTACAAAGTGGTATTTCATTGTTTTAATTTGTCGTTTAATTTATTAATATTATTAGCATATAATAATAATATTGCGGCATGATTATATTATTTGTAGGTAGTATCCATACCTCTGTTACAGAGTTACCCCTTCATAGCAATGTTGTCAGGATTCACACTCTACCTTCTCATAAATATTGCTTCTGTCTCTAAAAACCTTCTGCAGGTAACTGCTTCTCTTATTCATTTATTTACCAACTCAATATTCATCTTATTATTTTTCTTTTAATTTTTTATTTATGAACTTTCAGGTGTCCATTATAACTGGTATGTTCCTGCTTCAAAATAGAGCAGTGGTAAGTTCTTGGCTTCAATAATTTAATTTGACTTTATTTCCTTCCAAATTATTTGATCTTAATTAATTTATGTTGATTTTAAAAAAAAAATTAGGAACAACATCAAAGAGGGGCAGCTAATGGCATTGCCATGACTGCTATGTCAATCTTCAAGACAATTGGTCCAGCTGGAGGAGGGGCAATGTGAGTTTTTTATTTTGTGTTCTATAAAAATTAAATTAATTTCGTTTGATGTTCTATAAAAAAATTAAATTAATTTCGTTTGATGTTCTACTAGAAATTAGGTTCTTTCGACAAAACTATTGAAAATAAATTCGAGTTCAGTGTCTAAAAATACAATTTTCAGGTCACTTGCGATAGTTTTATTGAACGAATCTAATTAATTATTCTGTTTATATAATTTTATTGAATTTTTAATTATGTTTTTATATTATATCAAATTTTGTAAGTAAGTCTCTACTATGATAAAAATATTGAAATTAACGGAATATTCAGTTAAACTATATATAATATTTAGTAAAGTGTTAGACATATTTGGTTTGTTTAACGGAATATTCTGTTAATTCTATTTTTTTTTGTCACGGTATGGACTTAATTACAAAATCTGATATAATATAGAGACTCAATTGAAAAAAAAGTATAAAGACATAATTGAAAATTCAATAAAATTATAAGGACCAATAAATTAATTAAACCAATATTAAATTAATATACCTTGTTTTTATGGTTAGAAATTGTTGGTTCTCATATGAAATTATAGTTTATCTATTAATTAAACATGTTAAAAAAATAGTGAATTGACAAATATACCTTCTTCAAAAAATAGATGAAGCAATATAAAACAAAGTGTGGAAAATATGGCACATTGCTTTGATCAATTAATTAATGTTTCAGTTTTCTAATTTTTCTTATTCTGGTATTGGTGCAGATTAGCTTGGTCACAAAAAAGGATGGATGCTTCTTTTCTACCAGGTATGATGTTCTTCCACTCAACTCAACTAAATTAATTTTTGAGCTCATAAAAAGAGTAAAATTTATTACATCGAGATTATATTCTATAATGTTTAGAATTCTTTAGTTTTCTTAATTTATATAAAAAAATCATAATTGAAGCACTTTTGATTATAGTTAAAGTGCTAGTTTGAATTAGTTTTTTTTAGTAAAAAAAGTTTTTTTTTAAATAAAGTATTTTTATTTAATTTAAAATTTATTTAAATACGTCTTTTAAAAAATACTTTTATTAAAAAAGTAAATTATTTACTTTTTCTAAAAGTTTATAATACCTTGTTTAAAAAAAAAAACAAAAACAAAAACATTTTTAATACTTAAAAAAATTTTAAAAAAAATTATCCAAATATAAAATAATATTTATCTGTTAAAAAAATAAAAAATAAGTAATTTTTTCAAAAGCGCCCAATCCAACTCTTTGAATAGGCCTTTCTAATTAGTTGTTTTGAAATTCAGATACAACAGATGAATTTGATAAAAAAAAAAAAATCAAATTATAATAACATAAGTACATATGTTTTAACTAAAAGGATTTGATTAAAGACATAACTCAAGTTGGTTTGTTTGACATGTAATTGCAGGAGTTCATATGTTGTTCTTCATCCTGAATATTGTTATGGGACTTGGAGTGCTTTTACTATTTACACCATTCCTCACCATAAGGAAGAACACACCCACAACTTAATTAATTATGCTATCTTATCAATTTTAATTAATTAATGCCTTATTTGAATTCTATTATTGGTCATTCATGGTGACTGGGAGATACTACTAACAAAGCGTTAGTAATTCTAGTCATATGATTATTTTAAGGAGTTAAACATTGATTAAGAAATCTTAACTTTTATGTATATTGTTACATTATTACATGTTACATGTTTTAATTTTTTATTCTTATTATCTAATAATCATATTACCCAATCTTTTTTCGTATTGACGGAATTTAATAAGTTATTGTTAGATCCACAGTGATTACAATCTTAAGAATAAATCTAAAATATAAGAAAAATTATGAT
Organism: Arachis hypogaea; assembly: GCF_003086295.3. Classification (NCBI taxonomy): domain Eukaryota; kingdom Viridiplantae; phylum Streptophyta; class Magnoliopsida; order Fabales; family Fabaceae; genus Arachis; species Arachis hypogaea. The sequence continues at coordinate 114,878,442 of NC_092045.1, forward strand.
GGATAAAATTAAAATTATTATTCTTAAACATTGAGAATATATATCTTTAAATTTTATTTTTTAATTATTTTTTAAAATTGATTGGTAATTATAATATCATAAAAACTTGTTAGATGCAATATTTTATATTTTTTTGTATATATCATTATCTTGACTAATAATTTTTTATAAAGTTAAAATTGAAATAACATTAAATTACTCTTAAACCATTTAAAATGCAAATAAAAATATTAATTAAGGACAAAATTAATGCTTACCATAAAAGAAGCCTAACATGACAAAAATCTTCTTACTGTGCTGCCAATTTTGAGGCCATGAACAGAATGTAAGGTGGCATGAGTTTTATGGTTTAGGGGTAAAAATGTAATAATAAGATGAGAAACAGAACACCATATTAATGAATCAATAATGTAATGTAAAGAGGACCACGTGCTCTAAACTCTTAAAAGTCTAAATTATTAAAGAATAATTAAAAAAAATTGAAAGAAAATGGTCTCAGAAATGTGTCACTGAGTCAGCAACAAGGATTGACATGTGAGACTCTGAGATGGCATTCAAGAAGTCTTCGATTGGTAGCTTGGTTTCTTAAACAAAGTTCTTTAAACATTTGGTCAGTAAAAAAATTAGATTGGGATTTTATAGTTGTGTCTTATCTTAAAATTGTTTCTTAAATTTAATTCACCTTTAATTTTGATTCATAACTCATTAGTTTTTAAATTTATTTTTATTAATGAAGTCTTTATTTGCCATTTTTGTCTAACTTTTGTATTAAGACCTAATTGAACTCTAATGTCCCTATTTAGCATGTTTTATTAACTTAATGACTAATTTTGACTAAATTTTACGGTGGTCTTTGAGATTTATATTTTTTTTATATCATTTTAGTTTTTTTTATTCAAAATTTATAAGACTGATTTCTAAAATTTAGTTTTAGATACTATATTAATTCTTAGATTTTTTTAACTCTGAGTAAACAAACAAAATAATGTGCTGTCTCTCACTTATCATCTTAGATACAGTGTTAAATGATATCGTTTCATTTTGTCACTTAAAAAAAATAAAATAAAATTTATATAATGTGTAAACTGTTTTATTTTTTTTATTCTTTAAAATAATATCGTTTTTTTTATTATTTAAGTGTCAAAATAAAACAATATTATTAGTCATGTGTTTAGTATGACAAATCAGAATGAACTCAGTATTTCATTTGTTGATTCAACTCTAGAAAAGATTCAGAAACCAAATTGGTCGGTGTCTAAAGTTAAATCTCGAGAATTAATATAGTAAATTTTAGATTTAAAGAACTAAAATAATAAAAATTGTGAATTTAAATGATCATTCTAAATATTTAATTAACTAACTTTTTGTGTATATAATATTTTTTTATATATAAATTTAACTACTTTAAATGACCATTGAGACTTTCTTACGTTTGTTTAAGCTAAGTCAACATGTTGTTAACCAAGATAGACATTTTACAAACTCAAATTCTCTAAATTACTAACAAAAAAAATGGACATAAGTCAGAAATATTTTTGTCATGTCACAAATGTGTGACGTGGATATAATCATAGTATCATACAGCTGCCACTTCCGTTATTACGAAGGCAAATAATTTGGTAACCATGTTTGAATAAAAGTTTTACTTGGTCAAATATACCAAAATTCACACATCATCATCCATAGTTTAAAAAAAAAAGTATTGATAAATAATAATTTTTTATTATTTTATCTTTTCTAATAAATCTTTGTTATAACTATTTTTATTAAAATACAAAATATTTATTATTATATTTGGTCTTAAATAAAATTAAGAAACATTTTAGAAATAAATATTGTAAAATTATTGTATTTTTTTAAAATATAGCAACTAAAAAAAATAATTAAATTTTTTTATTTAATATAAAAATCTACTTATAAATATTTAAATTATATAAATCTAATAAATCTATAGAGATAAATAAATAAATAGACCTTACTTAACAATTATTAAGAGTAGAGTTGCATGATTGGTGCTATAAAAATCTGAGAGCAAGGTGAGTCCACAGCTGACAGCACTGTTACTCTTGAAATCTTCATCAATGGAAGAAGCATTATTATTGGTGAAGAAAGAAGAAGTGTATTATGAGAATTGCCCTGGTTGCAAGGTTGACAAAGCCAAACACCTCACAAATGGAATCTCAATTCGGAATCTTCTTTATATATGGCTTGCAGTCTTATGTGGAAGTAAGCTTTCTAATTTCTCTTCTCATCACTTTCTTCAGTTCTTTCTTCTTTCTCTGCTTTAATTCTTTTCTGTTTCACGGTAAATTTAACTGTACTTGAATTTTTATTTAAGTTTAAATATATGTCGTCTTTAATTTTATTCTAATAATTTAAATGAATTTTTTTAAAAGATTTAATTTTTTGATGCAGTTATTTTAAAAAATTGAATATGATTAGACGATGAAATTTTTTTTTTCAAATTGATTTGATTTTTTTTGGAGTTTTTTTATGGATATTTTTTCTGAGTTTATGATGTGTTTAGTTAATTTTTCTTCTATTTGTTGCAGCGCTGCCTGTGTGTTCTCTCTTTCCATTTGTTTATTTCATGGTGAGTTGAATTTATTTTTTATTTTCTACTTTTTGAAAAAAAAAAGTTGAATTTTGTGTACCTCCAACAACATGTGAAGCATGCTCTGATTTAATAATAATGAAGTAACGTTGTTCTTATCTTTTTTTGGAGGTCCCATTTATAATGAAGAGAAAGTATAGGGAGCTAATGACCTAAGCGTATAATGTGTACAATGAAGGTTTAGAAAGTATTAGAGATATGATTATTAGTGTTACATTGTCCTATCAGGTTATGTTTTTTGAATGAGTGATTTTAGGACATGGTATTAGAGTTCCAGATCCAGAAGGTCAAGAGTTCGAATCTTGGTGAACCCAAAATGTACGTTTAGGCCATTGGCTCCCTAGCACTACTCATACCGAGGCCAAAAAAAAAAATTCATGAATGTATGTCTAGCTCGATTTTAATTAGGAAATGATTAATATATCTTAAAATGAGAATTATTAGGAGTTCATTTATTATTTAACTTTTGTTAAGATTATGCAACCTTTTGTAAAAATAGACAGAAAAATTGAATTAAATATTTACTCAACTTTTAAGTTTTTTATCATAAAATTTTTTATCATAAAATTTTTTATATACCAAATTAATTTTCTTCCAAATCTTAATAAATAGGTAAGAATATATAAATAATTTTATGTGTCACATTAGTACATTACTTTTTCTTTATTTTTACTGGCCGCAATGCTAATCATTTTTTTTATTATTATGATTACATCAAAGTTTTTTTTTTGTGTTTATATATATGACACCTTACCCTCCGATGAAATATTGCATAAATTAATTAACGGACATTAATAATTAAATCGTACAACAATTTCTACGTATTACTAATAAATATTTAATATTTTTAGGTAAAAGATTTTCATATTGCAGAAAGAGAGGAAGATATCAGTTCCTATGCTGGTTATGTGGGTACGATTATCCTAATTAACTTACATGTATTATTATTATTATTATTATTATTATTATTATTATTATTATTATTATTATTATTATTATTATTATTATATAAGTCGATTCTAATATGCTTATGTTTATAATAATTTCGATAATTATGTAAGTGTTGTTAAAATTAATATTTTTTTAATAATATTTTTTAGAAAGTGTTATTTTAATTTTAATAATATTTTTAAAATATTATAATTACTATAGTCACTATAGCATAGTAGGATGATATATTATACATTATATACTATATTTTTTAATTATGTTTAATTTAAAAAATGTTGTAGGATCTTCATTCATGCTGGGGAGAGCTCTAACATCTATATTATGGGGAATGGTATCTGATCGTTATGGTAGAAAACCCGTTATTGTTTTCGGTGTTATTACTGTGTAAGTATATATAATTAATTTAATTGATTATTTTTCTATAAAAATGTGATATTATTCTATTACAAAAAATGTGATTGTTCAGCAATGAAAAGTTTATTTATTTTTTAAGTTAAATTAACTTTTTATTCTTTCTTCACCTTAAATTAAATGTTTAATTTATATATTTGGTGTACTCTAATTATTACTAAATAGTGGTGTTAATTAGTGCAAAGAAAGTTAAATATCTTTAAAGAAATCAAATGACTTTTCTATCAAACAAATAACAATCTAATAATGTTGCAGGCTCATTTTTTTTTATATGAGAAGCATGTATGTGTTGTGCGTTGTTGTGAAAAATGTGGGTGATAAACAATAGACATAGATGTGGGACAGCTTTTTCTGAAACAAATGATGAAAAAATCGGATCATCATCTGATTTTTTGTAAAAAAAATTAAGCCTACTAATTGAACAGTCCGATTAGTGTGAAAGAGAAAATTTAAATTTTGGCGAAAATAATCGGGAAGTCCAATTTGTGTTCTCAAAAATCGGACAGTCTAATTTTTATTCCTGATACCACAATTACGTAAAGTATTTATACACTCCATAACTTTGTACTATACTGTTACCCCAATCACATCTAAATTAAAAAGTGTAATGTTGCATGCAGTGTGATATTCAACACATTATTTGGGCTCAGCACAAATCTTTGGATGGCTATTAGCATGCGATTTCTACTTGGAAGTTTAAATGGTTTGCTTGGACCAATAAAAGTACCATTTCTTTCTTATTACTCATCAATATTATTATTATATTCATTATTGTTTTGTATATTCAAAGCTCAATTATTATTAGAAATCACATATGAACAGGCTTATGCTACTGAGATTTGCAGAGAAGAACACCAAGCTATTGGGCTCTCAACCGTACGTATCACTAATAAAACATGATTTTTAGAAGTTGGTATATCCATCATCATAGTAATAATTATTAATTAGTTTAAGTTTGATATAATTTCAGGTTGTTGCAGCTTGGGGAGTAGGTTTAGTCGTTGGACCAGCATTGGGAGGTTATCTTGCTCAGGTAATTAATATATAATTATTTTTATTTTTTATTTATATATTTGAACATATTTTTGTGGACATATACTACAAGAATTTCGACCGAGTGTGATAATAATAGCGACAGTTGAATAACTGCCTTAAAATAAAGCGTTGCTAAATCTTTAGCAGCGGTTTTTTAAAATCGTTAGAATAAACCGCTGTAAATCAGAATTATTTGTAACATTATTATTTACTTCTGTACATATATGTTATTTGAAAAAAAAGTGACTTTTGTCCTTGCATATTTATTAAAAAGAACAACTTTAATTAAGATTAATTATTCTATGCCACATTATTATGTGTTCCTAATATTTTGAAAATTTCTGTATTACAGCCAGTAGAGAAATACCCAAATATATTTCCAAAGAATTCCTTTTGGGATAAGTAAGTGAATTTTTTTGGTTTTTTTTTTCTTCTAGTTTTTTTTTTATTTAATTATAAACTTGAATAATTCAATATGTTACTAATAACTTGTGTTGTAGGTTTCCATATTTCTTACCCTGCTTCATAATATCAGTTTTTGCATTTGTGGTAGCAATTGCATGCATTTGGCTTCCGGTATGTATGTATATTAATTAACTTGTGCCATATTTTGTTCATTAATTAGTCACAAATAATATTATAAAATATTGAATTCAAGTAGTGAATGCAATGATCACTATAGGAGACACTTCACAACCACAAAGATAACAATAAATCCATTGATAAAGCTGAAGCTTTAGAAGGTGGAAGTAATAATGATGATGAAGCTGAAGAAGAAAAAAGTATCTTCCAAAATTGGCCTTTAATGTCCTCTGTCATTGTCTACTGTGTTTTCTCACTTCATGACATTGCTTATCAAGAGGTAATTATTATTATTATTATTATTATTATTATTATTATTATTATTATATAAGAAGTTTGTTGTTATTAGGTATTCTCATTATGGGCTGTTAGTCCTGGAAGGTTGGGTGGTTTGAATTTTACAACTGATAATGTTGGTACTGTTCTTGCAATTTCAGGTACATCTTTTCACATATGCATAGCTCTTATGCATATATAATTTACTTATTAATTACCCGTTTAATTATTATTATTATTATTCAGGTATTGCTATTATAATATACCAGCTAAGCCTATACCCAATGGTGCAAAAAGCCTGTGGGCCCGTTACTCTTGCTCGTCTCACAGCGGTTAGCTTTCTTTTAAGGTGGAAACTCAAGTGCAGTCGACTTCACGTGAAGTTGATACTTGAGAGTCATTAGATGATTTGACTGATTTGACTAAATTTTCATCTAACGACTTTCAAATATTAACATCACGTGAAGTCGATTTTACCTGAATTTTCATCTTCTTTTAATCAAATCTTGCGATTATTATTATTGGCGAAAAATTTTTCGATTAGCAATTTTAGTATTTTTTATTATTATTTAATTAGTATAAATATTAAATTACGTTTTAATAAATAAAATTTATTAATTTATGTGTACAAATTTTAAAAAATTTAAGTGTAAGCTGTATTTTATATTATGCAGGTGTTAAGTATACCATTGTTGCAAAGTTATCCTTTCATGAGAATGTTATCAGGCTTCACACTCTACGCAGTTATAAGTTCTGCTTCCATTCTTAAAAGTCTTGCAACTGTAAGTGAAAAACAACAACAAATTCTTATATATTTTTCGGCAACATATAATTAAGGCTAAATAATTAAGTTGGGTTGGTCTAGTAGTTAGCTCATTAGTCTGCTTAAATAAGTATCAAAAATTCGAATTCCGCCTTGTGCAACAGTAACTTATTGACCAGTTATATATAAACTCTTAAATAAAACTCTGATCCGCGACAGATTAGTCATTGGCCTGTCGAGTTCGAGAATACTATTGAAAACCAAAATAATTAAGAGTATATATTCTTTCAGGTCCTAACCAGCAACCTTCCATAATTCGAAAAATCTTTAATTGGCCCTTAATTGTTCAATTAATTGGTTTAGATGATCTCCAACTATTTAAACAATAATTGGTCTAAACGGTCTTATAAAAAAGTGACTAGCTGCTAATGTATAAGAGACCGAATAGAACAATTATTTAAATAGTTGGAGATAGAATAGGATTTTTAAATTATAAAAAAACACTTTGTTTTTCGAACAAATTATCAGAAATTAAAAAAAGAGCTAGGATAGTTTAACATACATCCCTATTTTCTAATTGAGTTTGTTTTGTTGGAGATAGGAAACAATTGCAACCGGTTTGTTCATTCTGCAAAATAGAGCAGTGGTAAGTTAGCATTTCATTGTTAACATTATTTGTTTCTGGTAATGTGGAGATTATTAGTTTTATTTGACTATGTTTAATTTGGAATGCCAATTAAAAGATCAGAGACAGAAATATTTTGACAGTAATCAAATAGTTTGTTTGGAATTTAAATTAAAAATAAAAAATTTCATTTCTAAATTCAATGTCCATTCAAAAAAAAATAAAATCAATTATCTGTCTTTCTCTTTTGTATATATATATGTCAAATGTTTAATTTACTTCTAAAATTATAAAGTTAAATAAAGATTTGAATCAAGTTTGTAAATTCCAGATAAAATAACTAATCATAAATCAAATAAAAAAATTATATTTTTTATTTTAATTAATTTGATTTGATTTACATAAAACAATTTTCAATTTTTTTTATTAATTTCAAATACCATCCTTGTGAGATTGTGGTAATATTTGTGAACAGGAACAACATCAAAGAGGGGCAGCAAATGGCATTGCCATGACTGCTATGTCTGCATTCAAAACAATTGGCCCAGCTGCTGGTGGTGCATTGTGAGTATCCCTTTCACTTTTTTTTTTTTTTCGTCGGATATTATTCGTCATTAATTTTGTTACTAACAATGACGACTTCTGTCGCTAATTTAAAAAAATCGTTGAAAAATGCGTCGCTAATGTCAAAAATTCTAATACTAATTCCTTTTGTTTGGAGTGTGTTTATATTGTAACTCATATCGTCAGATATTATTCGTCATTAATTTGTCACTAAGAAGAATATCTGTCACTAATTCAAAAAAGTTTATCAAAAAAATCTGTCGCTAATACAAAATATTCTAATAGTAATTTCTTTTGTTTTTTTAGTGTGTTTCTATTGTAACTAATTGGAGTTTACAAATGTTTCATTAGTGAAATATTTTGGATCATGGAATTTCATAATTATTTTCTTATTTTATTCTTCTTATCATGTAGGTTAACTTGGTCTCAGAAGCGACTAGATGCCTCTTTTCTCCCTGGTATGATAATAATAATAATAATAATAATAATAATAATAATAATAATAATAATAATAATAATAATAATCATATAATGTGTTTGAAGGTCTTTTTGTTTGACATATTAATAAATAAAAGATAAATAATTTATCTGTAATTTAAATGTGTGGTTCATTTATGCTAACAAATCTTTTATTCATTTTTTTTAAATAATAGGGACGCATATGGTATTCTTTATCCTTAATGTTGTTGAAGGAGTTGGGGTGCTGCTCATGTTTAAACCATTCTTGAGTGTAAAGAAGTAAACTTAATTTGTGCAAGCAATGGGATTAGAATTAACACTTGCATTTATTTTGAGTTCTTCATAGATTATTATTATTATTATTATTATTATTATTATTATTATTATTATTATTATTATTATTATTATTATTATTATTATTATTATTATTATTATTATTATTATTATTATTATTATTATTATTATTGATGGTGTCATTATTATTAGCTAAGAAAACATAATGAAGAAATGTTTAATTTTTGTATGATTTTGGCTTAGATATCTTTATCTAATTTTATTGAGACTTCAGTTACTGAGTTCTCAATTAGAGTGAATTAGTATTGAAATTTGAAAAGCATATAATCAAATTTAGGAATTTAGGTAATGTTTTAATATAATTTTCTTTGAATTTTAAATAAAGAAAAATTCAAATTTTTATGTTTTATGTTTTAAAAATTAATATATATTTAATTTTCAATAATTTAAATATTATGAGAATGATTAAAAAAATAAACTGAGATTTTCAATCATTACTAATAGGAGTAATTATTAGGATGCAAAAATTAAAATGAACAATGCTACATGATTAACAAAATTTATCATTTTAAATCAATAGTTAACCAACAAATATATTTTTATATGTAATATTAAAAAATTACCGTATTAAGTGTTAACTAAATCCTAAATTTTAAATTTTAAACTATAAATTCTAATAATATAAAAATAAAATATTAGTCTAAAATATTGAATAATATAAATAAAAAATGCGTACTTTAGTATTTCTCAATTGAAATTCCAATGCTTCAAAATAATACACCATAACTTCCATGAATGGGTGCAATAAAAAAATTAATTTGATGTTTCTACCTCACTTAAACACAATGGAAAGCTTATTTGAATAATAAATAATTGATTTATGTTTTTGTAAATAATTTATTTTCTCACGAACAGAAATAATAAAAAAAAAAGATTTCATTTTCAATCTTACTATTTCCTTTGCAATATCATAAAAATAAGATCATCAAGAATCACAAGGAAACTAAAAACATAATCGACAAAATACTCAGTTTGATCCCTAAAGTTACACTCGAGTCTCAATTTAGTCCTTGAAGTTTCAATTGCCTCAATTTAATCCCTAAACTTTCAATTGACTCTGGATGGAAACCACTGCAGAGACTAACATGATTAAAATTTGAAAAGTTTATAGATTAAATTGAGACTCGAATGTAACTTTAGGGACCAAATTGAGTATTTTTTCAAACATAATCCCATTAGTATAGGATCTCAAAACAATTGAGGCATTTCTAAGCAACATTAATTACCTAGTTAAGATGAACAAAGTCACACATAAACATTGTATCATGGCCAATTTGCTATCTCAAATTTAACACAAATTATACAACTTCCATTAACTTGTTTTTTCTCTTAAAGTTGGATATGGAAAAAAGGGCCATGTCAAGAGAGAGAGAAAGAGACATACACAATTTATTAATAGCCACTAAACACAATTAACTCTTGAAAATGATATTTGGAAGCATGAATCCAAAAAGCTTGGAACTTCTTAACTGGGATTTGGCTTTTGACATAAGAGTGCCATCATCCATCTGTTAAAAATGAACAAGAGATAAATTAATAGGAAAATTTTAGCTTCCATGAAAGCACCATCTTTTCCAAAAGTTCCATGGATAAAATCTCGGATTTAGAATTAGGTAAAGACTCACATGCAGTTGTCTTCATGTGAAGTTGATACTTGAAAATCGTTAAATGATCATTTAGTCAAACTTGTCAGATCATCTGACAGTTCTTAAATATCAACTTCATATGAAGACAATTGTATGTGAGTTTTCACTTCAGAGTTATAATGCAAAATCTGATTGGATGATTATGTAAAACTCTTTACACTGAGAGTGCATTAAAATTTTTTTTTTTACCTCCACAATCCAAAACTGAATTACAGATAAAGAAATGAGAAAAACTCAATCACAAGTTTTGACCGGCCAGCCTACTCGGTCCTACCCAAACCGAATCCCATAATCCGGCAATCTCAACTTCGATGGCCTGTGTCCCGCTCTACCGGCCCTCATCACACAATTAATCATGCCTCGACACGATTTCCATCGCCAAGGATTCCGGCACAACTATACACAGGGCCAAGCGAAGGAAGGCGTGAGCCTAAACACACTTAACTCTACCTACCTACTTGAAACAACAACAAACACATATATGAAAATGTAGACATAGTTTAAAAGAATTCTAATACTATTATTAGACTTCCATCATGCATAAAAAAGCCTAAAGTGATCATGAATCCCAATGGCATGTAACATGAAATCCAAGGCATTATGAACTTGAAAGCCTAACCGATTTAACTTCCTTTTTCCCCTTTTCTATTTGGTGAAATGGTGATGGTAGTTAATCCGGAAACGCCACTCGCTATCATCTCAAGAGTAAATTTGACAGATTAAATGCATTTCATCACCTCCATTTTCTTAGAGAAACCATCTATTCTTATATATTCTAAACTTTAATAGAAACATAAGTTTGTGCATGCTAAAGAGTGCCAAAACAAGAAATAATTTCAGTTCAGACATGAATGGATTTACCTCATTATCGTGCCAGTCGGAAAGCTTCTGCAACAAGATATCAACCAAAGGAACCGCGGCATTTTGACGATCCACATAAGCACCTCTTTTTCCCTTTGGAATCTCTGCTACCACCAGCATGGCCAGAACTAGCAATACCATAGTCATAGGTTAACTCGGTCATCGGGGGAATGTGACTGATTGCGAAAAACGCCACATGTAGGAATGATTGATTGTTTTCTTCATATAAGATAGGTTGCCAGAAAACATTTGGGGAGCAACTATGGTTCATGAATCTAGCTACATTCCCAACATTCTTGGCACTAATAATAAGAGGATACGGCATAGTGTAGTCCTCTGTAGAGTCATTTGTGCTCACTTCTTCGAGTAATCTAGGTTCATAGTTCCACTTGAATTCCTCATAAATTCGAGTTGTGTCGAAAACATATTCATTAGCATCTCCTTCCTTCGCGAGCTGATTCAACCTTGCTTGATCAATAACTTCTCCTGCATACTCACAAATGAAAGAACCGGCACGAATAGGATCCAGTGATCTAAGACCCCATCCTCTATCCTTTGTTTTGAACACTTCCATGTGGTGCTTGAGACCGGTCTGGGAGGCTCGATTTTTGCAGTTAGGGAAACACTGGCATGTGGGGCCACATTCATGAATCAGCGGCCTTCGACTCACCAAAATGCTGCCACCGGTGTAGGGAAAATCTCCGTCGTTTCTCCTAATGCAAGAGCAGTTCAAATCACCAGGGACACATGATTTACCACAGCTGCAGCCATGTGAAGGCTGCATCAAACTGAAGGATTTCGGATGCCTGAGGGAATGGAAGTAAGTGAAATATGCAGGCGCCTTCACATTATCAACATCATTGACAAGTGATACCGGAATACTCTCGGCTCCTGAGGAGAGGTCTCCAATAATAAGCCCAGTCCTCGAAGGGAATCCAGACTTGAATTTCTGAACTGATTTCCAAACAGCAAACGCACTCGGCTGCCCCGGAACTCTTACCAACTTATACTTGAACACACCACCGCCACTTTTTGCCCTGTCCACCCAAGAATCTTGGATTTTATACAGACCATCATAGACATAGATCTTTGAATTTGGATTGGCGCCATCTCTTATGCCCCGAATGACTCTTACCTCGTTGCGTTGTCGCGAACTTCTATCCAAAGCAAGATTACCCCTTTCAAGCTTTTGATCTGTCACATGCTTATCTTTCTTGTTGAAGTTGCCACCCTGACCAGTATAAATTATAACATCATTATCCTCAGCTTCATCATCATATTCTCCTGATGAAACAATGCTTATAGCGATAATTTCCTCCTCGAACTCACCCTTCACATGCAAAGAGTCAATTCCACCCATGGAGGGAGCATGCAGACCAACAATACATAACTCCATTCGGAAATAGAAGATATCCCCTATCTCAACCCCAGGAACTGCTCCCACTCTCTTCCTCAAGTTTGTTCGAATCCCTTTGCTCATCAAAGTATTGCAAGCTTTAAGATCCGACCGCTTGATCGACCCGCTGCTCAATTCCTTGGCATCATCAAGTTGGCAGATCCTTCTCCGAATCGCATCGAATGTTGTCATTATAAGATGAACAACTTCCCGGCTTCCGTCTTCCCTTTGAGCCGGGCTTATACCAACCAAACCACTTGCATCAACAGGTACTCCTACAGCTTTCTTATTCCTCTTTGCAGCCGATCTAGCACTTCGAGAAGCTGTATTCTTCCTCCCACTAGACCCATCCATCGACGTCCCACCGTCTCCTGCCCCAGCAGGGCTCCTATAAGCCCGTATCGGAGCCGGTATCGCACCACCCCTTGGGGCCCCTGAAGATCCTTGCTGAGGTCCACCAAATGGGAAAAATGGTGAAAACCCAGAAGGGTACTGCCCAGAGGCTGGAGCTTGAGGTGACATTGGGAACACCGGTATCAAACTACGCATCGGTTTCACATCCAGAATCCTTGACTTATCAATGGGACCTGAAGGTGGAACTGAGTTTTGAGCTAACCCTTCTTCCATTGCAGACCCTTTTTCACTTCAAACAAACACTCACACAAAACCAAGCTTCCAAAAGCTTCAAATTCCTCTCTTTTCACCTCAAACAAAAACCATCCTAACCTACTCTTTCTCAACTTTCACAACTTAATTTCAAACCCCAACTTGGAAAATCCCATCATTTTCTGCCAAAGAAAACTATAAATAAGCCATGCAATTCTAAACACGCTTTCACAAAAATTAATTTGCAGAAAAAAAACCCAGAATGAAAATGCAATCAAGCAGGAATTTTCACAGTAAATATATGAACCCCAAATGCTTAAGAGAGATCAGATAAGAAAATAATAAAGAATTATTTATTAGAACAAGTTCTGAAACAGAAAAGGTTGTTAAAAGTGTTACCTTTTTCTTATTGCTGAAGCTCTCTGACAGAGAAAGAAACATGAATCTGAGGGGTGAAGAGTGAAGATGATGGAAGCAAAAGAGAGAGTGAGATTTTGGGTTCTGAGAAGAGCAAGCAGTGGCTTCAATTCAAGCCTTTGATGAGGAAAATAGTTTAATAATGAATAGTATCTTGAGTTTAGAGTTTAGACTTTAAAGAATAGTACCACAACAACACGTGTTGTAATGAAAGATTCACTGTTCTTATGTGTTTATGTGTTATGTCCGATTCACTATCCAATGCAAAAATTGGAATCAAAACGTGTATTTCCATTTCCTTTTCTTCAAATCAATTCTCTCTTTCATCATTTATATTGAGTCAACATTTTTAGTAAATATAAATAGTGAAAAATTAATTAGTATTAGTTGAAATATTAGTTATATATATAAAAATTATTTAATAAAAATTGTTAAAAATTAATATTAAATTTAAATAAAATTATAAGAGCATTATATATTTTATAGTGTTTGAAAGAATTTATCATCTGATACATATATTTAGTAAATTTAAATACTATAACACAAGAAAAAATGTAATGTAGAAATGAATATAATGTTTTAATAATTAAAAGTAGCATCTATCTTTTTATGATCATGATATATTGTATTTTTAATATTATTATTACAACTAAATAAAATTAAAAATATAAATTGTTGAAAAAAAAGGTGATATGTAAGTGACAAAAATAATATATAATTAATAAATATAATTAGATTAAAAATATAAAAAACTTTAAAATATTGTAAGAACATCATATATTACAGTATTTTAGAAGTTCATCATCCAATATATAATGAGAAAATTGTTTAGCAAACCAAAATAAAGAATTGTAGTTATCAACCAAATTTTTCAAATAATTATGCAAAATATTAGCAAAAGTAGAGAAAAAAGAGTGAGAAACATAAAATTATGTGAAAAGAGATAAATATATATATAATAGAAGTGAAAATAAAAAGAGAGAATAAATTAGACTTTATTAATTAATTTATATCTATTAAAGAAAAATAAGATTACTACTAAAGACATAGAATAAATTATGTAAAAATAAAGAGTAAAAAGAGATAAAAAAATTAATGTTAGATATTATATAAAAAAATAAAAAGTGATGTAATGATAAAAAAATATAAAATGATAATTTTATTAAAATGCATATGAAAATATTAAAATTATTTAATATATCAAGGATTTATTGTGTTGTGTCTTGATTTTTCTTTTTATATATATTATAAATAAATTGATAGATAGATAGTGATAGAGAAAAGGATCAACTAGCAAATAAGAGTAATAATATTACTTAAAAATTAAGAGAATAATAACGTAATAAGCATATGAGTGATCATAATTAAAGAGTCCATAATTTTTTCCTAAATTTTCTTATAAATAATAAATTGAATGACGATATATTGTCATTTTTATTTTTTATATTAGAAGAGATATTATGAAAGAGAGAATAATAACGTAATAAGTGGACAAACAATTATAAATTTTCTCTTAAATAATAATTCGAGTAATGATGTTATCATTTTTATTTTTTATATTGTCAGTCTACACGTTTTATATATATATATATATATATATATATATATATATATAAAAGAGAGGCAATAATAACTAATAAGCGGACAAATGATTATAAAGAATTCGAAAATTTCTTAAATTATTTCTTAAATAATAAATCGAGTGATGATATTGTTATTTTTATTTTTTATATTAGAGGGGATACTATGAAAGAGAGAGAATAATAACATGATAAGCCGAGGAGAAATTATAAAGTGTCTGAAAATTTCTCCTAAATAATATCTTGAGTTATATATATATATATGAAAGAGAGACAATAATCTACTTAATATACTAAAACTGGGTTTTTTCCTAGCTAATAAGGGTGATGTGTCGATCTCTCGTGAGTCTGTTTTCCCTCCAAAACGAATGAAATTTTTATAAAAAATAATTTTATTATAATTATATTATTATAATATAATTAATATTTAATGAATAATATATAATTATATTAATTTAGAAATATATCTTCATTATAATTATATCAAATCAATATTTAATGCACTATTAAATTACTTATCAATTATAATGCGTAATTACTGTACATAATAAAAAATTACCTTAATAATAAGTAATTTACATATTTATTTTTGTTTTACTAAGATCTATAAATAGTATTTTTCTGTGATACATAAATCTAAATTTGAGAATCTGCTCATAATTTTATATTTAGTATTTTTTTACTACTTCATAGAATAAGAATGTATTCTTCATTTTTTATTGAAGTTGATCCTTTTAAGGTACAATTTATAATTTTTTATAATATTTTTCATATACTCATTCTATTATATTATTCTTTTAATAATTTATTAATTGTCGTTACTCTAAGTTATTCTTATCGTCTAATGTTCCAATTCGATTGTCTTTTACCACAATCGTTTACAATGCATCACTCAATGAAATAACTCATCGAGTTGTCTTCACTTATTCAGGTTCCAATTACATGGATGTAAGCGTTCAAAGAAGGGGCAATAATCTCTACTTTACCGAAGGATGGTTGGATTTACTCACCTATTATGACCAACCTAATGGAATATGGTTAAAGTTAACTTTTCTGGGAGGAGCTCGATTTTTTATTGAGGAATTCCATTTCCTCCATGCTTTTTACGTCTGCCCAAAAATTTTCGAAGTGGAGCACATAATGAGATTGAATTCCCTCCGTTTAAGTTCAGTTTTGCTAAATTCGTGACAAATTCGGATATGTAATTTCAACGATTGGTAATATATTTAAATTTTCTTATTTTAAGTTGTTCATTATTAGAATAATTTTATAATATATTGTGATTTTTTTTTCAGAAATTACTGGCTTTCTTTTGCATGCATGCAATGCCATTGAGAGGAATAAGGGTTAGTTTGGTTTCTCGGTGTGGCAATTTTATACATTGCCACATTGCATGGATAGCGGATGATGAAACTTATTTAACAAGAGAATGGTTTGAATTTGCACGAATTCTAAATGTTAATATTTACGATGTTATTTCAGTTGGTTATCGTTACGAGAATGACTCTATACTATACGTGACTAAGAATTAGAATAGATTCAATATTGTTTAAGTAATTTAGTTTTAATATTAGTATTTGATTAAATTATAATTAGAAAATTTTAAATTATTGCCTCAATTTATATATTATGAGTACTTTTCGTGGATGTACTATTTTTAAATAATTTAATAATTAATAAAATGAAGTGGTGTCAAATATATTATTTAAGTTTATTTTTATCTTTTATTTTTTTATTTGTATTTTCATTATATTTGACAAAAAATCTCTACCTAAATATATAGTTTTCATTGACCTAAACACAATTTAGTTGCCAATAAAAACCGATTTTATCTATAAAAAATAATGAAATATGTATCTTTTGATATTATATTAATATAGTAAGTAGACATTATGATATAATAATATTTTTAATTGTATTATAATTAGCTCATAAATAATGTATAATTATATTATTTTAGAAAAAAATTTTCACTATAATTATATCAAATCAATATTTAATTATGATAAAATATGTTAATTGTAATTATATCATAAAATTATAATAATTACGATAGCTATGGTATATATTTTAATTATTTATGTAAGTAAATAAATTAGAAAATAATCAAATCAAATCATGACGGTAAATAAATAATATAGAATAATATTATACATTTAATTGCATTATAATTAACTCATGAATAATGTATAATTATATTATTTTAGAAAAATATTTTTATTATAATTATATCAAATTAATATTTAATATATTATTTAAATCTATTTTTTATATAACAATAATATTATATATATTTATATATCACTTTTTTAAACTCATTCTTACAAATATTGGCATATAATTAATATAGATAACATATATACTTAATAAATATCTTTATTAAATTAATTATAACGATTAATATAAGATAATCTCATAAGTATAACCTAATTATAGTAAGAATTTTCATAAAAATAATTGACTACTAATTTGAATATAATTGATATAGTTAAATTGATACCACCGATAAGATTGAGAATATGTAGTCATTATAGCAATTATTATAATAATAATTCACGTAATTTCATATACATTAATTTTTAAATTATAATTGTCACATAATTATACTTGAATATTATTTAATTTTAGATGTTTTATAGGTAATATTCATTATCACATGAATTATCATCATTACTCAATAATAATAATAATAATAATAATAATAATAATAACAATAATAATGATTTTGAATTTATATAATTGATATAATTGATATAGTTCTAATTCTCATTCGTATGTAATAATTTTATTAGTATGTATTCACAGTTTTAATTAATATATAATAATAATATTATATATGGACATAAAATTAATTAGTTAACAAATTGAATTTAGCTTATGAATTTTTATTTTCTATTCAAATTTTTAATCATTAGTGATTTTATTTTTTATATTTACAGTAAATCTTGACTATAAAAAAATTAATTTTTATTATTTCCTATTTTATTTATTTACAGTCATAATTAAATTTGATATAATTATAGTAATATAAAGCTGCTTCATATATAGCAATAATATTATGAAAATACTATTGCACAATTGTAAAATAAAATATAATCATATATATAAAACGAAATAATTATAACAAAAAAATTAATACATGTAATTTAAATATTTTTAATAGCCGATAACATGGAGTTTAACAAAATATAATTCATATAATTTTTTTATTTATATATATGTATATAATTATATATATATATATAATTATTTAACAAAATTAATATATATGTATATATAAATAAAAAATTCTTATAATTTCTGAAAATTATACATGAATTTTTTTCTCAAATAAATTTATTCTAATTATATTACAATTAGCTCATGAATAATGCATGATTATATTAATTTAAGAAAATACTTTCATTATAATTATATCAAATTAATATTTAATGTGTTATTAAACTACTTATAAATCATTGATATTTTTAATCATTCTAATTATATCAATTGATATAGTTCTAATTCTCATTCAAGTGCAATAATTTTTTTAGGAGATAATTGATGCACACATTAATAGTGACCTATTTAATTTGATATCAATTAGTGGATAATAATAATAATAATAATAAAGTCTACATGATACACGCATTATATTTTAGAAAGATAAAATATATTTTAAAAAATTAGAGTATTAATAATCAATTATGATTAATATCAATATCAATAATTAATTTTTATAATTATTTTTTTGTACTACTAAAGGCTACATATAGTGTTTTTCTTTTTTGTAGAATAAAAAAGGTTGTGATTCATAATATTTTTGTAAAGTTATATCGTATGAACATAAGATTAATTAGATAACAAATTGAATTTTAATTAATATGTTTTATTTTCTGCTCATATTTTTTTATTAATTATTTTACTTTTTATATTTACAGTAATATTGAATGTAAAAAAGAAAAAAATAATATTGAATGTTATCTATTTTATTTATTTAGATTCATAATTAAATTTGATATAATTATAGCAAGTATCTAGGATTAATATTAACATGATAGTATAATTTTAAGTTGTATAATATAATAAAAAATGTAGCAATTTATGTATGTTTCCTATATAGCAATAATATTATATATATTTATATATCTCCTCTTTTAGCTCTTTCCTAAAAATATTGGCATATAATTAATGTCGATAACATATATATTTAGTAAGTATCTCCATTGAAAATATTTGTTAACTATTACCGTGTATAATTAGTATATATATATATATATATATATATATATATATATATATATATATATATATATATATATATATATATATATATATAAGGATTAATAGTGAATTGTTACAATTATTTATCATCTAGAAAATTCGTACCTCAGATATAGAACTTCTTCTGTTTATTATTTTTCATACTTAAGGAATACTAACTACGATTCTATCAACAGTATTACCTATGATAGATTATGTAATGAAAAAGTTTGAAAAATAAAGACAAAAATTATAAGGTTATGAAAAGTCTCATCCAAATTTGGCAAGAACAACACGACTTACATAGAAATGGTTTTTATGGATGATAAGGTAAGTTGATTATTTTCCATGATTTTTTCAAGTGATGCTAGGTCCATTTTATAAATATTTTTTGTTTATATTTTAAGTTTATTTGATAAATAAACCCTTGTACGAATTAAAGACACTGCAATTTTATAGATTTATAAGTGAGTGCTAATAGCCTTTATATTTAATTTATTTTAGAGTGTGATAATAGCCAATATGTTTGTTGGTAGATTTAACTATTACTATATTATTTATGATCACATTCAGTATATATGTCTGATTTATTGAACAAAATAGATTATTAAAATCGATTAATAACTATTTCAGAGTTAATCCAATTAATACTAAATTTAAAAAAAACAATGCATAACATATTATTTTTTTATTAATCAAATTATTATAATTTCAATCTTATCACGTGCATGGCACGGGTAATTACACTTGTAACTAATAATAAGCGGACAAATGATCATAAAGAGTTCAAAAATTTCTCTTAAATTTTCTCATAAATAATAAATTGAGTGATGATATTGTTATTTTTATTTTTTATATTGGAGGAGATATTATGAAAGAGAGAGAGTAATAACATAATAAGTCGAGGAGAAATTATAAAGTGTCCGAAAATTTCTCCTAAATAATATCTTGAGTGATGAGATTACCATTTTAGTTTTTATATTATCACTCCACACATGATATATATTATGAACTATGATGCACGGACACTGACACGGATACGGGACACGACATGATACGGAACACGCCGACACGCGAATTTTAAAATCTTATATGATACGGAGACACGCATATATATAAAATATAAAGTATTTTTTAGATAAATTGTAATGATATTTTGATATTTTATTGATATTAAAATATAAATTAAAATATAAATTAAAATTTTTAATTATTTTTAATGTCTTATTTTAATTATATCAAGTATTTAAAATATTTTTTGTTTTAATAAATAATAATATATATTATATCTAAATTTATTTTAAGAATATATATTAAGAATAAGACTGGATACGCGGACACGTGATGGTATTTAGGTGTGTCCAGGTGTGTCCGAAGAAGAATTTTTTATTTTTTATTAAGACACTGTTGGACACAGCAGACACGCGTGTCGAACGAGTGTCGTGTCGAACGAGTGTCGGTGAGTGTCGTGTCCGAAATATGTCCGACACACGGACACGATAATTCAGCGAAGTGTCCGTGCTTCATAGATTATGAAAGAGACAAGGCAAATGATTCGATGGTCCCAAAACGTTTGGACCATTAAATGGTCTCATAACAAAACATATTTTTTAAGTTTTTCAAAAACTGCTAAATAGTCCGTTTCTAATTTTAATTACAAATTAACCCTATATATTTTATTTAATCATAAAAATTATTTTTTATTTTATAAATTATTATTTTATCATTCATCTATTATGTTTATTAATAATAAAAAACAAAAACAATAACGAATTAGATTTTTCATTGATCGTAATAACTTTTTGACAATCCCAATCGATTAAAAGTTTATCTTTGATCCATTACATCCGTCGAGGATTTTGAAATTGTGTTTCTTAAAAAGTCAATCGATTTGATTAACAAAACAATCGATTAAATTTCAAGGCAGTGTGATTTTAACAAAAATCAATCGATTGGTCATATTACCCAATCGATTAAACGATGACTAGAACGTGAGTTTTTTATAATTCAATCGATTGTTTATATTAGCCAATCGATTGAAGGCCGCTATTAAAATGATATATGAAGGTTTAATCAATTGGTATGATAATACAATTGATTGAATTTTGTATGTGACTAATAGTATATTCCAATTCAATCGATTGGTATGATCATTCAATCGATTAAAATGTGACGTAAATAAGTTTTTTTCTACATTTAATCGATTGGTAGAATAATCCAATCGATTGAATTTTGAATCGTGCATATCGTTTTTATAAATTTTGAATCGGGTGACTAATGGTTTATAAATCGATTGAGTTTGGTGTAGTCAATTGGAAACAGCATGCAATAGGTTGAGGTCGTCTTTGGGGACGGTGACAGTTAGAACCCCATTGTCGATGGAAGCTTTGAGCTGATCCATTCTAGCATTAGCAGGAAGAGTGAAGCTCCTGGAGAATCTTCCAGTGGTGCACTCGACGCAGTGCATGGCATCACTGTTGTTTTATTCCCTTTGTACGCTCCTCTCGGCGCTTATCTGAAGCACACCGCCTTCTTCAACTTCAACCTTCACCTCCTCTTTGTTCAGACCCGTCATATCAGCCCTGAACACGTGCGCTTCTGCCGTCTCCTTCCAATCCACGTCTTTGCTCACGAACAAGGGGTCCTCCCGTGACAGTTGTGGCAGTGCAAGGGAAGAGTTTTCCTCCAAGGAGTTCGTTGTTGGGATAATCGACATTTCTTAATCTGCGATTTTCTCTTGTAATTAATTTGTTCAAGATTAATCAACATGAATAAATAACTTGTTTCCTTTTAGGAAGCAATCGATTGTATTATCATATCAATCAATTAAACTTTCATATATCATTTTAATAGCGGCATTCAATCTATTAGTATGATCATTCAATCGATTGAAATGTGACGTAAATAATTTTTTTCTGCATTCAAACGATTGATAGGATAATCCAATCGATTGAATTTTGAATCGCGCATATCGTTTTTATAAATTTTGAATCGTGTCGTGACTAATGGTTTATAAATTGATTGAGTTATGGGAAACCTGAAATTCAATCGATTGTTTTTATTTTTTATTATTAATAAACATAATAGATGTATGATAAAATAATAATTTATAAAATAAAAAATAATTTATATAATTAAATAAAATATATGGGGTTAATTTGTAATTAAAATTAGAAACGGACTATTTAACAGTTATTGAAAAACTTAAAAAACATGTTTTGTTATGGGACCATTTAATAGTCCAAACGTTATGAGATCATCGAATCCTGTGCCAAGAGACAAAGTAATAATATAATAAGTGGACGAGTAGTCATAAAGCATCCGAAAACTTCTCCTAAATTTTCTCCTAAATAATAAATCCAATGATGATATTGTTATTTTTATATTTTTTATTGGATAAGATATTATGAAAGAGAGAAAGAATAACATAACAAGCGGACGAGTGATTATAAAACGTCTAAAAAGTTTTCCTTAACAATATCGAGTGATGATATTACCATTTTTATTTTTTATATTGTCACTCCACACATGATATATATATATATATATATATATATATATATATATATATATATATTACGAAAGAGAGAGAATAATAACGTAATAAGTGGATGGATGATCATAAAACGTCCATAATTTTTTTCTAAATTATTTCCTCCTAAATAACAGATTGTGTGATGATATTATTATTTTTATTTTTTATATTGAAGGAGATATTATGAAAGAGGAAGAGAATAATAACGTAATAAGCAGACGAGTGATTATAAAGCGTTCGAAAATTTCTCCTGAATAATAAATCGAGTGATGATATTACTATTTTATTTTTTATATCGTCACTTCACACATGATATATATATTATGAAAGAGAGAGAGTAATAACGTATACGATAGCGGTGACAAATGGGCCAAAACCCGTCGTCCCAACTCACGCAATTCGCAAAAAAGACAGACAGGGCTAAAAATTTGAAATTGCTGTAGTTAAAAAGTCCGCCTAACCCGCACTGCCTAATTCATGGGCTTTGGCAGGTTTCGGCAGGGTGGGGCAGGTCCGTCGTTTTTCTTTTGTAATTGAAGATGTTCATAATTTGGATTATGTTCTATGTTTGATTGATTAGAAGCTTGAATATGTTTAATTATATGTTTTGGATAATGTTTGTTTTATTTTTTACAATGTTGATTTTATTATTGTGTTTCAAAAAACTTTGTTGATGATTATGTTTGTTACATATTTAGAATTATAAAGACTTTAATGTTTGTGAATTTAAAAATTATAATTTTATTAAAATGGTTGTGAAATTATATATATTGTTTAATATTTAATGATTTATTAATAAAAAAGAGAATTGACAGGTTTAGCGCACCAAACCGCCATTAGGCGAAGCAGGGAAGGAATAATTCGGGACCGCTGGCGGGGTGGCTAGCCCGTTTGCCACCCCTAGCGGACGAGTGATCATAAAACATCTGAAAACTTTTCCTAAATTTTCTTCTAAATAATAAATCCAATAATGATATTGTCATTTTTACTTTTTATATGGGAGGAGATATTATGAATGAGAGAAAGAGAAAGAGTAATAACGTAATAAACGAACGAGTAATTATAAAGCGTCCGATAAAACTTCTCCTAAATAATAAATTGAGTGATGATATTACCATTTTTATTTGTTATATTGTTATTACACACATGTATATTATAAAAAAGACAAAATAATAACGTAATAAGCAGACGAGTGGTCATAAAGCATCCAAAAATTTCTCCTAAATTTCCTCATAAATAACAAATTGAGTAATGATATTGTTATTTTAAATTTTTTATATTGAAGGAGATATTATGAAAGAGAGAGGAAGTAGTAACGTAATAAGCGGACGAGTAATTAATATATATATTATGAAAGAGAGAGTAATAACATAATTAGAACGAGTGACTATAAAGCGTCCGAAAATTTTTCCTAAATTTCCTCCTAAATAATAAATCTAGTGTTGATATTGTCATTTTATTTTTTATGTTGGAGGAGATATTATGAAAGAGAAAAAGAGATCGTAATAACGTAATAAGCAAACGAATGATCATAAAATATCTGCAAATTTCTCTAAAATTTCTTACTAAATAATAAATTGAGTGATGATATTGTCTTTTTTATTTTTTATATCGCCACCCCACACATGTGATATATGATTGTTTCGGAGGTTATCTGAAACGGTAATTTGGGCTTGAACGTGAGGTTCAGACTCCTTCTAAGACAGCATTCGACTTGTACTGGTGTCGAAGTGCTGCGGTCCGAGTTTCTCATGAGGAAGTGAGGGGTGGTACCTGCAAGAGACTCCAATGCTTAAGTTAGCAAGGACTTTAAGCATGTTTTTTGTAGATTGGGACTTGAATATACTTGAAAGATGTCAGTGTATTTATAATAGAATAGATAATCACCTTTTTTAGTAGTTCCACCTTTATTGATGGATAACTATTCCCTAAGTGAAGTTGATCCTCCCTCATCACGACTGACCTCTTAATAGGTCGGGTAAGCAGAAGTGGCTACTCTTTTTGGGTGGGCCTTATTTTTTGTTAGGTCTGACTTTATGTTTTGGGTCAGAATATGAACACAATCTTTATGTAAAATAAAACCTATTTCACGAGTGAGGTGGCATAATCGATCTTTGCCACGTTAGACTAGATAACGATTAGCTGAGTTGACAATAAAAATTTGATCAATTAATTTGGTCCCTCTCTCCTTTATAACCCTAAAAATTAGAATTATTTTATACATCCAAACAATTTTAGCATCTAAGTTTATCCAAATAATTAGAGGCACATGCTTCTTCTCCTTCTTCCCCTTCTTCTCCTTCTCCTTCTCCTTATTCTTCTCCTTCTTCTTCTCCTTATCCTTCTTGTTTCAAATTCACGTACGCGTAGAGCTTCTTCTTCTCACGCTCGTTTACGCACGGAGCGTCTCCTTCTTCTTCTTTGCCTTCTTCTTCGCGTTTCTCCTCTTCCTCATTATCCTCTTTCTTTTTCGCATTCCTTCTTCTTTACGTGTTTTCCCCTTATCGTCATTCTTTTGTTGTTGTTGCTGCTATCTTTTTTTTCTTTTTCTCCTCCTCTCCCTGGTGAATAAGTAGTAGAAGGTGAGGAGGAAGAATTTTGAATTGTGCATAACAGAAATGAACCGAAATTATATTTAGAAATAAACTGAAATTATATTTAGAATGAACTAAAATCATTAAGTAATTTCAGTTCATTATAAATATAATTTCAGTTCATTTCTTAATATAATTTCGGTTCATTTTTGAATGAATTATTTTATTATGATTTTTTCTTGTTTCACTATCTTGAGAGGAATAAAACCAAGAAAAAGAGAAGAAAAATCAATAAAAAAAGAAATTCCTCAAAACTTCTCGTTATATTTTTTTTCTTGTCTTATTTATCTAATCAAATAAAGAAGAAGAAACACATAATGCTGCAAAATTACTTGATGAATTTGGATGTGCTTTTGTTCATGATTCAATTTTGTTTGTGTGTTTGTTTTTGAATTAAGTTTGTGTGTCACAATCATTAAGTAATTTCGATTTATTCTAGATTTAAATAAGGTGCATTTAGTTTGTGCTTGTTTTGAAACGAGTTTACATTTTGAATTTAATTTTTGGTTCATTCTAAATATAATTTCAGTTCATTTCTGAATATAACTTCAATTCATTTCTGTTCTACACAATTCAAAACTCTTCCTCCTCACCTTCTACTGCTTCTTCACCAGGGAGAGAAGAAAAAAAGAAAGAAAAAATACAGCAACAACAACAACAACAAAAGAATGACGATAAGGAGAAAACACGTGAAAACAATGAACGCGAAAAAGAAGAAGGAGGAGGAGGAAGAGGAGGAGGAGGAACGCGAAGAAGAAAGCAAAGAAGAAGAAGCTCCATGCGTAAATGAGCATGAGAAGAACAAAAAGCTCCACGCATACGTGAATTTGAAACAGGAAGAAGAAGTCACCAAAAGAAAAAGAAACAAGAAGAAGAAGAAGAAACGAGCGTGAGAAGAAAGAGAATAAGAAGAAGAAGAAGAAGCAACAGCGTGTGTAATCACGCTCTTTTAATGATAGTAATTTCTGTTGGTGTTAGGCCTATTTGGATGAACTTGGACGAAAAAATACTTGAATGTATAGCAATCTGTAAAAATTATTAGCTTCACCATTTTTCTTTTTGTTGTTATTCCTCTTTTATTTCTATTTGATCAACTACAAGTGTGGGGGTTAAACATTTTACTTTCTAGAGAAAATGACAAATAAGTTCCTGACATTTTGTTCTGCAGACATTTTTGTCTCTGACAATTTAAAAATACTTTTAAGTCACTGACCTCTTTAAAAGTTGGACATCTGGTCCTTCCATTCATCTGAGTTCGTTAAACTCAATAAAAAAGTCTGACGTGGTTTTCGATAGGTTAATCTGACTGTTACGATGTCCTACGTGAAAAGAAAGCTTTCAAAACAAGACAAATTAGTCCCTCTCCTTTAAAACAACGTCGTTTGGTGAGTACTCCTCATCTCAATCATGTACGCTTCTCCTGGCGGCTGGCTCAGATCCCTCACGTTGCTGTTAAACCTCCTCACCTTCCTATTGCTACTGGTGCTCGTTGGTAGAGAATTTTCATCATATTCGTTAGGGTTCTTGTTCTTGTTCTTCTTTTTCTTCTTCTTGTGGATGTCTAACACGGAAGCTTGCTTTCTCTCCTCCAATGGCAAATTTGGCACCAATATCACCACAAGCGGTGGTCAAATTCAGTCCAATAACGACGCATTGGCTTCGTTCTACTCTGCTCTCAGAAGCACCAAGACATGGTGAATTGTCGCTGGAATTATACTTGGAAAGTTAGAATGAGTTAATTGAAAATCACCTAGTTAACAATGGACATAATTTAAAAAGAAATTGGAAGATTCACACACTTACCAAGCGGAGATGGGCTCTTATTCTGGATTTCATACTTTCGTAGCTTGCCAATATTTATAAATTCTTCCTGTTATCTCATCGAATTTTGTTCTTTCCTTCATTTTTTTCCATGTAGATGGATGGCTCATCCTGATTGGCTAGATGTTGTTGCAGGTATTGAAAGTAATCCAAAAACTAGAAAGGGGAGGTAAAAAAGCATCAACAATTTTTATTCTGAGTTGTGTCATTCTCATAAAATTCTTTTGATAGTTGATGAAGTTCACGGTGCACATCTGGATTTTCATTATGAGCCGTCAAACTCAGCCTTCCAGTAAGGCACTGATCTAACGATGCCGTTTGATGTGCTGGATGGATTTCGCGGGTTCCAAATTGGAGAAGGAAAAGAGAATTGTGGTGATTGGAATAGTAGCAACACCAAGAATAAAGAACAGAGGTGGGAGGGATGGTTGTGGAAGTTGCAGTGGTATATAGTGGCAGTGGCGTGGAAAGGGACACATTTTTGAAGTGAAGAGATTCTATTCAAAACAATGTCGTTTTGAAGGAGGGAGACTAATTTGTTCGATTTTAAAAACTCCCCCTCCATGACATCGTAACGGCTAGGTCAACTTAACGGAAGTCACGTCAGACTTTTTTGTTGAATCTGACAGACTTAGATGAATGGAAGAACTCAGATGTCCAACTTTTAAAGAGGTTAGAAATTTAAAAATAGTTTTAAATCGTTAAGAACAAAAATATCTACGAAACAAAAAGTTAATGATCTATTTGTCCTTTTATCTACTTTCTAATTGTTCTCCAAATGACGACGTCTTAGACTAGATTTAGTATGAAAGTGTAAACGACGTCGTTCTACTAATTTAGCATGGCAAGGAGTGCCACCTCACTTACGGCGTTAGCAGAATATATTTAGGGTCGGGGGCAGCCTCTTCTGTGAATCGAAAGGAAAGCATGGCGCCCAAGAGAGCACACACCGATAGCGACGACGAAGACGACATCTTCTACTACCGCTTCTGCTCTTCTTCCTCATCTGCCCAAGCCCAGGCCCAGGCCCAGGCCCAGACTAAGACTATTACTACTGCTGCTGGATCCGCTTCTTCTTCTTCTTCCTTGGCTCCCTCAAAATCAACCCTCTACGTTTCCAACCTGGACTACGCCCTAACCAACTCCGACCTCCACACACTCTTCTCCACCTTCGGCCGCATTGCCCGCGTAACCGTTCTCAAGGACCGCCACACCCGACTCAGTCGCGGCGTCGCCTTCGTCCAATTCGTCACTCGCGAAGACGCCCGCCGCGCCGCTGATCAAATGCACGGCAAGATCCTCAACGGCCGCACGCTCTCCGCCTCCATCGCACTCGACAACGGCCGCGCTCCGGAGTTCATTCGCAAGCGCGTCTACAAGGACACTGG
The DNA here is from genome assembly GCF_003086295.3 of Arachis hypogaea. Lineage (NCBI taxonomy): Eukaryota > Viridiplantae > Streptophyta > Magnoliopsida > Fabales > Fabaceae > Arachis > Arachis hypogaea. The sequence goes on from NC_092045.1 coordinate 114,907,162, forward strand.
CCGCTGCTTCGAGTGCGGCCAGTCCGGACACCTCTCCTACGACTGTCCCCGCAACCGCCTGGGTCCTCGCCAGCGCCCGCCTCCGAAGCGTGGCAGGCGCGGAGGCGGCGGAGGTTTGGGAAGAGGCGGGAGAGGCAGCCGGCGAAGGGAGGAAGATGACGATGACGATGATGATGACGATGAGGGATCAGACGGTGGCGGCGCCGGCGCGGAGCGGTTTGAGGATGATAATTGGGCTTCGGTTGTAGACGGCGGCGCCGATGAGAGGCTTTTGGGGAGGAATGAGAAGGTTGTTGCCAAGAAGAAAGAGAAGAAAGCTGGGTACTTCAGCGACGAGAGCGATGAAGATGATGAATGAAGATGAAAAAATTGAGATTGGAATTGGAAAGAGGAATTTGAAGATAGGGTTTTGAAGGTGTGGATTCAGCTTCATTGCTGCAAGTTGATTAGAATTTTGTACATGAACCTTGGATTGCTTGATTGTGAAAATAGACATAAAATTAATGTATTTTGTAATTTCTATATACTCTGCTTTGAATTATGCTTTTGTGACAGAAGTATGCAGAAATATAGAGAAGACCCACTTCTATGGAGTATAGAAAATACAAGAAGGTTTTATCTCTGCATCTGTTGTCAATGTATCATTGCTGTCTCAGAGACAGAATCCAAACACAGCCTTATACTGAAAGAGTGTTGTTTATGTGCATTGAAATGTAGAAGTACTGAAGTAGCAATAGTATAGTGGTCTTGGAATTTCTTTTGCTTCTTATACTTGAATTGTTGTTGAGCTTCTCATTTGTCTGTGTTGCATCGTAATTGGTAAATCTAGTTGGAACTTGGAAGTAGATGAATAGCATTTGTAACAACAACTTACATTACAAGATACATTGGGTTCTCAGGAATTTATCATCTTTACTACAGTGGGCTTTCTGCACTACATGTTCATTTTTGCATCTTCTTTCTGGTTTTCTGTTTTGGTGATAGAATAAAGGTTATTAGGGTTGAATAGTTTTGAGAAGACAGACAATTAATTTGGATTTGTTAAAAGAAAGATTTAAGTTCAGGCTTTCGCCTGAATTGAAGATTAGTATTAATCTGTAACAATATGTGTACAAATTTGTATGTTTTTATTTCACCCATTATTTGAAGTTTATGAATCATATGTGTAAGATAGGTCATAGGCGTGCTACTATTCCTTCACAACTTCACATGGAAAACTCACTTTTTCTAGGAATATATATCTTATCTAGCAATCACTTATTCTCTTATTTTTATTATATTTCTCTCAAGATAAAGGAACTTAACATTGCATTTGATAACATATATACAGTATCCTAATCCTTCTACGAGTGATTTAAGATTTGAACCCTTAAGAATGAGAGACTTTTCCCCAAGAGAGCTCCTCCCTTCAAGGAACTTCAATCATGTGGGGCTAGTTAGTTGGAATGTTGGATTTCTAGTAATAGGAATCAGATGCACCTGATTCAATCAATAATCATAATAAAAAATTATAACTCACTCCATATTATTTCAAAGTTTATTAAACAAAGTATGCTTAGTTACAATAGTGCAAGGAAGATCCTCAGTTCAGTTGTCCTTGAGCTCCAAGAAACACAAGAGAAAAAAGTGGAAACAAAAATATACATTGATATACATGCAAGTGGCAAGAAGATCTAAAGCAGGAACCGGAACATTGATATATTAGTCTGGTTTCTCCTTCTTATATAACAAGTGCCTCTGTAAGATAAGCTTATTTTATAGGCTTGTGCGTTGACATACTGTAACATTTCTTGCATCTATTGCATCCCGCTTGCGGCTTCCTTACTTTTTAAGGAGCACCTATCTCAGGCAGTTGCCTCGACTTGTGTCTCGGCTTGTTCTTGTTTCTCAGACACTTGACTTTTTAGAAACTCTAGCACCGATTGCCGCTACAGAAGGATACAAATTGAAATTAGTTAGCAGATAGTCGGAACAGAAAAAGGGCGAGGAAGAGATAACGGTAGGGGGAAGAAGGAAGAAGGAACAGAAGCAATATAACAGGATTTTCCAATTCATGTGGTATGTGAGAAAGCAGGTAAACATTACCCGTTGCTCAAGCCCGCTGGCTTCAGAATCTAATGTCAGTGATTCCAACATGTCTATGGCTTCTTGAAATCCATCAGTAGCCAACTTTTCATCTCCTAGATTTCTGTCAACATCCGCAACTTTAGCAAGAGAAACGGCGACATCAAGGACCTGAATTATTGGAAACAAAGGTAAAGGTTAATCTCAATATTAGCCAGGCCTACTAAAAAGATATTCTTGATTGTGTTTACGATGGCCCCGCATCTTGGAATTATTGTAACTTGATCATCACATGGAAAGATTTCTAATGGACTGAGTTGAGCTGTCTAATGTAACGAAGACATAAAAAAATGAATAATATCGTATTGAAGGAAAAAAGATGAAGCATGAAGGGTTTTGGCACTGATTCATAGAGTTTCTATTGGAGGGAGGCTGTGCAGAAAACATAACCAAAGAGAGAGAGAGCCAAAATAGAAAAAAGGGGAGAAAGTTCAGTCAGGTGATCACAACCATTGATTTTGATCTAAAGGCTATTATTGACCTTGCTTATTTCTCATAATAAGCAACCACTCGTGTAAATAACTCCATGTAATACATCTCTTTCTCTCTCTGTAAATTGACATGAACTATTTTACATTAAATAATGAGCTAAGGATTCACTAAAGCTAGTCAATCATATTGGTATATCAACCCAAATATAGGATAGGCAGACATTTGTATCTAACCTGAGTTGGGACAGTTGAATTATGCTTGATGACATCACGACGAACATTCAAAGACTGTAAATAATAAGATCTTGCAGCTTGCAGGTTCCCATCATAATATTTAAGATCTCCAATTTTATTAAGTGAAACAGAAAGGGTATGCGTGATCTGCAGGAGAACAAATTTCGAAGAAATAAATTCACAATAATGTAAAAATGATTATGCAATTCATATTTTACACCTAGAAAAGAAAGGATCCAGTGAAATAACCTCCTTATCATCTTTTGGCAATTTAGACAGAAATTCAACACTCTCTTCAAAATATGCGACAGCAGAATTAGCATCGCCCATTCCTCGGCTGCAGAAATATGGTATACATATATATCTCCATTGAGCATGTAGTGGAAAAAATATTCTTTGTGATATAATAAGACATAATTTGAGGGGAACGAAAGTGGGAAAAGGAAAGAAAAGAAAATATCCTGGAAAAGTTTAGAAGAAAAAATAATAAGGGCAGCCTAATGCACAAGGCTCCCGCAATGCACACACTCTTGTCCCCCACAAGAAGAGAGATTGCATTCAGATTTTGAACCTACGAGCCTCTAGATCACAAGGCAGCAACCCTACATTTGTGATAAGGCCGCTCAGCCCTGTATACTAAAACTCACAATTATGAGGGAAAAAGAATCCGAAGAAGAGTATATTGGACGTGCAAAACCAGGAAAATAAATGCAACAGGCAGACAAAGAAAAGGGAAGGAGAATGAGAAAACACACCAGCAATCACCAAGCATACCCAAGACTGCCCCAAGCTGTGAGCATAATTCTGCAGTATCACCCGCTTTTTCAATCTGACTACGAATGTCTTCAGCACAGATGCTGAGTCTCGATTTGGCACTTTCTAAATTCTGAGCCCGGAATGCCTGCTTATGAATAGCATGGCAAACTGTTAATTATAAAACAATAGAACAATGCAATGTCAAATGAAATTACGAAAAATCAAAGCCGAGTATCTTCAGCAGTTTTCAAAATCATTCATTCATATATGGAAGCTCAGCAAGTATCACAAATTGCTAAAACTGTCATTACCAAGATATCACCACTATTGTTGATTGATAATAATAATAATAATTGTTCACAAAAACTTGAAAGGACCCTTCTCCAGTTAATACTTCATATAAAACACTAGAAATTATAATAGCAAAAGCCATACTTACCCTCATGGCATGTTGGACCAAGAACGAACCTCTTTCCAAAGAAACATCCTCATATTCAACCTGTCCACTCTCTTTTGTTTCTTCTCCTTGGTTTGAACTAACAGACCTTCTGATCCTGGCATGACCTTCAATAAATCGATCAACCAAACCTTGGAGATTGGTATCAGGCTCAATCTTCTCAATATCAGCCCCACATAATGGACAGTCCTTAAAGCGTGATATACATGCTCTGATTCAAGATAATTAGAATATCAAAAATGAGCTACAAGCAGCATTTGCAATCAGACTTAAATATAAACAGGGGGCAAATATACATACTTGCAGAAAATATGAGCACATGGCACACATTTGCTACTCTCAAAGAGAAGTGCCTGGCATATCACACAGCTAAAAGGACCAATCTTAAACGAGTTTTGGTCGTATCCAAAAGGGCACTTTGGCGAGGAACTAGCCGAATCGCTAGCCTCCTTCTTACTAAAGGGGCACTTACTGTCCGAATCGGCCTGATGTTTAACCGAGTTTTCACCTGATTTTTTAGGAGTACTATCATCAGGCCGAGAAGCTTTGACAAACGGGCAAACTGGTGTCATCTTGGTCAATAACCTGACATCCAAAAAATATAAACCATATAAATAAGTAACCTTTGCATTTTGTAAATAAATCTGTAATTTTTCAAAATTTGAACAAGTTCCTAAGTATATGAACAAGTACAACCCTAAACCTCAAGAAAAACTGTTTCAATCCTCATTAAAAAAATACACAATAGAACCCGATCAATTATTCATGAAGAAGTGAATAACTTCCTCAAAATACACATGCCCAGCAAAAACTAACAAACAAATTTATTTAATTTTTTGAGCATTACCTAAGAAGTAATTTAACGAGAAAACTGCAACACAAACTAACTGGAAGGAAAGTACTTTACCCGAATTAATATAGGGTCATCAATTTTCGTAACTAAGTACTTCGAATCAGAAATCAAGCTTCGATTTAAAAAGTAACGATAACAAATCCCTCATTTTTTTTTCTACTTTTCTTCAGTATTAGAAATGAATTAATAAATGGCCATATGGAATTGAGGGATTAATTAACAAAATTAAAAGATAAATGCATAAATTAGTTTCAAGATCAAGCGAGATAAGGGAGTGAGAGAGAGAGAGAGAGATAGAAACCTCGCAGGTTGAAGGAAGCGTTTGGTTTCTTTCTTCGTTGATGAAAGTGCGCAATGATTGCACCAAATGTGGAAAGCTCACTCGTGATTGGACCCAAAAATATCACTTGGTCGTTCGCATCTTTTTGTATTTCGTTTTTGGTCCCTCCATTACGGTGTTTTTACTCTACAAACCACACAAATTTGTGAAATTACAAAAAGAGCATAGAAACTGAAACAGAAACCCTGAAAGGCTTTGCGCATCTCCAATTTTTGCATCGCATCGTTCATTCGGTTCTACGCTGCTCCTACTCTCGCCGCCGCTTCCACTTCCGCCGCCGACGCCGTCTGCGGTGCTTCTCGTGATTGTTCAATGTTCTGCTGCTCCGCCGCTTCGTTCTCCGCACCGCCGGCTGTGCTGTTCTCACTTCCAGGTGATTTTTCTGCTTCTGCGCCTTTTTTTTTAATTAAATTTTATTATCTAATTTCCTTAGTTTTTGAAATGTTTATCATGAGATATAATTACTGCAGTTTTGCATTTTGTGTGCGACTATGCCTCTTTTGATGTTTGTGATTCATAATAATACTGGTTTAGGTGAATTTTTCCCAAGTTACTATCATTATTATATGCACACTTTGGAACCTATTCAAAACTTTTGAATGATCAATGATACTTATGGTTCATATGATTTTTAATTTTGATTGTAGTGATGTCACCATGAATAGGCAAGAAAGGTTTGTTTTGAGATTCAGGGAGGAGTAGGAAACAATGATTCATGGATTCTTTTTCATGTTTCCAGAACCATTTGGCATTTGGCAATGATTTTCCTTCTTCTAGTGGCTAATTCATTGCACCACTAGCCATGTTGCAGATGCGTGTCTCGTTCAGCCGAATCCCAACCTCGAATTTCTTGTTCTTACGCCCCTTCGCTGCCACGCCAAACCTAAAGCCGAACCAGAATGATGCTGTTGAAACAGTTTTCGGCATAATCAACTCCACCTCCTCTTCCTCTTCCTCCTCAAACCTCAGGCAATCCCTCAAATCCAGTGGTGTTTTCCTTTCCAATGACCTCATTGATGATGTCCTCAAGAGGGCCCGATTTAGCCATGCTAACCCATCCCAGACCCTCGAGTTCTTCCGATACACCGGTGCAAGAAAAGGGTTCTACCACACCCCGTATTCATTTGACACCATGCTTCACATCCTTGGACGAAATCGTATGTTTGACCAAGTCTGGGAACTCTTAATTGAAGCGAAGAAGAAAGACCGATCGGTTATAACCCAACGCACAATGATGATTGTTTTGGCCAGAATTGCCAAGGTCTGTTCTGTAAGGAAAACAGTTGAGTCTTTTAAAAGGCTCAAGAAGTTTGTGGTGGAGTTTGACACTGATTGTTTCAACGCATTGTTGAGAACACTCTGCCAAGAGAAGAGCATGACAGATGCTAGGAATGTATATCATGGTTTGAAGCACAATTTTTGCGCGAATTTGCAGACTTTTAACATACTCTTGTCTGGGTGGAAGACCCCTGAGGATGCAGAGGGGTTCTTTAAGGAGATGAGAGAAATGGGGGTGAAGCCTGATGTTGTTACCTACAATTGCTTGGTGGATGTGTACTGTAAGGGCAGGGAAATGGAGAAGGCCTATAAGTTGCTCGATGAAATGCGTGGCCAGGATTTGTCGCCGGATGTGATCACTTATACTAGTATTATTGGTGGGTTGGGGTTGATTGGTCAACCTGATAAGGCGAGGAATGTTTTGAAGGAAATGAAGGAGTATGGTTGTTACCCGGATGTTCCAGCATACAATGCTGCCATCAGAAATTTCTGCATTGCCAAGAGGCTTGGTGATGCATATCGTTTGGTGGATGAGATGGAGAGTAAAGGGTTGAGTCCGAATGCGACTACTTACAATTTGTTCTTCAGGGTATTTTTCTGGTCCAATGATTTGCAGAGCTCTTGGAGCTTGTACATGAAGATGATGGCTGCAGGATGTCTTCCAAACACACAGTCTTGTTTGTTCTTGATAAAGCTGTTTAAGAGGCAGGAAAAGGTAGAAATGGCTATGAAGTTGTGGGGTGACATGGTGGAGAAGGGTTTTGGATCCTACACCTTGGTTTCTGATTTGCTCTTTGACTTGCTTTGTGATATGGGGAAGTTGGAAGAAGCAGAGAAGTGTTTCTTGGAAATGGTTGAGAAGGGGCATAAGCCAAGCCATGTTTCTTTCAAGAGAATCAAGGTTCTCATGGAACTAGCTAAAAGGCATGAGGCTCTGCAGAACTTGACACAGAAAATGGCCATGTTTGGCAAACCAATTAAAGCTGGTGAAATTACAAGGAACCTGAGTTACATAAGCTTAGACCAGGAGATGAATGATTATCTCGGTGAGCCAGTACATCAACGTTAGACGTTCGGTGTAATTGATCTTTACTGCCTCTGCTGCGGCTATCGTAAGCATCAGCTGTTCATCATGTACGCTTTTGAGATAAAATGCTCGTGCATCTTCAACATTTTGCTTAGTGGATGGAAGTGGAAAGCCTGCAATTTTACCATAATTTAACGGTGGTTTCTTAGACTTGACTTCTGGCTCAAACATACAAGCATGTTTGTCATGATTCGATGGTTTCCTGTTTCATGACCCTGGGTTAACGTGGGATGCTTGTGCACCAAGCTGCCCTTTATTCTTGTACTCCATGCTGTCATGCTGACCTTCCATATATTACTTTTTTCTGTTCAAAGTGGTTTAAAAAATCTTATGAACTTCATAAGATCTTCTAAGGGTTTGATGGATTGAATGATATTACTGCCAGTTTAATTAATTATTGGTGTATTGTTGGCGGTGACCGCAACAATTGTGATGACAGCATGGTGAATGATCACAGTTGAGAGCCGTATGGTGAGTTGCAGCATTTCACTGTAAACAAGGTATAATCACATACTTCAGTTGTTAGTTCGGAGGTATTCATCTTGTGTTTTTTGCTCATCCCTACCCAAGCAATTATGATCCTTAGTCGGAGCCACTTATATGTGATCATATTATTAAGGTTAAATAGTTTTGAGAAAACATAAAATTGATTGATTTGGATATTAGAATTTGGATCTTCTAAATTTTAGTTTTTTTCTTTAGAAAGATTATGTTTTACGCTCTAAAGTGAAATCCGAAATTTAGAGGATCCAAATCTTGGATATTAAGTCATGCTTTATAAGTCACGAGTACTGAGGTTAGACTCATCTCAATTTCAAGATCATAGGTTCAAGATGTGGAATCAGTTATTAATTCAATTATTAGATTAGGTTGCTTATATTACATTCTTTGGATGCGATATTTTTTAGACTCTATATTACCGTAGAATGCTTGTGTACCAGATAACTTTTTTTTAAGTAAGATGATAAATAGGTTAGTCCACATAGTGTGGTTGTTGATTTTTTTTTTTTTTTTTGCTGAGCTCCATTTAAGGGTCTATTGCTGGCCAATAGGTTGCTACATGTACAAGGCGGGACTAGTGAGCTAACCACTAGACCAACCCAACTTAGTTGTGTGATTGTTGATTATGTTTCGTCTTATTATTACTTTTTTGTTGGAAATATACATAAAAATGGTCCATATATATAACATCTTTTTTTTATTTATATAAACAAAATTTAATTTAAATATACTGATAGGATAGAATATTTATATGTAATTATGCATAACCAGCTAATCATATTTATGTTTTTAGATATAAAATTTTCTTTTATTATGATACATAATTAGATGTACTTCTAGCCTTAGATTCAATTTACATGAAAATTAAATCTAAATAAGAGATGCTAATGATAATGTAAAACCGTGATAGAACCCAAAATTTCAAGTATGCCACAAGACAAAAATAGCATTATTTGGACAAACGAGTGAATAAAAATCAATATACAAAAAAAAAATGAAAAAAAAGGAGTAAAGATATATATAGGAGTAATACTCTTCCTTCGCTTTCTACATTCAAATAGCATTAATCTTAGCACACTGAGTAATTACACTGTGTTACAAATTAACACAACCAGTTTAACACACTAATCAAATTAAAGTGGAAGCTTTATTTCTGTAAACTCTTCCTTATTTCAGATGTCAACCCTAGCATCTAAGCATTGAATCATTCTTCTCTTAAATATTTTATTATAAAAGTAAAATTCAAATTATTCTCCAACAATTTTTATTTTCTGTAACAATTTCGTTTCTTATATTTTTTATTACATTCGACGTCTCTAATCATATAAATTACTATAAGACAAAATAATTCTTCAAAATTTATCTTTAATTAAATTTTGAAGAATTTTTTTATTTTATCCTCTAATAATTTAGATGACTAAAAAATTCGAATATAATTAAACTTTTAGCGACGAAATTGTCGAATTAAAAAAATTGTTAGGAACAATTCAAAATTTTACTCTTATATTATAAGGGCTTCATTATATGCTTCTCAATGGATAGTTTGGTTGATCATGAAACAAAAAAAAAAAAAAAAGGAAGCTGGAAACCCTAATTTAGGTGCATATTGGAGGTGAAGGGGGTTGTCTTACAATTAGTTGCAACATTTGATTATTTGTGGTATTATTATTATTGTCACTTGCTGTGGATTCTTCTGTTTGTTGACTTTGTAACTCACCTTCTTCAGACTCATAACCATGCAATTCATCTTCATCATTATCAGATTCAGAATCACTATAGAATGAGTCTGATCTTGCTGGGGAATATTCTTTTATTTTGATGCATGTACTTCCTTCCACTATGCCATTCAAAGCATTAACCACCTGTGGTGGTATCCAAACAAGAAATGAAAATAACAAATTAAAAATAAAAAAGTACATTAAAATATGGTCCTCTCTAAGAAAGTAAAGAATGCAGCATTCCTTAATTTTAAAACTTAAATCATAAAATTCTAAATTTTTAATGCTAAATCTTAAATTATAAACTCTAGATCCAAACTATTGATATAAAATATAATAAACAAAAAATTAAAATTTATTTAAATTTTAATTACTCTCTATAATTTCACCAAATTTTCAATTAAGTTTCTATATATTTTTTTCTTTTTAATTGAGTCTTTATACTGTTTTTAATTTTATAATTAGGTTTTTTTAATGTAAAAAATATTAGAGTGAATAAATATTTTTCCGTAAATTGAAAGTATTCATAATTAAAAACTTAATTAGATCTTTGACCGCATGTATTTTGGGAGAAATATTCTGTTAATTTTAATGTTTTTTATATAAAAATAACTTAATTAAAAAATTAAAAAGTACTATAAAAATCTAATTAAAAAAATATATAAAAACTTAATTAAAAATTTGATATAATTATAAAATTTTATTTAATTAGGAGTGTTGTAACTTTTAATATATATATATATATATATATATATATATATACACGGCTCCAAAGATGAGGAAATATGATTTGTGTTAGATTTAATTTAACATTATTTATGCATTTTTATTTGATAGTTTAAATTTTCAACAAAGATGTGTCCCTTACCGCAAGCATACTGAGTCTTCTTTGAGGGTCTCTGCTTAAACATTTCTCAGCTAAACGAACCATCCAAAATAGTTGATGGATATCATAATCTTCTTTAATCCTTTCATCAATTAAATCTGGATAATTCCTCTCTCTTAATAGTGGCCTTGCCTGTAACAAAATTTAATAATACTCAAATTAAATTAACAAGCTAACTAAAGATATATATTGATAAAAAAAGGTTTTATTACTTTTGTTAATTTTACATATTTTCCATACATTATAAAAACAAAATATATTAACAAAAAAAATAATTCGCGTTTTTATTTTCTGTTTTTTATTTGTAGCGCTATCTGTTCTCAGAATTTTTTAAAGAAAAAAACATAAAACATGATTTTATTATTTTTATTATTTTTTCTAACAAATTTCTAAAAATAGATAACACTAAAAATAAAAATAAAAAATAAAAACGCAAATCAAATATATTATAATGCTTTCTCAAGATATATTTAAATTAAAAGAATATTTTAAAATTTTTAAAAACAGAGAATATTTTTATAAGGTAAAAACTCAACTGCAGTCGATTTCACGTGAAGTTGATAGTTAGATAAAAATTTAATCAAATCAGTCAAATCATCTAACGACTCTCGGATATTAACTTCACGTGAAGTCGACTGCAGCTGAATTTTCACCTAACGAGTCGAATAATAAGGTATAAGAGTTACCCATCCCACAAGGCTTCTCCCTCCAAGTCTTTTGTCAATGGTTCTCATTCCAGTAATTAGCTCTAAAAGAACAACACCAAAAGAGTAAACATCTGTTTTGGTTGAAACTTTGCCACATTCGGCATATTCCGGCGCCAAGTATCCTAACGTTCCGACGACTTCTGTCGAGTATATCGAGTCTTGATTTTGAATCCTTGCCAACCCGAAATCGCCTAACTAATTAATTATTTCAACAATTTTTTTTAGAAATCATAACATTACAACATTAAACTAAAATATGAAGAAGTGCATGTGAATTACCAGAGGATGATGATCATGTGTGATAAGAATATTGTTTGGTCGCAAATCTCTGTGAATAATGTTTTTGGAGTGTAAATACAACAACCCATTTGCAGCTCCAATTGCTACTTTGATCCTATCTTCCCAACTAAGAGGTGATCGAGAGTGTTCTACAAAAATAGCAATAAGGCAAAATCAGTCTCTTTATAAAGAACTAGAGTTTTCTCAAGTGGTATTTTTATTGCTTATTTTTTATATTATGAAAACATAATTTTTATGGAATATAACTTGATCAATTATGTTATGTATGTATGAAAAATTTACTATTAAATCAATTGTTTTTATATTTATATACAAATATATAATAATTAATTTTTTGAGTGTATATATCATTTTTAAATTTGATAACTAGAAGTTTTATTGACAAAGTGACAAATATGAGAGTAACAAAAATAAAATATAAGAAGATCAAAATTTAAATCAAATTACCTAAATTCTATTTATATAAAAGTGTAAATTTACGAGTATTTATATATTTTTTAAATAATAAAATTAAAAATATAACTATTTTTAGTGACGTACATGACAAAATATTTGTGTAAAATTTTAGAAAATTAATTCATAAAAATTAAATTATAAATTTAAATAAATAAAAGAATATTTAAGTTAATAACTGAAAAATGTTAGATGATAATTTAATTAAATCTATTGAAATTATGAGGAGTGCTAGGGGCCAGTAATTTTTGTAATTTGTAGTCATCAAATAACCATCAATGATGATTTCAATGATATGAGATTTCATCCAATAACTCACCTTTTTTTACTAGTTACATGCTGGACAAAATTTAACAAAATTGCTGGCACTAAATTTTTTCTTTCTTTTATCGATTTTTAACTATTAATTTACATGAAGTTAACACTTACGTGAGAGATGTTGAGCAAGGGATCCATTGCAGACATATTCATAAACAAGAATCCTGTTATGTCCCTCGGAGCATGAACCCAAAAGCATCAAAACATTCTCATGTCTTGCTTCTCTAAGAACACTAACCTCCGACTGAAACTCTTTGTCTCCTTGGAAGCTTACGTTCTTGTGCTGCTTCACAGCCACCCTCATTCCGTTACTCAGTTGTCCCTTGTACACAGCTCCGAATCCTCCTTCCGACAAGAAATTCTTTTGAGAGAATCCGTTTGTCGCTTTCGACAACTCCGAGTAACTCAATTCTATCTTCAACCGCGGCCTCGGTCTTCGGTTCTTGCACTTGCTGCAAACCGGGTTTTTGAAATCTGGTTGTTGTTGTTCGAGGTGGTTGTCTATTTGTTGTCCAAGTTGTCGTGAACTTGCAACACTTGATGATGTTGACGCTTCAGTGCTGCTGCAGTAAATACTTGAAGAGAACATGTCGCTTGATGATGATGACCTAATTCCTGTGCGTAGTTGAAAATTATTAGACAATAATTTAAGAAAAAGTATAAGTAATTAATAATTTTTTTGAATAATGTGTGAATAATATGAATTAATAGAGTTAAAAAAATAAATTTAATTAATAATCATTGTTTATTTAACATTTTTTATAATTTAATAGCAAAAATATTTAATAACCAAAAAATTAGTAAAAAATAGGCATAAATTACCTTATTTAATATTAATTAATTGTTACAATAATTACTGGTAAGTCAAACATATTGATTTTCATTTATTAGCTTCATGTAATGATAATTGTCCGTGATTTTTTCACTTTTTATAATCATTTATCTAATTAATATAAAAATGAGTTATTTTAATATGATGCTACGTGTCATAATTAAATATAGTATAAAATTATTCAAAAATATTTGATAACAAAAAAAATTAATCAAGAACTACTAAAATTCATTAATTTTGGCTTTATTTAATATATTATGTAATAAATAAATATTAAATAAGATAAGTTTACACTATTTGAACTTTGAATTATTTTTTTTTATTTTTTAATATTACCAAAAACTATTTTATACAATAACATTACATCAAATTAAATATATTTTATTATTTAAATCTCTTTTATATAGAATACAGAGATTAACACAAATAAATATGATATGAAACAGGTAGATACAATAGTTCTAATTTTGTGAGAGAAAAATACTTTTTAGATAAATTATAATAATTTTTTAATATTTTATTAACATTAAAGAACAAACTATTTTTTTAAAAATTATTGAAAGAATGAAAAGAAATTAAAGCTTATTACCTAGAGAAGATTGTTCATCCGCATTTTCATGCCTTTTGCCATGTGATTTGCAGCTATTATTATTATTATCTGTTGATTTTGTAGGCTTCAACCTTTCAATAGAGTTGTTACCTTTTATCTTATAGAGACGACAAGAGAATTTGTCAAGGTTGTGCTTTATCTCTTTGTGCATACGTCTGAAAATAAATAAACAATGTTTATATATTTAAAGTTGTAATTGAGCAAGTATAATAATATGTAAAATTAGGTCAATTGAAACCATAAATTAAAGAGTAAATATTCTTTCCGGTCCCTAACTATCTGTTTGATGGATTCTTTACCCTCTAAAAAATCTAAAAACCCAAACCGGTCCCTATTTATTTTGATATATGTACGTTCTAGTCCCTATTTACTTTGAATAAATGTCCTTTCCGGTCTCTAACCAGAGACTGGAACATACATATATCAAAGTGGACAGGAACCAATTTGAATTTTTAGATTTCTTAGGAGATGGAACGTGCATCAAACAAATAGTTAGAGACTGAAAATGGTATTTACTCTAAATTAAATTAGAGAAAATAATAATAAATTGTAGAGTTGTGAACTAACTTGTCAAGTACCAAACGTGTTGCCTGAAATTCTTTAACAGCATTATAAGCAATTTCTGTGGCAGGCCCAGCAACCACTTCTACTTTGAATTTTATCTGAAAAATCTCATTTGCAATAATATAATAATAAATATTACGAATAAACTACCATTTGTACCCATGAATTTTGGGTACGCGGACAAAAGTATCCATTAATTTTGTGTGAAAATTCAGGTGAAGTTGATATGTGAAAGTCATTAAATAAAAATTTAGTCAAATTAGTCAAATCATCTAACGACTTTCGAATATCAACTTCACGTGAAGTCGGCTTCATCTGAGTTTTCACCTTAATTTTTTATTATCCCTAATATTATTGATTAAGAATATGGATTATTGTGCTGACCTCATTCTTTTTGAAGTGATCGAAGAGATCCGAGTTACGAAGATCTAACCATCTCTTGCTATGTTCTTCAATAACTTTCTTGTTGGTTGAAATGAAGTAATTGGAATCAACTCTCATCATGTAACCCACTAAAGAACCCAAATAAATAAATAAAAATGAAACAAGTCAGATCAAAGAAACTAGTCAACAATACAAAAATTAATCAGCACAATTTAAATTACTTATTAATTACTAATTAGTGATGGACTAATGCTCACTTTAGCTCAATAGGTACACACTAGTTATTTTAATCCTTATAAACTTTGATAAGTTTTTTATCGTATTTTTTAACACAATAGACTAAAAACTAATTTTCTGTAGATCAAAACTTCATTTAAAAAAAAATTGTTATTGACTAATAAATTGCTGCACGTATAAAATGAAATTCGAATTCTCCAACACTTACCTTAAAGGGAGAGTAAACTAACCACTCGATCAATCTGAATGAATCAAAATAATCTTTTAATAAAAATCGAGTTAGTCTCTCAAATTTTTTTTTAAAAAAAAACTAATACATGTACCTATTGAAACCAAAGTGAGCTTAGCTTATTAGCTAAACTAGTGATTAAAACATAGCATATCCAAATCATAAATTGTAACCTAAGTATTATGATTTCATGTCCTTGTTCTGTGCTGTGGAGAAAGGTGAGTTACAAAAGTATGTAAACAACTATAAGTAAAAAAAAAAAAAAAAAACATATGCAAATATTTATAATTGTGAAAATTATTAGTTGTTTACACAGCATTTGTTTGTAAAAGTAAGTGAAAGTGAGTGATGATTTCTTACAACGCTTTCTTCCAAAACAAGAAAACATACTAGGACTACTGAACCAATCAAGAATTGGAACAATTGTGAGATGATCTCCGGATTTGAGAGAGAACTTTTTGGTGGCCATCATAATTGCTTCTAAATTAACCTCTCTTGATGCATCTTGGATCATCACTACCCTTTGTTGTTGTTGATTAACTTGAACTTGATCAACTTGAACTTCTTCTTCAGCCATTCTTGACCAAAAAAAGATAAAGAAAAAAAAAAGAGTTTCTCTATTTTGAAACAAGACTTATTGTCTATTCATTTTAATTCTCCTAAATATATATATTTTTTTAATTTTTGAGATGATCACTACTATTAAAAAAACAAATAAAAAAATCAAACCTATGAACTTTGGAAAATATGGAGGTCTAATAATGTTATATGTTTATGTACAAAAATAGGGTTTCATATCTTATAACAAAGTAAAGAAAGGAAAATATAAAAAACTATAAAAGGACCTATTTGTATGTTCTAATTCTATGAAAGTAAATATTATGAGGTAACATTGAGATCAAACACAACATACTAAACATCAAATTCTCAAAATTTATTATGTCTAAGTGGTGCTTTGATATTTATAACCATATAACAATAATGGTAACAACATATGTTGAAACAAATTAAGGGTAGTGAAGAATCCTTGAAAAGCATAAGAGGGGTATAACTAAAAGCATATTCGGATATGCCACCAAAAAAAATGGAGGTGAATCAAATGAGATGAAGGGGTGATTTTATTTCTACATTTCAGAATTATTTATTAATTCCATTCATCTATAAGTTTCAGTCATTGAAGAAATTTTTTGTCCTTATATTGCAGGCCTTTGGTAAAAGAATATGTGAAAGAGTTAAGATCGTTGATGAAATCTAAGAATTTAATGAGATGCAACATTGTTGTCTAGACTCTAGAGGGTTTTCTTTTCTTTTTTTCTTTTTTTTTTGGTGAGATCTTTTTTTCTCGTATATTTGATTGTGACTTTGCACCTATAAGGGCCAGGCATGGTAATGAATTATTATAAAATTGAATAAATAAGATGGAATTTGAAAGCTGGTTTTGGCTAAGGTTGGCATATCCCAATACAGTTCTTATATCTAATAATAATAATAATAATAATAGTCAATGAGTAATAGCTCAAATGACATAGTCTCCCCATACTCAATTAAGAGGTTGCGAATAATAATAATAATAATAATAATAATAATAATAATTGGACAATTTGTTGTTAATGGATTTTGTTTGTTGGACAGAAACATTGATTTCGTGTTCATCGAGTAATTACCATATACCATGTACTGGCTTTATTATTTCAACTTTGCATAGGAATAAACTTCGGATAAGATGCTCATGTCTTTTCACATCTAAACATTTTTCTTTTACTTTTTTTTTTAAACTTGGCCCGGATAGTAACCAAAACTGCGTTTGTTTCTGAGAATAATAGGATAAAATAAGACTCTGAAAACAAGACATAAAATTTTGTGTTTTTATATTTTGTTTAGTGATAAAGTTGAAAAAATTATGAAAATATTATTTATTCTTTTTTTTTATTCAAAAAATTTGAGAAAAAAATATAATAGTAAAAAGTATAATTATGAAAAATTAACAAGAATAATGAAAGAAGAAATAAAAAATAAGTTGCATTCCTTATTAGTGTCTTTGTGTCATTCCTATTAGGATGGAGATAAAATACACATGTCTCTATCCATATCTCATCTGTCAAACACGATTCTATATTTCTGTATCATATTTTTATATCCTGTCTCAATATCCCATCCCTGTAGACAAACACCGCCAAAGCGTTGAAGGTCTAGCAAAACAGTTTCAAAGGCCATGATCCCAATTGGAGAAACCTTCATGAAGCTAATAAATTTGCTTTATGCACACCACTTGGCTCAAACCTAATCTTAGTGTATTTACCTATATCACTTTCCCTTAAAAAAAAAACTATATCACTTGAAAAATTCTTTAGAGATTTTTCACCGTTTACAAAAAATTTTAGTCGTTCTCTTTAAATAATTAATCTTTTACTCAAAGGCAATAAAGTTAAAAGTTACTCCTAGGGGATATTTGAAAAAGATGAATGAAAATCGAATACAAATCCCAAATTCAAATTAGATATGCAAAGAACAAATCACTAAATTATACTATTATAGACTCTTTAACTACTTAATAGGCTCTCTCTTAAGAATTTTTATATAATTTGTCCATTTTTAGTTAATCCATGTTAATAGTCCTTTGTATTAATTTTCCCTGAATAAGATTAATGGAATACACTAAAAATGATAATTACATATAATCACAAGCTATGACACTATATGGTTCATTTACACTAAAGTATAAGATACAGTAGGAAACCATTCACCCTTCAATTATTTTAGTGTGGTTATGATCACAATGTATTTTTGTTGCAACTTATAATCAACTAGGATGATTTAAGGGTTAACAATAGACTATTTTCTCACTTTAGAGGAGGAGTTTTCACATAGCTTGGAACCTTTTTGGCTTGTGAACCTGTAATGCTCCAAAATTGCTCCAGAACTTAAACAATGCTCCGTTTCTATGGTGCCCATAGCCTCCAATGCAGCTTGAATCTTGTTCATGGGTATGAGCAAACATTTCCTGAAGTCGTTGACGACAAATAGTCCGAAAACACTGGAGTTGAGTTGAGCATCTTGTTGTCTGGAACATTGTCTAAAAGTGTCCTCTTTCATTATCCGATCTGATCCGATACAACAACTTTGCTGCTATAACTAGCTGGTCAACTCGAATTCTTTTTCAGTTTCTTTTCTAAGGCCTCTTCGAAGTTCCGGCTAGACAGTGACAGAACCTGGTTGAGCAATAACCTCACCCCAGCTCTCTTCATCCGTGCATATCTTGGTTTAATCCTTTCTTCCAAACTGTATCCGAAAAACTGAGGGAATTTAACAAGCTCAGAATTTGGGTAACCCATAGTGATGAAGAAATCCCATTTCGGAATCAAATTGTCTGCCAAGCTAAAGGTGTACAAGGCACCAAATCTTGAAATCATAGTCCCAATTTCATCCAAAGTGTATCCCTTTTCCAAGAAAAACTGTGTTACAGGCTTCAGATTGGCCTCAATGCTAAGACCAAAATTCTGTGGACAACGGAACAGAAGAACACCAACATCCACTCCCAAGGATCGGAAGTAATTAGCCGTGGGTCGTAGGTTGTCCTCTACACTATAACTTACAATATTGGGGCAGCGAGTTAAGATCTTACCTATGTTATCATCTGACAGGCCTAATTCTCGGAGAAAATCTATGCTCTCCTCCACCTTCTCCCTACTATAAGTTAGAAGAGCCGGGAAGCGGTATATCACCTTCGCCCATTGTTTCTTGTCGACGCCTAAGGATTCTAAGAACTTCATGGTGGGTTTAAGATTTTCCGACAGGCTGATTCCACATAATTGAGGCCTTTTAGTGAGGATGGTGGGGATGTCCTCTTTCGGAACTCCAAGTTCAAGAAAAAACTCAACTACAGGCTTAATTTTACCCTCCAAGCTGTAGTAGGCAAAAGACGGGAATCGCCGAATAATACCATTGATTTGCTCAATACTCATACCGAACTCTATGAGATAGACAATATGAGGGCGAAGATTGCCAGCAGTCATGTCTATTGCATTCACTCGAGACACGGTTCTAAGCTTCTTAGAGTCTATTATTGGAGTAGGAGGAGGAACCTGCACAGCTGGTTTTTCCTTAACCGGGGGATTTGGATAGTTTTCGACTACATCGACTAGACTATCACCGTGCTCTTCGAGAAGAGATTCAAGGTATGGGACAATAGCATCCCTGATTTCAAGTGTTGTAAGTTCTCTCCCTGTTTTATGAAAGAAGACTGTGATTACTAGGATTAAATGTTGAAGAAAGTCATAACAGAGATGTAATTAATGTGTTGCAACCGAACCTACGAGGTACCGAGATTTGTGTTTAGAGTGAAGCACCGAGACAAGGTGATCAATAAAAGGATCTGATTTGTTGACAGTTCTCGCTGCAATGGCATTGCTCAAGCCTTCTTTTTTCAAAAACAGCATCAATACAGCCTTGGCTTCTTCCTTTTCTGCTGCTAACAGAGTGGGAGGCATCACTCGCACGTTTATCGACCCATTTGTGCCTTGGGGGAAAAAAAAAGAACTTTGGAGTTATATGTAAACCAAATAACAATTGAAACCTGAAGAAATAGAAAAGGATGAAAAATTCCTACCAGATTTTGCCTGGCACAAGAACACCTTTGCAGGAAAAGAGAGTTGAGTCCTGATGTAAACTCTTCAAATGAAGAGAAAGTTCAAGTTATATAATGATCCAATCAAAATGAAAAAACAAATAAGAAAGAAAACAAAAAGGAAGGAAGCAAATCATCTTGCTGCTAATAAATTGAGACCAAAAAATAAAAGCGAAAAAGCATAATGGATTAATGGTAGCCGCTGTTTCTTTTTTTCATTGATATTGGAAAAGGCTAAAAACTCTACAAAAGGAGAGGATCGCCGTAGCAAGGTACACAAAAGTAAAGAACCCATATGCGACAGCATACACCAATACTAATCATGTGGAAGATCTTGCATAAACTCAGTTATGCCAATTCAATCCTCCACAGTCATCTGGAAGATCTTGCATAAACTCACAATAAAATTATTACACCATACTTGTCAAAGTGGTGCAAAAAATTTGTGCTAAAACTCAGCTGAACTACACATGTACCTCTAAATGTGCACCTTCAACCCTTCACACTAATGTGACAGATTGCAAAAAATTGAACACCCCAAAACTGACTTCACATAACTCAGAATCACCCTTTGATACGTTCCATCTACCTTCACTTCATAAAGTCTGAATTCCTTCATCAATTCAATAAATATCAAGTGGCCAGATCACATATTTCTAGAAATAACCTTCCAGTTCTTAAAATCAAGTCCAGCCACTCCAGCTGGGAAGGCTCCTAGGCCAATCGAGGATCACAGAATCACTTTCTGTGATTCATTTTTCTGCATGTATCGTGCGAACAATGAATCACTTAACTTCTTCCTAGATAAGTATATGATTACAATACTTCCATCGAATTTATACAATATCCACAACCATCCTATTTGTCATTGATGCTGCGACAGTATCAAATAACACTGTATAAAATGTCTAATCAAGTAGTTGGTGGCAGTGGCGGCAACGGAGGTGGTGGAGCTTGGTCAGGTCTTTTATGAGTTTGGTGGATCGAGTTCACAGTGGACATGTAGTAGTGGATTCCAGCCAATGAATGATTTTGGGTCATAGTTATTCTGCTGACAATCTCATCCCATTCCCGGGAGAGGATTCCAAATCTCAGCCACGTCGATCACCTCAGCCACACATTTCCTCATGGAACTAGTGACTAAAGGCCTGTTTTGGATGCTTCTAAGGTTGATTTGAACCAAATGCCAACAGATTATCATGGGGTTGCATTTGGATTGAGTGGGACACGAGCGTATGCAGCCTGTGATCAAGGTCATCCCGTTGTACATGCCAATGAGGACCAACCAGAGTACTACTTGGCCAGAGATATGGCAAGTAGAGTGATTGAGCCATTAGTTTGTTTCACTGAGAAGCATCCAAAGTAGTACTCATTATTCTGTTATTTATGTACATATGTTGGACTGTTTTGCATTTTGATATTCATGACACTTTTATTATATTATTTTAGTTTGTTACTATATCCACGTTATGCATGTTCTTAGGTTTATTCTTCATGCACTTGATAAAACGTAACATAAACTAGTTCAACATATAAAAAGCATAACCTATTCAGACACCACATAAAACGTAACATAAACTAGTTCAACATATAAAAAGCATTAAATAAATATCAGGTAATAATCCACCCCCTAACTCTAACCATTGCTGCCTGCATGAGAAGACGAAGATGCTTGATTCTGTAGACACTTACTCCTTGTATGCCCAGGTTGCCTGCATAACCCACACCTCTTAGGTTGCCCTTCATCAAATTCATCCATGTTCTTTCTAAGCCTGGTAGAGGGTGGTCGTCCCTGCGTAGCCCTCATCAGACTTGGGTCTGGTACCACCCGAGGCCCTTCATACATCGGCCAATGGTCCTCGTGTGGAGGTGCAGAAAAAACCATTTTGTATACATTGAAAACACTACTCATCCGATAAACATTATCAACATAAGTTGTCCAATCAATTCTCTGAGATGCACATGCTATCAGAACATGTTTGCATGGATAGTGCAATGCTTGAAAATATCCGCAGTCACAACGACGTTCTTTCAAAGACACTCTATATGCACCAAAGTTATAACCACCAGTGGAAGCAGCTTCTGACACTGTGAATTCTAAATTTTCTCTATCGTACAGGTGGACATTCATTTGACCACTTGCTTCCCTGTTCTTCTCAATAGCTTTGGTCAAAACATGAGAAAATTGTTGTCCGGCAGCCAATTGGGCTTCAGCCTCTTTTCCTTTACTAACAAAAAGCTCCGCCAACCGATAATAGGTAGATCTCACTAGTGATGTAATTGGAAGGTTTCGGATGCCCTTCAAGACATCATTCACACACTCGGATAAGTTGGTTATCATGTGTCCATACCTACGACCCTCATCCCGATGTTGAGTCCAAAGTTCCAATGGGCATCTATTGGCAAATGTACACATTTCCGAGTTCTCAGATTTCATCAACTCAAAAGTAGTACTGGAACTCAAACCCAGTTTTCGCATACGCCGCATTCACAAGTGCCCTTCTTGCATCCTTACTCTTAAAATTGAGTGCAAAGTTTGCTGCCAAGTGGCGAATGCAGAATGCATGATAAGCGCTAGGAGGGTACCAACCACTCCCTTCAGCATTCAACGCAGATTGAATGGCAGGATGGTTGTCAGATATAACAAGAATGCCAGGTTGAGGAGTCACCTGCTTCCTCAGATAAGTTAGGGAGAATTTCAATGTCCAATTGAAAATAGAAATTACGCAAACCCTACAAATTGCATGTTAAGTACTTGTATATAATTTAGAAGTTACCTGCTCACGCATATGAGTAAGGAAGAATTTCCATGATTCTATATTTTCTCCTTCGACCAATGCAAAAGCAATTGGCAATACGTTAGAGTTACCGTCTTGTGCAATGGCAATTATCAACATTCCACCATACTTCCCATACAGAAGGGTGCCATCGATACTAATAACAGGCTTACAGTGCTTAAAAGCCTCTACACATGGTGGAAATGTCCAGAATAAACGATGAAAAATCACACGACTTGGGTCAACCACACCCTCGACACGAACCGGGGCAGTCTTCATCATCACAAAACTTCCGGGCATTGTCATTTGGATTCCCAATATCCACCTTGGAAGTAGATTATACGACTCTTCCCAATCGCCATAAATCTTTGCAATTGCTTTTTGTTTTGCCAGCCAAGCTTTTCGGTAACTGCACCTAAACCCAAATTTTCCCTCTATTGAATTCTGCAATAATTTAATTGAAATAGTGGGATCAGCTTGCACCATCGGGAAGATAGAAGAACATACAACATGATATAATCAAGTTGTCGGTGGTTTCTTGAAACATTAATTGCAAGGCATGTGTGTCGACCGTTGTACTTTCGGACCTCCCAGTACCTTTTTTTTGCCGCAATGATACACGGATCAACCAATTACACCCTTGATCAGACTGTCTGCACTTTCCACAGTACTTTCTGTGATCGGATTCTAGCACTTTGTACTCCACAGCTCGACGAATGTTGTAGTTCTTTATTGCAAGCACGGCCTCGTCTTTGCTTCGAAAGCGTTGTCCGATCACGAACTCTCCCTCCTTTATGAACCCAGACAAATCCGCATCAACTTGTTGCATCGCGCTTAGATTCAATGCGGAAGAATGACTAGGATAGTGTTGTGTCTCTAAATTAGAACGTTGAGTCTGTGTTAACGGGTCATTTCCTTGGTTGTCATCACTATCATACGGAATATTCACCGACTCTTCATCCTCATCTCGAATGACATCCTCTGCAACATCTACCATCTCCACGAAAGCTTCATGGTTTGGTGGATGCTGGGTGGGTGGTTCTATGGTTTCCAATACTAGTCGTCCAGAAGACCGACTATCCCCAAGAGCTGTCTCGCCTTCTTCGTTGACATTTTGATTGTTGTATACTGCAAACGAAGGCGATCTCACAAGTAAAGGTCCTGAACCGGAGCTTCCTTCCATTCCTCTTGACTGTACATTTGGTGCAGATCCTCCAGAGCTCCCAAATATCTCCTCAATCCGTACAAATAGCTCAATTGTACGAATCTCCGGACATGTTGATTGACAGTAAAACAAAACCTGCATATCACTATCACTGCGTATCGGAAATCTCTGATATCTAGCATGTCCTCCACTAAATGATATTGGGAGCCTATATAAGATCTCAGATACTCGCTTCTTGTCAAACTGATCCAACTTTTGCAAAATATTGTCTTGTAGGTCGGCATAGGAAGTTGTTGAATTAATAAAAATCCCTATAGGATTCTTGCTGCTAAAAGTTGTTCCCTCTATAGTATCTATAATTTCTCCACAATGGTGAACGACAACAAAATAACTTTTGGAAGTCATTTTCTCAAAAAATAAATCACACTGGCATTAGGAAAGTTATTTTTTTCAGCGGCAGCTCTTAACTCGCAATTCTGCACTACTTTTTCCGATTTTCTAAACGCAAATCGCATTGGCTTTTCCCCCCACAAATCGTACCAGCGGCATGGGGTTTAGTAAAAAGCTTGGATGCACTGCAATTTACTAATACATAAAATAAGACACAAATGTAAATAACATCGGATCAGGGTATACACATAATTAGATGATTTATTTATTTTATGTATGTAAAAGAGTCCATAATTTATAAAAAGATACACAGTATCTATTAATACACTAACAATAATTTATACTATTTAGACACCTCCTTAGTCCTTAGTCCTTATCTTTGGTAATATATTATGATGATTAATCCATGGCTTATAGGTTAGAATTTTAAGGTTTTTCCATGCCTAAGTCAGGAACGAAGTTAATCGAACGCTTCACAGATTCACATACAATATGACACTAGCTCATCTCCATTAAGGGACTATAAACCCTTTCAATCAATTTCTTCTTCAACCGATGCTCGAAATCGAAATGTGTAAATGTGTAAGGTATCGAAGAGGAAATGAGCTAACAATATTGAACATGCAAGGAATCCAGTAACATATGGATCGATAAAATAGAGAAAAAATAGTAAAAATTAAAAATAAAAAAGAAAGAAAGAGCGAAGAATACCTTGTGGTGATGGAAGTGTAAAGTTTAGTGGAAGGAAAATGGTGGTGTGGATGAAGAGAAGATGAAGCTTTCATAGTTGTAGACTTGTAGTGGACCACAAATTGCGTTTGCTCCTTCCTACGAGAAAGACTAAAAGAAAAACCACACAGAGATCAGGGAGAGAGAGAGAGAGAGAGAGAGAGAGAGAGAGAGAGAGAGACCGACCGAAAAGGGAAACGAAGAATCTGAGATGATGGCGCCGCTTGCGAAGGAGTGTTGTGTTGTGCTGCGAAGAAGAACTAAAGAGAGGATAAGATATTAAGAGGAGATTTTTTTTTTTTCAAAATATTATTTATACACTAAAATCAGTCATTAAAATTCATTGCTAATGTATCTGTGTATAAATATATATAGTTTAATTTATTTTTAATATATATTTATATTTTAATATATATTTTTTATAACTAATTTTAATGTACACGTAATATAATTAACTTTTTTTAAATTAGTCAAAACAGTTAATAACTTTTTTTCATGGCCAAACCAATCGTAAAATATATTGATAAATGAGTGATAATATAAAATTATAAACTAATGTTATTATACAAAATTTTATATTTATTATTACTTATTAGTGATAAATTTTGAAAAAGAAATTAACACTAAAAATATTCTAAAAATATTTTTAAACTCATACTAAGTAAATAAAATTAACAGACAGTCTTGAAGGTAACGAATTTTAGCAATTTTGACCAACAATTAGTTAATAAAAGATAACTAACAGTAAAAACTAAAAAGTGACAACTTATTTAAGGATCGAATTTTAAATTAAAATATTCTAATATGTAATATAGTTGTGTATTCTATCAAAAGAATTTCTCAACAAATTGAAAAGATTCATCAAGGATTTTGTATAATAATGAAAAAAAGTTGACTAGTGTAACGCAATGATAGTATTTCCACCAAAATGTTTTTTTTTTTGTCTATTTTCACAAAAAAGTTTGGCATCACTATTTTATGTTGTGATAAAGATGGATGAACACGTTGGATTTCATTCTTAAAATTGAACGAATCTATTTATAATACAAGAAACAATAAATAAAAGTTGAAAGTAGCATCATTTTATTTGTATAAATACCAAGCATCGTCAGATGCTTTTTACACACAATAACAACAACGGAATATTATTCTCTCTCCCTTTATACACATAGCAATAATAAAAGCAAATGCTAATTATTATTGAGCTAATTATTTTAATACTAGAGTCTTCTATTTATACATCTTTATTTTATATATCTTTTATTTATTTTACAACACATTATCAGCACGAGACTCTAATCAAATCTTTAGGAAGACTCGGGTAATATTTTTATTATGTCGAAATTCTCTCATCTTGAATTCAATGCTCTTGATATATCTGGAAACAATTATTTATCATGGATACTAGATGCTGAAATTCATCTTGATTCAATGGATTTTGGAGATACCATTAAGGTTAAAAATAATGCATCCCAGAAGGATAAAGCCAAAGCCATGATTTTCCTTCGTCGTCATCTTAATGATCCTGCAGATCTTTGGAAAGACCTTGAAGAAAGGTATAATCATCAGAAAACGGTGATACTTCCTCAAACCCGATATGAATGGACGCATTTGCGTTTACAAGATTTTAAATTTATAAATGAATATAATTCTGCGATGTTTCGAATCACCTCACGAATGAAATTGTGTGGGGAAAAAATAACTGATCATGATATGTTGGAGAAAACTTTCTCAACCTTCCATGCCTCGAATGTGCTCCTGCAGCAGCAGTATCGAGAGAAAGGGTTTAAAAAATATTCTGAGTTAATTTCTTGCCTTCTTGTTGCTGAACGCAACAATGAGTTGTTATTGAAAAATCATGAAGCGCGCCCAGCTGGTGCTGCCCCATTTCCTGAAGTAAATGCGGCAAATTACCCCAAAAGAGGTAAATGGCAAGGTTTTAATAACAAGAAAAAATATGGAAGGAAAAGAAATTATATTCAAAAGAGAGGATCTCACCAGAAGTGGGATAAAGAAAGGAATATCGGGCAGAATAAATCAACAGAGGATAAGTGTTTCCGTTGTGGTGGAAAAGGCCATTGGTCTCGTACCTGTCGTATCCCAAGGCACCTAGTCGATCTTTACCAGGCATATTTGAAAAAGGACGACAAAGGAAAGGAAACAAATTTTTGTTTCAAATGATGATGAGAACTCCACCACTCATTATGATGTATCTGATTTCTTTGAGGATCCTAAAGGAAATATTGGTCATTTGATCAATGATGGAATAGTTTAATATGTGGGATTGTGAAGTATCTATGTAAATAAATAATGTAAAGAACTTATTGTTAAGTTTTATTTTCTATGTATTTAAGTTTCAAATGTGATGTACATAAATAATGAAATATCAATGTTTATGAATTTTGAAATCATTAAATATGTCATGTTTTAAAATAAAATTTTAGTATATGACATTATTTTATGTACATTGTTTCTTAGAAAAATAATTCTGATCAAGTATTCAATTTAACTGTGCATACTACTCATTTTATTATTATTTGTTTTTGAAGAGAATGACAAGGATATGTAATGAAGATGTATGCCTTGCGAATAGTGCAAGTTCGCACACTATTCTCAAAAGTAATATATATTTTACCCGTCTTGTGCCAAAAGAGGAATATGTTAATACTATTATTGGCTCAGGCAATGTGATAGAAGGCTCCGGAAGAGCTATAATTTTGTTTTCTGGAGGAACAAAATTTATAATAAATAATGCACTATTATCTACCAAGTCTCTGAGGAACTTGTTGAGTTTCAAAGATATTCGCCGAAATGGATATCATGTTGAGACGATGAATGAGGGAAATCATGAGTATTTATGTATCACAACTCATGATTCAAATAAGAAAGTTATATTAGAAAAGTTGCCCTCACTTTCATCTGGGTTATATTATACCAAGATTAGTGCAATTGAATCACATGCCATTGTAAACCAGAAGTTTACTAGCCCAAATGAATTCATAACTTGGCATGATAGATTGGGTCATCCGGAAACAACCATGATGAGGAGAATTATTGAAAACTCTCATGGACATTCACTAAAGAACCAGAAGATTCTTAAATCTAGTGAATTTTGTTGTGCTACATGTTCTCAAGGGAAGTTAATTTTAAAGCCATCACTAATAAAGATTGGATTTGAGTCCCCTGAATTCCTAGAAAGGATTTAAGGTGATATATGTGGACCTATTTATCCACCATGTGGATCTTTTAGATATTTTATGGTCCTAATAGACGCATCTTTGAGATGGTTACATGTGTGCTTATTATCTTCTCACAACCTGGCGTTTGCGAGATTACTGGCTCAAATTATTCGATTAAAAGCACAATTTCCAGAAAACCCAATCAAAGCAATTCGTCTTGATAATGCTGGTGAATTTACTTCCCAAGCTTTTGATGCTTATTGTATGGCTAATGGAATAAGTGTTGAACATCCAGTAGCTTATGTTCACACACAAAATGGATTAGCAGAATCACTTATTAAACGCCTCCAATTAATTCCTAGACCCTTTCTTATGAGAACAAATCTCCCAACTTCGGTTTGGGGGCATGCTATTTTACATGCCGCAGCACTTATTCGTTTGAGGCCAACAAGTTACCATCAGTTATCTCCCATGCAATTAGCTTTTGGCCAGCAGCCAAATGTCTCCCATTTAAGAATATTCGGGTGTGCGATATATGTTCCCATTGCACCACCTAATCGCACCAAAATGGGACCCCAAAGAAAATTGGGAATATATGTTAGATATGATTCTCCCTCTATAGTGAGGTATCTTGAGATACAAACTGGAGATGTATTTAAAGCCCGGTTTGCGGATTGTCAGTTTGATGAATCAAAATTTTCAACATTAGGGAGAGAGAATAAGCTTCCTGAAAAGGAGCTTAACTGGAATGCATCATCGTTGATGCATTTAGATCCTCGATCAGGGCAATGTGAACTGCAAATTCAAAAGATTATACATTTGCAAAGAATAGCAAATGATTTGCCTGATGCATTTTCCGATACAAAGAGGATAACAAAATCTTATATACCATCGGAAAATGCTCCAATTCGAATTGATGTCCCAATAAGACAAGTAGCCACTGAAACAAATTTACGCCAGAAGCGTGGTAGACATGTCGGTTTCAAAGACAAAAATTCTCGAAAGAGAAAAGAGGTAAATAATATTCCTGTTGAAAAAGACATAGTAGAGACACCTGCAGTTGTCCAAAATCATGATATAACGCCAGAAGACGTTCAGGTACCTGAAAATTGTGAAAATGACGAGATCTCGATAAATTATATTTTTACAGGAGAGAAATGTGACCAAAATAAGACAATTGTCAATAAAATATTTGCATATAATGTGGCATTGAATATCATGCATGAAAATAAGGATCTTGAGCCAAGATCAGTCGAAGAATGTCGACAAAGGAATGATTGGCCAAAATGGAAAGAAGCCATGAAGGCTGAATTAAACTCACTTGCAAAACGTGAAGTCTTTGGACCTGTAGTCCGTACACCTGAAGATGTAAAACATGTTGGATACCGATGGGTATTTGTGAGAAAACGAAATGAGAAAAATGAAGTTGTGTGCTATAAAGCCCGACTTGTGGCACAAGATTTTTCACAAAGGCCCGGTATAGATTATGAAGAAACGTATTCCCCTGTAGTGGATGCGATAACATTGCGTTATTTGGTCAGTTTATCTGCATATCATAAACTGCATATGCATTTAATGGATGTGGTAACAGCCTATTTATACGGCTCATTAGATCGGGATATCTATATGAAAGTCCCTGAAGGACTAAAGATATCTAAACCATCCAATGATTATTCGCAAGGGTTATACTCAGTCAAATTGCAAAGATCTTTATATGGTCTAAAGCAATCTGGATGAATGTGGTATAATCGTCTTACTAAGTATCTGGCCAAAAACGGATTCAAGAATGATGATATATGCCCGTGTGTTTTCATAAAGAAAACTGCTTCTGGATTTATCATAATTGCTGTGTACGTTGATGATTTAAATATAATTGGGATTCCTGAAGAGATTCCAACAATTATAAAAACTCTAAAAGAAGAGTTTGAGATGAAAGATCTTGGAAAGACTAAGTTTTGTCTCGGCCTGCAGATCGAGCATATAAAAAGTGGGATCTTTATTCATCAAACAACATACACAGAAAAGATCTTGAAAAGATTTTATATGGATAAGTCACATCCATTAAGTACCCCAATGATCGTAAGATCTTTGGATGTGGAGAAGGATCAATTCCGTCCTAAAGAAGAAAATGAAGATATCCTTGGTCCTGAAGTACCATATCTTAGTGCCGTTGGAGCGCTAATGTATCTTGCTAATAATACGCGACCTGACATATTATTCGCAGTGAATTTACTAGCAAGGTATAGTTCCTCTCCAACCAGAAGACATTTGAGTGGAATCAAGCAAATCTTTCGATACCTTCATGGAACGGTTGATATGAGATTGTTTTATCCCTACGGATCTAAGTCACAACTAGTTGGCTATGCAGATGCCGGATACTTGTCTGATCCACACAAAGGGAGATCTCAAATAGGATACCTGTTCACATATGGTGGTACAGCTATATCATGGAGGTCCACGAAACAGTTGATAGCAACAACCTCCTCTAATCATGCTGAAATACTAGCGATTCATGAAGTAAGTCGCAAGTGTTTTTGGCTCAGGAGTTTGATCCAATATATCCTGTCATCATGTGGACTGATTGATCATAAGATAGCTCCAACTGTCCTGTTTGAAGATAATACAGCATGCATTGCTCAACTTAAGGGTGGATACATAAAAGATGATAGAACAAAGCATATTTCTCCAAAATTCTTCTTCACTCATGATCTTCAAAATCAAGGGACAATTGATATCCAACGGATCTGTTCAAGTGACAATCTGGCAGATTTATTTACAAAGTCACTCCCAAAATCCTCCTTTGAAAGATTGGTACATGAGATTGGGATGCGCCGATTTCGAGACATTAAATGATGTCGGCAAGAGGGGGAGACTGTACTCTTTTTCCCTTTGTCAAGTTTTTTTCCATTGGGTTTTTCTTGACAAGGTTTTTAATGAGGCAGTCCCCATCACTAAAGGATTTTGTACTCTTTTTCCTTCACTAAAGTTTTTCCCACTGGGTTTTCTTTAGTAAGGTTTTAACGAGGCAATAATCCTAAATGGTCATCCAAGAGGGAGTGTTGTGATAAAGATGGATGACCACGTTTGGATTTCATTCTCAAAATTGAATGAATCTATTTACAATACAAGAAGCAATAAATAAAGGTTGAAAGTAGCATCACTTTACTCGTATAAATACCAATCATCGTCATATGCTTTTTACACACAACAACAACAACAACAACTGAATATTATTCTCTCTCCCTTTATACACATAGCAATAATAAAAACAAATGCTATTCTCTCTCTCTACTTTTTATACTTATTTTTATCTTTGTATATATATACACATTACAACATATAATATTATTATATATATATAAATTATTATTGAGCTAATTATTTTAATACTAGAGTATTCTATTTATACATCTTTTATATATCTTTTATTTATTTTACAACATTTTAAAGAAAATTGAAAAATTTTAAAGCAGTCAATAATTCAGAACTTATAATATCTTATTAAAACTTGAAGGCGAGACGCACACAAAATAAAAAATTATATCTGTAACATTTTTGGTACATTATTAAATATACATTTTTCTAAACTTTTTCAAATATTTTTACACTTATTATTCATTTTTTATTTCAAAAGCAAAACATATACACATAAAATATGCAGACCAAAATAAGTTTAACTAGATAGGGAGTCAGAGAGATTTGATAGCCATAAAAAGTTGTAAACACAATCGGATTATCGCCATAAGACCCCGAAAATAAATAATGATTACAAAATTCCATGAGAATCTAACAATACAAAGTTCTGATTTGGGGAACACAATAATGAATATCATATATGGAACAACTTTTATTTCTAACTCAAAGCAAAAATTGAACCCGTGAATGGTTGCTCCATTAACGAATTTGACATGATGACACAACTAATCATTTGACAAAATTATTGCCAACAATAACATGGTTTTCTTTTAAGTTAAAAATGAAACTTTGAAGGCCCCTAATTGACAACATCAAGAACCAGCTTCCGAGACTTTAGAACAGACCACCTAAGGCGACGATAGTACCCAGCTTGAAGCAATGCCAATGTTAGAACAAAGATCCATTTGAATCCCATCTGCACATAGTAGCAATCTTGTTAGGAATTAAGATATTTTCTACATTGATCTGTGAGAAAATGAAACAAATAAAGAGATTAGAGATTTAGAGGAAAGAGACCAGTTTTCTCTCTTCCATCTCAGGTTCAGCAGCCCAAGATAAGAATGACACAACATCTTTTCCCATCTGCAGCAAAACATAACAAAAATATATGATCTCCATTCTTACACAGTTCATTCCCTGGAGATTTTACTGAAACCAATACTCAACAACATAAGTACCTGAGATTCGGTGGCGGGAGTTCCATCTTCATATTCAACAGCACCATCATTAAGCATTTTAGGCATGGCAATGGCTCCGCCAGGGAAATAAGGATTATAATGGAGACCCTCTCTAATCTACAACATTATGTAGTAACCTTTAAGCACAGTACTTGCTCACTAGTATAGGAGGCAGAATAATCAGAAGATTTGTTTTTCTTTGCTTTTTGTTTGAAAAAAAAAAAAACAAAAACAAAAAAAAGGCCTTATATTTAATATTATACATTAATGAATGACAACAACCAGAGTCACTGGTGAGGAGGTGACAAAGTGTAAATAACGAAAACTCAACATCAATTCATGGGTATTCGACATACATATATCACACGCATATACATATCAAACATAGAGCGATTCAAGTGCATGTAAAATTTCGGAGTATCAGGGTTAATTCTAGTACGATACAACAACAACAAAGTCTTGTCCCACTAGGTGGGGTCGGCTGTTAATTCTAGTACGATATGCAAAGAAAATAATGCATAAAGTCAAAGACCCTGTGACAATCCCCAGCCTAGCATGCAGAGATACTAGTCATTGGTGTGCACAAGAAAAGGACACAGGAAGAAAAACCTTTGCTTGCACAGAATCCTAAGTCACACAACATATTTAAAAATGTCTGTTCTAGCTCTGAACCACACATCAGGCATTCATCAAATCTATATAACTTGCACACGATTCAAGTGTATTAGCCCCTAAAATGCCTTTAGAAAAAAAGACTTTACCGAAACACCAGCAGGGGGATCGCGATAACCAGTTAGAAGGGCAAACACATAATTCTGCCCATTGTGAGGAGCCTGAAAATGTGATGTATAAGAATAATTAAAGATCACAGGCAATATAAAACTTGTAGACGTTACTAGCAGATAACAGACATTACTTTGGTAATAAGACTTAGATCAGGAGGATAGGCTCCTCCATTAGCAAACCTAGCAGCTGCTTCATTTGCATATGGCTGAGGAAAGCGATCACTGAGTTTACCAGGGCGTGTGAACATCTCACCCTCATCATTAGGGCCGTCAACCACTTCAATCTCAGCTGCCATAGCCTTTACTTCTTCTTCTGTATAAGCAACGCCAACCAAATCGCGGTATGATATCAAAGACATAGAATGGCAGGACGCACAGACTTGTGTATAGACTTGATGACCACGACGAATCCTGCTCAGAAAAATTATTGAATGTAACAAGACCTGAATTAGCATTCATCCTAATATTATATATAGTTGATGGAGGCACAGAGGAGAATCAAGATCCACATATTATGAGTCCTGCCCCAAACATTGCCTCAAAAAGGTGGGGTGATACTTCAACTACAGAACTGAATAAAAAGGCAAGTATTTCTTTCAGGATTTAAGTTCGCAAATCAACCAATATAGACTAGTAAAGGTGAATGTACACATATCCTCACCCCAAAAGTGGAGAGGCTGCTACTAAAATTTAAACCCATGACCCCATCGTGAGGTAGCAACATTAATGTTCAACCAAGGTCCACCTTTGTGGCAAATGATACAGTTGAGATTACAATGTGCGTGTGTGTGTGTTTGTAAAGGAAAAATACATTCGAAATATTGGGAAAGTTCAGGAAAAGCTCACGAAGCATGATCATATGAACTGAGGATGCCCTGGTGTGGCCATGGATAGCTTGGGCATGCGAGGCCATGCTCAGCTTCATCAGCTGATGCTGTTGTCGCAAAACCCAAAACCCCAGTGACACTAGCCCCAATTAACGCAAGTGCTCTTAACGAGCTGCTGCCAGTCGAACCATCCCCATCTTTCTTTGTGAGAATGGATGACATAGATAAAGCATTCTGCAATAAGTATAGAGTAGCTATTAGCAAAAGATATAACCAGCTTACTCCCAAGTACGCAAATTTTCATAGAATCATAAAAAACACATCACATGCATGAGCATGAGCACGTACTAGTCTGCACAAAAAGTTTAACTTATACTTCAAACATTAACAGAAAAGGCAAGATAGAAAATAGCTCCAATTAGCTGGACTAAGGACTCAAGTTTGTACAAATTACAAATAATGAATCGAACTGTGAAACTATTCTTAGATGCGAGGTTCTAAGTTGCTATAGCAATTGCAAATTTGCAATCATGTTGTAATAAAGATATTCCCATAACAATCAGTTTGCAGAAAGTCCCAAGAGCAAATGGCTTTTTGCGAAGGAGGCAGTCCTATACTAAGAGGAGTAAATTATAGAAAACTTGCATTGCAGGCCTAAGCTTGGAATCCAAGGGTTTCAGT
The DNA here is from genome assembly GCF_003086295.3 of Arachis hypogaea. NCBI lineage: Eukaryota > Viridiplantae > Streptophyta > Magnoliopsida > Fabales > Fabaceae > Arachis > Arachis hypogaea. Next base: position 114,941,991 of record NC_092045.1, read on the forward strand.
TAATTAATGTTATGGTATTAGTTTCTATTCGACAGTTTTGTAAATAAACTAAACACAATTAGTAATAATAAGTTTTGATGAAATCAATAAAATTATTGCAGAAATGAGAAATTTGTAATGATTTTGATGAAATATAACTTAAAAAAAAAGAAGTTTGCTGAAAAGGGAAATATTAAGACCAGAGAGAATGCTTACAGGAGAATGAGATTGGAGTTTCCTCCTCAATAACTGCTGAATAACACCTCCAGCCATCTCGTCTGCACTGAAAATCAATAACAAAAAGTATAAGCATAAAAGGAAAATACCTTATATATAGAGAGTTTAATTTTGATGCACTAACAGTATAAAGCGTTTTATACAGTCGTGCAATAACATCGGTTCTTTTAAATGATCATTCACACCGTCAATGTTAAAGGTAGTTATTTTCACCTATATATTAACTTACAGAGTATTAAAATTAAATTCTTATATATATGTATATAACAAAAAAAAGAGTTTCATTTACTTGTGAAATTGCATCAAATCAAGCATATGAAAACGTACACAAACATATCAGAAGCAACAACAAATTCGAACCAGAAAGAACAACCAGCAACAACAACATACATAGCAGAAACGCATAACCAGCAGCAAGAACAACCACATTCATCACAATCCACAATTCAATGTATAATTCATTTCATAATTTAGGAACAAAATACTCCATCGGCGGGACTTTGCGGTGGTCATCGGCGGAGGCGGCATGGCGTTGGGAACCCACAGATCGGCGCCACGTTGGACTATGATGAACCGAAGAGAGAGAAAGAGAAAGGAGAAAGTGAGATGTGTTACCTTTGAAGTGTGAAGTGTGATGATGGAAACGCCGATTGGCTGTGATTGCGAAGCTGCACCGCCGCGGTGATTGGAGACGCGAAGGAGTGGCACGGACAACAGAATAGAATAGATGGTACAGTCGGAGAATATTTCTGGTTAATTAAATTTTGTGGAAGGCTAGTTATGGAATAAGAAAATTCCGCAAGGGTTATTTCTGGTACAAAAGTTTATTTTTAAAAATATGGTCTATTATTAAAACCGTTCTGGAGCGGCCGGTTCGACAAAAAAACTAATAAATCGGACCCTAAGCCAATCCGATTCGATGATCTAATCGCATAAAGCAACGAACCGGTACAAATCGATTAAATTCAAAATAAACCGGTCAAAACTGATAAGACTGGTTTGACCATTCCGTTTGAGTTTCAAAATTTTTCCAAAACGTATGGGTTTGAACCCCTTCATCAAGACAAAAAATGATACTCACAATCACCAAACTGTTATACTTGTTATTAATATATATATATATATATATTTTAACAAATAATTTATTTTTATTTAATTTATTTTAATTTTAGTTATAAACTCATTGATTCTTAAATTAATTGTATTTTTATTTAACAATAATTATAAACTCACTTATTTTTTTTATAATTATATAATATCTATTAATATTATTTTTCAATAAATACTTGTTAGTTATTTTAATATAAAAACAAAATAAAAATATTTATGATAGAGTAAAATTAATAAAATACTTATTGTTCCTGTTTCATATTGTTTTAAAATAGCTATAAATTTTTAAAATGTGAGTGAAAATATGTATTTTAAATTTTAATTTTAAATTTTTTACTATGTTTTGTTTTTTATTTACATAAGACCGAATTAATCGGTTCAACCAGTGATCCACCAGTTGAACTAATAACCCAGTGACCTAATCAGTTCGATCACTGATTCGATTCTGACAACTATAGGTATATATAATTTCACTAATTAATCAATTTTGTCTTTTAAATTTTTATTTAGCCAAAATAATCTCCAAAAACATTAACTTGAGATAAATCATATTAGTCAATCCATTAACAGATTTTTTATTTATATAAATAAATTAAATATATTAATTATCAATTTTTTGTAATTTATAGCATTTTTACGAAATTCGTAACATGTCACATTTTGTTTACAGAATAAATGAATTGACATTAGGCGTATTTCGTTTACACAGTAAACGAAATAAGGTTGTAAATGGGCGGTCCTATAACGTGTGCACACGTATTCTGCAACGCCCCTATTTTGTTTACTCTATAAATGAAATAGGCTCAGTGACGCCTATTTAAAGGGTTTCATTCACAGTCAGTTACTGTTTACCTTACCTTTTTTATCCATGTTTGACCAAACCAGCGGCTCAGTCGAACATTATGGCGGACGATGCGGATATTAACAGGCTGAACGCCACGTGGCATGTCGCCGGGGCAGAGGACTTTGAGGTGGTGTTGCTGTTTAATTTATTAATTATTTTTACAGTGCTTGAAACAAGTTGCCATATTAGTCTTATACGTAGTTGATTGTAGAAGTAGTGCCTAAATAGATTCTACCTATAGTAATATGTAGTTGTAAGTAGATCGAACGTATTTGTAGGATGTTAGAAGAACTTTGAGTTACGGATTCGGTTGGTGTACGCTACTTTATTGCATGGTATAATATATGTTAAAATAAAACTTTTTATCAATGTAATTTATGTCACCGAAATTTAAACTAAGTACACGAACACATTTAATTATGTTATATCCCGTTTAATAAATGTAATTATTTTTTCATTAAATATCATATTATATATGCAAGAATGTATTAAATTTTTATATATTAAATTTTTATATGCATGTAAACATATTTATATATTTGTTTACCAGTTGGGACGACTATTTCTACCCCGAAGAGTTAGCCACAGAGTCCCACCACCCGATGTCATTCTCTGTACATGAGAGAGGCTGGTTTTGGAGACGTTGTCCCACTAAGAGACTTCTTGTTCGACAATACGATGATCACAGCATTCGTAGAGCGCTGGCGACCGGAGACTCACACATTCCACATGCCATGGGGTGAGTATACGATCACGCTGTAGGACGTCGCCTACCACCTTGGATTGCGCGCAGATGGTGACCTGTTAGTGGTTGCTTTCAAGACTTCCAGGCCCACTACCACACTAGGGCTTGGGAGATGGTCGAGCGTTTACTCGGAGCCAGGCCACCTGTAGTTGTCCAGCAGGGAGCTCAGAGGAGAGAGGATTTTTCGCTGAAGGTGACATGACTGCGTGATCGGCTATGACAGATGCCGCTGGATACATCCGATCCGGATACCTTGCAACGATACGCGAGGTGCTACATCATGCTGATGATCGGGGGCTACTTAGTGACTGATAAATCGAATAACACCGTTCATCTCAGGTGGCTGCCGCTGCTAGATGATTTTGAGAAGTGACGCAGGTTGTCATGGGGTTCATCTCAGATTCCTCACCGTCAATGTCCATCTCATAAACCGGGCGGGTAACATGGATAGGCGGTGGTGTGAGGGGCCGATCATCCTGCAAAAAGTCCGACTGCCCAGATCCACCGCCGCCAACGTTACCAACCTCTGCGAAGAGCTCCATCACTTGTTCACACATGATTCTGCCATGGACGTCAAATGTCAGCCGCACGTGATGTCGCCGCACGTGATGTCGCCGCACGGCCAAAACAGACGAAATCGGAATACTCCATTCCCCATCGGAGCTAGCATCCTATACCCTATCATCCCAGTCTCTTTACTCCCACTTTGATCGTGGTGTCTCAATATTAGACCCTTCAACTCCGACAACGAGACAACTCTCTGTGTGCATAGCAGCACTAGATTCTCACACTCAAATACGACCCTGTTATCCCCGTTCCTCATTAGGCAATTGGGACACACACAAAACCAAGTATACACTACTAGTAGACATTATGAATGGTTTGGAAAAGGTTTAGGCGAAGGAGGTGAACTTGTTGTGAAGAATACAATGGGTTACGTATCCTTTTATAGTTACTTCAAGTTTGTCCTATTGTATTTCGTTTACACAGTAAACGAATTATTGTTTCACATATTTCGTTTATAGAGTAAACGAGTTGAAATTAAGCATATTTCGTTTACACATGTTTATGCCTAATTTCAATTCGTTTATTTTGTAAACGAAATGTGACATGTTACGCATTTTTGTAAAAATACTACAAATTATGAAAATCAATAATTAATATATTTAATTTATTTATATAAATAAAAAATCCTAAATATGTATTAGAGTTCAGGGCTTTTATTCGTTACATTTTTTAACTTTTGAGTTCTTTTAGTCTTTTCGAGTGCTTTTATTGTAATAATTGAGTTATTTTAACTATGACAGATGCACATTGGGATGACATAAACAAAATGGAATGTGTCATGGCAAATTCTTGGGTCTTGGCTTTGAGGTTAGTAAATATGTGTTATTGTATGTTTTTTATTAATTTTAATTTACATTTAAAAAAATTTAAATTAATTTTAGCTTGTAAATATTGTTCTATTTTACTTTACATGGTTAGGGTTATGTTTGTGGTGACAACATAATTTAGGATTGTTATTGTTGCTAATCACTTTAGAGATTTATTTTAAATTACTTAATTAAATTTTATTTAAAGAAAAAAACTTGTAGTCTCTATTATAAATTTCTATGATTATGAATTTGTTATTGATTTTTTTAACCAACAGAGATTTTGCCTCTTAGTTTCAAGGAATGTTAGCCACATCTTTTTTCTATTGGATGTCATTCTGATATTTTTTATTACTTGAAAGAGGTAAACGTAAATTTGTGTGAGACGATATAATTTAGGAATTTTATCTTCGATATTATACTAATTTCTATATTTATTTAGCAATGCACACACTTTTTATCGTTTCTGCGGTAAGTGCACTATCATCATATAAATATAATGTACCACCTTCGACTACACATTGATGAGAAGAACCAATAATTGGATGTTTTAAGGACTTTTCAAACATGATATCAATGTCTAACTTAAGATTGGATAGATGTTTTTTTTTTGTAACACCTTACCACAGAATTTTATGCATAAGACGTAAATCAAAAGTGGTGAGACACTATAATCTCTAAAAATAAAAATATATATGAAGAATAGCTTAATTAAGAGCCTTGAAAAAAAAATAAACAAAAAAATAAATAGAAAAATGTATCACTCACGATTGAATAAACGTAGAAAGGTAGATAAGATTGAGTGGAAGAGATAATATATATATATATATATATATATATATATATATATATATATATATATAAAAGATCAGAGTTCCAAATATACAAATAACAGGCTTTAGACTCGACATGCGAAGTAAAGGCCGACTAGAGTATCCATATATATAACCTCAAGAGCAATCCAAAATATATGACACAACGCCTGCCAAGTGAGCCTCTAAGAGGGACAAAATATAAAATATATAAGGTGGAGAATCAATATACATATATAAACATGAAAAATAACAAACATCGAGTCCTAAGATAGTTCTTCACTACCAAGAGTTTCCAAAATGCTCAGTGTAATGATTCGCATCCTGCATCTGAAAACAACAGTATATGTAAAACGAAGCTAGGTTGTTTGCAACAGCACAATGGAAGTGCGACGAGGCTGGACTGCCTGCAACGACGGGCGGGATGGAGGCGCGACGAAACATGGATGCGTGCCGTGGTTGCAGACGCATATGGGAGCTGGAACGCGTGCAATGTTTTGCAAGAATCCGACGGGGGGTTGTCGAGAACAGGAATGAAACGTGTTGCGGATATGAAGAAAGGATATGTGGTTGTTAACAGAGAAAGGAGAAAACGTAATTATGGGACAAATTGTTAATTTTTATTATTCAAAATGTGTTTACAGCTATGAAGCACGAACACTTCATTGAGTTGCCGAGTCTGCGTGTCGGATACATTTTGGACACGACACTCATCGACACGTGTGTCTGTCATGTCTTAATAAAAAATAAAAATTCTTCTCCGGACACACTTGGACACACCTAAATACCATCACGTGTCCGCGTGTCCAACCTTATTCTTAACATACATCGTTGAAATGAGTTTAGAAATAATATATATTATTATTTAGTAAAACAAAAAATATTTTAGATACTTTTATATAGTTAAAAAAGACATTAAAAACAGTTAAAAAATTATTTTATATTTTAACAACAATAAAATATCAAAAATTCATTATAATTTATCTAAAAAATACTTTATATTCTATATATATACCATGTCCCGTGTCTTGTAAGATTTTAAAATCCGTGTGTTCGCGTGTCCCGTGTCGTATGCCGTGTCCGTGTCAATGTCTGTGCATCATAGGTTTACTGTTGATTATTCAAATCTTAATTTTTTAAAAATTTAAAATTAATAATTATTAATTGGTGTTGTGTATATTATTAGTGAGAATGTTGTTCTCCTATATTGTTCCAAGTACATAATCCATACCCAGCAAAGGGGACAATTTAGTCATTTACCGGTACCCGCACAGTATTCTTCTCCTGAGCCAATTCACAGTTGAGACATCCAAATTAATATGCATTGATGATACTAAATTAATAAGTGATAAGTGTGTCTCAATTCTCAAGTCTCATCGATGTTTCTTTCTATGAAGTTTGCAGCTGCATCACACTGCAATCCCAGCCTTCTTTTTCATCAACACCATCACCATCACCATCAGGTACTTCATTTCACTCCTACTTTTCTCCTTCAAATTCATCGCCAACACTTCCTCACTTCAACTTTAGGGTTTCGGCGATTTCAGCGGTGGCTCCTCCCTAAGAAGACGCACTAGTACCCTAAAATTACAAACAACACTTTGCTCCACTTACACCAATGACAATGTAAGTAGTTTTATCTGAATTTGTCTCTTCAACAATAACTTCTTTATTTTTATTATTTTTCGTGTTTTTGATTAATACTTTTGGCGTATAATATTTTATGAAACTTTTAAATCAGGTATTCTGTCATTTGTTTATTTTCTTAATTCTTAATTATGAAACTTTCTTCCTCGTTGCTGATTTAGTTCAGGATCTCTCTGTTTTTCATTTTCCACTTTTTTTTGTAGAAACTTAGTTGCAAGTGACTTGGCGTGAAGTTGATAGTTAAGAGTAGTTAAATGATTTAACTGTGTTTACTAAATTTTCATACTTCACGTAAAGTTAACTGCAAGAGTTTTCACTTCTCTTTTTCTTTTTCTTTTTCTTTTTGGCGGTGTTTTTTCCCCCTTCGCTTTGTAGTTTGTACTATCATGTTTTTACTGATTGGATTATTGTCTTATCTCTCATTGGTGCAAGGTTAGGCATATGAATTGTCAAGTGCAAACAGCCATGAAGGTATTCTACTTTCAAGGAGTATGCAGTAATTAGGATCTGTTCATTACAATATTCTAAATTTCTAGTTACCATTTTAAGTAGAAGACGTTACTTGATGTGCAAATTATTTTGGGTTTCAATTTCAATTTCCAGTATGGCCTTTCATGTTTGACGATTTTGAAAGTTGCAACGTGCTGGACAGTAGTAGCCATATTATGAACCTTTATCTATTACAATTTATTGTAATGGACCAGATGATTGCTTTCTGATTTTTGGTGAAACATGCAAAATTTCTGTTGGAGCTTTGCTTTCAAATTGACCAAAACGAAAACTTAGAGGCTGCTTGGTTGGGTTTTCATTTTCTGTTATAATTTTCAATGTCTTTTGTTTCAAGATTTTATTGCTTCACTGTTTTCTTTCTAAAATCCTGGAAATATAAAGCAGTAGAAGTAAAATACAGAAAATGGAAATGCAAACTGCATAGGCTCTTATTCTTTGTCTGTCGTATCTTGCCTCCTGCAACTGAAAATAAATATGGATGCATATATTAATTTATTTAAGTTATATCTCTCAAACAATAGTGCAACCCCATTCCCTGAGAAACTAAATTTGATACATTTTTGGTCCTAATGTTTTGTGGCCTGGGCCCAATACTAACTTGTTTTCTTGAAATTTTCTTGTCTTTTCTTTTTAGTATTCTGACTTTCTGAGGTTAGACTTGTTTGAGAAACACATGAGGACTGAATTTCCATGTTGGTAATCTGATTTATAGAAAGAGAAATTTGAAATTTTATTATTCTGCTCAATTATTAGGTAAATAAATATGTTATTGTGTGTATTAATATCTTTGATCCTTGGTATTGTTTAGCTTTGGAATCGTTTTTTTAAGCTTGATAATAATAATGACAAGATGTTTTTAGGTTCCAAAGAAAGCGCAGAGAGTAAGAAGAAAGAAGAGTCATCCACAAGCAATGAGTATGTGCTGCTTTTGCTATAATACATTTCCATCAGTTATGAGGGACTAGAAATGCTTTATCTGGTAAATATAGTATGCTTATGCATATGTTACTTTCTGCTCTATCAATTGATTCTAGATTGTACTGACTCGAGTGTTCCATCCTTCAAATCTGATTCTTTTCCCCCTGGTCTAGTTCATGATATTTTACTAGTCTTCCTTACATTGTGAGAGACGGACTAATCATTTGATACCCATTTTATTTCTCATTTTTGAAAATAAAGTAACCAAACTCTAAAATAACAGGAGTACAGGACTTCATCACTTCGCCATTGTAATGGAGAATTAGCATGTATCTATATAATACCCTCTTTACAAAATTATAGCCCCTTTATTTGTTTGCTAGGATCCTGACGAAATTGAGGAGATATGGAATTTCTGGAATCCTGTCCTATGGTCTTCTGAACACTGCATACTATCTCACGACGTTTCTTATCGTATGGTATGTGAACATTTGTCCCTCTAACATGGTCTGTGGTTTTCTTTCCCTCTTGTTATTCCAATTCATTTATTGAATAATACTTTTATACTTCTTATCTAATTTTCTTCATAAGGTTGGAGCTTTTCTTCCATCCCTTAAGTACTTGGAACTTTGTAAATTATTTAAAAATCACTCAAATTAGGAATATATGCTTCATGTTTGTTAGGTTTTACATTGCTCCAGCACCAGGAAGGATGGGTTATCTAGCTGCTGTAGAAAGGTAAGAACATGTTGCTGGTACTACTCCCATGTTTCTCTTGTTCGCTTTGTAAACAATGATGGTTAACAATGACCGTTCAATGTTATGTTTAGATTTCTCAAGGTGATGGCCATGGTGTGGGCTGGTAGTCAAGTTACCAAACTTATCAGAGCTGGAGGGTGAGCTACCTGAATCTTTCAAATTTTTAACTGTGTAATCCATGTAAATATGCTGTCTTGTGAGTTAATGATATACTATCTCTGCCCTCAATAATTGTCAAATTGAAAAAAATTGATACATCCAGAACTTAATATGTCCGCCTTTGTTGATCTTGTTGCAAAACTATTTATATGGATGATTGTGTTAGGCTTTCGAGGACTGGTCATTTTGATTGTAAACTTTGTCCGAGTTATGTAATGACAGCATTTTAGATTGCCATGAATCTTTGGGATCACAACTGTTTAAAACCATATGCTTGTCAATGTGTATAAATAACCTATCTTTGTAAGCTTTTTTAAAAAAAAGGGTTATCTTTGTACTGTTGCCATTTCATTTTTATGAATTATGGTTGTTTGCTTGTTTGCATCCATCTGCATATGTACAAATAGAAAAATCTCTTTTTTGGTACTCAGTCTGCTCTAAAATATGTCACTTTTGAATTTTGGTATTCAAAACTTAATGTACTCGGAAATTTATGTCTAGATACATTATTAATGTACTAAAGTTTTAAATTGAGATATATTTTGAAATATAGAGTAATTTTAAATGAATCAAATTCTGAGATGAGTACACGTTTTGTTACAAATGATGGAGTTACTTGTTATGCAGAGCATTGGCGTTGGCGCCATTTGTTGATAGAGGATTATCATGGTTTACTGCTAAATTTAAGTTTCAATCACAGGGAAAAGTAACTTTCTATAACTTGAATTTCATTCTCTACCCCTTCCTTTTCTTTATAAGCTTGTCCTTTGCATTTCTTGTTCTAAGTTATTCAATTTTGCAATCTGCAGGCCTTTATGACAATAGTGGGATTCTGTGTTGGATTGGCCATTATCTTATTTTTGGTCATCACACTGCTCTGGGCTTGATTCAGTTTCTGCTTTTATTTATTTAGATTTTGTTACATGACAGCGATTAGGTATGATTGTGAACAATCAAATTTATTATCCTCATTTTATATTTAATTATATATTATTACAATTGTTAGAGAAATTATTTTTTACACTTACTGCTTAAAATGGTTGTATGAATAGAATCATTCAACTGATTAGTGGTTGGTGTAAATGAAAAAAAATGTTGACTCTGAACAAATCAAATGAAACTTCAAGAAAAATGAACACAAATTTTTTCAATAATAATTGGTTGTGTTATAATGGTAATAAATTGAGGTAAAATCACATGTTTCACTATCATGTTTTATCTTTATTATATTCTACCAACAAAAGTAGAGCATTTGTTAAATGAAATTTATAAAATCATTAAATTAAAAAGGGAGATCTCAATTCTCAATCCATAAATTGCTATCACGGGCAAACTTTAGCGTTAGTGTGTGATTTGAGGGAGGAAACTTTGTTGAAAAATTTTCATTGTTAATTTGATATAATTGTTAAGAACGAGGTAAGGGTTCCGATTGAGCCACTAGTATTGTTTTCCCTAATTTGATTATAAAATTTTACCCCAAGGAACAAGGATAATATTGTTACCTCTGATATGTTCTAAAGAATATAACTGAAACCTTTCAATACATTATGTATAAAATTTAAATTAATAAAATATTAAAAATAAAATTAAAACAAAACCAAAGGGATAATATAACTAAATAAATCTCATCACGTGACACTTTGTCGATCTCGGTAGACAGTAGTCTACTACTAAACTATTGTTAATAACGTATTGTTAGGTGGTGAAAACTCAGGTGAAGTCGTGTAAAGTTGATATTTGAGAGCTGTTAAATGAAAATTTAGTCAAATCAGTCAAATTATCTAACAGTTCTCAATTATCAACTTCCATCTAACAGCTCTCAAGTATCAACTTCACGTGAAGTCGACTGCACTTGAGTTTCCACCTTGTTAGGTTAATAACTATACTATTTTATGTTCATTGCAAAAATTATCTGCAAATCAATGTTTGTATAAAAAAATTTAATTCATCAAAATTAAATTCATAAGAGTTTTTTCATTATATAACAAAAAATAGATAAGTAAATTGAGAAATTCTATGAAAATACTATCTATAAACTCTTAAATTATTCTTTATGACTATAAAGAAATATGAACAATAATAATTCTAAATTATAAAGATGTAAATTAACTTTATATTTATTAAATATTAAAATTATAAATTTAATTTTTTTACAGAAAATCTTGATGTGCTCCGACAAACTTAAGAGTCTAACACTCTTTGAAAAAAAAACTATTATGAAAGATAAAAAAATTTTAAATTCTAAATTTAAATTATTAATATAAAATATAATAAATAAATTATTAAAAATTTTTATTCCATTAACAAAAGTCAACATATCTAAGGAACCTTTAAGAATAATAAATATTAAATGATTAGAATGATTAATGTGATGTGCCCGAAAGTCTAATACTCACTTTACTTGGATGTAATAATAAATTTAGAGAAACAACTTGAGTTAGCTCACTTGTTCGTTTTGTATATATGTAGTAATCTGTATATGCAGTAATTATTCGTCAGTTTAACAGATTTAAAAAAACTATTATAAATAATTAAAAAATATAATAAATTTAAAAAATATTAAAAAATTATTAAAATTTATTATTTTTAATTATTAATATTTAAAATAATAATAAAAAATAATAAATTTTAATTATTCTGAGCTGAAAATTCAGGTGCAGTTGATTTCACATGAAATTAATAGTTAAAAGCTATTAGAAAAAAATTTAGTCAAATTATCTAACGGCTCTCAATTATCAAGTTCACTCAAATCGACTCCACTGGAGTTTCCACCAATTCTGAATTATTTTTTATAAAGTTATTGGTCAATCCGTCAGCAGTGACGTCAGCATCGATGTCGTTACTCATATTTGAGTGTTTAGATTTCCCTCTTCCCTCGCTTGCTGACGTCACTATCATTCTACTGAACTTAGCGCCAAAATGTCCTAATTATTAAAGTCTCGCATGAACTTCTCTCCCTTTCACCTTTCAGTTACAGAGAGCATCACTCATGGAACCATTTGTTTGGTACTGCAAGCCTGAATCAAACAGTGTTTGGGCCAAAGCAATTGATAGCGCCTTTGGTTCCTATACGCCATGTGCAATCAATACTCTTGTAATTTCAACCTCCAATTTCGTTCTTATGGGACTTTGCTTCTATAGAATTTGGCTTATTGCTACAAACACAAAGGCTCAGAGGTTTTCCTTGCGTTCTAATTGGTATAATTATGTTCTCGCATTGTTGGCTTCTTATTGTGCTATTCAGCCTCTGTTGAGATTGTTGACTGGAATTTCAGCATTTAACTTGAATGGTGAAACTGGATTTGCTCCTTTTGAGGTGGGTTTCTTGTTCATATATGCTCTAGGTTGCTTTCGGATTTTATCTCTTAAAAACAGAAATCTAGAATCACTTCCAAGAAGTATAGGAAGTACAAGAAAATTTTTTATTCAGTAGTGCTAGGAGCCAGCACATTTTGTGATTCGTAGCCATTAATTAACCATCATTAGTATTTTTAATAGTGTGAGACTACATCTAATGGTGTGGAATTATACACTCTTTTCTTGATGGTTAAATGCTGGGTAAATTTTAATGAAAGTGCTGCCCTGAGACTTTCTCTTTTTTATTTGGGACAGGAAGATCTTGTGTCTGTGTCGTGAAATTATTCGTCTCAAAAGTTTAAGTTGTTTGATACATGCACATGAATGGTTATATATCTAAGATGTCTTCATACGTAAGAGTTTATTTTAAATTTGAAATGTGAATTATGCATGATTCTATTTTTGACCTTATGCGGAAATTCTTTATCTATTTATTTAGAAGAATGAGACAACAAGGATATTGATAGAGTTCTAGACTTTTCGGTTATGGAAACTCTAATACTATATCAGGAAACCATTCATCCTAAAAGCTTAAATTGTTAAATAGAAGTATATGAATGGATATTTATCTAACATTTCCCTATTTCCACAGCTAAAAGAGTTCTTTTTTGTGTCGTATTACACAACCTTGGCAATGCATGAATACTATATTCCTTAGTTGCGTTCAATGTTGATATTTGATTAAGGCTTTAGTTTATCTAATGGAGGATGCAGCTTATAAACATGTGCACTCTTGTGTTGTTGCAGGTAATGGCCTTGATAGTTGAAGCGCTTACATGGTGTTCGATGATAGTTCTCATTCTATTGGAAACCAAGGTTTATATCCGGCAATTTAGATGGGTGGTGCGGTTTGGAGTTATCTATGTTTTGGTTGGAGATGTTGTATTGCTTAACCTTCTTCTGTCAGTGAAAGATTACTGCAGTAGGTTAGTTTTTTAATTTCAAGACTACTCTTTACCTTTTTACCTTTTGCATTAAAATGTATGCAAAGAACAAGCCTGATCAGCATTTTAAGGACCATGAAGCCTTCATCTAGTAATTATGATTGCTAGATAGGTTCCATGGTTATCAAAACCACAAGTTATTCATAGAGGTATTTGACTTTGGAAATACTCAGTTCTGAATGATCAATATTGAAGAATACAAGTCTATTAAAGCAATGAATTTTTCTTCAATGTTGTGTTAACTGCAGTAACTTATAGAATGGTGAATGTATTGGAATATTCTGCTTAAAATTTAGTCTTATGTTTTTTTTTTGTGCAGATCTGCCCTGTTTCTGTACCTTAGTACTTTTATCTCCCAGGTATATATTTGATTTTCCCTCCATCGTTTTTTGAAGTTTTATTAGAAAAGAAATAATTAGGAAGGTATATACAAAATCAGTTGCATTCTACAATACCTTGTACAACATTCCAACACTGCATATCTGCCGATATTCATGATTAAGGGTAACATATTGACATATGCTCAAATGGTTGAAATGTTTAATAGTTTCACTGATAGCTATGGTTGTAAACCAATTCTTAATGTGATGAAACAACTGGGAATTGAATAATGTTATGGTATTGAGTCAGTCAGACACAACAATCGACTAATTATGGCTGCTTTTCTGATGCAGGTCTTGTTTGGTACATTGCTTTTTGTTTACGTACCTAATTTGGTTCCGTATGATGGCCATATAACAACGCAAGACGAGCTTCCTGACAATGCTGAGTATGAACTACTTTGTGGAGAGGAACAAGTTTTCCCTGAGATGCATGCTAATATATTCTCTAGTATGTAATTCTTAACTGAGCTTGTTATAAATTAAGAGTTTGCCAATGTCTGCATTCGATATAACTACATTTTCACATAATTATATTGTCTATCCTTGTAAATTAATAGTCAACTTTCGTTTACTGTAGGATTATGTTTTGGATGGGTAACTCCACTCATGCGGCAAGGTTACAGAAAACCCATCAAAGAAAAGGATGTTTGGAAGCTAGACAAGTGTGATCAGACAGAGACATTAACAGAAAAGTTTATATTCAGCATACTCTGTGTTTCTGCATGAGATCAATACATCCAGCACACAACAATTAAACAAATTCTTGGTTTCTGTAGGTTTCAAAAGTGTTGGATGTTAGAATTTCAAAGCTCTAACCCGTGGCTTTTAAGATCTTTGAACAACAGCTTAGGGAAGAGGTACTATTTATGTTTTTTTCTCAATACATTATCTTCCAAATTAAATGATTTACCTTTGCTTTGACGTGCCAAGATGATGTTAGTAACATTGATGTCTCTTCTTTTATTCAATTTGACTTGAATGTTTGGTTAGGTTTTGGTGGGGAGGCATCTATAAGGTGAACATTTTGATCCCCGGTTTTGACCTTTAACTTAAACAGCTTCAAATAAATACGTAAACATTTCCACATTACAAGTGACATCTGAATGCAGGTGGAGCAATTCAACCTTCTCACTAATTTAAACTGGAATAAGATTATTGAAATTGATGTGTCAAAGTTAATTAAGCATGAGGTGATAATCTTTCCAAATAAACAAAGACAAGTACTAAAATACCAACTTTCAAAACGATTAAGCAATAAACTTATATGTGAAGGCCTCAATGTGGTATTAAATGTCTCGCACACCCCTCACACCTGGGCTTGAGGATAATGCAAAAGTCAATTTTATTGGTTCTTTGCAACCAGTAATCTCATTAGGCTTACCTTACTTGTGCAAATTGCTTCATATATGAAATTATATTATGCATGGAATATGCAAAATATTGTATTATGCAAGTTAACTATGTGATATGTTTAGTTCTGTAGTTTCTGACTCCTAGGATACATCAAAATTATGTGATGATCTTTGCAGATTGGTAATGATCTTTCCCAGTTTGTTGGGCCAATTCTGCTGAACCATCTGTTAAATGTAAGTGTATTTGTTTTATCCCAAAATATCTCAACTGATTATATTCTTTGTTCACCACTATCAGATTTGAATGAACATTTGTAGGAGAAAAAAATTTAGTTGTTGAATCACTCTAGCCCGATGCATGCATATATAGGCAAAAGGTGTCAACAAAATCCCAACATGAATGAAAGATCATTTTATGACAAAAGCTATCAGGAATGCTGCATGCATACCGATTTTTAAAACTTTTTCATGAATGTTTAACATTAACCCTACAGCCAATCAGGACGTATCTGATAGACATGCACTGATCATCATTGGAACACCAAGTCTCAAGTAATAGTTCGAAAAGTTTTTCCTCATTGTTAAACGACATTTTATTTATTTATTTAATTTTTGCAAGTATGAATTTACGAATAATTTATTTTATGTATATTAATTTGTTAAAACTTCTAAACTTTTTTTCTTATTGATGACGCAGTCAATGCAAAATCAAGATCCATCTTGGATTGGTTATATCTATGCTTTCTCCATATTTGTTGGAGTGGTATGGCTACTATCTCATATAGTTTTCATACCTTGTTCATTTAGATATTGATATTGGTTTTGCGTTTGTTTCTTTCTTCCTTTTTTTCTGGCAACTGTTTCTTCTCTAACTGAAAGGCCCATAAACAAAAGCAAATGGTTATGCCTTATTTATATCTCATAGGAGAAGCACACTGAAGATATTTGACACATGATCTATATTTTCTAATTTGAGGAATGTCATGAAATCACTCATCCCAAAAACTTAAGCCTCTTTTAGGTTTGCTTGATTTTTACATAGGCCCTCTTTTCTTCTTTTATTTGCCTTATGCTATTTTTTCATTTTGGGGTTCACCAAGGATCAAACTCTAGATCTTTCGGACATAAAGCTCTGATATCATGTCATGAAACTACTCATCGCAAAAGCTTAAGCTGATAGAAGGAGGCAATATAAATAGTTATATCTCTAATAAGGGAGAGCATATTGAATATTAATTATCTTGTAAAGCCTTCAATCACTTTTCTTGTAAATAATACCTGCAATTAATTGATCTCGTATATTAACTTTTGTAAGTGAAACTAGATAATAGAGGTCAGTTATTCAAAGATCTTCTCTTACACATTTAATGTCTCTTTACAGTCACTTGGTGTTCTATGTGAAGCTCAATATTTCCAGAATGTGATGCGTGTTGGTTTTCAGCTTAGATCAACTTTGGTATGACAGCTTCATTTTCATCTAGTGTTAGGATGCCTAAATAAAGTACGATCTCTTTTATTATTATTATTATTATTATTTTAGCTACACATTTTGTATGATGTGACCATGTAGGTGGCTGCTATATTTAGAAAATCTTTGAGGCTAACTAATGAAGGTCGAAAGAAGTTCTCATCTGGGAAACTTATGAATATGATAACTACAGACGCCAATGCACTACAGGTTAGTTCATTGCTTAAGCTAAGAGACATGAGTTTCTGCGAAAACATGTTGGCATAGGGACAGGTTTACTCATTACCTTAACGGCTTATGCAAAGTTCCCCAATGCATGTTGTTCCATTGGTGCTTCTAGCCAAAAATGTCTTTTACCTATGTCTTGACATCAAGTATTCATCAAGTTGTTGAACATTGGAGTTTAGTCTAAGGCTGACTGGTGGTGTTTGCCATCATGTTCCAACAAGGGGGATGGCAGGGATCCCCATATAGTCGTAGGATGGTAGAAAGGGCCTTATCTTTTCTGGTGCTCAAACCAATCCAAATCTTCTGGTGTGAAGGTTTTATTCCTCATATCAAAGGCGTAATGAACAGCCATTGAAAAGTGCCCAACACTTTAGTAGTTCAAACTAAGAATAATATCTTATTCTTAATAAGGTTGATAGAGAAAGCAAGCCAATAATAATGTTTAATTTCTCAATATACCTGTATCTGTATTATAAATATTTAATATAAATTGCAATCTTTTTCTTACCCTTTGAGGCATAGTCAATGTGCTGATGGCTTAAATTTCATTGTTATTCATTTTCAATGTTCAGCAAATATGTCAACAACTTCATGGACTTTGGTCAGCACCATTCCGTATCATCATAGCAATGGTTCTCCTATACCAGCAACTAGGCGTTGCTTCACTTATTGGATCGCTAATGCTAGTTCTCATTGTCCCACTACAGGCAGGTTTATATATGATTTCTTTCACACGTGTGCATGTGTGCGCTTTTTCAGTTTTTTAAACTACTGCGCTCTCATTTTTGGCCGAATATAAGACAAAAGTTTCTTGGCATAGCTATCAAAGAAACAGCTTTAAAGGGATTTCTGTAGAATGATACCAAGAAGTTGTGTCACAATCCGTCTTAGGATCCATGATCATTGCACAACTATGTGGCATGGGAAAAAATATTTAAAAAAAAATATTTTATCATATTTTAATATATGAAGAAGAGTATTCTAGGAAAAAAAATTGGACACCAACTCTCCTCTATCCCCTTTATATACAGTAGATATATAGTAGATATATAGTAGATATATGGTAGATATAGCAGATTAAGGTCAAAGTTGATGAATTTCATTACAAGGTGCAAAATGATTCATAGTTTATAATTTAGGATTAATGAAAATTGTGTTTGTTATGTTTTCCATTCTACAATAATGGCTTATTCTTTGTATATTTAGGCAATTCTTCTCGAATATACAGACAAATCCTTTTTTTTTGTTATTGTTTTTGGAAACAGACATACGTGATTGCCAAAATGAGAAAACTGACAAAAGAAGGACTGCAGCAAACAGACAAGAGGGTTGGTATCATGCATGAAATTCTGGCTGCCATGGATACTGTAAAGTATGAACACGTTAAAACAAAGTTCGTTTGACCTTCTTGTTCAAATAGAATCTTAACAAATGTCTTTTATATTCGGAAATGATTCAGATGTTATGCATGGGAAACAAGCTTTCAATGTAGAGTACAAAGCATACGGGATTATGAGCTATCTTGGTTTCGCAAAGCACATCTGTTAAATGCTGTATGGACCATGATGTGATTTTAGATTTATGAACGCCCCTTATTTTTCAGTAATCCAGTTTATTATTATGTTGATGATTTATGAATTTGAGATTAATAATCATTTACATTTTCTTTGTGATGAGCATTGGACTGTTCATTTATCAAAACTGGAAACAACAATATACTGTACACTGAAAGATGGCCTAAAAGGGCCATGATAATAAAATTGTTTACAAGGATCACTGGATATGTGTAGATTGTGATTTTCTGTCAATACTTCAGGGCGAACCTCATCAGCTTGTGTTCTTTATATACACGGAAGTAATCATTCTTCATAATTACAATGTCAATAAAGAAGAAACTAATTATGCCTATTTGATCCTAACTGATACATAAAGGAACTTTACTATATTACAAACAGTATATGTTAATATGGCTTTTTGTGAAATAACTCTTGAATGCTATTTTGATATCCTCTGTGGGGAAACAATGGTAGTTATATCTTTAAATTTGCGAGTCTTTATTTTTGTATGTAGGATGTATTTTCTTGGTGCATATACCACATTGATCCTTCTTTATACATGTGACAATGCATGCCTATTGATGCTAACTTATAGGGCTAATTCCAAGGTAACAACAGAGTAAAAAGTTTTCATGTGATCCCATTCTTTTAATATGATTTAACTAACTTGTGCCCTAGGGTACATTTTAAAAATATAATAATAGAAACTTTTTAACACTTTTAATGTATTCAATGTATTGAAAATGTAAAAAAGTTAATTTTTGTAATAATTTTTAGAAAATATTTCTTTTTATGGTATGTTTAACCTATGCCCTTAGGGCGCAAGTTAGCAAAACCCCTTTTAATATTATCTCTTTCTCCACAAATTAAAATCAGTAATGGTAACATTTATAATGCTTTTGTTAGCTGAACTCTTGATGTCAATGCATAATTGGTTTGAACTTGAATTACAATTTTTGTAAGGGGCTCAATTTCAGTTTGTGCTACTGGTTAGATGGAGATTTATTCCTGAATTTCTTGTTTCCAAATATGCTTGCCCTCCATAACAAAGCCAATTTTCGAAATGCTGATAAAAATTTTGTCTGACTTCTGTAATTCTTCTAAATTATGAAATTTTTAGCTTTCTCATATCTTGTCTTTTGTTGCAGCTCAATACCTTTATTCTAAATAGCATCCCAGTTCTTGTGACTGTAACTTCATTTGGAATGTTTACTTTACTTGGTGGAGAATTGACTCCTGCAAGGGCATTTACCTCACTATCTCTATTCACAGTTTTGCGCTTTCCATTAAACATGCTACCAAACTTACTAAGTCAGGTTGTTGCTGGACCTTGTTTCATTCCATTAGCAGTTTAGTTTTTTATGTAAAATATGAGATTGTTTGGAGGGATTAAGTTCATGCATTATTGACCCTGTAGTTTGACAGGTAGCAAATGCAAATGTATCGTTGCAAAGGCTGGAAGAATTATTCTTGGCTGAGGAGCGAAATCTAAAGCAAAATCCACCTCTTGTACCAGGACTTCCAGCCATATCAATAAAAAATGGAAACTTTTCATGGGATGCAAAGGTCAATTTTTCAATGACAGTAATGTGCTTTGACATTGTTTTGATAAAGTTGTTTAATTGTTTTGGTATATATAGGTAGCCACATTTTATTGCATTTAGATTTTCAAAATGAAGAAGGAAAAGATGTTAGGAAAATGTTAGATGACAACTTTAATATTACTTGAATGATAACTGAACAGATTTGTCTTTTGTGAAAACAATGTCTCTTGTATTGAAAGATTAATGCAAATGGTCCCTAGCTTCATAATGCTTTCATGCCAAGGGCCAGTAACTTCTCAAGGCTCTTGTATGATGAGGAACATTAAGCTAAAAATCTTATCCATCTGCTTTCACCAAATAACTTAAGCTTTTGATAGAGTAGGTTCATGCTGAGCAGATTTATCATCTGCATAACTAATACTTCTAGGTACCGAAATAACATCCTGTTCTTTTTTTCGATGAAGTGTCGATGAATAATAATGATAGGTAAAATCCTTAATTTGGGGCACGCAAGTTCACTTTTGGTTTGTTTTAGCCTCTGTTTTGATTGTGTATTCAAGTCTTAAGATAAGGAATGGAAGAAAAGAGTGAACAAAGACTTTGAATGATATCAAAATATTTTAATATTATATTACTAAATACTTTGTTTAGTTCTAACAACCCATTTTATTTGCAATTTGGATATTTGAAGTTCACACATGACCTTTATGAAAAACCTGTTTGATTTATAGGCAGAGAAGTCCACACTATCAAATATCAATGTGGAAATACCAATTGGAAGCTTAGTTGCAATAGTTGGTGGTACTGGAGAAGGAAAAACATCACTTATTTCAACAATGATTGGAGAGCTACCTCTTTTAAATGATGGAAATGCTATAATTAGAGGCACTGTTGCTTATGTTCCTCAGATTTCATGGATTTACAATGCTACAGTCAGTTGCAGCTTGCTTATGCTTCTAAACATTTTTACTTATTTCTTTTGTAATAAATTCAAACGAAACAAATACTGCAATTTACTTCTAAATCACATCTTTTTACAGGTACGTGAAAACATATTGTTTGGGTCAGAATTCGAATATGAACGATATTGGAAGGCCATTGATGTCACTGCTTTACAGCATGATCTCAACTTATTACCAGTTAGTGTTCATAAATTCCATGTTCATTAAAGATTTTATTCTCTGAGCTATTATGAAGTTTCATTTATTTATTTCATTTTAAATTATCTTTTCAGGCACGTGATTTTACAGAGATTGGAGAAAGAGGAGTCAATATTAGTGGTGGACAAAAGCAAAGAGTTTCCTTAGCTAGGGCAGTCTATTCAGATTCAGATGTATATATATTCGATGATCCTTTAAGTGCTCTCGATGCTCATGTTGCTCATGAGGTATTATTTTTACCAAGCTACAAATGACAAGTGTTCTTTTATGATTGAATCATAATTTATAGTGGTTCAAATTTTAAAAGTGCCTCCATGCTTAATAATTTTTTCATTAAATTGTCAATTTAATGAGTAAGATTGTAAGAATTAAATCCAACATTCCAACCAATTTTTATCATCGATAAATTGAGGTATGCTGAAAAATTCAGGGGATCTCCAGCAATAACCTGACAGCAAGAAGCAGGGAATTTAACCTTTCTCCACCAATGTAGCACTTAATGACTTAAAGTTGAATTTTCAGTATGCTCATAAGATTGTGTTTGTCTTGTAGACTGTAGTATATAGTTTGATTTCAGATATACTGTTGAATTTGATTATGAGAATGTAAGAATACATGTGCTCATAGTTCATATAATTTCATTTGCAATGACTCAGGTTTTCAAAAACTGTATAAAGGAAGCACTGGGAGGAAAAACAAGGGTTCTTGTCACCAACCAGCTACATCTTCTCCCTCAAGTGGATAAAATTATTCTCCTTAGTGACGGCATGATTAAAGAGCAGGGAACTTTTGAGGAGTTATCAAAGTGTGGGTATCTATTTCAGAGACTAATGGAAAATGCTGGGAAAATGGAACAACAATCAGAGAGTAATGAAGGTAGAGAGGACCATGTCGAGGTTAATGTTTCAACCTCGAGCAATGAGGCACTTGTTCAGATTCCAAACGACACAAGCTATGAGAAGAAGGGAAAATTACGCAAATCAGTGCTTGTTAAGCAAGAAGAGCGGGAGACTGGTGTGGTTAGCTTGAAAGTTTTGGCGAGGTAAGATGGCCATGGAACCAAACATGTATATGTTAAAGCAAGTTTTTTACTTAAGTTGTTTTATTAAGAGAGTATGGAAAACATGATTGATTGTCGAAAATTGTCAGGACTACATGGCATCCCTTCTATTAAAATGACAAAATCATGGCTCTTTATTCTCTCTCTCTCTTTTTGTCTCTTTTCTTTGTAGCTTATGGAGGCTTTTTTATTTTGTCCCTGTACTAATTCCTATCTTAATACACTATTTCATTTATTGAAATCAATACATCACAGCCATGTGATGCTAGTATACTAATTCGCTTATGCTTGATTTTTTGTGATGTTTGTATATAACTAGTCTTCTAACTTTTTGAGACCACTAGCTCTGATTGTACTATTTTTCTGCTTGGACAGAATTTAGTTTCTCTTGTTATGATTCTAATTGTTTATTGCAATTCACAGGTATAAATCTGCATTAGGAGGCCTATGGGTAGTTTTCATACTCTTTGCCTGCTACACATTAACAGAAGTTCTTCGAATTTCAAGTAGCACATGGTTAAGTGTTTGGACAGATCAAGATTCCACTTCAGATTATAATCCAGTATATTTTCTTGTCGTCTATGCACTTTTCTCCTTTGGACAGGTCATTCTACAACGATTTTCTACTTAGCATTTGTACATTCTCAGTTCAATTCAACAACTTCCAAGCTTCGACTTTCTACAATCTACTTAGCATCTTTTCAGCTTTGTTATAGCTAGAACAATGTATTACTCGAGAAACTTTCCACTGTTACCTAACATAGCAAAGTTCTTTTCTTTATGTTCTTTGATTTCTGGAAACAGGTTGCTGTAACACTTGCAAACTCTTATTGGTTGATCATTTCTAACCTCCGTGCTGCAAAAAGATTGCATGATGCAATGCTAGATAAAATACTTCGGGCCCCAATGGTATTCTTCCAAACTAATCCTGTTGGCCGCATAATTAACAGGTTTGCAAAAGACATGGGAGACATAGACACCATGGTTTCTACTTTGGTGAATCAGTTTATGGGGCAACTCTGGCAGCTACTTTCTACCTTTGTTCTCATTGGCACTGTGAGCACAATATCTCTGTGGGCTATAATGCCATTGCTGATCTTCTTTTATGGAGCTTATATATATTACCAGGTGGGTTCGACATCTTCAGCTTAGTTATAGAGAAATCTTGCGCACGTGATTTCCATGCCATGTATGTTCTATTTTTCTTCTTTTGCATTGCATATTCGTTTGATGTTTTTTGGAGTACAAGTTGTGCAGAACTTTGACAGAGATAAATGAACAGTAACTGTATATGGGGCTTCTACAAACTTGATGTGGATATTAAAAATTTTCTGGAACAATTTATTCAAACACCTAGGATTTTGCTCTGGAAGTTCATTTGGCTAGAAATATTTAGTATTATTTTGCAGTCTATACTAGTGGTTACAAGGGACAACATCATATATCCACATCTCCAGAAATTGAAATACTTTTATAACCTCCGAAAACTTTTCCAGGATGCATAAACTGTACTCCAAAAAGCCCGAGTGAATCACAGTACCATTGTCCCAAATGGTCTCCTTGTCCAAAAGAAACCTGACACATATAACCCAAGCAGCCAAAACTATTAAATCCAATCCTTTGTTTGGCAGGAAGAATTATCTGCAGGCCAGATCATGCACATCACTTTCACTTCTCTTTGCCTTTGTAATAATGTATTTTGCTAAATTTAAAAGAGAGATGCTAAAAGTTATTGACATGGACTAACTAGTTGCAAAGCAAAGTATATGTAAATCTAAGCACCCACGAAAGTGTCAAAATGGCATTCAATTAGAGAACATCTTTCTGTGAAGACAGACCTGAATAACATGTTTCTTTTTTTTTCTTTCTTACACTAAATGGTCATTTTTTTATGCATGGAATTTTTGTACTAATATTTTGTTCATGACAGAGCACCGCTCGAGAAGTGAAGCGTTTGGATTCAATTACAAGATCTCCTGTTTATGCACACTTTGGAGAAGCGTTGAATGGTTTGGCAAGCATACGCGCTTACAAAGCATATGATAGAATGGCTCACATTAATGGAAAATTCATGGATAAAAATATCAGATTTACCCTTGTGAATATTAGTTCAAACCGTTGGCTCACCATAAGGTTAGAATCATTAGGAGGGCTCATGATTTGGTTCATAGCTACATTTGCTGTATTGCAAAATGGAAGATCTGAAAACCAGGCAGCATTTGCATCTACAATGGGCCTTCTTCTCAGTTATACTTTAAACATAACAAGTCTCTTGAGTGGTGTCCTGAGACAAGCAAGTAGAGCTGAAAATAGTTTAAATGCTGTTGAGCGTGTTGGCACATACATTGATTTGGAAACTGAGGCTCCAAGAATAATTGAGACAAACCGTCCACCACCAGGATGGCCAACATCTGGTTTAGTTGAGTTTGAGAATGTTGTCCTGAGTTACAGGCCTGAACTTCCTCCAGTCTTGCATGGACTGTCCTTTACGGTATTGCCAACCGAGAAGGTTGGGGTAGTTGGAAGAACTGGTGCAGGAAAATCTAGCATGCTTAATGCTTTATTCCGTATCGTTGAGCTACAAAGTGGAAGAATCATTATTGATGGTTTTGACATTTCTATGTTTGGACTAGCAGATTTGCGAAGAGTTCTAACTATCATACCTCAATCACCAGTTCTTTTCTCTGGTATGCACTATAACTCGAAATCTTGATCCACTGTTACAATAGTTTTAAATTGCATTTGTGATCACATTGCATAAACACTGCAAACAAGTCAATTATGAGAATACAGGAATGTTGTAATATTTTAGCGTTCATCTATCTGAATAAACATTCTCTTTGAACTCCATTAAAAATATCTCATTCTAAGTCACCACTCTTTCTCTTAGGAACTGTTCGCTTCAATCTTGATCCATTTACTGAACACAATGATGCTGACATGTGGCAAGCTTTAGAAAGGGCACATTTGAAGGATGTAATAAGAAGAAATCCACTTGGTCTAGATGCACAGGTACAAAGGTTATGTTATAATTTGTCATTGAGTCTGCTCAGGTTGCTTGGACATCATGCCATAATCTTATTTAATTCCACTTGCTAAGCCTTTTGAATATTGTCTCCAGGAAGCATTTTATTATTATTATTCTTGTTACTTGTTTTACCATGATTGTAAGCACATTTTGAAGCCGAGAGTCCAATATTGTACTGTTAATAGCATATACACAATTTATAACTGCTTTTTGCTTTCCTCTGTTGATGGAATGATTAATAATATACATCACGTTTAGAAATCTTTGAAAAAGAGTATTGTAAATTTGTGCTTGCCTAATACTAGTATGAAGATGAAGATGATTGTATTCATGCTTTATTAATCTTATATAAATGAAGCATCAATCATGATATGGAACATGTATGAATGTATCTAATTTTGACTGGAGATAAATTGGAAACAGACAGACGAAAAAAAAATGGTTGGAAAGATATGAGTTTTTTGTGGTCAGTTGTCTGAGTGACCAAGATTACAGAATTGCTTTTTTTTTCTTCTGAGGTAAGTTTTTTATAAGTTTTTCTATTAGGGGGAAAAATTGAAATGTGATTGGTTATTTTCTTTTGTGCTTCTCTAAGGTCTTGGAGGGTGGAGATAATTTTAGTGTTGGACAGAGGCAACTATTAAGTCTAGCCAGAGCATTGCTTCGAAGATCAAAGGTTCTTGTCCTGGACGAAGCGACTGCTGCTGTTGATGTTAGAACAGATGCTCTTATACAGAAAACCATCCGACAAGAGTTTCAGTCCTGCACAATGCTCATCATTGCACACAGACTAAATACAGTTATTGACTGCAATCGGATTCTATTGCTCGATTCTGGACGGGTAGTTCCAAGTTCCATGTGTTTCAAACATCTGATTTCTATCTGCAGTATTTTAAATAACACATTTGCCTCAAGTCAACTATGAAAATTCAATATTAAGATTAATCTTTTTCCTCTGTTGTTTCCAGGTCCTTGAGTATGACTCGCCGGACAAACTCTTATCGAATGAAGCAAGTGCATTCTACAAGATGGTTCAAAGTACAGGAGCTGCAAATGCTGAGTATTTATGTAGTTTAGTTTTTGGAAGGATTGTGAACAATTCTAATGAAGAAAACAAGGGACTTGAAAATCAAATGAGACAGTTAGCTTCTTCCAACTGGGCTGCTGCTACACAATGTGCTATAGCTGCAACCCTTTCTTCATTGCATCTTAACCTTCAAAGCCCAAATGAAACTAAAGACAACAAAGATTTCCTCGAAAAAACGAAGGACGCGTTGACAACACTTCAGGAAGTTCTGGAAGGGAAGCATGATGATGTTATACAACAGACACTTGTTAAACACAATGTTCCTACAGAAAGATGGTGGTCTACACTTCATCAATTAGTTGAAGGTAAACATAATGATATTAATTTCATGAAGAAAAATTCATCCTGATGAATGGATTTTCTTATGTGCATGCCTAAGTTAATATTATTAGTTAATCCTTTTGATTTATATAATTAAATATCTCTGATTTGAGGAATTAAAGTTAATCTATATGATTGACTTATTAA
This sequence comes from Arachis hypogaea, assembly GCF_003086295.3. Lineage (NCBI taxonomy): Eukaryota > Viridiplantae > Streptophyta > Magnoliopsida > Fabales > Fabaceae > Arachis > Arachis hypogaea. The sequence continues at coordinate 114,968,719 of NC_092045.1, forward strand.
AAATGAATTTATCCATTCAGGTTTGTCTGTCTTGATCAAGTTACCTCCGAAAAACATTCAACAATTGGAACTTGATTTTGAAAGAAGGTCCTTTCACTGACATCTTGAGTTGTGGAGAGCAGTAATATGCAATCAAATCTCAGAGGGATGCAGCAATCATAATATTATTTTCTATTTAGATATCATCTCCCTCTTTGTTTCATCATATTGCTTTTGTATTGTTTAGGAAGTTTAGAATTTTAATAGGATTCCATTTGTTAAGAATAAAGACATTTTCGAAGAAATTTATCCCCCAATTCAAATATCACAAGTTAAATAGTTAGCTAAAATATGTTTAATTTGAACTCAGTGTCTTTATTTCAACTAACAGTAACACGAGATTCATTTTCCTTAAACAGTATCTCAACTCTCATCTTTGATTTGAAAGGAAAAAATACATACAAACAGAAATATTCAAAGCCATTATTAATGCAATGTAATGGTTGTTGATGTGGCTTCCTCTAAAATTTATCCAAACATTCTAATTCAATATAATATCAGCTATAATTACCTCCACATAACATTAATGTAGTTCCAATGATCAAAAAAAAAAGAAAAAAGAAAGAAAAAGGACCTATAGCTCCTATATTTTGTTTCTTTTTCTTAAATTCTCATTCTTAATTAAATGCACAACTCTTGTTCTTATAATTACTTCTATTTTTGTTGTTTTTATAAATCATTTCTGTTGTATATGAAGTCAGAGTATATTTAATCTAATAAATATTAAAAATAACATAAAATAAAATTATCATTATTTATTTATTCTGTGTTTAATCTAATGAGTATTATAAGTTATTAAAAAATATTAAATAATATTGCCATTCAGTACAATAAAGTATAAAATTCACGAATATATAACTAATATTTAATAGAGTTAACTATTCGCATAAAATTAATAATTAAAAAACGTTAAACAATTTAATAATTTGTAATCATGATTTTAAAATACATGGGCCGGTTCCGGGTTAAATTGGACCCGGATCCGATACTATCTTCAATAAGCCCATAGCCCATTCCGCCTTTCTGCGCCATTTTGTCCCTAATCTGAATCTCCATTGGATTTCTTTCTTCTCGGGAACGCCGCTGCTGATTCCTTCGACTGAGATTGTTAGCGAAGGTACGTAGAGAAGTAGAGTAGTTATAGTAGATTTGAATTCTCAATTGATTTCAAATTTTCAATTCAATTACTTCGATTCAAAATAGGGATTTTAGTTCAGTTGCTTAAGCACATGTGCTGTCAATTTTGTGTTTCCTTCATAAGCTGCTAAATTGATAGGAACTTGCTTGTATCTCCTGAAAGTGATCCTCCACATAACGATGGAAAGTTGATACAATCATTATCGTAGAATCTTAAAAAGTAACTAATTATTTCAACATTTAGCAAGTGTAGAGAAAGGAATTTTTACAAGCAGGTGCTATAGTTACCAATGTTTGCACCACTTACTGTCACTCTTTAATTGATAATGTCGTTTCTCAAATTATATGTTATCTCTAAATTATCTTTTCAATTGAACATTTCTCACTATGAAAAATAAAATAATGAGGATGGAGGGTAATTGGAAAGGTACACAAGAGGGAAGTGCCAGTATTACTAATACTCCCCTAATAATTAACCAAAGTTTTGAAGCCGAAATTTTTTAAACCAATGTTATCCATTGCAACACTATTGATGATTCCGTTTTTGGTTAAAACTGAATGCTTTTGTTTTCGTGAAGTATAGTATGCTGCTATTATTGCTACTACTACATCTTTTTTTTTTTTTTGGTTGGCTATATAGGTTTTATAATGTTACCAAATCTATTGTATGATCTATTCTGGAATTTATCAAGCTCATTTGGAACTTAAAAATCTGTTGCTAATATTTCCATGCTACTATTAGTGATGATCACTCGCATTTAGGGATAGGATTATTACTATTGCTTCACTTTATTTAGATTCGAAGGAAATCTGGCTTCTTAAAAGCTTTTTCGTTGATGCAGATTGTAAAATTTATGGCATTCCCTTGAAGAATCACCTGGTTTTCATGTTGTCATCCTTTAAAGCCATTATATTGCCACAACCGCAAGTATAATTTTGGAGTTGTGTGACATTATTTATTCATTGAAATTGCTTTCTGCTGTGAGAACACGAGGGTGTTAAACTTGGATATCATTTGGAGGAAGGAGCACCGTGGTTTTGCAAAGTTAAATGTGGTTTTGAAACTGAGCTGAATAGCCATGTCATTTATACATCAGATTAAACCTGTACAATTAGTTATCGCAAAAGATATATTTGTTTCAGCCATTCGCATCGCCATGTCTATTGATGGGTCGTGTTTACCATTTGGGGATGTGCTCCGAACATCTGCACAGGAGCAAGTCGACTACATGCTAAGTAAAGACAAAGATACTCTGATAGTCATGGCTGATGATGAAGTTAAGTCAGTGGTAAGAACGGGTGTTTACAATACAATTAATTCATTCGAAAAGGACTTGGCTTCCTTGTTGTTGGTCCCCTCCCTTGAGCTTGGGACTGCAGATAATAATGATAGAATAATGAGAAAGTTATCTGATCTTGAATGGATGTGCAATGTACTCCCAAAGATGGATTTAATGAAAAATTTGGTCTCTGATTGGGCTGCGATCTCTAATCAAATTTTGCGAATTGTTGAAGACAAGAAGCTTGACCAGGTCATGTGGGGCCTGAAAATAAAGCTGATAGAGGTAACATGTAAAGTTTTGGAAGCGGTTGGTTATGGCGGTGTGATTCTTCCGGCAGCATGCCGTGTCCAATTGCTGAAGTCTTGGTTTCCGTATATTCGGAAAATGAAGCCGTTGCTGGATTCAAAAGGCACAGAGGAGAATGGTTTTCCTTACAAAATGGACCAAGATTTGTGCCAGGCCATTGAGGGAGCAATTGTGTCATTGGTATTGACATTGCCATCAAACGACCAAGCAGACATTCTTGCTGACTGGATTAGAAGCAGAGAAATCGGATACCCGGACCTGAGTGAGGCTTTCGAGGTCTGGTGTTATAGAACGAAGTCGGCGAAGAGGAGATTAGTGGAAGGTTTAGATGGCAATAGTGATGCTGTCATCAGTGCTTGACTTTGATTTCCCCCTCTTCTTTCAAATTGTAGTTTGGATAGTTTTAGCTCCAAATGTTGTATAATGAACATTATTATGTCAGATGGAGGAGTTGATTCCGTATATGGCACACTAGCTGAATGGAGAGGTTCAATTCCTTGCTTGGTATCTGGTAATGATATTGATATTTGAGCCTTGTTGAAGATCCCACTCTTGTTTTTATGCTTTCCATTTTTCCCTCTATCCCAACATCTTGGAGTTGAAGATCCAATCCATGTTTTCATGATTTCCATCATTCACTTTCTCGCTTTGGAGTTGCTTCCTTTCTAACTCCAATTTCTTAGGAGAATCCTTCAAAACAACACCACACGATTTAAACATCTGAACCATTTTCGACTACAATTTTACCATCTTCTCAAAATCCTCCTAAACTTGTCGCACATTTGATGAGGCGAACCCATCATTTTCGGAGGTTGTGGCCGTGGCTGTGGCCGAGACTCAAAAGTTCTTGGGCGCGCCCAGCTAGATGGCGTGTTGCCACGTAAGTTAGAACGTCATCTCGATATAGGCACGTGACCTTTCGACGTTGAAGAAAGGTACGTCAAATGTTAGTGCCGTACCAGGCTCTAGCAGACCTTACCATCTACGTAGAATAGCTTCCACCTTTTTTTTTTAGTGCATCTTTTAATTCTTTAATGAAATCAAGTATAAATTTTAAATTGAAATTGAAATTCTATACTATAATACATTACAATTTCAGTTATGATTCTGGTATCCAAACTGACTTTTATAGTGTGAACCTATGAATGAACATTTGTTACAATGTCACTTTCTTTTATAGACTTGTAGTAGTTTTTTATTTTTTAGCGTATAAATATAAGTCATTAGTGGATTAATTAAACCAATCATTCGTGCATTAATCAAACCAATCCTCGAAAATTAGTTATTAATATAGTAGATATATCAACAATTAATGAATATTAAATAAGATAAATTTTATCTTTTTTTTTTGTCTTTCTAACATTATCGATATATAAGAGTAGAAATATATATTAAGATTATTATTTAAAATATGTATATTTTTTAGTAAATGAGTAAATTTTGAGATATTAAAATAAGGAGGCCACTCAGATAAAGACGCTTAAAACGTCTTTTTTTAAAGATGTTTCTATGTTGTGTTTTAATTGGTTTCTGTATAATTTATTCAGTGTTCCTCATCACATATTATTAAATTCCTCAAAAGATTTTATTTCCAAAAATAATAAAAAGCATTTAATTTGGACTATAACAAAAAAGATAATAGATTAACTATTAGATTTTTTAAAAAAATTATTTACATAAAAAATATATCACATTCATCAAAATATATATATATATATAACAAACTCTTAAAATTTTTATAAATAAAAAAATAATTAATTTTTATTCGTATAATATATAAAATAATTACTATATTATTATATTATAGATTAAAATTTACTAATTTAAATTTTATTTTTATTTTTAATATAAGCATTAGAAATAAATAATTTTTTTATAACAAGATGTAATGTAACAAAATATATATAATATTAATTAGTTTTTAAAACATTCTGAAAAGATGGTTTTTTTCTAATAAAGTGTTATTAAAAAATTAACATTATAAAAACTAATTTCAACCAATATGATATAATAGGTTATTAAATATATTAATACAAAACACATTGAATATAAATTTTTATTGAGTTTAAATTTTAAATAATTTTTAATTGAATTTCAAATATTTTTATTTTAAAGAGTTAGAATATTTTAACATCATTTTTTCGTATCTTTTTAATTGAGTCTTTAATTTTTTAAATTATAAACCTTATTTATAATTAAGAGTAATATTTTAACACTACCAATTAGTCACATATATAAAAATACAAGAACAATTCTATTGTCATAATTATAATCTAACTTTATAAGCAATACAATACAATAAAACTATATATAATTAATATAACTAAATTTTATCTACATTTATAGTCATATTTCATAAATAATATAATTAAATTATATTTATGTTTATATTAAAATATGAATAAAAATATAAAAAATTATCAGGATGGTTTTCGTTCATAATTTTTTTATTATTTTTATTGTGAAAAGTTTAATTATTTTAATAATTAATTATTTTTAAAAAGATAATTAAATAACACAAAAAAAGTTTTATTAAGAGTAATTTATTTATATATGATTAAAAAATAATTAAATAATTATATACGGTAAAAAATTAATATTATTAAAAAATAAAATTAAAAATCATGGTTTTTTTATTTTTTTCAAAATTTATCTACAAGTAATTCTATAAATATTTTACGATGAATAAAAATATTAAACTCGTACTAAAATTTATTCTAATAAAATTTATTTTTATTCTACTAAACGTTAAATAAACTATTGAAAAGAATTTTGTTTTCTCCATTAGAGAAGAATGATAAACTTCCATACTTCTATTATATTATAGCAATAATTTGGCCTGTTATTTTTTAATAATAATAATAATAATAATAATAATAATAATAATAATAATAATAATAAACAAGTATCACAGTAAAAAAAGAAGCATGTCACCAAATAATTTATCATCCGAATTATATATAAATCAAATTGATAATATGATGGCTAACACTACAAAAATCGATAACAAGGTTAAGGACTTACAAAACCTTTCTTAAGATCAAAGAAAAAAACGTTTATATTTGTGTGATATATAAAACAATTATCATATTATTATTATTATTACATTATATATATATATATATATATATATATATATATATATATATATATATATGAGCAAAAAAAATCCAATTGTTTTAAAGTGAAATTGTCTTTTAATATTTGATTAAATGTTCTTGTATTTAATACTTTTTTTTTGGCACTTCCTCTTAGTTAAAAATATAATCATTATAATTTTTTAATTATTATTGCTAGAGGTGTTTACAGATAGGATATGGTTGAAAATAAAAATTTCAATCCAATTCGCACTAAACTCATTAGATCAAATTCGATATTCGCACTTTTTATGTTTGGATCAGATATCAAATATATCCATAAAATAAAAAATATTAAAAAATTTTATTTTTATAAAAAAAGTCAATAATTTTTTTGTTTACTTTTTTAAACATATTTACTTCTATCTGATTAGAGTGTGGATCCGATTCGATCCAATCCAATTACAGATCAGATCACATCCTCAAATTACAGATCAGATACGGATAAATACTGTGAATTTATATGGATATGATCTAATCCATGACACCTCTAACTACTACTATAGGTTCAGTATTGCAAAAAGAATGCTTCTTTTATTATAAACCATTATTAGATCTTAATTACCATTAAAATAACTTAATTGTCAACAAAGAGATAATACTTGTTGGTCTTTGAAATTATGTTCATATTTCAATCCATAGTTGTAAAAATCAAACTGGATCAGCTGGTTCGACTGGAAAACTAGTGAACCGAACTAGAACCGGACTCTGGTCCGGTTCGGTTTACTCCTTAGACCGTTTAAGGAATAAAACCGGTGTGAATCGATAAGAACTGGTGCAAACCGGTCTAACCGAACTGGTCTACTTGAAAATTTTTTTAAAATATCTCCACAAAGTCTCGAACCAAGAACCTTGGAGCAAAAGCAACCTCTACTTGCCACTTAGCCATTGCACTTCTAAGTAATATATTTGACAAATACTAATTATATAGTATACATAAATATCTAATTTAATTTAATTTTTATTTTTTCTATTTTTAAAATTAATTATATTTTAATTATATACCATTATTAATATAAATATAAATTTCACTAAAAATTTATTAATGTACTTGATCTATTTTATTGCTAGTATTGTGATTAAGGTTATTTGTTTTGATGTTAGTATTAAAATCTACTGATATTATAGTTAGATGATAGGCTTTGTGAATTAATTATTTTTTTATTGTGTCAAAATAAGATACTATTGTAGTATTAAAATTTTATGGTTTTTTTATATTAGTTATTTTTAGAAGTTGAGACTTGATTCTTCATAAAATGTTAGTGAAGATATGTATTTCAAATTTTAATTTTAAGTTTTTAACTATTTTATATTTTATATTTACGTGAGATCGGTTTTATCGGTCCAACCAGTGATTTATCGGTTGAACCAATAAATCAGTGAACCAGTAACTTGACCGGTTCGATCACTGCTTCGGTTCTAAAAACTATGTTTCAATCTAATTTCAAAAATTTCGATTTACTCAATTTAGTCTCCCAATGCAACTTAATAGATATGACTCACATTAGTTCCTAATCTTATTTTTGTCACTGTCTCACAAAATCGTTAACGACATGCTGAGATGGACTAACGACTGCTACATTATACATTCTAGCGACTATTTGATGTGACAATTGAAATTTTGTTACCTTATTTTTTTTAACTAAACACTTAAAACCCTAATATGAGTTACGAATATCTAAGTTAAAAAATCAAACTAAGTAAATTGGAACTTTAAAAATCAGATTAAATCTCGAATATAACTTCAAAATAGAACTTTAACTTATATAGTGATTAATTTAAATGAAAATCAAATAAATCAAAATTCAACATAATTTTATCAATGTTTTCAAATTCGAAATTTTTATACAAAAATTAACTAGGATTTTTCTTTAAATTAAAAATTTAATGAAATAGTGACTTTAATTATTTTAATCAATATCCTAATTAATTACTTTTATGTCTTAAAAAAATTGTATATGAGAAGAAAATAATTAATTTGTCTATTTTAATAAATAGTTAGTTTACTAAAATGAAAGAAACTATTTTTTTAGAATTTTTTAAGAACTAATTAATATTATATATATTTTGTTACACTACATTTAGTTATAAAAATTTTATTTATTTCTAATGCTTATATTAAAAATAAAAAAAATTTAAATTAGTGAATCTTAATCTATAATATAATAATAATATAGTAATTATTTTATATATTGTACGAATATAAATTAATTATTTTTTTATTTATAAAAACTTTAAGAATTTTTTTTTTTACTAAATTTTAAGAGGTTTGAGCTTGTTATATATATATATATTTGTTATAGTCTAAATTAAATGCTTTTTATTGTTTTTGGAAAGAAAATCTTTTGAGGAATTTAATAATATGTGATGAGAAACACTGAATAAATTATATAGAAACTAATTAAAATACAACATAAAAATATCTTTAAAAAAATATTTTAAACGTCTTTATCTGAGTGACCTCCTAAAATAAAATGAAAGTGGATTTTGATTTTCTTAATGGTGAGTTATATAAACTTATAGAATAACTCGATGGAGCCAATGAGCTGAAAACATCATCTTCTGAAAATTAAATACATATAACAATCGTGTTGCCCCCATCTTTTGTTTGTTTGAATATTCTAGGGGTATCATAATTACTGCAGATATTGAAGCTACGAAACCAAACATACACCAATGGCTGGTTTCTTCGCTTTCACACATTTCGTCTTAAAGTCAAGGTTTACGTGCAATTCTTTCATTTATTCGGTCACCGCCACAATTAATTTATAGTCAATTATTGAGTATTGACTTCGTCAATATTTATCAATCTATATGTAAATCGTCGAGTGTCTCATCAAACACAATTTGATACAACAACAAAAATGATTTAATCATGAAATGATGGAAACGAAGCTCACTACTACTATCCTTGGATTCTTCTTGCTGAGCTTCTTCATCTGCTTCACCACAACAAGAGCACAATCATCATCCCCAAACTACGTTGGAGATGATTGCAAAAACTCGACGGAAGAATCCCTAACAAGTGGATTCAAAACCAACCTCAACAGCGTCCTCTCATGGCTTTCCTCTGATGCTGCCACAAGCAAGGGCTACAACCATACCGCCATCGGAACCGCCACTGGCGATGCCGTCTATGGCCTCTATGACTGCCGGTACCGACTCCCCTTCTATAAACAATCTTTCTTCGGTTGCGTGCATTATTTGCCGTGCTGGTTTCTATATTTATTTTTTGTTTTTATTTTTAATATTTTTATTTTTTAAATTTTATGAAAAAAATTCTTGATTTTATTTTTTTTTATAAAATTCAGAACATAAAAAATATTGAAAATAAAAATAGAGAATCAAAACACAAGCTAAATGAATTTTAGTTTTTTTATTTTTATTTAGAAATATATATATATATATATATATATATTAATAAATTAAAATTAAATATCATCTTCTACTTTCAAACAAATGTTATACTCTTGTGTAATTTTCAATTCTGGTAAACTTAAAAAAAAAAGTTAAATAATTCATTATATATATATATATATATATATATATATATTATGATTTATAATTCTCAATTGATGCAGTACTTACTATTAAACACAATATATTTATAAATATCTACAAATATAAAAAACATTAAACTATCAAATTATTCATTCATGTATATATATTATATATATAATGAAATAAAATAAATGTGTGAAACAATATATTTATTTATATTCAAATACTGACGGTGGATTTGATATATTTGATTTTTAATATATATAAAATATTTTTAAAATTTTATAATAAACTTAATATTAATGCTATAGAAAGTTAAATTAGTTATATCTTTGTTGATATATCGATACATTATTAATTATCTACAATTATTTCACACTAACAATATATAAAATTTACGCATCAAATTATAGCTCAAATGATATAATTTTTTCGTTGGTTTTTCTCTCTCTCGAGAAAGGCAGTTCAGTTAGCCTAGAGGGAAGGGGATACCTTAATTCCACTCTGCTAAAGGCTATTAAGTGCCAATTCCACTCCGCTTTTTAGCCTTGCTTGAAGGGAAGATAGTGAAGATGGATTGAGAGCTGGATGCTTACCTTCCTTTCTTTTTTCCCCTCTTTTGCCGCTTTCTTATGGCTGTCTCTGCATTTCTACCTCCTTTATCACTGAGCGGTCATTTAGGGATCTTAGCTGGTGATCCGGACTATTTTCCTCTCGACGATGAAACTTATTCCCCATCGTCTCACTGGCCGACCTTAACCCTTTATCTAAAAATCTCTATTATGTTAAATATTAAGTTACATATATTAATTATTTTTTATTATTATTAAAATTCTTTTACACTAAATGCTTTAATTTGCTGGTAGAGGTGACGTGACAGGCACCTTCTGCCAGTTTTGCGTGTCCACAGCAGCTTCAGACATTGTTCAGCACTGTCCAAACAGATCATCAGCAGTGATATGGTATAACTACTGCATACTCAGATACTCCAACCATGACTTCTTTGGAAACCTTACAATAACCCCATCATGGCAATTTCCTGGGACCAAGAACACCACCAACAGCACACAAGAACTCCAGGAAGCAGAGACTTACATGCAGAGCTTGATAAAGAATGCTACTGTGGAGACCAACTTGCTGTATGCAATGGGTGAGTTCAATTCTGGTGGTTCATCAGGGGAAAGGTATGGGTTCGTGCAGTGTAGCAGGGACCTTACTAGTGATCAGTGTAGGCAGTGTTTGAATGCTATGTTGGATCAAGTTCCTAAATGCTGTGCTACCAAAGTTGGATGGCAAGTTTTGGCTCCAAGTTGTTTGATCAAGTATGATGATTTTATGTTCTACAAGATTACTACCAGTCAAGCACCTTCTCCATTATTGAATTCAGGTCAATTCTGAGTTTTATTTGCATTTTTATTTTTTATTTTAGAGAGAAAATGACAAATCGATCCCTGATTTTTTGGTCTGCGGACATTTAAATCCTTGAAGATTTTAAAATACATTTAAGTCTTTGACATCTTCAAAATCTGGACATATCTGATCTTGAGTCTAATTTGTCCAATTTTAAAAATTATCTCATGTATGCATTCGTATCAATTAGGTTAGTATAACGAGAGTTACGTTTGATTTTTTCGTTAAATCTGACAAATCCAAGTGAACACGAGGGATCGATATGTCCAGGTTTTGAAAAGGTTAGAGACTTAAATGTATTTTTAAATTTTCGAAAACTTAAATGTCTGTAGATCAAAAGGTTAAGGATTTATTTGTCTTTTGTTATAAAACTGAAATTCTATATATAAAAAATAGAAATTAACTTTTGCACAATTGTAAAAAGATTTTAATTAGGGATTGGGTCAATTTTTTTCAATTAATATCAGTCGATTTTATTTTAAATTTTAAATTTTAAATTTATATTTTAAAATTTAATTTTTAATATTATATTCTAATTTTTTTAAAAATAAAAAATAATAAATGTTAGTTAATTACAAATTAGTTAATTTTTTTTATACTTATGCTTTTAAAAAATAAAAAATAAAAGCCTAAAATCAATTTTTCTTGCTTCTATTATTGTCTCATGTTTAAACTAAAAAAAATGTATTGTTATAGTATGTAATATGTATATATCTTGATTTTAGAGCCTTCAAAGTCGATTCCCGCTGGAGGGAGGATTCTTCTTGAAAGCTAATATAATTTATAAATAACTAATTAAGTAGATTTAAAACATACATTATCATGTTTTGTGGGGTCCATAATTAAAATATACATGTGAATTGCTTAGGCTTTAATTTATTTAGATATAGCAGGCGAGAACGTCAAAGATACAAATGTTAGATGATATATTGCCTCTTAATTCTAATTAAAATAACAGTGACTTGTCACAAACTCACAATGTCCCTCTTGTCCTTTTAGAGTTTGGGGTTTGGTAGACATTAATTTAAGACAGCTTGCTTTTTTAGGTTTGAAATTAATCAAATCATCCTTTAATTTCTGTCATCTATTTATATTTAATGGGTAGCTGATATGGATATGGCTGGTAAACAGCTCTCTCAGCCATCAACTTGAATGAATAAATGTATGTTTCTAGAATACATATTATTAAATGAATACATTTTTTGTGAAAAGGACATAAAATCTAAGTTTTAATATGTTCATTATATCATTATTAAAAGTATTAGACCTATTTAATTAAGGTCTATTTTATATTGCCAATAAGTTATAACTTAAATGATATATTTTTTTATACTCACTTAAGAGATGGGAGATTCGAGTCTTCTTATATTCGATAAAAAAATAAAATAAAAAATAAAAAATCATTTAATACACACAAAGCCTAGTTGAGGTTAATTATAGATAGACATTTTTAATATTAAATGTGTGAGTGTGTAGTGTGAATAAGTATAATATATAATGCTTATAGTTAAAGGTTGTCCAATCCAAACATTTAATAAAAAAATATCTCCTATATCCGGCTTGTTTATTAATTGTGTTGTTGGGGAATCACTTATTTGAAGGCAGCAAAAGAAATTAAAAAAAAAAAGAAAGTAGAAGTTAATTATTATCCTATACTTAAATATAAGAAATTTTTTTAATAAAGTAAAAAATATAATCATACAATAGTTCAAAATAATGATATTCAACATTTTAATAAAAATATCTTGTATAATGTACAGATGCTAATTATTATCTAGTAGTAAAATGTTATGATTTTCTGAAAAATTAAAGATAAATCTCAAAAAGAAAAAAAATACTTATTTTTATTTTATTTTTCTTTTTCTTTTTCTTTTTCTTTTTTCCCAATCAAGAAGCACAAATAACAAGGGTATTATTGCAGGCAATAACAAGGGTACAAGTAAGACAAAAACTGTGATAATCATCATAGTGAGTGTGTTGGTGGCATTAGTTCTACTAAGTTGTGGCATCTACTTCTTATGGAGGAAGAATCAATCAAATCATGGTAATAACTAACACTATTCAAGTTCTCTAACCTCATTTCAATAAACATTATAAACTCATATCATAAACTTTTTTATCTGTAGATGCATTATTGTCAGAGACCACTCCTATATCAATACATTATAACCCTTATCAAGGTCAAGGAGATGATTCATTGAATGCTGACCTTCCTACAATCCCTCTATTTTGGATTCGACAGAACACTAATAACTTTTCAGATTCTTGCAAATTAGGAGAAGGTGGATTTGGTCCTGTTTATAAGGTATCACTGAATATTTCAATGTGGAAACCAAGCTCTATATGTAGATAATTTATTAATTTAATTTTGATGCATTGTCAGAGTAAAATAGTTATACACGTGTATCCAATTAGCAACGTCACATCAGTAAAAAAACTAAAAATAACTACCTTTCATGTTGATCGTGTGAAGAATCATTCAAAAGAACAGATGTGATTGCATGACTGTATAAAACGCTTTACATTATCAGTGTATCAAAATTAAACTCATAATTAGTAACTTAATTTATTCAAAACAAATTCATAAGTACCCATTTGTGTGTTTACTCTTTTGTACTTGGATTTTTCTTTCTTTGCAAAATCTATATTTAGGGAAGCTTACAAGATGGGACAGAAGTTGCCATCAAAAGACTCTCAAAAACATCTGGCCAAGGTTTAGATGAGTTCAAGAATGAAGTAATATTCATAGCCAAACTACAACATAGGAACCTTGTGAGACTGTTGGGTTGTTGTGTTGAGGAAAATGAAAAGCTGCTTATATACGAGTACATGTCCAATTCAAGCCTTGCCCTTCATCTATTCGGTAAGTTTTCTTACTATAGAACCTCCTGCCTTTAAAATTTTACTTTCAATTTAATTTTCTCTTACTTGTTGATATTGAATGATACAATATAGAAACACTCTTTTATGTAACTTCTCTGTTTTTGTTTTTATGTATTTCATTACATAAGTAATTTTGTCAAGAAACATTTCTTATCTTCTTGTTAGACGTGGAAAAACGAAAGCAACTAAGTTGGAAGGTTCGAATGAATATTATCAAAGGAATCGCACGAGGACTTCTGTACCTTCACGAAGATTCTAGACTTAAAATAATTCATAGAGATATGAAAGCTAGTAATGTTCTACTTGATCAAGATATGAATCCAAAAATATCAGATTTTGGATTAGCAAGGACATTTGAAAAAGGCCAGAATGAAGAAAACACTCGAAGGGTTATGGGCACCTAGTATGCATATTAATGTTGTATATATATGTGTGTTGTTACATTATTTTCTATTTTGGCAAAACTAACAATATTCTATTGTTTTTTTTAAACAGCGGATATATGGCTCCCGAATATGCCATGGAAGGGTTATATTCAGTAAAATCAGACGTTTTTAGTTTTGGAGTTCTTTTACTAGAAATCATTGCTGGCAAAAGAAATAGTGGATTCTATCTTTCAGATCATGGTCAAAGTCTTCTTGTATATGTTAGTTTTCTTGATTCCGTTACAATATTTTTAAATAAATTGCTATTACAAAACATATGCATGGATCTGTTTAATTTTTACTATATATATTAATATCCATATTTTTGTGCAGAGTTGGAAACTATGGTGTGAAGGAGAATGTTTAGAGTTAGTAGATCCTATATTAGAAAATACATACATAAGAAGTGAAGTTATAAGGTGTATTCATATTGGTTTGCTGTGTGTACAAGAAGATGCAATAGATCGACCAACAATGTCTACGGTGGTTGTTATGCTAGCAAGCGAGACAATGACACTTCCTAATCCTAATCATCCTGCATTTTCAGTTGGAAGAAAGTTCGGTAAAGAAGACGAATCAACGTCAAAGACTTCTAAAGATAATATCTCTGTCAATGAAGTATCAATGTCAAATGTTTTTCCTAGATAAGTAGTATATACAACATTATAAAAACTGTTTTAGAATTGCTTGATGTACAAGTAATTGCGTCAACATAGTTGAACCATTCTTGTTTTAACTGAGTGTTGTAGTTCAATTATTAAAGATATGCAATCTGCTCATCATGCAAATATATTATAATTTCTCTTAGATTATATATGTTTATGGATTAAGCTATACCACAAGGAATGTAACCAAATTTTGATGTTTTGGCCCCGTACGTAGTTGATGATGGGATAGAAGTTAATTTTATTGTTGTCAATAGAAAAATGTTTGGGTTAGTAAACTAAAATGCTAGATCTTTTCTCAAATTATAAAAATAAGAATATGAAGCAATTTTTATTATTATGTAAAATCTGATGACAGGTGTGGTTTTGTTTTTGGAAAAAGAGTTTTAGAATATTTTGAGTTGTAACAAGTGTCTATTCTTTTCATTATTAGTGGCTCTTGGTTTTTTCTTTGGTGGACACTTTTAAAAATAATTGCGATGTTAGCTATTCTGGTAATGGTGCTCAGATTGGTTTTACGTGTGTTAGTAAAGATTGGAAGAAATGTGGCTAAAGACTGTTTGGGAACAATTGAGATTTATGGTAGTTTTTATTTGCTATTTGAAAAGGGTTTTTTTGGTCTAGTACTCGAAGCAAAGAGATATTATATGTGAGACAGACTATGTGGAGGCTTTTATTATTGTGAATAATTTTCAGGATTTCTTTGATTTTATTGATCATTTGGTATTGAAAATTCGAGATATTATGTTTTAGAAATAGTGTACTGAACTCCGGTTGATCTTGAGAAATGTAAACACACTAGCAGACATCATGGTAAAGATTGCAATGAGGAGTGAGAACCCTTTCTTCTCAAATGAAGCTTCCATCGTTTTAGAAAAAATTTAAAAATAGTCTTTAGCGAAAAAAATTTAAGAATAGTATTTAGTGAGACTGCCTTTCTTAAACAATTTTTTATTTTTTTTGTTATTATTTGTTTTCTTTCCCGTCACAAAAATAATCACATTTATCATATTTTTTTAGATCATTTTTGTCAATAATATAATACTTGAAAAATTTACATATTTAAAAAATTTGGAAGAATATGTTACGCAATTACAACTTTTCTTTCAAATATTTTACATATTTACATATTTTGTGTCTGATATTTTAAAAAGTTGTAACTATATAACGTTTTTTTTCCAAATGTTTTAAATATGTAAATTGTCCAAAATACTTTAAATATTATTTTAGAATAAAAATATTATTTAAGCATTGTTGATCGAAAAATATTTTCGATGAGAGTAAATTGATTCGGAGTGAGTCAGAAACAGTTTTTCGAGAAGATGTACGCGTAAGCATGAGGTTGGAAGTGATTGGCCAAGATTAGATTTCGATTGACTCATTAATTGGATAGGCCTAATCGAATAAGCGATTCGATTTAAGCAATCAAGTAAGACATTCGATGGGCTAGTCGAATAGTCATGGAAGTGGAACAGTTAGTAGTGGCTTCTATCACACGAAGAAATCATGGGAAACGTCTATAATCACGCGGCGGGAACGGTTACCAAGAGGAATCACATTCAAAGTTGTAAATCTTGTAATTAATTGTAATTAATTGTCAGTTATGTAAGATAGATTATAAATACTATGAAGGATTAGGGAATAAAGGCTAGAACTTTTATTCAGAAAAACACTAAAGCATACTTACGTTCCAGCAAATTCCTGAGTCTACAATCGAGTAACTTTTCTGTAAGGTTCCTTCCATCTTTTCATTCTTTCAATTTATTTTTCTGTAAATTTAACATTTCAAGTAATTTTACTTTTCAAGTGTTCTTTATTTTTATTGTTCAATTTATTCTTCTGCACTTTAATCTTTTATGTTGAAGTCCTTTGATCCAATCGAAGGCATTTTATTATTTTCTTTTAATTTCAATGTGAATTATTTTTATTTGTGAACAATTTTCCTTTTGAAAATCCTTTTTCTTCTTTATTTCTTCTTCAATTTACAGAGTTTAATTTATTTCTATTTCCAAAATTTATCTAATGGAAGATACTTTGATGCACTTCTAGAAAAACTGGTACCTGCACAGAGGAGTAGATTTCGCTCCCAAACCATTAGAATCTAACCACCATCGATTTGCTAAAAATTGACAAAACAAATTGGCACGTCCAGTGGTACAGTTTTTTCGAAGTGTGTCAAACAAATATTTTTTCTAGTGTTTCTTAGTGTATGCGATTACGAAGTGGGAAGATCATTCACATGGCTGATGAATTATCAAATGTGAATGGTGGTTCATCCACTAATGATAGTATACCAGTATCCATGCAGCAAGCCGACATATCTTCATGTTCAAAAGGTGCAATTGGAACTAAAAGTATAGCAGTTACGACTGTTCAGACTGGAAATCTTGGACGTAACACTCATCCATGTGGCCCTGTGCCACCATATCAACCTCTATTAACCGTTGGTTGGCCTCCTTATGGTCTTCCTCCTGGTTATACCCCATTGGTGGGAGGTTTTATTCCGCCTATCCGTTTTGGGAATGCAAATGGAGTAAATAATACTCAAAATCCACAATAACATTCCGAATATTCTCGCGATTATAATGTGGGCTCCACTTCGAATGCTGCTAATTCAATGGCAGTATATCGACAACAAGTGGAGGAAAGTCACCATGACTTGGTCAATTCATTGACCCAACAAATGACTACAATTTTGAATCCCATGATGGCTGATCATGAATCGAAATTTGAGCGTCTTGCTAGACAAGTCAAAAGGATTACTCGAATTGTTGATTATGATGAAGGTGAAAGGCATAATGCCAGGGGAAATAACGAAGGAGTAGAAAGTGTTTTTCAAAATGAAAACAATATTTTGAATCAAGAAAATCCTTATGTGATTTCCCGTGGTCAAAATGCTGATGACTTTTTAGCCAGGTTACGTGGCAGTGAACGTTATCAAGTCACTAGAATTATGGAAGAAGTATTAAATCAGGTTGGGCTGAATGTTAGTTTTATGAATCAACCACATTTTATGTCCACTTTTTCCCAAGTTATCCAGATGGCTGAAGTGCCAATAGGGGTGAAGAATCCGAAGATAGTCACAAAATTTGCTGGTGAAGTTGGAGAATTAACTACTGAACATGTTGCTCGTTATTTGGTCAAGATTAGGAACTTAGCTAATGATGAAAATTTGAAAATGAAGTTTTTCCTTCTTCAATGACAAAGAATGCATTTACTTGGTTTTTGAATCTCAGACCAAATTCGATTGCAACATGGAATCAGTTAGAAACTGCTTTTCACGCTCAGCTTTATCGAGGGGAGATGAATGTAGCAGTTACTGATCTAGTGACTTTGAAACGTGAAGATGGTGAAACCATCGATGATTATTTAATACGTTTCAAAAACGCTAGAAGTAGATACTATGTGTCATTACCCGAAAGTGAGATAGTGAAAATAGCAGCCATGGGGTTAGGATACTATATGCGCAGAAAACTACATAATGTGCATGTTCCTGATTTGGCCCATTTGGCTAAAAAGGTTCGACAGACCGAACTCATGAAAAAAGAAAAAGAAAAGTAGAGAAATGAGCAAATGTCAAAGAGTAAACCTTTTACTCGAAAATAAAAGGTTGCTTATGTAACCATGGAGTCCTCAGAGGAGGAATTTGATTTCAAAACAGAAGTCGATTTGGCTAAACTTAAGAAAGGTCCTCCATATGTTTGTTCTTTACTGAAGAAATTGTCTAGTAGTGAAAAGTCAAATGATTCAAAACTAAAAAGTGAAAAAAGTATAGTTTTGATATTTCAAAATCTGATCAGATTTTTTATGTGTTGCTTAAAGATAAACAATTAATTCTACCTAAGGGTAGAACTTTACTTTCCGTGAAAGATTTAAAAGGAAAACCTTACTGTAAATTTCACTAAGCAACAAGTCATTCGACTAACAGTTGTGTCCGTTTCAGGGACTTGATTCAAGAAGCAATAATGGAAGGACGGTTGAAATTGATGATGGCAAGAAAGAGATGAAGGTTGATGTGGATCCCTTCGAGGTCAATGCTATTTATGTCGAACCTTCCCTAGGGGTGAATATGGTTGGCATATCTTATGACTTTGATGTGGCTCTTGACGATTTTGAGTCACAGGTGAGATCTGTATACCCTAGAACAGGAGATGGCTTGCTGGATTTCTTGGTTCAGCAAAAGATCAAAGACCGGAACATATCTCTGTGTCCACGGTGCAATGCTGTCTTTGATGCTGAAGTAGCAGCAATCTTTGAAAAGGAAATGATGAAGAAAGAATTGGCTCATAGGGAGGAGCAAGCACGCTAGAGGTAGCCAATTCGACGTGTAGAGGGTTCTAGTTCAAAGATTCCTCAGCATGATGTGACTACATCTTTAAGCCGATCTCAGGCTATAGGTGTTCAGTGGATTAGGAATTGTCAGGAATTCCAGAGGCGTGATCATCTGTATCGACGTAATCCTCAATGGGGGCATCGAGCACCTTCTCAAAATCAATATTCATACTATCGAGGCCGGGCTAGGGGTTATCCAAGAGGAAGAGGTGGAAGTAGAAGTTTCAATCAGAGTAAAAAACTTCAGCTAGAGGCAGGCAAGGAGATAAGCAAGGGGCCAACGCCTTCTGTGCACTTTCGAATTGTCTTTCCTTCTGATGGAGAGACTTATCCCAAGGAAATTCCATCGCCTGCAAAGATTAAAAAAGGCAAAGTAGTGGCTCAGTCCTCAAGAGTCGACAAAAATAAAGATGTCGATGTCGATGAAGAGTATTTTGATGAAGGAGATGATGACATGGTAGGGACGATTTCGATCATCCCAACTGAATATCTTGGGGAATGAGAGAGTAATCCAGATGAAGATTATGATCAGGAAGATGAGGAGGCTTTCTTCTTTATTCGAATTGAAGATGAACTGGGGTATTTTCCTCGGTGTACTGAAAAACAAATGTCACATTTACGCCCACTTCATATTATCGCCATTTTGAATGGATTCAAGATAAACAAAGTATTGATTGATGGTGGGGCAGCAATTAGTCTTCTGCCTGAGAGGATGTTAAGAAAAGTAGGGAAACATTTTGATGATTTGGTCCCTATAAATATTACTGTGATTGATTTTAGTGGGACTTCTACGCCAGCAAAAGAGCTGGTTACTTTGACTGTGAAGGTTGGGTCATCAGAAAGACATTCGGTGTTTGTGGTAGTTCCATCAAAGGCCAGTTATAATGCTTTGTTGGGGCGAGATTGGATTCATGGTGTGGGGGTTGTACCTTCTACTGTGCATCAAAGTGTGCTTCTCTGGACTAAGGAGGGGAAGCCTGAGGTCGTCAAAGCAGATTCGAATTTATATGTCGAACAACTGCATGCCGATTTTAGGATGTATAATCGTAAGTTAAAGCCCTTAAATGTTGATCGATCACTGAACCCTTATAATTGTGAAGGGTGTTATTTGTCTTCGGAAGGACTCTCGGTGAAGTTGCGTTATCCAGAATTGGGCTTCGAGCCGACTGGTTGGGATTGTCTTTCTTGAAGATCTTGAAGAAACTGCTCTATGGACCAGGTTGAGGGAGTTTCCGACTACCTGGTAACATTACATAACTATTTAAATAATTTTCAGTTTTTAGAGAATAAAGATAATTCTTCTGATGAAGTTGAATCAAATAGGGTTAGTAATCTTATTAGTTGTAATGTGTTCGAATCGACGTCTTCAGTTGAATTTAGTTATGATTTCCCTATTTCTTGTAATGAAACTAATGATGCAAGCCGGACTGCCGATTTAATAGCAGAGACTCATTG
This sequence comes from Arachis hypogaea, assembly GCF_003086295.3. NCBI lineage: Eukaryota > Viridiplantae > Streptophyta > Magnoliopsida > Fabales > Fabaceae > Arachis > Arachis hypogaea. The sequence goes on from NC_092045.1 coordinate 114,989,292, forward strand.
TGTATAAAATAGAAGTAATGATAATTTAATCAATGATCAAGTTTCTTCTATTTCTGATGATTCAATTGATTTCACTTTTGATTGCATCTATGATTTAGAACCATTGAGTTTCGAAAAATACTCAATCAAAGATTATCATTATTATAAAGGGTTTGAATCTCAAGATCCCTTATAAGAAATTAATCGGGGGACTCCTGATGATGTTCGAATTAAATATATTTGTAAAGATCTTGTTGATCCTTTTCGAACTGAACTCTTCAATCTTTTACATGAGTTTAAAGATTGTTTTACTTGGGATTATCATGAGATGCTTTGTCTCAATCGTTCATTAGTGGAACATCGATTAGCATTGAAACCCAATGCTCGACCTGTGAAACAGACTCCAAGATGTTTTGCTCCTGAAATTAATATAAAAATTAAAGAAGAGAGATAGAACGCTTGATCAAAGCGAAATTTATTCGAACTGCACGTTATGTTGAGTGGATGTCGAATATTATCCATGTCATGAAGAAAAATGGGAAGTTAAGAGTATGCATCGATTTTCGGGATTTGAATAATGCTACTCCAAAAGATGAGTATTTTATGCCTATCGCAGATATGTTAATCGATTCTATGGTGCAAATTTTCTAACCACAGACTAACTAACAAGTGCACCGGGTCGTACCAAGTAATACCTCAGGTGAGTGAGGGTCGATCCCACGAGGATTGATGGATTAAGCAACAATGGTTAAATGATTTACTTAGTTAGGCAAGCAGAAAATAGTGTTTGGATGTTCAAAAGGTTTAAGTTGAAAATTTCAGAAGGTAGGCACGCAAGTAATTAAGTTGAAAATAAAATATAGGGGAAAATAGTTAAGGCTTCAGAGTTATCTATTTTCTTGATTGATTTTTTCTTATTAACTATTTTAATCATGCAAGATTTAATTTATGGCAAACTATATGTGACTAGACCCTAATTCCTTAGACCTTTCTAGTCTCCTCTAAAATTCATTAACTGCTAATTCCTTGGTCAATTAATTCCAATTGGAAGCTACATGATCAAATTCCAGTTTATATGCCACAAAAATCCTAATTATCCAAAAATAAGAGGATTATATGTCACGTATCCCGTTAAATCCAGATAATTAAAATTTAGGAGAAATTGTTTTCAAGCTGTTGTTCAAGTAAAGAGCTTTTCCAAGTTATATAAGAACTCAATTAGAACATGGGTCATACTTCCGTTCCACCCAAATTCATAAGATAAAGAGCGAAAACAATTCTTAAATTATAAATCCATACATGAATTAAAATAGAAAAAGCAATAAAATCAATCCATACAAATAGACAAAGCTCCTTACCTTAACAATGGAGGTTTAGTTGCTCATGATTCAGAGAAAAATAGGATTATGATAAAATGTATTTTGGTAGTCTGGAATGGGGTATTACCTCAAAGAGAAGTTTCTATTATCTAAAACTAAAAATAATATTTGAATTTAAATCAGAATAATCAGCAAACCTTCAGTTGATGGGTGGGGACCACTTGTTTCGTCCATTCTGTAGCTTCTGATCTGTGTTTCCTGGGCTGGAAACTCGGTCAAAACAGCCCAGAAAATTGCCCCCAGCATTTTTCTGCGTTTTCTGCACGTGGCGCATGTCACGCGTACGCATCAGTCATGCGTACACGTCACTGAGCAGATTTTCAAATCACGCGTACGCGTTAGTCACGCGCACGCGTCGCCATGGAAAGCTCTAAATCACGCGTACGCGTCGCTTCTCGTTGCCATCTTCTTTAATTCTTGTGCTGCAGAAACTCCATCAAATCCAGCCGAATGCTACCTAAAATAAACAAAATTGCAAAAGACACAAAGTAGCATCCATATTGGTTAAAAGATAATTAATTCTTGATTAAACTCAACAATTTAAGTGCAAATTCACTAGGAAAAGATAAGAAAGATGCTCACGCATCATTCTGCAGTAGGAAATGAAATCATTAGTTTCATGGACGATTATTCTGGATATAACCAAATTTTCATTGCAGAAGATTATATGGCTAAAACTGCTTTTCGTTGTCCTGGGACATTAGGTACATATGAATGGGTAGTTATGCGTTTTGGCTTGAAAAATGCTGGAGCAACATATCACCAAGCAATGAATGCTATTTTCTATGAATTTATTGGGAAATTTATGAAAGTATATATCGATGACGTTATGGTTAAATCGATTTCGGTAAGTCAGCACATTGATCATTTAAGGAGGGCATTCCTTACTATGAGAAAGAAATGGTTAAAAATGAATCCTTTGAAATGTGCTTTTGGCGTATCGGCTGAAAATTTTTTGGGTTTTGTTGTTCATAAAAAGGGAATTGCTATCGATAAAAATAAAGCAGATGCGATATTGGCGTTGTCTGCACCCAAATCGAAGAAAGAAGTACAATCCTTTTTGAGTAAGGTAAATTATCTTCAAAGATTCATTTCGAATCTATCAGATCGAACTAGGGTGTTTGCACCTCTAGTGAAACTGAAAAATGGTTCACAATTTGAATGGACAACAGAACATCAGTTGGCATTCGATTCGATTAAGACTTATTTGTCTAAATCCTCGATTATGGTGAATGTTCATCCGTCTGAACCTGTAAAATTATATATTGCAGCATCTGAAAATACTATAGGGTGTATGTTAGCCCAAGATGATAAAAACGGGCATAAGAGGGCAGTTTATTACCTTAGTCGAGTTTTAACTGATATCGAAACAAGGTATTCCCCGATCGAAAATTGTGTTTGTCTCTATATGTTGGCTAAATTAGTGAAAGTTATAGCACAAACTGATCTTATTAAATATATGTTGAGTTTCCCTATATTAAGGGGACATTTGGGGAAATGGATATTGGCATTGACAGAATTCGATTTACAGTATGTTCCAACAAAGGCTGTCAAAGGACAGGTCATTGCAGATTTTTTTGTAGATAATTCGAAAGATCTGCATGACCAGGGGGCAAATATAATCGATGTGGAAGTCAACTATTGAAAATTGTATTTTGATGGATCGAAGCATAAAGATGGTGCAGGGGTTGGAATCCTTGTTTTTACGCCAAAAGGTATTCCATCAAAATTTTTGTTTGAATTAAAGTATCCTTGTTCCAATAATGTGGCCAAATATGAGGCTCTGATTTTGGGTCTTGAAATTTTAATCGACAAAGGAGCTTTAGAGGTTTAAATTTTAGGGGATTCACAGTTGGTTTTAAAGCAGTTATCGAAGGAGTTTAAGTATAATAATGAGGCGTTACAAAAATATTTAGTAACTGCTTGGAAATTATTAACGTCTTTTCAAAAAAATTCTTTGGTGCATATCCCTAGAATTCATAATGAAATTGCTAATGAGTTAGCCCCAATTGCTTCGAGGTATCGGATCGGTTCAGAAACTATTAGGAAACTATCTAGTATCCATCAAGTTTTAGTGCCAGCAAATGAAAGAGAAGTTTTGTGTATAGATGAATGAAAGGATTCTGATTGGAGAAAACCTATTGCTCATTATTTAAAAAATTCCAATATTGCAGTCAATAGAAAGATAAAGTTGCAAGCATTAAATTTTGTCTTAATGGCTGATGAATTGTATAAAAAAGGGATTGATTGGGAGTTTGTCGAGATGTCTAAGCCGAGATGATCAGAACATTGCCTTGGGTGAAGTCCATAATGGAATATGTGGTGCTCATCAGGTAGGGAAAAAGATGAAATGGGTGTTATATCGCAATCATGTGTATTGGCCATCTATGATAAAAGATTGTATTGATTATGCAAAGGCATGTCAAGAATGTCAGAAACATGGTTCGGTACAACAGATTCCAATGGCTGAATTACATTCGATAATAAAATCGTGGCCGTTTAGAGGTTTGGCTTTAGATTTGATTGGGTTGATTCACCCTCCTTCATCAAAACAACATAAGTTTATCTTAGTAGCAATCAATTATTTCACAAAATGGGTTGAAGCAGCTCCCCTAATAGAAGCTGGTCAAAGTGAAATAATAGACTTTGTTGAGGAACATATTATCCATCGATTTAGAATTCCTCAGACATTAAGTACTGATCAACGAACTATGTTTATTGGTCAGCGAATTAAAAATTTTGCAGTCTCGAGGAGTATTAATATGGTTACTTCAACTCCTTATTATGCGCAGGCTAATGGGCAAGTAGAGGCAGCGAATAAGATCCTGATAAGTTTGATTAAAAATCATATAAAAAATAAGCCTCGAACATGGCATGAAACTTTAAGCCAAGTATTATGGGCATATCGAAATTTGCCAAGAGGTTCGACGGGAACTTCACCTTATAAATTGGTGTATGGCCATGATGGAGTGTTACCATTAGAAATTAATTTGAATACTTTAAGAGTACCAAGACAGAATGATTTGCCAGTTGATGATTATTGGAATGCAATGTTTGATGAGTTAAATGAATTAGACTCAGAACGAATCCTGGCACTCGATAATGTGATTCGACAAAAAGAAAGTATTATTCGAAGTTATAATCATCAAATCAAAGAAAAATCTTTTAGGATCAGCAAGTTAGTTTTAAAAGTCATTTTACCGATGGAAAAGAAATCGAGATATCTGGACAAATGGTCCCATGTTTGAGAAGGTCATTTTCAAGTAATAGGGCCGTATTATGGAAATGCCTACCAGATTAAAGACATCGAGTCTGGAAAGGTGATTAACTCGATTAATGGGAAATACTTGAAATATTTCTATTGTTGGAAAAAGTAGAAGTTCAACATGAATAAGTCCAGAAAAGATGGAAACCATTACAAAAAGTAAAACTTGAGATGAAAAGAAATTCCAGGTGCTACTAGTTTTGCTAAATCAGAGCGTAGCTTTGCCCTTTTGCTGTCCAGAATTGAAAGTGCCTCAATTTATTTGAATTTGTTAAATTGAACTTTCTCAAATTGTTTTTTATATTCTTCCCGCTTGGTCTCAATTGAAACAAGCTCTTGAATAAGGTGTTGTTGTTCTTGCTGAGCAGCTGCCAGAGATTTGGCTATAGTGGCTCGACTCTGGCGTACTTTTGCAAGCTTTTCCTTAATTTGAGCCAATTATGCTTCAAGTTTCTCTTCTTCTTTGTCATGAAAAGTTTGAACGGAAATAGCATGGGAGATTCTCAGATCAAATTCCTCACGAGAAGCTTGAATTGGTCGAGCGGTTGCAAAACAACTTTCAATATTAGTTTTGATTTCAGTTTTCTCAGTCTTAGTTTATTGGAGTTGAAATTGAGAAGCGACGCTTTCATTGAGAAGTTGTTTGAATTCTTCAATTGAGGCAGAATTTGGTGTGTTAGCTGAGTGTTCAAAAGAAGAATTCAAAAGATCAGCCAGGAGTTGGTTAAGAATTGTGTCAGTAACCCATGTGGTAGGTGGATGATCTAAGAGCTTTATGAGCGATCAAAGCTGCTATCGAGTGTCAGTGTTTAATTCGAATGAAGGCCTTGATGTAGCAAGTCTTGAGAGCGTTGCCACTGGCACAGGTACTGCATTTTCTTGGATAACTTGGTTTAAAACAGAGATCAAGTTGGCCAAGGTAGCACTTGTAGGAGTGGTGGAAGCACTCGATGTTTTAGTTCTTGGTCCTGGAGGAGTCTGAAAATCAACTCGGTGAGGAGGACTAGGCAGTTTTGGAGGGGTTTCCAAGACTCTGGATCGAGATGAATCTGAATTTGTTGTCTCAACATTTCGAGAGGGAGAGTCGGAATCTAGAGCCACTTGGTTCTCCGCAGAAAGTGCGGCCTGGTTGTTGGGTGAAGTTGATTCAAGAATGAGAGTTTGAGTTGGAGAATGCTATGGAGGGTCTTTTGTCAAATCAACCACCGACGTTACATGAGAAGGTGGAAAACCAGTGTCAAGTGGTTAAGTAGATCCTGTAGCTTGAATAGAATCATGAGATGAAGAATGCCCTTGATTATGATGCTGTTGCAGAATTGGCTGGTCAGGTATCACGGAAGACGTAATTGAATAAGTAGCAGTTATAGGCTGGTATGAAAGGTACATAATTATGAGTTAAAAATCATTTCAATTTAAATAAGACACACATAGAAATGTTAAGTGTTACTAGTGTAAGTCTTTGTTGCCGAATTGGTTGAGGACCAGGATCCGAATCGGCCGTGTCTTCCGATTGGGAGGAGGCAGTGGGAGTATCCTTATTGGTTGATTCACTTTCATCAGAACTCTCACTTGATGATGGCAGCACTAACTGGTAAGAAGCTCAGAATTGAGTATGGTTAAGAAAATACAATTTGTAGAACATTCTAAGTTAAAAGGAAAAGTTGTGAGTAAAAATAGTTACCTTTCGAGAAGTTCTGGTAGGAGTCCTTCTACTTTTATGTGGTGGTGTCCGAGCAGTGTCAGTTTTCCTTTTGTGAGTTCTTTTTGGGGAACTTTCGGCAACAGGGATTGTTCGAACAGTAGTTTGTTGAATTTCTTCCAAGGTACGAGTGTACCTTGAATAGTAAGCATCCCACCATTCAAAACAGGATTTGGTGATGTAGGAGCTGCGATCGTAAATCAAGAAATTGAAACGATCCCTGCGTTGTTGATTTTTTAAGAGGCAAGTATTAAAATATTCTTGAGTTGTTAAAGCAATGTGGCAAAAAGGATCATCATTTCGAGGCTGTGGCGTTGGGATAGCTTGAGAAAACCCTAATTGTCAGGTTGTTAAATGAGGAGTATATAGGTTTATCTTGAACTTTTTTTTTGTGTAAATGTAGCCCTGTCAGAATTACTTGAACAGCCAGCAGGTTTGCCCAACTTCAATTTGCAAGTTCACTCTCTTCATTAGTGTTTGAAAAGAGTAAACGATCAAGCCAGGCAGGGCCGCAATTGCGACACAGAAAAGGAGTAAAATTGAGTTGGTCATTTTCAAAATCTTTGCAGGAATGAAAAAGAGAGAAAATAGCCCAGAATCTGTCTTCGTCTGATTAGGTGTTCAGAAAATTGGGTTTGTAATTAGACAATCGAAAACCTTCAATGTGTTGCTTGTCAGTACTGCCACCTCCAGGTTTTATCATAAAATTTTCAAAAATGGTATTGAACCATAATTGAAGAAGCCACAGAGGGCCTCCTGCACTGATTATTTTATTGTCACAGAGGTCACAAACAAATTGACCAAGTTCTTCAAAAATATGCCCTAGAAGAAGTTTGGCCAAGTTGAGAACTTTCCCTTCATGGAGAAGAGTAGCTAAGGGAAGGAAGAGTTTTGGCATTTGTACACTTCAAGAGAAGAACAGGATTGCGTTGAACCAATAAAACAGGAAGGCTACATGTTCATCATCTGTGATTTTCGTATCTTCTGCACCCATGTTATGGGCAATAAAGTCACTGTAGGAGTTGGTTAAAACAATATTATACTGACGCTTGGGTTGCATGTCAGGGGTACAGTCTGGAGAATTTATTGGGAGTTTTGTAATAGCAACTACGTCGAGGAGAGACATTCCGATCATTTCACATGGAAAGCGAAAGTTGTTGGTTGTCCTGTTTCAGAAACAAGTCACAGCCCCAATCATCTAAGGGTCTATTGTAAGTGAGAAATGAGAGAGCCTTAGTAGCTCATGTATTCCTAAAGCTCCCCATTCAGCACTTTTTGTGGGTTTAAGGCGTTGGTACCACGTTGTAAAATCGAATCCTCGAGGATTGATTTTTGGATTATTCCTGAAGGATTTTTGATTGATGAAATGAGAGATGTTAAAAGCTTGGTTTATCAGTAAATCTTCCCCTTCAGCGCTTGAGAAGAAAGAAATTTTTTTGTTTGCTCTCTCAACAAATTCAATCGGTCCGAGGAAGCAGTGTGTATCTGCATCAATTGTGAAGGGGATTAAGATTCTGGAATAATTGGTTTGCAAATAGGGATCATCAATGACTTCATCATTGACTTGATTGAGAATGCGAAGGGCTGGTGGAGATGGTGGTGCTACTGCTGGACCTTTACCCTTGTCTTGAGTGGCAGCATGAGAGGAGGAACCATCCATTGTTGAATAGAGAAAAAGAAGATTAAAAGTTGGGGATTTTGTGAGGAAGTTCTTGGTGTAAGGAGGATTCAAAGAATAATGAAATTCGAAAGATTCGAACAAAGGTAAGAGTGATGAATTTAAAGTATTACTGTAGCCGTTACTGTGGAAGGAATGCGAATAGAGGTAACTTCGTGAGGAAGATGAAGTGATAGGGAGAGAAAGCGCAAATTTCTAGAGACATGTTGAGTGGGTCAGAATTAATGGGGAGTTTAAATGACAATTATTACTGATTTGAAAATTGACGTTTTTAATTTTGGATTAAGTGTTTTATCTTCCGATAATGTTATCGAAGGCAAACACATTAATCCAAGGGGGCAATTTGTTGATCAAAAAATATTTTTGATGAGAGTAAATTGATTCGGAGTGAGTCAGAAACAGTTTCTTGAGAAGATGTACGCGTAAGCATGAGGTTGGAAGTGATTGGCGCAGATTGGATTTCGATTGACTTATTAATTGGATAAGCCTAATCGAATAAGAGATTCGATTTAAGCAATCGAGTAAGACATTCGATGGGCTAGTCGAATAGTCATGAAAGTGGAACAGTTAGTGGCTTCTATTACACGAGAAAATCATGGGAAATGTCTATAATCATGCGACGGGAACGGTTACCAAGAGGAATCGCACTCAAAGTTGTGAATCTTGTAATTAATTGTAATTAATTGTCAGTTATGTAAGATAGATTATAAATACTAGGAAGGATTAGGGAATAAGGGTTGGAACTTTTACTCAGAAAAACACTCAAGCACACTCACATCCCAGCGAATTCCTGAGTCTGCAATCGATCGAGTAACTTTTCTGTAGGGTTTCTTCCATCTTTTCATTCTTTCAATTTATTTTTCTGTAAATTTAACATTTCAAGTAATTTTACTTTCCAAGTGTTCTTTATTTTTATTGTTCAATTTATTCTTCTGCACTTTAATCTTTTATGTTGAAGTCCTTTGATCCAATCGAAGGCATTTTATTGTTTTCTTTTAATTTCAATGCGAATTATTTTTATTTGTGAACAATTTCCCTTTTGAAAATCCTTTTTCTTCTTTATTTCTTCTTCAATTTACAGAGTTTAATTTATTTCTATTTCCAAAATTTATCTAATGGAAAACACTTTGATGCACTTTTAGAAAAATTGGTACCTGCACAGAGGAGCAGGTTTCGCTCCTAGACCATTAGAATCGAACCACCATCGATTTGCTAAAAATCGACAAAAACAAGCACTAAAATTTTTTACCTTAATAATTAATTTTAACGGTTAATTTTATTATACACATAATGCAATACTTTTAAAATTTACAGAAGAAAAAAGGTTTAATTATTCTGCAGGTCCCTATACTTTTTTCTTTTCAATTGGATCCTTATACGTTAATTTTTTTTTCAATTTAGTCCCTCTTAACGTTAAGCGTAAACAAAGTTAATAAATTGTAAAATTACTTATATACCCCTATTGGTTCAAACTTCTGATTTCTCATATATTTCTCTTTTTCAATGTTTTCCCTTCTTTAAAAAAAAAAAAGAACCCTCATAATCCAACATCATCACAGCAATAACAATCAACATTCAACTAAATTCATAACCCGCACAAAATTCAACAAAATTCATAATCGGCAAAAATTCAGAAATCAATTCAAACAAATTTCAGAAATTCAAAATAAAAAACTCCTGCATATATATCTTTCTCTAAGGGCTTCTTAGGCAAATAGTATATTGGAGGCTCTGCTTTAGTTCTGGAAAAATGCATGCCACATTCAATCAAAGAAAAGCCAAAAATGATCAGAGAAAATTTCATATGTCTACCTAAAAGGAAGATAGCGAGAGAGGAATTAGTCCAAGAGAGCAAATAGGCCATGTGGTAAAAAATTTAGGTGGGGTTGGAATGATTCTTATCAACACTGAAACATACGGAGAAGAAAGATGGTAAAGATCTCAAAAATTATGTCTTAATAAACAAAAATGTCACTGCAACTTTTTCATTTCTTGGAACAAGGTTAGGGATTAAGCCTTCACCTTTAGTAGTAGCATTTTCATCAAGAGAGCCTAATTTCCTCTCACTTGAAGTTTTGAAGCCAGATTTGGTTACTCCTAGTGTGAATATTCTTGCTGTTTGGAGTGAAGATGTTGATCTATCAGGGTTGGCAATAGATTAAAGAAGGGTGAAGTTCAGCATAGTTTCTAGAACCTCAATGTCAAGCCCTCATGTGAATGGTGTAACCGCATTGATTAAGGCTAAGCATCCTCAATGGAGTCTAGCAGCTATAAAATATGCACTGATGACAACAACTTATGTTGTTGACAATACCATGAAGCCTCTGAAAGATGCATCAAATGCTGAAAAGCCTTCAAGTCCTTATGATCATGGTGCCAGTCACATTAACCCCACAAAAGCATTAGACCCAAGTTTATTCTACAATATCAAGCCACAAGATTACTTTGATTTTCTGTGTACTCAGAATCTAACTCCAAACCAGTTAGGTGTCTTTGGCAAATACGCAAACAGATCATGTGCACATTCTCTAGCTAGCCCTGACAACTTAAACTACCCTGCAATTTCATTGGTGTTTGCTGAGAATAAATCTATTTAAATTATGAAGTTCATAGGCCTTATAAATTGTTTAGTCTTTTATGATGCTCACTCCATCGAAGAAATAGTAACTCCAATATTTTTTCTTCTGTCTTAGCAGCTACACGTTATTGCAGAGCCAATCCAGGAAGCAAGATGAAGTTGAACAGCGGTGTGCCAAGGCAATTCATGGCGAGGCGAAGCGAGGCGATACAATGGGTAAGGCAGACGAGCGGAGCAGAGCCGAGGATGACGCAGACAGACGATGACCACCCAGTGACGGACAAGGACGACGCCACGGAAGACGGCAGCAGGGTGCAAAGGAAGAGAAACCCAATTTGAAACATAGGAAACTAAGTTAGGATTGGTCAGATTCTCTAATTTGGGAAACAAAATGCAAAGGATATTATTGGTATTTTAAAAAAATGTTGGAGATCTCAATTAAGTACTGTAACCCAATTAGGAGAATATTCTATTTTTTAACAGAATATTCTGTTATTTTAAAAAAATTCATGCTGGTTAAGAAAAAATGACCTAATGCTGGGAACCCACCGACACGTGGCTCTCAACTATAGGCGCATTCGGTCATTCTCGTACGCCGTTTTGCACTTGATTCTAATTGGATGACTGGAATGGACTGCATTTTCTTTTCGGTCTTTGTTCTTCGAGAAAAAGCGAGAGTCAATTTTCTCATATTATTTTCCCGAGAAAACCCTAACCAGCTGAATGAGCTATCACATTTGCACTCATTGACTCCATTGACGCCACAGCAGCAAGCAATCCGTTGTAGCAGGTAACTCTTATGCGCATTCTCTTTTCTTTGATCCGTCTTTTTTTCTTCTGTAGCCTATGATTGGATTCAACGATGGAGCTTCTCTTTATATTATTTCACTTTTGCGATTACGTTTCTCTGTGTTTGGACTTTGAAGTGAAAATGCAAAATCTCTTTAGGACTCGCTATTCAAATTTATAATGTGTTTCATTGCTTGCTTCAGTGTGTAATTTCATGATTTTACTTTTTTCTATATTCAATAGGTGAACGGTGAGCATTTAGGACCAGAATGATTGAATGTTGGTTGTTGATTAATAAATTACTGTTTGAATTTGTATTGTAATAAATAATTGAGTTCATATTTAAACAGCGTAATTACAGAATATTAGGCTTTAATGAAGCCTTTTCGCCAATGAGGTTTTCTTTTCTAGGATTTACGAGGAAAGTTCATTTTGAAAATTAAGCTTATTTTGTTTGGTACACAAGTTAATAATAGATTTACTTGGGATTTGATTACTCATCCATTTGGTCAGTTAATTTGTTGCATTTCATTCTAATTTTTGAAATGGCAAAAATATGCACGTGCTGCTCTATGATTCTCTGCACTCTACTATTTCTTCTTGTTTTCCAATTGAATCAAAGTATTTTCTGGAAAGTTTTCTCTGCTTTCATTATAATTCATAATTGTAAGAACGGGTGTTTACAATACAATTAATTCATTCGAAAAGGACTTGGCTTCCTTGTTGTTGGTCCCCTTCCTTCAAATTAACACCACATGATTTAAACATCTGAACCATTTTCGACTACAATTTTACCATCTTCTCAAAATCCTCCTAAACTTGCCTCACATTTGACGAGGCAAACCCATCATTTTCGTCGTGGTTGTGGTTGTGGTTGTGGCTGTGGCTGAGGCTCAAAGTTCTTTGGCGCGCAGCGAGCCAGCTAGATGGCATGTTGCCACGTGAGTTAGAACGTCATCTTGATATAGGCACGTGACTTTTCGACGTAGAAGAAAGCTAGGTCAAATGTTAGAGCCGTACCAGGCTCTAGCAAACCTTACCATCTACGTAGAATAGCATCCACCTTTTTTAAGTGCATCTTCTAATTGTTTAATAAAATCAAGTATACATTTGAAATTGAAATTGAAATTCTATACTATAATACATTACAATTTCAGTTATGATTCTGGTATCGAAACTGACTTTTATAGTGTGAACCTATGAATGCACATTTGTTACAATGTCACTTTCTTTTATAGACTTATAGTAGTTTATTATTTTTTAGCGTATAAATATAAGTCATTAGTGCATTAATTAAACCAATCATTATTAGTGCATTAATCAAACCAGTCATCGAAAATTAATTATCAATATAGTAGATATATCAACAATTAATGAAGGATAAATTTTGTCTGATTTCTTTTTGTCTTCTTAGCATTAATCGGTATATAAGAGCATAAATATATATTAAGATTATTATTTAAAGAAAAAAAGATAAATTATCCTTAATTTTTTTGTTTGCAGGCATTTAATCTTAATAATTTAAAAATACATTTAAGTTTTTCTGACTTTTTTAAAATTTGGACATGTAGATCTCTAAGTCTAATTTGTCCAATTTTAGTCGCATTTAATTTTTTCGTTGTGTAATGAATATGATAGATTGATGTGTCTAAATTTAAAAAAGTTCAGAATTTAAATATATTTTCAAATTTACTTTTTGCCAACCTAGCATTATGTATCATTTTTAATAAATGAGTAAATTTTGAGATATTAAAATAAAATGAAAGTGGATTTTGATTTTCTTAATGGTGAGTTATATAAACTTATAGAATAACTCGATGGAGCCAATGAGCTGAAAACATCATCTTCTGAAAATTAAATACACATAACAATCGTGTTGCCCCCATCTTTTGTTTGTTTGAATATTCTAAGGGTATCATAATTACTGCAGATAGAGAAGCTACGAAACCATACATACACCAATCACCAGTGGCTGGGTTCTTCACTTCCACACATTTGGTCTTAAAGTCACGGTTTATGTGCAGTTCTTTCATTTATTCGGTCACCGCCACAATTAATTTATAGTCAATTATCGAGTATTGACTTGGTCAACATCTATCAATCTATATGTAAATCCTCAAGTGTCTCATCAAACACAATTTGCTACAACAATAAAAATGATTTAATCATGAAATGATGGAAACGAAGCTCACTACTACTATCCTTGGATTCTTCTTGCTGAGCTTCTTCATCTGCTTCACCACAACAAGAGCACAATCATACCACTACGTTGGAGATGACTGCAAAAACTCGACGGAAGAATCTCTAACAAGTGGATTCAAAACCAACCTCAGCAGCGTCCTCTCATGGCTTTCCTCTGATGCTGCCACAAGCAAGGGATACAACCACACCGCCATCGGAACCGCCACTGGCGATGCCGTCTATGGCCTCTATGACTGCCGGTACCGACTCCCCTTCTATAAACAATCTTTCTTCGGTTGCGTGCATTATTTGCCGTGCTGGTTTATATTGTTTTTATTTTTAATAATTTTTTTAATTTTATGAAAAATAAAATAAAAATAGAAGGTAAAAACAGAAAAAAAAATTTCTTGATTTTATTTTTTTTATAAAATTCAGAACATAAAAAATACTGACAATAAAAATAGAGAATCAAAACACAAGCTAAATGTATTCTAATTTTTTTATTTTTATTTAGAAATATATATATTAATAAATTAAAATTAAATATCATCTTCTACTTTCAAACAAATGTTATACTCTTGTGTAATTTTCAATTCTGATCAACTAAAAAAAAAGTTAAATAAATCATTATATATATTATGATTTATAATTCTCAATTGATGCAGTACTTACTATTAAACACAATATATTTATAAATATCTATATATAAGAAAAACATTAAACTATCAAATTATTCATTCGTGTATATATAATTATATATTAAATAAATGTGTAAAATAATATATTTATTTATATTAATTATTTTTTATTATTATTAAAATTGTTTTACACTTGGTGGTAGAGGTGACGTGACAGGCACCTTCTGCCAGTTTTGCGTGTTCGAAGCAGCTTCAGACATTGTTCGGCGCTGTCCAAACAGATCATCAGCAGTGATATGGTATAACTACTGCATACTCAGATACTCCAACCATGACTTCTTTGGTAACCTTACAATAACCCCATCATGGCAATTTCCTGGGACCAAGAACACCACCAACAGCACACAAGAACTCCAGAAAGCAGAGACTTACATGCAGAGCTTGATCAAGAATGCTACTGTGGAGACCAACTTGCTGTATGCAATGGGTGAGTTCAATTCTGGTGGTTCATCAGGGGAAAGGTATGGGTTCGTGCAGTGTAGTAGGGACCTTACTAGTGATCAGTGTAGGCAGTGTTTGAATGCTATGTTGGATCAAGTTCCTAAATGCTGTGCTACAAAAGTTGGATGGCAAGTTGGAGCTCCAAGTTGTTTGATCAAGTATGATGATTTTATGTTCTACAAGATTACTACCAGTCAAGGACCTTCTCCATCATTCAATTCAGGTAAATTCTGAGTTTTATTTGCATTTTTATTTTTTATTTTAAAATTTTATATATAAAAAATAGAAATTAATTTTTGCACAATTTTAAAAAGATTTTAATTAGGGATTGGACCAATTTTTTTCAATTAATATCAATCGATTTTATTTTAAATTTTAAACTCTAAATTTATATTTTAATTTTTTAATTTCTAATATTATATTCTAAATTTTAAAAAAAATTAAAAATATAATTTTACAAATAAAAAATAATAAATGTTGGTTTGTTACAAATTAGTTAATTTTTTTATACTTATTCTTTTAAAAAATAAAAAATAAAAGCCTAAATCAATTTTGCTTGTTTCTAGGATTTTCTTTTTTTTCACTTTTTTTTTATTTAAATAAATTTTTTTTATTTTTTCTTTATTTATTTTCTTTTCATCCAAATAATATACATATAATTCTAATTTTGCTTCTATTTTTTTTCACTCATTTTCTTTTCTCTTATTTTTTTCCTTTCATTTTCATAGAATTTGGGATTTGGTAGGCATTAATTTAAAACAGCTTGCTTTTTTAAGTTTGAAATTAATCAAATTATCCTGATTCCTGTCATCTATTTATTTTTAATGTGTAGCTGATATGGTTATGGCCGGTAAAGAGCTCTCTCATCAGCCATCAACTTAAATAAATGTACGTTTCTAGAATACATATTATTAAATGAATACAATTTTTGTGAAAAGGAAATAAAATCTAAGTTTTAACTTTTAATATGTTCATTATATCATTATTAAAAGTATTCAAATTTTTTTATTAATAATAATCTTAATAAAAGCCTGCTATACATATAAGTCTTTATGGTTTACAAGTCTTACAAGTTGGCACAAACCCGACAAAATATACACGCATTACACTCTCATATTCAAGAGTAAATACACACACGTTATTTAACCACTTTTTGTTTCCAAAGCGCACTACTCACCATGCATTATGAACAACTCTTCTTCTTCCTCCATGAAAACGAGTTTCTTGTCAAATTTGTTCGATCTCCTTCTTGCGTTCTCTCTTCGCTTTTTCATTCGTTTTTTTCGATTTTCATGGTTTCTGAAATCAAGTTTTGAAATCGTTTTGAAGATAACGGAACTTCAGAAATACACCCAAAGGATTATAGAAATACACCCAAATGGTTACAGGAATTCACCCAAACGGTTACAGAAATACACTTAGATTACAGAAATACACCCAAAGGATTACAGAAATACACCCAAATGGTTACAGGAATTCACCCAAACGGTTACAGAAATACACCTAAAGGATTACAGAAATACACCCAAAGGATTTAAGAAATACACCAAAAATTCATTGAAGTACACCTTATGCATAATTCAGAATTCTTCTTCTTTTTTTCTCCTTTTCTTATTTCATATTCTCATAATTCTTTTTGGGAGGAAAAAATCAAACAAAGAAGAAAAGAATACATAATGTTGCAAAATCAAAAGAAGAACGAGGAGAAACACGACGATGAAGATGAAACACTTCAAAAATGATTTCAGAACTTGATGTAAAAAAATAATGGAAATCGAGAGTAACGAAGAAAGAGATCGAGAGTAACAAAGAAAGAGAACAAAGAGAAAATCACATGAATGAAGAAAGAGAAAGAGAAAGCAAGAAATTCGAAAAAAGAAACAGAATCCTTTCAAAAATTAAAAATCTGTTAGAGACGCGTTTGAGCATAATATCAATTAAAAGACTTATAAAACTTGTATAACAGAATCATTTGTATGTAGAGATTAATTCTCTTAATATATATATAAAAAACATATATTTTTTCATGTATAAAAAAGAAAACATATTTTTAACTAAACCTTGAAATTTATCATTTATGAGAAGAAATAATAATGGATCCAGTTACATTCGCCATTAGGCCTGACCTATTTAATTAAGGTCCGTTTCATATTTAATAAGAAATGGACCCGTGCATGCAAGTGTCAAGAGTTATCTCGTTAGTACGTTAGTATCGGGGATTCGAATCCCACTTTGTGCATGTAGTAATCTATTGGCTAACGACAAATCCTTAAATGAAACTCAGTATCGTGACGAATTAGTTTTTAACCTATCGGGTTAAGAAATACCGTGGAAAATCAAACAAAAAAAAAAGAAATGGACCCGTACTTTTAATATTTTTGTTAAAAAAATCATTTAATAGTATACACCCAAAGCCTAGTTTTAGTAGTCTTGTTTTGCAATATGTGTATCCGAGTTTAAAATTTAGGTGAGGTTAATTATAGATAGAAATTTTTAATATTAGATGTGTGAGTGTGTAATGTGAATAAGTATAATATATAATGCTTATAGTTAAAGGTTGTCCAAGCCAAACATATAATAAAAAAATATCTCCTATATCCGGCTTGTTTATTAATTGTGTTGTTGGGGATCACTTATTCGAAGGCAGCAAAAGAAATAAATAAATAAATAAATAAAAGTAGAAGTTAATCATTATCCTGTACTTAAATATAAGTAATTTTTTTAATAAAGTAAAAAATATAGTCATACTTATTATATTTGGATTGAAAATTATATTACAGTTTCATTTTTTTTTAAAATAATGATTTAATATCATTTATATATTAATATTAATATAAAATAATTTAACCATCTAATAAATAAAATTTAATTATTTATTTTAATGATATTAATTAATAGTTCAAAATAATGATATTCAACATTTTAATAAAAATATCTTGTATAATGTACAGATGCTAATTATTATCTAGTAGTAAAATGTTATAATTTAAAAAAATTAAAGAAAAATCTTAAAAAGAAAAAAAAATACTTATTTTTATTTTAATTTATTTTTTCTTTTTCTTTTTCTTTTTTCTTTTTTCTTTTTTTCCAATCAAGAAGCACAAATAACAACGGTATTATTGCAGGCAATAACAAGGGTACAAGTAAGACAAAAACCTTGATAATCATCATAGTGAGTGTGTTGGTGGCATTAGTTCTACTAAGTTGTGGCATCTACTTCTTATGGAGGAAGAATCAATCAAATCATGGTAATAACTAACACTATTCAAGTTCTCTAACCTCATTTCAATAAACATTATAAACTCATATCATAAACTTTTTATCTGTAGATGCATTATTGTCAGAGACCACTCCTATATCAATACATTATAACCCTT
Organism: Arachis hypogaea; assembly: GCF_003086295.3. Classification (NCBI taxonomy): domain Eukaryota; kingdom Viridiplantae; phylum Streptophyta; class Magnoliopsida; order Fabales; family Fabaceae; genus Arachis; species Arachis hypogaea. The sequence goes on from NC_092045.1 coordinate 115,007,356, forward strand.
ATCAAGGTCAAGGAGACGATTCATTGAATGCTGACCTTCCTACAATCCCTCTATTTTGGATTCGACAGAACACTAATAACTTTTCAGATTCTTGCAAATTAGGGGAAGGTGGATTTGGTCCTGTTTATAAGGTATCACTGAATATTTCAATGTGGAAACCAAGCTCTATATGCATATAATTTATTAATTTAATTTTGATACCCTATCAGAGTAAAATAGTTATACACGTGCATCCAATCAGTAACGCCACATCAGTAAAAATACTCAAATAACTACCTTTTATTTTAATTTTGTGAGTGATAATTGAAAAGAACGGATGTGATTGCATGACTGTATAAAACGCTTTACACTGTCAGTGTATCAAAATTAAACTCATAATTAGAAACTTAATTTATTCAAAACAAATTCATAAGTACTCATTTGTGTGTTTACTCTTTTACTTTTACTAATTGTGCAATCATTGCAATGACTTTTGTACTGGATTTTTCTTTCTTTGCAAAATCTATATTTAGGGAAGCTTACAAGATGGGACAGAAGTTGCCATCAAAAGACTCTCAAAAACATCTGGCCAAGGTTTAGATGAGTTCAAGAATGAAGTAATCTTCATAGCCAAACTACAACATAGGAACCTTGTGAGACTGTTGGGTTGTTGTGTTGAGGAAAATGAAAAGCTGCTTATATACGAGTACATGTCCAATTCAAGCCTTGCCCTTCATCTATTCGGTAAGTATTAAAGTAATGATAAGTAGTTGAGAGTTAGTAGTTAGTAGATTAATATTTATGAAATTAGTTAATAATATCCCTATAAATAACGTGACTCTTGTATTATGTCAAAATAACTTCAATACATATTTATCATTTCCTTTAATTCTGTCTCTATTTTCCTTGTTAGTAAGTTTTGTTACTATAGAACCTCGTGCCTTTAAAATTTTACTTTTAATTCAATTTTCTCTTAGTTGCTGATATTGAATGATACAATATAAAAACACTCTTTTATGTAACTTCTCTCTTTTTTTTTTAATATGTATTTCATTACATAAGTAATTTTGTTAAGAAACATTTCTTATCTTGTTGTCAGACGTGGAAAAACGAAAGCAACTAAGTTGGAAGGTTCGAATGAATATTATCAAAGGAATCGCACGAGGACTTCTGTACCTTCATGAAGATTCTAGACTTAAAATAATTCATAGAGATATGAAAGCTAGTAATGTTCTACTTGATCAAGATATGAATCCAAAAATATCAGATTTTGGATTAGCAAGGACATTTGAAAAAGGCCAGAATGAAGAAAACACTAGAAGAGTTATGGGCACCTAGTATGTCATATTAATGTCTTTTCTTTTGTGTGTGTATATATTATATATATGTGTTTTTACATGGTTTCTATTTTGGCAAGACTAACAATATTCTATTGATTTTTTAAACAGCGGATATATGGCTCCAGAATATGCTATGGAAGGGTTATATTCCGTAAAATCAGACGTTTTTAGTTTTGGAGTTCTTTTACTAGAAATCATTGCTGGCAAAAGGAACAGTGGATTCTATCTTTCAGATCATGGTCAAAGTCTTCTTGTATATGTTAGTTTTCTTAATTCCACTGTAGTATTTTAAAATAAATTGCTATTACAAAACATATGAGCATATCTGTTTAAATTTTACTATATATATTAATATCCATAATTTTTGTGCAGAGTTGGAAACTATGGTGTGAAGGAGAATGTTTAGAGTTAGTAGATCCTATATTAGAAAATACATACATAAGAAGTGAAGTTATAAGGTGTATTCATATTGGTTTGCTGTGTGTACAAGAAGATGCAATAGATCGACCAACAATGTCTACAGTGGTTGTTATGCTAGCAAGTGAGACAATGACACTTCCTAATCCTAATCATCCTGCATTTTCAGTTGGAAGAAAGTTCGGTAAAGAAGACGAGTCAACGTCAAAGACTTCTAAAGATAATATCTCTGTCAATGAAGTATCAATGTCAAATATTTTTCCTAGATAAGTAGTATATACAACATTATAAAAACTGTTTTAGAATTGCTTGATGTACAAGTAATTGCGTCAACATAGTTGAACCATTCTTGTTTTAACTGAGTGTTGTAGTTCAATTATTAAAGATATGCAATCTGCTCATCATGCAAATATATTATAATTTCTCTTAGATTATATGTGTTTATGGATTAAGCTATACCACAAGCAATGTAACCAATATTTTGATGTTTTGGCACCGATACTTAAGAGTAGTTGATGATGGGATAGAAGTTAATTTTATTGTTGTTAATAGAAAAATGTTTGGGTTAATAAACCAAAATGCTAGATCTTTTCTCAAATTAAAGAATAAGAATATGAAGCAATTTTTATTATTATGTAAAATCTGATGACTGGTATGGTTTTGTTCTTGAAAAAAGAATTTTAGAATATTTTTGAGTTGTAACCAGTGTCTATTTCCTCCATTATTAGTAGCTCTTGGATTTTTCTTCGGTGGACACCTTTAAAAATAACTGTGATGTTAGCTATTCTGGTAATGGTGCTCAGATTGGTTTTATCTGTATTAGCAAAGATTGAAAAGGAATGTGACAAAAGACTGTTTGGAAACAATTGAGATTCATGGTATTTTGCAAGGAGAATTTTTATTTGCTATTTGAAAAGGTATTTTTTAGCATGGTACTCGAAACAAAAAGATATTATATGTGAGACAGACTATGTGGAGGCTTTTATTATTGTCAATTATTTTTAGGATTACTTTGATTTTATTGATCATTTGGTGTTGAAAATCCGAGATATCATGTTTTAAAAATAGTGTGCTTAACTTTGGTTGATATTGAAAAATACGAATAGTAGCAGATATCATGTCAAAAATTACAATGAGGACCCTTTCTTCTCAAAAGAAACTTCCATCCTCTTAGAAAAAATTTAAGAATAATATTTAGTGCATTTCTTAAACAACTTTTTTTTTGTTTTTGTTTCTTAGTTATTATTTGTTTTCTTTCCCGTCACAAAAATAATCACATTTATCATATTTTTTAGATATTTTTGTCAATAATATAATATTTGAGAAATTTACATATTTAAAACATTTCGAAGAATATATTAAGCAATTACAACTTTTCTTCCAAATGTTTTACATATTTACATATTTTGCGTCTTGTATTTTAAAAAATTGTAATTGCGTAACGTTTTCTTTCAAATGTTTTAAACATGTAAATTATCCAAAATACTTTAAATATTATTTTAGAATAAAAATATTATTTAAGCACTAAATTTTTTTACCTTAATAATTAATTTTAACCGTTAATTTTATTATACACATATCGCAATACTTTTAAAATTTACAAAAGAAAAAATTCATGCTAGTTAAGAAAAATTTTTACTCTCTATAGTGACCTAATGCTGGGAACCCCACCGACACGTGGCTCTCAACTATAGGCGCATTCGGTCATTCTCGTACGCCGTTTTGCACTTGATTCTGATTGCATGACTGGAATGGACTGCATTTTCTTTTCGGTCTTTGTTCTTCGAGAAAAAGCGAGAATCAATTTTCTCATATTATTTTCCCGAGAAAACCCTAACCAGCTGAATGAGCTATCACATTTGCACTCATTGACTCCATTGACGCCACCGCAGCAAGCAATCCGTCGTAGCAGGTAACTCTTATGCGCATTCTCTTTTCTTTGATCCGTCTTTTTTTTTTTTTTTTTCTGTAGCCTATGATTGGATTCAACAATGGAGCTTCTCTTTATATTATTTCACTTTTCGCGATTACGTTTCTCTGTGTTTGGACTTTGAAGTGAAAGTGCGAAATCTCTTTAGGACTCGCTATTCAAATTTATAATGTGTTTCATTGCTTGCTTCAGTGTGTAATTTCATGATTTTACTTTTTTCTATATTCAATAGGTGAACGGTGAGCATTAAGGACCAGAATGATTGAATGTTGGTTGTTGATTAATAAATTACTGTTTGAATTTGCATTGTAATAAATAATTGAGTTCATATTTAAACAGCCTAATAACAGAATATTAGGCTTTAATGAATCTTTTTCGCCAATGAGGTTTTCTTTTCTAGGATTTATGAGGAAAGTTCATTTTGAAAATTAAGCTTATTTTGTTTGGTACACAAGTTAATAATAGATTTACTTGGGATTTGATTACTCATCCATTTGGTCAGTTAATTTGTTGCATTTCATTCTAATTTTTGAAATGGCGAAAATATGCACCTGCTGCATTCTATGATTCTCTGCATTCTGTACTTATTTCTTCTTGTTTTCCAATTGAATATTTTCTGGAAAGTTTTCTCTGCTTTCATCATAATTCATAATTGTTGGTTTAGTGTTGGTCTTTGATTGTCGGAGCATTTTGAGGACTTGCTCATTGAAGAAGCAAATTGATGCTGAAGCTCATGCTGTTCATGTTTGACTTGCAGAGCTTAGTTTGGTTGCTTCCTTCAAAAGGCATGTGACGTGAGCACAAGTTTAAAAACGGTGTGATAACATACCATGTGAAATAGAAAGTTCTAGACATAATTAGGCACAAGAGAAAAACTACAGCAAACATTTTTTAGGGCCCTTGTCATATCAAAGATATCATGCACCATTGAAACAAAACACATGTAGGCTATAGGGGCCATAAGCCTGCCTTTCAAAACCTTTGGAGAATAGAGATTATCTTATAGCTGTGATGCTTCCGTCCAACTAAATGCACTAAAGTATGCAAGAAGTGGACAGATTCCACATGAAGTGATAATTAAGATAGTTTCTTCAGAAAGAATCCACAACTATTCCAAAACACACCATAAAAGCTGTGGCACGGGTAGTGATAAGCACACTAGTGCTTGTTTTATTTTTCAACCACTTATTTACCTCTTTCATTGCAAAGACTTTTGTTGATTAAACGATTCATTTTATAGCTAAGTCAATGGAGATAGACTATTAAATTAAATATTTTTAGTGTCATGAACCAAGAAGAAGTTGGATGATGAATTGATGATGGATACATATTATATTGAACAACATTTCAAATCTTTATTGTCTTTATGTAGAAATGGAGCAGTATGATCTGCAAAGACAAAGAAAGGATATGAAAAACAAAGGAAGAAATGTTGTGTGGTCAATTGCAATGGATAAGTGTCTGATTGAAGCCTTGGCTGTTCAGGCAAAACGTGGGAACAAAATTGATAAATGTTTCAATGAAAATGCCTATACCTCTGCCTGTGTGGCTGTGAACGCTCAATTCAACATGAATTTGAATAATCAGAAAGTGATTAACCGCCTAAAAACAATTAAAAAAAGATATAAAGTAATAAAAGATATGCTAAGTCATGATGGTTTCTGGTGGAATCCAAATACGAAGATGATTGAATGTGACAGTGATGAGCTCTGGAAGAAATATATCGCTGTAAGTTTTCTTTCATCTTTCTCTCTCTTAGTGTTTATAAATCAAGCATAAATACCTAATTTGGTGTTCTCTCTCCGGTTCAATTGACAGGCACGTCCTGATGCAAGAGGGTTCCATGGAAAGCAGATAGAGATGTACGATGAACTGAAAATTGTTTGTGGAAATTACCAAGCCCCTAGTCGTTGGGCTAGGATAAAGGATGGAAGCCAGCTAATGGATATGAAGAATGGTGTGGATGAGTCACCTTCCTTTGTTTCTCCCAGTTCAGAAGATATGAGTGAGACAGATGGAACTGAATCATACTCCACCCTTCCACCAGAATATTGCCCGATGCCAGATGGATTTCAAGAGCCTCCAGTGGCGCAGCCACAGAGACAGCAGCAAAAACGTCCTCGTACCTCAGAGGATGCCCTTCAGGATGCATTGATGACAGTGGCAGCGAGCATCAGGCGACTAGCTGATGCTATGGAACGAAACAAATGCTCAGTTGATGCGACTGAGCTATTAGAGGCTGTGATGGAGATAGATGGGTTGGAAGAAGGTAAACAGATGTATGCGTTTGAATACTTAAATGCTGATCCGGTTAAAGCCAGAGCCTTCATGACATACAATTCTAGAATGAGAAAGATATATCTCTTTAAATTGTTCTGGTGGTGGAGATGAGGGTGACCGAATTTCTTGGAAGTTTTAGGTGTATAGAACTATAGATTATTGCGTGGGGATTTAGATAAATGGATGTTTTTGTTTTATGTATTGTAAGGAGAGTGTATATATTCATTCTAAAAATCATTGATAGATATAGCAAAATGTCAGGGATGTTAACAAAATGATTCAATGTTGGATTGATTTGGACCAATTCTGAGGGACCACTAGCAAGGAATGTTTGAAGAACAATTTCTTTGTATCTGGTTTCTTTTGTTTTGTTTCAGAGTCTTAATGCTAATTCTCTTCTGAAAAGTGGTCCTGTCCTTTCTCCATAAATGGTGAAGCCTAATGTTGGTAGGGAAAAAAACTGACTAACTATCCCAAGAGCCAAAAGTTGAATGCAAACGCAAAGGATTGTTGCTTTGCGCAAAAGAGAACGATGTTGACGATGAATAGTTGAGATAAATGATATAATTCGATGGAGTGTTATATTATTTATATGTCCTAAAATTCTCTCCTCTTTTATTGTTGAGATATCAATAAATTTATCAGTTGAAAGGAGTATTGTTGTCATACTGTCATGTTTAATAAATTAAGATATCTTAAGAAGTTACTCAGCAACCTGTTCAGACTCAAGTACTAAAAATGGGTTAATGGTCAAATTCGTTGCTGAAAAACAGGTCATTCTGTAAATTTGTCCCTGAAAATTTTATTAATCAAATTAGTACTTCAAAGATTACAAATTAATTATTTTTGTTCTTTCGTCATTCTATTAACAATTTTTGTCAACGATTGATGATGTAGAATATTAATGGACAATATACATAATCCATAGCATGTCCAATTGAACGCCGACCAAATATGTTTTTAAAATTCTATCAGTTTAGTTTATTTTTTCAATAAACATATTTGCTAGTCCAATTGAATATGTTAGGTATCATATGTATGATATCAGTAAGCATTTCATATCATCAATGGTTGACGGAAACTATTAATGAAGTGATGGAAGGACAAAAATGATTAATTTGTAATATTTGAAAAACCAATTTGATTGATAAAATCTTTCAGGGACAAATTTAGAGAACGACCCATCTTTTAGAACTAATTTGACTATTAACTCCACTAAAAATATATAGCTCAAGAATTCACTAAAAATGGTTTCAATTGTTTCCCCATATTACCAATAATCTCCACAAGAACACGTTCCATTCTTGAAATGATGGAACCTACGCATATCACGCACTACAATTTCCCTTCCTGTCACTAGTGATATGTACTTAGTAGCCTCATGGCAATCACCACAAACTCTAAGATTCTTCCTAATATGAATTGTTGTGCCAGGGCTAGTATTCAAGAGTCCAAATGCAATAGCAAGCCTCTCACTATGGCTAGTGAGCAATTGTTCTTTCACATCCTCTTCCACATCATGAATTGAATTGGTGTCAGGAACATAACCAGCATCCTTGATCTCATTCCCAAGATCCTCAAGAAAGGCATAGATTCTTTTCGATTGAGGGTGATTAGTACTTCCGGAATAGAACGTGTGAACCTCGTTCCTCAACTCGACCAAGCTGCAACCTGGCGTTTTCTGGAGCCCCTTTTTCTCCATGGATGTCCTCACCATGGCAACTTTGTCCCACATTGAGGCAGAGGCATACATATTGGCAAGCAACACATGATACCCTCCTTCATCCGGGTCTAACTCGAAGAGTCTGTCGGCAGCCTTTTCCCCCAATTCGACGTTTTTATGGATCTTACAAGCACCTAGCATTGCACCGAAAATGGTTATCCCTGGTTTGACAGGCATCTGCTCGATGAACTTCCAAGCCTCATCTAGCCGGCCAGCACGACCAAGGAGATCAACCATGGCACCATAGTGATCCATTGCAGGCTCCAAGCCATAATTTTCCTTCATGCTTTCGAAGTAGTAGAGGCCCTCTTCCACCAAACCTGAGTGGCTGCAAGCGGAGATAACAGACAGAAATGTTATCTCGTTCGGCTTGATGGCTCCCTTCTGCATTTGATCAAAGAGATCTACAGCAGCTTTTCCAAGGCCATGTGTTCCATATCCATCTATCATTGCATTCCATGTTATCACATGCCGCTCCTGCATCATGTCAAAAAGCTTTCTCGCTGTCTGAACCTCACCACATTTCGCATACATGTCAACGAGAGCAGTGGCAACAAAGACATTCTTGTCCATCAAAGTTCTTATAGCAAGTCCATGAATCCACTTGGCCTGGCGGGTAACTGATAAATCTGCAAGAGCAGTAATGGCACTCACTAATGTAAAGGAATCAGGTTTACTGCCTTTAGATTGCATCATGCAGAATAAGTTCAAAGCCTCCTTTACACACCCATTTTGAGCAAAACCTAATATCATGGCATTCCATGTGACGTTCGTCTTGTCCTTCATATTATCGAATATTGATGCTGCGATATCAACTCTCTTGCACTTCGAATACATGGATATCAAAGAGTTCATAACCGACACGTCACAGTCGAGTTTCAGTTGTTCCAACAATTTATGAACAAATCTCCCCTGTTCAAGATTGCCTAAATTAGCACAAGCCTGCAAAGCTCCCATCATGCTAACATTTGTAGGCTGCACCCCTTCATCCAACATCTTCAAAAAAGTTTCATATGCTTCTTTAGACTCTCCATTCTCTGCAAGACCAGCAATCATAGTATTCCACGAAACAACATTCTTGCTACTCATTCCTTCAAAAACCAACCTTGCATCACTCACAGACCCACACTTGAAGTACATATCGAGAAGCGCCGTCGCAACATTAACCATGGACTCAAACCCTGACTTTACAGCAAACCCATGAACAGACCTTCCGATTCTCAACGCCTTCAAATCAGTCACGGCCGGCAAAACACTGACCAGCGTGATTGCATCCGGCCTCTGGCCAGCCTCCTGCATCAGCAAAACCAACTCAACTGCCTTCTTGGCGAACCCATTCTGAGCATACCCGGCCACCACAGTGTTCCAAGAAACCAAATCCCTCTGCGGCATTCTCTCGAACATCTTATACGCATCAGCAATCTGCCTGCATTTCGCATACAAATTAACAACAGCAGTCATGGCAAACAAATTGTTCTCACAACCATTAACAATCATCTGTCCATGAATCTCTCTACCCATTCTGAGATCCAATTTCTCACCACAGAGCTGCAGCAAGTAAGTGAAATCGTAAACAACAGGCTTAACACCATCAGACCTCATCCTATGGTAAAATCCCAAGGCTTCATGCAAAGAAGAGTTTCTTGCATATCCTTTGAGCATGGTGTGGTAAAGTACATCGAGCTTGTCGTGGTCATCGACGGAGTCGAAGACACGTGTAGCTTCGGAAATGCTGCCGAACCTGCAGAACAAGCTGAGAAGCTTGGTTTGGAACAAGTGCTGATTGTAGAAGCCGTTCTTGATGACAAGGGGAAGGAATTGACGGAGCTCGGTGAGAGAGTTGCAGAGCTCTAGGAGAATGGCGGAGGGGTGCCTGTAAACATGGGTGGGGATGAAGATCCGTTCGTAGTGAGGGGTTGCTGCTGCCGTTGATGGTGTGGGTTTGGTGGGAAGAGGTGAAGGGTGTAGTGCTAATAGCTGCGAGCTCATTCTTTCTATTATCTATTCAGAAGCCATAGTCATCAAGCTCAACCCTCTATCGCTCTATTGCTTCTTCATACTCATACATGCAAAAATATCAAAACTCTCTGTATAATTTCGAGTCAAATTTTTTGAACTTATTTGTTATAATGAATTAAAGAAACTTTTAGGACCCATCAATTTTTAATATTTTTTTTGTCATTATTTGATTAATATAAATATTAAATTATTTTTAATAAATAAATTTTATTAATTTATGTGTGTAATTTTAAAAAAATATAGATATAATCTGTATTAATTTATGTATGTAAACACTGATAAATATAAATATAATTTAAATTTTAAAAAATATATCCATTTTGGTCCTCAAAAAATTTTAGACCGAATACTTTAGTCCTCAACTAAAATTAATTACTCGATTGATCCCTGACATTTAATTCCGTCAGTCACTTAAGTCATTTCCTTTATTTCGTTAACTATAACGGAGAACAAAATAGTTCCTGACAACTCTAACAGGAGACAAAATGGTCCCTGATCTCCTTTGTTCATAAACGACATTGTTCTCTCCCAATTTTCATTATATCTCGCATAACACTAGCAGTCTAACACTATAACTTCAAACTACACAATGTACACTCTATAAATTTAATGTTCACAAGAAAAAAAATTCTCAACTTGTTCTCAACCAATTCATACTCAGGAAACTAATGCCTATATCTCTCAACTAGTTATCGTCTTTGATGGATCTCTTGAATCTAGACAGCAAGTCTGGTTTGTTAAGACCCGTCGTCGTCGTTGCCATCTCCCTCCTCCTCTGCCCTATCATCTCCATGACCACATTGTCCACCACTCTGATCGCTTCCTTCAACTTCTTCTCCGAACCAATGTTTAGGAATCGCTTCAGTTTTCATATGAGCGGCAACGGTGACATTGCTCGTTGTACTGATAGATTGGATGCGAGGTCGAAACTGTCTGCCAACTTGAACTTTGGAAAAGAAGGAATGAAGCACTCGGTATCTATTTCAAATGAGAATTTGCATATGATGTCGAAGGAGAATCTTCTCATGATGTTCTAATGTCCAACAATCTACATTGCTTGTCAGAGAGTGGAGAAATGCGTGCCCTTAGAGTAGTTGTGGAACTTGATCTTGAGGATGTCGTGGACGTGTTGGGGTTGGAGGTGATGTTATCGAAGACGTGGAAGTGGATGTTTTTTGGTGGGTGAAGTGCAGAGGAGATGAATGTATCAGTCACAAAGATTTAAGAAGTGTGTGGTCCATGACATGTTGAGGTAGGTGCGACACGTGTGACAATTGCTTAATCTTGGAATTAAAGAGGAGGAAGGAAAAGATGAAAAAAAAAAAGACCGTGAAGGTGAAGAAGAAGAGTATGAATGTTAGGATTATGCAAGATATGATAAAAATTGGGGAAGAACAGTGTCGTTTTCGAATAAAGGGATAAGAGATCATTTTGTCCTTTGTTAGAATTGTCAGGGACCATTTTGTCCTCTATTAGAGTTGTTAGGGACTATTTTGTCCTCCATTAGAGTTAACGGAGTAAAGAACCTAAGTGACTGACAAAATTAATTGTTAGAGACCAATCGAGTAATTAATTTTAGTTGGAAACTAAAGTGTCCAGTCTAAAATTATTTGAGGATCAAAATGGGTATATACTCAAAATATCAACTCTGTGTATTAATTTCGAGTCAAATCTTTTGAACTTATTTGTTATAATGAATTAAAGAAACTTTTAGGACCCACCAATTTTTAATTTTTTTTGTCACTATTTGAATAATATAAATATTAAATTATTTTTAATAAATAAATTTTATTAATTTATGTGTATAAATTTTAAAAAATATAGGTATAATCTGTATTAATTTATGTATGTGAACATTGATAAATATAAATATAATTTATATGTTTTTTGTGCATAAAATTTCTGTAAATATGGATGTAAATTATTATTAACTAAACATTAGTCAAAAATGATAATATTTACTAGACATGTAGTATTATTTTAATTTTAAATATTTAAAATTTGTTAATTTTTATATGATTTTAAATTAAATAATAATTATTTATTCATTTTCATAATTAGATATTAATTTTTTTAAAAAATTATACATTAAATAAATTACAGTTCAATATTACACGAAAACAATAAATAGAGAATGATTACAATAAGATCTTATTTTTATTTTATATAAAGTGTTCCAGGATGTAAAATTTTTTAAAATTGCACATAAATTGCTATAGGGATAGGACATTGTATTTTAAGTGAAGAACAAAATAAAACATAAATTACTACAAAAGGTAGCGATTTATGAACAAAAAGTTAAGGGCAGAAAATTGTCCTACGATGTCGCAGATTATGAACAAAACCATGGTCGAAATTTGTTAGGCCACATTGCGGTTTACGAAGAAATAAGGGTGTAAAGAAACTGCAACATGCTGTAACAGATTACTTGAATAAGCTATATAAACCGCAATAGTTGGCCACGAATTATTCATTTGAGTCATTTTCAAAGTTTGATTTTAGAGTTTTCAGAAAGGCCAACAAGGATCAAGCACGAGTGGGAACATAGAAGAAGATTGTGTCTACCGATTAAACGGCGTTGCTTAGGACTCTGCATTTTCTCTCTTAACAAGTGTAAACACCATTGAAATGATGTTCGAGTTTTTATCCTACATAATTGTCAAAAGCAATATACTTCTATATTTGTCATACAAATGAGTTTCATCAATACTCACAAGTGGCTTGTTATTCCGGAAGGCCTCAATACACGGAAAAAATGTCTAGAAAAGAAAAGACGGTCGAAATACCTTGTAGATTCACTAACCTGATCCTCAACTCTAAATGTAGAAATCTTTAACACTGCAATTCTTCCTACCATGGTTGACTATATACTAAGAATCCATCATGACAACTTGTTGTAAGACTTCTCCCAATTTCCATGGATTCGTGCTATTGTCTTCTGTTTTGCAAACCAAACATTTATGTAACTAGGTCTGAAATCATAACTTGTCTTTGTTGCTTGCTGCAATACCTTTATTGTAACCGTAGCATTGGCCTTGACAAACGGAAAGATTAAAGCACATATCATGTGACTATATATGCAACATGAGCATGAAAATAATGTAGTCTTGGACAGTGCAATATTTATTATTTTTTAAATTTTCATATAATATTTATCAGTGTCTCTCTATTTTTTAAATTGTTATCTACATGACGATCTTTTATAAATAAACACGTCATAGTAGTTAACCGTACATATAAGCACTACCATTAAATTTTTTACTTGATAAATTGATAAAAAGATATAAGGTGTCCATCGTTTGCAACATACACTACTTCTATACTCTAGTTAGTAGTCATAAACATGTGGGTATACAACTTATGTAGCAATTATTTTTTTTACACCTGTTATCCAAACCAAACACTTAATCAATTGATGAGTTGACTACCAATCCGAACTCTATCCATTTTTAAGAATGACAACGCAATCTCTCAAAATAAAAACGATCCACTTTGGTCCCTGTCCCCTAATTTTGTCACACAACGCGGTCTCTGTGGGTTATTTTCCGGTGAGGCTTGACGGAAAACACTAAGCTGTCACGTTTGAAGTGTGATCGATCACATGAGCTCGCTGACGTGTTCATTCAGTGCCTAGTTGGACAAGTTCAAATGAACAGGGGATCAGTTGTCCACTTCCTTCACTCTAAAAACGACGTCATTCGCGCGGGAAGTAATGCTTTAGTTGCTTCTCATCAAACGTTGTGTTTCCATAAAACCCCATCAACAAGCCTTCACATTTACAAGAAAATGTAGCAGAGGCATGAGCGGCAGTAAGGAGCATGCGTCGAGTTCCATTGGTGGGAGTGGAAGAGAAGCTTTTAAAGAGGAAGGCAGAAGTGTTATAGGCGTATCTGCAGGAAGTGTTGGTATGACGAAGAAGAAGATCTTCATTACTCCATGATGCCATTGTGGGGCACATGCAATACTGTTTTTCTCCTCAATAGAACTAAACCCTAACATGTTATTTTATGGATTTCCACACTTCAAGGTAATGTCAAATTTAATTTAAGTTTCTTTGATTTTAGCTGCTTGTGACATCTTCTTAGCTGTGGGTTTATTGTACAAAGTTCAACACCTTATTGTAAATACTTTGCATGGTTGGATGATTATGTTACATCATTTGATGAATTACCTAGAAATTCTCCTTTTATGGAGGGTTGGAAGCCAGATCAAAATCAGATACCTAATGCTGTTGTTGTTGATGCCGAAAAACTCAGGGAACTAGACGGAGTTATTGGGTTAGAATTTGAAGCTAAAAATTGTAATGCCAATAGTGGTACTAGTTGCATTAGTGTTAAAGCTATGGTTATTGTTTTTGTATTTGGAATTGTAATATCAAAATTTGTTTAAGGCATTTGGCTAGCATGAAACCTTATGTGATACTAGGTTTAAAGTGTATGTTGTTTTAAAAAGTGCATGTTGCTTAAGGCATTTGGAATAAAGTGTATGTCTACTTTTTAAATTGTATTACTAACTTTAGAATAATGTATGTTGTTTGAGATGAGATAATGCTTTGATTCAATGAAAATTATCTGTTACTACTTTGATGTATTTTAGTATGTAGTTACACAAACTTTTCAATGGACAATCTTGGATAAACAAACCAAATAGATGCTTTATATAAAACAGCTACAGAAAACAACCAATCATATCCTTGTTCAGCATGAGAAAGGGACAACATATAGCCTTTTAACAACAAAAAGAAAGCCAACATGTAGCCTTGAATCAAAACATCTTCCAACTCAGTCTAGTAGAGTTTCAAACTGACCTAAACATGCATACATACACTTAATTAAGGCAAAGTTTTTCCTAAATTTGTAAACACCGACATCAAAGTAACAACAAAGGGAGTTCAGTTTGATATCATCTAAGTCAACAGCAACACATCAAAGATCATGTCTACCTCGGAGGTATAAACCCAGGGATAGGAATGAACTTGAAAAGTCTTGCTGCAATCCCGAAACTTACTGTAGCCATGCTCTCAGCAGAAATAGCATTTTGTTGATGGGGGACATTAGTAGCTGTTGTCCTCGGGTTCACATTCTGTTTGGTTGGAACATAAGGTCTCGAGAAGTGAAGAACCTTTTCTCCTAGGATTTTCTTGTAAATGTGAAGGCTTGTTGATGGGGTTTTATGGAAGCACAACGTTTGAGAAGCAACTAAAGCGTTACTTTCCGCGCGAACGACGTCGTTTTTAGAGCGAATGAGGTGGGCAACTGAGTCCTAGTCCATTTGAATTTGTCCAACTAAACGCTGAATGAACACGTTAGCGAGCTCTTGTGATCGGTCACGCTTCAAACGTGACAGCTCAGCACTTTCCATCAAGCCTCGCCAGAAAATAACCCACAAGGACCGCGTTGTGTGATGGAATTAAGGGATAGAGACCGAAGTGGATCGTTTTTATTTTGAAGGGTTGCGTTGTCATTCTTAAAAATAGACAGGAATCGGGTTGGTAGTTCACTCATCAATTGATTGGTTTTCACCCAAAATAGCTCAAATTTTTGTTAAGGAGTACTCTAAGTAGTAGGTTTGTGGGTAAAAAATAGATATAGATATACCCATAAAACACCTCTAATAGAAGACGAGGTTAATTAGTAGATACAACATAATCAACCAAAAAAGAAATTATCACTATATATTTGAATCAACCAAAAAAAAATTTATCACTATATATTTGAATGATGAGTAGAATTAAAATCTGCTACACTACAACAAATTTAAACAACAATGATTCAAAAAGGCAGACATGATAACTTAAAACAATTCGAAAATGTTCAAAACAGAACACTTATACTGATTATCTAGGTAGAATATTTGAAATTGATACTTCATTGACCAAAGGATCCTTATCAAAAGCACTTGATGTTGGCTCTTCTTTGATCTTTCTTCCAACTGAAAATGCAGGATGATTAGGAATAGGAAGTGTCATTGTCTCACTTGCTAGCATAACAACCACCGTTGACATTGTCGGCCGATCTACTGCATCTTCTTGTACACACAATAAACCAATATGTATACACCTTGTAACTTCATTTCTTGTGTATTTATTTTCTAATATAGGATCTACTAGCTTTAAACATTCTCCTGTACACCATAGTCTCCAACTCTGCACAAACATATGGATATTTATGTATAATAGAACTTAAACTCCTGCATACCTCTTGTAATAGCAATTTATTTTTATGATAACATAGTGTAATTAAGGAAACTAACATATTCAAGAAGACTTTGACCATGTTCTGAAACATAGAATTTATTATTCCTTTTGCCACAAATGATTTCTAGTAGAAGAACTCCAAAACTAAAAACATCTGATTTTACTGAGTATAATCCTTCCATGGCATATTCAGGAGCCATATATCCGCTGGTCAAAAATCAATATAATACCATTAGTTCTTTGTATATATATCCATAGACGAAAAGAAAAGAGAATAATAAGACATACTAGGTACCCACAACCCTTCTAGTACTGTCTTCGTTCTGGCCTTTTTCAAATGTTCTTGCTAATCCAAAATCTGATATTTTTGGATTCATATCTTGATCAAGTAGAACATTACTAGCTTTCATATCTCTATGAATTACTCTAAGTCTAGAATCTTCGTGTAGGTATAGAAGTCCTCGTGCGATTCCTTTAATAATATTCATTCGAACCTTCCAACTTAGTTGCTTTCGCTTTTCCACATCTGACAACAACACAAGAAATGTTTCTAGACAACATATGCAACAATATATGCAGTAGCCATTCTTGTTATATTTTATCATTCAGCACCAACAACAACATAAAATTTTAAAGGCACTAGGTTCTAAAAGGAAGAACTTACCGAATAGGTGAAGGGCAAGGCTTGAATTCGACATGTATTCGTATATAAGCAGCTTTTCATTTTGCTCAACACAACAACCCAACAGTCTCACAAGGTTTCTATGTTGTAATTTGGCTATGAATATTACTTCATTCTTGAACTCATATAAACCTTGGCCAGATGTTTTAGAAAGTCTTTTGATGGCAACTTCTGTCCCATCTTGCAAACTTCCCTAAATATATATAGATTTTGCAGAGAAAGAAAAATTCAAGTACAAACATTCATTTCAATAATTTCCATAATGAGTAAGTACACAAATTAGTACTTATGAATTTGTTTTGAATAAATTAAGTTTCTAACAAGAACAAATTATATGCATATATAGTTTGGTTTCCACATTGAAATATTCAGTGATACCTTATAAACAGGACCAAATCCACCTTCTCCTAATTTGCAAGAATCTGAAAAGTTATTAGTGCTCTGTCGAATCCAAATTAGAGGGACTGTAGGAAGGTCAGCATTCAATGAATCGTCTCCTTGACTTTCTCCTTGACCTTCTTGAGAGTTATAATTTATTGATATAGGAGCGCTCTCACACAATAATGCATCTATGGATCAACAAATTTGTGATATCAGTTTATAATGTTTATTGATTAATGTACTTAGCTTGAAAAACTTCAGTAGTCTTAGTTACCATTATTTGATTGATTCTTCCTCCATATGAAGTAGATGCCACTAATTAGTAGGATTACTGGCACAAACACACTCACTATGATGATAATCAAAGTTTTTGTCTTACTTGAACTGTTCTTGGCTGCAATAATAGCATAGGTCAAAAAGTTGAATTTGATTGCTCATATGTATCTATATATAGAGAGGACACTCTTGTATTTGGTGTATTAATTAATAAACTCATATATCTTCAATAATTTTGTATAAAATTTTGTTTTTATTGGTTTAATTATTGAATTCGTATTGAGCCTTGTGGAATTTAACAGCTACAAGGAACTAACTCTAACTGAATAACTAATTCTACCAGCTGTCACTAACTGATTGCATTTTCTAACTAACTTGCATAACTAATTCTGCCAGCTGTCACTAACTAGAATATTTTGTGCCAAATTTTGTAAGAAAATATAAAAAACAACAATGCTATATCACCAGCAAATATTATCATTTTTTGTCAGTACTTAACCGGTAATAATTTGCACCCATATTACATAAGTTTTGCACACAAGAAACATTTAGTTTTCACCTATATTTACGAGAGTTTTGCACAGATGAATCAAATACAGTATACACCCACATTTTTCAGAGTTTGCACACATGAATTAGTAAAATTTATTTGTTAAAGACAATTTAGTATTTGTGCTGGCCAAATAATGGCCAAAAATACTAAAATTGTTGGCCCCAAAAAATCTACTAAAAATACTAAAATATGATCAAATAGTTTACTTTTACGTATGTTAACATTATAAATTGTGCGGCAAAAGAATCAAAGTGTTTGATTTAAAATTCGTTAGGAACTAATTTGGATGTTTACACTACAACTAACTAAGAAAAATCAAACAATTAAATATATTGCCAGAAAAGATAATAACAAAAATAATTAGTTACCTGAACTAGGCAAGGGAGAAGATCCTTGAATCTTGTAGAACATATAATCATCATACCTTGTCAAACAGCTTGGAGATCCAACTTGCCATCCAACTTTTGAAGCACAGCATTTAGGAACTTGATCCAACATAGCATTCAAACACTGCCTACACTTGTCACTAGTAAGGTCCCTAGTACATTGCACCAATCCATATCTTTTCCCTAATGAACCACCAGCATTGAACTCACCCACTGCATACAACAGGTAATTGCTCTCCGCAGTAGCATTCTTTATCAAAATCTGCATATAAGTCTCAGCTTTCTGGAGTTCTTGTGTGCTGTTGGTGGTGTTCTTGGTTCCAAGAACTTGCCATGATGGGGTTGTTGTAAGATTACCATAGAAGGCATGGTTGGAGTATCTGAATATGCAGTAGTTATACCATATCACTGCTGATGACCTGTTTGGGCAGTGCTGAGGAATGTCTGCGGCTGCAGTGGAGAGGCAAAACTGGCAGAAGGTTCCAGTGACATCACCTCTGCGGATCAGTAACGAATCCAGAAAAGTTAAATAACAATTACTGATTATTAAAAGAAATTTAGATCCTCTAAATTTTGTATTTTCACCTCTCTTACCATTGAATGTTTTGGTTTTCTCTTGGTCCTGCCTATGAAATAAATGGTGTCCAAAATGAAATTCAAAATTTAGAGAATCCAAATCCGCAAAAATAAATCATGTTTTCTCTTAGTCTCATCCATGAAATAAATGGTGAGAGATCACACTTTATCCTGAAATTCAAAATTTAGAGAATCGAAATCCGCAAAAATAAATAGGATAAAGTGTGATCTATCATCATTGAATATTTTCTCTCTCATGTTTTTTTTGTTCTACCTATAATATAAATAATAAATGAGTCTCCTTAGGAAGCCAATGGAGTATTTGTAAACGTGTACAATGGACTATTTATTTGGCCTGAGTTAAAAAATAAATATCCAAGATAAAATACTACTAATTTTTCAAACACAATATACTTATATTATCCAGAATAACCATCTGAATACTAAGAAAAATAAACATTTGATATCCTACTGAATCAAACATCCCTAACCCCCATTGACTCCTAAATCCGCAAAAATAGCCAATGAGTTGTAGTTCAAATCTCCTATCTATAGTAAAAAAAAAGGTTCTCCTCTTATTAATTATTCCACATAGACTCCCCTGCAAGGCCAGCAAGAGATAGCTTTGTCTTAAATGTTGTGGCGTTCTATGTGTTCAAGCTTATATTTTCTTTTGTATATTTTATTATGTTGCTTTGTTGAATACTTGAATTCCCTTGCTCCACCGTATATGTACTCATGGCTACGTATATATTAATATATATAAGAATCTATTTGTGTCATTATCCGATGTGATGCAACAAGAATAAAAAACAATATTCTTTTTTTTTTTGTCAAAATTCATAGTTAGCCGTCATAGAAACTACGAGAAATTTGCAAACTCTAGACACGTTTAAAAGTAGCCACTAGCCAATTAATCAATTTTATTTCATTTATGGACTTTTACCACCATTTCAATTGTTGTAATTACTGTTATGTTATGATTAATCAAAGATCTTCACTATTCTTAAAATCATGGCTAAAAGCCAAAAAACCTAGACAAATTGTAAACCTGATGTCTCAATTAACCACATACTGTATTCATAACTAAAGATCAAAATTTAGGTACAATTAACTTTATAGAAAGTTGATAGTTAAAGTCGTTATATGACAATTTAGTTAAACCTGTCAAATCATTCAACAATTTTTAACTACCAACTTCCCATAAAATTAACTGCACTTAAGTTTCTACCAGAAATTTAAAAAGTTTAGTGGGAAATATGCACACAAAGAATGAAAGATTGTTCGTACCTGCAGTTATAGAAGCCATAGATGACATCGCGTGTGGCGGTTCCAACGGTGGTATAGTTGTAGCCCTTGCTTGTGGCACCATCAGATGAAAGCCATGAGAGGAGGCTGTTGAGGTTGGTTTTGAATCCAGTTGTTAGAGATTGTTGTGTTGAGTTTTGGCAGTCATCTCCAACGTAGTTCAGTGATGATGATTGTGCTCTTGTTCTGGTGATGGTGATGAAGATGTTCATCAACAAGAACCAAAGAAATAATCTATGGAGGGAACCAGTGAGTTTTGCTTCCATCATTTGATGAATGTGTGTGAATGTGTGATTAGTTATATCATTGTTGTTGTATCAAAATTGTGTTCCACAAGGAACTGAGTTATATATATCTAGACATGTTGAAGTCAATAATATGGCTATAATATATAAAACAACAATGTTATTTGTATGTTCAGTACTATTAAAATTTATTGTTTTTAGTCCTCACGTTTAGTTATTAATTCAATTTCTTTAATTTAGTAATTTAATAACATATTTTTGGTCTATACTTTTAAATACTGATGATTAAAATAATAAATTCTAATAATATTCTAACACTTTTTATATGTTAAAATAGTTACCAAAATTAATTATTATAAATTTGTAAGTTGATATTGGAGTTCACCAAAAATTAAACTCTTGGCATTTTTCAAATCTAGAACTTTAATATTATGTCATGATATCATTCATCCCAAAAATTTACACTAATAAAAAAAGTAACACTAATAATTATATTTCTAATACTTCCTAAACCTCTATTTTATTGACTTCTTATACTTCCTCTAATTTATTTTCAATGCATATTTTATATTTTAATATAATTACGTAAGTAATATAGTTATATGTAATGCCATATCAAAAAGTAATGTTGTAGTTCTACACTTCTACTGTTCAAAATCGATAGTCCTTTTTTAATATTTTTTTACTCTGAACGAAAACACCGATATAATAAACTATAAAATTTAAAAAAATTATAAGTACAAAAACTAATTCGCATGATGAGATCCAAAAATCTTATATGGCTCTTTTTTAAATGTTATTTTGTAATAATATTAAAAAAGACATTTATCTACAAAATCCTCTGTTTTATAATATAACTAATTTAGCATCGATCTCATAGTATTTTATATTAAATTTTCTAATTATATAAAAGTTTTATTATAAAAAATGTTAGTTTATATATTAAGGATCTACATCCTATATTGATATATTGCATATATTATTTGAAAAATAAACTTTATTTATATATTCTGTTGTTTTATCTATTATAGAGACTAGAGAAATAGTAGTATCACTTTTACTTTGATAATGTTACTCTTTTTTTTTACAAAATCATATAAAATACAATGAAAAAAATTATGTAAATTAAACATTGACATTATCACAAATAAGAGTAATATTATCATTTTCTTCTATTATAATATATAAAATAAGAGACTAAAATAATGCTATATATAATAAACTAATAATACCTAAACTCTTAAGCCTAACTATGCAAAAGCAAATTTTTTGTGTGTATTCATAGATAAGTACCTTTTTAAAAAAAGATAAATTTCTCTATACAAAAATGTTACAATATTTGTGTATAGTGTAATATTTAGTAATATAATTTTAAAATGTTTTATTTTTTTTAAAGGAATGTTCTCATTTTAATAATTTATTATAAATTATCGTGATTGAAACAATCAATACTTTTGACTTTGAAAAAATCTCAAGAAACCAGCCAGAGGCATGGTTTCTTTTGTCAATCTGACTAATTCAGAAATGTAAAACTTGGACTCCTAATTGAATAAACAAAATTACTAATAACTAGAGTATAAAAATAATGTATGTTTACCAACGCTATAAACAATTTTATACTCTAATTAGTAGTCATAAACATATGCAGGTATAGAGTTTGTGTAGCAATTTTTATTTTTAAACCTGTTATACAAAGTTAAAAACCAAAGACTTAATAAATTGATCGAATTTTACATAAAATGACTCAAATTTTTGCTAACATAATAAATCAACTAAAAAAGAAATTATCACTCTGTATTTGAATGATGAGTAGATTCTATATCTTTAATTATTAAACTACAACAAATATAAACAAGAATGGTTCAAATTGGCAGAAATAATTACTTATGCAATTAGAGCAATTTAAAAACAGAATTCTTATATCAATCATGTTACGTGTACACTAAATTCAGCTACTAAAATCAGCCACCAGTATAAAATACATATTAGAATATAAATATACATTGAAAATAAACTAAACCATACATGTATTTATACATAAATACATTAGTGGTTGATTTTAGTAGCTAATTTTAGCGTACAAATAGCATTTTTGTTCTTATATTGATTACCTAGGTAAACTATTTGAAACTGATATTTTATTGACCGAAAGATCCTTAACAAAAGTATTTGATGGTGGCTCGTCTTTGATCTTTCTTCCAACTGAAAATGCAGGATGGTTAGGATTAGGAAGTGACATTGTCTCGTTTGCTAGCATCACAACAATTGTAGACATTGTTGGTTGATCTACTGCATCTGCTTGTACACACAGTAAACCAATATGTATATACCTTTTAACTTCATTTCTTGGGTATTTATCTTCTAGTATAGGATCTACTAGCTCCAAACATTCTCCTTTACACCATAGTTTCCAACTCTGCACAAAAATGTGGATATTAATATATAATAGAAATTAAACATATCTTTTTAAAAGTGATTTATTTTATAACACTAAAGTGTACTTAAAGAAACTAACATATACAAGAAGACTTTGACCATGTTCTGAAAAATAGAATCCGCTGCTCTTTTTGCCAGAAATGATTTCTAGTAGAAGAACTCCAAAACTAAAAACATCTGATTTTGCTGAATATAATCCTTCCATGGCATATTCGGGAGCCATATATCCGCTGTTTAAAAATCAATATAAAATTGTTATTCTTGTCAAAATAGAAAATGATATAACAACATACCACATATGAAAAGAAAAGATAGTAACAAGACATACTAGGTGCCCATAACCCTTCTAGTATTTTCTTCGTCTTGGCCTTTTTCAAATGCTCTTGCTAATCCAAAATCTGAAATTTTTGGATTCATATCTTGATCAAGCAGAACATTACTAGCTTTCATATCTCTATGAAT
The DNA here is from genome assembly GCF_003086295.3 of Arachis hypogaea. NCBI lineage: Eukaryota > Viridiplantae > Streptophyta > Magnoliopsida > Fabales > Fabaceae > Arachis > Arachis hypogaea. The sequence continues at coordinate 115,030,545 of NC_092045.1, forward strand.
TACTTTAAGTCTAGAATCTTCGTGAAGGTATAGAAGTCCTCGTGCGATTCCTTTGATAATATTCATTCGAACCTTCCAACTTAGATGCTTTCGTTTTTCCACATCTGACAACAAGACAAGAAATGTTTCTTGACAAAATTACTTATGTAATAGAATACATAAAAGAGTGTTTTTATATTGAATCTAAATTAAACCAGAGTCCTATTCTCATCACCTGGTGTTATTTCATTTTTGTTATATTTATCACTCAATACCAACAACAACTAAGAGAAAATTAAATTGAAAATAAAATTTTAAAGGCACTAGGTTCTATAGTTAAAAGCTTACCAAATAGGTGAAGGGCAAGGCTTGAATTGGACATGTACTCGTATATAAGCAGCTTTTCATTTTGCTCAACACAACAACCCAACAGTCCACAAGGTTCCTATGTTGTAATTTGGCTATGAATATTACTTCATTCTTGAACTCATACAAACCTTGACCAGATGTTTTTGAAAGTCTTTTGATGGCAACTTCTGTCCCATCTTGTAAACTTCCCTAAATATAGATTTTGCAAAGAAATAAAAATTTAAGTACAAACAGGTGTTGCAATAATGAGTAAAAGTTGAAAGGATGAGTGAATTAGTTATAGAATGAGCTGGCACAATTAGTTTGTCAGAAATCAGTTATGCCACCTGGCAATGATTGTTAGAGTTAGTTGCATTACTTGTAAAGCAAGACTGGACTATAATTTCTCTTGTGTATTACAGTAAGAATCAACAGTTGGACTGCATTTGGTTTTGAGAACAAAACAAGATAGAACACTTAGTACAGCATACAAAAGCCAAAGACACAAAAATGAGAGTTTTTGTAATAAGAAATACAATTTATCTTCATTTTTTTCTTCATACAAAATTTGGAAAGAAATAGAATGGTAAAAAACGTAATTTTGAAAAATTGACGGTGACAATAAAAGAAAAAAAAGAAACCATAAGCTACTTCTCCGTCCAGTGTCTTTGTGTTTTTCTTACCAGGAAGAACACAAAATAGACTCATTCAGTATCCTGAGACGCAATGTCTCTATCTATAGCACATCTGTCAAACACGATTTTGTATCTCTATATCTATATCTCAAGTGTCATGTACTCGTAAACAAAAGCAGTCTTTAATAATACTCTTATTCTCACACTAAAAACTAAATATCTCAAGTTCTCTCTTTCTCTCTCTACTTTCTTTCTTACACCACTGCAAGTCACTGATACATTTTCAAAAGTAAAGGAGTAAATGCAGAATTAGTCCTTATCAGTTTGTTTTGAATAAATTTTCTAACAAAAAAAATTATATGCATATATAGTTTGATTTCCATATTGAAATATTCAGTGATACCTTATAAACAGGACCAAAACCACCTTCCCCTAATTTGCAAGAATTTGAAAAGTTATTAGTGCTCTGTTGAATCCAAATCAGAGGAACTGCAGGAAGGTCGGCATTCAATGAATCGTCTCCTTGACCTTCTTGAGAGTTATCATGTACTGATATAGGAGTGTCCTCTGACAAAAATGCATCTACAGATAAAATAAACCTTTGTGATATGAGTTTATAATGTTTATTGATATAAGCAAGTACCTAAAATGAGCTTAGAGAACTTAATAGTGTTAGCTACCATTATTTATTTGATTCTTCCTCCATAATAAGTAGACGCCAGAAATTAGTATCACTACTGGCACCAACACACACACTATGATGATGATCACAGTTTTTGTCTTGCTTGAATTGTTCTTGGCTGCAATAATAGCATAGGTCAACAAGTTGAATTTAATTGCTCATATATATCCATAGATATAGAGGAATATATACTCTAGAAGTAATTAATAAAAGTAATTAGTTACCTGAATTAGGCAAAGGAGAAGATCCTTGAATCTTGTAGAACATATAATCATCATACCTTGTCAAACAGCTTGGAGATCCAACTTGCCATCCAACTTTTGAAGCACAGCATTTAGGAACTTGATCCAACATAGCATTCAAACACTGCCTACACTTGTCACTAGTAAGGTCCCTAGTACATTGCACCAATCCATATCTTTTCCCTAATGAACCACCAGCATTGAACTCACCCACTGCATACAACAGGTAATTGCTCTCTGCAGTAGCATTCTTTATCAAGCTCTGCATATAAGTCTCTGCTTTCTGGAGTTCTTGTGTGCTGTTGGTGCTGTTCTTGGTCCCAAGAGTTTGCCATGATGGAGTTATTGTAAGGTTACCATAGAAGTCATGGTTAGAGTATCTGAGTATGCAGTAGTTATACCATATCACTGCTGATGACCTGTTTGGGCAGTGCTGGAGAATGTCTGAAGCTGCGGTGGAGAGGCAAAACTGGCAGAAGGTTCCGGTGACATCACCTCTGCGGATCAGTGACGAATCCAGAAATTTAGGTTACAATAGTAATTGGTAGAAATTCAGGTGCAGTCATTCACATGAAGAGCTATTAGATAAAAATTTAGTTAAATTAATCAAACTATTTAATTAAGCTTTATCTTTTTCATTAGTCACCTTATTATTTTTGTCAAATTTTAAAATTTATTAGAGTTAGAATTTAATTTTGATACATTATCAGTATAAAATAGTTTTATACATATATTTAATTACATAATATCACATTAGTAAAAATAATATTGACGGCGTGAATCTTCCAAAAGAACGGATGTGATTGCACGCCTATGTAAACGCTTTTGTATCAAAATTAAACTCTATTTTATTGGTAGTTGAATTTTTTAAATTCTAATTTAGTAACTTATTAAATTATACAAAAAATTATTTTGTCTTTGTTAGAAATAATAATATCATAAAATCACTCCATCCAAAATTTAAACCAATGAAATAAGAGATGTGAATGATTATATTTTGACGTAAATTTAAAGAATAAAATATAGAAGTAACTAATCACGTTTTTTTTTTTTCAAATTTTAGCCATCACGTTTTATACATAGTTCTAAAAGGAATTTAAAAATTTGGTGAAAACTCATTTGAAGTCGATTTCACCTGAAGTTAATACCTCAAAGCCGTTAGATGAAAATTTAACCAAAACAGTTAAATAGCTCTCGATATCAACTTTACGTGAAGTCAACTGCACATGAATTTTCACCTTAAAAATTTTAGTGGGGGCATTCGGGGTTTGTCCGTACCTGCAGTTGTAGAAGCCATAGACGGCATCACGGGTGGTGGTTCCGACGGTGGTATAGTTGTAGCCCTTGCTTGTGGTAGCATCAGAGGAAAGCCATGAGAGGACGCTGTTGAGGTTGGTTTTGAATCCAGTTGTTAGAGATTGTTTTGTTGAGTTTTGGCAGTCATCTCCAACGTAGTTTAGGGTTGATGATTGTGCTTTTGTTCTGGTAATGGTGATGAAGATGTTCATCAAGAAGAACCAAAGAAATAATCTATGCAGAGTAGTGGTCAGTTTTGTTTCCATTATTTGACGAATGAGTGTGATTCATTAATATCATTATTCTTGTATCAAATTTGGCTTTGATTGATGAACTCAGAAGAATATATGTATATATACATGTTGAAGTCAAGCTAGTTATAATACAAGAGAAAGTCTAAACTCTTAATAAATTTACAATGTGAATACTAAAATTATTTTTTAATATAAAAATATTATTTATATACTAAAATCAATAAATATGTATTTAATTATTTATATAAATATATGAATTGTTTAACTCATTCTTAATAAGTATTTTATATTTTAATATATATTTTATACTAATAATTAAATTTGTTAACTGATTTTGATGTAACCCAATATGATTGTTTTTAATAATATAGATGAAAATATTTATTTATATTGTTACTTTCACATTATATGATAAAAAAGAGTTAATACTTAAAGTGGTCCTGAATTTATAGTCGAGTTTTAATGTGATTTTTAAACTTAAAATTATCACAAATTTATTCATGAACTTAATAACTATCATTTCTAAGATATTTTCTGGTAACGGAATAATGATGTGATTAGACGGACGCCACAAATTTGTTTATCATTGTTTTATTTTTGTCATTTAAATAGAATATAAGTGTATTGTAAAGGATTTTAACTCCAACATGTTAAAACCCTCAAAATACCCTAAACGATGTTGTTTATGTTTTATTTGAGTGCTAAAAATAAAATAATTTTTACCGGTCTAGCCTAGTTTTTAGTGTAGTTTCCATTTAACTACGTTATTATTTCGTCATCGAAAAGTATTTTATTTTAGAGGTTGTTAAATTTAAAGATAAATTTAGGACAATTTTAAATTAAAAAACGACATTAAAATATAATTACAAATTCAAAGACTACTTTAAATATTAACACCATAAAAAATAGCAATATATATATATATATATATATATATATATATATATATATATATATATATATAACCAACCTAACGTTAGTCTCGTAACTTTTTATATATAAATTGTCCAATTATATAAAAACTAGCTGATATATTGAGAATTTAAATTCTAATTATTTGAATCGGAGAGAAAACTACTCCCGTTTACCTAATCTTTTATATTATTTATTACAAGATATAAAATGAAAGATTAAAATAGTGTTATAATGAGCTAAGCATATCTAAATTCTTAAGAAAGTATATATAAATAGAATTTTTGTGTATAGTATTACAAAAAAATTATTTTTTCTTTTTTTTCTTTTTTATATTATACATTATATATACACATATATAGCTTCTTTATACAAACAGAGTTCAGGTAAGTTCAATATATTGGAAAACCATTTTTAGATGAATATCTGAAAAAGAAAAAATGAAAGTCAAACACATGATGCTTTCGACTTATATAAAATATGTAACAATTTTTGTACATAACGTAATGTTTACTAATATATTTATAAAATTATATTAAATAATATTATGTACAAAGTTTGACCAAACTATTTTAAAATGTTTTATTTTTAAAGGAAGAGTATTCTTATTTTTATATTTTTTCGCACATTCAGGTAAAGTGGTGAGTTCATATATAAGAACTTTGACTTTTAAATGTTTCAAGAAACCAGCCAGTGGTATTTTTTATTTTTTTTTAATCTGACTAATTCAAATACTTATAACTTGGGACTCAATTAACTGATGATATATATTTATTCTGAGTAACCACATTGTTTCTTGAATCGGATGCTTTAATTAAATTATTTATCAACTAATTTCTTATTAGGTTTGAGCCCTTCAACGTTTGACAGTGTAACAACATAAAATAGTTCCTCCTTTAGTATTTTATTTTATGTCCAACACAAACTGTTAGATGATGTCTACTTGGCTTGTTAAATTGTTAAATGTGATACTAAGCAATGCACATTATTTTTTATATTTATCGCGTAAATAATCATAAAAAAAATAATTAAATGATTGTATAAAATATTTTATATTTAATCAAAATTAAATCTTTTATAAAAAAAATTATTTGATGCATTATCAGTATAAAGTGCTTTTAGATGTACATCTAATTATATAGCGCTACATCAACAAATATAACTACAATTTACATAATTACATTAACTGCGTAAATAATTATCTAAAAGAACGTAAATAATTATCTAAAAGAACAAATATGATTGGACGACTATTTAAACATTTTCCAAAACTAAAATCTTTTTACAAATGTGCCACATTTTCTAAACCTTAATACTAAGATATCACTCTTTTGAAACTAATTATTCAAATGCCACTCTTCCTATATTACAATAATTAATCATAATCATAATCAAAATTAAAATAACAAATCAGTTGCCACCTTAATAAAAAAAGTAACATTTAGGTAATTAGTTTCAAAAGGGTTTGATAATAAATATCGAAAAAAGGTGGTGCATAAGTAAAAGAGCCCCATTTTATCATTGTTTAAAATTTAATTTTAACGCACTATTAGTATAAACCAGTTTTATATATATATTCAATCACCTAACACAAGTACACAACATTAGTAAAAATAATTGTTTTTTTATATTAATTACGTAAATAATTATCTAAAAAAAACGAATGTGATTAAACAACTATATAAAATTAATGTCAATTATGGATTTAGATCAATATTTAAAAATTATTATTCACAAGCATGACTTTTTTTAAAACTCCTATATTTCTGAAGATCCCTTGGTCAAGATTTGATAGGGCTATAAAACCATTCTTTGAACAAAATGTAATTCAAGGGTAATTAATGTTTCTACAATCCAGAATAATACTTGCTTCCATGTTTACAAAATGCAAGTATGAATTTCAGGGTATCTAACCACCAGGTATTCATTATGCACTGAATTTGGATCAAATTGCAGTATTTGGATCACTTTCATAAAGCAATCTCTTGGGGGGTGGTGACTGATAGGGACATGGATAGATGCTCCTTCAAGTCAAAAACCATTGGAACATAGCTCCCATCCTCCATATTTAGAGCTAAAGGTTCCTCCACCATGTTTTTGAGCATACTCACATATTGCTTCTCTAACACACTGATCCCATGACACTGCTATATTCTGCAGTGACAAAGGCTCATTCATGCTTCGTAGAGAAAGTCTCAGTTTCAGATTCGCTTTACTTGACAGATCGTCCACGTCGACATCCACTCTGTCCAAATAGAAACACAGGAGGAAAGATTAAGAAAGACATAACCACAAGAATTGCCACCTTTTTTTCCAGAACTTATCACCAAATTGCCACCGTTTCAGAAGCTAAAGTTCATTTGTTGTTTGTTCAACATTTCAACCTTATAAAGACAATAAATAAAGTATTGAGAAATGCTAGAGGCTATCAGAATTTATTATTTTTGTCCATCACTTAGTCATCAACTCGATTCCTTCAGTTTAGTAATCCAACAATATACTTTATCCATACTTTTAAATATTAATGGCTAACTGATGGCCAAAAACAATAAATTCTGATGACCCGTCTAGCATTTCTCTAAAGTATTAATGAAAAAGAAGACAGTTAGATTGTCTAACCTGATTTCTGATGGTGTTTCATCTGAAATAACTGGTGAGCGAAGTGGATAACACCCGGGAACAAACAAATGTAACGGTTTGATTATTGACTGCATGATTGACAAATGTGATCAGTTGGAACAAACAAATCAAAAGTGTCTATAGTGTTAACAACATTATAGAATTATTCACCTCTTTGTTAGTAGCTTGCTCTGCTGTCGGGGGTAGATTAATAGTTACTGAATTGAAAACCAATTTGACAAATAGTCCTTCATCATGTTCTGGTGCACCCTCAGCTACTCCTGTAATGGTGTTTCCTTCGCTAATAACTACTTGAGTGTCTATCAGTAAGTTGTTTATCACTTTTATTTCTTCTAAGATAGTATAAATTTCCTGCAAGAGTTACCCATGCTCGAGTTATATGGGGTTGCTCTTTTCAGAAATAAGCAACAGAAATGTAATCTATAAAGGTGCTGTTATATATTTGTCTATAGGACAATCCATGTTTTGTGTCGGACGAAGCTCTGCTAATAAAATACTAATTATGCGTCGGAAAGATAAATTCTGCATAATTCACACTCACAAAGTAACGATTTCATCAAAGTGCATCAAATACCAAACTGGCTTATATTCTTGAGCACAAAGCTATCAAATTATTCAGAGTTTGGAGTACCTTAGATATTGAGGCAGGCTTCTCTGCACTGATGAACTGCCCGGAACTGCCACTTGCAGGAGTTGAATTAAAGAATCGCTTTATTTTCTTTCCTGTTGGAACAGGATCGTAGCAATTCAAGTTTGCATTTTCATCAGTTGAAATTTCTGCTATGTCATCATTTAAATGGAGTGCTAGTCCAATGTCATCAGTTGCAGCTATGAATGCTTCAGCTGACATTGACCTAAACTGCAATTACATGGCATAAGTGCACTTATCTACAAGTTCAGGCGAAATAAAAGAAAGAAAAGTTGGCAAGTTTTAGGCTAACCACTTTAATAAAGTGCTTCATTGCTGGGCTTGTATCATCGGGAATATCAGCTGGTTCATTCACAAAAGCTTCGGATGGTTCGATCTCAACTCCTATTTGTGGTTCTACTGCATGATTTCCACAACCTGATACCGTCGAAAAAGAGTTTGCGAGTAACTCATGTAACAGATAACACAGAAACAATGGTGTCTACATATATAGTAATAAATTGAATTGATGGATTGTAAAGAAATTACACCTTTTTCCATAGACACTTGATTTCCCTGTCGCGAACTGCAAAATTGGTTTACCTCTTGTAATGTTAGGTAAGGAATCTGCTTTGTTAAATGGGAACTCGGTAGGCTTATTACTTGCGAGGCTGGTTTCTTTCCAGATAGTTCCAATTGAGAACTGATTGAATTTGATGGCTCAACCTGTTGCTTGGATTGCACGTCAAAAGAACATTGTTGTTGACAGTAAGAGAAGTATTTCTTTTGTAAAACATCTTGTATGTACTTTTCCAGTCTATCTAGTCTCTGCTTGAAACCGCGATCAATCTTGCTTTTGTCCACATTCAATAATAAAAAAGTGTATTCCAGTGCTCGCTTATGTTGTTCGCATCCCTCCATATCAGCTATCGTCTTAGGATGTAGAGGAGCAGGCTCATTCTTGAGCTATATTCAATGGGAAAATAATCAATCAAGATTATAGGAATGCAAACTCAGAGTTGTTGTCTAAAATCATGATAGGCCTGAAAGTAACATATACCTGCTGAAGCTTTCTACTTATCAATTTGTGAAAAGTATCAAGTTTTGTGTAATATGTTGCTTTTATCATTTGTACCTACAACAAGGAAGAATCAAAATTACTCTCAATCTCAAATGTTTTTCTGTGTTAATAAGGTTCAAAAACACTAAAATTGGTTGTGAATATTGGTAGTTTGACATTTATAACTGCTTGATTAGTTTATAAATTTCGAAAATACGTATATGTATACCCTGTGTCTGTGTCTTATCATTTTTTAAGTTTGGTGTGTTTGCATGTCTTGTGTCATATCGTATCCCATGTCAGTATTAGTACTTTGTAGGAAAGAAAGATAATATTGGACATTACCTTTTGATAAACCTGTTCTTGCCACTCTCTGATTGCTTTAATTTCTTCTTCTCCTAGAAATACAAAAGTAAAATAAACATTCAATCAACCAAGAGAAAACAATCAAGATGCATGTGAAGAGGGCAGGAGCAATAGACATTATTCGGGTAAAGTTTGAAAAAAGATTGAAAACATAGTTTAGGATATTTTCACAATTAAAACCATATTTCATATCATATATTTTAATTAACTCAAACACTATACCTATAACCTTGGGACTATTGACATGACAAAGCAACCCCATCAATACTGAAAATAAGTGGAAGCCGAGAAAAGAGTGAATGATTTCGACACCTATAAAATGGGTGGGAACTGAACAAAAATATGGGCTGGGATAATGTAAAAGCCAAATTATATAAGTAGAACAAAGTATAAAAGAAATACAATGGTCAAGAAAACACCAAATGTTGTAGATGGGGCATGGGGGAAATGGATGCTTTAATAAGCATCACTTGCCAATTGAAAGTCATGCTTTCAAACAAGCAAGTTTTGTAAAACAGAATTAAGTGCTTAGCTTCTATTTAATCTAAAAAAGAATTTATCGTCCAAAGATGTTGAGAGATCAGAAAACAATGCTTCATTCATCCTATTTCCTTGTATCATAAATAATATCTTAGATTGCTTGTTCAGATCAATAGTTTAAGATTTTTCTGGCCTTCTAGCTTTTAGAATTCAGAATATATATATATATATATATATATATATATATATATATATATATATATGGGGGGTTAAATTAGCTTTTCATAATAAAATTCAATAATTTATTTCAGACTACAAAATGAATAAAAATCGGAAAATCTTTGTTTTTTATATGACATGCAGAAGACAATATTTATATGAACACCCTTACCCACAGAGCAAGAAAAGGAAAATAATGGGAAATATGATTTTTTTCGTTTTTTTTTTGTTTCCCACACAATATCCCCCAACCGGGCAGACCAAAAACTAATCTACCACGGATCTGAGCTCTATCTAAGGGTTTGCTGCGAGCCAATGGGTTGCTGCTTGCACAAGTCAGGATTCGAATCCCTGAGACTTGCTTAAACAGACTAATGAACTAACCACTAGATTAACTCAAGTTGGTTAAATATGACTTTTCTCTATTGTTGATATTGACATTTCAATCTTAGGAATGGAAAATAAATAAATCCAATTTTCTAGGATTCATTTAAGATAATATTCAATCAGATTATTAAGAAGAGATACTTCACTTGAGATAGAAGAGTTTTGGGGTAAGAGATTTTCAGCACTTTGACGTGATGGTGCTATTGACTTCAGCTTTTCTGATATTTTTGCAATGTACTCAGCCTGTAAATAGATGCCAAATACCTCAATTTTTTAAATTAATTCATGTGAGAACCTAGTAAAAAAAAGTATTAAATGATAAAATTTACACTGTATAAATAAGTAAAGGAAGTATGCACATTCTAAATTTTAGCATTTTAGTAGTAAAAAATTTATCCCGTGAAAATAGGGAGACTTAAAAATCTCAAAGAATTATGTGCAGATCTTGCACTGATGTGGATTCATGGAAGTACTCATTTGTTATCAAGACAATGCCATTGGTTTGAAAGAGCTATATGAACAACAAAATGTTCACATGAAGAAAGTCAAAACAGCATAAAATCAAGGTACCTCGACTTTGGATGATGCAAACACTTTCTCCTCAAAAGTTTCTACAGACCCTAGAAGCAAGGGTAAATTTTGTTTCCAAGAGGGAGGACCATTCTTGAGTACAAAATCTGCACTGTAAACTACAGGATGTAAGTTTATATGGACCATTCTAGTAGGAGAACCTAATAGAAGTTCACAAATACCAACAAGTCTATCCTCAGAAGGTAAACACATATTTTATAACCTATCAAAATCCTCATTAGACTGCATCTTTATACTTAATATGATCTGCTGAAAACAATCAAATTGAAAAGAAAAAAAAAATGAACTTAAAAGAGAAGGACAAATAGTTATTGAATTTATATAACAACCGAAGCATAATTGATAGCAGTTGAGAGAGATAAAATATTCAAAGAACCATCCATAGACTCCAAAAATCAATCTATTAATAATCCATGGAATAGAATCCATAAAGGAGAAGAAAAGTATTCTTCTATCTTCAACCAAGCCCTTGAAGGTTAAGTAAAACTGTTCTTTCGTAAGAGTTATACAAAGACTATTCCAAAAGATCCAAACTAACTAACAAAGTTAGACATGAATACATGATTCCAAATGTCTCTTTGCACCTTTAACAATGAATCCATGAAGTACTCATAACCAAACTAAATCTTACATCATCGGTTGTTAACATTTTCCAAATGAATTGGGAATTGAATCAAGAGGATTTGGAAAATGCTACAAATCAAGAATTCCCACTGTGAAACTAAGAGCCTTCTATCCCTATAAGGTTGCTCGCCTTCTATCCCTATAAGGTTCCTCAAGAAGTGGCAACCTTGTTAAGTAAACCATAATGAAATTGAGAAAGCATGCAATGTCGACAAATGAGAGAAAATAACATGACAAAGGTAGAGTATGTGAAATCAACTTTGATATGGATATAATCATGTGCTACACGAGCATGTTACGCTCTAATTCTTAATCCTATAGCATAACAAATAATATGATTTTGCTATAATTCAACCTATATTTCCTCTGATCTATACAAGCTAAGAATCCTCCACTGGTGAACATGATCACTCACTAGGACAATTGTGCACCATAAATGCTAAGCTTAAAACGAAGAGATTTCACAAATTTAATTTATGCTCAATCTAATAAATGCTGACAGAAGTTTAATATAAAAAGAAACTATGACGGGCTCTTTGAATTGAACAGAATGTCAGCCATTCAAAAAGTATATAAGTATAGGTGGTATGTTCTTACATTTTGTTAACCATTATTCTACGGCACTCAGCAGATTTCCAACCTGTGGCAGCAAAATTGGTTGCAGCTGTAATAGGCCTCATTTTGTTTGTGTCCATCTTGTATGTGAAACTATTCTATATTTCCTAAAAGTTCATAAAATGGAGGTTACACTTGTTATACATCAAGATAAAACTCTAGGAAAATGGTAACAGAAACAATGTAATTATTTTTTCACCTGAATTTTGTGTTACATATTTTACACAAAGATTATCTTGTAGACTTTAAGCACTTCAACAATTAGGAACAGAACTAAGTGCTAACCCGAAAATAAAGTGCCAATGGAAGTAATGCCAGAATGACTTTTCATTTGACACAAAAGACAGTAGTAATCTTACAAATTTCAAGGCATGGAAAGCACACTTAAATTTTAAAGGTACTACTAAACTATAGTTACAAGAATTCACTAATTAGTTGACGAACCGTGCACCAATTCACAATTTATCTGCGTACCATAACGCTGTAAGTATACTTTTCACGTAGAATATTTTATCCTATACCAAAACGTATTGCGCTTCATGTAACTATCCCCTAAACACTCCTCCACTTACTAAACAATTTTTTTTGGGGGAAAAAAAACCAATTTTATAACCAGCTATATATATATAAATATACATGTTTTGTGAGACGAACAAAAAGATTATAACCAGAACTCAGTGCAAATCTAAATACCTCACCAACACCAAAATTAAGTTCCAATCACAAAGTGATCTTTTATCTTTCACTATTGATTTAAGCTCTAACCCCTACTAAACCTGGAAAACACGCTTTTCCCCCAAAATCTAAGCAACAAAGCACAAAATCAATATGATGACAAACAAAAAATTAAATGGTGAAATTCCTGCATGAACTTATATTCAAACGAAAAAAGGGAACTGGAATCATTGGATAGGGAAAGTAACTACCTTTGTAGCGTTGCAGTGCTAGTAATGCATGGGTGCTTGGCTAGCAAGCAAGGTAAGAGAAGAGACGAGAACTCGAAAGCTTTGTAAAATGGTGAAATGGAGAATCTGTTTCTCCGCGCGAACTACATTTATACTTTCGTAGTTTTAAACTTAAAAATAAAAAATTTAGGAGTGAGACTGAACCGCGACTTTTAGGTAACCACGAACAAATTATGTCATTTGAATTATAATTTATTGGCGAAAAAAAACTTAACAATTAATTAAGAGAGAATTTTGAATTTTACTTTTTAATTAAAGTTTAATTTTAATTCACAATTATATTAATTGTTTGGATAACTATTTACGTTAATCAATAAAAATAATAACTATTTTTTATTATGTGACTTTACGTAATTGGATATACATATAAATTAAATTATTTTAGTTATGGTAAAATATCTTCTTAAAATTAATTCTTACTTTATTATTCATTTTCATTTATTTTTGGTCTTCCCAAAATTAAGGATTTAGTTCCATATATTATTAATTTATTATTGGTTTGACTTGTATTTACTTTCAATGTATTACAAAATTTTAAAAACTTTTAATAAATATATTATCACACTAATCAATTAAATGCATTTAATTTCAGAATTTAATTATTTATTTTTTAAAATATACTACATAAATACATGTGACTCGGGCTAGTAATATATACGCTACATGCAAGTATTCAATCCGAACCAACCCATTTAAGTAAAGTTGTCTACCCGATTTACTGCGGGTAGGATAGGGTAGAGTGTAGTGCGAGTTTGCCTACGGATAGAATAGGGTACGGGTTTAGGATATACCTTACCCTACTCTATAGGGTGTCCATGGATCGAATTCGATCCGCATATCCGCGGTGTTTATCCGAATCCGATCCGAAAATTGCGGATATAGATCCGATCCGCAAGGCTTTCAGATCGGATCGGATCAGATCCGCACACTAATCGGATCGGATTGCGGATTTTGTGTTGGTATCCGCATATCCGCGTATCCGCAAAATTAAAGAAATAAATAAGTAAATATTCTTTTTATGTTTTATTTCAATTAATAATTATCATATATGTTTTATTATTTTAATTTATCATTTAAAAAAAGTATGTTAAATATTATTTTAAGAGTAAACATATTTAAAAGAATAGAAAAAATGAATTTTATTGATATTTTTTTAATAAAAATATGCTTTTAAAAATATTTTTATGTTTTGCGGATATATCCGATATCCGATCCGATCCGATCCGCAAATGTGCGGATCGGATCGGATCGGATCGGATCCAACTTTAAAAGCTGCGGATATTGGATCCAATCCGATCCAATGATTTTATCGAATTTTTGGCCATATCCGATCCGATCCGATCCGCGGACACCCCTACTACTCTACCCGCACTCCTAATATATTATATAATATATATGTAAAAGTTATGTATATAGTGAAAAAGTAAATATTGAACTCACAATCTTTCTCTTATAAAAACTTAAAATAATTATTAAGCTAGTTGATAATTATATTTTTGTAACTTTTTGTTAGATTTTTTTAAAATTTTATTGTTTTTTATTTTATATTTTATTAATATGTATAAAATTTAGAATAGTTGAATTTTATATTTGCTTAAATATTTTTTATTTGTCTGCAGATAAGGTCGAAAAGGATAGAATTTAGAACTTTAAGGTAGAGATAAAATTGAGAAATTCCCAACCCACAAATAGAATAAAGTAAAATTTTAAAAAAGTTATCAACCCGCAAATTAAATTAAGATAGAGTCTAAATCCTATCTTATCCTATCCATTACCAACCTTACATGTAACCCTCCAAACTTCAAATTTTTTTCTTATAAATTATATATCAATCTTACTTTAGTCGCCTAAAACCTTTTATTTTAGTTTTTTATTGCGAAAATTTTTTATTCCCCTAAAATTCAACTTATCTCCATTCTATATATATGAGTATTAAATGGAAAGTTAATATGAAATTCTTTTATAATGAATAAGCATTAGAGTTTATTATCAGTGATATTTATTTTGTTTATGAAGAATTATATGCCTTTTAAGATTAAATTTTTTGTACAATAATATATATCACGCTAGACTTTTTAATTATTACTCCCTCTCTTCCAAATTTTTATGTCGCTTTAGCCTCTCTCTTTTTTTTCCGATATCACTTTTATTTTTTATAAAATATAAATAAATTACTAAAATATACTAAAAAATTTGTATCACTAACAAAATAAATTTTAAAAGATGTTAACGATGAATCAGTTTGCAAAAGATTTAAAAATAAGATAAAAAATTAAATATTAAATATATATTTTAAAAATTAATTTTAGAAATCAAAATTTGATGTAAAATTTTATAATTATTATTAAAAAATAAGATATTTTTATCTTTAAATTTAGTATTTTTATTTTGTCAAGTAAATTTTTTTATTCAATTATTCTGTCAAATTTTTTTGTTTTACTAAATTTTGAATTAGGTTCTTATATTTTTTTTCTTTTCGATTGAGTCTTTATACCATATTGAATTTTGTAATTAAGTTCGTGACAAAAACATTGAAATTAATAGAATATTCTATTAAATAAAATGAATATGTCTAATACTTGATTAAATATTTTATATAGTTTAATAGACTATTCTATTAATTCTAACGTTTTTATTACTGTAGAAACTTAGTTACAAAATATGATATAGTAGAAAAACCCAATTGAAAACAAAAAAAAATATAAGGACCTAATTAAAAATTTAATAAAACTATAGAGATTTATAGAGTAATTAAACTAATTTTAAAAAATATATATATCGTGAATGATCACATTTTTTGAAAAATAAAATGAAAATATAGAGATCAAATTTTTACTCTGAATTTTTTTGTGCACTTCCTAAATATTTATTCAAATGTTGCCATAAAAATTTAAATCTAATAGATAAATTGTTCGCTAAATATAAAACTTTTTTGTTACTTACAAAAAAGTAATATTTATTGGTTTAATAGATTATTTTGTCGATAATATATTTTAGAAATCTTTTTGTCAGCGATAGAATCTTTCGAATATCGAATTGGTAGTTAATCCATAAAATCTTTTTTATTAAATTATCAATTATATATTTAATTTATAATAAGAGTGTTGAAAATAATATTTCAATTCTCTCTCCTCATTAATTAAGGGTCAAGTTAAACCCTAAAGTCATTCGTGAGATTAATTGCTTGTATAAAAAGAATTTTTTTATTTTAATTGCACCATAAAAAGTTTTGAGATTGGAAAAACTACGTCATGTTGATTCCCATCCTTTCTTCGTAGAATTACTTGTTACGCTGTAGGAATCTGGTATATATTCATTTATGTTAGACTAGACGAAATGATTTTAATTTTAGCATTAAATACTTGATGAAACGAAATTATTTAATTTTAATGAATCATAGAATATCTTATTTTTTACAAAAAAAATGTATAACTATTAAGATTAAATGATATCATTTTATCAAGTATTTAGCGTTAAAATTAAAGTGACGTTTTTTTTAATCCAACATAAAAAGAATGTGTCAGGTCACTTATAGCAAAAAGAATAACTCGATATAAAAATTGTATTTTTTTCAGACATAAAACATTGAAATAAGGATGTAGAAGTTTACGTTTATTTTTTATTTTTTATTATTTTTATTAAATTTTTATAATTGTATTTTTTTATCATTATATTTTTTTTCTTAAACTTTTTAATTAAATAAAATATAAGAATATTAATTGTATGTCTCTATCTTTAGTCAATGTTTTATTCTCAGAATCAAACGCAACTAAAGACATTGAGAGATTATTATAGTATAATGTTTTTAATTTCAAAAGCATTTAAAATATAATTAAAATCTCAAAAAAAAATTAATGCAAAAGATCAATCTCAAAACCATTTTAAAAGTTAAGTTGTTGTTCATTGTAATATATTATTACATTAGCAAATGCGTTAAATTCAATTATTCCTTAATCAGTTAATCCTAAAAATATTACATACACAAATACCAATTTTAATTATGTCATTATTGATTATTGTGATATGGATAAGGATATCCATTTAATTAATGATGTGACTTAAATTTATTATATGGACGGTTCAATTTTTCTATGATAAAAGAGTAAAACTTTTAAATTAAACTAAACTTAAATGAAGTTAAAAAAGTAAACATTGTACGTGTATAAATAATAAGGAGGTCTCACATAATATATGTACAACAAAAATACTCTTCTCTCTTTTCATATATATATGTATGTTACAATAATTTTCTCTTTTTTTCTATTTGGCTGAGTATAAGCTGTAATATATATAATATTAATAAATATATATGATTTACTTCTATTATAGGGAGATAATAATATTGATGAATATTAATACTAGAGCTATCTATTTATATTTTTTTATTTTATATTTATTATTTTTTTTTATTTATTTATTTTACAACATGTTATCAGTACGAGATTCTGATCAAATTTTAGAAAGACTCAAGTAATAAATATTCATTATATTAAAACTCTCTCATCTTGAATTTAATGCTCTTGATATACCTAGAAACAATTACTTATCATGGATATTAGATGTAGAAATTCATCTTAATTCAATGGATCTTGTAGATACCATTAAGGATGAAAATAATGCATCCCAAAAAGATAAAGCCAAAGCCATAATTTTTCTTTGTCGTCATCTTGACGAAGGATTGAAAAACGAATATCTCACACTAAAATATCCTGCAAATCTGTGAAAAAACCTTGAAAAAAAGTATAATCATTAAAAGACAGTGATACTTCTTCAAGCCTAATATGAGTGGACACACTTGCATCTAAAAGATTTTAAATCTCTAAATAAATACAATTCAACAATGTTTCGAATTGCCTCACGAATGAAATTATGTGGAAAAAAGATAACTGATAATAACAAGTTAGAGAAAACTTTTTCGACCTTTCATGTCTCGAATGTGTTCCTACAACAGTAGTATCGAGAAAAAGAATTTAAAAAATATTTTGAGCTAATTTTTTTCCTTCTTGTTTTGAATATAACAATGAATTGCTTTTAAAAAATAATGAAGCGGGCCCAATTGGCGCCACCCTATTTTCTGAAGCAAATGTAGCAAATCATAATTCCAGAAAAGGTAAATGGTAAAGTTTTGTTAACAAGAAAAATTATATTCATAAGAAAGGATCTCACAAAGCTAGTGGAATAAAGAAAGAAATAATGGACAAAATAAATCAACAAAGGATAAATATTTTTGTTGTGGTAGAAGATGCCATTGGTCATGTACCTGTCGTACCCCAAGGCACTTAGTTGATCTTTATCAAGTATCTTTGAAAAATGATAACAAAGGAAATGAGATAAATTTTATTTCAAAGGATGTTGATGAAAATTACATCATTCATTATGAAGTATCTAATTTCTTTAATTTGAAGACCATGAAAGAATGATTGGCCAAAATGGGAAGAAGTTACGAAGGATGAGTTAGTCTCGCTTGCAAAATATGAAGTCTTTAGGCCTGTAGTCTGTACACCAAAAGTTGTAAAACCTGTTGGATACAGATGGATATTTGTAAGAGAACGAAATGAAAAAAATAAAGTTGTACGCCACAGAACTCGATTTGTGGCGCAAGGTTTTTCATAAATGCCCTGTATAGATTATGAAGAAACATATTCCCCTGTAGTAGATGCAATAACATTGCGTAATTTGGTCAGTTTATCTACATACCATAAACTACATATGCATCTAGTGGATGTGGTAACAACTTATTTATACGGATCATTAGATCGTGATATCTATATAAAACTCTCTAAAGGACTAAAGATATCTAAACCATCCAATGAATATTTGCAGGGATTATACTCAATCAAATTGTAAAGTTCTTTATATGGTCTAAAGTAATTTGGACAAATGTGGTATAATCGTATTACTGAGTATCTGGCCAAAAATAAATTTAAGAATGATGATATCTGCCCATGTGTTTTCATAAAGAAATCTGCATCTGAATTAATTATAATTGCTGTGTACGTTGATGATTTAAATATCATTGGAATCCCTGAAGAGATTTCAATAATTATAAAAGATCTAAAAGAAAAGTTTGAGATGAAAGATGTTGAAAAAACTAAATTTTGTCTCGACCTGCACATCAAACATACAAAAAATAGAATTTTTATCATCAAACAATATACACAGAAAAGATTTTGAAGAGATTTTATATGGATAAGTCACATCCATTAAGTACCCTAATGACCGTAAAATTTTTGGATGTGAAAAATGATCAATTCCGTCCTAAAGAAGAAAATGAAGTATTCTTAGTCTTGAAATACCATATCTCAGTGCTATTGGGGCATTAATGTATCTTGCTAATCATACACAACCCAATAATTTTTTTTGGTGACTTAAAAGAAAATAAACAACAACTAAGAAAGAAAAAATAAACAAGAAACTGCCTAATTAAGAAAGGCAGTCTCGTTGAATACTATTCTCAAACTCATTCCAAGGCAACGAAAGCTCCACTTAGAGAGAAAGAGTTCTCATTGCAGTCTTTGCCATGATGTCTGCTACTGTATTTGCATCTCTCAATATCAACCGGAGATCAGCACGCCATTTCCGATATATCATTTGCTATGAATTTACTAGTAAGGTATAGTTCCTCTCCAACCAAAAGACATTGGAATGGAATCAAACAAATCTTTCGATATCTTCATGGAATGGTTGATATGAGATTATTTTATCCATATGGATCCAAGTCACAACTAGTTGGCTATGCAGATACAGAATACTTGTCTGATCGACACAAAGGGAGATCTCAAACAGGATGATGCTGGTACAGCTATATCATGGAGGTCCACGAAACAGACGATTGCAGCAGTATCCTCTAATCATGCTGAAATACTAGCGATACATGAAGCTAGTCGCGAGTATTTTTGGTTCAGGAGTTTGATCCAATATATTTTGTAATCATATGGACTGATTGATCATAACATAACTTCAACTGTTCTGTTTGAAGATATTACAGCATGCATTACTTAACTTAAAGGTGGATACATCAAATGTGATAGAACAAAGTATATTTCTCCTAAATTCTTCTTCACTCATGATCTTTAAAATTAAGGAACAATTAATATCCAACAAATCCGCTTAAATGATAATCTAGCAGATTTATTTACAAAGTCACTTCAAAAATACTCCTTTGAAAAATTAGTACATCAGATTGGGATGTGCCGATTTTGAGATATTAAATAATGTCGACAAGAGGAGGAGACAGTGCTCTTTTTTCCTTGGTCAAGTTTTTGTCCCTATTGAATTTTTCTTAATAAGATTTTTAATGATGTAGTCATTATTATAAATGATATTGTATTCTTTTTTTTCATTAAAGTTTTTTTCGATTAAATTTTTCTTTAGTAAGATTTTAATTAAGCATAATTCTAAATGGACATCTAATGGAGAGTATTGTGACATGGATATGGATGTCCATTCAATTGATATGTGACTTTGAGTTATTATATGGACTGCTCAATTTTTCTATGATAAAAGAATGAAGCTTTTAAGTTAAACTGAACTTAAATGAAGTTAAAAAATAAACATTGTACATGTATAAATAGTAAAAAGATCTCAGACAATATATGTACAACAAAAATACTCTTCTCTCTTTTCGTGTATTTGTACGCTACAATAAATATATATATATATATAATATTATATATATATATATATATAATATTAATAAATATATATAATTCACTTCTATTATAATAAGATAATAGTACTAATGAACATTAATATTATAGTCTTTTAGTTATATTTTTATTTTTATTTATTTATTTTATTTATTTATTTTATGTTATGGTTTTAAAAGTTTAGCTAAGAGCACGTGTTAATGCCATTGATGAAAAAAATGTAAAATACAAAAAAGTTTAATTAGTTTGAGCGTTTTTTTTTCAATAAAAATATTATTGATTGAGTATTTTTAAAAAATTAATAAAAAAGAATTTTTAAAAAATAAAACAAAATTAAAAACACGTTTTTTTATTTTCAGAATCTTTAGTTATCGCACTTTTAAAAATATTTCCACTTTAAAACACCGAATTTTTATGAGTTGATTTTTGTTCTTACTCCCTCTTTTATTACATATATAGGCCAATTAAATATATTTTTATTATTTTCAACGTTTAAAATATTTTTTCTTTATAAATTAATTATGTTTTTTATGATGTGAAAAGTTAAAAATAAAAAATATTTTTAAAAAAATATATATTGTGGCAAATCAATCATCAACTCCATAAATGTTTAATATGTTAGTTTTGCATTTATTAAGATAAAAAAATTTAAAATTTTTTATTTATAATAATCTGAATATGTGCTCTTAAAATATATATTAGTTAAATTCTTATTAATGAATATAAATTATATTTTTTTTTGTACTTCTCCCTTCGAACGTATAAAACCAATTACAATTTTAATTGGAAATGGTGACAATCATAATTAATTGAATAACAAAATGATAAATATAAAATCTATACCTAAACATAATTCCAAAGTCAAACAAATTAACTCAAATCTTAAATTCAAATTTAAATAATAACAAACTTACCTAAACACAATCCTAAAACCAAATAAATTAACTTATCTTAAATTTAAATTTAAATTATAACAAATTTATTACATGATCCAGACACTATTGTATCTTGATTTATTTTCTCTATTTTTAATACTGTTCATTAATTTTCGGATATATTTAATTTTGATAAACAATGTTCAAAGATTACTGTAGAATTGGACTCATTAAAGTTTCGAAGACCATTCTAAACATTGACCATTTTTCTTTTGACAAAAGATAAACTTTATTGATGAGCCAAAAAAAAATCACAAATAAGTTCAATAAGATAAAAGCATAAACCTCTTAAGAAGAGTGAGAATTTACAAGTACACTTCTAGAAATAGGCATAATGAAATTAGATAACAACCCTAAACTCATGCATCATGCTATTAGAAGACATAACTTTTTTATTTCGGCAAAAGATAGATCAAACTTTATTGATGAAAAACAAAATCACAAATAGATCTAATGGGAGGTTTACACATTACTAATACATAATTGGTGAGGTTATTACACATTACTAATACATAATTTGACATAAAAAAGAGTGAATATCCAATTTGGTCTCTCATAATTTTTTTTGAAAGACTCAGAGGTTTCAAAACAAAAAAATATTTTTTTTGATTCTTGACATTTAATTTTGTGAGATTGGTTAGTTTTTTTGTCAATATTAATATAAAAATTAATTAGTCTCATCAAAATAAAAATTAAGAGCCAAATTTTTTTTAGTAGAATCTCATTATCTTTTGAAATAATCGTAAAAAATTATTTACAATTTTTTCTCCAAAAGAAACTTAAAAATAGAGGAAAGTGAAAGAAAGAAAAAAAAAATATAAAATTCACTATCCAAGTAGTAATACATCAAATTTCCAACTAGAACCTAATTAACAAACAAACGACGAATCTATATTATTGGAGGATGTTGGGGCTTATGACCTAGTTATTACCATTGAGTTTTATAGTAATGTATACATAACATGTTTATCTCCCCCTTCCCCAATTTTATTAATTTGACCCACTAAGGAAAAAAAAAATCTTAAATTAAAACCTATTATTCATACAAAATATTTGGTCTCCGTTATTACAAATTTAGGTTTATAAACTTAGAGCTTAAGTGACAAATCAAGCATAGAGCTAGAGGGGCCTTCTGGCTTCTTTGTATGTCTCATCATGATTCCACTCCATTTATTGGGACATAAATTTGGCTTATGAATCATGGATTCCACCCTAACTCCAAGTGCCCTAATAGTATTATTATTGTTATAAGAAGAACCACAAAAATGGTGTGCGGGAAAGCTAGGGTAAGGGTGATAGGAAAAACAGTAAGGGTAACCAAAACCACCATCATCAATCCCTCGGCAACATTTCGCTAACGCGCGCTCTTGTTTATGTGCATTCTGGTGCCCTCCTAATGCTTGTGAAGAAGAGAACTCCTTCTTACAATAGTTGCATGAAAAAGCCTTTGCCTCTAAATTATTTGATGATGTCTTGTGCTCTATGTGGAAAAAATCATGTTCTTCCACTACTTTGGACCCATGAATTGAACCATCATTGGCTAACTTTACAAATTCTAGCATATGGGAATTTTTGTGGAGGTTTGATGCTTGATGTTTTTCATATTTGAGATCATCATTAGAACCATTTCTTGCCACCATGACTCAAAAGGAAAAAAAAAAGAGATAGAACTTGTTTATTTATTTTTCAAATCTATGGGAATGGATCATGGATAGAGAGATATGGCCAAGGCTTATATATATACGAGAGAATCTTATGATATGTACTATGTTATTGAGGAATTGAAGTGATATGAGGCATCTTGGACTAATTCTTTCTCAAATTATGTTTTTCCTTACATAAGTTTCCATAGAATTATTTGACTATAGTAATTTATTGTGGCTCATTACTCAAGTAGTCAAACTCTCCATAACAAGAATATAAGACTAGTGGTCTTAATGTATCACAACTTTTATGTCATTGACAATATTTATTTTACAATATGGTTAATGTGTTTTAAGAATATATTTTTGGAAATAAAAAATATTATATGCACATTAAAAATTAATTATCATATCTTTGTGTTTAAATATGTGTATATTTTAATATATTTTTAACATGTATTTTATATTAATAATTAATTTTAGTAGTTAATTTTAATGTATATTTAGTATGATTGTTTAAAAATATAATAAAAAATATTTTACCAAAAGTTATTAAAAAGAAATATATTTTTATATTTTTAATGTAAAAATTTTTATTATTATATTTTTAAAACATACTTTTAAGATTGAAGATAGATAAATGTTTAAAAAAGAAAAGTAAAATTGGTAACATTTAAAATCATTGTGAATTCAATTTATCAGTGCATTTAAAGAGTTCAACGTGTTGGTCCAACATGTTGTTTGGATCAAATAGAAATTTATATCAAATTGATCTCATAATTTTGATTTTGATTAAATTCAATTTGGATAAACAATTTAAATAAGTTCTTTTGAAAAAAGAGTTTAAAAGCTTTTATTAATAATAACTTATAAATAAGTTATTTTAAATTTATATTTTTAATTATAGAAGTACTTATTTTAAAGTTGTAACGTTTGAATAAATAACTCAAAAAATATAATTTTTTTACACAAGAGAATGGATATTAAAATTCTAATTCACAATAATTTTGATGCCAATGTCAAAAAAATTATTGTGTAGTTAGTATTTACTATTTTATTATGTATGATATGGTAGGTAAAAATAAAAAAATAAATATAAAATGTGTGTCAATGTATATTTTATTGTTATTTTTTATTTTTTATTTTTACTCCTATTAGAACTCCCTCCTCTTTTATTTGGGTCAAGAACTTGTTATAACTAACTATAAAAATAATAGCAAATTATATAAAAATAAAATCACATGTGAAAAAAATAAAAATAAAATTGAGATTTCATACCACACACGATTTTAAATATAAATTTAATAATAAAAATAGAGTGGTAAAATCATATGTAGTAGATGGTTCAGATGGAACATTGTCTGAAAATGGTGGCGGAGAGTTAATATTTCTAGTAGACGAATCATTACGTAAAAATAGTGGTGGTGGGTCAGTACTTTCAGCAGATAGAACAACGTAAAAATAATAGCGGAGGGCCAATACTTCCAGTAAATGGAACATTACGTGAAAATGATAGTAGAAAGCCAGTACTCCTAGCAGATAGAAGGAAAATAGTGGTGAAGGGTCAGTATTCATTTTTCACATAGTTAAGAATGAAAGTATATATTTTTTGTTTTGAAATCATTTTTTTTATAGGAAGTGATAGAATGACTCGCCGAGAATGAAAGAAGTCATATATTTCTACTTCTTCAAAAAGTTGTGAATTAACTTTTTGAGAAGTTAAAAGCTTTTCTTTAAGATAGAATAGTGCGCATATCGTGACTTTTCATAATTCAAAAGTAAAAAAATGTAGCTTCAATTAGTTCCCAAACCGAATCTAAAAGTGAATTGGTGTTAATATGATTTATGTTTGGTAATTTTATATTAAAATAGATTATAATAAAATGAACTTTGTTTGGATTATATTAAGTTAATATTCAATTTGGTTCCTATAATTTAAGATCAAATTTAAAAATAATCCTTAAAATTATAATTGACTCAATTTATACTTCAAAATTTATAAAAATTAATAGTAACTCCCATCTAGCCTTTGAATTAATTTTTGTGAATAGCAACATAGCGTGTTAATTTTTCACGTTAATTTGTCAATATTTGATCTCTTCACTTAGGTTTTATGTGATTGAAATCTACTAGATCTCTAAACTTGACTAGCTCTCCAACATCCCCACTAAGATGATAATAACAAGTTCAATTTAAAAAATTTAGAGATTTAGGAGCAACAGTCAAGCTTGATGTATCAAATCTTTTGAAAGTTCTAATAGATTTTGATCACATGAAATCTGAAAGAGAAATCTAAATTACAACAAGTTAATGTATCAAATATACACGTTAATAATGTGAGGTACGATTACAAGTTTTGGGATCTGATTTGAGTCCATTAAAATTTTGAGGGTCAAATTAAGGCATACATTGAGGTATTAAAATCTTTCAATTTAAAGTTGATTTAATATAATTTTATAAATTTATCATATTAGTACCCAATTAGAACTAGAATAAAGCTCTACATCCAAGTTGTTATAACAACTTTTCTATTCACGCACCTGATTCTCATTTTTCTTATCCTCCTCCTCCTCCTCCTTCTTTTCTTCTTCTTGCTAATTTCTTTATTAGTTCTGATTTTCTCTGATTTCATCATTAAATAATTTCAGTTTATTTTGGTTCATTTGTGTGTTAATTGAGGTTCACTTGATGTTCTTGATAAGTATTGACCAAATTTTTTATTCTTTAAGTAATTTTTTAACTGTTTGTTCAAATCTGAATGGAATTCGGTTCATTTGTAAATTGAGTTAGGTTCACTTGATATTACTTTTAAGTATTCACTAAATCTGTTATTCCTTAAGAAATTCAATTCATCTCTTAGTTTAATTGAGTTCATTAAATGAATTGAAATGTGTTTTTCTTACTGGTTGAATGTTTATCACTTTTTGTTTAAATATGAACCGAATTCGATTCATTTGTAAATTGAGTTAGGTTCACTTGATATTACTTTTAAATATTCACCAAATATGAACCGAATTCATTTGCAGAAATTCAGTGCATACAAAAATGAATTAAAATGTGTTTTTCTTGCTGATTGAATGTTTATCACTTTTTGTTTAAATATGAATCGAATTCGGTTCATTTGTAAATTGAGTTAGGTTCACTTGATATTACTTTTAAGTATTCACCAAATCTGTTATTCCTTAAGAAATTCAGTTCATCTCTTAGTTTAATTGAGTTCATTTGAATGCAGAAATGAATTGAAATGTGTTTTTCTTGCTGATTGAATGTTTTTCACTTTTTATTCAAATTTGAACCGAATTTGATTCATTTGTGAATTGAGTTAGGTTCACTTTATACTACTATTAAGTATTTATCTGAACCAAATTCAGTTCATTTATAGATTCAAATTAACCTCAATTAAAAGGAGGAAAAGAAAAAACGCATCAACAACAACAATAAAAGAATAACGATTGAGAGAAAACACGTGAAGAAGAAGAAGGAATGCAAAAACAAAGAAAGAGAAAAGCGAAAAAAAAAAGAAAGAAAAATGCGAAAATGAAGACGAAAACGAAGAAGCATTATCGAAATGTGCGTGTATACATGTGGGTGTAATGAAAGTGATTTTTGTTAAGTTTGGGTCTCCTTGATTGGATTTGGATACAAAAATACTTGAATGTGTAGTTGGATTGATTGTTAGAACTATTAGGTATATGTCATGACATTTTATATATTAGCAAACTTCTATGCCATAAAGAACAGATAAAAGAATTAATATGACCAATTTAAAATCTTTAAATAATGAATTTGATTCAAAAAATTTTTGAAGACCAACTATGAGCATGTTTAAAAACTATTTAATATGAAAAAAGAATTATATTTTTTTAAAAAAATTATTTTTATTTAAAATTCAATTTTAAAATTTGAAATAACTTTAATATATTAATAGAATAAAATTGAATTGTTTAGTTTTAAATATTATTTATATGAATTGATTTTTTTTTATAATTTTATTCTTTGACAAAATTATTTTATTAATTATAAATTTGACGTATTAAATTTGAAGAGTGTGAAAATTTATATAATTAAAAAAAATTAAAATTAAAATTTTAAACCATTTAAATTATTTATTTTTAAATATTTTAAAATAAAAAAATAAACTCTTAAATAAATTTTTATTTTTATTTTAAATAAATTTTTAAAAAATAAATAATTTTTTTAAAAACAAATTATTTACTCGCCAAGAGTGAAATGATTTATTTGTAAATAAGGAAGGAAAAGTATAACAGTGCCAGCTTAAAAATTTGAAATGTACACGTGGCCCAATCATAAATGAACACATCACAAATTGTAGATTATTCTAAAATTTACCGTTCACCCTAAGACAGCACCTTCGTCAACACACGTACGGACGAATATTCCTCTGTTCCCAAGCCTTGTTTGCTTCTTAGGCAGCACCTTCGGATCTGAGATGCGTTCCTTTGATTTCTTCGTCTGAATCATTCTCTTTGCTCTTCACTCTCGCGGTTGTGCCTTTTTGTTCGCTTTCGGTGGTTTCGTTTCACTCATCTCAAATCTCATACCATGAAGAAGAAGCTAGACACCCGTTTTCCTGCGGTAATTTGTTTTTCCGTTAAGTTTTTTAATCCCTTTTTTTTGCGTTAACTTCTTTCTAGGTTTTTGTTGTTTTGTAAAGTGAAGGGAAATTTTCTCATTTGAATCGAACATTTCTTATATGTGGTGCTGGATTGGTCGTAATTGAATGTTTCTGAGCTGTGGGTAGAATTTGGTTAATGTGTGACTGTAATTTAGTGCAATTTCTGAGATTTTTGTGTTGGCAAATTAGGGTAAATAGGGCTATACTGATGTGGTTGTACTGGAGATCTGTGATTATTGTTCTTGGTTCTTAGCCTTTTTTTTTTTTTTGGTATGTAATTGTTTTCGTTAGTGTTTTTGGGTTTTGTGGTTAGAGTTAGATTCAAAGTTAGTGATGGCTGCATCAACTGTTGAGACTAACAAACTGTGATTGGATACTGTATAGAAACAGAAATATAGAGACAATAGCCATACCAACTTGTTTGATTGTGGAGACGGACAGTGGCACAATTTCTCTTCTGAGAGACAAAACATATTGTTGTATTTCTGTACTTTCTAAAAATGGAAACAGAAAATATTTGTCTGGTGTGTCTCTGTCTCTATATTTTTTATTCAAAGACAAAATCTAATCACAACTTATATGAAGCTTATGTTTATGAATTTGGAGAATTTTGAAGTCGTGATTGGTCAACTTTAGCTGTCAATATGATATCAAAACTTTCAGTGTGAAAATTGTCATTTTCCCAGTGATGTGAAAATGTTGTTTGCTTCATGGTAATTATGATATTATATTGTCCAATCAAAGAAATATATAGAATCATGTGTCTCAGGCTCTCAGCATGAATGCTTCTTTGTTTGTTTATGTAACCCTAAGTAATTACAAGGGTGATGGGTCATTGTTTCTATGTTTCTTATGAAGAAATTTAGTGGAGGAAAAAAAGGATAGGTCATTTTGGTGAATAGAGGTTTCCTGTAAAATAGTAGTAAGAAACTAAGAAAGTAGAAAGAAGTAAAAGAACCTTGAATTTAAGAATTGGCAAAATATTGTTCAGTCTCTAAGCATTTTCTGCCCCCTCTTTAAATAAGTCATGTGAAATTAAAAGTGAAGTGTCAGTGTGTTACGTGTTGTGTGATTTTTTATGCTACTCTGGAGTGGTAAGTGACCTTAGACCTTGTTGAAAACTTCACATCAATCATGACCTTCTCGTATAACAAAATTCCGCAATATACCTGCACAAAATGGATCTCCATGGTGACAACATGGACAATATGATATAACAGAACAAGTGTTAAATGTTTTGGAAAACTGTATCTTTCTCTATCCAAATAAAAAAAAAAAGGAAAACTGATATTTCTAGACAATGTTAATGATGTTAATGGTTGATTTGCTCGAGGAAGAAAATCTTAGAGTAGCGCTTGATACTTATGTTTAAAGTTGAAGCAGGACATCCCAAAATCAATCTAATCCCATGTATATAGAGAGACACTGAGCTAACTTAATGTTTGCATGACAAATACGAGTTTGAATATTAAATATAGTACAAAATTCAATAGATATTTTTTAAAGATATATCATTATAAATAATTACAGCACAAAATTAACATCATGTAATCATTGTTACTTTGTCATGTGTTTGCGTAATTTATTAGAGCTCTAAGAAACATCATATGGGAGAGTAACAAGAGAGAATGCCAACTGATTTTTCAGTTAAAAGAAAGTACCATACTATCATCTTTCCCAATTGGATGCTAGAATGTAATTTGGGCATTGTTTAATTCATGTCCTTGGACTATATGAGGACTGAGATATAGAAGAATGATTTATATGATGGAAACATTTATTTGCAGGCTCGGATAAAGAAGATAATGCAAACAGATGAAGATGTTGGAAAGATAGCTCTAGCAGTCCCTGTTCTAGTGTGTGAGTTAATTTTTAAAATATTTTGTTAAAACATCCTCAACTTGCTCTTCTCTATCATATATTGTTGACATCACTCTCGAATTATTTGCAGCTAAAGCTTTAGAGCTATTTTTGCAAGATCTTTGTAACCGAACTTATTCAATAACTCTCCAAAGAGGAGCAAAAACCATGACTTCACTGCATTTGTAAGTTGACGAATTTTATGGCTTGTTTTATTTTTCTTCATCGTGCTCTTCTATTCTGAAGCATGTCCACTTAGGCATTTATAGAAATTGGCCTGCTAGTTTCATGCTGAAATTTGGTTTATTTATTTAGAAGTGGTATGTGAAACCCTTAAATTGTCTTCTAAAATTACCCTTCAATTAAGGGGTAATTGTGTGACTAAAACGCATCATGTGAGAGTAATTTTGAAAGAAAAGTTAGCAGAAGGTCTCTTGTTGCACCATTTGACAATGATAGTGTGTAAAATTGCACCTTTTCAAAATGTCAGAGATAAACTGTACATGAGCAAAAATTTGGGTGGGGGGTGAGGATAAATTGCATTAATACCTTATATAAAATAACAAACTGCATAGGCCCGCATATATCGCCTACCTGAATTACTGCATTTGTCATATATATATGGTCTGAATTCCATCTTAATATTAAATTTTAGCTGGGTGATAGTGATAAGTTTTAGAGCTCTAAGGCTGCGTTTGTTTGTAGAGACAGGACAGAATGAGAGTACGTAGGAATACATACGGAACTTGAAAAAAATGTTTGAAGAGGCAAAAAATTTTAATAAAAAAATATATAATAGTATTCATATTAAAATAAAATTTATAAATATAATTATTTTATTTTTAAATTTATTATTAATATGTAGGAATACATATGGTTAAGATTAACAAAAAAATAAATCTGAGTTTTATTAATAAAAAATTTTGTTTAGGTTAATAAGCCAAATTAATTTTAAATAAAAAATCAATTTTAAAAAAGAATCCGTTTTTACATAAAAAAAATTAGTTTTTGCACATAAAAATCTATTTTTATTTAGAAAATTAATTTTTTTTATTTAGAAAAATTAGTCACCCTTTGATAATATTTATCTTTCAAAAGTTTCAAGATTAATTATTTTTATTAGAAATCAAATAATATAATGCAAGGTTAAAATGGTATTGAGCTAAGGAATTATCCAGCCCAATAAAAAATTCTAAAAAAATGAGAGAGTACCTGAAAAAAGAGAAAGAAGGAGAACGTAGAAATAGAGAAAGAGCAGGGAGAAGAAAGTACCTCTCTGGAAACAATGCAATAGAAAAAATTAAGAAGGGGTAATAGTGGAATAATAAAAAATATCTATGGACAAAAAGAAAAACAAAATTTATAAGAAAGTCCATGTCCATTCTTCCAAATCCGTGTCCATCATTGTCCTTCGTAAAAGAGTGGACACAAAAGTATAAAAAATAGTTTCGGAGACAATGTGTTCAGTGTCCATGTCTCTGCTTCCAAACACTTTTTAAACATGTATTATCCATGTCATTGTGTCCTGTCTCCGAAAACAAATGCTACCTAAAGGATTGCTGCCTTATAAAAATTGAATTTCATGAAGTTCACTTGTTTCACATTAGGTGGCATTTCTTTTAATTTCAACTTCAGTGAAATTGATTGGGGAAAAAAGATTAGAAGCCTTTCTGTTTGAAGTGTTGAATGTACTATTGGTTATTGAAGCAATCTTTTGCATGAAGCTCTCTTCCCATTTCCCATTCATCATACTTATGTCCTTGACTGAATTCATTGTGGCATGCTTGATTTTGTTTCATGAAAAGATGCCCTGTTCACCACTAAGATAAAGAAAGAAACTGAGTGAAAATAACTCTTGACGATGCCAAGGTATTTTGATCTGCTATTCTAATCCCATTTCGTCTTAATGACTACATTGATTTATAAGCAGTTCCATTGGTAATACAAGCTTGATAGCTGCTATGTTGAAGGGTTGGTCACCCTTTCCTCTTCTCACAAAGGCTGGAAAGCTGAGATTTGCTCAATATTCAAAACTACCGTTTGAGAATCGATGTGCATCTTCTAGTTTAGATGCATGAACTTCAAGACTGGTCTGATCCTGACTGGCAGGGTTTTATCAAGATTCAAGATAAATAATGGGCTGATTGCTGCTCATTAACGTCCTCAATCCAATTAGTAGTGTAAAGTTATAAAACTGTCATATATTCCAGGCCGTGATTTTGCTGTTTGAGGTGATGGAAGTTCTTACCCAAATCTGTCGTGTAATGAGCAGGAGAAAACTGCTTTCTAAATTTTGCATTAAATTATTGCCAAGTCCAAATCTTTGCTCTTCCTTGTCTTTTAATGTCTTCCACCGTTAGAGGGAAATTCACTTCAATGCAAGCTTCAAAACCGTTACCTTCTTTTCTCCAGCCAAAAGTTTCCAGTCAAAAACTTTTCCCAATCGAGGAAACATTTAACATACATCTTTGCGTGAAAAATCATCGACTTAAAGGCGAACTCCGGAATTCAGATTAGGAGCTCTTGCCAACCACTTTTGAAGTCCTGTGCATCCAGGCTGTACTTGTAGGATCATGAAAAGGGTTGACATACTCCTCACTTTCGTCTTGCTCCACATATTCTACTACTGATTTCCTTCCGGTGTCTCATGTCCAGTATTTTCTTTGCTGTCTTCAACTTTTGTGTGTGCTTCCCAATCTTTGAATATCAGTTGATTCTTGCGCTTGGTTAGGAGACGTTGCTTTACATGCTGGATGAGTAGCGCAGAATTCGAGATCAATCAAATTGATGTAGGACAGAGTCTCTAGCTAGAATTTGACTAAGGATATAAGTTTTGGAACTGGGTCTTTTGGTGTATGTTGAAACTGCCACAAAAAAGATTGTTCTTCATCTTGATTATCTTGAACAGCTTTTGGGACTCTTACATTAATTACAACCCTCAGGCTATTCAGGTTATAATTATTAACTACAACTTTAGACACAAGTTACTAAACTAGAGCAATTCTCATTATATAATTATTGTTTTTTATTGACATTTACCACCAACCCAAGCTCTTGGGACTTGAAAATATGAACCTTGAACTCTTATTAAGCACGCATATATCCAACAGTATGCCATCAATAGAATATGCAAAATTACATAAATCACAAGATATTGCTTCATTTTTCTTCCTCTCTTGAAATTACTGCTTCTGCATCACCTTACTTGTGGAAAATGTGAATTGCAGAAAACATTGTGTACAAAGCTATAATGTTTTTGACTTCTTGAGAGACATTGTTAGCAAGGTTCCTGACTATGGCCATGGCCATGGCCATGGTCATTCTCATTCTGAAGGTGGGGTAGATGATCGTACCCTTCCAAAGAGAAGGTTTGTACTATGAAATCCAGTACCCTTTATATTTTTTTGCTTCACGTTTGTGTTCTTATAGAAATTAATGCCATCAAGTATGCTATACTCTGTCAGGAAAGCTGGTGGTGATGATTGTAATGACAGTGATGAAGAGGCTAAGAGGAGTAAGATGGTAATTGCACTTTCATGAAATTCCTTGTTTTTGTGTTTCAGATACTGATTATTACGTTTCCCATCAAAACAAATTAAAAATACTGATTATTATTTTTAAAGGACGATGAAAGATTAGTTGCAGGGACACCAACATTTTGAGTAAAATTTAAAATTGGCCTCAAACTTTTTTGAGAGTGATCACTTTCATCTTTGATCTTTGTTTATTTGTTTGTTATTCCCAAAACTTACAAATTGTGAAACAGATCAGTCCCTTCTTTTGGTATGTTTTGGTTGTTTGGAGTGAGGACTAAAATGTGCCCTTTTGTTAGTTTAGGGACTCTGTCGCAATAAGTTTAAGGACAAACAAACTAATAAACAATGAGCAAGAACTAAAGTGGCCACTAGAATAAAGATTAAGGACTAATTTAGGACTTTATTCTCTACATTTTCAATGTTGCATAAATTGGCCTGATTAAACCATCTAATAACCCCTCGGAGAAGATTATTTCTGTTAATGATTTTTTTTTTTTTTTTTTGCATGGAGTGGAAAGTTTTTTGGGTTGTGAAATTTATCATCACGATGTGTGATTGTGGATGATATAAAACTTTTCAAATACACCGGTGGATTTTAAAAGAAATATGCTAATCCCCTTTTTTCATGTTACCATGCTTGTATTGCTTAGGTTCCACTTAGAGGTTTTGCATAGTTCTTTGTCATTTATTGGTCAAAGGACAATATAAGTCCATGAATTGAGGAAATTCCCCGTATCTATATACTGGTTAGTCATGTTCTGCTGTTTGGTCAATAACACTTGTTTTTCTGCAGTATGAGTTAGGCCACAGTGGTGGCACTGGTAGAGGAAGAGGCCGAGGCAGAGGACGAGGTCGTGGTAGAGGGGCTCGAACTGCTGAAAGAGAGGCCCATCATCATCAGCAAGTTGAATCTGAGCCTTGCTCCTCAGTTCAGCACCCTAGCAAAGACATTCCAAATACTGGCATGTCACTAGACAATTCTCCAGAATCCAAGGAGGTTCCAAAAGAGAACACTGCATGTCATGAGGAAAATAATCAATCTCTGCGTAACATTGATCTAAATGCTAACTTAAATGAGAGCGAGGAGAAGAATACAAGCATGGAAGCTCCGGCCTCGTTGCCTCCAGCCACTTTGCCGCCATCCAGTCTGCCTGAACTGGCAACAGAGATAAATCACGAGGAAATCCCTGGCTGGTCCCTTTCTGATGCGGACAAGATGGCCATTGACACTATGCAGCTTGCAAATCTCGGTAGTCGGATAGATGATGATGAGGATTATGATGAGGAAGGGTGAAGGATATCACTTTGGGGAATTTGATCAGTTGAAATTTCATGATGACCGAAGAATAAGCAGCGCAAACTAGTGCTAGATGACTATAGACACTAGTAATTATAACCATACCAAATTCCTGAATGAATGTCCTCACTCATTATCTAGTATCTCATTGCTCTGTAGTAATCTAGTACCAATAATTTTAGGTTCCTACACTTTTTTTAGGGTTTGATGCTTGTACATGGTTGTTACTCTAGGTATAAGCTTGGTTTAGAGTTAATTTCATCATGCTGTGTGTTTATGATATCAATTGCCTTGTCAAATGATTTTCTGTTTAATATTGTTACTCACAAGAGAAGGAAAAAGGATGGTAATGCAAGGATTGATAGAGTTTTCATATTTCAGTTCACTGCAACATCATCTGAAGAAGTTCTGAAGCTTACAGTAGTTGCTAATTTCAAATCGGGGGAAAGAAATACAAATTACTAAAAGCTTGAGTGTTAGCACTAGAATTAGAGAAGATAAGAATGAAAGAAAAAGATGTATAGAATTGATTGTATGAATTGAAGTTGAAGAAGATATTGATGATTGACTATAATAAAGGAGATGAATTACCAAAATACAATTCTCTCTACTTCAATCGAAAAAGAGAAAACTCTTAATGAACCAATTATCTATTATAATAGTTTCTTATTTATACTATTTCTCTCATCACTAATATTTATTAGGATAATACTAGGGAGACAAAAAAAAAATCAGCCATAATTTATTTTATTTAGCATTCATTAATTGTTAGAATAATTAATAAATTTTAAATAAAACAAATTTTGACTGTTTTGGCTAATTTCTTTTGGCTACTAAACATTTTCGTATTTACTAATACTCACTAATATCTACATAGTCACTTATTTCATAATTATCATATACAATGTTCGTATCATTAAGTGAATAGTTTCTCGGTTTCTTGTTTAATTATTGTAATTTGATCCATGCAATGTTAGTTGTACCATGCCACAAGAAGAGCAATTAATCAAATCAATGACTATAGTTTGTATAATATTTTACATAATTTCCATTACAATATTTTTAGTCTAGTGTACATGGGGAGAATAAACAACTACAAAAGTACAAGACTCCTCTTTTAGAAGGGGAAAAAAATAAGAAAGAAAATTGAGGACCCACGAGCATATCAGCAACGCACTATCTGACATGGTTGATAGCCCTCTCTCAACAACCACCATCTCCTTTTGAGCTTCACTTTTCACTGCTTTCTCATCTTCTGATTCTTCTTTAGCCTTAGAATCATGGCCTGGGGCTAGAATTTTCTTAGTATTCAAGTCCTTGTTTCAGCAAAAAGGTTTCTCTCATTGTTGAACTTTTTCTCCAGTTCATATGAAGGACGCAATACAAATGGTTAAATTAAAGGCAAGGATTAGAAAAAGGAGCAAATAAACACCACTGAATAAGCTGAGATCACAGACATTGAATTCCACATATCCCACATATCTTCTTGTGGGTTCATACATGATACTAGCATTGTATTCTCTGCTACCAGTCGATGTACCTCAATTTCTGTCCACAAAAAACAAAACTTTATCCGTTTATAGTTAAGATATTCATAGCTGGTTGTGATAACTAAAATATTCAGCATGAAACTAGTTGCAAAAGAATACACATAAGTCCATATCCAAGGGTTATAAATACTATTTCCTCTATTTCATATTTTTTGTCGTTTTAACCTTTTGGGAAATCAATGTACCTACACAAACGATCTATGGATATACCAAAAAATCATAACAGCGGCTATCAGTATCAAATTCATAATTAAATTAACTTCTATTCCAATCAAATGTTAGAAAAAGAAAAGAAACACTGAAACCAAGATTCAACAGGTAAATGATGCATCATTACATTAAAAGCATTTCTGCATTTGTATTCTTTATTTGAAAGAAAATGGTACCTCTGCATTCGAAACAGTGGATGAAGAACGTATGGTTTCTAAATGATAGTCATCTAATCTTGGCCCATTCTTGATTCGAATGAAGACAAGGGGAACATGCTTGATGAAGCAATAACATTGTCCTTTGTTGCGATCAATGCTTTCAATGAATTCATGTGGCATATCAGCGAATTCAATAAAATGCAGTTTCTCCAAATGCTTGATCCCAGAGAAACTCCTTCAAATTTGGTATCTTTCTAAGAATAAGAAATTCAAGTTCAGGCAAAGAATCTTTGTCTATAATGATGGAATGCACATCATTCAATCGAACTAGAACCAGTTTCTTCAATTTAGGAAATCCTTCTTTAAAATGCAAAATTTTACCATCATAAGCATTGTCACATAAACTGAGCCGCAATAGGTTTGGCAAGTTCTTCAATGAATTTATTGAATCATCTTTTAACAAGGATAAGTTGAGTCTTAGCTTCACAAGATATTCAAGTTTTGGAATCCAATCAGGCAACTTCTCTAGCCTTGCTTTCAGATTGAACCATCTATTTGAGGCGGGGTTGATTCGAAATTCAAGTTAATGAATTCATCCGCAGATATTGCAGTGATGTTAAGAGATTCAAGGTGTTTCATCTCTGCTATTGAAGAACATAAGGCATTTCCATACTCACTCCTCACGCGCCTTAAGCCCAACCTCCTTAACTGTGTCAGTTTTTTAAGTCCTTGAATAACATCAAGTTCATCATGATATGCCTCGATAAAAGAAAGGTTTTGTAGAGATGTCAGGCACTCAATTCCTTTTCTCATCGCAATCCCCCTTGTAGTTCCCAAAACAGAATAATCTGTGTTGAAGTTTCTGTAGTAACCACGAAGATATCTTAGCTTTGTGAGATTTTTTATCTCCTTTGGTAACTCATGGACAAGTGTTTGTTTTAGATCCAAGGTCTCTAAGTTTATCAGCTTGCCAATAGACTTGGGAAGAACCTTTATTTTCGTACTCCTCAAGTTTAAGTATCTCAAGTGAAATAAATTCCCCAAGTTACTTGGAATACAGTTCAGTGAAGTATCTTCGAAATCAAGTACCTTCAAGTGCTTGGACTTTACAAGAGATTTTTTCATGAAATTTTCAGGTAATGCACCTTTATCAAAAATATGGATTGCCCGGATGTGCAAGAGATCATTGAAGCTCAACAAATCTTTGGCACTAGTAAGAGAAAGGCGTCTCGGTTTTCCAATTGCAACTGGCGGACCATCTTCATGAAAGAAATGGCAAAAATTCGAGTCCTTCATCTTTCTTATGATCACTTCACGCAATAAATCGTGAACTTGGCATCTTTTAATTTACCCATCAAAGCCTACTTTAGAGATTTGGACCAAACTTCTGTTTATTAACTCTGTTAAATACTCCATGGCAACTTCCTCTAAAGTTCTTTTCTCCATATACATAACAAAGCCTTCAGCTATCCATTGTCTTGTCAATCTCATAGGATTAATTGAGTAGTCTTCTGGATATATACCAAAATACAACATGCATGCTCTTAAATAGTATGGCAAATCATCAAAACTCAGTGATAAAATCTTTGTCAAGTTAGTTAAATGAGCATTATGCTCTAGTTCCAGACTAAGATTTTGACTCACCTTTTTCCATTCGAACACAGTTTTAGGTTTCGTCGACAATAGACCACCGATGGCCACAATTGCCAGTGGTAGTCCGTTGCATTTTTTAATGATTTCATGAGACACATCCATGAGCTCTGATGGACAATTACGGCCGAGCTCGTATCTAAATGCCTTCTTGCAGAAGAGTTCCCAAGTTTTATTAGGAGGCAAGAGTTGTAGATTGTGCACATGAACAGGAAAAGCCTTCTTAAAGAACTCAGCAGCATGCATCATTCTAGTTGTGATTATGATTCTACTCCCTTTGTTGTTATTAGGCATGGCAAGTTCAATCTCATCAGAAAAACTTTGTTTCCATACATCATCAAAGAAAACCAAATACCTCTTTTGCTGAAGGTACTGCCTCACTTTTGTAATTAGTGACTTCTCGTCCATGTTCTGTATATTCTGAGGAAGAGGCGTGTCTTTGAAAAATTGCTCTATCAGGTCAATCAATAAACCCCTTATAGTGTATGATTGAGAAACTGTCACGAAGGCGTGACAATCAAAGTGAACTTTAACCACTTGGCTATCAAAAACAAGCTTGCCAAGAGTGGTTTTTCCTATTCCTCCCATTCCTACCACTGAAATCACAGAGCACTCTACTGGTCCATCAACTAACCAATCAACCAATTCGTTTCTCGGAGATTCGAATCCCACAACTTCTGCTTCTTCAATGAAATGGGAAGCTAATCGAGGATCATACCATTTGACAGCTTCAATCCTTCTAGAACTGCTTGAACCTAGTTGTTCAAAAGGTGACCGAAAGTTATACCTTTCACTTCTTTCTTTGATTCCTCGAATTGTTAACTTAATGTCTTCTATCTCAGATAATATCCGATAATGAGACTTCAGAGTCACAAGGAAGTGACCAATCTTCTGGATTGAAGCCATAACTCCAGGATGATACACCTTTTGTGCCACATGAATGTATTCATCATTGACATCTTCTATGCGAATCGATGCTTCTTGCAGCTGCGCCACCCAAATCTTTAGTCCTTCATTAGCTTCACCATTTGCAGCCCTTAAATCTGCATCCCAGAGGAAGGCGTGAATGCTATCCAATTCATCCTTAATCTCTGTGAATGCCTGACGGCCACTTGCCAGAAAATTCCATTCTTCTTGTAGGAGCTGGTGAACTTGATTCAGAACAAACAATACTGCAGTTTCTGCCATTTTGCTTGGAACTCTTACTTCACTTCACTTCATCTTACTAGAACTCCTGCAAATTGAGGTTTAATTTCATTAGTCGACACAGTATTGTGGTTTTAAACTTAAAGCGTTTTTTTGCAACATCCTTAATATCATTACAAATGCACAATTATTGCATCTGCAACCACAAGAGCTTCATCAATTTGAATCATGCTTACGAAAAATGACAGTTAGGGTAAAATCATTGACAAAATCACAAGTGAATACTTAAATTGGTCCCTAAAGTTACATTCATGTCTCAATCTAGTCCTGAAAGTTTCGATTTACTCAATTTAATATTTCAACTTAGCATTTGTGACTCAGGTTAGTCCCTCACCTTATTTTGTCACATGCATGCTGAGATATACTGACAGCTGCCACACTGAACTCTCCAATGACTATTTGATGCGGCAATTGAAACTTTTTACCTCAATCTTGTTCTTTAAGAAACCTTTAAAACCCTAATCCTAATTTCATTTAAAAGGTTTAAAGGCTTCAAAGGCTTCTTAGGAGCAAATTGAAGTAAAAACCAATCTGACACAAAACCACGGATTAGAATGATAACATCTTTGTCTCTCACCACTCGAAAAATTGTAAGTAATTCAGTATTATTGGTAGCAAACTTGTACATATATGCATTTATTTCAAATCATGGAAAATGTTGAGTTTGATTCTTACCTGACGCAAGCATTTTGGCTGTGGGTTATGAATTATGATGGTTCGTTCGTTCGTTCGTTCGTTCGTTATCAGATGCGATTGGCGTGAAGAGAGAATTCAATCAAATCACAGTTTCTGTACTTCATTACGAGTTTGACTTCTGAAAATGTTAGATTTCTGAATTTTTCAACGTAATAAACTGGCTTTAATCAATATTTTATAAGCGTTTACTAATCAGATACGTTAGCTTAGCGTTTACCATTGAAAACCATATAGAGTTTTAAAGTACATATATTGATTGATCCTTCCCTACAAAAAATAATTCTTGTCCCTTTTAAATATTGAAAGAAAAATTTACCATTTTAAAATATTAAAGAACTACTTTATACTTGCAATTTCTTGTCGGAAACAAAATTGAGAATTTACTTAGAAAAGAAAACTGCAGCGAAATTCTGTAGGCTAAAAGATTATGTTTATGAGAAAGTATTATTTCAATGCTGTTATGCATACAACTCTATCTTGATACCAGTGTTTTCTAATAACTATATAACCAATACGCATTTACTTTGTTTTGTCAATTAAAAAAAAAAGCAATACAAAATTAATTAACAATTATATTTTTATATTTTATACAGATGTCAGAAATATTTGATGTATCAATAGTGTTATTGATGTTATTTTACACAAATGTAGTTCATGAAATTCCAAAAGTAATGCTCCATCGAATTTAAAATGCCTAGTTCATTAACACAGACCCAAACAGTATGTATCTGATATAAATAAACGATTGTTGCCCACCAATTTTGATGGGTTAACATCAAGACTCGGAAAACATTCAATTATAGGTCCGATTGTGATATTATACTAGGAAATACAATAAGCAGAGACTTATTTGAGAAGTTAAAAAGAAAAAAAAGTTATTACATTGTAGCCAACAAAAAAGGTTGACATAGTTACACACAGGAAGTGACCAACACCAAGAGATGGGGAAGGAAAACCTAAGGCTCAATTGCACCAATAGACCCAAAGTGCCTAAAAAACAGATATAAAAAAAAGTGTGCCATGGCTTGATCACTAGGGCTAGGTTCAAAAACAGGGGTTTAAAAAACTTGAGTTCAATTTAAACTCAGGTTGCATCCTCCTGGCTGAAACTACAATGAGCCATGAATATGGAAAGCTTCCCCATTCATCTCGGAAAACGCGGAAGAAAAAAGAGACGACTCTGAAAACGAGGAGTCCATGACTTGAATTACAACAACTTTTTCATCTATAGTTCTATACAGTGTGCTTGCTCATCATTTTTTGCATTCACTGGTCCCTTCTAACAAATAGTATAGGTGAGTTAGGATAACTCTGAAGACGATTCTTCAAGCTTGGTTCTGAGTTATCACCTGATCCGGAGTAAGGTCTTATCTGTAATTAAAGATACGATTAGTATTTCAAACATACAATGAAGTGAATCAATATTTACTAAATTCAACTTCAAAGAAAAGTTGTGTGTAGACACTATGCAACTGACACATTCCTCTCGGTTAACTGGAAAGGATCAACTGGGAGTAGCAATTTTATGATAGAGAGGAGATACGGCCCAAATATGCTCTCAATTTGACATGAAACCGCTTCTCATTGATCCATCCCATCCTATATTTATTCCCTCAAAATGGAGGTTTTGGTGAGGATATTTATTTACCTATTTAACCTTCCTTCCTAGATCTTGAAAAAATGAGTTGTGTTTTTAAACAAAAATCAAATTTGTAAAAATGTCATAAACCATTTGTTTTCTTCTCAGCCATTTATAGGTGAGTAGAAAAGAAATCTATTATTTACACTCAATATTCTCTCCTTCCTTTCTAACATATCTCAAACACTCCCTAAGTAACATGATCCATTGTCCAATCCCCTACTTTCTGTTCCTTAGCTAATTATTTTCATTTCCTAAAATTCCACATTTGACATACTATAATTTTATGTTTTAGATTTTCTATCTTTATCTCTTCAAGGAATTATAAAAGTAACCAAGCCTTATCCACAAGGTGAGAAACACTGAGTGCATCAAAATTCGAGCTTGCCACCAATATTACGTTGTGTGAGATCAACTGAATTAGCAAGAGAAAAAAC
The DNA here is from genome assembly GCF_003086295.3 of Arachis hypogaea. Taxonomy (NCBI): domain Eukaryota; kingdom Viridiplantae; phylum Streptophyta; class Magnoliopsida; order Fabales; family Fabaceae; genus Arachis; species Arachis hypogaea. The sequence continues at coordinate 115,072,570 of NC_092045.1, forward strand.
ACTCACAATACGAACCTCATATTTTTTGAGTAATGATGCCAGCAATGTTGCAACGACTTGGATAACAAATTTCTGCCCAACACATGCGCGTGTACCAGATCCGAAAGGCAGAAATGCTGCGTTTTCATTTGGATCATTTAGTTCGAGCAAATTGAAACCAGACTTTGTAACTTCTTCTGCAGAACCTGAAAGGGTTATGAATATTAAAGGATCAGAAAAGCTCTAAAGATGAAGTTTGAGCTCCAAACTTGCCATAAAACTATTCAACTCACCCAAATTATGGACAAACTAGTTTTCTTTTCCCAATATTTAATTTAGGGATATATATATATATATATATATATATATATATATATATATATATATTTTCAGGAAAAGGCTAAATATTACAAATTCAAAACAGAAAACCTGTAATGTAGTAGCAGATACCTGATTCCTTTGCATGATTTGACAGAAATCGGTATGGATTAAAGTCACTTGCATCACTCCCCCAACTGGAGTCATCCTTTTGTACCAATTGAACAGGCACAACCAGCACTGCTGCAGCAGGTATGGTTACACCAGTTGAAAGGCTTAAGTCTGACATAAGAATGAACATTCATGAAGAAGTTATAAATCAGTTAGCATCTAGTTTTCTTTTTTTTCAATAATAGTAATAACAAAAATAGTTAGCATCTCAAACACAAAAGCCTCAAGGAATCCATTTACAGTGAATAATATGTAATATCTCACCATGTTCCAGAGAACATCGCTGTAGCATGGGACCCGTGGGCAGAAGGCGTGCAGATTCATAGATTGTAGCCAATAACAAAGGCATCCTGTAAATATCCTCCTGCTCATATTTTGATGGGTTCCTCCCTACCATGCTAATCTCAGAATAAACCTACAAAACAAAAGTAGGCACATTTTTTAGTCTATAACAAAACCTTGTTCAGGTTTTCCTTCGAACTGATAACAGAATAACGGTTGAGTTTGTACACAATATATTTAATAAGTATCATTTTTAATGGAAAGGACACAGATGTATCCGCATTCAGCAGCCACAGCAAAACACAAATAAACACAACTGACAGATCCAAAAAAACATAAACAAGACATACATGCAAATACAGATTGCCAAATGATGTCTGTAATTCTGTATGTTATTTATAAGAATCAGAAATTTTCAATATTTTAGGCTTTTAGCAAATTCAACTTAGTACTTCTTCCAATAAGTAGGTTGAGAATCCAGTGCGTCTAATGAATTGATTGTAAGGTGGTCAATAAGGATAGTAGAGTTTCTGTTTTGAGCATTGAAGAATACACAAAGATAACATGATCGTTACTAAATTTCAAATATGAAGTAGATCATATAATGAAGACTGAATAAAACAGATTGCTACCTTGTCCTGTATTTCTGGATGCATGACAAGCCTAGTCAATATATTGGAAATTAAAGCAGCAGTTGTGTGACATCCATGAAACATCACACGCATGATGTTCCCAGAAGGCTCTTCTTTTTCTTTAGCATTTTGATGATCATTGAGGTCGCGGAAGAAATAGTAATCGCCAAACTCATTATCAGAGCAGCACTGCGAACAATGTGCTGACTTTATTTCTTTGTTAAAACTTTCGTTATGAACATTTTGATCAATTTGGCCAAATAGCTTGCAACTTTTTCTGCAATGCTGAGCGATATCACTAGTTAAGCATTTCAGCTTAGTACATAAGCGTTGATACCTCCAAAATCCTTGTTTCCAGAAAGGAGTAACATTATAGGAAGCCCAAAAGCAAGCATCTTTAGCAATCATCATAAGGAGTTCCTCATAAATTGCAGCTTTTGGACAGGCCAAGAAGCCATCTCCAAAGAATGTGGCTCCCATTAGGGTGAAAGCTATATGCTGAGAAACCAACCCACAATCAATATTTCCTTTGGCACTGATGTTTTCTATTTTATCCACAATAAAGTCTGTAACATTCATTGGAATCAGATCAGCAGTCTTGAGCAATCTTTCATTCAATTCTGTTGCCAATGTTTCTCTTCTCTTTTGCACCTGAAGACAATTAAAATTATGACCCTACTAAGTCAGAATGACAACAATATTCACAATGAAGAGAGTATCGGTAATTTCTCAAGACATTTGTGATGCATAATGATAATTTGATCAGCATTCAATATCTCAGAGCGAAATCCCACAAATATTTTGAGATTAGAGAACAAATAACAGTGTATCTTATAACCTGAAAAACTAAAGTTCACAAGTTACCTTTACAGGTGAACGTAAATATGTAATAATCATTGGGAAATAGGGAACAATACCTGGTACCAGCTGTAAGTATCAATACAAAACATCTGAAGATATGCTTTTACTATTATATGGATGTATACAAGTAAACTTGCGTTTCATATTCCAGTCCAGTTCAACAGTTAGTTAGCAAAATGCCTCATTTGGCCTTTTGAGGACTGACTTTCCCTTGAATTGAATTTGAAAGAGAAATCATGTATTTTATAGTGTTATAAACTTGGATTCCTTAAAACATTGCCAGAGTAAGCAATAAATTAGGTTACAGAATAGGCCAAGACTATTAGAAGCACAATAAACTGCAAGATGGGAACATGAATAGATGATTGAAAGTTAATTATACTGTTAGGAAACCTTTTCATAAGAAGGGGCAAAGAGGCATGATTGCCCAAAGGCTAGACGAAATGCTTTTCCAGTAAAAGGCAACTTATCCTCAGCTTTTATAAGCATCTCTTGAATCAGTAGAGGATCCTTAACTGACACCAAAAGCTGAGTAGGACCTAACCACAACTTAACAATTGGTCCATACTTCTCATGGGATTTTGACAAAACATCTGCAAATGAAAAAGGTACATTATAGAATTGATTAAAAATAATTATAACTGACTGTTATATTATTCATTACTCAATGCCAGAAACAAATAACTGGCGCTAAAGGATATTATACGGTTACTTAGGATTACACTGCCACATCCATTCATTTTTAGTACAGCATACGATCATCATGAAATGAAGAAAAACAATAACCAACACTTTTACCCATTCCATCTATTTTATTTCAATATCAAATACCTAATACCTATTTGTGCTTAAGGAAAAGGTTATGAACCAGCTTTAAATATCAAAATCTTGCATTTATTTACCAATATTGAGTCTAGCAGAGGGGATAATCTAACCCCACAATTTGGCATACCATGATTTGAATCCCAAATAGGAGTGGTGCCAAAATTTAGAGTCCAATCTTGCTTCAAACAAGATTAACTCCACTTGAAGATACATACGAAAGAAATAATAATAATTATTAACAAAAGAACTATGGTTTGATATATAAAAAATTGTTCATCCTTTTCTCTAGACAAACAATTTGATTCCATAATAAACATTCCCTTTTCGATCAATTTATTGTTTTCCGTCAATCCTGTAAGACTTAAATTCTTTTGATTTACCATAAGATCTAGATTGATTTCTCTTATTTGAATACAGCTTATACTTTATGGCAATCTCGTTTATATTTTTCAACCTAAACATCATCATAATCATCAATAATTAAAAGCGGTTTACCGATTTATTCAACTACTAACTTATCCGAGACACAAGTGCATCGCTATATTTATCATCAACTGATTCTAAACTCGAAAGAGCCTTAGCCTGACACTATTCAGCTAGATACACTTGCATGTTGACTATAAAATTTGATCCAATTTCTGAAAACAACACACAGTAAGCAACTGAAGAAATCATCTTCCCATTCCATAACTCAAGAAGCAATCCATCCACTCAACAAAGTCAATAAACAAATATTTCAATCCCCAACTAAATCATTGCCCAGAAAATCACAAGGTCAAACATCTAAAAAATAATAATAATAATAAGTTTCAAAACGTTAGCAACAACAACAACAAATTCAACCAAATTCACGAGGAAATAAAGAAATAAACAAAAGAAGCATCATGAACAAGAAGTTACCGGTGAGATTTTCGCGGGAAATAAGCTTAGAGTGGCCATAAAAAGAGGGACAGGGAGGTCCAGGAATGTTTCTTGCCCTGTGCCAAAGACTAAAGAGGTTGAAGAGCTTCCTGAGAAGGAGTCCGGTCACGACGACGAGAGAGAGCCATAGGAAAGCGTTGAGCTCCCTGTTAGCTAAGTCTCTGAGAAGCTCAGAGGAACTTTGAACATGGCTGTCGCTGTTGCATCTACTTCTTGAGTAGTGAAGAAGAAGAAGCCCTAAGAAACTCGTTGGAACAGAAGAAGAATCGTCGCATGGATATGGAATACTACTCATTTTCTCATCGATCAGAATTCAGCAGCAGTTACCAGAATCAAAATTGATGATTGGATTGTGATGATGATGAAGGAGGTTCTTCACTTCTTCTTTCCCAGTTTTGACTTGTTTTCAGATAAGAAGGAGAAGTGACGGGCAGAAAACGACGTCGTTTGGTTTGGTGGAGTATGGTCCAGTGATCTGTGACGGTGTCGTTTATCGGGTTGCGTGTTATGTGATGAGGGTGCCACGTGTCTCATTGTGGGGACTATAATCTGCTGACTTGACATCCGTAACGGTCACGTCACTTTTTAACGGATGTCAAGTTCTTCTGAGTCTTCTACGGCGGCGTTTATTTTGGGGAGAGCCATGCAAATTGTAGAAAAGGTGATTTAAGAAACAGAAAAAGAGACACACGGTCACGGACACTTTGTCTTGGAACACACAAATTTTCTTTTTTTTTTTTTTTGCTTACACCAGGATATTCGGAAGTCCAATGACTAATTCTTCAAGTATTGCAAAAGTACACAAAGTAAGCAATCATTTCAAACAAGCAAACTTTATTTTCATTTTCTAGTGAGTATCGAACTCTCGAAAAAGATGATTAAGAAACACAAACCGTGTCAACTTGGTAAATTTTTCTTTTATTATTAGGACCAGTATAATCATTATTTGAATCCTATCATGCATATATAGTAATTCATTCTTGAGCCATCTATTTTTAAATAAAATTTAAATTTATTATAGATCAATTTTTAATTTGTTAAACTAAAAAATATGGTGGACATTTAAAAAAAATATATAATAATAAATATAACTTAAATTTTTTTATTAAAAATAAAAAAATTTAAATTCGTAATTTTTTAAATGAGTATAAAAAGATTATATTATTTGAAATATAATTTATTAATAATAAATATAAATTAATTAAAATAATAAATATTTAATATTTTATAATTTGCATTTGACATTTTGAAATAATAAAAATATATTTTTCATAAGTTACCTAAAGTACTTTTTTTTTTAAATATACATCAAACTAACTCTTCAATATTCTTTTTATATAATAGACATAATTAAAAATTTATAAACAATATTATATACACAAAAAAATTAATTATTAAATTAATTATTATATTTTAATATATATTTTATATAAGTAATTAATTTGATGATTACTCTTTGTTATAGATATTATAGTCGAAAATTTATTGGTTAAGCAGATAAAAATATAAAAGTTTTGATTTTTTTATGTTTTTTATATAAAATGTTTAAATTTAATTTACATTTTCCAATCTAAGACAACTTGTTAGAAAAAGCATTTATTATTATCAGCATCATCAAATCCTCTTGGGATCTAAATAAAGATTTTTTTGTATCTTTCATTTAGCTTTGTATGTTGATAACGAAATTGTAATATTAAACAAATATTTTTTTCATAATATCCGGAAATGATATTTTTAGGAGTACAACTCAATTTTGAAACAAACTCTTTTTCAGAAAATTCCATAAGAGTCCCTACAGCAAGCAAAAAATGAGAGTTGCAAATTGACCATTAGGTTGATATTTAAAAATAGGGTTTTGCTATCTGGTGTCTAACTGCATAAGTTAAACATACCATAACAAAATATTTTATTGTTATTTATTGTTTTTGTACATTAAAAATGTAAAAAAAAGTTATTTTTGTAATAAATAATATTAAAATATTTTTTAATAGTATAATTAAGTAATTAATTAGATAATACTACGGTGCGAAAGCAAATTTTTTTTCTTACCTGCTGAAATGTGGTAAAAGTAGAAGAAGAAAATACTTGTTTGCATTGATCTCTACTTGGTCTGACAAATATTCTAGTATTGCAGAATTGACATGAAATATGGACCAAGTTATGCTTAATTAATTAGAGGACCTACATTTCATGTCAATTCTGCAATACTACAGCACTTGTCGGGCCAAGTAGGAACCAATACAAACATGTGTTTTTTTTTCTCCTTTCACCACATTTCAATAGGTGAAAAAAAAATTTTGCTTCCGCACTATAGCATTACCTTAATTGACCTATATTTTTAGGATATAAGATAGTAAAACCCTTAAAATTATGCTTTATTTTTGAATTAAAAACAAGACCCATATTACAACAAAAGGTGTTATCTCAGCAAGAAAATTGGCATTACATTAATTTTCTCAAAGAGGCCACCCTTACATGAGATTCCAAGATGAGTTTTAAGTTAAAACTTTATTTTCTTCTTGGTTAATAACATTCATGTGAGAATGAGGGAGAGACAAGAGCTTGTTGGGTGCTTCAGCATTCTGATTTGAATTTTTTCCGTCAATAATGTGAACACACTTTAGAGCAAAGGATAAATTCTCATCTGTCACTTTGTTCTCCATTATTTGTTCCTTATTCTTTCCCCACAATGCTGAGTATAAGCCTATAATAATTAAAATGGCACCAACCACCCTGCATCACAAGGCCAATACAGAACATGAAATACAAGGTTGGGAAACTAACTAAATAATTTTTTATTGTTAATGTCTTTATAAGAACATTTTTTTTCTTTAATTAATTTTAAGTTTAATTATTATTTCAGTTCCTATAATTTTATTAAATTTTTAATCAGATTTTTATATTTTTTTCTTTTCGATTGAAATCTTATACTATATCAGATTTTGTAATTAAATTCATATCGTGACAAAAATATTGAAATTAACAGAATATTCTGTCAAACAAAACGAATATACCTAACATTTCACTGAATATTCTGTATAATTTAATAGAATATTCCATTAATTCTAACATTTTTATCACGGTAAGAACTTAATTATAAAATCTGATATGGTATAGAGACCTAATTAAAAAAAATATAGGAACTTAATTAAAAATTCAATGAAACTATAGAGATCGCCAGAATAATTACACCTTAATTTTATTTGAATATGCGATTACCATTATTGCAATAAATTTGTTTTTAGAAGTGAAGATAACGGAACTTATTAGTAATATATTTTTGCATATAAATAATTATTCATTTATGCTTAAATAAATTTTCAAAACCAAAAGGCATCGGTAAATCTAGCACTATGTTCATTAATTAATTGATATTATATATAAATTAGTGTATTAATAGGCACTAACATATTTATTAATAACACTCTACCTTTTAATCAAGAAATTTCAGATTTTTTTTTTAGAAATAATAAAATATATGTATGTGTGTTTACCCTCTAGATAAATTTGCTCAGCGAGAAGAAAGGAGCCCATTATAGCGACAATGATCATCATTAAAGGGATAAATGCAGTTGCAAATACTTCTTTTGCATCACTAATCCTTGCACATAGTATGACATGCTTGATGAAAACACCCCCTAATAACATAACACCAACCTTAAAATGATAAACATGTTATATGAGTATACCTAAGAAAGTAAGATGTTATACATTAATTAGGTTTAATTATCTGTTTTTTAAATAATTTTATTAAAATTATAATTAGATTTTTATATTTTTTTAATTAGATCTTTACACTATTTTTTATTTTATAATTAAGTCATTTTTAATGTAAAAAATATTATAATTAACTGAATATTTTTTTCCAAAATTAAAGGTATTTATAATTAAAAATCTAATTAGATTTTTGATAGTATATATTTTAAAAGAAATACTATATTAATTTTAACGTTTTTTTATATGAAAATAACTTAATTACAAAATTAGAAGTAGTATAAGAACCAAATTAAAAAAAAGAATTATAGAAACTTAATTAAAAATTTAATAAAATTATAGAACCTAAAAAAGTAAGATATTATTAATTTTAATTATTTTATTTTTTTAATAATTTTATTAAATTTGTAATTAAGTTCTTATATTTTTTTTAATTAGATCTTTACACTATTTTTAATTTTATAATTAGATATTTTCTAATATAAAAATTATTAAGATTAATTAAATATTTTTTCCTAAATTAAATGTATATATAATTAAATTTTTGATAACATATCTTTTGAAAGAAATATTATGTTAATTTTAATAATTTTAATATAAAAATAATCTAATTACAAAATTAAAAATAATATAAAAATAAACTAAAAAAATAATAAAAATTTAATTAAAAATTTAATAAAATTATAGAACTAACAGAATAATTAAACCTATTAATTATTCTTACAGCATAAGCAGCAGCGAGTAAGTTCATATCCCAGCCAATTAACCAGACTGAAGTTTTGCGTTCCATTAAAAAAGTAACAACAGTAGCTTGAATAATTCCTATGAAGCAGATTAGTGATGTGAGGCTAAGATGATGATTCTTGTAGGTTTCTATCACTTTGGCCTGACCAATAACATGAAACATTAGTAAACAAATTTACAAAGAACATCCAATAATATCGTTTGAAATAAGTTTTAAAATTTCATGTGAGCTTGGTGTGTGTTAGTTCTATTGTGGATTATATATTTTTGAATAAACAGCCAAATTGAGAACATTTTTAATAAACATTCAAATTGATTTTCAAAAATTTTTTAGATTATACACTTTAATTTTGAATAAAATTTTATTGTCAAAAAGTTTTCGATAATTATTCCTATTTTACAGTTTAATCTTTATTATTTTGAAGGAGACTAATTTATTATAGTGCACATTTTTAGGGTATTTAGTTGTCTTATAATAAAAATTATTAAAGATTTATTTGTTTAATATGTATATTAAAAATTTAATTAAAAAATAATTTTTGAAAATTTATAAAAAAATAAAATTTTGTTAAAAATTAAAATATCTTATTTAAAAAAATTTTAAAATCAATTTAATTGTTTAGTATATGTTTTTTCTCCCCTTAAATCATTTTTTTTTCCGGATGAATTGGATTGCTTTTAATTATTGACATGAGACACAGAGACACACGAATTTAAAATTTTTATATGACACGAGTACATGACATATATATAAAATATAAAGTATTTTTTTTAGATAAATTATAAACATATTTTAGTATTTTATTGATATTAAAATATAAATTAATTTTTTAATTATTTTTAATGTCTTTCTTGTAATTATATAAAATATTTAAAATATATTTTGTTTTAATAATTAATAATATATACTATTTTTAAACTCATTTTAAGAATATAGGTTAAAAATAAGGTTGAACACATTGACACTTGATAATATTTAAATGTGTCTAAATATGTCAGGAAATTTTTTTTTATTTTTTATTAAGTCACGATTTAGACATAAAAAACACGTGAAATATCAATGAATGTCATATTTAAAATATATTTGACATGCAAACGCGATAAATAAAAAAAAATGTTCACTTGGTAACACACACCACATCCACACACACAAAAATTTAATCTATTAGTTAATCATAACCAAAATTTAAACATATATAGGCACTCAATGAAAGCCTCGTTTGCCTCCCCCATAAATCATCAAGTCTTGAAAATTTACCTGTAAAACAAAGAGGGATGCCCAAGCTAGGGTAGAAAGGATAATAAAGATGGAGCCTATGAACCATTGTTTGTCCGAGGATATTTGGGTATTATTTGTATCCTTGGCATTGGTTTTATTAGTCCTATGATGATAATGATGAGATGCATGTTTGGTCCACGCCATCTCCACAATAGGACCTTTGTACAAGGTCATCACCATGGCCCCAGCTACAGTAAAAACGGTTCCCATTACCTTAGCTTGACACCTCACTTTCTTTATGTTCATCTTCTCCATCCTTTTATTTCCACCATAAGGATCCATTAGTAATTTTATATAAGGTGTTCAAATATAAACCGATTTAAATTTAACTATTCATTCGATCTAATTTAAATAAAAAATAATTAAAATTACATTAATTTAAATTTAATTAGATTTTATTTTTGACAAATTATATAGATTAAATTAAATGTTATTATCTATTTTTCAAAATCAATTCAGTTCGATTCAAATATTATAATAAAATATAATATAATTATTTTATTATTATATTTAAAGTTTTTTTTATAATATGTTCAATCGATTATTTTTTTATCTTATTCATGTATTATTATTATTTAATAAATATTTTATAAATTTAAAAAAATAATTTATTTATTTATTTATTTTAACTTACAAATTTATTTTTATTTTTATGTTATTGTTGATTTTTTAATATACTATTGAGACTTGTTATGTTATTATTATTATTAGTTATTTAAGATTTGATATTAAAATTTATTATGTATATTTAATTTTTGTTATTTATAAAATTACAAATCCAATCTAATCAAAATTACTTGAAAATTGAATTAGATTTTTTAAAGATAATCATCCGATTCAAACAGTATCGCAAGTAAAACTAGTGTTCGAATCGAATAAGGTTTTGGCTTAAAATCGATCTAGACTGCACCGCAAAAAACCCTTAATCCCATGGAGACATAATGAGGCTGAAATTAATGCATATTAATATGTATTTTAAAAAAATACTAAGATTGTATTTGATTTGTGTTTTTATTTTAATATTTTTTATTTTTAAAATTTGTTAAGAAAAAAAATAAAAATAATAAAAGATGGGTTTGGTTTGATTTTTTTATGAGTTTTATTTTTAATATTTTCTGTTTTCATAATTTTGTGAAAGAAGAAGAAAAAATAATAAAATCTTATTTTTTATTTTCATTTCTCATTTCTTTTTCTTTTTTAAAAAATTTCAAAAAATAAAAAATATTAAAAATACAAATACAAATCAAACAAATATTAAAATTTTTAAAACAGAAAATATAAAAAAATGCAAAGTAAATGTACCATAATACTTATATATTTTCAATGTCTATTTCTAACTTAATATCCTATATATCTTGTTTGCTGGTAATTAACAAATTAAAATATTTGTTTAATCTTCTGTGATTTGAAATCAATCACCTGCATAAAACAGCCATCACAAATGTCATGGCAGGAAGTGTGTTGCTCAGTGCACATGCGAAGGTTGGTGAAGTGAATTTCAACCCAGCATAGTACAAATTTTGATCAATCACAGGCCTGTTAATTATGTAATAAGGTGGGTACTCCCATGAAGATATTATAATTATCTTCATGTGATGATTTTTCTTTTTGACCCTTAGATGATGGAGTGTAGGGTTAGATTTTGATATGTTATAAAAGTGTTGTTTTTATTTAAAGTGTGGCCAAATCAATAAATCACACTTTTATACAAAGCATCTTCATAAAAAGATGTTTTTTGCATCTTCATTTGAGTAGCTCCCATGTAATAAACCCAATATTATATAATGGTAAAGCATTATATAAACAACTTCTAGTTAAGTATATTTAGTAAAATTGAGAATTTATTATATTAGATACAATTCAGTGCAAAATAATTGACTAACCCAAGCAGAGCTAGGATAAAAATTTGTATGAAAATTGGGAATGTTATCCTTGGTTGATGTTTCCTGAAAAAAAAAAGATAGAAAAATATGTTTGTTAGCATTATTTTATTTTATTTTTTGGAAATAAAAAACTCTCCTACACAATACAACTTATATGTTAAGATAAAATAAGTTATAAATATACTTAAATTTCAAAATGACAGAGATTTTGAAATAGGGCTCATTTTTTTTTTTTTTTGGATATGGTGAACTTGTGTGTTTTTAATTAAAATGAAGTCATTTTTTTTAATTCCAAAACACAAATTGAAGGCACCAAATTGGGAGAGGATAAAATCTAATGGTTCGATTTGAGAGGGGTTGAATTCAAATTTTGGGATTCATAAATCGAAAAGTCGGTTTTGTGAAAGTTCACAGATCGGATGGTGGATTTTATATTTTAAAAAATTAAACTTTACAAATCAAAGAGTCAGATCTACGATCTCTATATGAAAAAATATATCAAATTTTATGTATTTTTGAAAAATATTACTATAAACCCAATATTAAAATTAAAAACGTCCAAAATAGATGGTGTGTAAATTTAAAAAAAAAAAGACAATAATGATTGTATTTTTTTTTAAATTCTATTTAACATGGATGAATATTCACAGAAGAATTCAAATTAGAAGAACACAAATTAAATTAAATAATGTTATTGTAGAACTACTACTGCATTTAAAAGTGAACCTTTCAAAGATGATAGCAAATGGAGCAATGGCAACAGTTGCAAAGACGTGGCGATAAACCACAAGAACATAATGGCTCATGCCTTGGTTAAGCGACACTTTAGTTATAATGTTCATGCCACCATACACAAACTGCAAAAAAATCATAGCCAAATAAAGCTGAGAGTTCTCAACAAATTTGGTGTAACGTCTAACCTTTTCACTTGCCATTTCTTTTGTTTTATGTTATGATTTAGAAAATCATTAGCAAGAGAGACTTGTGTTGATATATATATATATAGTAGTGATTGTTTGGTAATTAACATATCAAATGTCGTAATTAAGGGAAATAAGGCTGTGTTTGGTTTTGATAAGAAAATAAAATACTGAGAACAAGACATAAAAAATAGAGATATACAAATTAATGTTTTTGTATTTTGTTTAATTAGTTATAAACTATAAATTTAGAGTAAATTATAAAAGTCTAATTTATTCTCATTTTTTTATTTAAAAATTTTGAAAAAAATATAATAAAAAATATAATTATTATAAATTAATAAAAATAATAAAAAAATAAAAAAATATATTTCTAATTAGTATTTTTGTGTCTGTTTTGCTAGGATAAACACAAGATATACTAATTTAGTATTTGTGGACGTAATATTTTTATATATATTTTATCTATCAAATATAATTTTATATCAGTATCCTATACTTATAAACAAATATATTCTTAATAGTTATAAAAGAGGTTTTTGTGTCTTCCTAAGGAATGGCATGGTTAAGTTCGAATTATTTATATAACCTAGAATCAATAGTTTAAATCAAATGTAATTTTTTATGTTTAAACGTCGGCATTACATAATATATAGTCTCTTTGTTAATGGTATGGGTTAGTTAAGGAATCACTAGTTGCAAATATTTTGGAATTCATAATAATACATAACTATCATATAGATGTACCATACTTAAAAAATGCAAGTGACACAAATCTAGATGATAAAAAGTTGTCAATATATATATTCAATGTTAAATTATTTTACCATTCATATTTTGGAGAAGATATAGAATAATTCATATATATTGATGTTTGGCTATATGCACTTGCGACACTATTTTATTTTGAAGAATGGAATCAAAAGAGATTTATGGAAGTTTAGTATACCCTTTATAATAATGTAACAGATTATAGTTATGTTAAATCTTTTGGTTCGTGACCTATAAAAAAGTTTTGATAATAATCATGTTCTCTTAAGTAAGGAATTGAATCTATTCAAGTCATACCCACTCATGTATATATACATGTGTTTTATCACTTGTAAATTAAAGAAAATAATTATATTCATCCTATTTTTGGTGCAATGTTTAAAGAGAGTCATTCGAATAAAAACGTCTAAAACGTTTTTTTTAAATATTTTTTAGTAATTAAAATTTAACACATATAATCCGATTAAATTATATTATTTTTTGTCAAAATTAAGGCAAACAAATTAATTTAACCAAAAAATAATAAATCAAATCTTAAACTAATCTAAATTAATATTTTTTATAAAAAATTACTACAATACCCTTATTATAAAAAATAACTAAAATACTCCTTTTATATATATTAATTTTAAAAATCCTAAATTCTAGTCCTTTACTTCTCTATCGTTATAGATTTAGGATTTAGAGTTTTCAAAATTAATATATATATATATATATATATATATATATATATAATTGAAGAATTTTAGTTATTTTCTATAATAAAGATATTATAGTTATTTTTTATAAAAAATAATATTAATTTAGATCGGTTCAAATTTTGATTTACTATTTTTTCGGTCAAATTAATTTGTCTGTCCTAATTTTAATAAAAATAATATGATTTAATCGATTATATATATTAAACTTTAATTAATAAAAAATATCTTTAAAAAAGACATTTTAGATATCTTTATCTAAGTGACTCATATGTTTAAAACTATTAAAACACTCATCACTTATTCACTCTAGTTATCTTACTATGCGAAAAAAAAAACATAAATATAGATATAAAAGCTAATAAAAAGTTAAATGAAACCATGGTTAATAAAATATAGGTATTGATTTTTCTTTAATACAGTAGGTTATGTTAATAAAATTATGAGAAAAAACGACAAACAATTTTAATGTATGTTGGTAAGGAATTTAGTCAGTAGTTTAATACTATTAAATCAACAATTTAACATTATACTTTTTTAATATTTTTTATTTGATCGAAACTCACTCATTTGTAATTAAGTATCAAAAATTTAAATTTTGCTTTGTTTATTTAATAATTTATTGACTTATAAATTTTTAAATAAAATTCAGATTGCGATAGATTAATTTTGAACTTGTCAAAACAGGGATAGAAATAAAAAAAAATTAGAATCTCGCTAGGGAGCTAATGGAGTATTTGTATAATATATACAATGAGCTATTTATTTGGTTTAATATAAGTTAAAAAATAAACATTCAGAATAAAATACTACTAATTTCTCAAACATAATACATCCATACTATCCAAAATAACCATTAGAATACCCGAAATAATAAACATCTAATATCCTATTGAATCGAACATCCTTAAATCTCTCATTATATACATTGTACATTGGTTCCTATATTTCCTCAAAAAATTAAGATTTAAATAAAATGTTGGTGTCTATGAAATATTTTTAATTTATAATATTAGCTTATTTCGTTAAATGTTTGTGCATGATCAAAAATAAATATTTTTTAAGAATAAAAATTTATTTAAACTTTAGAAAGATTTAAAAAAAAAAATTCTTACCGGATATGTGATATACTGACATGAACTCTGTAGCACCTTTTGTCATTGGCGGTGGAAAATAAAAACACTTCCTCTTTCACTCTTCACATATTCTTATTCATATTCATATTCCTTAAAAAAAAAAAAATTTCCTCTCGATTTCGAACTTCTCAAACCGTCTCTCTCTTTCTCTCAATACAAACAAACGCGATCTGTGTGCTGATCCTTTCCTTTTCGCAAACCAAACGCTTCGGAATCCCGACACTCTCATTCCCTGGATTCTACTCGCAAGGTTGGCGCCATTCCTTCCCGTTCTTTCTTTTTCTCTCGTTTCATCTGTTGTTGTTGTGGTTTTGAATTTTGATATACTTGCTGCTTTGGTGCCGAAGAAAACCGTGGCTATTGGAGGAGAATTTTGATTTTGGAATTTGGATCATCGAAGGTCCAAATGCAATTTTCGTCATTGTTAGTTATTGATGTTATTTTTGCTATACTTTTGAATGATTGATCAATGCCGTCATTTCGAGTGTGTGTTTGTTTTGTTGCGCTGGATGGAATTAAGGAAATGATGCTGAGAAGTTTGATTTGAAAGGAATTATTGCTTTGTTTCGAATTTCTAGCGAAATGAGTGTTTTCCTATGTGAAAAATGATGCACAGTTAACCTAATGGGAGAAACTGTTTGCATGGCCAAAAAAAATTGGTTGGAAAGATATGTTGTTGAGGGGATTATTTAGATTTGTCTGATTTCGTATTGTTTCAGCTTAGAATTGATAATGAGTGGTGATTGATTGCGCACTTAGGTAATCAAGTCTATCGTTTCATTCTTCTCATGCTTCGAAAGAATGAAATGTGTTGTTCATGCATGTGTGATAGGAATGCCTATAAAGACATCTTTTTCCTAGAACAAAAAATAAATGGGATTGTGGATTATTGTTTACTGATTTCAATGTTTAATAAAATTAGGACTTGTTATTTATTAGCCTTAGTAGTTGAAAATTCTTTGATGTTGCTCCTAAGTTATCTGACAATATACAATTCTCTTTCCATTGGTCATTCTTGCTCAACTGTATCCATTTACAGTTGAAGGAGGAAGAGGGACAGCACTATGCTATGTTAGTTTGTCATTGTGACCTGGAAATTTATTTGTATATTATTTTCACGTGTTGAATGGGTTTTGTATTTAATTTTATTATTTGTTTGGGCTTATTATCCTTTATTTTCCAGGTCTTGAAGTTACAAATAGAGGAAACTTGATATTGTAAGTAAATCATTGGTATACTTGAAGTTTTGGAGTAGTTTGCTATGGATCTTGCAAACAACACAGCAGGTGCTTCAGAAAGGCCTGCAAAACACAACGAAGGTGCTATAGGAAGTCCTATAAATGATAAAGCCAGTTATGCAGGAATTCCTTCAAACAATGAAGTGGCCGGCACAGGAATTCCTGTTACGGACCTTTCAGTTAGTTCAGCAAATCCTGCAAAAGACGAACCAGGTGGTGCTAACCGTGTAAATGACCAAGCTGATAGTTCAGAAAATCTTGCAAAGGACAAATTAGATGGTGCAGAAAATTCTGATGAAGACAAACCTGATTCTCCCATAAACCTTGTAAATTACCGATCAGGTGGTGCAGAAAATCCACCAAATGACAAATTCAGTAGTGCAGAAATGCCTGTGAAGGAACTAGCAGCTGGTATAGGAACTCCTGTAGGTACCGCAGAAAGTCCTGTGAAGAGAAAAGATGGTTCAGAAAATCCTATAAATAATACAAAAGGTGATATAGAAACTTCTGTAAATGACAAGGCAGATTCTGCTGAAAATGCCGTGGATGACAAAACACGTGGCATAGAAAATCTTGTAAATGATAAAGCAGATGAAGCAGAAAGTCCTTTAAACAAACAAGCAGATGCTGCAGAAATTCCTGTAAAAGTCAAACAACTGGCTGCTGAAAACATTGTAGAATACAAAGCAGATGCTGTTGAATGCCCTGTAGACAGCAACGTAAATCGTCTTCCAGCTGAAGCAAAGGAGATATTAATATCACTGGCAAGTAAATGGGAGGATGTGTTGGATCCAAATGCATTGCAGGTGATTCCTCTCAAAGGGGCAATGACAAATGTGGTATTTCAGATAAAGTGGAGAACTAAAGCTGGGGAAACATCACGGAAGGTTCTAGTTAGAATCTATGGTGAGGGTGTTGACGTTTTCTTTGATAGGCATGATGAGATCCGGACATTTGAATTCATGTCAAAACATGGGCAGGGACCATCTCTACTAGGACGGTTTGCAAATGGTCGCGTCGAAGAATTTATCCACGCACGGGTAACATTGTCTTCTTTTATTTTCCGTCTTAATACTGGAACTACTCAAACTACCTTATAGAACCTTACTATGAGTTTGCTGATGAATGGTTGCAATGGAATGTATATATATTCCAACTATTATTACTTGGACCTACCCTCACTTTTCATTATTCATCCAGTTATATAAACTATTTGTAAAATTTAGGCAGTGCTTTTATCGTTTAACTATCCATTGGTTGACATTGTTGTAGTTTTCATTATGACTTATCAGACATTATCAGCATCTGATCTGCGTGAACCATCAATCTCTGCTCTTATAGCAGCCAAAATGAAGGAGTTCCACGATCTTGACATGCCTGGTGAAAAGAAAGTCCACCTTTGGGATAGATTACGGTATGTCCTTTCTGAACACTTGTCTGAGCCTGATTATTAAAAATATGAAAAGAAACCTTATTATCTGACAAATAACATTTCTCACTTGTATTAGGTTTATTTAAATAACTCCTGCTCAATAATTTAATATTTTCAGTACACTTCGATCTTTTTCTCAAATATTTTTGTTAAAATGTTTCAGAACATGGCTTAGCGAGGCCAAACGTTTGTCATCCCCTAAAGAAGTGGAAGCCTTTTATTTGGACATAATTGACAGGGAAATCTTTGTTTTGCAAAATGAACTATCAGGTGCTGCAAGCCAACGGATAGGATTTTGCCACAATGATTTGCAGTATGGTAACATAATGCTTGATGAAGAGACCAATGCTGTCACCATAATAGTGAGTCTCTTTTTGTGCTAGTTGGTAAAATCATGATAATGTTGCTAACACCTCTGTGGGGGCAGATAAAAAAATATTTGATCTTTTATGGGACCTTCTCTCATAAAACAATTGGTTATACTTCTGTCCTAAGATTTTAACTGATATTTGTTGAAACTAGGATCATGATGAATGAAGAAATCTTATTTCATCTTGTGGATGAGTTTAATTATAATTGATGAACTTTTTTGAATTCTTTCTTACCGAGACTATTGTACTAGTTTAGGCTAAATTATGTATAAGCTATTTGATGCCAGATGGTGATAAGCCTGTAATTGATATAAGATTACATTGTGATGTATATATCTTGCGTGCGATGACTATTCATCTTTTTTCTTCCTTTCTCCCCTTTTTGTGGTACTAGACTTGAGGTATGATAAATTGGTCTGCTAGTAATCGTCCTGTTGAATAATCTTAGCTATTATGAGGTATGATAATTTGGTCTGTTAGTAATCATCCTGTTGAATGATCTTTGGTTATTATGTTCTCTACCATGTAACGAAAATTATAGTTTCAATGGGTCTTATCCAGCAAGATTTTAATGCGTGCCTTTGTGACAGGATTATGAATATGCAAGTTATAATCCTGTAGCATATGACATAGCAAACCACTTCTGTGAGATGGCTGCTAACTATCATACAGAAACACCTCATATTCTCAACTACAAGAACTATCCTGGTACTTTCGACTTTCTGAATTTATCCTCGTCATTCTCCCCGTATTTTCATTAAAGCATGACTTTATTGGGCTGGTTCTTTTGGCAGATCTTGAGGAGCGTAGAAGATTTGTGAACACATATTTGAGTTCCTCAGGTATTTGATTTCTTTAAATGTTTATATGACATAGCTTCGTATTCTTCTGTAAAACTTAAAATTGAGGAGTTGCCATTTGCTTTCAATTTCCTGACTTTGGTTGTATTTCATAATTGAAGCAACCAAGTTGCATTTATAAATTAAAAAACTAAAGATCAATAATCGTTGAATCTTGTATTTCATCACTTCTATAGTTGTGTATTACCTTCAGAACTTAAATTATCTTGCCATGTTCCTGAAGTTATTGGACCTGGGCGCAGGTGCGCAACCAAATGGCAGTGAAGTGGAGGATCTACTTCAAGAAATTGAGAAGTATACACTTGCAAATCATATTTTCTGGGGCGTTTGGGGAATAATTTCGGTACCTTCACTTTCTCAGTTGTGGTTAATCATTTTATTCGTGCTTCCAAAATAAGTCTAAATAATGAAAAATCATGGAATAACATGCACCTGGTTCGTGCACCGAATTTTCATAATATTAAGATTAGACTGCTAATAAAAAGTACTTGTTTATCGTTTCTATAGAACTACAAGTGAAAAGTGAATAACAGAAGTGTTGCTTTTTTATTTTTCCGAAGTTAAGATTTCATTGAATGAAAAGGAGGTTTTTGGGTCTATGATAGACCACATACAAAGGCTAAAACTGGGATTTCCACATCACAGAAATATCTAAAAAAAACATGAGAGAAAGAAAGAATTAAGTGATCAGAAAGGAAAGTTCATCTTCTTCAGTGAGTTAGGACACGAGGTAGGTCAGGAACTCAGCGTAGTTAGTATCTTGTTTTCCTTTTATTTTATTGCAGCTGCTGTTCGAATAGTTAGCAAGTTTATTTGCTACCTGAGAATGAGTTCACTGGGAAATAGTCTCTTATGAATATTTCACTCTCAATTAAACCAAAGTCCAAAAGTTTCACTATGTCATATATAACTAGAGATCTGACCCTTTCCAAGCGTACTACTACTAGAGGGTTGTTATCTATCACCCACATTTTTCAGTCTTTCAAATGTAGATATGTTTGTTTATTCATCTTCTGTTATTATTTTTGTTTTTTTTTATTTACCTTTTTCGAGGATTGGGGAACATCCTAGTATCATGTTATAGCCTTTGCAAAATAAAGTTATAAATGACTAAATTTTTAAACTAAATAACCATAACGATCCTTCTGAATAATGTGTTAATTTTCTTGGATTTTTCAGGACTTTTGGGTTTGAAAAGCTTTTCCATATACTGCCAATCATATATTGGATCACTAGCATATAACGACCTGCATTATGAAAAAATCCCCACAAAAAAAAATGTTTTATGTTGATTCTTTGAAGTCCTAAATGCAGTAATATACTACACAATATACACATTGGGTTCTACCCTTCCTCAGATCTTGCATAACGTGAGGTACTTTGTATTGTGCTGTCATTTTATTAACTAATCTTATGATTACCTTGCTCAGGCTCAAGTAAACAAAATTGATTTCAACTACAAGGAGTATGCGAAACAGAGGTTTCAAGAATACTGGACAAGGAAACCTTATCTTTTAAGCCATGATGCTCCCTCTCCTTATAATGCACCTTCTCCTTATAACAATCCTGCCGAGGGTACAGGTATTTTGATTTGATTTGATTTGATTTTTTTTTTTTTTGGTGTATTTTTGAAACGTTAAATAGAATCAATAGCTTGTCAGCTACGGAAAAGATAGTATTTTCTTGATGTGATTTTAAAGTGTATGTTGAAGTTCGTTGTTTTTGTTTTGACTTAGAAAATTGTTAGTTGAGGTGAATAGTTTTTCAGTTTTACAAGCCACAACAAATAACAGTATTGTATCTGTAATTCAAGTGTGATTTATGACGTTAGAGAGTAAACAAAAACACAATTAGTTTAGTATTTTCTGAAATATTTATTCATGAATTGATGATGTCTCCCCCGCCCCCTTCATTTTGGTTCCGTAATGAATTAATCTAACACTTATAAACGATCCTCCTTGTTTTTCTGCCCTTTTATCTTGCTAAAATCAACTAAATTCTATGTTTGGTTATTTCAAATTTCAAATTGAATTAAATAAATATATAGTTTGAATTGGATAATTTTTTTTTTCGTTTTTTGCTTTTCTTTCTCGTGCAGAAGCCATAGTTTTTGACGCGAGGACATGTTACTTGACATTACTTTTGTTAACAATGAATTGGTAAAAATGGGTGAGAATTTCATGTATAATCCATCTCTGTAATTTTAAAATAAAAGTTAATAATTTCTTTTATAAAACTTTCAAACCAATTTTTCCTTAATAATTAAGTCTTGGAGATTTTCATTATAAGATATTTTCTTTTGGTGATTTTCATTATAAGATATTGTTAAGGGTGTGCTTATTTTATATTTTTCCTTTTAGGGAAAAGTGTTTTTATCTATTTTTTTTCTCATTTGTCTTTATTTTTTTTTCAAAAATAATGAAAATCACTAAAAAAATAATAATAAAAAAAACCCTTTTTTGGGTTTTTAGTACAAATCGAAGAGTTACTCATGAGAATAATTATTTCTAGTTTTTTCTTCAAGTTTTATCATTAGTTTTCTTAAATTTGAAAAGAATTTCCGTTAAGTGCTAATTGGTGTAATAGACTTTTCTTATCACAGGGATTTAATATGATTAATTTACAAATCTTTTTATTTGAATTTTCTGATCCATTCATAAACATTTCATGCATGGAAATTTGTTGGGTTTTATTTCAATTTTTTTAAACAAAGTGATTTTTGCATCGGGAAAAAAAAATCTTGGATTAGATTTATATACAGACTAAATATATTATATAGAAGTGTGAAGCTTTAGAGTCAATTTTGTCTATTTATTTATAAACAAATGTAAAATGCAAGTTACTAATGCTATCATTCTATTTCATTTCATTCAAGTTTTCTTTATTTCTTGGACAATGAATTCATCTTTATCGGACTTTTATTTATGACAAAAAATACAATGATTTGAATTCATAGCCCAAGTGATTTTCTCCTGTAATATTAAAAATGGTTATCTGAAATAACTAATCCAACTTGAACCCGAGTATGAAATAATTAAAGCGTAAGATGTGCTTGTGTCCTAATTATATTTAGTTCCTTTAAGAAATTTGCATCACGACTGTTATTATTACTTTTAAAAATCATTCTTTAATTAATCCATTAAACTAACCACTCGACCAGAGAGAGAGAGGGAATTAGAATCTACTATTGATAATATTTATTATGTGAATATTGACTTGAATACCATAGCATATAATGTGAGTAAATTTAATGCAGGAGAGCTAGCAGCGCCACCACAACCACCACCACCACCACCAACTCATGCAAGGAAGAGCTCGGGTATCTTCAAAAAGATGAAGAGAGTTTTAGGTCTTGGCTTGTTCAGGTCCTCCAAGAACTCGTCCAGTTAGATTCATGCAACGCATTCCTTTATCTTTTTTGGCCATTACTACCTTTTTGACAATGAGAAATGTTATTGTAAATAGAAGCAGGAATTATGTTCCCAACAACGGTTACTGCATTTCTGTAACCTCAAATTTTAAATTAAAATTAATTATTCTTTTATTTTATTTTATTTTATTTTATTTTATTTTATCACAATCAATCTTAATTTGGCCAAAAGGGCCAACATACTATTTCTTTTAATAGAAAAAAAAAAACTACTACAACTGCTACATGGGTATCAAATATCAATCAGACATCATTCGTTACAGGAACATAAAAACCACCATTTCCTTTTTCTTCATGCACGGTGTTTATAGTTTTTTTCAAAATAACAACTATGTCAAAATTAGACACCAATATTATTTTATATTTTAAAATATAGAATATATATTAAAAATAAATTATATAATATATATATTCATATATAAATATATAATGACTGATTTTAGTGACTAATTTTTATGTGTACATAGTATTCTTGCCTAAACAAATGATGTTATATTTCGATACTACTTAACATACATCTTAAACTATATGTAACTAGAACGCTTTAGCATTTGTTGAGTATATTTATGGGTCTGAAAGTAACATAAATCGTCTTAAATAATAAGTAATTAGAATGCCTTAGCATTGAATGAATGAACATTCACGTGGATTTTGCATTCTTTTTTTTTTGTACATTTAAATGTATATATCTTTTCTTTATTATTATTATTATTAGAGTATTTATCCAAATTGATCCTTAAGTAATTTTAAAATGAAGGTTTAGTCTCCAACTAAAATTAATCACTCCGTTAGTCTTTAACATTTTCTAGCATTAGATAAATTGATCTTTTTTTCTCATCTTCGTTAACCACTAACGAAAAGAGGTGATGTATCGCGTGACTGTAATGAGTTAGCCGTTAAATTCCACGTGTTTCAGTAGGATAAATTGGTCCCTGGACAGATTAATACAAAACCCTGCGTTTTGGAGTAGGAACGATGTCGTTTCATGAGAGGAAGAGGATATCTAAATTTAAGCATCTCTTTGTCTTCTTTCCACCAAAATGAAATTACTCTGAATTCCCTTTCTTCTCCCAAGTTTTACTAAGAAAGCCACTATCACGTCAACCTGTAGTCCTCCAACCACTTCTGTTGACATTGTCGACACTAGGATTTGAACGAGTTAGAGTAATTGGAGAAAAAAATATTGTGAATGTATCGCTCGCCACTGCCACTGGTCGCGGGCAGAATCACTGCTAACACTGCTGTCACCACTGCCGACATGAACTTCCACAACTTTCTCCGGTTGCCATTGTTAACAACTATAGCCTTCAATAATTTAGGATTTTGGCAAGAGGAAGAAGAAGAATTTGATTTCACACGTCGTTTCATAGCTATCTACAGTTTTTTATTATCGTTTTTGTACAATCCAACTCAGAGATCATTTTGTCTGTTTTTTCACGTGTCACTTACCATCTGTGTCATTAACTCAACGTGACACGTTGAATTTTGTCATTAGGCTTTAAGAGACTAATATAACGAAAGGATCAATTTGTTTGACGCCAAAAAATGGTTGAAGATTAACAGAATGATTAATTTTAATTGAGAAATGGGGACTAAAATATCTACTTTAGAATTCCTTAGGAACCAATTTGAATAAATACTCTTATTATTATTATTATTATTATTATAAGTGCACCTTTAAAAAAGAATATAATGAATTTATCTTTTGATATCAAAAAGGAAAAATACACGTTTAAGTTGTTAAAAAAAGTACAAACATATATTTTACTTTTATGTGGGTGGAATAAATCGAAGCTATTGTGCAATGAAAAAGTATAGAAAATCAAGTGTCTAACGAGTTAAGAAGTGAACGACTCAATTAATTATAATTATTAATAATTAATTTTAAATTTTTAAATTCAAAATTTAAAAAATTTTAAACTGATTAAATAAACCTAATTAAAACTTATAAAAATCTTTCTCTTCTCTTCTAAGTATCAATCGTTTCCCTTTCAGTCCATGAGTTAATCTACTTCGCTATTTCACCGTTGTTTGTGAAATCAAGTGAAATCAAAGTGGACTTGTAAGTATTTTCCAAAATTTGTGAGAAGGAAGGCTTCAGAGACAGGCTTTTGTCAACCCAAACACCATTAACGTAAGAGTGGAGAGGTCCGCCGCTCGAAGAACAGTCGACAAGCACGGAGGACAAGAGCTGAGTTGCCACGGAGTTGAGATCGTTGATAGATTCTGATTGGAGAGGAACGAGAGGAGTTCGTCGCAAACCGGACCTTTGGACCCGGCGGCAACAATGCCAAGAAGGAGTTTGATGCACAAAGGCGAATAGGCAACGTTCTTGTAACCGCCGTTTCCTTTGAAGAGTAGTAAGTGATTTGCAAGAACCTAAAGAATCTTCATCATAATTGCGTTCTCAGACACCGGATCAGTTTTCTCGAGTCAGCAATCTGTGATGGCGGTAACAATGGCTTCTATGGTTTTTCTGGCACCGGGAGTCCTTTCATGGAACACCTCGAATTTGAAGATTTTGAAGATGGAAGAGAGAGGAATTCTTTAAAAACTATGAAATTCTTAAAAAAATAAAAATATTTACATTTGCAATACAAAAACATTCAAAAAATATATAAAAAAACATTCATTTAGTATGAAAAAGAAACATTTTGATACTTAGCAGAAAAAACATCTATATATATTAACTTATTTATTTATGATTTAAAATATTAATTATTAAATGTTTCATCACATTCAAATTAGGAGTTCAGTATCATTGCAACGTGAATCACGGAAACTAATTCAATTAGCTTCCGTCTTTTCACCCTCCTTCTCTCTCCAAATGCCTAAAACATGATAAATCAAAAAATAGATTCAAAACCATCAAATTTACAAAGAGAAGAAACATCCTAACCTAGTATAAACACCATCCACGTAGAGATTTTAGATTCACCCAAAGACATTTAACTGATACCTTCTTGGTTCGCTAGCATTGTTGTTGTGCAATTAAGTGCATTAGTAATTTACTAGACACATTAAGATATAACGTAGTGAGCCAAATGCATTAATTTATGTTATATTAGATTGCGTTTGTTGCAGGATACTAAGATAAGGATACAGAAACACAAAATTGTGTTTGACAGAGGGAACATGGACAGAGACAATATATCCAGAGACACTGAATTAGTGTATTTTGTGTCCATTCTGACAGGAAGGACACAAAAACACTAACAAGAGACAACTTATTTTTTATTTTTTCTTTCATTATTCTTGTTAATTTTTTGAATAAAAAAAAATAAATTAGATTTTCATAATTTGTTCTTATTTATCATCAAACAGAATACAACAATACAAAATTTTATGTCTCTATCCATCAATATTTTGTCCTGTTCTCAGAAACAAAACAGCCCTAAAGACTTGTTTGGGTGAGCTTTTAAGAATTTTTTTAAATTATTTTTTTTAAAGATCTTATGAAAAAATAAAAATAATTTTATGTTTAGATATCTCATGTAAAAAGATATTTTTATCTATCAATTATATTTGAGTATAACAATATAAAAATATTTTTTATTTATTTATTATATAAAAAATATTTAAAAAAAATATAAATTATAGTTTCTTAAAAAAGATGTTTTTTTTTATTTTTCTAATGCTTTTACTTTTTCTATTAGAAAATTGTCAAACACGTTAAAAATAAAAAGAAATATTTTTTCATTAAAAATATATCTTTTTTTATCAAAATAATGACATATAAACAAGTACTAAAAAAAGGGTAATCATAAAAGACAGTAATATTAAACAAATAAATGGTACAAAAATATTTCTCTTTTACATGGTGAAACAAATCAAAGATATTATGCAAATCAGTATATTACTATACATATTGATTAAGCCGTTGACGTAGTGAACCAAACGCATTAGTTTATATTATACTGAAAATAGTAATCATAAAAATATAAACATTAAACAAATAAATGGTTTTCGTGTGAAAATAACTTCAACTCACAAATTCAATGGGCTCTCATATATTTATCAGGTCCTTTGATAATGAAAATGGAAAGGCAGAATGACGCAAAAATAATCTATGACCAAACATAGCTCTTCTATATAGACTAGATAAGCATATTAATCTCCTCTCTTATTTAATAGATGTATGTATATTGAATAAAAACAAAGATAAAAATAGACAAAATGATAAATAGTAAATACCTTATTTAGAACAATAAATTTATATAAAATGGTAATTCAGAAGAAAAGATAAAGCTGTGCAATTGTATTATCCTTTGTATTATCCTCTACTATTTATTGAGATTAAATTTCAAGAGAGTGTAATTAAATATCTGGAATATGTTACCACATGACTCAGTCAGAACATACTGGATTAAAAGCAACAAATCTAATCTTGTACGATTGTCTGAAGAGGCAGAGAGCTTTCAACTTCTTTGGTAGCATCAGAGTTCCTTTCCGCAACAACCTTGGATAAGCCAAACATCTGAAACCAAGAACCGCGCTTTATCAAGAAATGTCAAAGAAAGAAGACGAAATGAATCATTATCGAGAAAGTTAAGGAACAAACCTTCTGAACTGTTTTCTGAAAGCAAGTTTTGTGTTCTTCCATCGAAGCATGAACAAACTCGTCAATGTGATCCTTCACATCCTGCAAGAATGTTGCTTCTTCGTTCTTCTTCTTTCGACATGACGTAGCCGCTGGTGCAGTTGCAACTGATGATGAATGTGTTTCGGGTTGGCTTTTCTGTGTGTCCATGCTTTACAAAGAGCTGTAACAAGTCAGACCATGAACTCAGTGATCATCAAACCAATTTCTTTGAACCTTATTATTAACATAGATCATACTGCTATCACAATTAACCAAAATCATATACTGCCAAAATCATCTTGAAATTTGATTTGTTATCGAGACGGCAAAAAAATCACTTTTAAAGTTGCTCAAGATGATCAAATTGATAATAGCAATAAACCAATCATCACTAATCATTTTTCAAGAAAAATAAAGAAGAAAAACAAGGCAAAGAAATAGAACAAACGCATCTACATTCAAAACTAGCCTTGAAAATCAGTACACAAATGTCAACTATATTATCTCAGCAACATGAATCAATATTTACTTCCCAAAATATGAAAATATTAACTTTTCACAATGCTAAACAAGAACTTTTCATATTTAAAAGTGTATGTGTAATAAATAAAGCAGCCAATGGTGCATGATTTCAAGTTGCATAACTAAACTTATGGTCAAGATGCAAGAGCGATATATTCAAGATAATTATTTGAGAATACATCAGAATTTGTAGGAAAACAGAGAACAGATTTGAACCTGGAGTTTGACTGTCTTAACCTAATAAACACATGGTGAATCATGCATGGTTTCAAGTTGTATAGCTCATTGTATGTTCAAGAGAACACTTGATAATAAAAAAAGAATCTGATAACAATAATCTTGAAAGCTATGTGCACAGCCTCACAAAAGAGCACACAGCATGATTTTGAGTTTCAAGTCGCATAGCCATAATTATATCAGCAGTGAACATGGAAACAAACACGCGAAAATGAGTCTCACAAAATGTGACTCGACCATCTTGCCCTTGAATGAGCAGCTCAAATCTGCTAGGAAAATATACCAATAATTTGAACAAGTATTTCCCCATCAACAAACAAATGTATCCCAAGACAAAATCAAAACTTAAAGAACTTCACCAAATCGAGCGCAACACCACCATCAAGCCACCAACTCATTCATGAGTCAACTTCAAATAAAGTGCTTAGTTAATCATAATATTTCTGCCTCCCTCAAATAAAACAATCCTCCTTTTTATTTCTTACCCTTGCCTTTCGACTCATTTATCTAATAAGAGGATATTACTGCACCAAACAGAACCAAACCAGCTAGCTAATAATATAGAACATTAGAACTACCCCCTCTAGAGCAAAAACAACTGCTATGCTTTTTTTTTTTAATAATAATAAATTAGAAATGATCAATGAAAAGAAATTGCAGATGTAATTTTCTCAGCAGCCAAAATCCAAGACAACAAAAGGTTGCGTATCAACTTAGTCATGAAAACTATAAACTTCTCATCAACCTATTGAACCCTAAACTTTTAATACCCAATTCAAATCAAGGTCATTAACAAATACGCAGCAATCATATGATACGAGCATCAATAATAATCGGAACACGATGACCTAATTTCAGTGAAAGAAAACAATTCCAGATTCAAAGCGTAGAAATCGTTTTTGAAATATGCAGTTCAAACTTCAAACAAAAGTATTCCCAATCACGCAGCTTATGAAGCTACGAATCAGACTAAAAAAGAAAAAAAAAATAATACCTTAATCAGAGAGAGCACTCTTGCTACCAGTTACCACAACTTCAGAAAATACCCGAGAGAACCACCGAACCAGTCTGGTGTTTTCATATTTATCTAACTGCCCAAGAAAATTTGAATATTGTAGACTCAGGTACAATTATGGTTTATTTATTTATTTTTTAATTAGAAGTGAGATTCGAACCCCACACTTCTATTCTAAGAAAGAAAAATTACCTTATTTTTTTTTCGATTAAAACTATGTCATTTAAGTTAGAGTTTGTTAGCTAAATACAATTATGTCATTGTTAAAGTAATAATTGAAAATAATCAATTCTGTGGATCAAATCCGACGTTGTGCATGCGACAACTCATTAGTCAGCGACAAAACCTTAAATTGAGCTCAAATTTGTGACGAATTAAATTGAGCTTAAATTCGTGACGGATTAATCTTTAACCTGTTGGGCTAGGAGATATCGTGGGAAAAAAAATAATAATTAAAAATTATTAAAAGATAAATTAATTAAATATATTAAATTATTTAATAATTTTTAATTATTAATTTTATGTAAAAATAACTGTTCACCTTTTAATATACTGTTAATAACTTAATATAAATAAATTTTATACGTGGAACTAGTTATATAGTGTCGGACGAATTTAATTTTGATAGTTTTATACATTCATCAACCATAATTAGTAAATTTTTAAAAAATAAATTTAAAAATTAATTACTTTTATTAATTTATCAATAAATATATAAGTAAAATTATTTTGTAGACAATGCATAAAAATTAAATTTTTATTAAATAAGTAAATAATTATTTTTCACACATAAATTGATATATTTAAAAACATTTATAATTAATTATTATATCGACAAAATAAATTATTTTATACTATTAGTGAAATAAAATTAAATTCTTTATAAACAAAGAGAATGAAAAGGGAAAACATACATGTAGATCAAAATTGAAGAGGATACAAAGGTACAAACTACAATTTATGTATTTAAAAATAAAAAACTAAAACACAATTCACTTATCACAACATTTGTGTTAAGACATTTTTCTCTTCATTGCTAGCTTTTACAACTAACACTCTCCT
The DNA here is from genome assembly GCF_003086295.3 of Arachis hypogaea. Taxonomy (NCBI): domain Eukaryota; kingdom Viridiplantae; phylum Streptophyta; class Magnoliopsida; order Fabales; family Fabaceae; genus Arachis; species Arachis hypogaea. The sequence goes on from NC_092045.1 coordinate 115,102,453, forward strand.
TTGCCCTCATACCCCAAACAAGAAAAAGGAACCATTTGCAGAAAAAGGCACCGTTTATTGCAGAATTTGACGCCAATCCTCTTGCTTTCAGTTTGATGTTCATTGCGGAATTTTGACGCCAATCCTCTTGTCTTCAATTCTCTTAATTCCCAGGGCCTCAAGCTGCATCTATTTAGCGCTTCTTTTCTTTCCATTTTTACCAAACTTTTTACCTTTTGCTGACTTGCTCTTCAAATGCGAAATCCTGTCGGCCTTTTTCTGCCTCTCCTTTCGAATTTGATCAAATTCTTTGATCTCTGAACGAACATGAGAATTGGGCATTGATTGCTGCCTCTTACTGCCACCTTTGAAATTCCTACCTCTTCCTCTGTAAGATCCTGCATTTTAAAACACGACATAATCGATGTCAATTCAGAAGAAGGCTTCAACAATTTACTTCAATCTTTATACATTACCACATGCAAAATTGTTTACTAGCACAACTTAAGGAATGCAACAATTTTAAAATTGACAGACCTAAGATTTTGTTCAAATGGAGATCTAAAGAACTTCAATAAAACTATAAAGAAGACTGCAATCTAGACTGCTAATTAGTGGTGTTAGTAGTAGCTTAGGACAAAACAACTTGGGATCATTGTTGTGTTCTTGTTTCTCTTCTTCAATGCTCTTGCAGCAGTAAGTTAAATAAATTGTTGTCTATGAAAAATGATTATCAATCAGTCTAGCGACTATAACAAATATTATTGTATAACAAAAATCAATTAAAATGTATAATAAACATCAATCATATTGTAACATGAAAAGCTAAGCGAACTTGCTGATGTAAAATATCAAACACTGGATCCTTGTAAGAATTTATTGCTTTGACATTTTCCAATGGCACCTTATAAGTTTCACCATATTCTAAGGAAGCTAAAAACATATTCAAGAGAACTTTACACATGCAACAATAATTCTACATTGGAAAACAAGATAGAGAACATTAGCAGACTCCACTTATAAACAATAAATACTCACTAAATATTAAAATTTAAAGGGAGAAGCAAATTAGGCATATATTTATTACCTTTAAAACTTGTGGATTCTTGAGCATCACCATCATTATTTGTCCCCTTAAGAGATACCTTCGTGTGTGAGCGCTCTTTCCACTTCTTATATATGCCTGTCTTGGTGGCCTTTGTTTTTGCACCACTCTCTGTCTTTATCTATATCCAAAAAGGAAACATGAATGTAACATCTAAATCCACAGGAAGGTACATGAAAGAATTTCATCTTGTATATAAATATAAATTAATATAAAATTGTACCTTTCCATTTGCTGCAACACGGTCACCATTATTTAACTTGATGTACTTTTTACTCCTCTGACAACAAAGGGTTTATGTGAATGCCAAGTTTTGTACAAAATGAACATAAATTCAACAACGATGGTTCTCTATTTTTTCCCCCTAAAAAGATTCAATCATAACTGCTCAGCATTACCTTATCCCAGTGATATACAGATCTTTGTTTCTGAATGCCAGTACTATCATCTGCAACCAGATCTAAAACAGCAGAATCCAATCTGAAATATTATTAAATATAATTAGAATCAAACAAGAAAAATTAAAACAGACAGAAATGATCAGAGGGTGCAAGTAAAATAACCCATTTTGGTTGTCAATATAATGTACAAGTAAACATATTCAACACCAAATGACAAACACAATCAACCAAGATTGACATTTTTAACTAATGATTATTGTTAGGTCCTCTGAACTCATGATTTACAGCAGGGTCAAGCAATATTTTGGTTCTCATCTTACCCTCTATAATACTCACATCCAACAAGGAACCGTTACTGATCAATCAAGCAAATATTACCTGTTCGCGGCAAATTCTTCATTAGCTTTCACAGAAAGGCCAGCCTCCATGTGCTGAGAATGATAGCAAGACGCAAAGTATCAGTAGGCAAATTGTTAATAGTTTCAAAAGCATAATCATCACACATTAAGAAAATATAGCACTAGCATATGCCTATATCATATAATTTGGTAATCCAGATCCAGATAAACAACACTAGTAATAGAAACTTACTTGATTTTTAGGTACTGAACTTATATAGTATTCCTCATCCACGAAACACTGTTGCTTTCTCTTAGAACCAGATGCTGCTTAAACCAACGGAAAACATAGTAAAAAGTTAATCAATTGTCACTTCCTAGTCTTCTTTTGTGAAAATTCAAAAAGCATACTCCTTTTTTTTAAATACAAATTCAAAAAGATTCATGAAAATAACATATAAACTACCCCGCACACAATTTCTATATTCAAGAGCTCAGTAAATTATTCCATCTTTAATCATAAAAAATGAATTATGAGGCAGTCATTTTCTAGATAACAAAAGAACTAGGCAAGCATATTGAATGCTTTGTAATATCAGAAGCCACAATTTGTAAACAAGATGTCACCGTGAAGAGGATAATTTCACCTATAATACAATAACAAACTCAACGGAGGTCTAATGACTATATAAAAGAGAGAGAGAGAGAGAGAGAGAGAGAGGGGGGGTACCTTTTCTCCCTTTTTCTGTGGAAGGAATATCTTCTGGTTGAATTTCCTCCTGCAAGAGGCAAAAATACATGTATCCTCAAGCGTTGGAAAAGAAAATGCAGAAATAAAATTAGCATATCAGTTAGAAGAAATATTTAGCCAGTTATCAGGAAATGAGATTAGAATGTCCACATCTAAATTACAGCAATAGCCACATACCTTTTCTATAGTACTTTTAGACTGCTGTTCATGAACCAAATTTATAATATTCTCATGAATGGCTCTCTTCCTTTTCATCACATCAACCCATTGACCGGAAGGACCCTGCAATTATGCGTCATTTACAATGTCAAGGTAATATGGTAAGACAACTAGCTAATGATGAAAGCCAGAAAATCACAAAGATATTATTCCTAGTGGCTTGCTAGGGGCAGGCATTGTAAACTCATACATGATATATCATGGAACATGATTGATCGTTAACATGGATATCAATATGTGTGAGATGACACTAACAACCATGAAACAACACACCAAAAATTAAGTTAACGGAAACACAAACTACCTGTACATGCTTTGATTTAGCTGCTTCCCCTTCAGCTTCCAAGATAGTCTGCTTTGGCCTGAAAATTACACGATCTAGTTAACTTATGATAAAATGATCAAGCCATTAGACAATTTGTATATAATCTTATACTCACCTAAACTTTTTCAAATGCTCTGAAAATGCAAGGGCCATTAACTCCCCAGTTTCCAATACATTCTTGAACATCGGATGCAGACCCTCACGTGGCAAATCCTTTACTCTTCGAATAGACTCCTTGGATGGTAAGGGCTTCGTCTTCATATATAAACGGAATGCATTGTTACAGGTTCTCTGCAATGACTCCAATTCTGCATTAGTATCAATAATTTCCCTAACTCTATCTGAAACAAGGTCAAGGACTGTTTGAGGGAATCGGCCATAAACAGTTTCTCCATTTGCCATTGCCTGTTCAATTTTCGACATTACTCCAGTCATATTCTGCAAGACCTCTTCTTCGGTGGGAGCAGCTTTTATCGGCTTCGACAGAAACAAATGAAGATCCAATAGGTAAGCCATATCCTCCGATGTCACGAAGGAATAAGCAGTGCCGGTACGGCCAGCCCTTGCAGCCCTTCCAACACGATGAACAAATATCTTAGGCTTTGGAGGGAAGTCCCAATTGATAACATTATCAAGCAAAGGAATATCAATGCCACGAGCTGCAACATCCGTCACAATCAACAGCATCGTCTTCCTCGACCTAAACCTTGATACATGTATTTTTCGGGCATCTTGATCCATGTCACCATAACACACAGATGGTTCAATCCCTTCTTCTCTAAACAGTATATTCAAAAACTCAACATGGTGTTTTGTGGATACAAAAATCAATGTCTGCTGATCCGAACCAATCCTTTCCCTAACCAAATACAACAATGCAGCATACTTCTCTTCCTGTCTCAAAGTAAAAAACACAGTCTTCAAATCAGGGCTAATTTTAGTCTCCAAATCAAGCCTCACAAGCTGAGGATCTCGCAGGCCGGCCTTCGCAAACTCTGCGAGCGCGCTGGGCATAGTAGCGCTAAATAACAGCGTCTGGCGATTCTCGCCGAGCTGCGAAAGAATCTGGTGCAACTGCTCAGCAAAACCCATCCCAAACAAACAATCAGCCTCATCAAAAACAACATACTCAACGGTACGCAACGACATGTCATCTACCTCAGACAAATGGTGCATAAGCCTACCAGGTGTGGCAATTATAATGTCAGGGCTCTGAGCCAGTTCCTCAAACTGGCTCTCCATGCTGTCACCGCCAACTAACAAACTAACCCTAAGATCAGTGAAGTGACCAAGCTCTTTGGTGAATTTTAGGGTTTGAAGAGCCAAGTCCCTTGTAGGGGACAATATGAGGGCTCTAACACCGGACTGAGGGACATGCTGGTTGAGGCGGTGGAGCATTGGGACAAGAAACGCTGCCGTTTTGCCGGAACCAGTGCGGGCCATGGCGACGACGTCGTGGCCGGAGAGGATGAGAGGCATCGTCTTCCTTTGAATTGGAGTGGGGACTTTGTAGCCTTTGCGTTTGATTGCTTTGAATACATTGGGGTTTAGATTCAGAGATTCGAATCCCCCTGATGATTTTGACTTCTTCTTCTGCTTCTCTATTCTCTTCTTCTCTCCTCCCATTTTTTCTTCTCACTTCTTCTACACCCTACCAGCTGCCGAGGGCGGCGTTTCTTCTCTTTGGTTCTTGTATAGGGTTTAAGTTAACTAACCTAGCATATGGTACCTGACGTCATAAAAAATGGGGAATTTATTTTAATTATAAGTTATTCACTTATTCTAAATATAAATTAAATAAAAGAAAAAATACATATTTAATTATTAGTTAATCGGTAGTTAATGACTTACAAAAACTAAAGCTCTGAGCAGGTCGCTGTGGCAGTGAAGAAGCAAGGTTGGTGGTGGGTGGATGTTCTGCGACGGAGAGGTGAGTGACGCGGTAGTAGTTCGCCGGAGCTTTATTTTTTGGTCACGGTTTGGCCGGAGCTTATGGCGGCGAAAATGTGGATTCAATAGGAAGTGGGCTAAAGGCCCAATACTTTAAGGCCCAACGCGATATTAACGAAGACCAAAGAAAAAACAAATTCAGCTTTCACGGGTTTCGCTCTTCCTTTGGCGCCAAATTTTTTATTCTATTCGCGCTCTGCAAAGAAAGAGCGTCTGCATCTTTCACTCACTTTCTTCCAGAATCGAGAATCTTCCATGGCCAGCCTAGGACTTCGTCCTCCTCAATTCTCCGAGGTTTCGCTTCTTCCTTTTCCTCTCTTGCTATTCTGTGATGTCTTCGTTTTTCCTTTTTCGTCTTTTTTCCTATCCGCTTTCTAGCTTTAGTCCGCAATTTTTTTTCTAAAGTGTAATGTTAATTTCTTTTAGCGATTCCTCATATTCGCTTCGATATTTTATCCATGTTTCAATTGGATGCTTTTTTTTGTTTATTTCTCTTTTGCTATTGAATTTTTCTTTTCCTTATGCTTTGTTTAAGAGCTGAATTAGTTGATACATCAACGCTATAAAAGATTTTTTTCCCCGGTTCAAACACTCATTCGGCGATTTATATTTTTTATATCTTCAATTCCAGAGGCTGTGTGTAACACGTAAACATGTTGCAGGATGTTGCTTGGCTTCCATATTGGCTTCAGAATCTTAGAGCTGATGGCTCCAACGAGTTTCTAGAGGATTCTCAGAGTCCTAACAACCAAGAAGTGAAGGTTGAAATTTCTCTTCTAGTTACTGTTTATATTTATTTTTGTTTATTGTGTATGTCTAAGGGAACAAGATAGTTTGGTGTGGTGGATTATCGAACCAGTATGCCATTTCCAGTCTTGCTTTGATTTGAAGTTATCGTCCTCTTTTAGGGTTGATGACTGCTTTTGTATTTTCAATTTGAATATGCTTCGGTGAGAATTCTCATGCAATATTGTGCATTTATGACCATGGAGGGCTAATAGTTTCGTGGTTAATTTAACCTCTAAGTGTTATGTTTTAGATTTTCGTTCAGTTTTGCAAATTTTGCGAATGTTAGATTGGTTAATTAACTCGGCCTATGTTTACAAAGCTGGTCCACGCCATGAAAAACGAGGAGGGTTGTGTTAGGATTGTGACAACTCAAACTTTGTTCAATCCCAATGCATGGACATGATGCATTGGTGTCTTGATCCATATAGCTGACCCCACTAGTGGAGAAAAGCTTTGTTAAGTTAGATTGGTTGAATTCTTTGTTGATGTCTTCTCTTATTTGAAATGATTTAGGGTCCAAAACCTTCTCCAGAAAATCGTAGTGATGGAAAATGTATTAATGCACTACCTAAGGATGATTGTGGATACAGAAGTTGCCATTTACTTTTATCTGCAGAAGATAGTTCAAATATTAGTTCAGCTCCTCCTGAACATGTAAGTTGTTTTATTTTATCATTTCTCTGTCTTATGCTTTTATATTTTCAACTGATATAAGCATGGTGTAGTCTTCAAATAATTACTTCTTTAAGTGTTTCTGAGATAAATTCTGATCCATAATGTTAGGAAACCACATGACTAGAATGCATAGAAGTAAAGACAAATAAGGAAATCAGCATAGAGAAAATTAAGTAATGGGAGGATGCATATTTGTAACCATCTAGCTATAGTTTGCATTGGTAGGAGGTGCTTGCAGCTATATAGTTTGTGTTAGGGGTGCTGAGGAGGAATCTCGGAAGATTGGAATTGGACTTGGGAGAGTTTCTAGATTCTCATAAATAATAGATTTAAGTTCTCTAGTGGAGTTAACCTTATAATTCATTTTGTGTTTATCTTCTCATGATTTTAACTTTTTAAATATTTTCTAGAAGCTAAGATTAATTGATTCAGCAACAGAGTGCTGCCTATGGATTTGTCACTTTCCCTGATTTCATGGTCGTTTTAAAATTTTCTGATTTCAGTTTCATTTTAGTATTATGAACTTGAAAATATGAAGGACCTGGCAAAAACTATTTCTAGAAGCTCCTATGCTTTCGGACAATGTCACTCATCTGAGTGATCCATAGGTATCTATGTGATCAGTGACTTACACACAGCAGTTATTTACCATAATTTATCCTTTTCATAAGTGTTTAAATATCTTATTTCCCTACAACTAGCGAAATTCCTATGCTGTTAACACAATTTTAAGACTGGGGTTTTGGTTTTATCTATTTTTACTCCATTGATACAGGTGTTTCACTTTAGTCTGCGCCTTTCTTCAGATGCTGAGTTTTTCCCAACCCAGGATTTGAATGAATTTCATGACGCAGTTTCACCACAGAAAATCTGTTCGTTGCAACCTGTTCAAACATCCATTGATTTTGGACAGAACATGCGTTCTGTTACAGAGCATCTTGCCTATGAACAGAATTTGTTGCCTGCTTCCGTCCCTGAGACTGTGAAAAGGGATGATATGTTGAAATCCCCGACTGATACAAATGATGTTATCAGACAACACAAGGTAAAATCCAACATTAAATGCTTCACAAGTGACTCTATCAGTGATGCAGTTGAACTTTCAGTTGCAGCATCTGAGGTTCTTGCCATACACGATCTAGTAAAGATGGAGTCAGTTTCAGAATTGATGCATACAGAAAATGTACTTGAAGTTGCACTTCGTATGAAGCAGGCACGGCTCGAGGGGTGGGACAATGGCTTCCAATCTTCTAGTGAGGACTCCGACTGCAGTGATTCTCTTTCTGATTTGAATGATTTTGTTATGGAAGAAGCCTATGAAGATATAGGCTTGCTTTCTAGTGTTTCTGTTGAGGAGCATCTTTGCAGTTCAATTAGATCTCAATCAAATGCTGTCCCCCTTGCTGAAAATTATAGCAGATGCAATGCGAAACATAGTGAGAAAGAGCTTACTTCTCATGTAGCCAATGTCGATATGGAGATGGAGAGGCACCAAAAAACTGACTCACCTCTTGATTCTTTATGTTGTGAAAGGGAGATGCATTCTGATGGTCCCGGTTTGGGTTCAACTACTCTCAAACAAGTTGAAAACGGTCTTCCTACATCTCAGCGTTCTGCGGAGAATAATTCCAATGCTTTAGCCCTAAACCAGGTGAACGAGGTCCTCACTTTTTCCTTTCTGCTTCATCTGTTTAGAGGAAATTCCATATTTTAGCCCCATTTATTTAACAAAAATGTACAAGTTTGATGATTAAAGAAAAAGTTATCACACTTATTATTTGGCTAGGTTTCTGAATTTCAGATATTTCTGCCAGAGTACATCTGTACATTGGAGTTACTGTATTTATATCAATGTAGTAACTGTTGCTAGGTTGATTTCTACTTGCTAGACCATTGTTTCGGCTATGGTTGATTTAACTCCATCTATGCCAGAAAATGACGTTGTCTCCTTAGCTGTTGAAACCTCTGGAAATTTCAGTAAGTTTTAATTTTATGTACTTTTTCAGCATTTTGGCTGCCTTTCTCTCTCTGGTTATGGAATCTTATGTAATTTCTGTTAAATTCTTCAGAAAATGAGAACTTGGCAACCTATTTAGCTCCAGAGAGATTTAGAAGCCGATGGTTAGGGGGTTGGACAAATAAGGTACGGTGTTTCTTCAACTTGCCACTTCTTTGGGTCACTAGTTGATGTATTACTGTGGATAATGGTTTGAAAGCTTTCTAAAGAAATAGTTAAATTGTGAGTTGTTGGAGTTTTTTCTTTGGACACATCTTACTATAATTCTTTCTGATGAAATATGCAAGGAAATATTTGTTATCCTCAGATTTTACTGTCTAAAATCAGGACGTTGGGTGTAACCGTGTAACAGCTGCTGAAATTTTTTTTAAGATTAGCTATATATTGCCTTATACTACTTTGGTTCCTAATCAACTGTTTGGGGCTTTGTGGAAATGCTTAGCTTTAACATTTTCCTTCTTCATTAATATTACGATGAAATTTCTGTCTTTTTCCTTTGCTATAGGATCGCCCATTTGGTCCTTTTATACTTGCTTTACATAATTTGTAGTCTCTGTTTGGGTTTCATCAAATTGATAAAAAAATATCTTTTTTTATTAAAAAAAGATCTTTTTTTTTTTATTTTTTAATGTGTTTGGCGAATTTCTAATAGTAAAAGTAAAGGCATTAGAAAAATAAAAATAAAAAACCATCGTTTTTGAAAAACTACATTTTACATCTTTTTTTTAAAGATCTTTTTTTCTTAAAAAAATATGTTTTTCACATAATAAATTAACAAAAAAGTACTTTTATTTTATTTTACCTAAACATAATTGATAGATAAAAAGATCTTTTTATATGAGATATCCAAACATAAAATCACTCTTACTTTTATAAAAGATCTTCTAAAAAAATATCATTAACAAAGATCTTTTTCAAGACCAAACAAGCCCTTACTCTTGCCACATGGTTTCTTTTCAAACTTTTGACTATACGATTTCGGTTTCTTTTCAAACTTTTTACTATACGATTTCTTCTATTATTGCTATATTATTATCATCATCGTTATTTTTTTCCTTCAACAAATTTGCATCCCTTCTTTCATTTTTATATGTTATCATGGCTTGTCAGCAATCTTGATACTCTGTTTTCTTTCTTTGCTGGCTTTGCATTTTCTATGTCCCTCTTGGAAGGAGTCAGAACCATCTTCGTTGAATAATGCTGACCGGATTCCAGAGTTCCACATTAGAGAGACAAGCTTTCTCTCAGAATCTGTAGATATTTTTCCAGATGCAAGTTCTTGCGTTCAGAAACATGATCCCAAGTGTGCAAATGGTTCTCAGCTAAGCATGCATTCTGACGAGGGCATATTGCATTCTCAAAATGTGATCAGATGTTCAAATCTATCATTGATTGATCCTCTTTGTTCGGTTGTTCCATGTAGCATCTCTGCAGAACATGCCATATCCAGTATTGACAAGGACAAAGAACATAATACTGAAAATTTTGTCACATCCATCTCTGAATTTGTGGTGGACACCTTTCAAAGGATATCAAATAAGAATGCTACATTGGATTGTAGAGATGAGAAAATGACTCCTTCCCTTGGTTTGAAAGATATTCCAATCACTGAGACAGAGGTGGTTAAACAAATGCCTAAGAAATTGACCTGTGTTGAGCATATTGATCGAAAACAGTTAAACCCTCTTATGGATTGTAGTGTGATTCAACCCAACCAAGCTTTCCCCCTGAACTGTAATTTGACTCCTCTTCCCACTAACTATAGTATGAGTGCCGCTGCTGCTGTTTCTCTCGGCACAAGGAAATCTGAGAGTCTCTCTGCATCCAAGAGTGAAGATGGAAATGAAAATGAAGAAAATCATGGATATTTTGTTGATAACAAGGCTAGTGATGGGTTAACGATAAAAACATCAGATGCAAATGGCATTTTAGATGAACAAACACAAGATAGTAGGTCACCTCATATTTTAAATAATAGGACACGCCGCCGTTTGCAGGCACCGAAGACTGTTCTAAATGATGTGAGAACAGACCTTCAGAGTGAACGGAACAACAACTACAACGAGTTACAAGTTGTGTGCAATAAATACGATGGTCAAAATGTTGGAGATAGAAAGAAAGTCCGTTTCTCAGAAAAGGTTGAGGAGCTTGATCAGAAAAGGAAGTTGTCCAAGTCGGAACCTTCATACAAAAGAGGTAGATCTTTAGTTCTAATTGTGTCATGTATCTTTCAGTTCGAAGATTTTTTGTACGTGTTGACTCTTTTTCCCTCCAATGATGTAGGTTCATCAGTTAGAGTAAAGAGGAAACGAGTTTCGAAGTCATCGACTGCTTCTGAGCTTCTTGTGAAACATCCTCTAACAAATTACTGCAGAACGGTTGCCAATGAGTTTATATTCCAAGGTACACAATTCTTACTCACTGGGTTGTCTAGACAAAAAGAAAGGGACATAGAAGCACTCATATGGAATTCCGGTGGGGTGGTGCTTTCGGATATTCCATCTCCTCCAAATTCAAGGGGCAAGAGAAGCTTGACCTTATCTTCCTTGCAGCTTCCTGTTATTCTATGTATGAGAAAGGTTTGTTTCTAGTGATTGACAATCTTATGTTTCTAATACTTATGCATAAATAATCTTCTAATTGGTTATTGATACATTCACTTTATTCTTCCTTTTTATTTATAAATGTCTCGCATGGATTAAACTTCTGGATAAATTAACATATTTAATAATAATAACTGATATGATCACAAGAAACTTTTCAAGATTAAATTTCTATGCCAAAAGCATTATATTTATAACGGATAAAATCATCAATTAATATGATTGAGAAAACGGGAATATGTAAGAAATGGAAAAATCGTCCAATTATAGTTCAGCTCTTGTTGGTGATATTTATTTTTTTTATAATGTTAAGGATTTATTTCAATATCAATTTTGAGCAAGAAGTCTAGTTTTAAGATAACAAGGCTTAGGAATTTCTATTGAAGAGAAGGCAAGATAAGCCGGAAGAACATGGAGAGTAAAGAAATCCTCCAAACAATTTTTTTCCCCTTAAGTTTTTAGTTTATTTATTTATTCTCCAAATGCATAATAAGAAAGAAAGGTAGACATCAGAAGAAAAAGATCACTTCAGTTCTATAATTTTTCTGGCACCAAGAATCGTTGGAAGAAACCATGTTCCACAGATGCTGTGAATAGAATTTGTTGCCAAGCAACTACAGAGACAACATTTGAACTCTAGATGACATGGCTAAAAGAGTCTATTAGTTGTTCACTTTAGATTTAGTTACCTTCCATAATGAATGCACTCTTTATTTCTTTTAACCGAGTATTTGTTCTTTTTCTCAGATGCAAACCACCAAATTCTTGTACGGTTGTGCTGTTGGTGCCTCAATACTGAAAGTTGATTGGCTAACTGATTGTCTTAAATCCAGATCTATTTTACAACCTGAAAAGTAAGTTCTGTTTCTGTTTTTATTGAATTAACCTTTTCTTCTCTTAGAACTTATGTTCGTCGGTCGCTAAATATTGTTATGTCTAGGCATGCCAATATGTAGATACAGAATGTTAAGAAAGTAGGATCAGTCCAACCTTGACAACTTGAATGGTAATTTTGAATTGATTTTGATATGTATTGGAAGTTCTTTTTAAATGTTTCTTTGGCGTTTCCTTGTGGCTATGGTTGTTTTAAGGGAACCTCCATTTCAAAACTGAAAGATTGGATGTATTTAACTATTTATATAAAAAATGGGGAAACGGTTTCACTCTTATATACCACTATAATGGCATTACAAACTAAGGTAGAGGGAAATCAAGGAAAATTATAAGCAAAATCTTTGGTTTGACTATTGAGATGGTATACTAATGCATTGTCTGATGCATGTACCTAATCTCACCTACTGAGACAGATGAGACAAGGCTTGATTATTGTCTTTTTATGTGTAAATATGCAACAATTAGCCACAACCTTAATACATTCTCCGAAAACCCTGTTTTGCTGCCGTCATTGTCATTTAAGTTAGTTTCTTTATATTACGTTTCTATTTGTACCTTGTACATTATTTTACATCGCCTAGGCTGATGCATCTGATAGCTTATTAGCTTTCTATTGATGCTTAGATTCTTTCTGTTTACCTTGTTTCTTCAATCAGTGAAATTGAGAAAATATTCAACCTACTTTGCTGTCATAATGATGTGATATTAAGCATCTCAGACCTTATTCACAGATTTGTAATCGTGGTTGCTTTCCTTTTAGATACATTATTCTTCCAAACCCAAGTGATATGAGGCAGACCAAAACTGGGACAGCAATCCATTACAGAGACCGAAAGCATATTTTTGAAAGAATAGGAATTATGCTTCATGGGAAGCATAGTTTTTGCAACAAATTGGCAAGTGTCATCAAGGTAAGAGTCTTTTTCTTTTCTTTTCTTTTTCCGTTGTCTATTAACATGTGTTTATGTTTAAACTCTCCCTTTTCCTAATAATCAATGGCTCATTGATTACCATTAAATTTTCATGCTTGTAATTCTAAAAGATATAGTTAGATACTTCATGATTTGGTACTTGTGCATGCATCTGATTCCTTCAAAGCGGGGATGAAATCATATCTCGTTCTTCAATATACTAGAACGAAGTAACTTGTAGCAAACACCAATGCTGTCATGTCCTTCTTGTCCTAGTTGTTTGCCAAACATACAACATGAACCTTAATGTCACTAACTATGCAAAGTGGATTATCCTGATGGTACTTTAATAAACTTATGGTTTCTCTCTTTTACCGTTTTTGTATGGCTCAGCATGGAGGTGGACAAGTGTTTAAAACTCTTCAACAGTTAGTGCGGAGCATTGATGAAAAGAGGACTTTGGTGGCAGCTATTGTAGCTGAAGATAAAACTACGATATCACGTCATCTGAAGCACTGTGCCTTAGAAGGGGGTATTCCTATTATGGTAAGTACTAAGTACGCATTTTCAAATTTCAGTATCATGGTTGTGTTTATGTGCTGCTTATGTTTTAAATGGTGTTTGCGTAGTGTTCATAGGACTATGTCCATTAATTGGTACTGTCAGTCTATAGTATAATTAAGCTAACTACATTTCTACAAATCATATAATATCAAGTGTGTTTGTGTGTGAAATCAATATCATATAAATAAGTCTGTTTCCTTTTGCAGCCTTATAGTTGGATTGTGAAAAGTTTACATTCAGGAAAGCTACTTCCTTTCACAGAGAAAAACAATGCATTTCCATTGTCATTTGATAGAGTTTCCAATCCTTTCAATATGAGTGAAGAAATATGACACATGCTTCTCTGGCAGCTGTTTTTAATACTTAGTGGCCCAAATTATATAGTATATACTCTTTTTTGCTTGATAATAATTGTCCACTTCAACAAATTTTTTAAAATAATTTATTATGTCCATATAATGGCACAAACTCCTCATGTCATGTATACTTTTTTTTATTTTGGTGATTATGGAAAGAATATCATGTATAATGTAATTGTATAAAGTAGAAATACGTTTGGAAATGTATTTTTAATTATAAATTATGATAATCCAATGTTAAAACTATTTTATTTAGTAGGAGTCGGCTAATAATGAGAAATTTGAGTATTATATACAAGATTTTAGTTTCAAACTTTATCGTCGTTATATAATAATAACTTATTTTTAAACTCACGTTTTCAGTCACATAACCTATTGTAACATAAATCATAAACAAATCAAGATAAAAATATCCTGAAATCTAACCAGTGAGCTAATCACATTTGAATTTTATGATTGAAAATTTTGCTAACTGAATGACAACTGTTAAGTGATGGAAGCATAGAAAGTAACATTTGTTTTAGAAATATAACGTTGAAATAAAATACAGATATTAAGAAACACTAGAAGTCAACGACTTCCAAGGAAAATAAGGGTAAAATAGTACAAATAATCTTTTTATATTTATTATTATTTTATTCCTGTTTCTGCTTTGGAGACAACAGAATCTAAATGCAACCTGAACGACAAACCTGACCCACAGAACTTCTCTTCCATGACTTTGGTCAACTTTTCCACCATTGAAGGAGTAAAATAGTTAACCCAGTCACCAATCTCACCCTTCCTAAACAAGAACTTGTTCTCAAAGTTCCTACCAAATGTCCCTTTCTTATTTACTTCCAACTCCTTCATATTCTCAAAGCTACACAGCTTCACTATGCTCTCAACCACACCACAATTCTCTTCCTCCAAAGTAAAAGGGCAATCCAAGAACATAGCCACCCTTTTCAATTGGAGATTGACATCTTCTTTCAAATCCTCATATTTCAAGAACAAAACCTTGTTTGGCCTCTCAATGCTCTCTTTCCAATACCCCAACATATGATCCCAAAATGGACCATACCCCACAACTCCTTTGCAGTACAAATCAAAAGCTTCTTCTATTGGCAACTCCGGCGAACTCGCCGGCTTGATTTTGTTGGTGAAAAACCACGACGACACGAAAGTGTCAAAAGGGTTCCTGCAAATGTATACTATCTTGGTTTTGGTATCTTTCACAATTGAATTCGGCAATGAAGCGAAAGGAACATGAGTGCCAAAGATTCTAGGCTCAGATAAATCAGAAAGATCAGGGACATTTTCTTTGGTACTATAGAGTGTGTATTCAAAGAAAGGAACAAGGTTATGGGGATTGGATTCAAGTAAAGGATGGTTTCCAGAGGCAGGGGAATAGTAGTTGCGCTTTAAAGTGGCAAAGGTGAGTGCTTTCAACCATGTTGTCCCTGATTTCGGGACAGTGGCTATAAGCACATCAGTGTCTTTTGCTTGGAAGTGCTTTTGAAAAGTGCTTATGGCTAGAATTTCAGTTGGTTGGCACCAAAAGCCTTGGTATAAATAGAGATAAGGTGTTCTCCAACCTTTCTCTCTTGGGAGATTGAGAATAAGTTTCTTACATTCTTGGCTTAGTTGCTCCTCCTCAATCTCTAATTCAATTTCATTTGCATCTTTCCCAATCCCATCATCACTTATTTTAGATTTCGGGAATTGGGTTGGAGCCATTTTTACTTATTAGAGTGGTAATTGGTGTGGGAATAATGTGGATCATAATAAGGTTAGCGTTATTTATATATAGCAACAGCACTTAAAGTTCTTCAAGCAGAAGAAACCAGTAATACAAAATAAGTAATAACATTGAATCAATGATAGCAGCCACAGCACATGCAGAAACTTTACACAAAAACGAAAAGCACATGCAGAACCTGATTCACACGCACAACAATGACAAGCACAGTAGCACACAATTCAAGTCGGCACCTGGCACATGTAATATGCATAAAATATAATTGGTATTAAAAGAAATCAATAAAAATAAGAGAAGATAATTTATCTTTATATCACTTTTAGAGGAATACCCAATTTGACCCTTAACTATTTTTTGTTTCAAAAAGTTCAGTTGTTAACAAATACTAAAAAGACAATTTCATTTGTCCCTAATATTTTAGAATAGTAGATAAATTAATCTCAATAAAATAAAAGGGCAAATCACTATATTAAACCAAGGAGAACAAAAATTTACACAAATCCGCCAAACCAAAAATTATTTCATGAATCAACCGATACACATTTCTATATAGTTCGAATTAAGTTGTTTCGAACTTGATTTACATATAATTCGAATCAACTTGATTCGAATTATACACAAACGCACACACCCACTAATTCGAATCAACTTGATTCGAATTACACACATACAATAATTCGAATCAAGTTGATTCGAATTACACCCTGATTTATTAAAAAAATTAAAAATTTATTAAAAAATAATAATTTAAAATTAAAAAAATATATTTTATTTCATACATTAAAAAAAAGCTAACAAAATATTTAATTATGAGATTTTTTTAAAATATTAATGAGCTATCAATTCGAATTCCATACAATACTCTTTTGTCCATTTTTAACTGTTCATGAATATTTTTTAATAAATTTTTTTAAATTATATGGTGAGATATTACATTATTCAAATTACACATGAGGAAGTTCGAATCGCTCTGATTCGAATTATATGGCGAGCAATTCAAATTCTATACAATACTCTTCTACCCATTCTTGATAGCTCATGAATATTTTTTAATAAATTTATTTTAACTATACCACAAAAAAATATTTTATTCTATGTAAAATAATTTAAAAATTGGCTTTAAAAATATTAGAAGTACTATAAAAATTTGTAATGTTCTAATGACTTAGATAAATACATGCATGTACACAAATTTTAAATAAAATACTCTACATAATCAATAATAATTTAGAAATTAAAAAAATATTTTATTCTATCCAAAATAATTAAAAAATATATTTTATTCTATACAAAATAATTTTAAAAAAATGGCTTAAAAGATGTTATGAGTACTATAAAGTTTATAATATTCTAGTGATTTAGGTAAATACATGATAAAAATATATTTTTTTTAATTTCTAAATTATTATAGACTATGTAGAGTATTTCTTTAATGTCCTAAGTCATTACAAATGTTTATAATACTCCTAACATCTTTTAAGCCATTTTTAAATTATTTTGCATAGAATAAAATATTTTTTTGTGGTATAATTAAAATAAATTTATTAAAAAATATTCATGAGCTATCAAGAATGAGCAGAAGAATATTGTATATAATTCGAATTGCTCACCATATAATTCGAATCAGAGTGATTGAACTTCTCCATGCGTAATTCGAATTATGTAATATCTCACCATATAATTTAAAAAATTTTATTAAAAAATATTCATGAACTATTAAAAATGGACAAAAGAGTATTGTATGGAATTCGAATTGATAGCTCATTAATATTTTAAAAAAAATCTCATAATTAAATATTTTGTTAGCTTTTTTTTAATGTATGAAATAAAATATATTTTTTTAATTTTAAATTATTATTTTTTTAATAAATTTTTAATTTTTTTAATAAATCAGGGTGTAATTCGAATCAACTTGATTCGAATTATTGTATGTGTGTAATTCGAATCAAGTTGATTCGAATTAGTGGGTGTGTGCGTTTGTGTATAATTCGAATCAAGTTGATTCGAATTACATGTAAATCAAGTTCGAAACAACTTAATTCGAACTATATAAAAATGTGTATCGGTTGATTCATGAAATAATTTTTGGTTTGGCGGATTTGTGTAATTTTTTGCTCTCCTTGGCTTAATATAGTGATTTGCCCAAAATAAAAAATAGATTAATCCTTTATTGTCATACAATTTAATCCATTACTTTTAGAAAAAATTAAAAGCATGTAATGCTCCACAATTAATACCAACTATTTTCTATCAACTTCTATCAATAAGAATGTGACTCAATGTTAGTCATAATAATGTCTCAACAATGTGTGTTTAACTATTATATATTATCAATTAAATATTTTAATGCAACTAATAATTAAGTGTATGTCAATATTTCTAGTCAAGCAGTGAAAATCAATTGGAAAGTCAGTGGTTTTTTTATATATTTGTGTAAAGCTCAAATTATCCAGTTGAATGAGAAGGAAATAGTCAAAGCAAAATTCAAGGTTAAATTTGGACTTCCTTGCCGCTAGGAATGACAATACTATCCGAACCCGCGAGTACCCACTCCGTTTCTATTTACTCGGGGCGGGTTTTTAGCGTAGCGGGTTCCTGGAAGGGGCGGGACGGGGTCGAGTTTACCCGTCCCTATCCGTTCCGCTATATATATAATATATATAATTTTAATATATAATATGTAAAATAATTAATAAATGATTAATAAGATTGTATCATATTTAAATTTTTACTTTGATTTATGTTATGTATGTAATGATGATTATATAAATTTTAAATTTTAATTTTATTTATTTTATTTTAATAATTATAAGGACGGATACCTGCAGAGACGGGTTAGGATTCAATATTTTACTATCTACAGATAAAAAAAATAGATTCTATGCGACTTATTGTACGGTAGAACGATATCGGATAGAATAAAAACCCGTCCCGTTGCCACCCTACTTGCTGCTATTCATGTTACCGGAACTCAGGGAAATTCTCTCTAGTGGCCCCAGTCTTTTATCATTCCTCAGCTATTGATTGGTTATAATTTTAACCAAAAAAGTTGAAAGGTTTTAGGATTGTCAATATGTTTCGGTTATAAAACAAATTGTGCGAAGAGATTAATATTACATCTTATTTAATTTATAATATCTTTTTGTATATATCTCTATGGAAAGAATTGATTATTTTAAAAGAAACAAAAAATATGTAAAAAATTTTATGAAAAAAAAAGTAAAAAAAAAAAAGAGTGCTATAAAGAAAAAAAATTAAAAAAAATCTTATGAAAGAAAAAAATTTTAAAAGAAAAAAAATAAGTAGATATATGTATAGATTATATATATTATAATATTTTTCTACCCCCAAAAAATGAACAAAATAGCGGCAAAAGAAAATGCTGGGTGCAAAAAGCAAACTTTGCCGACTAGCCGCAAAAAAGAGATTTGCATTTACGTAAAGCCAACAAAATTCTTTGGTAAAGTATCTGCATTTCATACCACAAGAATTGACCAATTAATATGTCTTGTTATATATAACTGATTTTAATAATTTTATAAGAATTGTTTTTAGAGTATATAGAATTACAGATTTTAACACATCCAAATTAAATATAAATATACAAATCATAGGAAAGAGCCCTGAGTACAAAATACTTGAACATAAGTACTTAAATAATAAAACATAAGAAAATATATTTATCTATTTTATTTCTAGGTCTTTTATAAGTATTTAAATATATATTTAAAAAAGCACAAAAATACAAATGTAATCATAATGGTGTAAATAAATCATACATATAAATTAACTAAGACTAAATTTTGTGGTAGGAGTGCAACAGATTTTATCTTTTGATGCCTTAATGACTATTGTTATGGCGGCATGACTCATATATAATAACAAGACAATCATAAGAACAAGACAAATTTGATCCATGTTCTGAAGCAGTGCTGCTTCACATCATATCGCATTAGTTAGGAGATAATGAAATTATCCATGAAGAGCCTATGTGGAACTGAAAGGCCACCTTTTGGTATATGACAAAGAATGAGAATTATTATGAATATTGAAAAAAATTATAAAAAATAAAAATTACATATTAATTTTAAAATTTTGTATAATTAAAAAAGGTTAAATTATACAGTTGGTCCTATATTTTTAATAAAATTGTAAATTAGTCCCTACACTTTAAAAGTTTGTAATTGGATCACTAAAAAGAATTGAAATTTGCAATTTAGTCTCCGCCAGTCAAAAAGTGTTGATTTAACATAATATTTTCAAAATATACTGAGAATATTCTGTTAAAATAGAGAATATGCTGAAAATATTCTGTTAAATCAAAAACTTTTTGAACAATGGGAACTGTTCATACCATGGCCCAATAATAAAGGCCCAAGATCAAGCAAAAGACCTAATCCAAAGGGTTGGGCCTCACCAGTACCAATCTTCATCCTATGAAGTCGGTACTCACCACGACCTGTTCTGAAGAAGTCGGGCACAAGATTAGCTGGCGGATAAACACTCATTCAAATGAGTAACTGCCCCTAGAATCTCTCTAACCACTTCCACGAGCCATATCTTAACCTCCCTAAGATAATGGGACGGTTAACACCCTAAAAATATGGCACTACTCCAACGGTGGTTATTGGTTCACCACTATAAATACACTGACACCCCTCAGGTATCTCTAAGTCCAATACTCTCTAGACCTACTCACACTCTTGCTAACTTAGGCATCGGAGTGTCTTTGCAGGTACCACCCCCATCTCCTCGCACAAACAAGTCGGACGGAGCCTCCCGAGTTGCAGATCCATTCGGAATCCTCCTCCTTCACATATTCGAGCCAACCAACTCCATTCAGCCCATCAATCTCCGGTTACCCACCGTAACATTGGCGCCGTTGCCGGGGACCCGAGAGATCAACCACTGATGGCGGACAGATCCCACGAAGAAGGTCATGTGGAGACAGATTCTGAGCAAGAGAATCTGGACACAGGCAATAACGATGCGGACTTCACCCTCCACTAGGAAATTAATGATCAACACAGGAAAGGTACCTCCGGAGTAAAAAACCCGAAGGTAAACTCTTCAGAAGGGCGCGAATCAGAGAAAGAGGGACCATCCCATGTAACTGAACTCATGGGATTAGTCCATAGTCGCTTGGAACAGTTAGAACAAGAACGGGAGCGACAAAAGGAAACTGAAAAGAACCTAAAAGAGGAGATGGAACGACGAAAAGAGTTAGAAAGAAAACTCTTAAAGTTAGAATCCTCCCTCAAAGGTCGCAACTCCCGTGACGAACGAGAAGAGCCGCCCTTAGGAGGGGAGGATCCTTTCAGCGAGGACATAATGAGGGCAAAAGTTCCGAGGAACTTCAAAAGCCCTGATATGGACCTCTATGACGGAACCACGGATCCAAAGCATCACCTGAGCAACTTCAAAAGTCGGATGTACCTAGCTGATGCTTCCGACGCTACGCGATGCAAAGCTTTCCCGACCACTCTATCGAAAGCAGCGATGAAGTGGTTCGATAGCCTCCCCCCGAGGTCGGTTACTAGTTTTGAAGACCTTTCAAGAAAGTTTTTGATGAGGTTCTCTATCCAGAAAGACAAAGTGAAACATGCACCGAGTCTCCTGGGAATAAAACAAGAGGTCGGAGAATCCTTACGAGCCTATATGGAAAGGTTCAATAAAGCATGTTTAGAGATTCAAGACCTGCCCACAGAGGCAGTTATAATGGGGTTAGTCAATGGACTCAGAGAAGGTCCCTTCTCACAATCCATATCTAAAAGACACCTCGTTTCTCTAAGTGATGTACAGGAAAGAGCTGAAAAGTACATCAATATGGAGGAAAACGCTAAGTTGAGATACCTGAGTTGGCGACCCGGGCTCCCTCCCTCAACAAAAGAGAGGGAAAGGGAAACCAAGAAAAAGGAAGAACTCGGTCTCGAGAGACCAAGAAAATACCACTCTTATACTCCTCTAAAAGTTTCTATAGTGGATGTATACAGAGAGATTTGTAACACTGAAAGACTGCCACCCCCTAGACCCATTAAAAATAAAAAAAAGGGGGGAGCCACAGCGATTACTGTGAGTACCATAAAATATATGGTCACTCCACAAACGACTGTTACGACCTTAAAAATGTGATAGAAAAGCTGGCTAGAGAAGGTCGGCTTGATAGATATCTCATAGAAAGGTCGGACGGTCAGGGGAAGAGAAAGCAAGATGATATGGATAAAAGAGACCCACCGTCGCAGACTCCGGAGAGACATATCCATATGATCTCAGGAGGGTTCGCGGGAGGAGGACTCACCAAATCCTCTCTCAAAAGACATCTCAAAAGAGTCTACCAGGTCGGAGAGGAGTCATCCGACCTCCCTACCATTTCATTCACAAAAGAAGATGGGCAAGGAATAATCCCTGGACACGATGATCCAGTAGTAATAAATATGATCCTGGCAAATGCCCATCTCCACAGAACCCTAGTAGACCAAGGAAGCTCAGCGGACATCCTTTTTAAGCCCGCTTTTGACAAGCTAGGGTTGGATGAGAAAGAATTAAGAGCCTACCTCGACACCCTATACGGATTAGGGGACACGCCAATAAAACCACTGGGATTTTTGCCCCTCCACACCACTTTTGGAAAAGGGGAAAAATCAAAGACTCTGAGTATAGACTTCATAGTCATTGATGTGGGGTCAGTATATAATGCTTTAATCGGCAGAGCTACCCTTAATCGACTCGAAGCCGTGGTATCCACTCCCCACCTTTGCATGAAATTCCCGACCCCAGCAGGGATAGCAACGGTAAGAGGAGATCAAAAGTTGGCAAGGAAATGCTACAATGAAAGCCTAAATCTGAGGGGAAAGGGCAGAGAAGTCCACACAATAGAGCTCGGCGGTGCAAGGGCCAGAGAAGAGCTGCGACCACAACCGGGAGGAAAAACCAAGGAGATACAGGTCGGTAAAGAGGAAGGGAAAAATACTCATATAGGAGCCAACCTAGGGGAAACTCTAAAACAAGGATTGACTAAGCTCCTAAGAGATAACTCCGACCTCTTCGCCTGGAAGGCCTCTGACATGCCTGGGATAGACCCCGAGCTCATGTCCCACAAACTCTCGGTTTATCCGGGATCCCGACCTGTACAGCAAAGAAGACGCAAGCTCGGCCCAGAACGAGCCCTAATAGTAGAAGAACAAGTACAGGCGCTCCTGGAAGCTGGCTTCATCAGAGAAGTCAAGTACCCAACATGGCTAGCCAATGTAGTGCTAGTCAAAAAACAAAATGGCAAATGGAGAATGTGTGTCGACTATACCGACTTAAATAAGGCATGTCCCAAGGACCCTTATCCACTGCCAAGTATTGATACCCTAGTGGACTCCAGCTCGGGGTATCAATACTTATCATTTATGGACGCCTACTCGGGATATAATCAAATAAATGTATGAGCCAAACCAGGAGAAAACATCATTCATCACACCCAGGGCTAATTTCTGCTACGTGGTCATGCCATTCGGATTGAAGAATGCAGGAGCCACATATCAAAGGTTGATGAATAAAGTGTTTTCCTCTCACATTGGGAGTCTAATGGAAGTATACGTCGACGACATGCTGGTAAAGACCAAGAAAGAAGTCGACCTCCTGTCAGACCTCTCACAAGTCTTTGACACCATAAGGCTGCACGGGATGAGACTAAATCCCGCAAAGTGCACCTTCGCGGTGGAGGCAGGGAAATTTCTAGGATTTATGATAACACAAAGAGGGATCGAAGCCAATCCCGACAAGTGTAGAGCCATCCTAGAGATGAAAAGCCCGACTTGTTTGAGAGAAGTCCAGCAGCTGAATGGCCGACTTGCAGCCCTCTCCAGATTTTTGGCAGGATCGGCACTAAAATCCCTTCCACTGTTCTCCTTATTGAGAAAGGGATGTCAGTTTGAGTGGACTCCTGAATGCGAAGAGGCGTTCCAGGAGTTCAAAAAGTTTTTAAGCCAACCTCCTATTCTGACCCGACCAGTATCTGGAAAAGACCTCGTCCTGTACTTATCCGTAGCGGACAAGGCTGTCTCATCAGCCCTGATAAGAGAAGATGAGGTCGGACAACATCCAGTTTATTTCATCAGTAAAGTTCTACAAGGCCCTGAGCTAAGATACCACAAACTAGAGAAGTTTGCCTACTCCTTAGTAATAGCCTCACGAAGGCTACGACCTTACTTTCAGGCTCACACAATAAGAGTCCGCACGAACCAACCCATGAAGCAAATCTTCCAAAAGACGGATGTTGCAGGGAGAACGGTTCAATGGGCAATAGAACTCTCCGAGTTCGACTTAAGATATGAAACTCAGACGGCGATCAAAGCCCAATGCCTCGCCGACTTTGTTGCAGAATACGCAGGGGATTAGGAGAAAAAATCAACTACATGGGAACTCTATGTAGACGGATCCTCCAACAAAACAGGAAGCGACGCAGGCATAATATTGGTAGATGAAAGAGGAACCCAGATAGAGGTTTCCCTAAAATTTGAATTTCCAGCTTCAAATAATCAGGCAGAGTATGAAGCCTTGATTGCTGGATTAAAGCTGGCAGAAGAAGTCGGTGCTACAAAGGTGATGATATACAGCGACTCACAAGTGGTGACCTCCCAGATAAGCGGAGAGTATCAGGCAAATGACCCAAATATGAAGAGGTACTTGGAGAAAACTCTGGAGCACCTTGGGCGCTTTGCAGAAATCGAGGTTAAACACATAACTCGGGATCTGAACAGCAGAGCGGACGCCCTATCCAAGTTAGCAAGTACCAAGCCGGGAGGGAACAACAGAAGCCTGATCCAAGAAACACTCCAGGAACCCTCAGTAGTAAAAATAGAAGACAAACAAGAAGTACTTGAGGTAGTCGGTTTAAACCTCGGATGGATGAACCCTTTGGTCGAATACATGAAATTCGACATCCTCCCTAAAGAGGAGAAAGAGGCTAAAAAGATCCGAAGGGAAGCACAACACTACACCTTGGTGAGAAATATTCTCTACAGAAGGGGGATATCAACACCATTATTAAAGTGTGTACCGACCTCAAGAACTGCCGAGGTATTAGAGTACATAGTGGGATCTGCGGAAACCATCTCGGAGCAAGGTCACTAGCCAGGAAAGTAATCCAAGCTGGATTCTACTGGCCGACCTTGCAGAAAGATGCCACAGAATTTGTGAAAAAGTGTCAACCATGTCAGATGCATGCAAATTTCCACGTGGCTCCACCAGAAGAGCTCATCAGTATCACTTCTCCATGGCCTTTGCAAAATGGGGAATGGATATGTTAGGTCCTTTTCCCCAAGCGCCAGGACAAGTCAAATACCTGATCGTGGGAATAGATTACTTCACAAAGTGGATAGAAGCAGAACCATTGGCCACCATCACCGCTCAAAGAAGTCGGAGGTTCCTCTACAAAAATATCATCACAAGATATGGGATATCTTATTCTATTACTACAGATAATGGAACCCAATTCACCGATTCTACCTTCAGAAGTTTAGTAGCCAGTATGAAAATCAAACACCAGTTCACCTCGGTGGAGCACCCACAAGCCAATGGGTAAGCCGAGGCAGCCAACAAAGTCATACTGGCAGGACTAAAGAAAAGATTACAAGAAGCAAAAGGAGCCTGGGCTGAAGAGCTCCCCCAAGTGCTATGGGCTTACAGGACAACGCCCCAATCCGCCACTGGAGAAACGCCCTTCCGACTAGTCTATGGCGTAGAAGCAATGATACCAATAGAAATCAATGAACAAAGCCCAAGGGTAATTCTCCATGACGAGATCGGAAACATACAAGGGCACAAAGAGGAGCTCGACTTGCTCCCCGAAATCCGAGAAGATGCCCAGATAAGAGAAGCAGCATTGAAGCAAAGGTTGACTACAAGATACAACAAAAAAGTCATTCGAAGAACATTTGCCCCGAATGACTTGGTCTTAATCAGAAACGACATTGGAGTCAGCAAATCAGGGGAAGAAAAACTCGCTGCTAATTGGAATGGACCTTACAAAGTCAAGGAAGTCTTAGGAAAAGGTTATTACAAAGTGACCGACCTGAACGGCACTGAGTTCCCAAGGTCGTGGCATGCTTGTAATATGAAAAGGTACTACAGTTAAAAAGCGAACTCTACTCCCTGATGTACTCTTTTCCCAACTTCATGATTTTTTCCCAAAATCAAAGGGTTTTTTCTGGAGAAGGGTTTTTAACGAGGCATCATAGTAGAGGCTAAGGGAAAAAAGGCTATTAAAAACCCTTAGTAGCAAGCCGGTACCTCCCCAATCAATAAAGATCTTTTTTCATTTACAATATCTCTTATAAACTCCTTTCTATTTTCTAAGTCTTTCTACGAAACGCGCCGACTTAAGCTCGACAAAACGTGAAAATCACATGAACCGACCTAGATGGTCGTCAGGATAAAACGAGGTACAAGTCGGTGTAATGAGGTTATAAAAGTTGATCGTAAAAAACTCGAAAACATCCCGACTCATAAGTCGAAAGGAAAAAACCGAGTAGAAAAGAAAACAAATCGCAAAAATAACCTAAGTCATAAGAACTCAATAAAACAAAGTTGAGTATAAGGGATAACAAAAAAGAGATTGAAAAAAAACCTAGGAAAAAGTTTAAAGGCTGTCAAAAAGTCCTTACACAAAAGGGTTCAGAAAAATAGACAAGCCAAAGGGAAAGGTTTTCAGAAAAATATCAAGGGGACTTCGAAAAATCAAAATCAGAAAAGCATACACGCATAAGGTAACTTAAACCTTTATCCAAAAAAGGGTATTTATTTTGTTAATTTAAAACCCTTATTAAAAATGGTATTTTTCAAATATTTTGTTTACGGCCTTAAAAGGCCAAAAGAAATTGTCCAAACACCACCAACAAACAACATATAAAGAGTTTAAAAAAGGGGGGACTCACAGGCCGAGCCCCCATATAGCCATAAAAAAGTTATTTCTACAGAGGAGTAGACGGATCACCACCACCAGAGTCAGGAAGAGCGCCACCAGGATCAGGAAGAGAGGCAACCACGAGAGATGAAGAGGAAGTCGGAGGAACAACAGAAGAACTCGAAGTGTCCTTGGAACGATGAGGGGACTCAATAATCCTCTGCCCCCGAGTCTTCAATTCTGACTCGGAAACGATTACGGGGGCAGGAGGATCCACAATAGCACCATCAATGACGACTTTGTCTGGATCTAAAGGAGAAAGATCCAAGTCAGGAGCAATAACTCCGATCTGCTCCTTGAAAATCCTCCAAGCCTCCTCGGCACCATCAGCGACAGAGTCCTCCAACTCGGCATACGCATTTCGAGAGTTCAGCAAATCCTTCTTCAGAGACACAAGATCTTGAAATAAACTCTGATAACTCTCCTGTGCTGCTTTCCTCAAACCCGCCTCCATATTGCATTGGGCTTGCAGCTTACCCTCCTTCTCCCGAAGGCTATCCCTCTCCGCCCTCAGCTTGGCGACCTCCTTCTTCAACTCCCTCTCATGCTCTTGATAAGAAAGAAGCCTTCCCTCCAGCTCCTCAACCTTCGAGGTTAACCCCAAAGAGCTGAGAGGAGTCTTCTCAAAAATATCCAAGAGTTTGCCACAAACACCCGCCGCCCTAAAACTCTCCTCAGCCAGAGTGGTAAGGTGGTTCCGAACAGAGACATCATCCATACTTATATGAGGATAAATGTTCTTTCGGACGAATGCAAGAGCATCCGCCTTAACCCCACCATCAAAAGAAGAGCCAGACTCTAAAGCCTTGCGCTTCTTTTTCTCTGGCTCAGAAAGAAGTCGAGCGGCCGAGACAAAGCTGAAGAAGAAATTACAATGGGCTGGGAAGGAGTCCCCATAGTCTGAGGAGGAGGAGGAGGAGAGATGATCGCCCTGGTACCACCAGTCCTAGCCCGAGATCTTGCCTTAGCCTCCTGAACTCTTTGGTAAGATTCCTGAGCATTCTTCCTTGCCATATCTGCAAAAGAAACAATTAGAAAAAATTACAAGTCGGCAAATCTCAAGTCGGCAGGTACAAGTTGAAAATAAGAAATGTATATACATATATAAAAACTACCTAATTGCGACCGAACAAAAGTCGGCGATCCCTGGAGGAATTTCCTAGTATCCAAGTATGGGGCCCTCCCCCACACTTCTCGGAAAAACCCCACAATAGCCGCCTCCACCTCATCCAGGTCATCCAGACCGTACTTCTCACAAGGGGAGGCCTCCAACCAATAGAGGGGAAAGCGAGGGGAAGAATTCTCATCCAAGAAAAAGGGGTGGTGACCCTCTACAGCTTGCACTTTGAAAAAATAATTTTTGAAGTTGTGGAAGGATTCGTCAAAAAGGGTGAAAATTCTCCGACCTTGTATGGCTCGGAAAGACACCCATTGCTGCTTGTTATTTAGTCCACTGAAGGGCTTAGTCATATGGAAAAGATAAAAGAAAATCCTCGAAGAGGTCGGAAAGTCCAAAGCGTGACTTATAAATTGGTAAATTTTCAGAAAATCCCAAGAATTGGGGTGAAGCTGGGTAGGAGCAACTCGACAGTGGCGTAAAACAGCCATTTCAAATTCAGAAAACGGAAGAAAAACACCCAAACGGGTGATCATACATTCATACATAAAGAAAAAATGAGGGGCCGCCTCATTGGCCCTCCCAAAACAAACCCGATCTTCTGGACCCAGGACTACCAACTCATACTTTGGCTCGTCCTCCTCAGAAGTACAAATTCTGTGGTGAGTACGAAGGTGTGTGATAAACTCGGCATCAACCAAGGGTTCCTCCCCTAGGACCGTGACATCAACCCATTGAGAAAGAACATCTACGGAAGCCATTTCTTTTTCTTATAAAGGGTGACAAAAACCTACAAAAGAAAAAGAAAAGGAAAATCAAAAACACGGTCTCTAAAGGGAGGGGATATGGAACCAAAGTCTACAAACCAACTTATCTACCTACAAAATAAAAGCATGCAAACACAAAGCATGTTACGAAAGAAGAAAAGCTAACCTTTATCCAAAAATGAAGGTTGGAAGAAGCAGAAGTCCTCGAAACACAAGAGTGCAGCACGAACGAAGAAAGAAAAAATTTGAAAAATTGCAGAAACGAAAAAATGAAAAAGAGCGAAAGTATTTATAAACATGCTAAGGGACATAATGGTAAAAGCAGGGCAGTCATTAATGAGAATGCACCGTTATCAAGACCTACGCACATCCCTAACGAAAACGACGCTTGATTAGACGTAACTGTCAGAACCAAAAGGACGCGGAAAGTCACGTCGGTTTCAGACCATCACGTCGGTCCTCCAACAAGTCGGCTACGACCCCGAGCAGAATACTCGAACCCAAATCTTGAAAAAATTGGGCTCGAGTAGGGGCACTGTTCATACCCTGGCCCAATAATAAAGGCCCAAGATCAAGCAAAAGACCTAATCCAAAGGGTTGGGCCTCACCAGTTCCAATCTTCATCCTATGAAGTCGGTACTCACCACGACCTGTTCTGAAGAAGTCGGGCACGAGATTAGCTGGCGGATAAACACTCATTCAAATGAGTAACTGCCCCTAGAATCTCTCTAACCACTTCCACGAGCCATATCTTAACCTCCCTAAGATAATGGGACGGTTAACACCCTAAAAATATGGCACTACTCCAACGGTGGTTATTGGTTCACCACTATAAATACACTGACACCCCTCAGGTATCTCTAAGTCCAATACTCTCTAGAACTGCTCACACTCTTGCTAACTTAGGCATCGGAGTGTCTTTGCAGGTACCACCCCCATCTCCTCGCACAAACAAGTCGGACGGAGCCTCCCGAGTTGCAGATCCATTCGGAATCCTCCTCCTTCACATATTCGAGCCAACCAACTCCATTCAGCCCATCAATCTCCGGTTACCCACCGTAACAGGAACTAAATTGCAAATTTTAATTCTCTTTAGGGACCCAATTACAAACTTTGAAAGTATAGAGACCAATTTACAATTTTATTGAAAATGTAGGGACCAACCGTGTAATTTAACTATTAAAAATAAGTATTTATAAAAAATATTTATTATTATTTTTGTCTAGTTTATTTTTAAATTTAAAATAAAATATCAAAATCTACTTGAATGTTATCATGCTAGCAAATATTATTCAAAAACATAAAAATGACAAAAGAATAAAAATTCAAAGATAGTATTAGTTTGACATAAATAACAAAAAATTAATTAATTTTTTAATAAATGATAAATGACTTACAAATTTGATTTAACTCTTTTAGGGATGGATAATTATTTAAAAGTTCTTTGCAAAAAGTTCATCTAAAATTTGATCTCTATAGACCTTTTTCATTAAAAAAATTTTGATCATTCGAGTATAAAAATTGCAATATAAAAAATACACTAGATGTATAATTAATAAATGTTAAAGATAAAAAGATTTCACTTTTCTAATATAATTAAAAAAATTTGTAGAACTCCCTTTGAGAGTATATCTCGTATATTTGTTTATTTTTATCAAGCTAATACTGTTTTGTAGTTTTCTTTATCATTTTCATTATTTTTAAAATTATTCATTTTATAATTTACCTAGATTCATCACATTTATCATTAAAAATATTAAATTAATTGTGTGGCTGATTAATTTAAATATGGAAAACATGTTGGTGATTTGGGAAAATATGGAGCAACTGTGTGTATTACACAGAGATGGATGTTGGCAGATGACATGCACAGCACGCAGGGGGCGTGGTGCATACATCACGTGGGGGGCGTGGAAGCTAGGTGGCAAGTTGTGGTTGAGCCACCTAGGCAGCACGCAGGGGGCGTGCTTAGTCAGCACGCAGGGGGCGTGCTGACGTGGCGAAATCTGATTGGCCCGTTGCTGCACCACGTGGGGGGCGTGCTGCGTCAGCACGCCGGTGGCGTGCTGACGTGGCGAAACGTGATTGGTCCAAGTGTGAACCACGTGGGGGGCGTGGTAAGTTCACCGCTCAATATAAGGTAGAGCTCGATAGTGTTTTCCATACTGAGTGAATGAGAGTTGAGTGTGTTGTGAGGATTCTTTGATGCTGTAGTTGGTGTAATGGAGGACACCGCAAATTTGGTGGTGTATCGTAATGGTGAGATAATACGTAATACTCATGAGGGAGTGAGGTTTGTGTCACAAAATTCGTTTTCGTTTGTGGTTCCATGCACGATGACGTTAATGGAGCTGCAGAACGGCCTATGTCAAAGCATGGAGAATGGTACGTTAATGAGAGTGAGCAGAATTCTGTACCGAAATCCGGTTGTGGTTTTTGGTGGCCTAATATAGTTTGATACCATTCCGATCACGGATGAAGCGAGTATGCAGAATATGTTTCAAATTCACCGGCAGACTTATATGAGACACCCACAGATTGAGTTGTACGTTGAGTTTGAAGCTGAGAAGGCAGTAGCGGTCCAAAATGATATAGATGTAAATGATGATATAGCTGCAGTGTACGAAGGTATGAATAGTGACAGCGAAGAGGACTTCGAAGCCACTTATGAAGCCGGCGATGAAGATGAGGATGGTGATGTGGGAGTTGAGGCAGCAGTGGAGAATGTAGTGGTTCGTCCCTCGAGCAGTCAACCGATGGGCGTTCCACCTTTTATGTGTGAGTTGGATCTCGACGCCATGCATGCCCCCGAGTTTCCGGAATATGCAAACAGAGGTACGTGTTGACTAAATAAGAAGTTTTTGTTACTTTATACCTTGGAGTGTGCAATAAACGATGATTTCGGCTTTCTGTAGGTATTCCTGATCCTGAGGACGGAGAGTTCCGAATTGGAATGGAATACAGCTCTAGAAAGTCGGTCGTTGCAGCAATTAGAAGTTTCACTATATCTAGAGGAGTTGACTATGATGTGTTTGAGTCCGAGCCACAGACGTTCTATGCAAAATGCAAGATGTACGGGCGTGGATGTGACTGGCTTATCCGAGCCAGCTTGATACGGAGAAAAGGTTGTTGGGAGATACGCAGATACAACGGTAGGCACACGTGCACCATCGGAACGATTTCACAAGATCATTCCAAGTTGGACTCAGATACAGTTGCTGAGGCTATAAGGCCGTTGGTCGAGACGGACCCGTCCATCAAGGTGAAATCTATAATTGCGGAAATCCAGTCAAGGTTCAACTATACCATCAGTTATCGAAAGGCTTGGTTGGCAAAGCAGAAGTCAGTTGCCATCGTTTTCGGTGATTGGGAGGAATCTTACCAAGCATTGCCGTGGTGGCTCTCGGTCATGGTGCAGAAGATTCCTGGTTCAGTTGTCCAAATAGAAACACGACCACTCTACAACGGGAACGAGGAGGCACAAGGTGTAAAAATACTTCATTGTGTATTTTGGAGTTTCAATCCATGCATTAGGGCATTCAGGCATTGCAAGCCCCTGGTTCAAGTTGACGGCACACACCTATACGGAAAATACAAAGGTACACTTCTAGTCGCTGTTGCACAAGATGGGAACCAGAACATTGTGCCTATCGCCTTTGCCTTGGTGGAAGGTGAGACAGCTGATGCGTGGCACTTCTTCCTCAGGAATCTGCGAACGTATGTTGTTAGAAAAGACGGTGTGGGTATGATCTCAGACCGGCATGAGTCAATACGGGCAGCAGTTAATCGTTCCGGTGGTGACTGGCAACCTCCTGGCAACTGGTATCTCGGCGGGTGGAAGGGTTTGTCTCGGTACGGGAGCAAGACACGGCATTCGCTCCCATGCCCAAACAAACAATAGATTCAGAGGGCCATCCATCTCCTTAGTATCATATCGTGATGCACGGCATAGTGCTCTGTAAAGATGAGCGAGACAAGCTGACCCCCAACTGTAAGTATGGATCTGCTCGAAATCGCGAAGCAATGGTAAATACTTCGCATGGGCATATGCGGTCGACTTGTCCGTGAATAGGGTCGACCCTAACAAACAGAATATATGACATCTGACGTATCTCCTGATGGACTCCTCAGTATTCAACGGCTCTGCATCTCTAATACGTCGAACCCAAGCCAACTTTATATAGGACTTCGTATTATGACTGACTGATGGCTCACGACCGAATATTGCTATGCCCTGATTTTGAACAAACTCGCTGCTACTATCTGTCCATCCACTGACAGGCTCTCCATCAATGGGTAGCCCGAATATATGAGCAACGTCCTCTAATGTCACTGTAACCTCACCGATTGGCAATACAAAGCTATGGGTTTCAGGCCTCCACCTTTCAACCAGAGCAGCTAACATGGGGTGAAATCCTCTTATGACTCCAATTCTGGAGACGTGGTAGAATCCCGTGGCGCGTAAGTGGTTCTCCACAATCGGATTCCACGTCTGTGGTGGATCCAGTTTACGCACCAACAAATTCCTGTTAGGCTGCATTAACAAAATTACATGTTACATTAATTAAATAATAATCCTTATAATATTATAATAATATATATTATACGGTAACAATAATATAATAATATATATATGTATTATAAATAATATAATAATATATATTATAATAATATAATAATATTATAAATAATATAATAATATACTAATATTATAAATAATATAATAATATAATAATATTATAAATAATATTATAATCATATAATAATATTATAAATAATATAATAATATATATTATACGATAACAATAACATAATAATAAATATATATATTATACTATACGATAATAATTCATACTATTATATAATATATTATTATTTTTTATACATTTTACATATTTAATTTATTATAATATTTACTTACTAAATTTTTTAATAACAATACAGTATAATATAATTTAATTTACGGTTTATTTACTTACTAAATATATTATTATTATTATTATTATTATTATTATTATTATTATTATTATTATTATTATTATTTTATAAAAAATATTATTATATTCTTAAAATATTTAAAAATATACAGAATAATATTCTCAACACCAAAATATATATGTATCATAAAAAAAATACATAAAAAATAAAATAATTTAAATACATCAAAAAAAAATTATTTACTTACATAAATAGGATGATCCAGAAAGTTGATAATATGTTCTTCAGGCGCTAGATAATTACGTACCATTTTTTTTTAATCCTTCAAACTAATATTCTTTTTATCTCCACATATAAACTTAACTCACCACTATTCACTACTACTTACTACCCTCCTCACTAATATTACCCAACTCACTTCTTTCTCTCCTTCTCCCGTGTATCTCTTTTCTTTCAGCTATATTTCATGAATGGGAGGAGAAGGAAGCTCAACTGCATGCATATATACATGGTAGCGCTGGTTCCCGGGGTGGGGGCTGTCTCCTGCATGCAGGCAGGACTGCAACACGCCCCCGCGTGGTGCTGCATTGGGACTCCGCGCAACGCTGCAACCCTGACGTACCACGCCCCTGGCGTGATGACTCACCACGCCCCTGGCGTGCTGCCATCTCAGCCACCACGCCCCCGGCGTGCTGCCACCTGGCTATCCACCTCAGCCACCACGCCCCTGGCGTGCTGCAACGTGGCACTCCTGCTCAGCCACCACGCCCCCGGCGTGCTGCCAAGTGTTTCTCCCGCTCAGCCACCACGCCCCCGGCGTGTTGAGGGTGAGCTCCACCCTTCGGTAATTCCCCTCCTTGGCCAATATCCGGCCAATTCACCAACACTTCCTCCATATAGAAAATAATTTCCGTAATTTTGTAGCAAGTTAGGTATTTTATATTAAATGATAAACCATTAAAAATAAATGCAATTTATTATATTCATAAAATATATATTTTCTATTATTGTTGTAATTTAAATTAACCAAAAAATTATCACTAATTTGTATATAAATATGATCACTATTAAGGCTACTTTACCTTATTTTAATTTTATAAAAAAAAAGAGAGAGTGTAAATTCTTTAAATAGAAAAAAAAAAGAATTTTATACACTTATGCAATATATAAAATAAAAAACTAAAATATAAAAAATATATGAAATAACATATGCAAATATCCACAAATACATAATAAATATATGATTTTTAACATGTATAACACATTCTTAAAACAAGAATATCCATTGAAAAAGGAAGAGATAAAATGCCAAATCGTACAAGTAGATTGACTAATTGAGGGAATTAGTTCCATTAAAGACAACCATAAGTTTTCTCAAGGTCAAGCACATAATATCTTAAACAGTTAAACCACAATGATGTTAATAGTGTTCTCATGACCACGAAAAAAGATCAGTGTACATAATCCTCTATTCCTCTTCGATCTATTAGTTATATAAAAATATTTAATAACTAAAAAAATTTAACCAAAAATAATAAAAATTTATCTTATTTACAATAATTAATAAATATTAAATAAAATAAATTCTGACTATTCTTTTATCATCCCTTAACATCACTCTGATTGCCAATGAATAATAGCTCAAATGGCATAGTCTCCCTATATTCAATTAATAGGTTACGGGTTCGAATCTCCTATTTTTTATCTTTGATAAAAAAAAAAAAAACATCACTCTAGTTATATTTTGGTCACTAATTTATAGATAGCATTAACATTACACAACCCAATATTAGCATTAATATTACACGACCCAATAGGCCGCAATTTAATTTTGGATATAGAATTTTATTTGACGTCATGTCCCTTGAAAGAAGTTGAATTTATTTATTTGGATAAAATACTAAATTAATTTCTCTATTTAGATAAAATTGTGATTTAGTTTTTAAAGTTTAAAATATCCTATTTGAATCCAAAAAATTTTTATTTAGCTTTAATATAGTTTCATTATGAAGTCAAATTTAAATAATACAACAGTACAAAAACAAGATCGATAATATGAAAAAACAAGCACAAAATCAACCAGATGCATCAATACATTTATTTATCATTTTCTTATAATTTAAATAAAATATTTTCTATAGAACTAAGAAAAATGATAAATAAATGTAATGATGCATCTATGGTTGATTTTGCGTCTCTAGAGCTTATACTTGTTCTTCAGATTATCAACCTTGTTCTTATACTGCTATCATGTAGGACATTCTATTAATTATTTAACTTTGACCTTACTGTAGGACTACATTAAAGCTAAATAAAACTTTTTTAAATTCAAATATGACACTTTAAATCTTAAGAACTAAAATAGAACTACGCCCAACTGTAGAGGACCAATTTAGTACTTTATCCTATTTATTTGCTATTGTTATTATTATCTCGTTAATTTTGTTACCTTCTTTTTTTGGGTAGGATAATTTTGTGTGTGTACCTTAAATAATGGAGAGGAAACAAAACTTGTAAATTTTTATATGTAACTTTTTTTTGTATTCATTTTTATATGTAATATTTAAGAGGGGGAATTTACAACTTCACTCCCTCCCCCTTTTTCTATTTTCCATTCATTCTTTCAACCAAACAAGGCCATAATCTTCTTTCCCTTTTCGATGTTTTTGGTCAGCAGAATTTGGCTTATTATCTTATGAATTGTCAGAAAAAAAAATAAATAGACTTTGTTAGTGTATTTGTAATATTGAATCCAATCCAATAGGTTTAGTATAGGCCCAAAAACAGTGCGTAGACCCAAGTATAGAAGTTATAAATATTAATATTCATATATTCCAATTTTCATGCAATTAATTTTTAAACATATTATTTAAAAATGTTAAAATACATAAATTTAATTAAAAAATTACGTAAAATAATTATATTATTTGTGTATCAATTAAATTTTACATATAATGCATAAAAATTTAAGAAATTATTATATTTCATTTATAAGTTTTGTATAAACCTTTTCATTGTAAAATATTTTTTAGAGACTCTTAAAAAATATCAATTTAAAAAAAAAATGGGAATAGACTAGCAAAGATGGCGCCACAAGTTATTAAGGACTATAATAAAGCCTTTAAATAAAATCGGAGCGTCTAAGAGGAGCGGTTTCCCATCCAACGGCCAGGATGCGCGCTTCAACGTCTAATTATTTTCTCCTCATCTTCCCTCCAACGGTCACATTGACATAACGTCAAAATAAATCAAAATACAAATAATTTTCCAAACTCAACTCACGAATCACACTCCCTTCTTTCTTTCTCTATTTTTCAAAGAATCATAACGAAAACGAAGACGAAACCAAAAGAATTGAAGATCCCAGATTCCAGAACCTTCCAACAACAATGAGCATTCTTCAGTATCCAGAAACCGCCACCAACACTGAGCTTCAGGTTTGGAACAACGCAGCATTCGACGGCAAAGAATTCGAAGGCTTCTCGTTCCCTGTGAAGTCTTCTTGGTCCTCCATTCACTCAACGGATTCTCTCCGATCCGATTCCACCAAGGAAAACCTGAGCCCCGCTGCACTCAATTCCTCCCCCGTTCCCGCCAAGAACAAGAACAGTAAGGGTTTTGACGAACCAGAAGACGAGAGAAAGATTGACCTCGAGATCCGACAAATTGAGGATCAGATCAAGCGCTTAACGTCCAAACTCGAATCGCTTCGGCTTCAGAAAGCGGCGGCGGCGGCGAAGACGGTGGAGAGACGCGGAAGAATTGTTCCGGCTAAGTTCATGGAACTGAAGCAGAGTTCTCAAAGCTCTGCTGTCAAGATAATCGAAGAGACTCCGAAAACAAAGGTTGCGATGGCGGCGCCGGCGATGAGGAGAGGAATGAGTTTAGGGCCAGCTGAGATCTTCGCTGGAGGAGGAAGGTTCTCTTCGATCCGGCCAGGAAAGGCGAATATTGCGAATGCTACAACCGCTGTTCCGGCTACGCAGAGTCGTCGGAAATCGTGTTTTTGGAAACTGGACGGTGTGGATGAAGTGAAGGCAGTGAGTGAAAGGAAGAAAACCTTGAGCCTTAGCCCAAAATCGAAGAGAATCGGCGGTAGATGTGACTCGGTTCAAGGTTCAAAGCAAGCTGCAACTGTTACTTTGGGAACAAGGAAGAGTGGTGCTGTTGCTGCATTGGTTCAGCCGAGGAAGCTGTTCAAGGAAGGGGAGAAATCTGTGCCTAATAAGAAGGCGGTGAAGCCGGGGAGAATGATAGCAAGCCGGTATAACAATAATAATGGTGGTAATTCTGTTGGTGTTGATGCAAGGAAGAGGTCATTGCCTGAGAATGACAAGGATAATGATGGTGGTAAGAGGTGGGACAAGCGGCGCGCCTCGTCGCTGCGAGGGAGTGGTCAGGGGAGTGAGGTTAGGGTGAAGAAGAGGTGGGAGATTCCTGCACAGGTTGTGATGTGCAAGAAGAAGAATGAGGAGGTGGAGGTGGAGGTGGAGGAGGAAAAGGAAGAGAGGAACAATGCAGGTGTGAGTGGTGTGTTGCTTCGGAAAATTAGAACACTCAGGTACCTTAATGAGAGTCCTAGAGATTCTGGAGCTGCTAAAAGGGTGGCTGATTTGAATGGGAAGAGGTCTTATTTCTGCCCGGACGGCGACAATGATGACGGCGATGAAGATAATCATGAAATGGAGGAGGATGAGGAGGAGTCTGTTTGCCAGGTCCTAAGTTTTGATGATGATGATGATGGATGCTGATGAAGAATGTAGACGGAATGTGAGTTTTGTAGAACTTGCTATGTTCTGCTTAATTCTTGGGGAGCTGATATTGATATCAGAGTAAAAATAAATAAATAAATAAGCAACGTTTTCTTCTCCCAGTTGCTGGAGCTTTGTGACCCGATTGGTATTGTTGTTTGAAGTTGTGAGTAAAACATGTCTCTCATGCTATAATTGTACATCAATTTGTCTCTATCCATGCGTAATACAAGATTGTCTATCTAATGATTGCAACCGATTTAGTTATAAATGGTTACTTCTTCCTTAGAAGATTGTCTTTTTGGTATTGTTGTCCTTTCCGGTAGCCATGGGGGATCACAATGATATATGTTTTAGGGTTTCAAGTTTAGTTGTCAAACAATATTGTTCATGGACACTATATTATGTTCTGATCAAATCAGAGTTTCTAGTTCTACAATCTGGAAATTTATACTATATTAAATGGGTGCACATACTAAGTAAAGTTCTTAATGTTAAATAATGCAATCACAAATGACAACCAAAAGATTAATGTTCTCATTATAAAAAATGAAGAAAAATGAATTAGTAATTAAATAAAAATAGATGTTAATCAAGCTAATTCAGATGAAGCCAAAAATATTTGTCTTGAAACTGGAATGTAAAGACACTACCACGATACAAAGTGGTTAGAATCCGGTTCAAGCCTTTGAATTCTCAACTCTCGTTTTATTGAATCACGAAAACTTTATATATCAAATTAACTTAAAAAAAAGTTTTGGGTGGTTACAGAGGTTCAATTCACATCTCAATTAGCCAATTCGAAAAACACTTGTTTAAACCAGTTAATCTGTTTGTTAATCATAGGACTATCTCTTCCAATCACTGTTGAAAAGAAATCTAACAATATTTCAAAGGCTTTCAGCCTGGGCTGTATTTATGAGTAATTTAGTATATAGTAAAGAGCCACATGGACCATCATGGTCTATAATTCAGCTTGGTCCATTGTAGAAGGCTCCATCTTATGTAAAATAACTAAATAAGTGTTTCTTTTCTACATCAACTTGGATAGTACAACAAACTCTACTCATACAACCATTTGATGCCAAAAACCGGGCTTCAGTTAAAATGCTTTCACCAAAACCCATTTTGAAACAACAGAAACAGAGAGTTATCCCAAAACAAAAACCAAATATTAATGCCTGAAGTGCCTCACTTGGGTGAAAACTAGTGAAACACCGTACTTATTGCAACAGTCTATAGCATCCTTGTCTCTAATACTCCCACCTGGTTCTGCAATGACACCAACCCCACTTTCACATGCTTCTTCCACTGCATCCTTCCAAGCTGCATATAAATTAACATACACACGTCGATGTCGGATTTTAATAAAGAAGTGTCAATAATGTCACATAACTTGAATCCCATGGGAGTTATTGTATGCCTTTAATTTACACTAGTATTTTTTATATCTAATTTTATCAATGACAATGGGAGATTACTAATCAATTTACTTTCATCTTCATATGAAAAAGTGATGGCCTTCTTAGAATATCTACATAAAACATAAATGCTAACCATGCATCCCCATGTCTTATTAAATATTTGCTTTTAACACTTACCAAATGGGAAGAAGGCATCACTAGCCAAAGCTGCTCCTTTAACATCATCTCCAGCTTTCCTCATAGCTATTCTTAAGCTCTCCAAACGATTTGGCTGGCCGCTTCCCATGCCTAGCATGCACTTATTCTGCCAAAACAATTATTGAAGAACATGTTTAGATCCTTATATATGAATTGAAGCCTATAAAAGCTTCAACATATAGCAGATAACAACCTTAGCTATCACTATTGCATTGCTTTTGACATGCTTCACGCACAACCAAGCAAACTCTGCATCACGAAGCTCGTCATCCACTGGAGTCCTCTCAGATACTACACTGAACTTGATGTCATGTGGGGTCAAGTCATCTGAATCCTGCACTAACCACCCTCCTCCAACCTGCCTGAGAGAAAGCTTTCCTGCTTCGTTCTTTTTCGCTTCAAGAATCCGTAGAGTCTTTGACTTTCCGCGAAGAACATCAAGCCCCTCCTCTGTGTAGCCAGGTGCAACAACAATTTCATAGAACATTCTTGTCTCTCCATCAGTTGGGCTTCTAAATTCACGAATTTCTTTGGCAAGAACCTAAAGTATGAAAACAAGCATTATATTTATCCCCCCATGTCACAAAAAGGTGAAACAATGGACTCATATGCCAACTCGCAGTGGCACCAATCAACTATTTCAACAATTTGTCATGGATATAGAGATTTCAGATTCCTGATAACCTATATTTTTTACTAATTGATTTACCTCATCGACTTCCACGTTGAAAGCTACAATTCCACCAAACGCACTCACTGGATCAGCTTTAACAGCTAGTCTGTACGCTTCAAGAATATCATTACGTGATGCTACCCCACAAGGATTAGTATGCTTCACTACTACACATGTGGGATCCCTAAACTCACACACACAGTTCCAAGCAGCATCGGCATCCAAATAGTTATTATATGACATCTCCTGCAAGAAAAATGTTAAGGGTGTAAGACCATCTACAACATTAACTTATATGAAGATCAATAAAGGATTACATTCATTCAGAAACCCTTCATCCACAAACATGATATAATGGGTTTTGGTATATTTTATATATATTACCATAAACACATCACACAATTAGATAAAAGAAATTGCAGTTAATTCCCACCTTTCCATGATGTTGTATGGCAGTAGCAATTCCACCACCATTAACCTCAGAAAGTCTTTTGTCAACATAGAATGCGGCTTTTTGATGAGGATTTTCACCATATCGGAGAGAACTTTTGAGCGACAAAGGCACAGTCAAGCTAGGAGGAAATTTATCTGTCATAAAAAAGAGAGCACATGTCAAATCAGAATACAATATTCGAATACCATGCAACAAACGAACTTTCATTGGTTTTATGCATTACCTCCCCCACTCTGCTTCCACAGCCACTCAGAAACTGCAGAGTCATAGGCAGAAACATGTGCAAAAGCTTTCCAAGCAAGCTTTAACCTGAACATTTGATCATCCTGATTTCCCTTCAAAAATTCCAATAATGCAGGGTAGTCTTGTGAATCAACCACAACCAAAACATCCCTGTGATTCTGTTCCAAGAAGTTGAGAGCTTGTATTTAAGATGTTTCAGCAGACAAATGACAGAATTCAGCTCAAACAAGAGTTACAAAACATTAGAAGTTTTCATGACAAGATAAAGAAACATTGGCTAAAAAAAATATTGCCTTCATTTCAGATTTTTAATTATTAGCACTTTCAGCAAACAAACAACCTTTGCAGCAGCCCTTATCATTGCTGGACCACCAATGTCAATGTTTTCAATTCCATCCTCAAACTCTACTCCAGTTGATGTTACTTTATCATAAAATGGGTACAAGTTCACCACAACCACATCAAAAGTACCTAGAAAAGGAACAACTTGAAATCAATAAAAGTACCCAACCTCACAACTTGAACTAATACAAAAGTCCGAATTCAAAATTTCATATTCTAGCATTATGTACCTTTAATAAAAAAGTTGAGCATAAACTTACCAATTCCATGAGTGTTGAGAGCTTCAATATGATGTTTTTGATCTCTTCGAGCAAGGATACCTCCATGTATATTAGGGTGCAAAGTTTTGACACGACCATCAAGCTGTGACAAAAAGCCAAATCATTCTTGTTGATAATTAAAGTTGTGAAACTCAAGCTTCAGTGGAATCAAGAGACCAAAAATACCATGAACATGGCTAAGAGGTGGCAAAAGGGGAATATTGCATATGGAAGAAAGAATAAAGTAACTATCCTACAAGCTGGCCATATTGCAGTAAAATAGCAGATATACCTTCATTGAAGTTTGAACTTTTAAACACAAGCTTGGGTAAACAAACAAAAATTCAGTGCTCATCGGAAACCCATCCCGAATTAATGCATAATGGAAAATACATATTGAAGGCTACCCAATATTGTTCATAATTACTCACCATCTCAGGAAACTGGGTCAGCTGTTCGACTTTAGTAACAGCCACTCCAGCACTCTCCAATGCAGAAGCTGTTCCTCCAGTCGACACAATAGTGTACCTACAATTCAATATTGGGATCATCAATACTCCCTCTCTCCGCAAATATAAGTGACTTTTGACAAAAATAAATTGCTAGCTTCAACAATATTTCAAGTGTTCGGACCAAAGTCACATTACATTGTATAACATATATATAACAAGAGTAATGCTTCACATCTAAGTCTTTTCATAAACAAGTCCAATCATATTAAACAATAAAACTTGGAATAATGCTAGCTATATCTGATTTTTGTTATATTAGACCAATTTGACTGGACTTGTTAATAAAAAGACTTAGATGTGTAGCATTATTCATATAACAAACTACTTCTAACATTTAAAAAAAGAAAATAAAATTGATGTTACCAGAACCGAAATAACTTACCCCAATTCCTGAAGTCCATTCCCAACAAAAGCAAGATCCTTCTTGTCAGAAAGTGATATCAATGCTTGCTTTCTACCTGTTTCATAGCAAAAGAAGACAACATGCCAACAACCTATTATTCTTATGTTTTAATGAAAAGAAAATATTTGCATAGAGCTAACAATGGTGCCCATATACAACATGTAAATATTCTAAGTAAACACATATTATAACTGAACCAGAAAATAGAAAAAGATAAAAAATAATAATAAAATAAATAAAAGGGTGATAGGAGTTGAAAAGAAAATACCTGAATCAGAAGAAGAAGCAGAAGCAGTTATTGGATGTGAAACTGAGGTAGTGTCAGCCATGGCTTTGATAGGAAGGTAGCTGAAGCACAAAGAGGATCGAACCTGAAACATATGCATTTCAAAGACCATGTAAACTTTGCAACAGTTACTTTTTTTAGTTCTTATAATCATCATCGTCGTTATTATTACTATTTAAAAATAATACAAGAGAAGAATAATAGATACCGAAGTAGGTGGAAGGAAATGGGAATGAGAAGAAGGAGAGAAGAGGGAAGCACGCAAAAGACGAGCAGCAGCTGTGGTGGGGGAAGTAGCAGCGGGCGCAAACATGATAAAGCTTTGAGCCCTGCAATCAAAAAGTTTAGCTTTTTGAGGATTTGGCGTTAGAAGTGAGCATCGAGTCAACTCCGAGTTTCCTGTTTGCTATAGTACACGCACTTGAATAAACATATTCAAGTTCAACTAAAATTTTGAAAAGTAAGCAGACAAAATTAACATTCAAATCCACAAAGTAAACATAAACAGTTTTCTAATTTGCAACTTAACAATTTAACCAACAATTAGAACTCACATCCTCCAACACTATCAAATATATAAGCATAGATTATATTAAGCAGTTTTAAGTTTCAACAACTAACAAGTAACTTAGTAACAGCATCGGCATTGTAGATTCTAAATTCGTAATAATTTATCCTAAACCCTAAATTCCTAATTATCAATTATCATACCTTATAGGCTTCTAGTGACTAGTGAAAGAGGGAGACACAAAGACGCGAAGGAGTAGAGCAGCGGCAGAGGCGGGCAGACAAGGCGCAAAGCAGTGGCATGCAGCGGCAGACGGCGAAGCAGTGAGAAAAAAGAGACACAGACACGGCGAAGCAGATAGAGGGAACAGAGGCTATCAGGCACGAGCGAACGACGAACAAGTGAAAGGGAAGAAAGCTGTGTGTTAATGTGTATTCTCACGCGAAGGTTGAAGCAGAATCTTTCATAGGAGAGGTATCTACTATCTACTCTATATATATATACACCCTGGGTTAGGGAGAAGTTTAGTGTGCATAGATTTGTTAATGGTGAAAACTCTATTACTATTTACTAATGCGTGAATTTGATAGCAAAAAAATTGTTAAATAATTTAATATATTTAATTAAGGTGAAAACTCTTCAGGTGAAATTGATATTTTAGAATCGTTAGATAAAAATTT
Organism: Arachis hypogaea; assembly: GCF_003086295.3. Classification (NCBI taxonomy): domain Eukaryota; kingdom Viridiplantae; phylum Streptophyta; class Magnoliopsida; order Fabales; family Fabaceae; genus Arachis; species Arachis hypogaea. Next base: position 115,146,581 of record NC_092045.1, read on the forward strand.
AGTCAAATCAGTTAAATTATCTAACGGCTCTTAGGTATCAACTTCACGTCAGTTTTCACCATTAATTAAACTATTATTTAATAATTTTTAGTTATTAATTTTATATTAAATTTAATTACATTCAAATTTTTATTTTTGGTTCATTTATAAATTTTAATGCATTCATATGATAACATGTTTTCGGTTCACATTTGTTTATTTTATGATTATCTATATTAATAATATAAAATATAGTTACTTTTATTAATATAATATTAAATAATTAAATATATATAATTATTTTATATTATCAATGTATTAAAATTAATTTTATATATATAATTATTATTTTTAGCATGAAATTATTAAATTTAAAAAGTAAAAATATTCTATTTGTAATAATAATTATAAAAAATAACATCAAAAAATTATTTCTAAAATCTTTTAATAATATATATCTAACATTTGATTAATTTTCTTATGATTTTAAAGTTTTTTAAAAATTTACTTGTCAGTTACATCTTGAAATTATTTTTGTCAATAATAATATTATTTGAGCAGTTTATTATGCATACACACAAAATTAATTATTATATATATATATATATGTTATTTAATTTTTTCTTTTTATTTTAATATATATTTTATATTTGATAGTTTTTTTTTTCTATGCATAATATAATTCTTAATTTTATAGGAGAAATTGTTAATTTTTTAGTTAAAGTCTTTTGAGAAATTGACATAATATTTCCAGAAATATAACTATTAACCGAAACTTTGATTCCCAGAATTACCAACCAAATACAGAAATATAAGGGTGTATCTGATTTATGTTTTTATCTTTTATTTTTATCTTCTATTTTTATTTTTTTATAAAATCTAAAAAACAACAAAAAAATAAAAATGTAAACCAAACATGATTTTTGAATCTGATTATTGAAGAAAAAAAAAAGAATCCGCCAGTCTTGGGCCATGCTTTTGTTCTAAATGTATGATGAGTACAAGGCTTTATAAAGCCCAATTTAATTTCTTAATAAAAGAAATTTGATTTACAATAAAATTTTTAACATCATCATTTGCATTTCAAAATGGGTGAATGCCTGTTGGTGTTTATTCCTCTAATAATATTAGGAAGTTAATAATATAATAATGAGTAAAGTATCGTTTTTGTCCCCAACGTTTGGCATAAGTTCTATTTATGTCCCTAACATTTAAATCGTTTTATTTGTATCCCAACGTTTATAAAAGTGATTCAATGTTATCCTACTATCAATTATACTAACAAATCATATTATATTTTTCAATTATTTTTATATTCATTCTCAATTAGGTCTCACTTGGATGTGTTCGATTTTAATATTATACCCACTATTTGTGTTTAGATTCAATTATGTCCCTAGAAAAGTGAATTATGTAAATGTTGTAGGAATTAGTTTTAACTTTTGATGAGCTATTTTTCGGAGTGGAGATCGATTCTATCCGAGACATTTGTATTCTACCTTCAATAAGAGATTTTTATAACTCAAACTAAAGCGTTCATGATGTGTAATTGACGACAAGAAAATATTGAATTACTTTTACAAACGTTAGGAATACAAATAGAACAATTTAAACGTTAGGGACACAAATAGAATTTATCGTTGGGGACAAAAACAATACTTTACTCTATAATAATCTACTACAAATGAACTAATTAGAACAAAAGTATTAAAAAAATAAATAGAAAACTTACATTTTTATATGAATCATGGTAAAACATAACTTGGAGATGTTGACATAATACTCTTACGTTGATGTATTATTAACACATGCTAATCATAAAATTAAAATGAAATATTAGGGTTGAGAAAAAAATACTTATAGTTCAATATATATATTTGTGTAAATGAAAATTATATTGATAACATTTTTAAATTGTACTACTTTTATTAAAACTTATTAATGTAATAATACTTTTACTAAAAAATTATAGAATTATGGTAAATAATTAAGTATCATATATTCTTGTTATTAAAAAATATAAAGATACTTTTATACGTATATGAGATAATATTATATAACAAAGTGATAATAATATGTCATGCTTACAATAATTTCTATTTTAAATAAAAAAAATTAATTTAGCTTAACGAAACATGTCAAGATTATTATTAGTGAAAATTTATAAATTTTTTATTTAATGAAAAAACAATGCATAACAAATGCATCAGTAACATAAATTTTATATGTTTTTTGTTGAAACTTTCTCAATGAGAAAATTTTAGCATGTATCTAAACCCTTTTAATTATGTGTTTTAATATGTTGGAAAAAAATTCAACCGCAATTTTAAAATGGTCATTTAAAGGAAATTTGGTTAAATAATTCTGTAAGACATTTTTCACATACCCTCATTGTTAGTTATTAATTTCTTTGTGGTTACTTCAATTTTATTAATTGATAAAATAGTTTTGTTTCTAAGTAATTATTTATTGCTAATTTATAAAAATATTTACTAACAAGTACCTTAAGAAAATTAATTAAAATATCATTAATAAGAAATTTTAAAAAAATATATGTTGTTGTTTTTAAAACATTAAAAAATATATTATAAGATATACTATTTTAATTCTTTCAAGTAATATCCTTAGAATACTATTTTGTTAATTTGTTAAATTCTTATAGAACTTTCAAATAATTGAGTAATTCATCTAATAAACTAAATGTAAAATAAGTATCTAAATTGAGGTCAATGAGATATAACTCAAATGACATAGTCTCTTCATATTTACTTATAAGTCACGGGTTTGAATATCCTTATCTTAAAAAAAATATATAAATTAAGGGTAAATCACATAAATAAACTAACAGTCCAGTTTACTCTGAATCGTCATTATTTTATTACTGCTGTTGTTGTTGCATTTTTTCTTTTTCTTCTTTTCCTTCTTTTAATTGATGTTCATTTGGATCTAGCTAATTTCGGTTTATTTGTTTGTTAATTGAGGTTTACCTGATATTGCTGATATGTATTGACCAATTTTTTAATTTCTAAGTACTTTCAATTCATTTCTTAGTTTATTTGAGATTCATTTGGATTTAGAAATGAATTTAATGTGTTTTTATCGAGTCTTATTAACTGTTTGTTCAAAACTGAACTAATTGACTGGAATGGAGTAAAATCTAATGCAATTGAATAAAGTGACAATGAATAATTTCATTCTTCTTTGCTAAAAAATGTGGTCAATACTTATCAGCAGACAACAGCATCAAATGAACCTCAATTAACACACAAATGAACTAAAATTAGTTTAGATTTGAACAAATAGTAAAAAAGACTCAATCATTAATAAAAATACATCAAATTCATTTTTGGATCCAAATGAACTTCAATTAAACTAAGAAATGAACAAAATTACTTAAAGAACAAAAAAGTTGGTTAATACTTATCAGCAGTATTAAGTGAATCTCAATTAACACACAAATGAACTAAAATTATTTAATGATGATGAACTAAAATTATTTAATGATGACATCAGAGAAAATCATAACTAATAAAGATGTTAGCGTTATTGGTGATGACGATAATAGAAAATAAAAGAAAAAGAAAAAGACGCATAATTGGAGAAGAAAAAAAAGAAAAAAGAAGAAGGAAAATGAGAAAGAAGAAAAACCTGTGTGCGTGAAATTGGAAAAAGAAGAAGAAAAAGAAGAAGAATAATAATAATGAAAGAAGAAGAACTTGCGTACTACAATTTAGAGAAAGAAAAAGAAGAGTTAGAGGAGATTATGGTTATGATTTTTTAAAAATAATAAGTTGTCAAATACTAAAATATTTAATATAAAATTTTGTATTGAGTAATTTAGATGCTTAAAAACAAAACATAAAATTTATGCCTTTTTAATTATTTTTGTTCGGTTACAATAATAATTTATACATAAAAAGATAAATATAAAAACTTATATACAATTATTTTAATATAAAATTAATAATTAATAATTATTAAATAATAATTTAATCAAATATATTAAATATTTAATCATTTTTAAATATCAATATTTCACAACAACAATTACATACGAATATAGAATTTTTTTTAAATATTAAATTGATAGATTATCTCCCAAAATGATTCATTATGCGTTATCTATAAAACACGGACACGTTGATTGAGTTATCGTGTCTGCGTGTCAGACACATTTCAAAGACGACATTTTTCAACATTCGTTCGACACGCGTATCTGTTATGTCCAACCGTGTTTTAATAAAAAATAAAATTTTTTCGGACACACTTAAACACACCTAAATACTATCACGTGTCAGCGTGTCTAATCTTATTTTTAGCATATATTCTTGAAATAAATTTACATATAGTATATATTATTATTTATTAAAACAAAAATATTTTAAATACTTTATATCAATAAATTATCAAAATATCATTATAATTTATTTAAAAAATACTTTATAGTTTATATGTATGCGTATTCTGTCTTTTATAAGATTTTAAAATTTTCTTGTTGACGTGTTTTGTGTCGTGTCGTTTTCTGTGTGTTTGTGTATCATATGTGTTATACTAAATTGTATGGATGCCATAAATTTAAATTTTTAAATTCGTTAAAATAACAAAAGAGACACAATTTTTTATTTTGAAAAAAAAAACAAAATAGGAATGCCGTTTTTTATTTTAATAATTTTAGAAAATATATAAAAATAAAACGGCAGTAAAACGACACAGCCGTTTTGTACTTTAATATTTTTTAAAATTAACAAAAAATTTAATAAAACCGTAAATGATGTTTTTTTTTTAATTAACTAAAATAAAGTTTGTAGACAAAACGTCTGTCTCTTCCCATGAAGCACGGAAATTTTGTTGAGTTATTGTATCGTGTGTCGGACACATTTTGGATATAACATTTATTATATTTGTCCGACACGCATGTCTGCTGTGTCTAACTGTATCTTAATAAAAAATAAAAAAATTTTTCCGAACACGGCTGGACATACCTAAATACCATCACGTGTCCGCGTGTTCAGTCTTATTCTTAACATATATTCTTAAAATAAATTTAGATATAATATATATTATTATTTATTAAAACAAAAAATATTTTAAATACTTGATATAATTAAAATAAGACATTACAAATAATTAAAAATTTTAATTTATATTTTAATATCAATAAAATATCAAAATATCATTACAATTTATCTAAAAAATACTTTATATTTTATATATATATACATGTCTCAGTGTCATGTAAAATTTTATAATTCGCGTGTCGGCATGTCCCGTGTCGTGTCGTATCCCGTGTCCGTGTCCGTGTCCGTGCATCATAGGTCTCTCCTAACAAGTAAAAAAAAATTGAAAAAATATAAGTAAATAATGAAAATATTAAATAATGTAGAGATGTCAAATGTTCAATTTAAATAGGTATGTAAATGATTATGTTTATTATTTTTAACTGGATAATTATTTTTTTATTCAATTTATTCATGTACATTTAATAATGACTGAATATTCAATTCACTAGAAGTGCATATAATTATTCTAATATTAAGAGTTAAAAAATAAATTAAGATACATGTAAATGGTTTTTGGAATCCCCCATCCATTGGTACTTTTAAGATTAATTGTGATGCTAGTTATTTTGGCTTGGGTGATAGTGTTGATTTTGCTTGTGTTATTAGAGATTGTAATGTGAGTTGGCAAATGGTGTGTTTGGGAATGATTGGGAGTAATAGTATTCTTCAAGGAGAATTATTTACTATTTGGAGAGGATATCTCTTAGTTTGGATGTGGGTCAACGAGATGTTATTTGTGAGACGGATTGTGTGAAAACATTTAGTCTTGTTACTCAAGATGGTTTTAGGTTTATTAATCCATTAGTGCTCAAAATAAGAGATATCATGCGTTGAAATTGGCGTGTTGACTTTTGTTTGATTATAAGAGATGCAAACACGGTGACATATACTATAGCAAAGATAGCGATAAAGTTACAACTTTTGCATGTGAAACTTCTTTCACCTTAAAAGGAGTTTAAAAGTAGTCTTAAACGAGACTATTCTTCCATTTAAGCAGTTCTTTATTTTATTTAATTTATTTCAATCACCAAAAATTAATTCTAAAATTATTATTTACAAAAATAATTATCTACCAGACAAAACCGCAGAAAAATTCGTAACAAAAGAAAACTCACCAGATACCAAATAACCTAGGGTAACATATATTTTATTCTTTTTTACCAATATGAAAAAAAATTAGCCGCGAATGTATACCAAAAACAAAAGGCCAGGGGAATAATTCCTTATCCAAAATGGTAGCAAGGACCGGAAGCCTTTCCGGTATGCAATTTCCAACGCAATGAATGCACATGGTTTGTGGCATCAGATGCCAGGTGTCAAAATCTCCAGAGAAACTAAATCACAAAACGAACAAAACCTCGACACGTGGTCCAATGAGAGTGCCGATTTTGATGGAGCATTTTGAGCCACATATCTTTCTTTTGGGGACCAAAAATGGTTCACAGCCACAAGCTTCACAGTCCTACCATCCTCTATACCATGTCTTCCCCTTTCTTTTCTTTACAACTGTCTTTCTGTTGCTTCGTTCAGTCTTCATTCTGGTACACCACCTACTAGTTGCCCCCCATTTTGACCCTCTCGTTTTTATTTATTCTTATTTTATTTTATAATATTATTATTATTTTCAATTTCAATTTCCAATCCCTATTGAAAAACATAGCCATAGCCATAGCCGCCTCTGCCTTTAGCTGCTTGCTCTTATGATAAATACACTCTCAGGTTTCAACCTAATTGGTTTCAATTCGTTATTTCATTTTCAACTTTGTGTTCGTTTCTGACTCCTCTCAAAGCTTTGTTCTGTTTCTCTTACCAGTATTCTCCTTTCGCCTTCTTTTGTTTTATTATTTTCTATTTTCTTTTTTTTTTGGTATTTTTATGATTCGTGTGTATGCAAGGATGCTTGAGCTGTTTCACTTGTTATACTTTGATTATACTTTGTTCTTATTTGATTTGCGTATTTATGTATTCTAGATTCTAGAACTTAATTGAAGTGGATCTTGGAAAGAAAAGTGATATAGAAGAAACTGTTTCCCTGAATAATGGAGTTTCTACTTTCTTGGATCGTATACTGTGATTATAAGGTTACGTTTGGTTCGCAGTTAAAATTTTACTCATTAATGCCGTCTATTAAGATTTTCACCTCATTTTTAACTCTGCGACCAAACACACCTCAAGAATAGTTACTCACTTGCTAGTTTCTTCACATTATCTGTGGGATGTAGCCACAGCACAGGGGTGAAGGAATTCATTTAGAACTATAGGGTTTACAACCATGCTAAGTGTGATCAAAATCAGCTGTAGAATACACATTGAAATACAAAATACACCTTAAAAATGAGTTAAACTACATATGTATTTGTACACAAATATGTGGCGACTGATTTTAGTGTGTAAATGGCATTTTTTGTAGGGTTAATGGTTCTTCAAATTGTTTACATTTTGAAAATTTCAGTTTGGCTATAATATTTCTGCTATGAATGTTTTACTCCAAGTCTGTGTGTCAGAAAATTCTGCATATATCTTATGATAAAGGTTGTTGTTTCTTGCATGTTGATCATCATTTCTTTTTAACATTGTGTACAGATACTAGGTCATGGATTGGTATTACGGGAGTGATGTTAACGATTTTCTTGTTCCAAAAGATCAGGATTTATTGGATAGGCATCCTTCACCAGGGTGTTGGTCAAACTGGGGAGTAAATGCAAATGAAGGTTTTAATTTGCCGAAAAAGTTTGTTGTCATGGATTTCATGGACGAAAGTTTCGATAACCAATTCAGGCTTGAATCATCGATTCATAATCGGTTCAATGAAAGTTTGAATAATCAAATTGAGCTTGAATCATCTCTACAAGACAAAGATGGGTCTAGCAGTTCAAGTGTATGTGGCGGATTGCCTGAGAAATCTTTTCAACAAACTGCACTTTCATGTGATCAGCCTAATCACCAGCTTCAAGATCTACCGAGATTCAAACAGACCGATGATATTTTCTTGTACAAGCTTAACTTCCACAGTTTTGATACCTGGTTTTGTTCTTTGAATTGCTTTGGCTTGGCACTAGTATACTCTGCATGTTAGGAAGTCGAGTGCTAATTGAATTGCTCTGTCGATTTTGTTTGTCCGCTCAATTGTGAATTTCTTTAATGAAACACAGACTAACACACTATTTATAAACTCCATAAGCATATATATATGATATCATGATAAAGGCTTCAATTTTCTTCCAACATTTCTGTTTTGAAACACATCAGGGCTGTTCAATGTTCACTGGCTTACCATAGGCATATAGTTAATCTAATTGAAATAAATATCGAATATGATGTTACATCATTCACTTTTTTTTTTCCTTCACATAATTCAGGGATTATGTACCTGAAGATCTTCCCTATGTCGATAACCTGGAGAAATCATTTAACTTTTCACCCGAAAATCAATGCATTACACCTGGTGACTGTTCTTTTCTAGATATTCAGTGCAAACAAGCATGTTGGATATGGATGCAAAATATCTTAAAATACATATTTTCTTTTTGTCAGGTCAACTGCAGAAACACACTGCAGCTTCAAATTCTGATGATCTCCTTGATATAAAGGTGATAATACTTCTCGTTGATTAGTTTAAAAGTTGCTTTATCTATCACATGGCTTAGCAGGTACAATTTAATTAATTTCTGATTTGCCATCAGCTGTTTGTATAATTTTTTAATTTACATATGTACACATATGCATACACACCAATAGAAAGATGCATGCAATATTTACACTTGTATTCTGTCATCTAATTGTATGTGCCCACGTGTGCATGTGGCAGTCAAAATATTAAGATGGGAATGTTCAAATTTCCTTATTCCAATACACTCAACAAATTATCTAAGTGATTTGATTTCAGTTGATTTGGTTCTTTGCATGCCACTCAATGGAGTTATTTTTTGCTTTTAAATACATTATCCAGTGATATTTTTTCGAATAGGAACTTCATAGTAAGGGAGTCATTCAACTTCATTTGTATAAACTAGGAAAATTTTCATTCATCTAAAAATTTCTCAGCAGTCCACGTCATTTCACGAATCTAATTATCTAAACCTTTCAGTGGCAGCCAGAATTGACCATATTTGGAGTGTCTTGAAAGCTCTGAAATGTCTATTTTGCCCTTTGGAGCACGGATCAAAGTTTCTTTTATGAAATCTTTTGCAACATAGAAATCCTTGATCCTTTTATTGGACATCTTGTTTTGTTCTAAATCTCTACTTGCTCTAAGTTTTAATGGATTGTCCATTGCTTGTGTTTGTGGATTTAGGCTTCCTTATATGTTCTTCTCTCTTTCTACATGTCTTAAACTTTTGGTATAATTAGAAAAGTGTGTATATCTTTAGTGTGAAGCCATCATATATTGCATTTATTTTTATCATTTTGGGAAAAAAATAAAATAAAGCATACAATTGTAATATGTAGCTTCAGCTTTTCAAACTTATAATGTAATGTAATCCATTTCATTTCTTTTCAAGGCACTGCCAGCCAACGTCTTAGACTCTTATGAGCAATCCAGCAGGGACGAGGTCTTGAACGAGCAGTCATCGCTTGAGGAATCTATACTGCATGATCTCGAGATGGTGATTGGGCAGGTGAAGCGACTGAGAGCACAAATCCTTGACATATGATTAATTTAATGGAAACTTATGCCTTTTTTTTTTTGTTGTTGTTGACCAGTTCACTGAAAAGACCCGTATTTGCTTCCGAGATGCTCTATACCGTCTTGCCCGAAATAATGAACATCAGCATTCAGTGCAAGACCAGGAAAAAGATGTTGACATGAAAAATGTAATGCTACATATGGATCAAAATCAAACAGTGAGGTACATGATTTAAGTCTGCTTAATATCTATTCGGTTTTTTTGTCCCCTATCTGATGCATTATAACTTGTTTAATGATGAATTATACTAAGATGCATCTTAATATATCTTTTTTATCAAGAGAAATTCTTAGAACTCTCCTTCTCAAAGCCATTCATGTTTTAATTTTAAAAAATTATTACAATAAACTAACCATGGTTAAATTAACCAAAATAAGCAATCATCTTCTCTCATGCGATACTATTTTCGCTGACGGTGCTGTCATCAGTGGCATCAGTCTTTTGGATCGCCTTCTCTCTGCTCTCTTTATCAGTATCCGTCGCCCGAACCTACATGTAAGTTTAAAATTCAAGCAAACGAACCATACTAAAATCTAAATCTTCATATCAAAACAGGTTAAAAAAAAAACTCCTCCCAAGATAACTCCTAGGAATCTAGGTTTTGCTTCCACCATTCTCTGAAGTTTGATCCTTATTTTCGTTGTAATCCTTCATATCTTTATTTCCATGGTAAACACCTCGTATCTCTTCTATTGATATGGCTTTTGTACCTTTCCTCACATAACCACCATCTTGTTTTTGGTTATTACATAAGAACAAGTTTTTTAATTGATTTTTGGTCAAATTCCATAACAGTAATAGTGGTGCAAGAGAGTTGATTTTGTCCAAGAGCATCTAAGAATTTCTCATGGTATCAAGGATTCAAAGATAGTGCCGTTTATACTCTGTACTTCTGTACTATTGACACCCTTGATTCATCTTGTGCTTTTAGGTCTCAGGAAAAGATTCCGATGGAATCGGAGACGAACTGCGTCGACAGGGTGATTGCGAACCTTATGTTCAACAAGATGGAGTATAACATGCATGGTCTTCCTATGATGACATCAACCGTAAGCTCCGAGCAAGAAGTGACTGACAGCAATGCTATATACACTAAAAACTCAAAAGCCTCAAATCCTGCGCAGAAATTTCACTATCCCAACCAACAAAAACTACCAGGAGACAGCGAGGTTCCGTGGTTTGAAATAAGTAACCAACAGAAAGACATGAGTTCACATATTGAATTTGGAAATCCTGTGAAGAAGTCTTTCATGCTAGAGTTTGGTTAGATGATGTGATTGGTAGCTGTAGGGAAGTAGCTATACCAAAAATAAGAGAGGAAAAAAAGAAAAGAAAAACCAAGTTCATGTAATTATTCAGTCCTACTACTACAGTTTATGCAATATGCATGTGTATATATATGCCTTTGCATTATACTATAATTATCTGTATTATTTAGTTTTATTCAATGCTTGCTGTGCCCAACCAGCTCAGTTTTGTTTTCTTGGAATGTAAATGCTTGAATTGATCAAATTTGTTGCTTCAGATTTACAGTTAATACGAATGCAATATATATTGGAAAATTGTATTCTTAAATATTATCCTCAAATTAAGATTTAATTTTACGATGAGAAAAAAAATAAGGCCCTGAAATAAGTACGGGTTGGAACTTGGTAAAAATCGATGAAAAATCAGTTTAATCACATTCTGATTTTTCAATATGAAGTTAGGTCATAAAAAAAATTTTCAATTTTTATAAAAGGATTTTTTTAAGGAGAGAAATTTGTAATTGATAAATTTAATGTATAAAAATTGAATTCCTAAGTTTTAATTAAATTAAATTAGTATTTTAAATTAATTAATGTGTATTATGGTAGTCTCTAATTCAATAAAAAGTTGTGGTAAAAAAAATATTGATTCATATTAGTTAATTTGAAGGGGGTAATTTGATCAAATTGAAAATTTTGAAATTTATTTGACTCGTGTATAAATTCGGAAGTACCAATTTGATCATTTATTAAATTTATAATAATGATGATATATTCTAAATAATATATTTTATATTTATATATTTGATTTGATTCGGTTCTAATTCTGTTCTACCATGTTGGGTTTTTAAATTTCTGAGCCAATTGCTTAAACCGGTCTGGTTTACAAAACCGGAAAAAGTACCTCTCCCATTATTGACCCAATGAGTCAATGACCCTTCTTTTGAATCCCCTTTTATTCATTCCCAAAAATAGTTTAAAAAAAAAAAAAAGCAAAGGGTATCGAAGAAGTGCAGAGCAAGGTCCAGTAACGACGCCGTTCCTGTGTGAGTGTTTTTCCCTCATTGCGTATTCTGTTGTTCTTAACTTCAGAAATTTTTCGCTGTTAGAATGTTTTCTACTATTGATTTGATTTAATTTATTGTGGTTTATTGTTTTGGTGTATGAATGATTATTATTCATCGCGTCGCTGATTCCGCGTTGTGTGCAAATGTTTTCATACCTAAATATTTCGAACAATTTGAGCTGATTTAATAAGATTGTATGTAAACGGAAGGGGTGAATACTATTATCCAGAATCTTCTATCTGGTAGAGTTGAAACTGAGAAAAATCTCGTTTCATTTGGAAATCTTCCTTACTGTGTTTATACTTCATAGGGTGGCACATGTGACTATGAATACTAATACTTGGTATTTTCTATGTCTAGACGGAAGCAATTTGCGTTCTGTTTATTTGATATCTATTCTTTACTTTCTTGAATAGTGTTTCTAAGATCGAAATATACAGATAGTAGATACATAAACTTGAGTTACTTTAATCATAATCAGCAATGAATGTTAGAAAACATGCTTGCTTAGTTTATTTAGCTGAAACAACAATTTCCTTCTTTAGTCATGTTTGTTTTTGCTAGTGTGAACCGATGCGCACCCGTATTTGTTGACGAAGATGATATAATTGCTTCTTTTGTTAGTGCAGAGAATGTTTAAGAACACTTTCCAATCTGGATTTCTCTCCATCTTATACAGCCTTGGGTATGTTGTGTTTTTTGAGTCTACATGATTTGACTTTTGAATATTTACTATAAAAATGGTGAGACTGTAACTCTATTGGTTCCTTATTTTATTTTTAGGAGCAAACCTTTGCAGATATGGGACAAAGAAGGTATGTGCCTTCTGTTACTGTTATTGTGTAACTGTATAAAGTGGTTGGTCATATTTGGATTGGTTTATATTAAAATTATATAACCTTGCATTTTATAAGAAATATGTTGGTCAACTAGGGTCGTACCTTTCTATCATTATTTAACTATTTGAGTTGTGAAAGAATTTATGTGAACTAAGTGCACATGGAAGGAATGGATTTTGGCATTTCCATTATGTGCAATGTGGTGAAGGAGAATTATTCTGTTCTTAGTTTAATTTGTCAACTTACTGTGTGTCTCATTGAACTGAAAACCTATGCATTCTAATTCTAATTCTAATTCATGTATCTGCTTTTAGTTTAAATTTGTGCCTCTGAGGAAAACTCCTGCTTTTTCAGATTATTATGCCCACAATATGTCGTAACTGTTGAAGATTACAATCCAAACTTGTGATGTGGATTTGTGGGATTTTGTAATCTCTAACTTCACTTGTGACTGTTGAATACTTGAATATAGTATGGTAGGAACAGATTCTAAGTAGTTTACAACAGACAGAGGAAGAAAACTTAGTGGCTGCAGCTGTGTTTGTTAGAAAGAGAGGGAGGAAATGGCGGGAAACACTGCTAAAATGTCACTTAGGAGTAAGAGTGATATAATGAGAGTGGGAAGTTTCTGTGTTGTCTAATCATTTGTTTCAGCTTGTAAGAGAGCAAGGCTCTCATTCCTCAGAGTTAGAATTTCCCCAATTGTACATTCTAGTGCTCTTGGCGCATTGCCAAGGAATAGGATCCCTAATCTCTTTCCCATTGCTGATACCTCTTCTAACACAGTATTTTAGTAACTATAGAAGTTCTTAGTTTTTTAATTATAAAAGTTGAGTCTGTTGAAAACAAACAATAAAATATTTGCCAATGATTTTAGGTTTGTGTATGGAAATGAAACCTGTTTCAACCTGCTAATTATTATATCAACTTGGCTTTCCAAGGTGAATATGATGTATGACTAATTTTGTCGTGGACCGTTTTATAGTTGTGAATGGACATATAAAGCGACCACAGGATGAAGACATACAATCAAATGTGCTGGAAATAGTTGGATCAAATATTCAGTCGACATACATTACATGCCCAGCTGACCCAGCTGCAACACTTGGCATAAAACTTCCATTCCTTGTTATGATTGTGAAGAATCTAAAGAAGTATTTCACTTTTGAGATTCAAATTTTGGACGATAAGAATGTCAGAAGACGATTTCGAGCATCTAATTTCCAAGTGTGTAAGTCTGCCCCTGTTTGCATTGTATGGGTTTCTTGAAAATCTCTTGGCCATTTATTTATTCAATGTCCATTTTACGTATGAGTACTCTATTATTTGACAGAAATTCTGGCTAAAATCTTGGTTTGCCTTGTCTAAATCCAATTGTGGAAGTACATTATACAAAAAAGTTCCACTAGTTTGAATAATTCTGCAGGATAAAATTATAATATTATTTAATGTAGAACTTGTTTATGGCCCACAACACTTGTTGCAACTCTGCCCAGTTTGATGAATGTGCAATTTGACATTTTTTTTTCTCTTTTCTAATTTATTGATATTATTATGAGGTAAAATGTTACACTTTTGGGTTTAAATATGTTTAGTCCCTATAAAATTGTTTTCTTTTTCTCTTGTCATGTTAACATTCAATGGAGATAAATTGATGGCAGGGAATGAAACCAGACATTTTAAAATTTCTCATGATCAAAATAAAAATATTTACAGGCAGCAAAAGAAAAAATCATGAATTTTGTAACTAAAAACTTATTAAACTCTCCACCCTTTTGTTTGGAAGCGGAGGAGAAGAAAAAGAGAAAAGGGGGGGGGGGGGTTGTTACATATGTAACGACAAGGTTTCAGTTTATATTAGCTCTACATACTAGTTATGAAAATCTTGTAAGGACTTGTGTTGATTTTAAATGATTCAATAGCTTGCTAGAGGCAGTTATTTAGTACCAAGCGATCATTTTTAAGCTCAATGATAATGATGATGTTAATTACTACTAAAAAGATATATTTGCTTATTTATACTGTTGCATTTTCTTTGAAAGCAAATCTCAAGGTCACCGGTTTTCGGAAGTAAACACCTTTCATCTTCAAGCATAGATGCCTTGTTCTGTATGAATTACTGTTCAGCTAGGCATCCCAAGTGATGAACTATTTTGTATGTTACAGGCTGTCACTAGAGTTAAGCCATACATTTGCACCATGCCGCTTAGAATGGATGATGGGTGGAATCAAATCCAGTTGAACTTAGCGGACTTCACGAAGAGAGCATATGGCACAAATTATATGGAGACCCTGCGGGTTCAAGTGCATGCAAACTGTCGCCTGAGAAGGATATATTTCTCCGATCGCTTGTATTCTGAAGAGGAACTACCACCAGAATTCAAATTGTACCTTCCGATGCAGGTTAGAGATGCCCCCCATGTGCAACCTTACATCTCTTCTTTCCATCTCATTTGATTCAGGCCTTATATCATTTTCTATTTGTCGTCTGCAGAAAGCATGAACAAGTCATAGCATGAGGAATTCAGAGCCTGAAGGCGGTCGAGCGATGGATTTTTTTTTTGGAACACTATAATTGTTCTATTTCCCCTCTTTCTGTCAGAAATTAAGCAGTAGTTTGGTTCTGATGTATGGTGATTTATGCTTATATGTGATAGTATCTTGCTAAGAACACAATGATGAATGAGATGCAACTGGGATTGCATGAATAATGTACATTACATGGTTATATGAAAGCTGGCCTGTATGCTTTTCTAATGGCCCGTGTGTGATTCTAGGGTTTCATGAAATAGACGATCAAACACGTTGTTAGTGACATTTGTATAGGGCGAAAAAAAGTTTTGGCCTCTTATGGAATTCGACAAAAATGCTTGCAGATAAAGTTCAATTTCGAGTTCTTGAATCGATGCTTTGTCTCGTCTTGTATATGTATGATTGTTCCGGCAGGTTAGGCAGTGTGGGTTTTCAGCGGGATACTTTTCCGGTGGTTTAGGCCGGCCAACAGCTTTAAACAGCTTTAAACAGGCTTAAATTTATTTATTTTTTATCATACAAGATATTAATTTAATTTAATTTAGAAGTATCATATGCTATAACTTATTTTACTTTCCACATATTTATATTATATTACATGACACACCACTCCCATTAACATTATTGCCAAAATGAGTTAAATATATTGTTTATATTCCTGAAGAAGGGAGAGGAATGAGTGAAGTAGTGTTGATGAGGAAGCTGTTCTGCAACCAGTTGGTAGAAAAGCCCCATGACTCCGGTGTGACCTCGCGTGGTGCTGTAGTGCTCCACAGTTAATTTTGAGTAATGCTACACTTCCAAGTCATTTTATGAACCAAGTTCAACCAAGTTAAACAATAAGATTTGGAATAATACTAGTCATAACTGATTTTTGTTATGTTAAACTAACTTTGTTGGGCTTGGTTAACAAAAAGACTCAGGAAAAAAGATCCTCTAAAAGTGATAAAGTAATGCTTTAATCACCTTTGAATTTGTAATATTTATTATGTGTGAGCCCCACTATCTTAATTCAATGGTGATTAATAATGTATTTTTTTTTCTCTAAAGTGACAATACAACTTTAGAGGATCCAGATCCAAAGACTTGGATGTGTAACATTATTCTTTAATTTTTCGCCATCAATGATCTTTACAGAACCTGGTTTAGGATAACAAGTGATCATTCCTACAATGTAACCTGACTCATTTCCTGCATTATCCCCAGTTCCATAATTTGCCATTGAGGTACATGTAACCCTTCCACCCTGCACAAATCTCAGAACACAAGCTACACAACAATATACATTTAACTTCTTGATCAAGACATATATCAGCTTTCAAATTGCAAAACAAGGCCAAATTGTGCTTGACCAAAATATTTTTCACCTATGATCCTAACTTGAAAATATCACACCGGATGATGAACAAAAAACAGAATTTAGAGGAAAGAATCATTATTCTTTACAGGTTGAAATAACAACTTTTCATATGAAGTCATGGCACTAGAAAGTAATTTCCACTGATTCCACCTGAATGAAGAAATGAAGAACTTTTTCTATCATCTTATGCTGAAAAAATAAACAACTTTTTCTATGGTCACTCTTCATAAACAAGGACGAAGATGATGACTGGTACTAGGAAGTTACTGTCCCCAACCCATGTCCGGCCCATCCCCACCATTGTCCATAACTCTCTTGCCGATGACACCCAATTGAATTCTATTGCACCGTTTTGCCCCAAAGACATTTCCGGTTTAGCCACTGATCTCATCAAATCATATTTTGATAAGGGGTCCATTGAAGAAGCACGCATGCTGTTTGATGAAATGTCACATAGAGATGTTGTCACTTGGACTGCTATGATTACTGGCTACAATTCTTGCAACCACCATGGTCGTGCGTGGAGCGTGTTCTGTGAGATGTTGAGATACGGGACGCGGTCTAACGAGTTCACCTTGTCTGCAGTTTTGAAGACATGTAAGGGGCTGAGTGCGCTTTTGTGTGGGAAGTTGGTTCATGGGTTGGCTATAAAGAATGGTACTCAAGGGTCATCCATATATGTTGATAATGCGCTAATGGATGTGTATGCCACTTGCTGTAGTAGCATGGACAGTGCAAGAATGGTTTTTGAGAGTATCCTTAACAAGAATGCTGTCTCATGGACAACTTTGATAACTGGATATACTCATAGAGGAGATGCTTATGGTGGCCTTCGAGCTTTCCGCCAAATGCTTCTGGTAGGTTCCCACTTTTCTTCAACTTTTCTGGTTCCAAATCCATGTTTGTTTTACTCAAAACGATGGGTCTCATAGCAGCAAAGAAAAACAATAGAGAACACATTTTTTTCTTTTCAACAAAATGTTAAATTGTGTATTCATATAACGGATGCTGTGAGATCTCTACCACTTTGTTCCATCCTACAAAACTCATGTATTCTGTTAAGATTAAGGCTCCTCTAAGGTGATAAACTAAGGAGGTAACCACAATCATTAACCATTTATTGATTAAGGGTAGGTAACCTCTAATTTTCTCATTTGCAAGATAAACTCACCTTAGAGGAACTTCAAGGAAAACATTAAAATTCTTGGTAGAGTGCTCAGTATAATGGGGTTTTCATATTTCCTTGGCGATAAACAGGAGGAAGGAGAGCTGAGCCCCTTCAGCTTTTCAATTGCTGTTAGAGCTTGTGCATCTACTGGCTTGGGTAATTTGGGCAAGCAGGTACATGCTGCAGTGATTAATCATGGATTTGGGTCCAATCTTCCTGTCATGAATTCTATACTGGACATGTATTTCAAGTCTTGTTCAGCATGCGAGGCAAAGCAATTATTCTTTGAAATGAGTCAGAAAGATACTATCACATGGAATACCTTGATAGCTGGTTTTGAGACATTGGATCCTAAACAATCATTCTGCATCTTTTCTCAAATGGTATCTGAAGGTTTTAGTCCAAATTGCTTCACATTCACCAGTGTGGTAGCTGCATGTGGTAACTCAGCATTTCTGTATTGTGGGCAGCAGCTTCATGGGGGAATTTTTCGTAGAGGCTTCAATAACAATTTGGCATTATCCAATGCCCTTATTGACATGTATGGAAAGTGTGGAAACATAACAGATTCACATAAAATATTTAGCCAAATGCCATGCAAAAATTTGGTCTCCTGGACTTCCATGCTGATTGGATACGGGGCTCATGGGCATGGAAAAGAAGCTACTAAATTATTCAATGAGATGGTCAGATCAGGT
Organism: Arachis hypogaea; assembly: GCF_003086295.3. Lineage (NCBI taxonomy): Eukaryota > Viridiplantae > Streptophyta > Magnoliopsida > Fabales > Fabaceae > Arachis > Arachis hypogaea. Next base: position 115,165,219 of record NC_092045.1, read on the forward strand.
ATCAAACCTGATAGGATAGTGTTCATGGCAGTTCTGAGTGCTTGTAGCCATGCCGGACTAGTGGATGAGGGCCTGAGATATTTTAGACTATTGACAAGATTTTATAATGTTGCACCCGATCAAGAGATATATGGATGTGTAGTCGATCTGCTTGGGCGTGCTGGTAGAGTAAAGGAAGCTTATCAACTAATAGAGAATATGCCTTTTAAGCCGGATGAATCTATATGGGTTGCCCTTCTTGGGGCTTGTAAAGCTCATAAACAACGAAGTATAGGCAAACTGGCAGCTTCAAGGGTGTTGGAAATGAAGCCAAATAGAGCTGGAACTTATGTGCTTTTATCAAATTTTTTTGCTGCTGAAGGTAACTGGACTGGTGCTGCCTGCTTAAGGAAGCTTATGAGAGGTATTAAAAATAAGAAAGAGGCAGGGATGAGCTGGATTGAATTGAAAAACCAGGTTTACAGTTTTGTTGTTGGAGGTGAATTTGTTTCTTCAAACGAGCAGATTGTTGAAGTTTTGGAAGTATTGATTACGCATATGAAAGATTTTGGATATACACTTGACTTAGATTGCTTTGTACATGACCAAGAAAATGAGGTTTGAACACAAGCCATATGGTTAATATGTCATTGCCGAATGCTCAGCTGTTCATAGCAGCTCATTTGGTTCAATTCTTGCTATCTCAATCAACTTGTTCATAAGAAACCGGAAAGAGTCCAGCATTTTACATGTTTTAGTGGAGAGAGTTGCTTCAATTAGTTCAGAAAATAGAAATCAACAGAAAATTAATTGGAAGAAGAGCAGGTTATCTTTTGATTAAGTACTGTTCTTTCTTGCTCTCAGGGACGCAAGAATCATTTATTGGAAGAGAGAAGGCAAATAATGGCAATGAATTTTGCATGAGATTTGTGAGCTTAGATGTTTGTATACTTAGAATCAAATGATATTTGATGCTGATCAAGAAAGATGAAAGAGATAGTTATTAGTTATTACTGAATAGGGATGACTGTCTCATTCTGATTGTGATTCGATGGGGAAATGAAATTAGGAATCACACTCCTTGTTTTATGCCATTCATACATGTATACAATGGGTAAAAAATACCCTTCTTGTTACGTGCATATTGCACATATTGTGATTTTTTTTAGCTATTGTTATTAATTTTTTATACTGGATTTTTTTATGTTTTAATGATTCAATAGCTTGCTAGAGGCAGTTATTTAAGAACACAATGATGAATGAGATGCAACTGGGATTGCATGAATAATGTACATTACATGGTTATATGAAAGCTGGCTCTGTATGCTTTTCTAATGGGCTGTGTATGATTCCAGGGTTTCATGAAATAGACAATCAAACACGTTGTTAGTGACATTTGCAGATAAAGTTTTGGCCTCTTATGGAATTCGACAATAATGCTTGCAGATAAAGTTAAATTTCTAGTTCTTGAATCGATGCATTGTCTCCTATTGTATATGTATGATTGTTCCGGGCTTCCGGCAGGTTAGGCAGTGTGGGTTTTCAGCGGGATACTTTTCCGGCGGTTTAGGCCGGCCAACAGCTGGGTCTAGGTCTTAGCCCATTTTGCCACCCCGCCCCATCATTCATTGTAGAACCATCTGTTGGGGTGTCTTTCTAGAGAGCTAAACTTCAGCAAGGATTCTTACATAGCATATAAGCAGATGCATAATGCATTGCCATATTTTAACAGGATTACCTCCCCTCCAAATCTAATGAAGTTCAATTACTGAAGCAAAACCGAGATAACGAAAGCAATAACAATAAGAATTTTTAATGACAGATGACACTTAGAAAGTCACTCATTCAAGTTTAGCAACATTTTTGGACTTGACATCCTCCAAACCTAGGAAAAATGAAGAAAATCTATGGTGGCGAATAACCAATGTAAGGATGAAAACATTAGCTGCATGAAACACTAAGCTTGCCACCCAAAGCTCTAAGAATACGTTTTTACCCTTGAACTCAAGCAGATAACCCCACATTAGCCAATGGACCTGAGCTCCCATCCATGAAAGAATGCAAAGCATGCCATCCCATTTAAGCTTCATTTTGCTCCATGGTAATATCAGAGGCAACAAGCAAAAGAACCATACAAAATACTGTGCAGTTATCACCTGCAAAATAAAAAAGCATTTATTAGTGCACTCATGGTCTTGAGCATTAACTTAATTACTCTAAACTAGAATAAAATAGCACAATATTCTTTCAAATATTATATATTTTTAGATATTATCGCTTGCAAATTGCAAAAGGTATATTAATTTTATGATTTAAGTGTACAACATAGTTCCCAATATAGACAAAGTTGTGCATCATAATAAAGAATCTAATATACCAAAGTCCTTGCAAACAATTAAATGGGAATAAGAACTAATGGAAAATTTAAGTGCAAACCTTGTTGAATGCTACAAATGCTACAGTCTGAGCAAATAGACAGAATGGCAAATCCTTTGCAAAACAGAAAATAAGAACCAGCTGCACCATGAACTGCGGCAAAAATGAGATAAGCTTCTCCATCACTGAAATATCATAACCATAGTGAAGATAGATGTGATAGAAATAGATGGAGAAGTTGTGCCTTGGGTCTGTTCTAGTAAGGTGGTATAGTAGTGCCTCATGTAGGAATTCCCATCCATATAAATAATAGGACAAACCAGTAAATAAGAAGAAAACCGCTGCCGAAACCATTCCAAACATCAGCCTCTTCCTTGTAAATATGCATTTTAAGAGATTATGTAAGGAACACAAGCAATTCCCATCATTGAGTCTTTCTGCTTGAGCAGCAGTCCAGTTCTTTAGGATAGGTTTCCGATTGGATGGGAAGAAATTTGGATCAAGAACCAGGACAATAGGGATGGCATAAATTATGGGATAAATCCTGAAATGGACAATAAGTCCATACCAAAATGCTGACTGCAACAGATTACCTGTAAAATGTGGCAGGAAAAAGATAAGGCACAAAAGCATACAATGAAGTCTTCAAAAGACATGCAAATATCAAATATTGTATACCTTTTACAAAAATATGTTGCTTTGAAGCATCAACAGAATTTGAACTTAATAATAAAAAATGCAAGGCTCTAACATAAATTATCAACAGAGGAAAGGCAAAAGTCGAATTAAAACGTAGCTAGAAGGCTGTTTTCTGATCCCCTATTCCACCAAATACAACATCAATTATATACTGCAGTTTATTTAGCTTTCAGAATGATTGGAAGGAGATATTTAAAATCGAACAGGGTCAAAAAGTGAAGATTATTATTATCATTGTCCATTTAAAAAAATAAAAATCAGGCTTTTTACTATACATGTTGAAAATTTGACTTACTATTTTATTTACATTTCTTTTTTTTTATTGATTCTTGTCATTTTATTGAAAGTTAGGGTCAAAATATTTGTGAAGAGTCACCGAAACGCAGAATGTAAAACCTATTTGTGAAAACTGATTTTTCTTATATCAAGATAAATGACCAAAATATAGCTACCAGTGGATCAAACATAATAGCCACATGTTAGAACATAGAAAGGATTACAGATTAAAAGATTGACAATCTATACTCATTACACTATTTACATCATAGAGAAGTAGAACTGTACCTTTCATAAGACAGATAATTATCCACAATATCATGGCACAAACAACAGGTTCACAGTTCCCACGTGTCCCTATGGTGAAAGTAAATGGATTGAAGAGCCATGTCATGACACAATAGTTGCAGAGTTTTCTGGGTACCTTCCTCTGCTGTAGAATAAAATGGATAAAATATCCCACCAGCAAATCTGCATTTTAGACATGATATTTATGGTTAGGTATAACGTTTGGAAAATTATTCAACACAGGATTTCTATAAAGAAAGTTAATCTAGACTCAATTTAAAGTAGTTAATTACAAACGTTAAAATAAGGGCAATACCAGGACTGGCTCAGAGATAGGAAGAAACTAGAAAGTAAAAAAAAGGTGTAAAATTGTTATTGTTTATTCAATTCAGGGATCTGACATTCTCTACAAAAGAATAACCAAATGACAAAACATCTCTTCTTTCAACCTTATCCTTTCTATTTATTTATACTAAATCCTAACTAAGCATTTATAATTAAGAGGGGCCTAAAAAGGAAATTTCTCATAATTGTGACTCCAACATTGTAATAACCATATTTCTGATGCAATAAGCTATAAGATATAGTTCCATCTCTATTTTGAAAGAATTAATTTTTATTTTTCTACTTCCTATGAAAGGAAAAATTGGCTGAACAAAAGAAAGAATCTATGTTAAACATCATCTAATATACACTACACAAGACATAATTATCTGCACAACTAAATCCATACCTGAAGCTGAGAAGATAAACTTTCCCCAAGATCGATGGATTAATGAATTAGGAATGAGAAGAAACGCAAGCAGGGGGGAATAGCGATATGTGGTCCTCTTATAAGGGGAATCACCCGAAGCCATTAAAGACGCAGCATCAGAAAATACTAGGTAATCAACATCGGTATAATTAACCTCCATATGAGCATCTTGCCACTCTCCATATATAATTAAAATAACACGAAATATGGCAGAGAATAAAAGCAGTGACGTAAAATCCAATGATCGCATATCTGAAAGATTAATCACGCTGACAAATTAAAAAAAGATGGTCAACAGTAACACAGTTAATCAACTATACATCTTCAAGTACACATAAGGTTGCCTCAGTATCTTAGCAACAAGCTGAAAACATTGACTTCGCCATTATCATTATGGCCACAGTGGATTTTAATAGAAGATGCTACCTTTGTCTCTTCCAGATGATTTATCATTTCTTGTGGCACTGTGGGATCCAATTAGTATAACCAGTAATTCAATCAGTTCAAATTTGTCATGATTTGATTTTGTTTCAGTTTTGTTAATCAAGATTGTTGGTTTAAATTTAACTGCGATCACCTTAAGGACCAATGGACTTAACATCGCGACCTATGACACCAGTAATGGGAGCAGCCCTTGTACTAGATGCTAATCAGAGAAACTATACGGAAATAAAGTTGCACCTTGCTAAAAGCTATAACTTTAGAACTAGTGGTAATAACTCATTCCAAAGTGCTTGCTCAAAGTTGCACCCTTGCTAACCACTATTGCTTTCTATTGGCATCAGAGTGCTCTTAAACTTGCAGTCTTCTGTCATAGTTAATCGGCAATTGGAATAAGGCAATGCAGCTTAAAGTTCATATATATCCAAACACACCCAGGCATTTTATCAAACAGTTAAGGTGCAATTAAGAAACAACTTTAAGATGAGAAATTGAGACTAGAGAAATGAAAAAGACAATTCAGTTTAGAATGTTATGTAACTGGGATTACCTGAGAATTTCAATAGATTGCTATGGCAAATATGAGGATCCAGAGGAGCCTTTGGGTTGGGTCTGCTACTTCACCGTCAACGAAGAGGAACGGAGGCACCAAAGCGCGACATTAGCGACGGCAAACTGGCGGCTTCGGATAAGGCAACGACAACCCAGAAACGGCGGAGCTTTCACTCCGGCAACGACGGCATCTTCGAGTCAACGGCAGCGAAGAGGAACGGGTGGGACGAAGCAGAAGGGGCCTTAGGGGTACACAGGGAACCAGTAAGGGTGGGTCGGGTTCCAGGGTATATGGTTTCGGGCGGGTTCTAGTTGTTCGAGTCGGGTCATCCATTGCTGGCCCAAGGCCAAGCCCAAAACAAAAAATTTAAAACAAAACCTGAAAATAACAAATTCAGGTTGGTTTATTTTTGGCACAAGAGCAAGGAGGGTGTTGTTCACATCAGCTATAGCTTCAGGTATGGTTTATTTTTGGCACAAGACATCATTTTGAAAGAATTAATTTTAATTAATAAGATATGTGATAATTTTTAACTAAACACACTATAAATTATTGGTATTTTATAATTTTATAATGTACTATTAATATTGTTATATTGCTTTTATGTAATTATTATATTAAAAATAAAATTGTAAAAAAAATTATAATTATATATATATATATATTTATAAATCTTTTAAAAAACTAACTCTAATAATTATATGTTAATTATTTTTATAGAAATAAAAAATTTATCTAAAATTCGGCCCCTCCATATTAAACTTTCTGGATCCGTTCCTAATTGTGGTTAGTAATTTGTTTTGTGTAGTAGGTCAAATTAATTTGATTCTTAAGAATGGAAAAAATTTGTTATTCTAAGTGGGTTTTTGCTGATGAAATATTACACCTTATGGTGTGTCACCATTGTTTTCTACTACCATTTGTGCTAGATAAGCTTTTATAAGATTCATTTAACGTTTAACTAATTTATATTGATCGAATGATCAGCTCTGCGACGAATTAATCCTTAACCTCTCGCGTTAGTTAGAGAATATCGTAGCCAACCAAAAAAACATTCATTTAACTTTAAAAACCCTAATATATCTCTTGAGCTTTGCATTTTTTTTACTTTGAATATTACTATATTAGTCATCTGTTGATGTTGATTAATAATTCTTTTGTTCTTCTTGCCAAAGAAAGGCAACAAAGAACAAGAAGCCTACTTTCAAATTCAGATTTTGGCATACAGGATTTTACAACCAAGAGTTGTTTCATGATGAGCACTATATATTCATCAAACCATAATCAAAGAAATTGAATACACCAATTAACAAAAGAATATACGATGGATTGCTATCATATTCATCACTACTCAAAGACTTCATATGATACAAATATCTCTAACATGGAATCTTAGAGGTGAACCACTCCATGACCGAAAATGGAGCCTTGATCAAAGCCAGAGCAAACTCAACTATGAGGGTCACACAAAGGCAACATGGGCATATGCATGTCAAAATCAACCTGAAAACAATTCAATTTCATCAACCTCTGAAAAGAGACAACCGTCTACCAAAAATTATCCATTTACGTTTATAAGCTACACACCAATCATTTATATATTCAACACAATTCATATTTTAAACGAATCTAATAATTGGATAATTAGTAAGTAATTAGTTATTTGGGTATTATTCATGGAATAATATCAAAAGGGAACCTTAAAGAAAAAGAAAAAGAGAACTGGACATTTTTTTAATGGAAAAATAAGATAAACTGAACTAAGATAATGTAAAAGATAAGTTAATAAATATTTTGGTTGATTCATAAATCGATTAGAATCTCTTAAATTGATAAATGGATATTTGGTTCCTATTAAAACCGTGACATGTGAGACTTCTTACTATTAATTAATGTATGAGTTGCTACTTCTTCACACAATACTCCACTGAGTTGACTCGATTTTACTGAAGTTGCATGACTCCACCCAATTAAGGGACCAAGTTCTTTACCATCTTAACTAATTTTACATCTATAAAAATCGATAATAGATATTTATCTATTGTAAATAGATATGAGAGTATAGGGGGAAAAAAAAAAGTCAAAAACACTTACCCAACGATCCAAACAATGATACCCACAAGGGAGATTAGGAGAGAAACGAAGGCAAAAGGTAGGCCTAACAGAAACCCAATAGGCCTGCATTTTCGGTCCTCATCAGAGCAACAACAACACATTATATATGGCTTTGATAAATGATAATGCCCTCTTTTTTAGTGCTTATTGCCTTATGTATCTGAAGTTTGCTAATTGCTACTACCTCCTATTTGTTAATTTCTGAGAAGGCAAATACAGTATAAATTATAAACTACAACCTTGACGGGGGAGCACAATTATAAATATTATTAGAAGAGATTAATCAACTTTCTTAGTAGTTTCTTTTTATTGTCCACATGTCATGTTATATGATATTGTAACATAAAAATTATGCAAGTGGGATACTTTACTAATATATTGATATTGATATATGATTAAATATTAAAATAAATAAATAGATGTCTTGTTTTGAATTTTTAATACTAGAAATCTGTCAGAATTAGATTCTTATAAAAGCCACACAAACACGTAGCTATTTTCGCCGGTTACCAAATCAAGTTGATTACCACTAAATAATATGATTTCACGTTGATTATTGCGTCTTTCTACGTGATTAACAGACCTTCCTCCTTGCATACGAGTAAACGACACTTGCTTGTAGATATGGACAAAGATTTAATTATAATTTTATAAAAAAAAATTATCCTTTCTGGGGGATAGTCAATTAGATGTTGCAAAGGCAAAGCCAATTGAGTAAGGCCATGTAATATATTCGGCTTATAAGTAATTTGGAAAAAAAATGACATAGGTATATATCAGAGAAATTTTCATGCATCATAAAAAAAATTTATGCAGACAATTAATTGATATTACAGCATTAATAAAAATAACTAATTTTCAAGCTCACTATTCAAAAGTCATCTAAACTTATAAATCTGATTGAATAATAGTACACAGAGCATCAAAATTAAACTCTATATCAGGGTACAAGTAGACTTTCCTATACTTATTGTAGATTGTCATATCCCGATCAAGCTAATACAAACCCACCTTTAGTGTTGGATAATAAATAATAAAGAGAATGAATGCTAATTTAAATTGACAGCTAAATGGAATAAACAATCAAATATTACAAGGATAAAGTCTTAATTATGGCAATTGAGACTTTTTCCTTGTAGTTGTTGATTGTTTACTCTCTTTTATCTGTCAAATTAGCATTTCCTTAAACAAAACAGAGATTAAAAGAAAGGGAAAAAAACAAAACCAAGTGGTAGAAAATTGTTAGGTTCCCTGTTGATATGAACATGAAAAATGAGTAGAGAGAAAAAATTTTCTATCCCGATTTCATTTCATTTGGTTTGTGATAAACTAACACTCACATTCATACACATAAAGACCTACTTTCAGATGAAATCATTGAAATCAGAATGCAGTTTTACAAAGGTCCTAAGCATTAGCACAAATATATTGATAGTGAATTTATAAGCGGTTCCTAATCACCTTAGGGGGGAAAACTCCATGTTTGCTTCTTAAAGAGTAGATGATGTTACAACAGCAAGATTGAAGACCGAACCTAGTTACTGGTCAATTGTCATTGCTTCTGAGCCTCCACTTCCATTCTCCATCCCATTCTTAAGTTCCTCGGTTGCTATTCTCATCTCCTCGACCAGATTCTTCTGCTCTTCCTCTATCGTGTTCTGCAACTCATCCACCTGAAGAAAGGTTAAGCAACAGCGACAGAATAAATGTTACTGTAAGTTGTTTTACATGCACAACATTTTCCTTTCCAAAATGCAGGATACAACATACAAGTAAAAGATGAAATATTAGATAGAATAAAGAAAAAAAAATAGATAAATGCAGTTTTCCTATCATTCTAAGCATCACACAACATATTCAGCAAGCATAAAGGTTTAAACATGGCACAAGATTTTAAGACATGAAAATCAGTGTTGTTTCATAAATGTAAAAAACAAATACTGTAGTCATAAATCTTGGCCTTTTAGAAGGATTGGCTTGTATTAAAATTGGCAACCTTTAATCGATATGTACCAAAAATATTAAGTACAGACTGGAAGAAAAACTTCAGCAAAACAGAAGAAGAGAAAAGCAGAATATAAAACAATTTGTTTTGAAATTTTTGAACCAAAGAGTCTCAATGTCTGAATCACAATCACCATCGACATACTAATTCAACAGTTTCAATTTTGCATCTGACAAAGGTGAGCATAACAGAGATATAAATCTCCTGCAACCATCAAAAGATAAAGATAATAGTTGTGTTAACAAGTATGACAATATAGTTTGGATAAAGTTGGAACTTTTTAATAATGTTGGACTTAGATGGGAGGTGCTTACATTTGCAAAATAGCACATGGTCACAATATGTTACTATAAAGAACGTAAGGAAATGACAAATATGGCATAACTCTTGCACATTTAATCCCAAATTTTAGACTAGCTTTATAAGATAAGAATAAGCATTTGTGTTGAGTTCCATTATCATCAGTGCAAAGAGAGAATGGATAGAAAGAAATGTACAATGTGAAGTGTGATTCACCCTTTTATAGGGGAATGACTAAAACTAATAACAAGTTAACTGGATCATTATAGAAGAAATGCTGAGAGAATGAATTACTACTAAGCACTAATTCACTAAACCCCTATCTCCTTAGGCAGGGTTGCCTATACGTATTACATGAGGCCATAGTTCCTTGTCATAAATCATATCTGAATTAAACCCATTTAAGCTTAAATCTCTATCATAACATGAATTACTACATTGATAGTTTTTTTCTATTGGTTCTTGTTCTTGTACAGAGAACCTCTAGTGTTCCTATTTTGTCTATTTGTAAATACTTGTTCTCCACTAAATAAAATCTCTTTAACATTACTAAGAAATAATAAAGAAGAAAAAGTGAGACATGCTTGAGTCCAACTTTTCATACTAGTATGCCACAGCTATTCCTCAGCACAAATGACTTGTTCTGTTTATCTGCCTCTTTTAAATAGCATTCTATATTTCTGTTTTTGCATTCTCTTTTACAAAAATGAGTTCTCTTTCTAAAATCATTCAGACTGCACCAATAAGTAATGCCTCTATGTATTCCATGGCAAGCCTATCAATTGTAAATCATCATGCAATTTCAATCTATAAGAGTATTTAATTGAATGCCGTATGTGACCAATGGCAGCTAGATATTATGAACCTATACAATTTATGCATTTTTAGAGAGTTTAGTTTTACTTTGACATTATGATGCAGCCAGGACCAGGAGCATTTTTTTCCCTTTTCGATAAAAAAAAGATTTGTGTTGATCATAAGAAAGAAGATGGAAAAGAGATCCTCTATACAAGAACCACAACATACAAAAAGAACTATGAACAAAGCATAGCTTTCCAATCTCTCAAAATATATGAGCGAATATCCTCTAAATAGACTGTGTACTCTTCACGAACAAGAGGCCAAGCACTTGAACTCTATCTATCACAAAACATGATTGTCATAAAATGAAATTGAAGGTGCAAGAATTGCACTTCAACCACATACTCCAGTCGGGGGCATACATAAGGCAATGCCACAAGAATTTGGCCTCCTTCCCCTTTGTTATACCCATAAAGCTTCCAAAAGCCGAGGACATTATATAGAGGGTTGAAGAGAAGGTAAATAACGGAAGTGGGTGGGTAAGTGGAAGCGAAAGAAGGGTATGTGTGGGTGGAATACTGGAATTGACCTCCTAGCATAGGATCTAATAGAATCAAAATTTTAATCCCAAATTGGATTGAAATACTAGATGTTCCAATTTCCAAATGTACTTCACTTGATTATACTAAAATAAACATGCTCTAGAGTAAATCACCAACGTTTAATTGAGTTTGGAACTATTCAATTAAACTACATGAAAGCCATAATTCATAACATCTACATTTACCACACAGAAGCATAACAGATAAACACAAAAAGGCAACCCTAAACCACAAAATTGATTCAAATTCTACAAAAGAAAAACAACAGAGCAATCAGATAAAGCCATCAATGCATATAGCATAAGCGAGAACCACTCACCACATGCAACAAAAGAGCGAATTGCTTCTTCCGAAGCTCCAACAATCTGGAACCAGCAGTATTCTCCATGTCCAACGCCATGATTTCTTTCTCCAACTGCGTAATGAGCTTCTGCGTCTCTGACCTTGGCGGTTGCTGAGCAATCAATTTCCTGATAGCCTCACACTCCTCTTTATGCCGTCTCTCAACTTTACTCTCTTCCAGAAGCTTCTTAAGATCTTCAATGTCGTTCTGCGCTATCAAGATCTGTCGATTCGTTTCGTCCTTGAGCTCGTTGAAATTCTCCTGCTCTCTGATATTTGCATCAACAATGGCTTTGCTCTTCAGAAGCGGGATCTCGAAAGTCGTGAGCTCCTGCAAGAACGCTCTCGCGAGCTTGTCGCAGTCGCTGTAGTTGTCGGCGTCGTCCTTTTCAATCTCGGAGACGAAAGCAGTGAACTTCTTCTGAAGCTTCTTCAATGGAGGCTCGCCCCTCGTTGTTGTTGTGCGAGTGAGAAGCCTGTGTTTGATGATGACGTCATCTTCGGCGGGACCGAAGGCGTATGTGGCTGCAACTGCCTCTCCCCGCCCTGAAACCTTTCTCCCTTTCAGCATCTCAATTTCTTCACAAACCCACTCTCAATTCTCAAACATGTATCAGTGTGTTGGGATTTGGGCTACACAGTTACGATTGGATTTGGGTTTCATTTTTTATTTGAAAAAAAAGAATTGGGCTTGAGATACTACTAAGTTGATAGTTTTTGGGCCTTTTTAATTTAAGAAAACAAAAAACAAACAACTAACTTGGGTTGAATTGTTTTGAATTATGTAAAATGTATGCAACCTTCTTTACTTTGTCTTATAGAGAGATATAGTGAAAAATAAAAAAAAAAATGTATGTAATAATCCTAACTAATTCGAGTTGTTCTAGTAACTAGTTCATCAATTCTGTTACGTTACTAACAGTATTTTTGTCAACTTCTGCCAACTCTTGTTTATGATCATGTTTAATAGAAGTGTTTTTATGGCTATATCTAATAGAAGTGTTTTATATATATATTTTTTGGATGTGTTTTCTTATACATATGTTTAAAATATAATAATTAATTATTATTGGTAATAAGTTGACAAATAATATATTGAACCGGACCTTGTACCGGTCTGGTTTGGTATATTAACCGCTTAAGGAAATAAACCGGTCAAAACTGGTACGAACCGATTAAACCGGCTCAAACTGATACGGTCAACGGTCAACCCGCATGCCGATGATGTCAGCATGCGGGTTGTGAAATTTATTGCGGGGAGTAGGAGTCGAATTTGGGTCTTCTGAATTGAAGATCAAGTTGACAACCACTGCACTAACCCGTTTCTTTAGTATTGATAATGCTTTTTATAATATATATTTCAGTTTTTTATAACTAATACATATATATATATACACATGGAAATACTTAACTCAATATTTTTTAAATTAATTATTTTTTGATTGAAGTAAAAATTAATTAATTTTAAAATAAAAATAATAATGAATATAAAAATTAAATAAAAATTATTTATTCTGAGAAAAAATTTATATAATTATTTAATTATATAAAAATATTTAGACTTTGAAATTATTCTTTGGATATAATTCATAGATTGTTATTCTTATTGTGTCTAATTAAGATACTATATAGTAGTACGAACTAATTATATATCTATTTTTGTATTAGTTATTTATAGAATTCGACTTAATTGTTCTTAAAATGTTAGTAAAAATATGTATTTCAAAATTTAATTTTAGGTTTTTGACTATTTTTATTTTTTATTTGCATAATACCGAGTCAACCGGTTCAACCAATGACTCAGTGATCCAGTAACTTGACCGGTTCGATTACCGGTTCAGTTCTGACAACTATGCATTCATCAATAACAAATCCTTAAATATAACTTAAATGCTAAAACTCAAATTCAAAAATTACTTTTTTTTAGATGTTGCACTCCTTTTCTCTTTTTTTTAGAATGTTGCACTCCTTTTGTTAATTAAACAAATATTAGCTTTTTATTTATTATATTTTATATTAATGGCTCATATTTAGATCTTAAAATTTAAAATTTAAAATTTTAAAATTTAATATTTAAAATTAACATTAAAATTTGAGAGTATAAAGAGTACTGTACTATTTTTTTTTTTTCAAAACGTATTAGCACTTGTTAAATAAATGTTATATGCTTCAAGAAGAGTATACCTCTTTTATAGAGGTTTCACTTTTATTAAGTTTCTAATTTTTGAATAATATGTTGGTCAAAAATATCTATGTAGTCTATTTCTTGCCTAAATATCACTATGGTCTTTGATAATCGCGCTATGGATCACTCTTCATAATAAAGAGTGATTGACAAGAAGTGAGAAAAAATAAAATATTTATCTTTTATATCATAATTTATTTTCTAAAAAAGAAATACAACATTATTTTTGTTTGCATAGTACAGTTGTTGATTTAATTTTTCTATTATTAGCCTTGGTCTATTATTCCTTAAATAAATAAATATGAGCTATAAGTTAATACAGAATTACTCCTTGTATTTAGTAGTAAATTATTATGAAAAACTAAATAAAAAATTTAAAATTTTCAATCCATAACCACAACAAGTTTATACTTTATGGTATATGGATTAAACCCATGTCAATTTAATAAACTTTTATTTGGATTAAAGTGTATGAACTTAATTTGATTTTTCTGTATTCAGTATTTTTTCACAATAATAAAATCTTAATACAAATATCTAATCAATATTAGAAAAATAATTACTTTTACATTTATTATTTGAAATTCAACGTCTAAGAAGAATAATAAATATTTTTAAGAAAAAAAAAACCTTTTGAAAGTAATATTTTTTTAGTTGATAAGTTAATTTTTTTATTCGAATCAGAAAAAATATCGGCTAAAAGTGCTACTTTTTTAAAAAAAATAAAAATATAATAAATGGACAACTCATTTAGCCTGTGAACTAGCTTGTATAACGTCATTTTTTTCAAGTTAATCGAACTTAGCCCATTTATCTCAAAATTTAAATGAATTTAATTTTAAAAATAAAATCTATTCATTTAAATAGATAAATGAGCTGGGCCATGGATTAGGCCCATTTTAACGGTTCTAACATATTTAGAGGTTCTCTATCACATCAAATAGTGTTCCATCACTCATACAAATCTATATGCCAGCCACAGCCAATTTCTCACTGCCATAATTCAAAGCATTTTCATTGTTTTCCTCTCCGATTAGTCTCAGCTGCATATCCATAGGCCCATTTTAACGTCCTAACATATTTAGAGATTCTCTATCACATGAAATAGTGTTCCATCACTCATACAAAATCAAACTAATGAAACTATATATCTATATGCCAGCCACATCCAATTTCTCACTGCCATAATTCAAAGCATTTTCATTGTCTCTCACCGATTAGTCTCAGCTGCATATCCATAGGCCCCAATCTAATGATTAATCTCGTACAGATTCGCATAAACAAATTAGTTAAAGAGGACCAACACAAGCAATTATTATTTATTAGTAACCTTTGAAGTCCCACCTCGACTAACGCAGCACAGAACCCAATGCTTATAGGAATTCTGACAGAAGTGTCTAATTGCCGAGTTGGGTTGCGCTAACTTGTAACCCGAGTGGGGGCACTAAGGTGACGGAACACGGTTCTGGCTACGCTTGGTTGGGTTGGTGGCTCCACCATGCTGGCTTGCCCACTCCAAGTTGAGAGTTGAGTCATGGCATCTGGGCGAAAGCTCAAGTGTCCTGGCTCTTAGACTCAGGGGCACTGCGCCAGGTTGGCTTCACAGAGCAACGAAAACTTTGGGCTCCCAACAGTGGAGGGATCACAAGCCGCTGCACCATTAGTCCGCATTGCCAAGCATGCCTGGCTCTTGAACCGTCGCCTTTTTGCCCTTTGACAACTTTGGATAATGCCATCTATCTTTAATACTATATTGATTATCCAGTATTGTTAAATTAATCCCTCTGATTCATTGATATAAGCCTCATAAATACCTCTAATCTAATAATAATAATAATAATAAAAAGAATGTTAGTATTGACAACTCTACAACAAACTACTAATTTCCAGAATCTAACTTTGTTAATCCAGACATTTCTTTCCCTTTCAATAATCTCCAGAGGCTGAGCTCCCAAATTTTTTCTTTTCATAATTTTATGTAAACTTTATTCTAACCCTCCTAAAATTTTTATTCTACTCTCTTTTTATTGTGAAATTGATTTTTAGCTTCTTCCTAAATCTTCCAAGGTTCTTTATAACATGAAAAGGTGTTCTATCACTCGTATAAATCAAATTATATATATGCCACAGTCAAGTTCTCATAAATAATTCAAAGCATTTTCCATCTCCTCACCGGTTAGTTTCAGCTGCATATCCATGGACCTTAGTCTTAAACTTAACCCTCCACATTGGCATAAACAAATTAGTCGGGAGGATCAACTCGAGTAATTATTAACAATCTTTCAAGTCCTACATCGAGTAAGGAGCACAGAATCCAATGTTTATAGGTATTCTAACAGAACCGTTTATGCTGACTTCACACTGCTGCAGTTGCTATTTACATGTTCCTTTCTACATCAAAATGATATAATTCTTAGCAGTTTTGCTATTCAAACAACCATTTCTCCCAACTCAGTCAACTTTACCATAGGATCCATGACTCCCTTTCCAATCAATTTATTATATATTTATTGAAATAATATAAAAAAGTTTATTAATAATCTTTTTAACATAAATCTACATGTTTGCTAAACTTTTATTTAGAAATTAAAAAAAAAAAAATTAGTTGACATGTCTCCAACGACATATATTAAATTTATCAATTAAAAAATTAAAAAATATATAAAACTTAAAATTTTCATATATTTATTTATTATGTATTTATTCAGATAAAAAAAAAGATTTTTATTAAAAATAACTTTAATATATATATATATATAGTTAATACACATACTAACTAAATCTAAAAAATAAATATTAAAGGTCTGTTTGAATAAGTTAATAAGTAACTCTTTTTTTTAACTTATGACAAAAAATAATATTAATATCTGATACAATTTTTAAAATTAAATTATAACTTTTTAAAAAATTATTTAAGTATTTATAAAAAAATAAAAAAATAACTTCTCTTACAATAAAAAATTTTTTATCATATTTTTTTAAATAAATACTTTTAAATTTAAAAACTAAACATAAAATAATTTATTTAAAATTATTTTTAATATAAATATTTATTATTTAAATTTTAAAAAAATTAATTAAACTGTTTATTCAGGACCTAAATCTCTTCATAGGAAATTTCACTTGATAAAATTAATATCTTGTGAGAATTTTAACCTTACCAAAGTGATACGATAAGAACGAGGTTAGCTCAGAAGTTCAAAACATACAAATTCCTATATATTAGGCTATCTCTTAATTCCATAAAAAATTAATTGTTAGTCAATAAATTATTATTATTATTACTTTTTACTATTTGCATCAAATTTAATTGTTTTCTGAATTTTTATTATTTTATAAATATAAATATTAAATTCGTATAATAAATCCCTCTGGAAAGAATAATTGTTAAGTATATACTATTTCATTATTAGAACCATATGTTATTATTCCATCCTTATCCATTGTTAATAAATGCAATTAATTTTTTTTGTTCTTTATTGAAACAATATATATTAAATTCGTATTAAATTATCTACCACTAAAATGCTGATTGCAGTGTATTTGGTCAAAGATGAATGACCATATTTTAAATTGGTCTTGTAAATATAAGTGTCATTATTACATTTCTAGAAGAAAATTTTCAACCCAAAGAAAAATTTTTTTAACATTTTTTCAAGCATTAAATATAATACGTACATACTCCATGTATATACTTCAAAATATTTAGCCCAAAACAAAAATTACCAATAATTAAAAAATTAATAACATTCTTTTCCTCTATATTACATTATTATTGGAGTAAATTCGGACAAATTAAACAACATAATATTATCTAAATATTATAAATAGAACAAATATTTCAAATTTTTGAAAATGTAAATGAGACAGATATTATAAAATTCAAGAAGTAACACATGAAAATAATTTTATATATGTCAAATTAAAATGCTATTAATATTTTTGTAACCATGTGCATAGCAATATAAATAAGGGTTTAGCTAAAGCGTATGATCAGAGTTTTTTTATGGTTATCTATCAATTGAAAAAGTTTTATAAAAAATTATAAAATTCAAATTTTTAATATAATTATTATACTTTTATTTAAGTAATAATAATTAAAAATTAAATGACCACTGATAATAATTTTAAAAATTTAATTAACTTGTATTTTAAAAATATATATTAACATTATAAATTAAAATTTTTATTAAAATATAAAAAATAAATTTTTTAATATATTTATTTTGTATTATTAAAAATATTTAAAAAATTTTATTAATAATCATCTTATTGTGTGTATTCATAACATAAACTAACTAAATCTGAATTTTAACATGTACTCATAAATCATAAGACGTATGTTGACTATATTCTGTAAGCTAACAAATACAACCAAAAAACATAAGTTGACGACTATATATTTTCCTTTTCTTTTGGAGACATATACTATTCGGTAGCGTTTGTTTTAAGGTATTGAGACAGAAACAAAGAGATTAAGATTCAGTATCATATTTGTTGGTTCAGAGATTGGTACAAAAATTTTTATTTTTATCCCTAAAATTTCAATATTTCAGTATCTCTAAAAAGTAAAGACACAGGAGACTAAATTTTCAGAAACAAAGACTAAAACTTTAATAACATTTTATACATAAAATACTTTTATTTAAATTAATTAATTCTAATTTTATTTTTTATACAAATTAAATTAGAATTTTATTCTTGTTTCAATTTTTGTCTCCCACTTTTCACTAAATAAAATATTGAAATTTATTTCAATCTCTATTTCTTAGTTTTTGTTTTTCAGTCTCAGTCTTTTCGTCTCTGTTTCTCCACAAAACGTTACCTTACCGATGGTAAATTAATGCATTTTCTTGAATTTGTATCTTTGCTATTAATGCATTTTTTTTTCAATTGCATTGACTCATCACAAAAGGATACCTATCACATGCATGTTTTTCAGATAAGAAATGTCAGGGAGAATGAAGTTAATATTTTGAATAATGTCTTATTTCTATATTATTAAAAAATTTAAAATTTAATTTTTAATATTTAAAATTAATCAAATATTAACTAAAAATAATAAATTTTATTTTAACATAAGAATATTTTCGGTATATGTTTTTAATTTTATTTTATTCTAAATCTCATAATATTACATAAATATTTGTGAGATCATATATTATTAAAAATTAATTTAAAACTCAATATAAAATCCGTCACTCTAATACTTAATTTCCTTTCAATTTAACAATTTTATATAACAAAATTATAATATTTATTTAATTGATATATATATATATGATAATATTGTACTTTTATTTTGTTAATGATACGGTATTTTTCACTGATATCAATATCATTTTAAAAATGATATCGAATATAAGTTTTGATTTCAAATCAATTCGGTTACTTCAAAAGTCAAAACTAATACTCAAAAAAGTATTCCATTGAAGTTACTCTAACATCTCTATTTTTAATTTTCAACACATAATTAATGAGTAAATTATCAAATTGACACTTGTTTTTCAATTTGGTTTTTGAATTTTGTTTTAATCAAATTCGTCTTTAAAGATTTTAAATTAATCGTGTTAATTTTTTTGTTATTTTTTTATTAATGGTATCAAAATTTATTAATATGACATGTTAAATAATACTATAATACATTTTTAGAGTCTCAATTAATTATTAATATAATAAATTTATGAAATTGGATCAAATCAAAATTTAACTAAGGGGAGAATCTGAGATATTGATTTGATCTAAATTAATCATATTAATAGTCAATTAAAATTACTAAATGTGTATTGTGATGTTATTACTTATCACATCAACAAACTTTAACATTGTTAATAATAAAAATAACAAAAGTACTACCATGACTAATTTAAAATTTTTAAAAAATAAAATTTAATAAAAAAAATTTTGTAGACAAATTTAAAAAATAAATGATATTTCAATAAATAATTTGACCATTTACTCCACAATTAATATTATACATTTTTGCTTATAGTCTTGTATAAATAGAATACATTGAAACTAATAACAAATTGAAGAGCAAACACAATCACACACACACCAAGAGAGAAAAGTGAGATTGAAGAAAGAAAAAAATGGAGGTAGTGATGTTGGTTTGTTTCATTGGCATGGTTGGAATGGTGATGTGGGTGGTTTTTGTGTATGGAATTGAGTGGGTAAAGTCTCAAAGGGTTAGAAGGAAGCTAAGAATGCAAGGTATAAGTGGGCCACCACCTTCATTTCTTCATGGGAATCTGCTTGAAATGCACAGAATCAACACTGCATCACAAGCCAAAGTTGTTCATAGTAGTGATCATACTCATGACTTCACTGAATCTCTCTTCCCCTATTTTGAAATCTGGCGAAAACAATACGGTATCATTTTTTTTTCAGTATAATTAATTATAATATACTTATTTCTATACATGGTAAATAGATCTGGATTAGTGTGTTATCATTTCAACGAATTAATTTGATTAAATATGGTCAAACTATTAAAATTTGGGTGAATATCTAACTCAATCTCTGACAATTATCTTAAAAAAGTTATGAGGTTTTTGACAAAAAAAAAAAAAACTCAACTTAATTTTTTATATTTTTTTGGAATTGATTAGTCTTTGTGCAAAAAAAATAACATTGACTCTTTTTGATCCAGGAACTAATTATTTCTCTAAAAATAAATCTCAAGAATTGAGTTAGATATTTTTTTTGTCAAAAATTTTTTTAAAAATTTCGTTGTCTTTCGAATTAATTGTGAAAAATTATTTAGAGTTTTTCTCTAAAACTAAAAGATGTTTCTTAGGATTTGGAGGGATTCCTCAAACTTGGTATATAACCTCCTTTTTTATTTATATTACATAATTGATATATTTAATCAATTAATTTTAATTTAAAAATTTTAACTACTTAATTATTAATTTAATGTTCTAATATTTTAACCAGTTAATTATTATTATTATTATTTAGACCTACTAGCATCTTGAACAATACTGGGTTTAAAATATAGACAATAGATTTTTGATATAATATCATACATCATAAAATATAATTGACTATTTATTTTATGGGAAAGAATGGAAAAAGCATAGCAATTGTGGTATAATAATAATTTTTGTTATTGTTGATTTTTCAAGATGATGTCGATTTTTGTTATGTCATTTTTCATTATTTAAAATTTGATGTTCGAGATTTGTTAGGTATATTTAAATTTTTTAATTTATAAAATCACAAATTCAATCGAAATTGCATCATAAGTAAAATTAGTGTTCGGTATCATACTGCGAACATCTATAGTCAAAGAAATGACTAAATTATCAAAAATATTTGAATTATTAAATTTTTGCAGAAGTAATTTTTTTTAAAAATGGTTTATGTTAAAAATATTTTTAAATACAATAAAAATTATAAAAAACAAATCTCTTATAATGATAAATAATTTTTATATTTAGCAAATTATTTATACATTTAATATAAAATTTTATGAGAATATTTAGATATTTATATAAAAAAATGCATACAAAATAGGACTAAAATTAAATGTTACAAGTAAAACATCTTGATTTGACCGTTGGATACTTTTATGGTATTTTAAAATATTTTTATATCGTAAACAAATTTTAAAAGATATTTTTGTAAAAAAATTAATAATTTGAAATTTTTTTTGGTTTTTCTATTAAAAATAAACATCAAACTCTCAGAGTCTGATCCATGGTCCATCCGAGTTAGTGGGTTCAATATAAAATAATTGAAAAAACAAAAAATATAACACACACAAGTCTTAACAAATGTTATGTATATATTAAATCTTAACAAATAATTTGAGTCGTTCCTTGTCATCTATTATTGAATTGTGAATTATACGGGAAAAGATGTAAGTTTATAAATGTTCTTTTTAATAAGATGAAAGAGAAATTAATAAAAATAGGACTCACATTTTGAACAACAATAAAATAATAAAAAATAATTATTAAAAATTTTATATTTTTTCTTTATACCACTTTAATCTGTATAATAAAGTGCGCCTGATTGAACAAAACAAGACACTTAATTGATGATTATCATACTAATTAAATTATCAATTTAAGTGTCGTGTTCAAATATTTTTAACAGAATATTTGATAATTTAATTAGTATGATATCTTGAATTAATATGAATATTAAGACTCATGAAACATTAATTTTACTCCGAATTTGTAGGTCTATTGTACACTTACTCAACAGGGATAAAACAAAACTTGTATATGAATAGTCCAGAATTAATATCAGAAATGAACAAGTTAATGACTCTGGATTTGGGTAAACCTTCTCATATAACAAACAACCTTGCATCCCTTCTTGGAAATGGCATTCTCAGAGCTAATGGACTTAGTTGGTCCCATCAAAGAAAACTTATTGCTCCTGAGTTCTACATGGAAAAAGTTAAGGTATCATTGTATAATTCTGTGATATAGAATATGAAATTAATTTCTTTTGCGCATTATTTTTTATTTATGTGAATTTTATATAATTTTTTTATTTTTTTTATATGTTAAAATTTTTTTACTGTCAATCGTAGTTGAATCCTAAAGTTTTTATTTATAGAAGTTCTGATGTTTTGTTATGAAACTATTTATTCTAAAAGTATAAGCGGATAAGAAAAGACAAATCTAAAACTATATTCGGATAAAAATTAATAAGATACGATATAATTTAAGTTTAATCTAACCTTATGTACTGTATCTGTACCTTAAATCTTTCGATCCCTACTTAATCTAATAAATTTATTTTCACTCATACACAGCTTTTATTCATTCTACATATCATTTGTACCTGAAATTTGACAAAAGTTTTAAAATTATTCTTAAGTTTTATTTTGTTTCAGTTTTGTCCTAAAAATTTTCGATTTGTATCAAATAAACCCTCGACGGCTAAATTTTCAAAAAATTTGAAACTAATTTAATAATAATACATGAAAATGATGCTAGATTTACTTATGTTGAGGGTTGTTCTTATAAAATTGTTGTTAAATTGGTCTTAAATTTTTTGAAAAATTAACCATCAAGGTATATTTGATGCAAATCAAAAATTTTTGGGACAAAATTGAAACAAAATAAAACTTATGAGTATTTTTGAAATTTTTGTCAAACTTCAAGAATAAAAAATATACTTTACTATAGTATATATGTATATATATTTTGATGAAATTTACATTGTAGCATTTTAGCTTTATTACCCAAATAAAATACTGTCTCTGTTTTTGTAAGAAAATAAAATAAAATGTTTTTATGTTGAATCTAAAGTAGTGTGCATGCATGTAACTCATGATCATTGTAGGGTATGGTGGACCTAATGATAGAGTCAACGCAACCATTATTAATAAAATGGGACAAAGCCATTGAGGCCAAATTAGGTAGTGATGATGATGATGGCAATGGCACAGTTGAAGTTGAAGTTGATGAAGATTTGAGGAGCTTAGCAGCTGATGTTATTTCAAGAGTTTGTTTTGGACATTCATATTCCAAAGGAATTGAAGTTTTCTCTAAGCTTAGGTTAATGCAAAAGAAGATGTCCAAACATGGTACCTTCCTTTTTGGAATCAAAGGTTTACGGTATGTCAAACTCAACATTCTTCAAATATATTAGGTTTTTTATTTATTTAATGTAAATTGGTCATTATTTAAAATAAATAGAATATTTTTAAAGTATATAAAAATATAAAGAAAATGTATCATATCATATGTAATATGCACCTTTAAGTAATTAGAAATAATCATAGAATTTGTTATATAGTGACAGTTTTTTCTGATATGAATTATTGTATATAGGTGTCAAAATATTTTCGATTTAAGCTTAAAAGAGTTTACAATATGAATGTTAATAAATCATAATAATTTTCAGCACAAACATATTTACTATCGTAGATTGTTTAACCGTCTGTAATTAATGATACAGACGGGGAGATAAATAGTAAAAAATATTAATTAATATTAGCGACGGCCAAATCCGTCTATAAAGCTCAAATATAGATTTTACAGTTTAGATAATCATATTAAACATTTTTTAAGTGTTTTACGTTCAAAATAAGTTCAAACATAAATTTTGTCATTCAGTTATCAGTAATAAATTATTAATAAACGACTCTCCTAATCAACCCATTATACACAACTCTCGTGTGATGATTAATATATTTTTTTATTTCGATGGGTTGGTTAGGAGAATTGTTAATCACAAAAAATCGGCCAAATAATTGAACCGTTTTTGTTTTGTTACATTCTAAAATTGATTAATATGTAATTTGTCTTGAAGGGATACTCTAAACAATATATGGAGAGGGAAGGAAAATGAGATTAAAATTATGGAGAAGGAGGTAGAGTCACTAATTTGGGAGTTAGTGGAGGAACGAAAGCAAGAATGCTCAGACAAACCTTCTTCAAAGAAAGATCTAATGCATTTATTATTGGAAGCAGCTATGAGTGATGATGATTCAACATGTCTACCTAAAGATTTTGCCAAGCAATTCATCGTGGATAATTGCAAGAACATATACTTTGCTGGCCATGAAACCGTTGCAATAACTGCTTCTTGGTCTTTGATGCTTCTTGCTACTTATCCAGAGTGGCAAGATCGTGTAAGAAAAGAGGTTGCTCAAGTTTTCCCCAATGGCATACCAAATGTTGATTCTCTTCCTCTCTTGAAAACGGTATGTTTTTGTATCTATATTTTTATCTTTATCTTTATCTTTATCTGCACGTATGTATGTATATTATATATACAGAGGTAAAGTTTTGAAAATTAAATGAATTATTTAATTGTTGAAACTAAAAATTTAAAAGTTTAATTGAAATTGATGAATATTGTAAAGAATGTATGTTTAGAATAATAATTTTTAAATTAATTTTTTAATAAAACATAAATTGGTTTAATTAAATTACCAATTTTTGTACTAAATCGAACCAATAAATCGAACTGGTCAAGTGATTGTTTTTTACTCAACTCTATTGATGAATTGTCTAGTCCAATTCTATTTTTAAAATCATGCATTGGAAAATATGTTTAATGAAAATTATACTAACAAATTTAATCCATATAAACACATAAGATTATTAAAATTAAAAGTACACAAAAAGTTACATTACATGACATTTTGATTTTAATCATTGATATTCAAACAAAATTTAACGGTTAAAATTTATTTTTTCATTCTCATATAACTGTTACTCTGAAAACCGATTTCAATTTAAAAGCAAGAACAAACCGAAAATCATGAGTATTTTGTTGGTTATGGTTTGTGATTTGTTGGCTTATATTAAGCCTTATATATAGTTTGATCTATGATATACAATATTAGCTTATTCAATTATCTGATTACATTTCAATATTACATATATAATTAAAAATTTATTTATTAAAAATAGTAAAATAGAAAACATTTTTAGAAAAACTAACTTTTAGTTTATTTTATAATGTTATTTAAAATTTAAAGTAGTATTTAGAGCATCTCTAACGTTGTATCAAATTTCAATTTTATTTTAGGTCTTACAAAACACACAAATATTTGTGAAATCATATTGCATAAAGAATAATTTGAAATTAAAAGTGAAATTTGTTCCTCTTGTGCTCGTCTTAGTTTAGTTAGAACTTTATATTATTTTTAATTATTTCATCAATATAACTAGATGAGCAATAAAATTTTATTGGTTTTTCATCAATGTGATACTATATCTCTAAAAAAATATCAGTATTATTTCGTCAATCAACTCCAATGTACTTATGCAGATTTTAATTTTAAATAAATTTATTTATCGAAAATATAAAAAATAATACTCCAAAAACACTCCCTTAAAAATGCTCTTATATATATTTTTTTTGAAATAAATGATTTTGTAGTTAACTATGGTGATACATGAAGTGCTACGCTTATACCCACCAGGAGCATTTGTTTCAAGAGAGGTCTATAAAGATACCCAAATTGGAAAACTACTTGTTCCCAAAGGTGTTGTTTTATGGACCCTAATTCCAACTATACATAGGGATCCTGAAATTTGGGGAGCAAATGCAAATGAGTTTCAACCTGAAAGATTCAAAGATGGTGTCTCTAAGGCTTGCAAGTATCCACAAGCATATGTGCCTTTTGGAGTGGGTCCTCGCTTGTGTGTTGGAAAAAACTTTGCAATGGTTCAATTGAAGGTTGTTCTTGCCCTAATTGTCTCTAGGTTTAGATTCTCTCTATCCCCTAGCTACAAGCATGCTCCTGCTTATAGAATGATTATAGAACCAAGGCATGGTGTGCATCTTCTTATTCACAAGATATGACATGATGAGTTAAATCGCAATAGTCACAAAGTCAATAAATTGCGATGATCTTGGAAACCGTCGCAAATAAATCAACGCTATTTAGTTATTTTGTTGCAATGGACTAATGGTGGTTATGAAAAACATATGTATTCTCATGTATAGATGTGAGCGAGGTAGGAATAAAAAAAAAGTTTAATTATTTTATTAGTTTTTATAGTTTTACTAAATTTATAATTAGGTCAGCATGATGTGCATCTCCTTATTCACAAGGTATGAGATGATGAGTTAAATCGCAATAGCAACCGTCGCAAAATAATAAATTGCGATAGTTTTTAAAACTGTCGCAAATAAGACGTTAATGTTTGCTGGTTTTCTTGTAATAGTTGTTGTAAAAAACATGAATTCTCACATGTGTGGTAGGAATAAAATATGATATACATT
Organism: Arachis hypogaea; assembly: GCF_003086295.3. Classification (NCBI taxonomy): domain Eukaryota; kingdom Viridiplantae; phylum Streptophyta; class Magnoliopsida; order Fabales; family Fabaceae; genus Arachis; species Arachis hypogaea. The sequence goes on from NC_092045.1 coordinate 115,191,646, forward strand.
ACTTTAAGGACTTATAATTCATCACACACATAAACTTTAGTTGTATTTAAATGTTAATTTAGCTTTTCTTTTTTCCTTTTTTATTTGGGGTAAGATCATTGAGTTCATGCTCAACCACAAGAACACAGATTAGAGTAGTTGTGATGCAAACCCCTTTCCTTAATAACAGTGCAATGAGTAATGAAAAATGTTCATATAAGTTGATGTTTAATTTGTATCTACTCTATTATACTTAGATTAAAAATAAATAAAAAGAAATAAAAATTAATTAATTTTTTTTAATATTATCAACTTTCAATTCCAGCATAGGCTTACAAGAGATTACATAATACATAGTTAATTAAACCATGAGAAGCTTAAAATAAAGATTAAATTATTCTGTCAATTTCTATAATTTTATAAAATTTATAATTAAGTTTTTATATTTTAAAAGTTTTTAATTGGTTCTTTACATCTTTATGAACCTTGAAATTAGATTATTTTTAAGCCAAAGAGTTAAAATTTACAAAAACTTCTAAAAAAATGAGAAGACTTATAGATTTAGGAATTTAGTTCTTAAAGTGTGGGTATCTTCAATTTAAAGAGAAAATATTTTATTAACTCTAACTTTTTTAAGATTAAAATAATATAAAGATTCAATTATAAATTTTTAAATTATATATATATATATTTTACAAATTTAATAAAATTATAAAAATAGATAGAATAATTTAACTTAAAATAAATTACTTATTTTTTGAGAAAATATAGGGAGTTAATATAGAGTATCTGTACAACATGTACAATGGGGTTTAGGGATGTTTGATTTAGTAAAATATCTGATGTTTATTATTCCTAATATTCGGATAGTTATTCTAGATAGTATAGGTGTATTGTATTTGAAAAATGTTCATTTTTTAACTCATATTAAACCAAATAAATAGTCTATTATACATATTATATAAATATTTCATTGGCTTCCTAGCGGGATTCTTATTTTTTTAAGAATATAAATTTCAGCACATCTGAAGTGTGCGAAGAAAAAGAAAAACAATAACTAACAAAAGAACAAAAAAAATAAACAAAAACAACTTTATTAAAATCTTAATATCACACTTATAGCATCTTAAGATTCCTTATGATCCTTCCACCTTTTGAGCTTTATCCATCAGTTGATATCTGTAATATAATCATCCAAGTAGTTCCAACTCTCAAATATATATATGACTCCAGATTCTAATGTAGTCATCATATTATATATATTGTATCAGGCACACTACTCATTTATTACTAATAATTAAACAAACCATAATAAAAATATATACATTATATATATATTTTACCGAAATCTCAAAAAAAGGATCTGTAACCACTAAAGTGATACTTACCAACTGAAACTAACGACCTCGTCCAGGATGACAATGATAATTGCCTCCTTCTGGGTCGTCACCACAATCACCACCACCTACTATACAATGTTACACACACGCACATATATATATATAAAAGAGAAAAAATTATTGTATTTTCTTTAATTTCTTCTTTTTTTTTTTACACTTTTAACATATAAAAATTAGAATTTAATTTTAATGCATAGTCAGTATAAAATAATTTTACACGTATATTAAATTACATAATATCATATCAGTAAAAATAAATAATCATCTAAAAGAATAAATGTGATTGCACTGTGTAAAATATTTTACACAATTAGTATATCAAAATTAAACCCTTTAAAATTAATATAAAGTTAATTTGTATGTGTCGACAATGTAAACGATTTTACGTAAATATTTAATTATTTTATATTGTTAAATTAATAAAAATAATTTATTTTAAAACGTATAAATCTGATTGAATAGCTGTAATAATAAGTATAAAATATTTTTTATACTGTAAATATATCAAAATTAAACTTAATCAATACATTAATTATGTACAAAATTTTGCTAATAACCGATATATACAACCTTCAATATTATCATTTATCAACCAAAACTAGGAAAAAAATCTTCATCGTATTATATATTGCATTACAAAAGTAATTAAATTCGATGTAAAAGTTGGACGGATTTCTTACATAGTGCTCTCCCGTGTTGATGATGATGCTCAAATGACCAATTAACCCTTGCTGCTGCCACTTCTATTAAGAAGAGAACCACAAAAAGAAGCGCAAGGTTGAAGATTATGATAGGACAGAGCTTCTTAATCAACTGAGCCATCATCATAAAGATGTAGAAATGTATAATCGAATTAATAACTAACAAAGGACACTCCATATTTATAGTGTCCATATTTTGAATGGACATAGAACTACACTTTTCTACGTTAATAAATTGTATTTTTTTTTCTTGGCTAAATTTCTACATTTTGGTTGGTTCTTCCGATAAGATGTTTACTAAAGAGTAACTACTCACTAATGAGACTTCAGTATGTATTGTATGGTAGAATTGAAGCTTTCAGCAAGTCTTTTTCCCTAGTCAACTTGCGTATGCAATGGTTCATATGGAGTCAGTATAGTAGTGGCGCATGACCGCCACAACTCCTCCTTGTTGCATTAATAAAGATACTGATTTATGTGGTAAACTATCAAATTATTTTATCACCGCTTTGATTAATATTATCGAAAAGATTTTGCAACTCGTTGCATCAAACGAATCGATCTTGTACATTTGATTTTTGAAATTACTTAAATGATGTATTGAGTCGGTCGTTCCATTGTAGAAATTTATGTCAGAATTTTTAAAATTTTTAGGAACTTTAACTTGCATGATATCTTCTATGATTGGATCTTTTTCTCTAAATAGGCTTTCCTCCTGATCTACATGATTGCTTCGATTTCGAAAGTCGGCTTCTAATTTTAAAAATTTTTCTTCTAGTTCTCTTCGTCGTCGCATTTATCTTCGTAAGTCTCTTTTAACTTTTTTTTGTCGCTCTATCTCCCGCTCGAGTTGTTCTGATCGGGCATAATGTCCGTATACGAATCCCATGAATTCTGTTGGGTGTGGGGCGCTTCTCGTTTTTTGGTGAATGTATATTTGAATTGATTCTCCTGGGTTGAGGGTTTCCTGATGTTCCCTCCCCATTAAAGCCACTTGTTCTATCTTGTCGTGGAGGTATCATGAGTGCATAGTCGGCATTATGATATTCCGGTTCAGATTCGGATGTCGTATGTCCATTTCCGACACCATGGTTGGGTGTAGACTTCTAGGTCTCCAACAACAACTCCAATTTTTTTAGGGTTACCTGAAACTGATTGCTTTTAGGCTTGAACGTGAGGTCTAAACGCCTTTAAATAGTATGTCGTTCGATGTCTTTTCCAATGAAGATGAATTAGTCTAAGTTGTTTGTGAACAGGTAGGGGTTGTACCTGTAAGGGACTCCGATACTTAAGTTAGCAAAAATTTTTGGCAGGTTTTTAGTAGATTGGGTTCTGAATATATGTGGGGGTACGGGTATCAATGTATTTATAGTAGAATAGATATCCACCTTTTTGAATAATTCCATCTTTGATGGTGGATGACCGTTCCCTTTTATTGAAAAAGTTGTTGAGATCTCTCTTCTAGATGAATATGAGATATCTTAGGAGTCGGTTACTTATTTAGACAAGTAGAGTCAGACTCTTACCTATTTATGAGACAAAAACTCCAACAAACACATCAGCAATTTTTAAATAATGAATCATAGCTCAGAATTCCTAGGCTAGTCCTAAGCATGCAGAATTTGTCCTCAGCAAGTGGTTTTATGAAAATATCTGCTAATTACTCCTTCGATTTAACAAATTGAATGCTAATATCCCCTTTTTGGACGTGTTCTCTTATTGAGTGAAATTTCACTTCAATATGTTTAGTCTTAGAGTGCAAAACTGGATTTTTAGAAATATTAATGGCACTCATATTATCACACAATAAGGGAATATTTTCAGCATTTAACTTGTAATCAGCAAGCTGAGTTTTTAACCACATAAGCTGAGAACAACAAGAAGAAGCAGCGATATACTCAGCCTCTGTAGTGGATAAACCTACTGTTGGCTACTTCTTACTTGACCAAACATTTAAGGACTTTCCAATGAAGCAATATAAGCCTGAAGTGCTCATTCTATCAACTCTATCACGGACAAAATCTGCATCACAATAACCAACTGCAGAAAAATCATCAATCTTAGGATACCAAAGACCAAAATTGGATGTGCCATGAACATATATAATGATTCTCTTAACTGTAGAAAGATGTGACTCTTTTGGTTTGGATTGGAACCTTGAACACAATCCAACACTTTGCACAATATCGGGTCTAGAGAAAGTTAAGAGAACCAATCATTCCTCTATACCTAGTCTCATCTACATATTTCTCAATTTCTCCCTTATCTAATTTTGAACTAGGGTGCATGGAAGTTCCCATGGGTTTGACATTTTTCATATCAAATTTCTTAACTAGTTCCTTGGCATACTTCTCTTGATGAATAAAAATACCATTTTCAGTTTGTTTAATTTGCAGCCCAAGAAAAAAATTAAGTTCACCCATCATACTCATATCAAATTCACTTGTCATGAGTTGTCCAAATTCAGAACAAAGGGATTCATTAGCTGATCCAAAAATAATGTCATCAACATATATTTGGACTAGAATAAAGGTATCATTAGAGTTCTTGATAAATAGAGTTGTGTCTGTGGTGCCTCTTTGAAAATCATTTTTCAAAAGAAAAGAGCTAAGTCTCTCATATCAAGCTCTATGAGCTTGTCTTAAACCATAGAGAGCTTTTGATAATTTGAAAACATGGTTAGAATGCTCTTTATTTTTAAAATCAGGTGGTTGCTTCACATATACTTCTATATCTATCACACCATTTAAAAATGTACATTTCACATCTATTTGATATAATTTAAAACCACAAAACACAGCATAAGCTAAGAGAAGTCTTATGGCTTCCATTCGGGCAATAGGGGCAAAAGATTCATAAAAGTCTATTCCTTTTTCATGGTCATATCCTTATGCAACTAGCCTTGCCTTGTTTCTTGCAATGCTGCCATTCTCTCCTAGTTTGTTCTGAAAAATCCACTTGGTTTCGGTCACTTTTTTTCCACTTGGCCTTGGAACCAAAGTCCATACTTGGTTCTTCTCAAACTCTTGGAGCTCATCTTCCATTGTCTTTACCCAAGAAGGGTCACCAAGGGCTTCCTTGACATTTTGAGGCTCAATTTGAGAGAGAAGGACAATATTTGTTCCTTCATTTGCCTTTCTAGTTGAAGACCGAGTTCTAACCCCATGAGAGACGTCGTCAATAACAAATTCCTCAGGATAATTTTTCAAGAATCTCCATTCACGAGGTCTGGTGGACTTGGAGGCAGATTCAGATACCAAGGAATTCTGGGTGCTGTTGGCTTCAAGATTTCCTTCAGATTCATGAGATAAAATGGAATTGTCTCTTGAATTTTCAGCAACTGCAGTTTCTGATTCAGTTTGAATAGAATTTCCATTTTCTTGATTTTGCACAGTTTCAACGTCCTTTTGAACTTGATTTCCTGCATCACAATCTTCAAATATACTTTGCACCAAGTTTGTATCACAAAATATAACATGTATGGACTCCTCAATAATCCTAGCATCTTGATGATAAACTCTATATGCTTTGCTAGTTGTGGAATATCCTACAAACAAACACTCATATGCCTTTGGATCAAATTTACCCAAATTATCCTTGTTATTTAAAACAAAACATTTGCATCCAAAAATGTGCAATTAGTCTAAGTTTGGTGGGTAACCTTTCCAAAGTTTATAGGGGGTTTTCTTCAAAAATTTTCTTATGATCGTTCTATTCAAAATGTGGCAATTTGTGTTAACCGCTTCAGCCTAAAGGAATTTTGGAACATTACTCTCACAAAGTATAGCTCTTGTCATTTCTTGTATGTTTCTATTTCTTTTTTCCACCACACCATTTTGTTGTGGTGTCCTTGGACAAGAGAAGTTGTGAGATATTCCAGATTCCTCACAAAAGGATTCAAATAAATTGTTTTCAAATTCAGTTCCATGATCACTTCTTATAGAAGAAATTTTTAAATCCTTTTCATTTTGAATTTTCTTGCAAAAAATTTCAAAGGACGAAAAGGCTTCATTTTTATGTGCAAGAAATAAAACCCAGCCAAACCTAGTGTAGTCATCCACAATCACTAAACCATAATGTTTACCACCTAGGCTTTGAGTTCTTGTTGGACCAAATAAATCAATGTGTAGCAATTCAAGTAGTCTTTTAGTAGAGATGTCTTCTTTTGGTTTAAAATAACTTTTTGTTTGTTTTCCCATTTGGCAAGCATCACAAGTGATGTCTTTGTCAAACTTTATCAAAGGAAGACCTCTCACTAATTCTTTCTTTAGAAGTTTGTTTATTTGAAACATACTTGCATGGCCCAATCTCTTGTGCCATAACCACTTTTCAGATTCTTTAGAGTGAAAACAAGCTACATTTTGATCCTTAAGTTTATCAAGAGTAAGTCCATACACATTGTTAAAACGCTTGGCAACAAAAAGCACTTCATTTGTCTTTTCATTTATAACACAGCATTCAAGCCTTTTGAAAATCACTAAATATCCTAAGTCACACAGCTGACTTATACTCAAAAGATTGTGTTTTAAACCACATACCAAAAATACATCATCAATGAAAGTAGATTGTTCATTACCCACTTTTCCAACAACAATTATTTTATCTTTATCATCATTTTCAAAGGTCATAAAACCTCCATCATACTTGTTTAGTTTGATTAAGTAAGTTAACCTTTGAGTCATGTGCCTTTAGCAACCACTATCCAAGTACCACATATCCTTTTTGTTCTTGGATGCTAGGCAAATCTGCATGAAAAGCTTCAAATAACCTTAGGTATCCAAATAAATTTGGATCCTTTGAAGTTAATCCATCTTGGTTGCCCAAGTGCATTAAAATCACAAACAACATTGTAAACTTTGTTTCCCGTAACTTTCTTTTCAATGAAACATTGTGCATATGAGTGACCAATTTTCTTGCAATTAACACAGTGATTTTCTGATGTGTATCACTGAAATTGAGGTGAATTATTTTGCTGGAAATGATTAAAGGGTTAAAATTTTCTGGTTTTTAGAAGAGGTGCATTTCTTTTGACAAACTGATTTATTAAAATTGTTCCTCTTTGCAAAAGCATTTTCTCCAGAATTTTGTTGAACTTTTGGACTCTTCAAATATGAGAAATTGTTGTAAAATGGTGGTTTCTTTAAAGCAACCTCATTTTTCGAAAAGTATCCCAAACCTGGCCTGTTTGAACTAGGTTCGACTCTTGGTGAAGGTTCAGTTTCACTTGTGTATACTTCATCAAAATTTTCTTCAAATATTGAAACATATCCAATACCAGATTTGTTTGGTGTGGATTTAGTATTTGATGAAGAAGCTACAAATTTTATAGAGGAATCATCGAAAGCTGCAATTTCCTTGGTTATATAACCTAAACCAGATTTTTCAAATAATGGTCTTTGGCTTGCAAGTAATCTGTCCAAGTTACTAGAACTTTGAGCAAATTTTGCTAAGTCACCATTCAGTCCTTTAATCATGTCATTTAATCTTTCATTTTCAGCAATTAACTCTTGAGAAGGATCCACAATGTGCTTTCCTTTTAATTTTTCAAGTTCAGATTTTAGAAATCTGTTTTCTTCAATAATGTCCAAAACACATTCAGTTTCCTTCACTTTTTATTTTAAAAAATCATTTTCAGCTCTTAACACATCTCTTTCAAATCTGCACTCATTTTACTTGTCAAGCAATTTTTAGGTGTTTAAAGTGAGATCATCAATAATAGCATGTAAATCATTCATATACAAGTTAAAGTAATTTACCTCATCAAAATTATTATTTCTAGCCATGAAACAGTCTTTGTCTTCACCTTCAGAGTTTTCTTCCTCATTGGAGTCGTTCTTGAGATCTTCCCAAGCTGCCATGAGCACTCTCTTATTTTCCTTCTTTCCTTTGTCCTCTTTCTTGAGTTTTGGACAGTTTAGCTTGAAGTGTCCAACCTCTTTGCAATGATTACACGTCACCTTGCTCAAGTCCATCTTGTGTTCCTTTGAACTTGAACCCTTGTATTTGTCTTTGTTTTTCATCATCCTTCTAAATCTCCTAGCAAAAAACATAAGCTCATCATTTGAAATACCATCACAAGACTCACTCTTTTTTTGTTCTATTTTTGACTTGAGGGCTATTCCCTTTTTCTTTGAGTCTGGGTTTGTGTGTGTGATTTTATAGGCAAGGAATTTTCCTCTCAGCTCATCATAGGTTATACGGCTTATGTTGTTGCTCTTGGTTAGGACAGTGGTAGTGGTTTTCCATTCTTTTGTGAGGCTTCTAAGAGGTTTTCTCACTAGGGTTTGTTCTGAGTAGTTTGTACCCATAGCATCAAGGTTGTTGATTATGATTGAGAATCTCTCAAATGCTTCATCAATGCTTTCTCCATCCTTCATGTTGAACATCTTGTATTCTTTTCGCAGCATATCAATTCTCGTTTCTTTGACCTGTTTAGTGCCTTCGTGTGTAACCTTGAGTTTTTCCCATATTTCTTTGGCTGTCTTGCATCTAGACACCTTTCGATACTCTTTAAAGCTGATAGTACAGTGCAGAAGGTTGATGGTTTTAGCATTCAGCTCCATCTTCTTCTTGTCGTCCTCATTCCATTCAGCTTCTTCTTTTGGAGTCATCACTCCATCAGCACTTGTTTTTGTTGGAATCTTGGGACCGCTCATAACAATCTTCCATATGTTGTAGTCAATGGATTGGATGAAGATTCTCATCTTCTCTTTCCAGTAGGCATAGTTCTTCCCGTTGAAGAAAGGTGGCCGGTTGTTTGACTGGCCTTCAGTGAGGGTGTAGGCAACTGTGGTTGTGCCCAAATTGTTCTTCATTGGATCTTTGCTCCAAGTGGTTAAGCTTGATTCTTGAGACCTTAGCTCCTGATACCAATTGAAGGTTGTTGTAGGCTTAGAGAAAGGGGGTTGAATCTATGCCTTTCTTTTAATTAATAAAATGACCCTTTAAAACAAACTTTGGAGTCTGAATCTGTTTGAACTCAGCAGCAGAAATTTATGAGACAATTTATTTTTGACTCATGAATATCAGAAAACAGAACACAGTAGAGAAGAGAGAAGCTAACACCAGCATGTATCCTGGTTCGGTTGCCTTGTGCTATGTAACCTACGTCTAGTCTCCTCCACAACAATGGAGAAATTTCCACTATAGTTAAAAGTATTACATACACCAATTCCACATGATTGATACAATCCTTTCACACTCAAGTTCTAACCTAACTTGACATTGGCTATGCTAATACCTAACTCTTCACTCTTAGTGCTAACCCAACTAAGAAAGGGATACCTCACAGGTACAAGATACAAGACATAGACATACCTAAAGAAATCAGAAAATAACTCTAGGCTTTTCTCTCAAGTGTATCACTCAGCTTCTTTCCACTCATGGCTCTTACTTGAGCTCTCTGAATATGCCTTTTCACTCAAGAAATTACAAAAAGATAAGCATTGAAAAGTAAATTACAATCTGTAAAACATGAAGGAGGTTGACTTCATCAACAGCCTCTTTGCTATGTGATAAACCAGACTTGCAAGCCTCTGATTTAGTTCTTCAGTGTTGGCCGAATGCTTCTTTGAGAGAAAGCATTATCCAAGTAGAGGAACTTCTTCAGGGAACTCTTCACATAACACAACTCACCAAACTCTAGTTTTCTCTCCTTGGCTTCTGAATGAACATAAAACCTTTTGCCGGCTTTGTTATGTGGAGGCTCAGAACGAGAAGCCAAGGCCTTACTTAGGTGGAAAGAAACCCTCCCCGCTCAAGCAATTCTTGATTCATGGGCTTTCGAAGCCCAAACTCAAAGCCCGTGTTCATGGAGAGGGATCACTTGTGATTCTCAAGGCAGTGTGGTTGTCATAAACTTAGCATACACCGGACTTACAGGTACGTACTCATTGTAGTTAGAATGATAAAGAATGCACATAAACTTCATGTGAAGTTAATAATAAAATGTTATTAGATGAAAATTTAGCTAAATCATTCAAATTATTTAACTGTTGTTAGCTATCAACTTCACATGAAATAGCACCTGAGTTTTTATCATACTTTTATCATTTTACTAAAATCTTTTAAGGTGTTATTGACGAGACTTAATAGTATGTTTTTTGAGAACTTAACTCTAACTCTCTTAAAATTGTCATGCCTTAGTAGTATATTTTTTTTTTGGCCTGCGCCCCGCCGGGGAGGGAGGGGTCGTGGTTAATAATCTACTTACTAAATTAGTTTGTTGCAAGATGTTATATGACAAGGTTAAGTGTTAGGAAATCTTAATAAATGTTGGATGTATGACTATGTAGTGTAAATAAATTTGTAATGCAATTAAATTTAAATTTGTGCGTTGTGCGAAACTAAAAGTAATTAATTATTTTACACACAAAAAAAACTATTTCAAAAAAATCTTAAAAATTAATATTAAATTTAAATAAAATTACATGCAAAAAACATTATACATTTTAGTATTTGAAAAAATTTGTCATCTAATATATATATTTAGCAAACTTAAATATTATAGTGCAGGAATGAAGTTATAAGATGTAATGCAAACATAGATATAATATTTCAATAATTGAAAATAACATCAACCGAGTTATGACATCCTGTTTTTTCAACATTATTATCATAACTAAATAATATTAAAAAATATAAATTATTGAAAAACATAAAAGTGATATATAAATGATAAAGACAATATATAATTAATAAACACAATTAGATCAAAAATATCAAAAAAAACTTAAAATATTATAAGAATTTTATATAGTATAGTATTATAGGAGTTAATCGCCCAACATGTAGTGAAAAAATTATTTAGCAAACTAAAATAAAAAACCGTGATTATCAATAAAGTTTTTCAAATAATTATACAAAACATCAAAATTGATAGAGGAGAAAGAGTAAAAGGCATAAGATTATACAATAGGAGATAAAAAATGTGCTAAATGAATGTTGATTTATATAATAAATATGAATATAAATAAGAATAAAAAGAGAGAATTTATTAATTAATTTATATATATTAAAAAAAAGAACACGACTATTAAAAGTATAGAGTAACCTACATATAAACAAAAGTAAAAATAAATTAAATAATAAGACTAAACATTACCTAAAAAGGTTAAAAAGTAATATGATGATAGAAAAACTATAAAATGATAATTTTACTAAAATGTTTACGTGACAATATTAGAAGTTATTTAATATGTTAAGTGTTTATTGGGTCATTATTTGGTTTTTCTTTATATACATTATAAATAAATATATGGAAAAACTACCAAAAGTACCTATGAAGTTTACAAATGTTGACAAAAATATTCATAAACTAAGAAAATAAACGTTGTACCTTTGAAAGATGGGTTCCGTACAACAAACGTATTTAAACCCTAAATTTTTTTTTATTTTTTAATAAAATTTTCAAAATACTCCCATCCTCAACCTCAACTCACTTTTTCAATCTTTCATAATCCAACCTGCACTTTTAAAATCCTTGCCATGAAGTTCAAAACTACTCCTACAACAGACCAGGTCGAACTCAATGATGGTGGTAGTGGAGGACCTCGACCGGTTCCTGACAGAGAAATCCAGTATGGTGAACTCTTTCCCTTTTTTTTCACCAAATTCATTCACACAAAGAAAGCCCCCAAATTAAGAAAAAAAATAACGGAAACGATTAAAAATTGTTCTTTTATGATTCTTTTTCTGATTATTCATCGATATTGGTTGATTCTATTGTTAATCTTGGCATTGCAATCCTCTGTTGCGTTATTATCCAGAGCTCCCACCATAAAGATTCATTTTGTCTATTCTCGAAAGCGTAACATCACCATTCAATTTGGTGTCGGCATCGTAACCGCTACTAGAAAGAAGCTCCATCGCCTGCCGCACGTCTTCAGCCGCATCCTGGAGTCCTTATTCAGTCCGACGCTAATGTTGTCATTGAGGAGGTCTCCGATTGCTTTCGCTTTGTCATTGAGACTAAAGAGGAGGATGAAGAGATTAGAGGTGGTGGAGGTAGTCGCGACACCGACAACGCCGAGACGGAGAAGGGTGCCAATGAGGGAGGCTTGTGTGAGAGGGTAGGTGATGCTCTGTGGCAAGCTAGAAGTCTCTGAGGTGGTCGAGGAAGAGCATGGAGATGATGGAGCAGGAGTAGAAAATGAAGATTGTGAGTGCGATGGAGAAAGCCATGAGAAGGAGGGATTTGAATGCGATGGAGAATGGGTGATTTGAGTGCAATGGGAAAGGCTAGGAAAAGGCCGATGAAGCTGAGTAGAAAATAAAAGATTTGTGGCGGTGGAGTTGAAGTTGAGGGTGGGATAATTTGAAAATTTTATAAAAAAATCAACAAAAAATTAAAGTTTGAATACTTTTGTCATACGGAATCTATTTTCTATGGGTACAACGTTAATTTTCTTAATTAATAATAAACTTTATGGATACTTTTGGTAGTTTTTCCTAAATATATATTATAGATAGATAAATAGATAAATAGATAGATAGATAAATAGATTTTCATAAAATAAAATTTATTTTTCAAATAAGATATGCAATATTCAAATTTAAACCATTGGTATGAATTGACTTTTTTTTATAGAGTTAGATAATTTAATATATGAAATTATAAAATTAATGCTAGATTGATCATATAGATGCTATTCTCTATAATAATTTAAATGTAGGTTTACCATAGATATTTTTTCTATGTTATTATTGTTATAGATGACATGACAATTTTATATGAAATATAAAAGCTTATATGGCATTCATTTACTATAACACTACTTTGGACTTTCTTTTAATATATTATAATAAATAATAAATATCTAGTATTGAGAGTTATTCAATCTCTCTAAAAAAGTAGATGCTATGTGATGTATATCTCTATTGACAAAGCAAAAAATACTATGTTTATATCAAAATCAAGCATTATGTATTTGCGTATAAATATATGTGTTGTTTAACTCATTTTCAATGTGTATTTTATATATACTAGTAGTTGAGTTTGGTAACTAATTTTAATGTATACTTAACATTATTCTAAAAAATATTATCTATACGCCAAAAATTAATCACTATATTTTTGTGTATAAATATATGTATTGTTTAAATTATTTTTAATATCAATTTATATTTTAACATGTATTTTATATAAATAACTGAATTTTAGTATGCACTTAACATAGTTGATTATGAAATATATACATATATCATTGTGACGTTTAATAGAATTTTACCATCTATATTATTATGTCTTGAGTTTTACATTTTATTGGGCAAATTCTAGCTGTTTTTGGCTCATTTATTTTGGTTTGGTTTATTTATTATGTTCACTATTCCAATGCCAAGTAAAATCTCTATTTTCTTGCCCTTGCAGGTACCCTTGAAAACTTAGACTTGACTGCTTTTCCCAACCTCTTACAACTTGATCTCAAAAGAAATAATCTTACAGGCACCATACCCCAAAACATTGGGATACTCTCAAAACTTCAATTCCTTGACCTTTCCACCAATTCTCTCAATGGCACTTTACCTCTTTCTATTGCAAATCTCACCAAAGTCTATGAGCTTGATGTGTCAAGAAATAACATAACAGGAACACTAGACCCTCGCTTATTTCCTGATGGAACCAATGAGCCAAGAACTGGCCTCATTAGCATCAGGAATTTCTTGTGTGAAACAACCCTTTTAGGTGGAAAAATTCCAAATGAAATAGGCAATATAAGAAACTTGACATTGCTAGCTTTAGATGATAACAACTTTTATGGGCCTATACCTCCATCTATAGGAAATTGCACACATTTAAGTGTTCTTAGAGTGAATCAAAACCATTTCTCAGGTACAATACCTTCTAGCATTGGCAAGTTAACAAATCTAACAGACTTGCGGTTTCAAATCAACAACTTAACCGGCACGGTGCCACGAGAATTCGGAAACTTATCTTCATTAGTTGTACTTCATCTCGCTGAAAACAACTTTGTTGGAGAATTGCCACCTCAGGTGTGCAAAGGTGGAAAGCTTGTCAACTTCAGTGCAGCACACAATAATTTCAATGGTTCAATCCCAAGAAGCCTTAGAAACTGCCCAACATTGTATCGAGTTCGAATCGAGTACAATCAGTTGACAGGCTATGCAGATCAAGATTTTGGAGTGTATCCAAACCTCACTTACATTGATTTCAGTTACAACAGGATTCGAGGCCAGTTGTCTGCAAAATGGGGTGCCTGCAAGAACTTGCAAGTACTTAAAATGGCTGGCAATTCCATAAGAGGCTTTATTCCAGAAGAAATTTTTCAACTGAAGCAGTTAGAAAGGCTTGACCTGTCCTATAATCAAATCTCAGGGAAGATTCCTTCACAAATTGAAAATGCAAGTCGCTTGTATGAATTGAATTTGGGTGGCAACAAACTTACTGGTATGACACCAGAAGAAATTGGAAAGCTTTCTAATTTGGAGGCCTTAGACTTGTCCAAGAACATGTTGTTTGGACCAATCCCAAATCAGATAGGGGATTGCACCAAGTTGCTGAGTTTAAATTTGAGCAACAATCACTTGAATGGCACAATCCCTTACCAAATAGGAAATCTTGCAGCCTTGCAAGAATCTTTGGACCTGAGTTACAATTCATTTTCAGGGGAAATTCCTGCTGATCTTGGTAAGCTTGTGAATTTGGTAAGCTTGAATCTCTCTCACAACAATCTCTCTGGTCGAATCCCCGAGTCCCTTGGTGAAATGTTGAGCTTGTTAACCATCAACCTCTCTTCCAATCATCTGGAAGGCCCTGTGCCTAGAAATGGCATATTCAACGCTTCACTTCTTCCAATGGATTTGAGAAACAACAAAGGTTTATGTGGCAATATCCAAGGTTTGCAATGTGAAGTCTCAGTCACTGAACCTGTTGATGGAAGTAGTAAAAGAAATGAAGTAGTAATACTTTCTGCTGTTATATTGGGAGGAATTTTGTTTCTTTCATTGGTGTTAGTTGGGATTTTGTGCTTCAAGAAAAAGCCAAAACCAACAGTTTCAAAACAAAACTTTTCAGCAAGCATGAGAGAAAATCAAAATCTGTTTTCAATTTGGTCATTCAACGGCAAAATTGTCTATAGAGATATAATTGAAGCTACCAACAACTTTGACAGCCATTGCTGCGTCGGCGAGGGAGCGATCGGGAGAGTTTACAAGGCAGTTATCAAAGGAGGACAACAAGAAGAAGTATTTGCTGTGAAAAAGTTGAAATGTGAATCAGAAAGCTTAGATGTTGAGAGTATAAAATCCTTCCAGAGCGAAGTGGAAGCCATGAGAGAAACGCGCCATAGAAACATTGTGAAGCTCTATGGATTTTGCTCTAACAAGACACACACATTCTTGATCTATGAGTATTTGGATCGAGGGAACTTAGCTGAGATGCTTGGAAATGATAGCAAAGCATTGGAACTGGATTGGCCTAAGAGGGTGAACATTATCAAAGGCGTGGCGCATGCTTTGTCCTATATGCATCATGATCACACTCCACCATTGATTCATAGAGACATATCGAGCAAGAACATTTTGCTGTCCTCCAATCTTGAAGCTCGTGTCTCCGATTTCGGCACTGCTAGGTTCTTGAAGCCGGATTCATCGATTTGGACGTCGTTTGCAGGCACATATGGCTATGCTGCTCCAGGTGCGTATTCACAACAATTAATGAATGCTAAATAAGGCAAGTTATGACTTTTTTGACTAATTTTTTTTATTACCAAACATTTCTGGATTCAGAATATGCAAGTTCTTGAAAACTAAAATGTTTGGTAACAAAAAAAATTAGGCAAAAACAGTAATCATTTATCATTCATTAATTGTTGTGATCATTAATAAATGTTAAATACGACAAGTTTTTTTTGTGAATCCTAACATGACCGCCTTGAAAAATAGTTTCTTTACATTTTTACTGGGTGTGACAGAACTCGCTTACACGATGGTGGTGACTGAGAAATTGGATGTGTTCAGCTTTGGCGTTTTGGCCTTAGAAGTTATTTCAGGAAAGCACCCCGGTGATGTTGTTCTTCAAATAAAAGCTTCTAGTGAATCAAGTATAAACATGATTGAAGTTTTAGACCCACGCCTCTCACATCCAACAAATGAACATATTCTGAAAGAGTTGACCTCGATTGCAAATATAAGTCTTTCGTGTTTGCAGACAAGCCCTCAATCTCGGCCAACCATGCGAAGCATTGCTCGACTGCTTGAAATAGAAGCTGCAGAAAACTATTGATTATTGAACTATATCTTTACTTTTTCTCTTGATTTGGGTTTGCAATATTAAGTAGTTTAAATAGAATCTTCTTGTAGAATCATGCATGTATTGACTTGGATATCACAGACGAAAGTCTAATTAAGATACATTGTTTACAATAAATTTAATAAATAATAGATTTTTATTTTGTTTATTCAAATCCCAAGTCACGTCATTAAATTGATTAAAAAATTTTTTTTAGTATTTTTTACAAATTTTTAATAGTAAAAATAAGAATACTAAAAAAATAAAAAATATATTTTTAAAAAAATATTTTTACATAATAAATAAATAAAAAATATTTTTATTTTATTTTATCTAAACATAATTGTTAAATAAATTTTTTTTATATAAAATATGTGAATATAATTTTTTTTTATTTTTATAAAAAATCTTTAAAAATATTATTAATTTTTTTTTTCGAAAATGACATCCAATCAATTCTGAGAGATATATAAGTAACACAATAAAAAAAAAATAAAATAAAAAATCCAGTTGAAAACCCTGGTTCCCGCTCAAGCTCATGGTTGAAGCAACAGACGAAGACGCGGGAAATGGAACCCCTAAAAGTCGCCAAGCTAGCAGACCTACACCACTCCCTCCGCCCTTTCACAGCCACCGCCTTTTCCCACCTCCCTTCCACCTCCTCCTCTCCCCCTCCGCCACCTCCCGGTTCTAACCCCCACCGCGTTCTCCCTCTCCGGCGCTTCCCAACCATCATCATCGGAATCCTATCCCTCCCAAACCACACTGCTCCGTCCTCTTTCCCTTGCTCCTGCTTCCAATTCTCCGATGACTCCGCCTCCGTCTGCTGCGACCTCCTCCAATTCCAACCTTATGCTTTAGGCAAGCAAATCCGCGTCACAGCTTGGAACTTTGTTCCCTTTAAGTGCCATGGAAAGAGCCGTGCGGGCTTCTTGGAGATCATCAAATGGTGTTTTCTTGATCCCAACGAAGAAGCAAACCAAATGGATTCTATTCCGCTTGTGCCGAATCGAAGTTGCGGCAGCTACGGGAACAACTCCAAGGCTCGTTATCGAGTCTACGGAGTGGTGGAGTCGGTTGGCCCTGTTTCCGTTGTCCCTTGTACAATGGTTGCTAGTGTATCCGATTCGGATTTGAATTCGAGTTCTAAAGTGAAAATGTTAGGGTTTGTGGTTCAATTGATGTGTTGTGAGTGCAGGTTATGCGGTTCCAAAGAGTTAATAAGCGATTTAGAGAGTGGGAGTGGTCATTCTTTTACTAAAAAGGAGACAGTGTATTTTTGTGGAGGTGCTTCCCCTTGGCACCCTGCAATGACTAAGCTAATTGGTAACCGAGTTATGGTGTCGCGACTAAAGAAGAAGTTGGCTTTCATAACGAAGGAGGACTCTTGGGTTATGCATGTGACCGTGGATGTCTCGGTTCTTCATGTGTGTCGAGTTTCCAAGAAATGGCTACCCTGCTTGAAGAGTGGTATGAAGATGAAGGGTGAATGTGGCACGTACACTGGCGTAATCAAAGGTGTCTACATGCAAGGAATGGCTTTGGAGTTGGATCATGATGTTTGGCTTCTTTTAACTGATGAACTGCATACTCTGATGCATGGTTTGAGAGTTGGAGCTGTTGTGAGTGAAGAAAATTTTCTGTTTAGTGAACACTTATCTTGATGTTAAATGATGCCTTTCTTTTTTGTGTGCTTTAAATTGCATCCCTAATTCTTTGTCATTCTGTAGGTATCTGTGAGAAATGTGCATTTTGTGGATCCACAGTTTTCATGGACAAAAATTGTAATTCTTGGAGCCTGCGTTAAGACGAGCATTATTGTGGAATCATTCTCTCCATTGGAAACTGCGTATGTACTGCTACCATAATTGATCTTGCTTATGTTTATAGGATTGATAAGAGTGTGTAGTGTGGTGGTTTTGAGACCTCATGTATGGTCAATGAGAAATCTTTTGTTTTTGTTTTGTGCATATTGTCAACCTTCGCTTTATAATTAGGGAGACTGGACCAGTGCCAACAACTTGCTCGAACTGAAGTCATACACGACCATTATCTGATTTTTTGTATGTTTTGCATGAATGTTAATATTGATTTTTCCTTGAGTGTTCCTGTCTTATTTCATTTTGATAGTTGGCCTTACATATTTTTTGCAGATAAAGTGATAATTCAGTTCAGTGTTGCAGGTGTAATGTAGTTTTGAAATCTCAGAGTATGCTTGGACAGTTCATTCAGTCATTACCATTTTCTGCAAGACTCTGGTATAAAATATTTTGATGTCCTTTAGCATGGTTATAAGCAATAGTCATAAAGAGTGCTGTATATTATTCCTTTATCATTATTGCTGTTGTTGGTTGGCAGGCTATTACTTCTTGTCTCAAGCTTACGTAAAATGTTTGCTGGTAGCTTAAGCGACAAGGAGATTTTGGGATCCAAACATGTAATCTTCCTTTTGGTTCAAGGAATTCTTGATTTTTTCCTGGAGATTTATATATGTTCCAATTCTGATGAACTATTGGTGCAATGTTTTCTCAGGAAGAAGGGCTTGCTCAGATGTATGCCAGTTCACTGCTTCCTCCATCAGTGTTTCAATCAGAGGTATACTAACAAACTGATGGTTAGAAAACTTAGCTGAAACCAAGTTTCATGCATTAATTTGGTTGTAATTTTTCCTTTGGCAGCATGGTTCTTTCATTGGGATCCGTAAACATGATTTGAACTGCTGTAGTGGAGATCTGCATTGCAATATCCTGAAACTGGTATTTTATTTTATCTTTTCTGTTTTTGTTAAATTTTCTTATGGTAGTTTATCAATTTTGGACAAGATGTGCTCCACAAAATATGGCCACTATTTGACCCCAAAGGAAAAGGAATACTTAGTTTTTCTTATTAGCTGAAGGTATTTGTTATTGACAATTAGAAATTTAAAATTACTGTATCTTTTTTGTTAATACTTTGTTGCAGGTAATACCGGCGTCTTTGTTCATCCATCACTGTATAGATACCTTAGAGAGAACTCTAAAATCAGAAAACCGCTGTAAATTATTGCCTGTTGGCAACCATTCCAGAGTTTTACCTCATCTAGCAAGATATAGTAGCAGACCAGGGAGGAAGACTATTCCTGGCAAAGATGTAGGCATTACTTTGCTTGGACATCTAAAGGTTATTATTCAATATTTGAAATCAAGCTGCATTTTTGCAGTAGCTATGTTAATTCTCTCTTATTCAAATTTATATCGCAGTTTGATTTTCTTTAGTCGATTAATCATGGCCGCACCTTTGTTTTGACACAGATCTTTTGATTTTATTGGCATTCTGCTGATATTAGGTTTTTCATGATTTTGGTTTGAATATTTAGATTAATCCATTGACTACCAGACTGCAGCTGGTTGATGCTACTGGTGGTATTGATGTTCTTATTCCAGACCTTCCCTTAACTTGGAATGCTGAAGAAATATATGAGGTCATCAATGCTCGTAACAATTCAAGTTCTCCTCTTCCCTAATTTTGCCCTGTGAATTCTTAAGAATTAAGATATATATATATATATATATATATATATTTTTTTTTTTCTGCCTGATTCCCCCCGCCCCCCTATTGTTGAAGTATTATGTGATTTTTCTATTTTGGGTTCATAGGTGACAGAGTATGATATTTTTGTGGACGGCATAGGTGAACTTGGGGATCGCTTGGAATTGCTTGAGATTGAGTCATTATCATGCAGAACGATCTTCAATTACATTCAACCAGCCAGAGAGAGGGAGTTAAGCAGCTCAATTTTTGCTTACTTTCATTGGAACAATGCAAAATGCAGAAAATTTCCCCGTTACCCTTGTAGAGATAAGAAAAATGAAAGTCTGGTGCCCAAGCCTGGATGTTACCATTTGCTTAGGGTATCTCACAAATTTCCTCTGCAAGGGAAGGTATGTTAACCATACATTTAATAGGAACTTGCAGCCATTAATTGCTTTGCAAGCTATCATTAAATATTCATTGTGAAGTAGCATAGGATTATTAGTTGTTTTATCATAGAATGTGCAAGTTGACTTTACTTGCTTTTGTAAGTTTAAAATGTCAATTCCTTTGTTTTTAGGATTTTAAATCCTTTGACTACTGTTTTCTCAGCTGTTCTTTATAAATGAATCTATGATTATAAGCTACACCTAATAGGTCTTTTAAGAGTTTATTAGGTGCCTCTGAATATTCTTTATTCGTTTGAACTATCAGATTTGGATCCCTTCGACTTAAACTAATTTTGTTTGAGTTGGGTTGCTTACTCTGGTGATAAAGTATTTCCGGCACTGGTTTTTCCCATCCAGTAGGAGACTCGAAAACCATAATTTGCATAAGAGAAACAAATGCTCAACCACTTGAGCCACGCTCCTCTCCTCGCTTCAATGTTCCGTAAACTTTGTTACTGTTTTGTATTAAAAAAAAGAGTTGTGTTTTTTTCTTTCTTCCATGTAGCTTTACCCATTTGTTTCATTGTTATATAGTTGTGTTTATTTCACCTAGTGAGACAAGACTTTGTTGTTATTGTTGTTCTAGTATGTGCGGATGTTATGTTTTTTGTTTATAATACATACAATTGAACAATTTTGCACTACTTGTTGTTGCAGTATTCTAATATCATGAAATCAGACAAGTCAAATACTTTTGTTGAAGCGAAAGTCTTGCCATTTGATTTGTTGCTTTCTGAGAAGAGAGAAATTTTGCATTCATATAATGTTTCAAGGGATAAGACCAAGGAAATCTCCGATTATTTAATTAATGGTAACAATGAGGAGCAAGTATGGTCCAATAAGAGGCAGAAACTTGATAAGGAATCAGCATGTGCATCGAAGGATGACTTTTTCACTTCCATTAATGAGCTGAGAGCTTGTTCCAATTTGTTGAATATATCAAAAGAGAACAAAAGAAGTTTTGATTTGAGTTCTGATGATATATCGTGTCTGGCCAATTTTAGAAGGCTACAACATGAGAATGTGATTTGTACTGCTGTTGTGCGCTCTAAATCATCTACAAAGAGTTTTGACTCAAAATCAAATGCAAGGAAAGTTTTGCTAGAGTTCTCATTAGATAGCTTTTTCACGTATCAGGTATTTTATTTACTCTTTTGAATGTGTTTATATAGCCCCTCTTTTTATTTATTGATATGATAATATAAGACCGGATATACTGTTTGCAATGCTATTAATAAATATGTATTTTTTGACATGTTCTATAGTTTATTTTTTATTGTATATGATATTCCTACAATTTACATTAAATATTATTTGGTGCTAAATATATTTATTAGAATATATATTTATATAACTTTTTTATTTCTTAACACTTATTTTCCTTTTAATATAACAAAACAAAATCAAAGTGCAAAAGAGACCGCTTACATTAAATATGCAATGTATTGTATTAGTTTATTATCATGTATAAGATTATGCTGTGAATGCCACAAGGAAAGAAGGCATTAACTAATTCTGTATAGCACTTCCCTTTGCTATGTGAACCGGTGTATTGATTCCCTTTTTATACTGCATTTCAGTCATTGAAGATTGGTGATTGTTACATCATAGAGCATTGTACAAAAGACTGCTTTTGCAATATGAAAGATGCTGGCTTTGGTAGCCGTGCTAAATTTCGTGTTGGTTCTGGGAAACTAATCTTCAGCATTTCATTCATATCTGGAAAAGATTCTGTTTCTCCTAGCGCTGATGTGATTTTGACTAAAGAGCAAATTGAAGGATTTTTGCTAAGATCCAATGTTGATTCACCAGATGTCTCTTCAGATGTTTGTCTGTATCTCCCTGTCAACCTCACAGATCTCCTGGATGTTAACATTATCGAATCAGAGTACAGTGAAATGCATAAATATGCAGTATCAGAAGAGAGTGCTAATGTTTCTGTGGGCCCTGGGATTGTAGCAGGAAGGACTAATCTTTGTTGTGGTTCTCAAAATTCAAACTTCGTGTTTCCCGAGGGAAATTTGATTTCTCTTGAGGGTGATGTGGTTGACATTCATGATATTGGCTCTAGTTTAAGCAATGCATGTTCAAGTGCTGCAAGCCTTGACTCTCTTCAGTTGAAAGGCCTTATTCAAAATAGAAAAAGTCTCTGCATTCATGTATTAGTGCATAAACATATGGTAAGTGTAATTCCATCTTACCCAATTTATATATTTATATATGCTGTGCTTGTTTTTACAACTTAGTCATGCTATTTCATTTCTTATTAGGTGAAGATATTTGGTTCTATAAGCAAGCATGCTTATCCAATTGGTTTTGGACCTGGTGTAACTGCAACATTTCATCGAATCCTTGATGCGAGGTATGAAATTGAGGTCATAGCCTGAAATAACTGGGCTCCAATAAAATGTGGCAGTTGCAAACTATTTTAAAAATGAAATCTCAGTGACAAGGACACCGTATACTTCCATGCCAATCTGCCACATCTGTGCTACTTCGAACACCATTTTCTCATGTGTGTAATCTTGGTAACAAATTTGATTTCTGATTGTTGGTTCTGCAGGTCCGAGAATAAATTCATGTTACTGCCTGTATCATTTATTGTGATAAAGTCAATTAAAGTACATGATAAACAGTGCACTGACTGGTCCTTCAATTTAAGCCTTCTTAAAGATGCATACAATCCATCTCCAGATTCTGTCTCTTGTTTGATCTCTCAGTTGCATCAGTGCCCCAGTAACAAGCAAATAATGCTTCGGTGCAGGGTAAATTCCTTTGCATTTATCTATTAATATCTGTGCACTCAAAGATGAGATTATATTCATTGCTGCTTCTTGTAACAGGTTGTCGCAGTCTTTATTTTAGTTCTGGAGAGGAACACTACTGCTTTTGACATTCCACTTGCTGGTTTTCTGTTGGGTAAGTTAAGATCAAAATCAGTTAATGTTTCCTTTGGAAAAGTCAGCTAAGAGCAAATGAATCATTTTCGATCTGGCAGTTTATTTTACCAAGCGTGCTGGTGAAACTTGGTGCATTTTTGAAACTATTCCTGATTCTTTCTCTTTTGCTTAGTTGAGTATCTGTTTTCTGCCATCTAATTTTATTTTTGGCTGTGCTATTTGTACGAATCAACGTTTTCTAACAGCTTTGATTGAGAACAATAAAGGTGTGTTGGTCTCACACATTCTCTTTCTCATATTTTGCTTTTATTACCTCTTTTTCAGAAGTTATAATTTTTTTAATCTAAAGATACAAACTATCTGTAAGAGTTATCAACTAAAAGTTGTTTGATATAGACAACTTTCAATTGTACAAACGAAATGTTCACTTTAGTTGATACTGTCCTAGTTTTCACACTTATGAGGTTTTTTTTCCTTGGTAATAATGCTTATGCCCATATTTATTCACTTAGCATAAAATTGTGTGATTATCTCTCAGATAAACATGGGGTTTGCCGCTGATTGTTCATTTCATGAATTTCTTCTAGGAGCCAATAATTTTTTCTTATAACTTGATTTCTGCACTGACAATGCTTTTTCAATCAGGGACTTGGACAATATTTTTAATATCTTGCTAAGAATCAAATGAGTGATCTTTTTCAGGGCTGGCGATTTATGCCTAATTCAATTACTTGGTTGAAAATAATGTTTGATAGAAAAAGAAGTTCAAAAAAGAAGAGAATTATAAAGACTCTTGGTTAGGATGTCCTCTTTCAGAAAACAAGTAGAAAAGAAATTTCCAAACTAGTAAAACAAGATTGGAGTAACAAATGCACAATAAGATGAGTCAAGAACCTGATTATAGACAATCGACTGATACACTGAAAAATTCAAGCATGTATTGCCCCATAGAATTGCGAAACCTCTAGGACAGCTTGTTAGCATCTGAGTCAAGATTCCCTTTTATATATGATATTTTCTGGGTCTACATTTTTTGCCAGCTGATCTGTGAAGAATTTTGTTTAATGTTTTTTACCCGGCATTTCATGTGTCATGCAGATGATGGATCATCGTCATGTTGTTGCTGGGCCAATGCTGAAAGGGCAGCAGCCTTGTTGAGACTACATGAAGAACCCACCACATCTCGTAATCTAGGGAGAATTTTGAGGAATTATCAGAAAATTACTGTGAAAAACCAAGGGTTATTTATTGAGTCACCTTTTCAAGATCTTGCTGTATCTGTTACTTCTGGCAACGCCATTTACCAATATGACGAAAACAACCTCAAATTCATGATCTTCAATGCGTGTGCTGGTAGAGTATGGGTGAGTTTTCATATATCATACAGATCTGGAGCAGCTGCAGTGATATTAGTTTATCATAAATTTTATCGAGTATAGATAACTTGAATTGGAACTTGACACTGATACATTTGTATAACACTAACATTCTGATTAAGCCAAATTCATTCTTCACGGGGAAAACTAAAAGAAAATCCACCATATTTTAATAAGGAAATATTGATTACACTTGCTATTGCAATTTGTTATAGCATCCTTTTCATTGCTACTGCTATCCCTTGTTAGTGGTCCATTATAGGCAATGTTTGGTTTGAGAGACGAGACTGAAATATAGGGATCAAAACACAAACTGTCTTTGTATCTTATTTGGGATGAGAAACTGATATACTGACACTGATACATTGCATCCCCCTTTTTCTTTGTGTCTGTCTGTCATTACAGTATTGGATTATGCAATTCAATACTTTCCATCTTGCTTCCTCTTGTTTTGAACTTTTGATTTGCTTTTGTTCCTCTTAAATATTTGGCTGAATATGGATTTTGACCTGATGTTGTCAGAATGTAGTTGCTAGTCTGATGGATGCAGAGGAAGTTAGACAGTTGGACAATGAATACCTCACAGAAACAACGAATCTGCGAAGCTTACGGAATATATGGGCCAACCAAGTTTCTTGCCCCCGCATGCTGGCCGAGGCAAAGAACATGCTTCAGGAACTTCGGAGAAGTTCGTGCTTATAATTAAGGTGAATACAAGATTTTGCATGCATTCATGTGAATATTACCCTTACAAATTTCACACAAATTGGAAACCAGTAGGTTGTAGGTGGTTGTTCCTAACAAATCTATGTAGCTATAATATATAGTTATAGAAAATGCAGAGTTTCAAGACTTTGATAACTACCGCACTGTTGAGACACAGGCAGTAATTGTCATGTGGTTAGTTCTATTAATGTATGATGTACGCCATCAATTACCCTGTCAATTATTGAGTTATTTTTATATTGAGCCGGCTCAATTATTGCTTTGTTTATTTCTCTAAAAACACCCTTAGTTTTATTTATTATTTCTCTTGCTGATATCTAGTCTTATTTTATATATGTAAAGAAAACAAAGAGATAACTACATATAATAAACTGAATTTAGCTCCTCTAAAAGGAAAGGAGCTAAGTCAGTTTAAGTTTGGCATAGCTCAAGCTTAATTTGCTTGATAATTGAGTCTATTTTTAAGACTTAAATTTGGCTCACCAAATAATTAATAAACTGATTGAAATTGATTTAAAATGTGTTCAATAATAATTTCATACTCAAAATGAACCTAATTGAGATAGAATATAATTGTAATGAGAAAATTTTAACTTTCTTTATCAATATAATTGAATTTCCTGTCTATCTCAACTTTATATAATATATTAGTGGATATTTTTTCCACATAAAATAGCATGCATTACTAAAAGTATCTTTTGCACATGAAAAATTGGTATCAGTTAGATACCTTTCAAATCCAGCAGTAAATTCACTAAATTGTATCAAGAATTCAAGACAAGGTTTAATGGCGAAGAAAATGGACGAGAGTTAATGCGATCAACAACTTAATTATTATAAATACTCTTTTATTATTTAATAGGATTATTAATGGAAAAGTGTTTTAATAATACTTATTTTTCTACGCGAACAATTATTTGGGACAGTAAAGTTTTTAAAATAAATAAATATTTGAGATCAGAGGGCAGAAGAAATATGTCTTGGTGTTTCTTACCGCCCCACTTCAACCGGTGGATCTCAAACTGAAACACCGGATTCGATAAAAAAAACTACTAAACTATAGTTCAACTATTTTTCTCAGTTTCTCCACCGATATTTTAGAAGTTTCATTCATACTTGAATCGGCTGCTAACTCTTCAGAAAAGTCACCAAGGTTATGAAACTGAACTATAAACTATTTTGCATTATTGCTGCAACGCGTTTGCTTTGATGGCACCATCAAATGAAGAATGGTAAAAAAGAAAGATACTTGTTCTTTCTTTGAACTTTCTCTCTGTCTTAAAAAATATAATCTTTCTTTTTCTTTGAATGCTTATCCTTGGTCAAGTCTTCATAATCTATTCTTAATATATAAAAGTAGATACATAAGCATGCACCACATTACTTTTGAGACATTTCTTTTCTCCTACTAATGCCATGTCAGCAATATTGCTTACTTGGCACAATTTTAGAATCAACCATTCAATTCTTGCCAAATCAACTATTATTTCCAAATCAGCAAAAAAATAAAATATATAAAAAAAAACTAAAAAATAGAATCCAATAAATTTGTAACCTCTAAATATATTGAATTGATATTCCTATATTTATTATATCTTACCGTTATAGACAATACAATAAATTTATAACCGCAACAATTAATTTATAAATTAAAAGTTTAAAAAATGAAAATTATATTTTATTACTATAATTATATTTATTATAATCATTTTAATTTTTGCCAATGAGTTATACCTCAAATGGCATAGTCTCCCATATTGGTCGCGAGTTCGAGTCTCTGTATCTTTGGTAAAAAAAGTAATCATTTTAATTTTTAGAAATAACACTAGGTACAAAGAACTATTATTGTAGTTTTTTCTTATTATTAAAAACAAATTCTATTTTATTTTACCAATATAAATTTTGAAAAGAATATTTGAAAACTAAAAAAAAAACAAATTTATTAAAAGAGTATCAAAACGAAACCAAAAAATATATGATATTAGACATACATTTTCATATTAGATACAAATAAAAAACTAAAAAATAGAATCCAATAAATTTGTAACCTCCAAATACATTGAATTCGTATTCCTATATTTATTATATCTTACCCTTATAAACAATACAATAAATTTATAACCGCAACAATTAATTTATTAATTTTTATAAATAACTCACTAAAGGTAATAAACGTCCATATTACAAGCATGCACCACATTACTTTTGAGACATTTCTTTTCTCCTACTAATGCCATGTCAGCAATATTGCTTACTTGGCACAATTTTAGAATTAATCACTCAATTCTTGCCAAATCAACTATTATTTCCAAATCAGCAAAAAAATAAAATATATAAAAAAAACTAAAAAATAGAATCCAATAAATTTGTAACCTCTAAATATATTGAATTGATATTCCTATATTTATTATATCTTACCGTTATAGACAATACAATAAATTTATAACCGCAACAATTAATTTATAAATTAAAAGTTTAAAAAATGAAAATTATATTTTATTACTATAATTATATTTATTATAATCATTTTAATTTTTGCCAATGAGTTATACCTCAAATGGCATAGTCTCCCATATTGGTCGCGAGTTCGAGTCTCTGTATCTTTGGTAAAAAAAGCAATCATTTTAATTTTTAGAAGTAACACTAGGTACAAAGAACTATTATTGTAGTTTTTTCTTATTATTAAAAACAAATTCTATTTTATTTTACCAATATAAATTTTGAAAAGAATATTTGAAAACTAAAAAAAAAAACAAATTTATTAAAAGAGTATCAAAACGAAACCAACAAATATATGATATTAGACATACATTTTCATATTAGATACAAATAAAAAACTAAAAAATAGAATCCAATAAATTTGTAACCTCCAAATACATTGAATTCGTATTCCTATATTTATTATATCTTACCCTTATAAACAATACAATAAATTTATAACCGCAACAATTAATTTATTAATTTTTATAAATAACTCACTAAAGGTAATAAACGTCCATATTACAAATGTCATAATAATATTATTAATCATAATAAATTTTACGTTATAAGTATTTAAATTTCATACCATTTAAACTACATATATAAGTCTCTTATCACTATTCCTTCACATAACATCAAATTTAGCACAAAAAATTTATTTCCGAACTGTAATGAGAATCTGATGATCAGGTATGACAAAAAAATCACAACATGCATCATACATTCATACTTACTTAAATACCATATACCTAATAATAACATAAATTGAATATTGGAATAGGAAAAGATCTTCACAATTTTAGCAACTATAAACGAAATTGATGACAAATTAGGATGGAACTATATTAAATGTAAAAAGGGTTAGAAGAAAGCATATAAAAAAAAGAAACAACTACATTTGTGGCACATGTAATCAAACACTACAATATCCAACAATAAGGTAACTCTATATACTTTTCATAATCTCATCTATCAAATTATTAGTTGCTAGCCCAATACTTATTTTAGGTTCAGAATTCAATTAAAAGTTTTAGATCAAAGTGTTACAACAACTTTTGTACTATTTGATGGCAACGCAAAAAATTTATTGGGCACAACTACTTCAAATCTAATGACATTTCAGAAAAATAATGACATTAAAGCACCATCCCATCAATAGATTAAAGAGAAAGAAAACCATATAAATTCAAGACACATCTTATAAAGAAGAACATACATACAAAGATGGAACCAAATAACACAATAGAAAGTGCATCAAACTTAACAATTCATAAAGAACATGTCTTCACAAGAACCTACGACAAAAAGAAGAAAGCACCAACTCTAACAACCAACTCTAACAACCAACAAACAAAAAAAGGAGGACGAGCGCCACATAAGATGACTAAGTCCATTAACTAAAACAAATGCAAAAATCAAACCACCAAATAAAAATGTCACTTTGTACAACTCCAACATCCAAATCTTTTGTACTACAAATTATTTAAAATAAAACACCTTTTAAATTTAGCTTCAATTTACACATATTTAATTTATTTCTACAAAATATGACAATTTTTAATATTATTATATACTATCATTAATTTACCGTCCCGCGCGACGCGCGGGTCTCATTCTAGTTCATAAATAAAATCACATCATTTTTCCTCATCTTGGGCCTCACTATAATGCTCCCAAGCATTGTTGGAGTATTTGATACCCACACAGTGCCCACACAAGACAAGCAATTATCCCATTAAGTTGGATGGATTAAATACATAAATAAACCAACCAACTTGGGTTGGCTAAGTAGTCAATTCACTCGTCCGTTTAAACAAGTGTCAAGAATTCAAATCTCACTTTGTATTTGCAGCAACCCATTGACCAGCGGCAGACTCTTAAATAAAGCTAAGATCTGTGATGGATTAATCCTCGACCGGTTGGGTTTATGTCAAAGCAGTTTCAATTATTTAGAAGTTCTCTAGCAATAGAATTGTGCTCTATCTGATCCGTTCCACTAATATGCTTTTTCTAAAGGTGCTTATTCTCTCATACATAATAAAATTTGCATGAAATACAGAAGGAGAGTCAGAATAAACGATCAGTTGTATTGGTTCCATTATTTTTATTAAATAAAATGTAATTTCATTATCGAATATACCAACACTCTGTATTCTACGTATATATTCATTCTGTATGTGAATAAAGCATGTGTTAAAGCATCGTAAATGCTTCTTTTCTCAGTATGGACATGGACACGGATACAAAATACGATACAATATGAACATACTAATTTTAAATTTTTGTTAGGCGTCATATATAATATGTTGATATTACATGAAAACAAAGAACTTTTAATACTTTAATTGTCTCTTTTAATTACATAAAGCACTTTAGATAATTTTTGTGTTAATAATCAGGAAAACATAATTACATATTAGTACTAAACTCATTTTAAGAATATATATCAAGCGAGTGTCAACTATTGGTGATGTCCATAATGTATTGACATGTAAACACAACAACTCAACGAGATATTTGTGCTTCATTGCTTCCCATCAATTATTGTATTATTAAATCTTGTAATAGTAAACAGGTTAGAGTAAACCATTTTGTTCACAATTCACCATTACAGGCAGCAAAACTTTTCCTCTAATCTTATTTGACTTTTGAGCATACTTGAGACACCATGGTTTTGGAACTCGTTGGTGGAGCTTTTCTAGGAGCTGTGTTTAATGTACTGCTTGAAAGAATAGCTTCCCCTGAAGTACTCAGCTTCTTGAAGGGGAAGAAAATGAACAACAGGTTGCTGAAGAAGTTGAAGCTGATTTTGCTGTCAATTCATGGAGTTCTTGATGATGCAGAGGGAAAGCAGATTACAAATCCAGCAGTGAAAGAATGGCTAGATGAGCTTAAAGATGTTGCATATGAAGCTGATGATTTGTTGGATGAGATATACACAAGATCTAAATATGGTGCTGGTGAGGTATGCAACTTTGACTTTAATTCTTGGAGCTCATTTGAGAATGAAGTTGAAGAAAAAATGGAGGAGATCATTGAGAAGTTAGAATTTATCGCGAAGCAGAAAGATTTCCTCGGTCTAACTGGGGATATAGGAGTCAAGATCCCACAGAAGACTCCCACAACATCTATAGTTGAAGGGTCTAATGTATATGGAAGAGATGATGATAAGGAGTTCATGATCAAGCTACTATTTGATGTTGAAAATGGTGATGACAAGATAGGAGTGATTCCTATTGTTGGCATGGCCGGAATTGGAAAAACAACCTTGGCTCAACTTGCTTACAATGATGTTAGAGTGAAGGAACACTTTGATCTCAGAGCTTGGGTCTGTGTTTCTGAGGATTTTGACATATTCAAGATTACTGAAACACTTTTGGAGATTCTCACCATGTGCAATCATGCTATTAGAGATCTAGATTCACTTCAAGTTGAACTGAAGAGGAGGTTGAAAGGGAAGAAGTATTTGTTTGTTTTGGATGATATGTGGAATGAAAACTATGATGATTGGGACATGTTGAGAAATCTTCTTCAATATGGTGCTCATGGGAGTAAGATCATTGTGACTACAAGAAGCGAGCGAGTAGCATCAATCATGCAAACCATTCCATCATATCACTTGGGATATTTATCAGATGAAGATTGTTGGATGTTGTTTGCAAAGCATGCATTTGATTATAGAAGCTCTGATACCTATAAAATCATGGAAGGAATTGGTAAAAGCATTGCTAAGAAGTGTAAAGGGTTGCCTCTGGCTGCGAAAACATTAGGAGGACTATTGCGCTCTAAAACAGATGTGAAAGAATGGGACAACATATTGAAGAATGAGATATGGGAGTTGTCAGATAGAAAGAGCAATATTCTTCCAGCTTTGAGATTGAGTTATTATTATCTTCCTTCACATTTAAAGCGATGTTTTGCTTACTGCTCAATCTTTCCTAAAGGGTACGAATTCGACAGAGAGGAGTTGATATTGTTATGGATGGCAGAGAATCTACTGAAAGAACCAAAAAGAAACAGAAGACTTGAAGAAGTTGGAGATGAGTACTTTCATGAATTGGTAGCAAGGTCATTTTTCCAACAATCAAGACATAATGGATCACTCTTTGTGATGCATGATCTTATCAATGACCTTGCTAAATATGTATCTGGAAAATTCTGCATCAGATTGGAAAACAACTTAGATGAAGATGCTGGGGAAAGGACTCGTCACTTGTCACAAATTATTGCAAATAGGTATCCATCTATAAACTTTGATGCTTTCCAAAAGGCAAGTGGTCTACACACTTTTTTGCAATTAAGCTTGGTGGATCCACCAATATGCCTTTTCAACAAGGTGCCAAAGGATCTGTTTATGAAGCTAAGGCGCTTGCGAGTGTTATCTTTGGTTGGTGCGCGTGGTAGTCTTAATGAATTGCTCCGTTTCATTGCCAAACTCAGACATCTGAGATACTTGGATGTGTCACAAACTCAAATAAAGAAGTTGCCTGGTTCCATCTGTACTTTATACAACTTACAAACACTCAAGGCTGCAAGATGTCCTCATCTCACAGAATTGCCAAGGAATATGCATTGTCTAGTCAATTTGAGATACCTTGACATCTCGGCTTCTCGGATAGAACGGATGCCATTGCACATGAGTAATCTAAAAAGCCTGCAAAAGTTGAGCAATTTCTTCGTGAGCAAGGAATCTGCTTCTTCGATTGGTGAATTAGGCGAACTATCACATCTAAGAGGTTCTTTGATGATTCAAAACATAAAGAATGTGGTTGATCCTAAAGATGCAATGAAAGCAAGTTTGAAGGACAAGAGGAATCTTGATAAGTTGACTTTTGATTGGGGAAGGTCTGCTGATACAGAAAATTCCCAGCATGAAAAGAATATACTCGAAAAGCTGCAGCCAAATACAAATTTGGAAGCCCTTGAAATTGTGCACTACACAGGTACTCAGTTTCCAACTTGGTTGGGAGATCCTTCATTCTTCCACCTAGTTTCTCTGTCACTTAATCATTGTAAATATTGCCACATATTGCCATCACTTGGACAGCTTCCATATCTTAAAGAACTACATATTTCAAAGTTTAAGGAGCTAGTTAGCATTGGACCTGAATTTTATGGAGTCAGTGGTTGCACAGGGAATCAACATTTTCCTTCTCTTGAAATTCTAACATTTTATGGCATGCCGGCGTGGGAGAAATGGATTCATGCAGGTGAAAGTGAAGGCTGCAAAGTTTTCCCTTGTCTCAGAGAGCTTCATTTGGAGGAATGTCCACAACTATCTGGTGATTTGCCTACTTTTCTTCCTTCTCTTACAAATCTTACCATGAGATACTGTAATCAGATTTCAACTTCACTCCCAAAAGCTCCGGCTATGCGATCATTACATGTTGATAACTGTTGGAAAGTAGAAATCCTAAAAAAACTAATGGGGTGCCGGGAATCACTTGAATCATTAGAGATATACAATAGCTGCCACTCTCTGAAGTCTTTCCCACTAGATTTCTTCCCCTATCTTAAGTCCTTGGTAATCTGGGGATGTGAAAATCTAGAATCTCTAACTACTTCAGCGCCACAGACGGAGGGAACACTCGAGCTTCTAGCATCTCTAAACTCATTGTGCATATGGAGATGTCACAACTTTGTGAACTTTCCTCATGCAGGATTGCCTACACCCAACCTTGCTTCTTTGAAAGTTCGCTACTGCAGCAAGTTAAGTTCACTTCCTAAACAAATGCATACTCTTCTCCCAAGTTTAAAGGAACTCCAAGTTTGGAGTTGTCCAGAAATCAAGTCACTTCCAAATGGAGGTTTGCCAACTAATTTGAAGTCATTCAAGATTAGAGATTGTGACAACCTCTTTGCTCGCCGGCTGGACTGGAATATGTCGTGCTTGGCCTCGCTCGAGCACTTTTCAGTTGAGGGAAAATGTGAAGATGTTGAGTCCTTTCCAGAGGAAGGCTTGCTTCCTTCCACACTAACACAACTGGAGATTCAAGGTTTATCAAACCTTAAAATTTTGGATATGAAAGGGCTTCAAAACCTCACTTCTCTCAAGAAAATTCAGATCCTTGATTGTTGTAAGCTTGAGTCACAAGGAGAAGGAGGAACATTGCCTTTATCTGCAGTTGATCTTGATATTTGGAAGTGTCCTTTACTGAAAGAGCAGTGGCAGAGAGAGAACAAGCCCAACATTTCTGGCAACCATGGCATTTGGATCTGTGACCAATACATTGAAGTGGATGAGCAGCATGATTTGTAGATAATGATCCCAATTCCCAAGTGAGTATCTTGCTTTCTTCATACTTTTTATTCAAACTGAAGTATAACAATTACCGACGAAAGATCATGTCATTAACCAAACTAGCCATAATCTAAGCATCAATGGTTGATTCCACAACTTGACTCCATGATCTTGAAGTCACATGGAGATAATTCAACTATTTTTTCAAGACTCAATTCAACCAAATTAACCATAGAACTAAAATTCACCTAGTGTACCTAAAGAGTAAAGACTTCTTTGTTTGATAAATCTACCTAAAAAAGTGGTTAATTTTGTTAGTGGTATGATCTTTTGTGATATTTTTCCTTTCCAAGTATGAATTTTTGTCTTTCATGGATAATTTTTTGATACTAAAATGTTCATTTTGCATTTATTCAGGTGTTGACAGAATTTATACACTGCAATTCAACATAAATACTTCATGATCTGCACAACTTAGTAATTGGCAACAGCAAGTTAATTCATAAGGTTTGTATTATATGTTAGTATGACTTCATATTTTAAAAGCATGATTCCAATTATTCAAAAGCTAATTCTGCTGATGAAAACCGAGATTCTGCTATGAATTCTTTCATTCAATTCTATTATTGTCAAATTTCGTGTATGCATGTATGTATTCAAGAGAATGAACAGAAAATCCGGAAAAGATCCTCTTGAATTGAGTTAGTTTGTGAAGTGAGAAATTGGGAATTAATCAGCCTCGGATTAGTAACTTCTATTTAGCCAAACCAATTTACAATAAGAGTTACCAATCCACGGATAATTAATTCCTCACTTTCTCACTTAAGAGGATCCAAATTTGTAAATAACACATCTATAAATCTTGAATCATGTTTGCAACTTTTCATGAGGTCATTGGTATAAATGCTAGTTTTCCTTGCATGAATATGAAACTGTTCCAATGACAACAACAGGAGTAACAGATGTCTATCTAATTCTCCTAAAATGAGAAAGTTGGTCAAGTGAAAAGCCAAGAGTCTAATTAATTAATTATCCTTAAATCAAAGTAGTAGACTCACCCATAACATAAGGAGTAAAGTATGTTTCTTATTTCTAATTAGGGTGAACGCGGATCGGATTGAATTGGGTATGGCCAAATTTTCGATCCGATCGTACTAAGATCATCGGATCGAATCGGATCCAATATCTGCAGTTTTTAAGCTCGGATCGGATATCGGATATTTCCGCAAAATACAAAAATATTTTTAAAAACTTATTT
Source organism: Arachis hypogaea (assembly GCF_003086295.3). Classification (NCBI taxonomy): domain Eukaryota; kingdom Viridiplantae; phylum Streptophyta; class Magnoliopsida; order Fabales; family Fabaceae; genus Arachis; species Arachis hypogaea. The sequence goes on from NC_092045.1 coordinate 115,226,915, forward strand.
TTATTAAAAAAATATTAATAAAATTCATTTTTTCTGTTCTTTTAAATATGTTTATTCTTAAAATAATATTAAATATACTTTTTTTAAATAATACATTAAAATAATACAACATATACGATAATTATTAATTAAAATAAAACATGAAAATAATATTTACTTATTTATTTCTTTAATTTTGCGGATACGCGAATATACAGATACCTACACAAAATTCGCAATCCGATCCGATTAGTGTGCGAATTGGATCCGATCTATATTCACAATTTTCGGATCGGATTCAGATAAACACCGCGGATATGCGAATCGGATCCAATCTATGAATACACCTATTTCTAATGTTTGTGATTTTCTTTTAAAATACTCTTAACATTTAATTTTATTCTTAACATTTTTTTGTTGTATCGGAATTATCCATGAACAATAACTTCATCTAAAACATTAAAAACAAAAATTGAAAACATACAAGGATAATTCTGACACAAATATGTGCAACAATAGTATTTTAAAATAGACTATCTTGCCTTTATCTCTATCTCAAAACACATTTTTGGCTCTATATTCATATTTTTGTTGTGTCTCAACTATTATACAGCAGCTAAGAAACTAGTACACAGTCCAACGTATGTGGGTTCATATCATCCTTTTTAAGATACACAACTGAAGAATATATGCAACAATGAGTCCACAGCATCTATGCAACAATAACATGGCTAGTTATATCTTTTTTATATTTTATCACGATTCAAAATTTTACCGATTAACGTAGCCTAAAACAACATTCTAAAAAATAATTAAGGAAAGGACCTATTTCCTCGACAAAAATGGAAACCTATGAAAAGGGTTACAACATTCTAAAACATTTTTGTAACTGGCTGCCAACAAGATGCCAGTATGAAGATCTTTGCTATTGTGGTGTATGAACTCTACTGCAAAGAAAAAAATTGAGCCGGCCAACTGCGTCTCCGGCCATCAGGACTAACACCGACAACTTCTAATGAAATATCAATACTGCGATGCTCTGTGGAACGTACAATGCTGACACGCACATCAACCTTTGCAGCAGGAAAGTCCTCAGTGCCGATTGCTGCCAGATCACCATTGTTTCCTTTCTGAAATCCAATCTCAACGGGTTCCTTAAAGGTTAAGATTGTTTGTGACCAATGTGTTTTTGGTGTGTAAGGAGATGTTGATAACACAGTTGGCGCTTCACGGCAGAATCTGCTTGTAAATCCGGTTTCAAACCACAATACAACTCCATAACACCGACAGCATGTTTCAGAATCTACACGCATTTCTCCATATTCCAAAACTCTTGATTTTGGTTCCAAAGTGGCAGTTGCAGTGAAATTAACGTCATTAGGCTTCATGGTTGCCAAATCAAAGGTCTGGACAAAGAAACAAAAGTGTACTTCAATAATCAATTATAGACCGGGAACTTACTAAAGAATATGCCCTGTAAAACTATACCTTTCCTCCTAGAGACATTATGATTTATCTGCTATCTAGACAGAAATAACAAGGCTGAAATGCTAATGTGATTAAATAGCACACGCAATGATTATACATTTACAGAGGATGATTAAAAGATAAGCAACATATCTGGAAATGCTACTAATAGCTTTAGAATCCTGTTTTTAACTTGAAAATATGCATGTATATAGTTACCAAAAGTAAATTTGGCATTCTTTACAGAAGCTGGCACTGTCAGAAATGGGCTTAAAGAGGAAAACTTGTGTAGAGGATTTTGCTTTCCGAAAGACCTAAGTAATATTTCCTATTAAATAAAATAATAGAAGGCTTTTGACCATTTACCACCGAGAAGAAATCACCATAAGGATACCAAACAGTGATTTTTTTATGATGTTACAAATACATGCAATTCATAAAAGTTGAACTTGGTCTACGCTAAAGAAAATTAGTTGAAACAAATCATAGATGATAAACTAGCAAGATCCATAAGGTGATTGCAAAATTATATAAATACACCTCAATAAAACGAAAGAAGTAAAGAATTCAACAATGTTATGTCTCATTAAACATCCACATATGCAAAAGCAGCAAAGCAAAGCACCAACCTGAAGAACCGCAGAACTGGTAACTAAATCTTGAGAGTCCACAACATCGACTATAGGAATTTGGGCAGCATCTTTGACAAGTTCCTTCCCAATGAAAGACATGTCAAATTCACACACGTTTTCCCAAAATGGAAGACTTGTGCCACCTTTTCCAAATCCTGCAACAAACTGAAAGGGAAATTGGAATAACTGAATTGTTAATACATCGACTGATAATAGATGACCCCTAAATAAAATATAGTGATGAGTGACGGGTGAAACTTACAATAGTTGCTGTGTCAGGAAGAATGGCACCTCCAGTCTTCAACCACCGGTCGCGTGCATAGAGCACAGAATCAAGCATGGATTCGTATAGCAGGCAATATCCCATCCATTCACTTAACAATACATCAACACTGTGAGGTTTAATTCCAACATTTTTGTCAATTTCTTCAACCATACCATGAATCACTTCTACCACTCCCTTTTGATGGCCATTCACACCACACTGGCTTTTATCCAGTAAGAGACCGTTATCTTTTGCAACCTTAATTTTTAAAAAATATATTGAAGGTGAAAAAACCAACAAGATATTGATTATAGCACTAAATGCATAGTTAAGGAGATATTGTGAGAAGTAATGTACAGAAAATGCATACCTGAGATGCTACTGCTGCCATCTTGGTACTAGCCTCAACTGCTATGACCCGTGATGCCCCTGCTTGAGCTGCAAATAGGCTGAAGAATATACAAGTAAAATATGTCACAAAAAAATGATTGAGTTATCAAATAAGGTATACAAACACACAGACCCCAAAGCATACTTTATATTATCACACTAGCATTATGAATATCAACCAGATAATCACCCTGGGCATTGTAATGCCACCAAATATATGCAAACAAAAGCAGTCCACCCAGTAACCTAGCAGGACACATTGAGTATGAAATCTTGTACAATAGAAAGAAATATGTAATGTCATTACAGACATAAATAATATGAAAGATTAATTACCCTAGTAGTTTGTATTGTTAGTTTGAAAATTGAATAAAATAATTCAGCATTCCATTTTTTATTTTTCTTTTGGATAAAAATTATGCCGCGTTCAATGACTAGAGAGTATATATTGTTTGCTTATAATCGAAATTTCTCACCTCAGGATGCCAGTTCCACAACCTACATCCATAACCACAGCACCATTTAGGAGAGAGGGATTTTTCAAAATTGCCTGGCCATAAGCATCCATTCTCACCTACATAAAGAAAGCTAGGACATCTATAAAATGATGATAACAGTAGAGTGAAACATCTCACGGTGGATTTTCTTAAACCTGAAGCAAACAAATGCAAATACAATTCATACCTTATCACTTAACATCTCACGGTGGATGCCGTATGAGCTATAAGACCCAAAATAACTTTCATTAACCATCTTAATCTGCTTTTCCATGTGATTTTGAGATTTGGCCAACAAGAGCCCTTCTTCTCTAGCCTCATCAATTGAGGGCACATATGCTCTAGAGTTCTTGCCATTAACAAGTTCCTTGTCTGAAGAACTAGCCTGGTTCAAATGATCATTAGGAACAGAAGCAACCTTCTGGCTGCTACTCGTATCATGTACACCATCAGTAACTACCACATTTTTCAAATCAAGAGTGTCTATAGAGTTCTTCAAATCCATCATAAGATCTTCATCCATTGGTGGAATTTGCTCATCTTCCCCATCTTCATAATCAACAAAACTGTACAACAGTGAATCATCTTGCATAAAAGGTTTTAAATATCTATCATCATCCCACGTAATCTTTATATCACTTAAGTCAATTGCATCATGCAGATGATTCAGCAAGTCTTGGTTGGACTGACATGTCGATCCACAGCTCCAACATTTGTTATCTGCCACCTGGTAAAAAAAAATAAAAGAAACCAAAACTTAGCAAAATGTAGAAGTAAATTTATTGAAACTCCATGCTCTGAACCTCAAAATCCAAACTTAAAGGAACATTCAAACAGATACACAAAATATATTGGTGGGGATCCACTTACACCGAGTGTAAGTCTTGTCATACTTATGACGAATAAATTTATATAAATTACCAATTTCACAAATGCTAGCAATCATTGATGAAACATTTCACTTCATAGATCAATTAAATTACATATCTATTGCTATTCGAATCTTCTAAATTTTTTATTATCAAGATAATATGATGTTATTCAATGATTGGATAGATGGAATTCATAAATTGAGTTCAGTTAATATTTTCTTACTTTGACGCCATTTTTACACAGAACCTTAGATTAACATCTAAAAAGGAGAAAAAGGAAAGTGTAGAAATGGAAAGTAACCTGAGAGCGGATATAGTTAATAAGCTTGAAGGAGGAATAGAAATCCAAGGTAAGAGCTTTTCGAGTGGCATGGAAATCGAAGTGGTGAATGGAAGCGCAATGTGCAAAAAGGGAATCGCAAGATGCGTAGCGAGAATCACAGAAGAGGCAGAGCAATTCCGATTGTGGATCACCGTCGTCTCCTTCCCAGTCGTCCCATCCTTCTTCGCCGTCTTCTTCTTCTTCTTCTTCATAATCTTCTTCTTCGTCTTCGATTCGTTTGAAAAGCTCTTCGTCTTGTTCGTCTTGCTTACCGTTGGAAGCCATGAGTGTTGTAAAAAGCTTAAACCCTTAAAACCCTAAAAATCGATTATGAAAAAGCGGCGACTACACATTATGGGGCGTAAGCTGAACTGTAATAGTAATAATTTGGAATAAAATATTTTTAACAAAAAATAAAATGATTAATTTTAATGAATTAATAGTGTAAAAATTTACACAATTTTTTAACTAAATTTATATATTTAGATGACTTTTTAAAAAGTAGGTTCAAAAATTTATTACTTTTGAGCACATTTGTGTACAATTTTTTTATACTGCATAAAAATTGATTTTTTTTATAAAATATTTTCTTTGGCCAAGATAGTTTACCTTAGTTATACTTTTAAAATATTTTGTAAGAATTTCCTCTATATTGAAGGAAATTGGAATTTCTTACTTTAAGAAATTAAAATTCTTCAGTATATTTTTTTTTTAATTTGGAAAGTTCTTTTTATTAGTTACTTAAATACATTATTTTACTATAGAGTAAGATTATAACATTTTTCAAATGATTAACTCAAACATAATCTTTAATTACTTTGCTCAATTTGAACCATAATTAATTTTAGTATCTTAAATTTAACATACTTAATTTGATCTCCAAATTTTATAATTATATCCTTGAGAAAATCTGTTTAGTACATTCTCAACTCTACCACACTATTACCTCCAACATCAACACCACTACCACCACCGTTTTGCTTTGTCTATAAGTTGTTCATTTCTAATTGTATAATTGATTTTGGGTAGACCTTAAAAATAAATAAATAAACCCACAACAACACAAACAAAGACTAATAAAAATTGTTACCATTTAACACACCAAATTGTTTATTTGATGAGATAATATTCAATTTGTCCCCTGAACTTACACTCGAGCCTCAATTTAGTCCTTTAAGTTTTAATTACCTCAATTTAGTCCCCAAAGTTTTCAATTAACTCTGTGACGGAAACCACTGCAAGGACTAACGTGATTAAAATTTTAAAAGTTCAGGGACTAAATTGAGGCAATTGAAACTTCAAAGACTAAATTGAAACTCGATTGTAACTTCAGGGACCAAACTGAGTATTTTCTCTTATTTGACTGTTATCCTATTAAAAAAAATCCCATAATATCCAAGAAGGGAATTTGAATCCTCTAAGGCAAGATTTGTAAAATGAACAACTAATCATTCTCTCACTTCAAGGTGGAAATCTGAACAGTAAACGATATTTTTTCTGTTCAAGCAACAATCTATCTTAAACAACTTTAAGAAACTACACATTCATATGCAATTGACTAAACAAAAATAATAGCGGCTAAGAAGAAATAGATGAAAAGCAAGAGAAGGATTAAGGTATGTCGAAGTTGTAACAATGTGGAAGCGAGATTCCAAAGCATTGCAGAAGCGTTCACAGGATGAAAAGACAATCATTATTATACAAAGAGATATCTTAATAGGTACCCTCATCTGCAATCAAAGACATGTCTTATTAGTAACTTCATCTGCAGACAATGTAAGATCATTAAAATGAAATTAAAGTAAGAAATGCAGTGGAACTCTAAAGTGGCATTACCATCCCCTTCATCTGCATCATTATAATCATCTTCATCATCATCAAAATATTCATTCTGCAACATTTTAACTTAGTTAGAAACTTATTGTTGTACTTTCTCTTTTTAACATGAAAATCAAATCACAATACTTTACACCTCTATGCTATTGTGCCTCATTAGAAGGAAAAAAATCATACCATTCGGCAGAGTAATCATAGAAAAAATAACTTCTCAAAGAGATATCAATTTGAACACGTCAATTGTCATATAGAATCTGCCTCTTATAAAATTTTTAAAATAGAGCAACACCAAAGAATATTTTAAAGAAACCTCACAAAGAGCAAAACAAGAAAAACATCATGGAGAGAACCAACCGAGTTCAAAAATGCCAAAATTGAACATAAAAGTAGAGGTTACAATCATACCTGATGATAATCATCATCACCAAATTCTTCTTCCTCCTCAACCTCTTCATCATCTACATTTTCTTCTTCCTCTTTTTCTTCTTCATTTTCTCCTCCTTTATTTTCCTTTTCATCTTTACCCTCTTTGACCTGCAAGTGAAAAGAAAAGGTCAATAAAATTTTCCATTGGACAAGTGGGTTAAAATCCCCCAACAGAATGAATAAAAAGGAAAATTTAGTATTCTGTTCAGCAAAAGGCAATTTTCTTCCCAAAACTAATATACAGGGCTCAAAGCTCCATGAGTTTTACAGATGATCAAGCGATGATGGCTTGGAGCTGGAGGAGATTTGCAGCAACGACTATGTTGGAGGTAGAAGAGGCAATGATAATGGAGCGGAAGCTATGATGAAAGTGGAGAAAACAACACTGGTGGCAACAGTGATAACAACAATAATGGAACCCCCAAGGTACCAATTCCACAACAGCCATCCCCCCACCAATCCTAACAATATAATATATATTGAATTCGGCAACTTGCAACTGTAAGCATAGGTGAAGACTAAAGATGCATAGGAATCCCTATCGATATTAAGATGAATCCATAAATCAATTGTAAATATCGAAAACATATAGGCACTAACTGTAAGCATAGGTGCTCTACCTGGTTCTTTTTCTCTAGCTGTTCGAAGAAATCAATTCGCTTAATACCTGCCACACAACCATAGTCATCAGTAAGAAGAAAAATCTCCAAGAAAAACAATAAGTATACATACTGCTCAACAGTGCAGCATATATGAACTTAAAGTAGTAAAAAGTTCAATTAGTTCTTCAAAGATTGCAGGATTTATTTAGGAAAATGAACCTTATTCCTGCCCTAACCGTTAAAATCCAAAATCCTTTTTCTTCATTGGGTGGCGGGAAGAAGAAAAAGAGGGGGGGGGGGGGGGTAAAATTAAATGTGAGTAGCTTACTCACAAATCAATTTACTAATAAACAAAAGAGACAGGTCATTTAAAATCATCAAACCTGACTCTGGGTTCCACCGAAATCTTTTACGGCTTGGACGCCTAGCTGTAGCTGTACCTGAAAAACACCATATTATGGTTAAAAAAGATTAATTAACAAGAACCTAAAATGCATAATAAACATCAAAACATTTTCTGATACAGGATGCAACCGCTGCAGTTAAAGAAAATTCCAATGATTTCATACCTCGAACCAACTCCTTAGGGAATTCCTTGAACACTAAAATCTGCGATAAAGAATCACGAGTAAATGTTGTCTTGTTCCTGTCAGAAAATCTTTCTACATGCATCCTTTTGTTCTCTGAAAGCAAAAGCAAGAAAATTTGTACATCTAATGAAGTTTTAACTTCTTAACACAATAAATGCTAGTATTCTTGACTTCCTGTTGGGGGATGGAGAAGGCATAAGCCAGATATTCAAGTACAAAAATGAATAGGATCGCACACGAGCGAAAATAAGTAAAAAGTTTTATAAGCTGTATGTGCAGCTTTAGTGGGTACAATTACAATTATGTGCTCATATTCCATTCCAGGAGCCAATTCACTCTTAACTGGTGTGGCGATGTGTAAGTGTGTATCGTAAGCTCTATGCCTCTATGATTACTTAATGGCCAAGATAGGTATATAATGCATACAGAAAGAAGACAGAAGGGTTAAGGTTACCTTCTGTTTCCTCGATAAGATAAGGAGAGGCTTTCCAATAATTTTGAAGCCTGGCATTGCGTCGTAGCAAGTCCTTCATGAGAGTATCATCATGATTGACTTTATTAGAAGGCAAAGTAACATCCTGCAGGGAGCAATTAGCAGCAAGAAGGCTAGAGATTAGGGATGGGATGCAATGGGAGAAGCTATGCAGTTTCAGTTAGTCACCTCAGGGAAGAGTTCAAACTCCATTTCTCTCGCATATGTCATCATGCCGCGGCCTCCTCCCCATCCCCCTCGGCCACGTCCTCGGCCTCTGCCTGACATCTGCCACCATCACAATTTTAGTGAGATAACAACAACAACATCATCAACATAATTAAGGAACCATTTTATTTGGAAACCAGGGAGAATGAGGGCACTTGATCAAGGTAAACACCATATAAACAAGCTATGAAATAGAAAGATAAGCAGCGGAGAATATGAACATAGCATACGGCTCAAACCATATTTGAATAAATTATAAATTATATTAACTCAAATACTCCAAAACCAAGCCAAAATGCAGAAAAACTTGCCTTTCAAAGTGATCGCTCACATGCAGTTGTCTTCAATAGAAGTTAAAAGTTAAAAGCTGTTAGATAATAATTTTGTCAAACATAATAAAACATCTAACGATTTTTAACTAATAACTTCACATGAAACCAACTGCACTTGAGTTTCTATCCCTTTCAAAAGAGAAGCATAAGATCAAACAGATGGTGAGCATCTAAAAATACAGTACAGAACGGAACCATGCCACGATTAATTGATCGATCAAAATCAATTTGCATGATGCTAAATGAAAAAGAGGAACTAATACTCACATTGAAAGGCAACTATGAAATTGACGATGACGTGGCTCCTTGTGGTTGAGTTGAGTTGAATTGCTTTCTCTCTCACTTCCTGATGGCGGCACCGCCGGTTTGTAACTGCAGCAGGTAAATTAAAACCGAAACATAAGAAAAGGGAAAGACCAGTGAGTAAGGAATTTTGAAGTAACAAACATTTTTGAATATTTTTCAATATAAAAGTATTTAGATATTATTTTTTTAAAAGATTTATTAGAAATAAACTGCTAAAATGATACTCAAAAATTAATATTATTTTGTGTGATAAATTAATCCTTAACAAATCTAAAAATATAACAAAATAATAAAAAATATTATATTTTTTATAGTTAAAAAATGATTTTTTATGTTTAACAAACAATTTGAATAATTTTGTGAAAATATTAAAATAATTATTTAAAAAGTAAATAAAGAAAAATAACAATAACTATTTAGAAGGTGTCATATGTTATATTCTTAATATAATACGTCATACTTAACTACGACACATAAAAAAAAAGTAATAAAATAATCAAATAAATTCATTTGGTTAAAAAAAATTATTGAACAATTTTTGACGATCAAATTAACTCAAATATAATCTTTTAAAAATCGATCATTAACCCAATCTATTATTATATCTAAAATTTTCTAATAATTTTTTCCTCCAAATCTTAGTTATATTATCTTTTTTTTCTTAAATCATCTTAATAACATGGGGTTAATAATGTTTATAACAAGCATATTTTGTTGCCTTTAAAAAAAAAAAAAAACTTTTTAACCTAATGTGACAACGTGTGATTCGATCTCAAACATTTTAAATGTTACTTATTTTCTTCAAATATATCTTTAAAGTGAATTATACCAAAAGTAATTCAAAACATTTAAAAAATTGATAACTCAACACTTTTGTATTACACTCTTCCAATGGGGCACTCCTTAGCAAACATAAGTTAGAAGCTATATACATAAGAGTTTAATTTATATGTATTAACAATGTAAAGCGTTTTATGCAGTCGCATGATCACAGCCGTTCTTTTAGATGATCATTCACGCGGTCAATATAAAAGGTAATTATTTTTACTGATATGACATTATATAATTTGATATACGTATAAAACTACTTTATACTGAGAGTGCATCAAAATTAAATTCAATAATATAACGAATAATGACTACGTAGATGCTAAATTAAGAATTAAAGAATTTATTAAATTAGGAGTGAAGACCATTTTCTTAAGATCCACAAAGATGTACAAAATCAATCACAAATACAGAAAGACAGAAAACTGCAGCAACAGAGCCAAACATTCAAATTTATCCAGCCCAACATTTTCCTTTCTGGGGGGTTATGAACTATGAACAACCATGAGCCCCTTACAGCTGCTATTATAATGTACAAACATTATTAGTAATGAACAAAATACATACTACTTGTCACCAATTCAGTTTCTAAATAATGGGGGTGATTCAGTCAAACACTAACATCAGTAACATGAAAACTACAACACAAGAAAATTGTTAATAGTTCAAACCTATGGTGACCAAGTAGAAATGGTGCCAGAACCAAGAAAGTTTAGTTTACATACTATTTAGTATTTACCACCCACATTATTAATCTCTTGGGCGGGCGAGCCAGAGGGAACTAAGAGCGCGCAGCCTTGAAAAATAGTCGTGTATTGCAAGGAGAGCACGAGCCGATTGGCGAGTAGTCAATATGCGGTGCATTTGTTGCAATGTCTGCTGGCGCAAATTGTCAGCCTTGTCGATCACCACCGCAGAAATGAAGAATTTAGTTGGTAGTTATAAAATGGATGCGTTTGACATAATTAATTTTCATGAAATGCAGTCTTAAAACTATAAATTTCTTGGTCAATATTTCCAGAAGATGTGGTAATGGCACAGATTTGTTTGCCGATAACTACTCATATGAAGATATCTTCATGTGAAGATGATAGATAAGAATTGTTAAATGGTTCAACATATTTGACGAAGCCATTTTATAAATTGTGTGTCACCATCTTAACTATCATCTTCACGTGAAGACATCGGGATGTGAATAGCTACCTTGTTTGCTAGGTGGAAAATGTTTTTTATCAATTGCAAAATTATTAGGAAATCAAGATTTGAATAACAGATACTTTGTTAATATCTTCAAAAGAATTATACCAAACTGAACCTAAAGTTGTGATTTGTGAATGTAAGAAAACCTTACCTGCCGAATAAACCCCTCGAGTGTCCCTAGCTTACCCATGGCCATGGCCATTTGACCCATGTAATTTGCGACATTCCCTGATGAACCGGATGAGCCAAGTGATCCAGAGGACAAAGTCTCTGCAAGAGATTGTTGCAGTGCTTCCATGCCCTGAGACAATGCATCCTCTGCCTGTTGAGAAGACTGTTGTAAGTTGGTAATACCCACCAACTGCTGCTCAGTGAGAGGCTCCAACTGATTTACCAGGAGCTGCAGCCGAATTTGCCGAATTCAAGTCAAAGAGTAAAGAAAGGAATATATGAGCCTAGATCTCATAAATGAGAAAACCGTTACAATAATTACAAGGAAACAATGTATTTAGGAAGTTTAAGACAAACCCGAAATTGTTTATGCGAGCTATCGTGCATAAATTCAAGTTAAACAAGTTTTAAGGTGCAGTTTGAATCTTGATAGGTGTTTCTTTTCAACCAGACAGTCGGCAAGCTACAAGATATCTTCATCTTCAAACTAAGTTTATTTATTTAAGGATTTAATTCAGTTTCAAGGACTCATTATCTACTAACAACCTATAACTAACCCTTATCTCCTAGAATATATAGTACAACCTAGGAATAAAATTTGAAATTGGAAATAAAGAAAAAAAAAGAAAGAAAAAGAAACAAAGTCATCAGAAGGGTGTTTTTTTTTTTTTTTTTTTACTACAGAAGAAAACTAAGAGTAAAGAAGGAATGATACTGTCTAAGAATCACATACTTTTAATCTTATGGCACAAAGGTTTGTTATTGAAGAACTTGTATTATTGATGAAAGTGTTAGTAGGCTTGGCTTATACTAATCTTTGAATCTGAAAATTATGCTGCCTTCATTCGTGTTTATTCAATATAAGAGACAAGATGTAACATCATTTAGCCATCTCTTTTACAGAACTCTCAGGTTCAGAATATCTGCATCTGATTTTAATCCTAGAAACATGTAAGAGATTACATTGTATGCTATCACCAGACACTATTGCTAATAAAATTCATAGACCTTAAAACAGACTATGAGAGCCACAAACAAAACGGACTCGATAAGCTTACCTTAAGGAGTTCAGATGACCGAAAGCCACCGAGCCACAGAAAACACCTCTCAGCTGGGGTTTTCCACATGCCAGACAACAGGTGGAAGACATCAGCCTTAGCTGCAACGCCCTTCAGCCGAAATATGTCATCATAATGCGCCAATATACCATCAATAATCATTCGAAGTTCTGTATCACTTGCATGAGAATTTACAGCAGCTCTAAGCTCATTAATTTGTCGATTCTGCTCTTCCAGCCACCTTGCATATTCGACATCGAATTGCATGGCCCCTGTGAAACAATGTGGTAATGATTATTCATCAGATAGGAAGATCGAAGAGATAAAATGTTTCCTGTAATAGCATCTTTTTAACATAATAACTGCCACTACTTATAGAAACATTCTGATATTAGAACTTGTGGAATGAATGCCATAGTTTTAGAAAGAATGATACCATTGCCGCTCATTGAATGTGCTTGATCACCTGAACTTGATATGAAGATTCCCTAGAGGAAAGGAAAATGAAGTTTTGGCTTGAAGTGAAAATGACTGGAATGCAAAAGGGACGGAAACAGAAAACAGCAACAATGAGAAAATAATTCCAAGGAATAGCTAAACCACACCTGCTGCCTGGCTCGCTGAAGCTCTTGCTCCAATTGCGTCAACTTCAAACGACTACTTTCCAATTGTTGAACATAAGCCTGTAGGAGTAACCAGCTTATGGTACCAACTCTTGAATATAATGCACAAGTGGGGAAATGTAAAATAACTATTCCAATGACTAAAGGATAGACAAATAAGCGATAGACAAATTACTGGATTCTGCATTCGTCCACTACTAACGAATGAAGAGTTACCATAGCCAGACCTGCTACCCTGGAGGAACTTCAAGGGGATACTTTAAAACTTCAAATTAGTAAGAGCCCAAAGATGGGTACCCATTGGTGCATATTTAGTTATCATAAAAGGAAGTACATTTGGAAGAACTATAATCTCTGTATATAAAAGATGAAAAAACTGAGAATCAACAACGTACAGCCAGCATAATCTGTCATTCCAAACAGATTGTCCTAATAATACATACAACCACATAAATAAGAATAAGAATTCATATCATCATAAGAATAAGAACTAGTGACAAGATATCCCTAGATTTTGTGTCTGCCAACTAAACATGAAATTCTTGTGTTTCTTTCTTGTCATTATAATAGGAATCTTTATATGGAACAAGTACGATAAAAAGGACACATATTTATACTAATATAAGAATAAATATTATCCGAAACATAAAGTACAATCCTACTTTCTTTCGCAATCGGCTTTTCCTTGCAGCCTCACGATTCTGAGCAAGCCTGCGGAGAGTCTGTAACAATGAAAAATAACCATGATGTGACAAAAAAAAAAAAAAGATTACCCTTACGGTAAAAGTTAGAATGAAATAAATTCTCAATTTGATGTCATTTTGAACATATGTATGGAAATAGAGGCGAAGATGTTGTGCATTTCTTGAGAGGATCAATGTGATTACATATATCTCTGGGGTGCTAAAATGCAGATTTATTCTTCGAGATATAAATTACCTTCTGATCTGTTTTATCCTTTGATCTGTCACTTGAGTCTGAAGCCACAGCAGCAAGGGATTGACTTCCATCAAACTGCATAAATATCAGATTGTCAATAACATCAGCAGAAAAGACATCTTCTCTGCTTTGTGCCTTTATGGAACCAAAAAGGTAAAGATTTTTCATTTATTCTCATGCATTATGGTTTTTCTTTTCAATAAATTTTCAGCTCAAACCCAAGGAGAGCAAGCAAAGGATTACATAGCCACCACCAAGCCTCGTCATGCTTGGTAGCCGGGCTAACAGCCTCATTATGTTCAAATGCTATTCATAATTTTAGATTCAGATCAAGCACAGCTGAATCCATGAAGTTCGACCAGAATCAGTTCCTGTTTGTGCAAACCTCGAATATGGATTTGAGATTTATCAATGGAACTTAGAAAAGATAATAACATAACAGGTAAAACGGAAACATCACCCGCTGATTCTTATCATCAGTATCGGCATCTGTAGAAATATCAGTTCTAGGACTGGCATCAGCCATGGCAGACCCTTCCTGGTTTTCTGTATCACCACTTGGTATTATAATGTGATTTGTTGATTGTACCTTTTGTGCCAGCAAACTCAGTCGGTCTTCTAGGTACATAAATGAGCTTCTATCAACTGAAATTGGCAACTAAATTGAAACAGGAAAATGATAGAAAAGTTACAAATAAGCGGGTTGTAAACAGAGATAACAAACACATTATTTACCAAGCTGAAAATCAATTAGGTAAAAAGAACTTGAAATATTCACCCTATCAGAAGTGCCAAGGTGAACAGGACCAGGAGAAATCGTCTGGCTACTTACTTTCAGTGAGTTATTTACAGGATCTGAATCATATACCACAAAAAGTAATTAGAAAATGAAAGGATAGAGCATGATTCCTGCAAAGATCATGTTCCTATACATCAAGCTCATCACCCAAGTAACAGCATATATGCATTTACACTATCATGTAGTTCCAATCAATGTTTGTGAACGAATAATTACAAACAAAAACTCCAATGAAGATGATTTAATGCAGAAAAAAAAAATCTTACTTCCACTCAATTCGACAGCATTCTCCAAGTGATTTCCAATTGATTGATCAAAGTCGGACAAACAAAAAGAATCAACTCTGCTTGCCTCTGTATATATGAAAAACCACATACAAAAATAAGTCTTTTAAATTAGAATGCAACAACAGCCTTCTAATCTGAACATAGGATATTTATTGATTCTTGCAGTTTGATGAAAATATCTCTAGGAACCCACATTCACATAAGATATGAGATTCTAGAAGAAAAGGAGAAAGAAAGAAAAATGAACTTATTCAGAGTTAGAAGCATCAAGTCCAATTGTTACACCAATAGGCAATAGTTCATAATGATTAATCAATACCGAACAAAAGATGTATAGAGTTATAGAAGTTGAACTTCTGGTTCAAACAAACTGAAAGTATCTATAATTTCAAAATTCCTAGTTAGTATCTCCTCATTATTACAAAGGAAACCCAATCCACTGTGAAAATCATATCACTATCTAAATCATACACATTGAAAAAAAAAGGAAATAGCAAATAGCAAATAAATATACCTGGCATTGGAATTGGGCAAATGAGAATCCAAATTCAGCATTCTATACCAACAACCCTGGCACCACACCACACATACACACACACACACCCCTTCTTCAACAAAAATTCCTCAATTCAGTTGATTCCCAAAATGATATCAAAATTCAAAACCTAAAAGGTGAAAAAACCCTGCAACAAATTAAAACAACTCACGGAATCAACAACACAGTACTCTACTTTTGCTTGAAAATGATGAAATTAACCAACAAAACTAGCTACCAAGACTATGATAACACAATCTCAAACAACAAACATAACTTGCAAAGCTAAGAGACATGCCAAAAGGATAACAATTTTAATTCAACCTTTTTTTTTTTAAATTATTAAAAAAAAAACTAATAAGCTGTGTCACAAAAGCACAAGATTTAGAAGAATCCAGAATTTGAGAACTCACTCTCCAACTCACGGAACACGATAATGTCCCCACGGGAAAAGAAACTTCAGAAAAAGTCAAACTTTGACGAACCATAGACTAATAATTTGACACTGAATCAATAAATTTAAATAATAAATATATAAATCCAACTTCATTGAAGAACATTGGAACACAGCATGGTTATATTTAAAGTTAATAATCGTGCACACATTATTTGTTTCAGAAAGTGAAGAAGGGAACCAACCTTGGAATTCAGATGAGATGATGCGGGTTATGATGACAATGATGATGGTATCTCTTCAACGTTTATTTTGTTCTGCGTCAATTATTATTATTATTATTATTATTATTATTATTATTATTATTATTATTGAATTAAATAAAAGTGAGAAGTCACCAAAAAAAAAAAATAAAAGTGATCAATTTGGTTAGTTGAGTAACGAGCTCCTTCGTAAGCTTAAAGCCTTAAATAAATATTAGGAGTTCGAATTTTACTTTTTATATGTAGTAATCTATTAGCTTATGATAAATCGGTAAATGAGATTCAAATTCGCAACAAATTAGTTCTTAGTGGTCGAGTTAGATAATAGCGTGGAAAAAATAATAAAATAAAAGTGAGAAGAAAGAGAAAGGAAAGAGAGGTACGTATGGATCATTCCAATCTATATATGTTGTCTTCTTCTGATTCCAAAAACTAATAATATAATAATCTTATTTATTAACTTGTTTTATTTTATATAAATACTTAAATACCATTCTTATTACTCTCTTAAACAAGTGTTCGTGGCACTAATTAGATACTTATTACACTCTCGTCTTATCAGCCCTATCATTTAGAAAAATTTAACCATTAGCAAAAAGATTTGTCGTTTCTTAATTAAATATAAATGATTTAATTTATATAAAAAATTAAAATTTGATTTAATATTATATCTAATTAGAGGTGACGATGGGTTGAATAAAAATTGAATTTAAACTCTTAACATAATCATATCCATTTTTATTAACTAATCTTATAATATAGTATTAGATTTTTTATAGTACAAAAATTTAGAATATAATGTATTAATATTTTGATATGACATCTATTTTAATAAAAATACTAAAAATATAGTTTATTTATTTAGTCATATTTTAAATAAAAATAATATTTTTATAATATGCAAAATCAAATTCTAAAACTCATAATCTAATGATAAAAAAAAATATCTTCCATAATGATAATTATAAAATTTTTATGAACTATCTAACTTGACGTGAATTGTATTTTTCTCATTTTCTGTGCTCATGCATCTCTTTGCTTTTAATATTAATTTTTTTTGTTCTAAAATACTATATTTTTTTTCTCCTTACACTATTTACTTAAGTATGTCAGAGATATGCTGACACAGTAACAACACAGCATCTCACAGATTACAGCTATCTTTCACTTTCTTCAGTGTTGGAGCTTGGATCCTCTACAACAAGTTACAGTTGTCATAAGCATGCACTTGCCCCCAATTTGTGCCACCAAAATTAAATTACTTCAGTGTTTTTTAGGATTATCAATTAATTAACTTTTTATTTTTAAAATTTTAATTTGTCTAAAATGATTAGACCTCTAAATGAATATATGAAAATTATGTAATTAAAATATAGTTCGTTGACAATTATTTTTATCAATTTAGAATTTAATTGAAATTTCGTTCTGATACAAAAATATTAAATATTCAAATAAATTATGTAAGAATAAAACTATCTATGAAATAAAAAAAATCCATCTAATATCTCAATTCCCAAAAAGAAAAGTATAGGTAGACAATAAAAATATTAAATAATATGAACAATAAATATATCGAATGTTTAATTTACTAAGTATGTGAATGGTTATTCTAATATTAAGATTTAGATAAATAATTTAGAATATAATATATTTTTACTTTATTAAATCAATTTTAAAATCTATTATTTATATTATTCACAGAAGTCATTACCTACCTAACAAAATTCTTTTCAAAAACATAGGTTATACTTTGAAGGACATAAAAATATAACACAGAGGTTACAAAAAAAAAATGGATACTCCAACTAACACTACATATTTGTTTTCATATGAAAATATATATATTTTTTTTACTATATTGAATAATAGTGAATTATAAAATTTAATTTTGATATATTATAATTTTTTTTTAAATCGTTACTCTTTCTTATAAGTATTGCTTTTACAATGTAGTTAAATAAATATCTTTGTAGAAAAATATATTTGATATTTTTATTAGAGCAAGTACCGCAAAAAAAAATCATATTTTATGTAAAATACATTCTACTAAATCAAGTCATTTAAAAGTCACCAAAAAAAATCAAGCCATTTAAAGATATTGAATGAGGTTTTATTTCTTTTACATAGGGGTGCACATGGCTGGGTGAAGCTGGGTTTAATAAGATTCAGATTTGATTTTAGATCCGATAAAACTAATATATTTTTGGGCCACAATTATATCCGGTGAAAATCGGGCCGTTAACATTACATTACGTTGATATCTTCTTGTAAGCTAGCATGTAAAAATACCCAAATTTTCAAGATTCCAACCATTATTTAACATGATAAAATTCACTTAGAAAAATATAACAAGAACCAACTCTTCTTTAATACTAAAACAAAACCACAATCAATACTAATATTGTCTAATAATACCAAATATTTAAATCAATACAAATAACACAATATTATGCATTAGTCTAAAGTCTTATGCACTTTAAACATAAAATATTAACTTATAGTCTTATAATGACTAATAACACAAAATATTAAGGTTTACAATACTTAAATTACACATAAGAATAGTTATGATCTATCACTAATAACACAAAATATTAATTATGTATGATAACCGGGTCACCGGATCGACTTCAAGTGACCCGAAATATGGCTCGAACCGACCCGAAATAATGACTGGGTTTATTTTTGAGACTCTTACCCGACTCTAAACCCAATAAAATCACACCAAATTAGTCCATAAAGTATTCGGGACCGGACTGAACCTTCAGACCGGACCGGGTCTGTGCACCCCTACTTTTACAGATAATTCCAGTAATCATAATTTTTCTTAGGCATTTATATTTACGAAATAATTTTTTGAAAGTGTATGCATGTGTCGCTTTACTCAATATTTGTAACCTTTTATTTTTATTTAGTGTGATAATTTATTCTTTTTTAATATTTTAAAAATAATTGTCTACTTTTAATATTAAGAAGATAATAAATATTTTTTAATAATACGTTAGTTTAATTGTATTAATTGAATAAGTATTAAACTATTAATTGCATAAATTGTATGATCATTTGGTCATAGTATCGGTTTTGATGGCTATTGAAGTTGGTCAATTACGCACGTTAGCATATTCTTGATGACGGATTAAGATTATGAGAAAACGCTTTTTATTTTAAACTTTAATGTTGTTTATAATTTGTATAGTACAAAATAATAAAATTAAATCCTATTTTATATTTTTTATTAAAAATATTACATGTATACACAAAATTAATTATCAAATTAATTATTATGTGTGTATGTAAATATATATATTATTTAAGGTGAAAACTCAGGTGAAGTCGATTGTACGTAAAGTTGATATTTGAAAGCTGTTAAATGAAAATTTAGTCAAATCAGTCAAATCATCTAACCGTTCTCACGTATCAACTTCACGTGAAGTCGACTGCACCTGAGTTTTCACCATTATTTAATATATTTTAGTGTATATTTTTTATATTTTAATATAAAATTTAAAGTCTCTTAAATAAAAAAATTAATAAAATGATAAAGTAAAAGATTAAAATGTATGTCTTATTATTTTAATCTAAAAATAATTAATTATTTATTTTAAAAGATTTTAATTTTTTAATATATTTTATATAAATTTTTAATATACATAATATAATTATTTATTTATCTAAAAAGAATCTAAAGATAAAAACTACTAAAAATGAAAAAAAAAAAGTAAAACTATAGAGTTTAAATATCTTGTAGAATAATTGAAGTCCACTCTCCAATAAAATTGAAAAGAATTCCAAACTTGGAAGCACATGATTGGACAAAGCAACAAGCAGTACAAGAGCACACCACCAAGACCTTTTGAGTCATATCAATCTTTTGGTTTTTAATGCATTCACACAATTTGCATAACTATTAAGTCATAAGTCATTCATTTAACGTAAACATTTTTGTTGGTTGTCCTGGTATTCTTTATTTCAATATGTTAAAAAGATTAATTTATCGCGAATCAATTTTCTTTAAAAAATTATTATTAACTAATAAATTATTATATATATAAATTAAAATAATATTTAAATTTTTTATATTTGTTTAGATCAATCAGTAAACTTACCATTCAATCAACTTAAATTAATTATCTAAGGATAACCATCTGATCATAAAAATTAGAAATTTAGAATGCTTGAATCCAAAGTGTAATTTAAAGTGTCAATTTCTTAATTAAAGGACGAGATTGATACTAAGCCATATTCAAAGTATGATTTAAAAGGTTATTTTTAGTCACAGAATAAAATAATAGGATGATCCGTACACGCATATTTTTTACATTTTTTAATTTAAATATGAAAGAAAGAATGGTGTAGGACGTAGTTATAGAGTATATAGATGTTTTGCGTAGAGTAAATTAGATTTTTTGATATATATTTAAAAAATTTAAAAAATTTACAATACACAAATTGGACCATTCAATTTATGTTTTACACAATTAAAAAAAATTAATATTAAAATCGGACCATCCATTTTCTGTTTTCAAAATAAAAAATTTTAAAAGTACAAATCGGGCCCTTCATTTTTTTCTCCTACGTAAATCAGACCGTTGAATTTATGTTTTTAATTTTTTTTAATAAAGTAATGAGACAGTCCGTTTTTCTTTGCTTCATAATTCAAAAAAAACTGTCCCCATATTCATGTCTAGCACTATCCACTTCCATAACTATGTACAACATATACAGAATTTTTTGTTAATTAATTAAATTTTATTTTTTTAATTTAAAATTTAGTATTAATCATTCAAAATTTTAGAATTTGTATTTTAAAATTTTAATTTAAAGTTCAGATAACACCATACTCTGCTGTTTTTTTTAAAATACATTAGTATTTGCAAACTTAATTAAGTCATCAACCTATATCTCTTTAATCTTCTTAGAGTATCTTCTTCAATTTAACGAATTAAAGATTAATTCATCACAAATCTTAACTTTATTCAAAGAACCAGTAGCGGTCGCAGTTACCTTCAAGTATATAAATTCACTCAATGATATACCAGAAAAAGGGCAAAACGGTAAAACCACATCAAGCTTCAAAGAAACTCCAAAAATGGCAGCTTTGCTATGTAAACATGATGCCGAATCCATATCTACACGAAATTAAGAGGCTACAAGCTATTAATTCCAACAAAATTCATCTCAAAACTTGATATATAAATATATATAAGTAATTTTCCTTCATATCATATCAAAGTTGAGAAAATCGTATTGTAACAACGATGGTTCAATCATTGCTGAAGAAGTTCTAGAAGAATCCAGCAAGAACTCGGTGTAATCAGGTTTCAACCAGTTAGTAGTAGTTGAAGCATCGTGAAACAAAAAAGATTCTTCATTCTGATGAAGATGATGAACACCATTGTTATCGTTGTTGATGACGTTGCAATTGGTGGTGTTGGTGGCTTCTTCCATGAAGATGACGTCAGCAACGTTGGAATCTTGACCGGTGAGTTCTTGAACAACGGCTCTGAACTTGGAGGCACTTGTCTTCACCTTCATGGGGCTTGAAATGTAAGTCACTTTGAAATTGTCCTTTTTGCCCCTGCTCTTGCTCTGCTTCTTATTGCCATGGTTAACACCAAGCATGTCCATAATGGTAATAATGATAAGATGAAGGTTGTGTGGATACTGGATAGATTAAAATGGTTCAATTAGGCAAAGTATTTATACATGCTAAAATTGGGGGGGTTGTGTGTATTGTTCTTAGTCAAAGGTGACTTTCCTGGAAACTATTATGTTGATGATGATGATGGAAATCATAGAAAACTTATTAAATTGATGGGTGTGTTGATTGATGGTGGAATGGGAAGGTAATTGGAAACCAAGGAGATTTATTAGGTTTGGATTTTTTATAAGAAGATTCCTTGAATTATGAAGGGACATAGGGATTATATATTATTGAAAAAATTTTAAGTGTATTAGTTATGTTTAAAACCCAAATGATTTAACGTGACGTGAAGTCTGCACCTGAATTTTTACCATTAGTTATACTAATATTTTAAAAATTTTAATTTTTTATTTTAATTATAAAAATTGGAATATCAGTATTTTAAATATATTTAAAAAAATTTTATATTATTTTATAGTATCTTTCTATAATCTATTATTATTATTATTATTATTATTATTATTATTATTATTATTATTATTATTATAAATACTTTTTTTAGTTTTAGTTATTTTGGATAATTTTTTTAATAATTTAAAAATATTTAATTGATCTTTAACTATTTAAGTAATTAATTTAAATAATTTTTATAAATAATAATTTGTTGATGTATCAAGAATTGTTTAGTCTAGTAACAAAAAGTATTTAAACCAATTATTCACTAGTTAATAATTTTCGAAGTGTGAAATAATAGTTTTTCTTCTAGATACACAGTCGAGATCAAGAAGGATATTATTATTATTATTATTATTATTATTATTATTATTATTATTATTATTATTATTATTATTATTATTATTATTATTAAGGAATCCAAATGATATTAGGGTGACACGTAAGGTGGTGACTTTGTGATGGATAGGGATTTGTGTTCAATGAAGTGTTAGGGGTCAGTCACATGCCGCAGCCATGGATGACTCAAGAGACTTTGGGGTCACCAATATAATCTATCTAGAACCTACAATTAATTTCCCTAATCATACTTAACAATCTTCTAAACAAAAATAAATAATCTACTTTCTGTTTTCAAATCACTTATACTATACATGCATAAGTTTTGTTTTTGTTTTTTTTTTTTTTAACTTATATGATGCATAAGTTATTATTATTATTATTATTATTATTTTTTTTTTTTTAAAGTAGTATCTAGTGATAAGTATGAAATTTTTTATTTTTTATAAGCTTGGATAATAGATATTTTTTTTAATTTATTAGCAAAGGGTGATAAAGCCCAACATTACACAACTCTATCTAAAGTCAAACTTGAGTTCAAAGATTCATGGTTGTCTCTTATATATTTTATTTGACTTTGAGACATGTCTTGTTCAACAATCACATATATATATGAGATTAGAAGAATAATGTAGTGCTTTAAAATTTCTTAAATAACTGTTGTTAGTCGTTAAGTAACATATATAAAAATAAATGTTTCTAAAATACTAATTAAACATGCATGAGATTTAATTTTTTAAAATATAGAATATCATAAAAAAGACCAATTTTATATAAGATATATGTGAATCGAAAAATTGCTTGGGTAGTTGAATTTTTGTTCTGAAAACGCAGAATACTATATTTGTTACTTGGGTTGGAAGTGGGTTGAGATGAGTTAAGTTATACCAAATTTAAGTTTGACTCACGAAAATTGAATTTGACTTACAGTTCAATTCATTAATAATTAAGTCTATTTTTTAAGCTCAAATTTGACTCACCGAAAGCTCATAAGCTGACTCGAACTCACGAGCTGACTTAAATAACATGAACATAATCTATAATTGTATATTAAATAAATTATAAGTTATATATATTAAAAATTATTAATTTTATATATTGTGTGTTTATTAATTATAATTTTTTTATTTATGTCTTACATCAAAATTATAAAAAATAATTATAAAATTTGAAATAAAAATATTAATATATATAAAATTATATATTACTATTTCATATGTATATATATAATATTAAAAGTATAAACTAAATATAATTAAGATATGTATATTAATAATGTAATATATATATATATATATATATATATATATATATATATATATATATATATATATAACGAGTCAACTCACGAGTTAATGAGCTAAGTTTATTTAAATTTAAATTTGACACATTTAATTTATAAGTTCAATTTCAGACTCAAACTTGACTCATTAGCTTACAAATTCAACTTATCAAACTATTAACGAATCAAAGTCAAATAGACTCATAAATTGACTTGGCTCATTTCCAATCCTATTGCTCACATCCTCTAAAATAAAGGAATTAAATAATAAGCATTAATAGTAACCATTGAGACACATAGTTTAATAGTTATTATTCATGGGGTATATTTATTATATATTCTTTATAATTATTATTAGTAGAAAGTTTAAATTTTTTTATTTTAATAAGTACACGATAAATATATTTATATCTTTTTTGTAAAAAAAATTAACCAATATATAATTTTAACATATACTATTAAAATACATATTAACTAAATTCTTATTTTTATGTATAATTTATATAAATATGGGTTGTTATCTTCCATTTTTATCCCTTTTTAAAATAATAACATCGAAGAATAATGTCTGAAAAAAGAAAACTGAATTACTATAATAATGGCACTTATACAAAGGAAAATATCATAATAGAAATCTACCAAGAGAATATGAGAAGTGAGAAACAGAAAGCACCAACATTGACTAAGTGTAACGGTTATTGACCCAATGGATATGTCTTTATCAAACAATGATGAAATAAATTAGATAATATTATATTGTTAAATAAAAATAAAATTGGTCGTTTATATGGTAAAAGAAAAATGCTGTCAATTGTTATGTGACCAACAATAATTGTGTGAAAGAAAATTATATATAGAAAATTACTATTTAAATTAAAAAATATATTAAAGATATAATTACTAACGTTGTATCTCTTTATTAGTTTAAATTTAAAAAAAAAATAATTTTATTATAATATGGTATTAAAATTTTATGATAAAAAAATTTAAAATTTGATTTTTAATGAATTTTAAAAAATAAAAAATAGCATGAGTGATTTTACCAAAAAATTTAAGTTAATAGAAAAAAGCAACATCATTTAAGAATGAGAAACAAGTAACATTTTTAGAAAATAAATTGATAGCAATTATTTAAAATTATTATATATTATATAATTTTATTTCTTACTACAATTAACATACAATTGCAAGAGTTTAATAGAAAATTCAATGATAATACAATAAAATTGTTTGTTTTGAATTCAATTTTAGATCCAAAATTAATTATAAATTCTTTAATGTCGATAAAGTATGTGAATTAGTATAGAATGATTTTATCCAGATGATTTTTAACTATTAGGAAAAATTTTATATTAGAATGCAAGTTTAACATTATGAACTTGATATTCCTAATTATGTTGAATTAAGTAAATTGGACATAATTTCTGAGTTATATCAAGGATTAACGAAAATAGAAAAGTCTTTAATGTACCATTTGATTGATCATTTAATTCGTTTGTTATTAACTCTTTCTATTTGTTTTACCTATTACAATTGAAAGATCTTTTTTAATTATGAATATTGTGAAAAATAAACTCAAAATAAATATAGAAGATAAATTTCTTACTAATTATCTTTTAATTTATATTAAAAAAATTGTTGAACATTTAACATAAATTCTATTATCAATGAATTTTATGATGCAAACAATTGACGTGTATCACTTCGTTAGTAAAAAGGACACACATATTTTTTTGTATTTTAAATATATTCTCTATCAGTATATATTATTTGCATAAATTTTATTTTAATGTTATATATATTATTACTCCCCTCGTAATAATATTTTTGAATATGTTTTTAATATGAACGGTTATATCTCTAATAAAATAATTATATCAATAAAATACATTATATTCTCCACAATTCATTTCACAATTTATTAATTATAATTTTGAATCTTTTGAATATTTGTAAATTTGTTTAGTTGACCATAGAAATTAAATTTGCTTGACTAAAATAAGTAATTAATGATTGAAGGATACTAAAAATATAAATAATGAAAGTATAATAATGAATAATAATAATAAACTCTATTTGAGATAGACATGTAAGTCATAGGAACATGACGTTTCATGAGCTTGAGTGAAAAACCCTTTTATAATATATTAATGAGATATTAATATTGTTGTTTATATTCAATGATGAAAAGCTTTATCACTATTGCATTTTTGTATCTATAAAAATTCTAGAAGCCACATGGTTAATATATTTGTTTTTATCCCTTTTATTATTATTTCTAATCATTTGTTTCATAAATTAGTAATTGTAATCATTGTAATAATTGTAAATTTATATAATAATTATAGATTTATTAAATTAAAAATAGGTAATTAAAATTAATGAATGAGAGTGGATATTATTTTATTAGCATCATGATTTAATTTTTTGTATTAGTGTTTTTTATTGTAATTTAGATATTATTTCTTGAAAGGACAACATTCAAATTACCCTTAAACTTTATTGGAGAAAAATAATAGCTATTCTAAAATATTAATTCTGAAATTTAATAGAATTTTCTTTTCATTTTTGACAAGTTGCTTATGGAAAATTAAATATTGTATTCCCACAGTGTAAAACCAATAAAATAAATAATAAATAAATGAAAATTTTGTGTGCCCACTGCTTCCCACATTAATTTCTGAGATGGTGATTGCTTGATTGTATAGAACTGTATGTTCTTTCTTTGAGTCAAAAGATTACCTTTTGAATAATTTAATTTAAGAAAATTTAAAATATAAGAAAGTTTTAATATTTTAATCTTTATGATTATTTCTCATCGCTTGATATTATTATTATTGATTAAAAAAAAGTTAGATTTTTTAAAATAAGAAATTGATAAAATAAAAAATTAATCCTATTAAATTTGTAATTTCTATAAAATACGTACTCTATTAATTATTATATTAATTTAAAAATAATTAACTTCTCATTTTATTATTTTATTACCTTTTTCACTTTTAAAAAATCTTAATCCAATTTAAAAATATAGAAAACGACCTTTTTAACCGGAAAAAGTACCTGTGTTTTTTAAATAAAGATTATCGATTTCTAAATACTTTTATATCGTAAATCAACACAAATATTAAAGTTTGAATAATATATATATGACACTTTTGTTAATATGTATAAATATAATTCATAGAGCAATTTTTGACGAAAAAAATTCATCTTCTAAAAGTTTTTTATAATTATTTGTCTACAAATTGATCTTTAATCCCTTTTGAAAGACATTAATTAATTTTATAGTGATGTTTTTAAAATTTAATTATTTTATGATAAAAGTTTATCAAAAAATTATTTATCTAATATATATATATATATATATATATATAAATTTTAATTAAAATTTTAAAAACTTTTAAATAATAAAATTTTATTATTGAAATCAATTTAAATATTTACTCTTAAAAACAAACTAAATGAGGAAAGATTCACGAAACTGGTTTTAGTCAATCACATCCTAGAAGGTCAGGTCAGGGTTTGAAAGAAAAAATTAGAAGGAAGCATAAATAATGATATATAATAATATAATAAGAAGGTTCGGTGAAGATTATATTAAATTAATGGCCAAGTATTTTTAATTTATTTTCTACAAGTTATGATGCAATGAATTCATCAATCGATGTAACAAAAATGACGCACGTAACTTGGCCGCCACCCACTTCTATAGAGTTTTATTGAAGACTAGAAAATATGTTCATAACACAAATATAATCATAAGTTATTTATATATCGATAAAAATTGAAAAAAAAATTCCCGAGCGTCTAGAGTATCAATTTAGGGTATAAAATTGTATTTTATGAATTTAGATATTTTAAAATAAAAAATTAGTAAAATAATAAAACAAAAAATTAATTATTATTAATTTATAATTTTTATAAAATATATATTTTATTATTTTAATTTAAAAATAATTATTTTATCAAATTTTTTATTTTGAAAAATTTTGCTTGGTATCTTATAAATGATTTAGTTCGCTTTTGGTCTATTGTTAGTCAATTACCATTTATTGTTAGTCAATTATTATTTATTGTGTTTCTGATTTTTATTTTAGTCAAAATTCTCCCTACTGATTAAAAATAATTTCACAATTGTTATTTAGTTAAGTATTTTGATAAATTAAAATATTAAGAAATACTCGTGACGCTGGAAAAGAGAAGAAAATAGAAATAGAGTTTGTGGTTGTGATATTGGTAATGGAGGGTTGGAAAAGGAGCAACTAGAAGATGGTATTATTGGAAAAATAAATTGGAATAAACATTTTTCTTCCTTTTTTTTCGTTAATTTTTTAACTTACGTGCAGAAGGATTAAAAATAATTATCAGAATATCTTTAAAAGAATAATTATATTAGATATATATTAAAATTAATTATTAAAATAAATATATATATTAAAATAAAAATATATGTTAAAATAAGTTAAATTATATATATTTATAAAAATATATTAGTTTTAATATATAAATAATATTTTAAATAATAAATTATATAAAAATATATAGTAACTTTTTTAGTATGAAGGACTATTTTCTGTTACGGGGATGTTACACATCCATATAATCATGTAATTAAGTTGGTCTAATATTAAAAAAATTCAATACTATTAAATGAAACGTGAAATACACGCGCGCAATACACACGAAATCGCCCAACACTTCTTCTCCTCCATGCTTCTTCTTCTTCTGCGCACGCTCAGCGTATTTTTCTTCTTCGCATTCCTCATTCTCCTCTTTTTTCGCATTCCTTCTTCTTCACGTGTTTTCTCCTCATCGTCATTTTTTTGTTGTTGTTGCTGCTGTATTTTTTTTTGTCTTTTCCTCCTTCTCTCTGGTGAAGAAACAGTAGAAAGTGAGGAAGAAGAGTTTTGAATAGTGCAGAATGAACCGAACACAGTACTCATGGTGAACCAAAATCGTAATTACGGTGAAACAATTATATAGTGCTTAGAGAAGAAAACAGAACATATTGGTCTAATTTTTGTTAGACTCCTTTCTGTGGACCGAACCAAAAACATGAAAGTGATAAACCACCTCTTTAGTACTTACCGAACCGAAAAGTTACTCACATTTACTCAAAGTTACTCACAATTACTCACAGTTACATATTATCAATTCAATTGAATTCAATTCAGATGTAAATCACCTCAGTCCATTCAATTCACTTCAAATAAAATTAGAAATTTCATTCCATTAAATTGAATTCAGAATTCAATAGTCCAAACCTCATCAAATTGATGCGTTTGAGAAGAATCATTAAAATCGCACTCATTCAACTGATTTGAAGTTGATTCATTCATTGTTTCAATTCAAAAGTGTAGATTGAATAAGAAAACAAAGAAGATGAACGACGAAGATAATTGCATTGAATCAATCCAAATCCATAATATAGAGAAGAAAAACGCAAAAGAAGAGAACAACGAATTTAATTAGATTGAAGAAGAAGAAAAAAAAGAAGAGAAAGAAGAAGAAGAGGAAATTTGCATTGTATGAAAAAATTTACGTTGAGAAACGTTAATAATGCAGAATAAAGATTCGTTATATAAATTATAAAAGACAAATATAAAACAAATAGAGGTATGAAACGTGAAATAAAAATTACTTAGGCGCCATCTATATAATTTTTATATGAATATAAAATTTTTTCTTTTCTCAATAATAATAATAATAATAATAATAATAATATAATTAGTGGTCAATTGATCATGTACTACTTACACGTTAGTTTTATAAACCTAGCTACAGGCACTACAGTAAACTACCCGTGAGGATAAATACAGCGGATTATAACCAGCATAACTAACTAACTAATCACACATACAAAACTGAAGTTCAAAGAAGCGGGAAAACAGTTAGTTAGTTAGCTTAGTTCATTTTAAGCTGCGTTTAGAAGGGACGTAAAAATGGAGAGATTGAGATTGTGAGATAGAGACGAATAGACAAAAATTAAATTAAGTTTTTGTATTGTAGTTTAGTGTAGAATATATTAAATTGAATTATGTGTTAATATTATATTTAATTTAAGATAAATATGGAGATTGAGAGAATAAATCTAAAATTTAAAAAAAATAAAAATATTTTTTAAAAAAATATTTTTTAAAAAAATATTATTAAAATTTTAGTTTTTATTTTAAAAAATTTCAATTTCTTATATTTTTATTTTTTAAAGTATTAAATAGACTAAAATTTTGTATCCTAAAATTAAAATTTTTGTTTATCAAATACAATTCTAAATTTTAGTTTCTCAGTCTAAATTTCAATTTCTAAAAGCAAACGCTAACTAAGGATCAAGTCACACTACTAGAAACAATTTTACCTCCTAAAACTCCAAATATTCCAGAAGTTTCTGAAGAACAACAGAGCAAATCATTGCTATATGAATAGAACCTTGGTAATTTTAAAAACATGAAAATACACATTACAGGACCTTGAAAAGTAACTTTGTATAGTTAATCAATGTCTAATAAATCACTTTTCATGAATTAAGAAATCATTATTTTACATTATAGTAAAATATAGAGTTGATAATTAGTAGCACTCAACTATATATCATCTTCATCATTTACAGGAACTTTATTAATAATATTGAGATCCGTGCAACAGGAAGTTAATTCTGTCATCTGATATTGTCATTAACACGATTTTTAAATTGGTTAATAAAATGAGTATCTCAAACTATGACGAACAGATATAGAATACGACACGATAAAATATATGTTAAACAAGTATCTGTAAATATTATGTTCAACATGCTAATATAACAATTCAACAAAATATTCATATTCTATACATCTCAAATGACCTATTTGTTATTGGAATAACCATATAATATTATGAGTGTAAAATTACCTATATAGCCTTGTGAGGGTGAGAATAATGAAGTGCTCTGAACCAGGATTTTTAATCTAATATATATATTTCATTGAGACACCAAAATAGCACTTGAAACATTTTCAAATGAAACTATATGTGAATGAAATTGAAATTATTACTTTGTGAGTTTCTAAAGACGTTAATTATTTAATAAAATACTAGATAAAATTAGAAATATTAGGAGATTAATATTTGTTATTAATATAAGTTAATATTTCGAATTAATACTACTCTTTAAAATTTAAAATTTAAAATTTAGTAAAAAAATTGTTTTGGCCAAGTATTAACGAAAAATAATTATGTTATATATATACTAAAAATTAATCATCAAATTAATTAATTATTCGTACAGAATATATATTAAAATATAAAATACACACTAAAAATAAATTAAATAATATATATATTTATATACAAATATATAATAATTTATTTTGTATCACATGATATTTTTTAATAAAAAATAATAAATTTAATTTATCAGGTAACAATTAACATTGTTGAAAATAAAAACTGATGTGAGTAGCAGCAATGTAGCATAAATTAAAGCATGAGATTATGAAATTGAGAGTGAGAGAATAATTAGAGAGGTTAGTTTATAAAACTCTTGTGCTAATTATGAAAGGCAGCAGCAATTTTTGACAATTTGACAACATTCACCGTCCTTCACGCTAAGTGGTTTGCAAAGGCTAATTATTGGATATAACTTTTGCTTTGATAATTAATAGGAGTAGCTGATAAATATATAGTTAATAAAATGAATGAATTTAAATTTAAGATACTTTCAAATTAAATCACATCAATGATTCGTGGTTTATCATGGTCATTTCTTATTAGCTAATTGTTTCCAATGAATTGCAATGCCTAGTATAGGCTGGAAGTGAGTCGAGTAACATCAAATTTAAATTCCATTCACGAAAATTAAGTTTAGTTTACAATTCGGTTCATTAACAATTGAGTCTATTTTGTAAGCTCAACTTCGGTTTAACCAAAACTCACGAGCTAACTCGAACTCACGAGCTGCTTCAAATAATAGAAACATAATCTATAATTCTATATCAATAAATTATAACTTATATATATTAAAAATTAAATTTAATATATTATCTATCTATTAATTATAAATTTTTTATTTATGTCTTATATTAAAATTATATAAAAAAATGACTATAAAATTTTAAATAATTAAAAATATTAATATATATTGTAAACCCTAAACCAAATATGACATCAAAGACAGAGAAAAAAAAAATAAAGAAGAAGCTAATTTATCTATTCATACTCAAAGGAAAGCACATACACTAAAGAACTCAAATAAAATTATTAAACATACTTCATTTACTAACTTGATACATTAGGATGTATTGCCAAAAGCCTACAAAACTTTGATAAAAACCTCTCTCTCTCCACAACAAAGGTCGAATCCCTAATAACTATGCCAAGAGAGTTGGCAAGTTGATAAAGTAATTAAGGTAGCGTTTGTTTTCGGAGACAGGACACAGAGATATAGACAGTACATCTTTAAAAAGTATTTGGAAACAAAGACATGGACACTGAACATATTGTTTTCGAAACAGTTTTTTATACTTTTGTTCACTCTTTTACGAAGGACAATGATGGACACGAAAAGAGGGACACGGACTGTTTTTATGATTTTTTTTTGTCCACGGTGCTATTTTTTATTATTCCAATGTTATCCTCTTCTTATTTTTCTTATTTTGCGTGTTCTCAAAAAGTACTTTTTTTTTCTCCATGCTCTTTTTCTATTTCTACGTTTTCCTTCTTTCTCTTTTTTTCTTTAGGTACTCTCTCTTTTTTATAGAAATTTTTACTGGATTGGCTAATTTCTTTTTTCTTATCATTCTTACTTCAACATCATTTTAACCTTATATTATATTATTTGATTTGTAATAAAAATAATAACAAAAATAATTAGTCTTGAGACTTTTAAAAGATAAATATTATAAAAATAAAATTGATATTTTAAAATGCTAAAAAATAATTTATAAATTGTAATTGATTTTATATAATTTAAAGAAAAATTAATTTTTTGAAAAGAAAAATAAAATTTTAGATAAAAAAATTAGTTTTCTAAATAAAAATAGATTTTTATGTGAAAAATTAATTTTTTTCCATGTAAAAATGGATTTTTTTGTAAAAGTGATTTTGTATTTAAAATTAATTTGGCTTATTAACCTAAACGAAATTTTTTATTAATCAAACTCAGATTTATTTTTTTTGTTAATATTAATCATATGTATTCCTACATATTAATAATAAATTTAAAAAAAATAATTATATTTATAAATTTTATTTTAATATAAATACTATTATATAATTTTTTATTAAAATTTTTGACTGCTTCAAATATTTTTTTCAAATTCCTACTGTCTGTACTCCTATGTACTCTCATTCTTTATTAAATTAATTTATACTAGAAAATTTAGAATCACATGGTTATTTTAGTCATTTCATATAATATTTTAGTCTTGTCTATGTGTATCCAAACATAATACTGGATATTACATTAGTGTCCTATCCATCATATCCAAACACTGTACACAAAACATAATTTTTAATGTCTCTGTCCTATTGTCGTCTTTGTCTTAGTGTCCTGTTCTGTCGTGTCTCTACAAACAAACACTACCTAAGATCTCACATTAATATTTTTTATTGTAAAAATAATAATTAAGCTATTAATATATAATTTTTGAACTTTTTATCGTATTTCAAAAACTGATCCGTCGCTGATCTGAACTTTATTTAAAGATTTATCATTCGTTAATAAATTATTGCATACATATATATACAAAATAAAATTTAAATCTCGACGTTTATTTAAGCAGACAAATAAGTAACTACTATAAAAAAACATATAAATTAATGTAATTATTTTTAATTAAATAATTTATTAAACAAATTATTAAAGAATCTAATTATTTTTATATAGTGACATATTCACGTGAATAATTGTTAATACTTAAATAAATATTTCCTTAATAAAGAAGAAAGTGGAAATTTGTGGACTCTGGGATAGGGCACCGACATTCATCACCCGTCCTTTACGGCAAATAATGGATGATAAGAGTTTAGTTTATTTGGTAATTCATAATTAATGGAGCACACTTTAGCAGCTACATTATAAATAAAAAATATTTGAAAAATAATAAAAATAATAAATAATATTACATAACCAAATTATTTTAATTAATAACTAAATTTAATTAAGTTGGTCTAATATATCTTAAAGATTAATAACAAAAAATTTTAATTGGAGAAAAAAAAAAGAAGAGACATTAGATAAAAGAAAAAGAAGAAAGACTTGACTAAATAATTATAAAAATAATTTGTTCACCTAATATTTTTTTTTAAAAATTAACCAAAAGTAATATAAAGTTATCTTATTTTATATTTTTTTATTATCGTTGAAATAATTAAAAAAATTAAATATAATAAATATATAATTATAAATATTACATGTATAAAATTATAAATATAAAATAAAATAAAATAAAATAAAATAATTTCCTAACACATTACCCATATTATAATGTTTATGGCATTCATGACAGAAATATTTATCGTCAAGTATGTTGATTAATTTTTGGTTGGTTATGATTTATAAGTAGTTCGTAGAATGAATAGATGTTCATACATTTAGTTAGTTGGATTAGCTAAGTAATCTTTAATAATATGAATTAAAAATAACAATTATAAACATTTCGGTGCATACATTATTACATGTAATTTATGAACATGCAATAATAATAATCTATCTGCAATTATTTTTTTTAGTTGACCTAAAATACCCATGCATCCCAATCAAAGTTGGGTTAAAATGATGAAAAATTATTAGCCATTCACAAATTTAGGTTATCACAATTACATGGCTAAAAACTTGTGGCATCAAACCAAACCCTAGCTAGTAGCTAACACAAAATATTAATAAAGGCATAAAACTTGATTATCAAAATTTTAATATAATCAACAGAAAATATTATTGATATGCACCAAACATTCATAAAATATAATAATATAAAAAGATTATAATAAATTTAATATATAGTTTGACAGCTTTTGGATATGAACATGGCTACCAATGAATAATAAGCCAAAGCAATAAGATTTATGAAGAACCAACTCAATCCACTTCCATAGGAATAAGATTAAGTAAGAAAAGTGATTAGGTTGGTGTGACAGAAAATCAAATACTTCTTTTCTTTAAATAGAATTATTACAAGTAAGAAATTATATGTAATTTTACTTAAAAAAAATGAATAAATAAACAAAGAAGATCTAAAGGAGTTGAAAGATGGTAAATATCTAAATTTAAATATAACAAAACTCATCATTCTTACCCAGTTGTGTTGTCGAGAATTCGGCTTGAGATCACGAAGAGGGATTAGAAGATGTCTTTGCAATTGGATCTTATTGTCATGATGTCGATGTAGATATAGATTCTCGTTTTGTCTGAGTCAATGATTTCGGATCAAGTCAAAAAGAATTATCTCCTGTCTAAAGAGGTGAAGTCTTTTTTGACCTAATTGAAGATCATCAACTCCGACAAAATGTAAGTCTATATCGACCTCAACTTCATGAGAAGCAAGAAGGAAAGAAACAATTATAAGTGGTTAGAAACCTAAAATGTTTCCAAATTTTGTAGTAAATGGAAAGGAATAGAGCAACCTGCATGACACAAGATGCATTGATGGCATAAGAGGCATTGGCTACATTACTTGTGCTGTATATATAATCACATGTGGGGTTGTTTAGTAATTTTACTATTTCTAGATTTAGGATTTTTTTTTTATTTTTGGAATGGGCTTTACAGTAATTAAATATTTATTATTCCTTTTCAGTATTTATTTTTCAAAATTCTTTTGCACACTTCTTTTTCTTGGGTTTCATTTTGTTCTTTTTTGTTGTTTTCATTTTTCTTGGATTTCAATTTTAAATTAAAACAAGAAAACATCCACACATGATATAAATTTACAAAATCAGTGATAATTAAAATCATCTTTCCATGAAGGATTGAAGCCTTGTTTTTTATCCCTCCCCTTCCACTCCAACACAGAAAAGGCTTTCCCACATGAATGATATTTACTTCTCATTGGAGTTGCTCTAACTGTTAAGGTTCTTATACCACACGTTGTTGATACTGTGTTTTCTTTCTCTGTGCACAGCAGGATTAAAGTTATATTTAATCATTTTTCATTTATAAGATTGCTGCCTCTGAATGTTTGTTATTTAATAATTTTGTAAGATATATAATTTCCTATTATTTTATAATAAAATTACATGAGATAATTGGAACCAAAATTACTCCCTTGTCGTTAAAAATGAAAGTTCCTCCAACATTAATTTCTTATTTATTTTTATGAGACATCATCTCACAAATACTGATGTGGCTGTATATAGGGCTTCAGGTGGGAACGCTTTAAAAATTAGAAAATGGTGATTAATAACCAAGAGACTCTGTAACAAGCAATTATATTCGAGAATATGCAACTGCATAGAGGTGAGTCAAAAAATGCATTAAGTTGTGAGTATGATTTGTACAACAATATCAAATAAACATATATATATTTATAAATATACACCTCAAAATCTGGGACTACAGACTTATATGTGAGTAATGAATATAAATGGGGCCATATGCCGAAATTTGCTCTCCATATATAGGTCAAAAGGCAACCAACTTTCCCTGCACAAATCCTATCCAACTGCATTCCAATATTTAGAGAAAAAGGTCCCATGATGAGAACCACCATCTGAAATAGCAGCAAGAATAAAGCTTTCTGCATAAGCTCAGGCCCTGAAAAAGCATAGCCTAAGGAGCTGAATGTGAAAATCATGTTAAATACAAGCTTCCATTTTCCTAAAGTAGCAACCATATCAGTTTCCATCAAGGGCAACATCAGCAGGGTCCCCAATCCAAGGCCTACCTTCCCTCCACCGGAACTTTATTCTCAGTTTGCCGTTTGCGTCTACTCCTACCACCTGTCCCTTGCTTGCATGCGTTTCCATTCCCCATCCCCAGCGCGGTGCCACGAGTCCATCTCTAATTTTTACCTTGTCCCCCACTTTGAATGGTCTAACCCTTTCCATTTCCCATGCCTTGCAAAGCCAGAGTCTCTCCATAAAGCAGAATGCCACCCACAGATCTCCATCTTCCATCCGGTGCACCACTCCAATGCTCGAGTGACTCACCTCTCCCCACTGGTGGATTGGGGTTGAAACTGACGCTTTAACTTTTACCCAGTCTCCGATACGAAGCTCCCTCTCTTCCACCACCTCCACTTCTGATGGGTCCAGCATCCATGTCTTCGATCCGGCTGGAGTGTATATTCGGAGCTTTCCATCAGCATCGATTGCTTGTATGGTTCCAATACTAGCATGGGTGTGCCCTGACCAACCAAATCTTGGTTGCTTTATACATTGCTTAACTCTAACTTTCTGTCCAACAAAGAGTTTGTCAACTCTTTCGAGATGGGAGGTTGGTCCTACCCACTTTTCTTGCTCCCCACAAAAGCCAACATAAGTGCTTCTGTCTGAGTCGTCTTGTTCATACCCTATTCCATGTACAACACCAATACTACCCGGTGCAATCGATTTCCAACTATTTGCATTATCCTTCAACCTCACCCATTCTCCAACTTCGAACATTGGTTCAATCTGTAGATCTGAAGGATCTCCTCTCCATAATGCTGACAAGCCAAAGAAAACAACCCTAACTTCGCCATCAGCGTGAATGCTGGTTATAACACCCTGAGATTCAGGCTGAGCTCCTCTCCAACCCCACCTTGGTTCAACCAGACCATTTCGAAATCTAACATATTGCCCAATTTTGAAGCTGGGAACCTTTTCAACATCTGTGTAATGAGCGATCCACTTCCCTTTACGGAAACAACAAGCCAACTCCAAGTATCCAGAATCCTGTACACTATGCACAACAGCTAAACTTTCCCTTCCGACAGTATTCCAGTCATAACTTGGTCTATTCCCCAAGCTTGGTTTAGAGCGTACCCAATCCCCAACTTCAAATCCAGGAAGTCGTTCTGCATCTCCAGGAGAAACTTTCCACAAGCTTTGCCTACCAGTGACTTTCAACTACAAAAGAAAAAAGAATCATTAAATCACTTATTTTGTCTCAAGATGAAATACAATAACTGAACAGAAATGTTTTCACCCTTAAGTGAACTGAGTCTATATAAAAGCTACCCAGATGAAAGCTATCAACAAGGCAATTTTTATATAGCTCTGTAAGTAAAATTAGGACGGTATTAATCTCATGCAAAAATTAGAAAAGAAAACAATGTAGTACACTTACATTAAGAGCACCATCCATGTCAATTCTTGCTATTTTCCCAACAGTAGCTGGTGATTCATTTGACCATCCAAGTCGTGGCTGAGAAACAGATGGCATCACGTGAATTTCTTGTCCCACCTCAAAAGGAGGAACTTTCTCCACATCAGTTACTGAACAAGAAAAAGGCTTGCTTCTGAAGCAAAAGGCGACACCCATATCACCATCTTCCTCCAAGCTATGGATTACCCCAATACTGTTCCTGTTAGTATCCTCCCATCCATACTTTGGAGCAGGAACTGAAGCTTTCACTCTGACCCAATCTCCAACCTGCCCATGGACAAATTAGCAAGTTAAGAAGAGCAAGACAATAAGGCATCTCACAGCAAAAATATGAAGGCAACAATTATAAATGGCAGCCAAATGATAAATATCGAATTTGCACCTTGAAATCTTCCACCTTCTCCATATCAGATGGATCAGCTTGCCATGGTATGGGTCGGTTTGGTATTTCAATTATTAGGAGACCATCATTCTCAATCTCGCTTATCCTTCCAACACTATGATGTGTCTCACCACCCCAAGCATATCTAGGTTCTGCAACAGAACGCTTCACACAGACGCGATCACCAATCTGTAAGATAAAAAAGCTTATTAATATATAAATCTAGTGATTAGATAAGGAGAATACTGTCTTCGGAAAAAATTAATTCACACTCTGCTCACCCTAAAAGGAGCAACATGCTCCACCTCCTCTGGTTCACAATGCCATGGATTTGGAAGATAGCTGAGTTCTATTAATAGACTACTGTCTGGTCTGATACAATATACAATGCCAATGCTTCCAGGTGTAACGGATCCTAATCCATGTTTAGCTGATGTAAGAGTAGGACGAATCCGAACCCAGTCTCCAACCTTGAATTCCTCAACCCGTTCCATCTCTGCAGGGTCAGCTTTCCATCCCCTTGATGCTCCAGGGAACCCAACACGGAGAATTCCATCATCATCAACACATAACACTGTTCCAATGCTGTCACGTGACTGCCCACGCCAACCAAACCTAGCAGACAAATAGCCATCAATGTCAAAGACAAATGCAAAATCATCAAGATTGCAAGTATACCATGCACAAGACACTAGTTAACATAATTTATGGTCAAGCATTGGTTGTCGTTTTTGCTCTTTTTCCTTTCTCCTAGGGTTCTTTTTGGTTTTGTTTAGGTGCCGGGGAGAAGTCCAAGAACAGACTATCATACAGAGTATACAAAAGTGAATAATACTAGTACAAAGAAGGCCTTAAAAATGTCCTCTGCCAACCTATTTTAATATCTTTCTTCCAGGATATTATTTTGCCTCCTATTAGGCAGACTTTACTAATCAACACTTTCAGGAAGATTACGACAGCTCCTGGCTGACTAGCTCATCTTGGGTCGACAGAAACTTCCTTTTCCAAGTCTAAGCCCCAATCACTAACTGATACCAAGATATCAGTATCATATTTTAGATGCTCGGAGCAATTATCTCTCTTTTTAATTATTAGACAGTAGCTTTGACAGCTTGAAAATGCAAATTGTAGTAAATCTTCTATGTAATGAGAAATCAACAAACTTGGCATAGGAAGATTTTGGGAGAAACAAACAACCCTGGGGAAGTCCAATTTGCTAGCATGAATGATTCCATTTGGTAGTATCATTATGCTACCCTTTCAGCTTATTTAGAACAGTCATGTCTATATGACCTCATTTTGTGCTTGGGAAACAAGTTCTATAACTGATGGTAATTTTCTATTCGTTTAATATATTTCCCATCTCTTCACATTTTTCCTTAGAAAAAAGAGAATCATTGATTCCTGAATTTGGAGGAGCTATGCCCGATGCTTTTGACAAAGGCATACTAGAAAAGAAATGTATAAGCAGAGAAGATATTCTCCAACAGACAACGGAGCACTGCAAAATATGTAGGTATTTAATGCAGATCCAACAAAACACCCAAAATATAGACATAACAATGAAATCATAAATTTATACAAAAATTTTTACCGTGTAGCACTCGTACAAAATCATACCTGGGCTCTTTCACATCTTCTTTCAACTGTACATGTTGCCCTCGGTCTAATGGAATGAGTTTTACAATTTCATTTGCCAAAACATGAACTTCTCCAGAGCAAAATGAAACAATGAGATTATCACGATCTTGAATACTTTGCACAAATCCAACACTCTTTGGTCTAGCACCTTGCCACCCATAGGTAGGAGCTGTGACAGTTCTTTTAAATTTCACCCAGTCTCCCACTTCAAATCTAAATACAGCCAATGACAAACAAATTTTAGTGCATAGAAGTCACATGGTAGAAAATAAATAGTTAAATACCAATGAAAAGAAAATTAGCTGGAAATGATGTCTTATGCTCACATTGTAGGAGAAAGATGAACTCCTCTATTCATGAGTGCCTCCATCAGATCTTCAGATATCCATTCTCGGGGAAGGGCCTCCAAGATGTCACGTAGTGTCTTGCCACTGTCACAAAACATAACCCTCTCAGTCACAGTAGAGCATTCCAGTTGAATGTGCTTAATGTTATTATGGAATAGCAACAATCAACAGTTAAACAGAGTTACAAATGCAAAAATAGATATTAAGATGTGTACATACTACGTAACAAAAAAAGGTAGAACTAACTGAAAATGCAATGCCTAGACGTACCTGTGGTTTCTGACTTCAATATCAGCATCGGAATTCCTTAGCATAACAATGAGCCAGTCAAGATTTTCACGTATCATTTTGGCTGTCTCTGCTGCTATATGGAAAGCATTGTCACCATCATCATCCTGAAATAATATTGAATTAGAACCTTAAATGGCAAGGCCATAAGGGTGAAGCCACCATCCCAAAGAATGGAAATCATCATCCTCAAATTGTTTCTTGACAACAAATAACATTCAATCATGAAGAGGGTTGAAGCAGAAACTGAACTCAGCAATTAGTAAGTCATATAACTATATAAAAAAAGGGCAGCCCAGTGTACAAGCATCCGGCATTAACACAGGGTCCGGGAAAGGGCCGTACTCAAAGGGTGTAATGTACGCAACCTAACCTAATAATTACATCAGTAGCTGTTTCCACGGCAACCCGTGACCTTGAGGTTGAGGTCACACAGAGACAACTCAACCGTTGCTCCAAGGCTCCCCTTGAAGTTGTATAAATATATAATATAGATAAATAGATCATTATTGTATAACTACATAGTAAATCAGAAAGCAGAAGTGAAAGCAAAAAATGAAATAAAGATGTTCGTTTAGCAATTGCATGTGATCTTCATTTAGCAAATTATAAAACCACCAGAGATCAGTATTACTATGTCATCATAATAATGATTATATTTAATTTGTGTTGATGAAACTGCAGGAATGGAAACTTAAATAAGAACCTGCAAATTGTAATCTGCCCCAGCAGCTAGAAGCAGTCCAACAGATGCCTTTGCACCCCTAGCTAATGCCAAGTGAAGAGGTATACTGTTGTGTATATTGCAAATGTTCACATCAACTCCAGCAGCAAGAATGACCTACTCCACCCAGAAAGAGAAGGGGGGGGGGGGGGGAATTAATATTAATTAAATGCTAACGTAGAACATGACCAAATGTGCATACTGCAGCCCCAACAGATAAAGGGATACTTAATTATTTTAGTCAAGAAGTGCTTCAAATACCTTGACCAAGTCCACATCATTTGTCATAGCAGCTGTATGCAAAGCTGTCCTCCCATTCTGTGAATCTTGAGCAGACGGATCCGCTCCTGCCGCAAGCAGTATCCGCACCAATTCTCTCCCTTCTATATTTGGCATGAGCAAACACCATAATGAGTTTAAGCAGTAACACTCAAATTTGAAGATGTTGAGGGATAAATAGAACAGAAGAATTATGTAATTTGAAGAGAATTGTACTTATTGCATGTTGAAAATTTTGAAATATGAAATAGCAAGACAAACAAGTAAGGCTCACAAAATTGTAGCTTTATGCAGGTTTTGCGATTTTTAGGAGTACTTGGGAGAAGCAGAATAATTGCATCTTTCAGGAAGATGATTATATAAACGGCCACCCTTCGATGATTGGCCAATGGTTTTTTTCATATTGCCATTTGAGATTGGGAACCTTTGCTACATTCTTTTTAATTTACTTAGAGATACATTTGCTGCTCTTAATTTTATCTGCTCTGGAGGATCTATTACCCTCCCTCTGGTTTTCACTTCCTTTCTGTCTAAGCTTAAACATAGATGTAGTTTAACCTCTTATCCCTTGGTTTTCATTGGCATCAACTAAATAAATCTATTACAAGGAAAATTAAACCGCTTTTGCAGCCAAGAAACAGATTTAACTAGAAAACAACATGCACTGTATCAAAACATAGCCAAATGACAAAATCATCATCGCAATGAACTTTTGAATACCGCTTTCATGATCTTTCTTAGAAGCTGCTGCCATGCACAAGGCAGTTCCAATTGGGCTCGGTATGTCAATTGCTTCAGCAATCTCATCTGAAGTTGCAACTTCCACCCATCGCTTCACAACAGCAACATTCCATGTTGCCACGCACAAGTGTAGCGGTCTGCAACACCAAAGTAAAACCGAGTCATCATATCTGTAAATTAGAGAAAATAATATATCCATTCAATAACAATGCAATTCTTATTCTTAAGACTCTGGGCCTAACTCTACCAAAAAAGCTAGCTCAAAGGAGGAGAAGATAAAACTCTTTCATGTAGACTATTTATTTCTCATATCCTTAAGCATTGAGCAATGAGACTTCACACTCCAACCATGGCTCACTTAAGTGAGGGTACAATCTCATAGCAAATGACAAATTACGTTATACTTAACTATGAGCATTGACCATTATAGCTTTTAAAATGTAAAATTACATGAAATATGATAGACCTAAAGATGTGATTCCCAGATTTTGTGAGATTAACACTGAGGAGCAGTAGTTCCAAATCTGCTTCGTTTTACTTTATTAACATAAATCATAAATGATTTCTTAGCAATTCTTTTGATTTCATCATACCGGTTTGTAAATATTGAGAAACTGAAATCCTTACTGAATATGATAAAAACTGATCTTTAATATTCAAATAGGGATCAAGAAAAGGTCATCTTTTGCTATTTGCTTTCCCATGAACAATAGGATAATGTTAATATAACAAGGACCGCAGTGCAAAGACAAACAAAAGTTGGATAGAAGTCCAAGCTCCATAAAAACAATGACAATATTTATTGGCATGTTCTGATGAATATATCTATAATCAATTAACTAGAGTCTACCATAAAAGGAAAAGTAAATCAAATATAAATGATAACATATTTTCAATTACTTTATCCAAAGCAAAACACATTACCAGGGTGCAAATGAGAAAGAACTGTATTGATCTACTCTCTAGATACAGAAGGATCTTTAAATTAAGTAATAATCACGTTATTTTCAGTACGAGTAATTGTAAATTTTATTTTATGATGGAACATGTAACAGCAAATATGATTCCTCTGAAAATTAGTGATATCCGTTCACTTTACCATGTATTTTTGGACAAGCTTAATTTTTGTTCAGAGAGGCTTATGTTTGATAATGAAATACAAGAACATGTCAAGCTGGAAATGTGTTTCTGGAGACAAAGACAATAAAACCCTTGTGATCAAATAACAGACCAATAGAAGATCATATAATGTTTTCCTTATTTTACTTTCTACTCAACAAAGGTAAGAGGCAAAACTCTCAATAAAACTATACAACCAGAAAGAATACAGTCCTGGAAACATGGGACGACAATTAAACTTGATTAATGCAGAGGACACAATGTTCAGGAAAGTGGGCGTGCCAGTTTGCTCATAGCCTCATATAATACAGTACATACAGCAATCAA
The DNA here is from genome assembly GCF_003086295.3 of Arachis hypogaea. Classification (NCBI taxonomy): domain Eukaryota; kingdom Viridiplantae; phylum Streptophyta; class Magnoliopsida; order Fabales; family Fabaceae; genus Arachis; species Arachis hypogaea. The sequence goes on from NC_092045.1 coordinate 115,271,075, forward strand.
GCCTTAACGCTTTTGGGGGGATCTATAATTTCTTGGAATAAAGATAATTAATAGAATTATGAACAACAAATTACAATTTGCATTCAAAACACATTTTCATCCCGCTAGTACATTATATAGAAGGAATATACAAGTTTATGATAGTATAATGTGCCAGTTATGTAGAAGTTACCATACAATCTTTAGTATGACCTGAAAATTTTTCATCAAATGTAAAAGGAAATCACATTGATGATGAGATGAAAAGAATAAACTCTTATGTATTTTGTTGATGATCAGCTTCAAACATATGATGAACTTACAGAAATATTTCTCTACAGTCTATCCTGTTGCCATTCATGTTATCAATTACACGGGCGATAATAATGAAAATATGCCATAAAATATCCCACCCCTTTGAGCTGCATGGAGGTGCAAGCCCATGGAAGGATTGAAAACAACAAACACTATATTGATCTTTTGCTTCCTTTTTGCTTTTGAATGGAGGATCCTTTATCCCCCCAGCCCACCTTGTAATATTCTTCTCCCCTCTTATTGATATTCTTCCTTTATCACAAGATATTTCCCAATAGTTTAAGATCAATGATTGTGTACATCCATACTGCTTGGACCAATTGGCAGTTGGAACACAAATTCAAAGGTAAAAAATAAATTTTAAGATAAGTATATACTCACGTCAGGTTCTTTGAGTTCATAATGGCCATTGATCTACAGCCTCCATTTTCTAATATTACAATGGCACAGTCTGTATACTTCTTAGCAACTGCCCTATGCAATACAGATTCTCCTTCATCATCCACTGCATTAGGATCAGCTCCAGCTAATAGTAGTTCCTGTTATTTTTACATACAAATGAGTGATTAGTGACAAATATAGCTCTACTAAAATACATCAGAAACATATGAGACCTGAGTATGATCCAAGTAAGACATACTCGCATACAATCTGGTTGTCCATGATAAGCACAAACATGAGCGACAGATGGGCCCAAGCCATCCCTCAGTCTTGATGTCACATTAGCATTTCTTTTGATGAGGCAACGAACACAATCTGGAGAGCCAGCTGCTAAAGCAAAAACAAGAGGAGGATCTCCATCTTTGTCCAAGACATCAACATTAGCCTCTTTATACTCCAAAATGGCCTCGACAAGCTCTGCACTTCCACGCCTACAAGCTAAGTGAAGAGCTGTTTGCCCATCAACATTTTGAGATTCCAGTAGAGAAGATATGTAATCGCTGCCATTTTCTGATGCAGCCTTCGCAAGAAGATCTCTGTAAAAGAAAATAAATGAAATGATCAAATTTAAACAAAAGAAAGCTCAAGCAGGATGATTTGTTATGCCAACTAACCTAACTCCTGCGGCATCCCCTTCAGACACAAAGCGGTGAAGATGGTTTGGGTTTGGCATTTCTTGAGGGACATCTAATTCAGGGGCTGGGGTTGGTTCAGTAACATTAGACACAGAGCGTTTGACAAAGTCACTGTATCCAGAGAAACATATAACATTGCATAAGAGAACCAGTTTACAAAACAAAATGACAAGAAGTCCATTCAGCTGAGCTCATTCCTGGTGAAGCTCATATAGTCATATTTGCTTATTAAGAATATAAAAAGCCACCTTGATAATAACTTAAAAGACTTACTTATCAGGGCTTGCAGGAGGGCTGCGCGGTATTTCCTGCAAATGGCGGAGAAATATTGCTAACATTGCATTAAATGTAGGCCTTTTAGATGGCTTGAATTGCAAGCACTCTCCAATCATCTTCCACAATTCCCTTGGAATTCCACCACCAACTACACTGGCATACTGTGGAGGAAGTCTCTTGGCTTTAACAACTGAACGATAAATTTCTTCTGCACTTAAGCCAGCCCAACTGCACAAGCATATATTTAAACTATGAAATTCTAGAAAAGAGAATACAAAAGAAGATAATGAAGTTTATGTAAAGAATGAATTGCTCCACGTACGGAATGGCACCCGTGCACATCTCAACCAATGTACAACCAAAACTCCATGCATCTGACTCGGGAGATATACCTATTGCATCATCCCAGAAAATATTTAGTGACTTCTTCCCAGGTTCCCAAGCCTCGGGTGCTGTATAATGTGGACTGAGCATTATACATTCCATACAAGAGTGGATCTTTGAGGAGTCACACTCCGGCCGCGCCTTCCAACAGGAAGGCTTCTTTAAAATTGTAGCAAGTCCATAATCAGAAACTACAGCGTGACCATTTGAATCAAGAAGAAGATTGGAAGGTTTTAAATTCATGCAAACGACACCAGCAGCATGAAGCTCAACAACCCCTCTTGCAATGTCTGCTCCATATCTGCATTTGGCAATCTCAGTGTTAGCTATCACAGAAACTCAAGTGCCACACGGGTTAACTCATAAAGTCAAAATGACTATTAGTCTCACAATAAGAAAAAGCGAAATCAAAGATAAAATTGTTCTAATGAGTTATTTTCTAGAGTATTTCACAAAAATATAATCAAGTATATATCTATTTATGGTATGCTTTCTGGATAACCTAGATGAATATACAAAACAGAAATACAGCGATAGAATACATAAATTAAGTCATTCTGATTTAGCCGGCTTTGGCGTCACCTATGGCCAAGATACAATTTGCCTCCAAACAAACATAAGTAACCAACTGACAGATTGCATTATCTCAAAAATTTAACAAGAATGCAGTGCAACATACATATTAATTATACCAGTGAGATTACCATAATAATCATCATGGTTTTAAATTATTAATCAATATCACGGATTAACAGTCATGGCATTAGCACCAATGGCATCGCCACACAGTCAACCTACAAGTGTCAGAAAATCCATTCCTGAGAGAAACCGCAACATAATGGCATTGCCGCGTTGTAGGAAACTGCGGCGCCCACCGCCCACCGCCCACCACAATATACTCGGCAACCAATCATGGATACATACAACACAATTCAAACACATCAAACAAATGTGCTGAGGAAATTAACCTAACTACTGAAACACAATCATTACTACCCCCAACTTATCACCTAGTCATTACCAAGTCAAAACAAATTCCTAGCAACTAGTTTTATCATAGAAACCGTGAAAAGCAAAAAAAATAGTTACTAAATCTGAATATAGAACAACAAAAACAAGAGAACAAAGTTATGCCAAAAGAATAAAACATAAAAAATCCAAAACCTTAGGACTTGTTCCAAAGTGAGCCTGCCCTCATTTCTCTGCATCTCAGACTGAACCGATCCATAGCACCTATCCATCACAAGGCACAAGCTCTCTTCATGCTTCATTGCTCCATGGAAAGTGCACACGTTCCTGCACCACATCGAAGCTCTCCGCAAATTCTCGAGATTCCCCTGAATCCACTCCAAATCCATCCCCTCCATCACCGCCACCTTCTTAACCGCCACCTGGTGCCGGCACCGTCCTCCGCTTCCTCCGATCACCGCCGTCCACATCTCAACACCAGCTCTCCTCCCCTCCCCAATCCGCCGCACCAGCTTCAAGTCCGGGTGCGCTCCGACCTCGATCACCGGCTCGCACCCGCCGGAGCTCGACGTCTGCGACGCTCTGCTGCACCGCCGCCGCCGCTTCTCCTCGTCATCACCGTCATAATCGTCCTCATCGTCCCCGCTTCCGCCACCGTCCTCATCCTCGTCATCGTCGTCGGTGTAGTCGCAGTCGAAATTCGAGCCTCCAGCAGCACCTCGAGCTCCGGCGGCGGCGGAGTGGATGAGTGCCAAAACAGCGTAATTCTTTCGCAGAGCCTGTACGGAGTTCCCGACGGTTGACACGTGGCGGCATCGTGGACATGTGAGCGTTGCGTCGGGCGATGCAGAGAACATTCTAGAAAGGCACTCTTTGCAGAATCCGTGTCCACATTGGAGCAGCAGCGGAACTCGCTCCTCCTCGTTGTACCGCGTTTGGCAAACCGAACAGCAAGGGATTTTCATTTCCTTTAAGCTTCCGCTGTGTGCCAAACAAGGCCTTAAGTCGAAACAGAAAAAAGGAGTTTGATCCGATTGAAGTGAGAGGGATCTAATTGAAGTTGCGAATGTTAGATCGATCCGTTAAGCAAAGTGATGAATTAGGCTAATGATGAAGCAAATCTAGAGAGAGAAAGCAACAAACAAAAAGGGTTTTGAAACGAACAAGAGAGAGTGAGTTATGAGGGAGATTTTCGTACTTAGAGATCAATGAAACTTTCTCCTTTCCCTTTTCTTTATTGTTTTTTTAATTTTATTTTATAGGTGGGTGGGAAGGACCGGAAGGCACTGATGTTGTTGTGTTCTTATGCTTATGGCTTTGTGGACAAGTACCCTAAAATTCTTTCATTGCTTCATTCATAATACAAGTGGAATTTCTTGATTTAGGATATTTTATAGGTGTAAATACTTAGATATTGGGAATTAGAATTCGGTAAAAAAAAAATACGGTATATGATCAATTTTTTTGTAATTAAGTCAAATCAAGTTATACAAATTTAATAAAAAAAAGATATGGGTATATGTTTTTTTTTTTTTTACTTTTTCAACATAAAAATTTTATAAAAAAATACAAAAATTTATTCACATAAAATAGATATTTTTATATACAATATATAAATTTTTATAAAAATACAAATTTATTGATATATTATAAAAAAAATAGTATAAATAGCATAAAAAATTTTATAACGCATAAATTTTTACCATGAATATAATTTATTAGTTTGGTGAATTAATATTTTAAACATGTGATTTTTTAAAAAAATTTATGTTCTATATATAAAAAATTTCTATATACCAAAATTGATATCCTATATGTATTTTATTAGTTACGAAATGATCATTTTGGTGATGTACAATGGGCTACTGAGTTACAAAATGAATATTTTGGAGTTCACCAAAAATCGAACTCTTAACTTTTTTGAATCTAGTGTTCTAATACCGTATTATGATATCACTCATTCCAAAAGTTTCAACTCATGAAAAAAGGTAACACTAATGATGATATCTCTAATACTCTATAAACCTCCATTGTATACATTGTACAAATATTTTATTGACTCTTTATAGAAAAAGGGGGTTTCAACTTGATTAATTATTAGTTTAAAAAATTTAAATACCTAATTTTATTGTAAAAAAATATTCTGTGATCGGTTGTTTATTCATAAGTAAATAAAATATAATAAAGAGATTAATCATTACATTTGAGAGAAAATATTTTTGAGAAACCAAAAATATAGATTGATATTAGTTTAATTTTGTAGTTTTTGAGAATATTTTATATAGATAAATATTAAAAATTCAGATTTGAAAATTTAAATTCCGTATGAAAAATATTTTTTAATCGGCTATTTGTTTTTAAGTAAATAATATATATGTTATTTAGATTTTTTTTATTAATAGTAGATATAGAGTTATTTATTATTTTTTTAATAAGAGTACATAAAAAATATATAACATATAAAATGTAATAACTTAATAGATATTTTTAAGAGAGATTTTTTATTCTTTTCAACATTGAGAATAATTTTTTTTGTTTCGAAGACAAAAATAAAGAACAAATTGAATAGAAAATGCTGCATTGATCCTTTTATAAGCCCGTAAGCTCCAAATTCGGTATTCCTTCTACAGTTATAGTATCCTAATTTTCAGCATATAATTCCTAATAATTAACTTTTTAACTGCGAATTTACACTTTAAAAACATTAATAGGAATCAATTCAGATGTCAAAAAATCAATATATTTTGTCACACATATATTTTGTCATACATTGTCCATCTTCGTCTTTCTCCGTGACTGTGTACTTGTTAAGACTTACCTTGCCATAACCTTTGTCCGCCCACCCTAATTTCCATAAATTTTTTACTATATAATATTCTTCCCATTTTTTCTTTAATCATTTTCCTTTCTCGACCAATCACCAAAACATTATGGGCATATTCAGCATTCTGAATAGCTTTTGGATCACCATCATATATAGCATCAGGTTCTAAAAAAAGAAAATTCTCTTAGTTTCCGATGCTTTCTATATATCTAACACACCACTTCACCTTTTCTAAACTTATATTTAGCCTCTCTCTTAATTGTATTTAGTTGCTTTTTTGCTAAAAGGGACAAGTTTCCTAACTAACACATCCATTCTTAAAGGTTCAGAGGAAAGCAAAATAATCCTCATTGCAACAACTCAGTTCAGACTTAGAAACTCCAAAGGGACAACCAGTTAGCCATTCACATTACTAATAATTTTATCTTTTATAAAAGAACCAATCACATTAAAAACTGTGACATCGTTTTAAAGACCAACTAATATTTTTAAGATAGAATTGTTATATTTATACAATTCTAATTTGCGGGAGAGTGTTACTTATATTTTTTTATCAATAATTGATATAGGCTTATTTGTTATATTTTTTGTGGGAATACATACAGAGTACGTAGTATATAAAATGTAATAAATATTTTTAAGAGAATTTTTTATTCTCTTCAACAATAAAAATAACTTATTTTTCTTTTTTTATCTCTTTTAGTTCATCAAATCATCAATATCACAGTTTGAACAACTTAAAACATAAAATTTTTTTAATATAATAAAAAAATAATTACTGTATTCAACAATAAAACTAAAATATGGATTAAAATTCATTTAATATTTTAGTTTTAAGAATATTTTATAAGAGTAAATATTAGATATTCGAAATTCGAATTGAATATGAAAAATATTTCGTTATCAACTACTTCTTCTTTAAGTATATATATAGTAAAAAGATTACTCCACCGTACAGAAGAATAAATACTCTTGAGAAAAAAAATATATAAATTGATGCTTATTTGACTTCTCCATATCTATGTGTTACAAACGACTAGATAATTTTCTTCTTTAATTGTATCTATTTTTAAACTTCAATGAATTAAAATAATTTTTATTTTTTTATGACCAATTTTAATCATTTAAATGACTAATTTAAATTGATATTTATTATATAAAAAAATTAATTTAACTCAAATAACTCACAAACTAAAATAACACATGAACACCAAAGCCAACGTTTACGTATTTTATAGATATACTCTCAACTTGTTTAGATGTTTCTTTTTTTTTTTTACTTTGTCTTTATGCAGAGAAAATTTGTTAGTAAGTGAACATTCATATTTGATTTATTAATTATACTTTGAATGTTATAGGTCTATTGTTATTTTTAATTTAAATATAGAAAAATTAATAAAATTAAAAAAAAACTTCAAAAGGAAACATATTACTTAAATGAAACAAAAATATTAAAATATTTAAGAAGTTAATTAATTTTAATTAATTTAAGTTTGAAATTATGAATGATATGGTATTCAGTTTGATGTCAAATAGAAACTAAAATGTTAATGGAACATGGCTATGGTGCACTGTGCAAAGATGAAGAGAAATTGGTGAATTAATTTTGGCCTATTTTATAATTTTGGGGAATTTTGGGAACTCTATGGATTTAACCTTTCCTTAATGTTGTGGGTATTTATGTAATTAGGGACTTTTGTTGGAGTTGTAGTTAAATAATGAGAATGAAGTTCATGGACCATAGTGAAATTTCTCGATTTTTATATTTAAATTTTTAAATATTCACAAGAAAATCTAACTAATAATATATTAAAAAGTGAAAAAATAGAACACTATGAAAGAGATAACAAAAATCCTAATAGAAGACACCTAAAAATCCTAATTTCTCTATTATTATTATTATTATTATTATTATTATTATTTACAATTTGGTTGAGTCCCAAACATTTCATCACATCAGCAACATTCCTACTAGTTTGGACAATGATTTGACTTTTTTTTTAAATTACCTTGATAAAAAAAACTTTTAATAATTAAGATAAGATTTTTAAAAATGTAAAATTATTATGTGAATTACACGTTTGTTAATAATCATAATTTAATTAATAGTTATAGATTAAATGTACAAAATAAAATATCAATTTAGATATATAGAAATTAAATATCTTTTTTTTTCTTTTTACAAATCTTATTTGTGTGTGAACCACACGTATATTATATATTTAAGGAAATTAGTAATCTATCCTAAGTGGATTATTCCATTCATATGAATAACTAGACTAATTTAGAAAGTGGATTGGGTATGTTATAGTTTATAACCGATGATGTGGTTGATCAAGCTAAGCATGCATTCTCCATGCTTCCTTTATTACCACTTATTAGTTTATAATTAATTTATAGTGAAAAGTGAGATAGAGTTAATTTTATGTGAAGTTGATAATTGATGAGAATTATTCGTCAAATGATTTTACAGGTTTAACTAAATTATTATCTAACGGTTCTCAATTATCAACTTCATATAAAAGCAACAGTATATAATTTTTCATCATAATTTATAAAATATTGTATACAGTTTAATTATTTTTGCTATGTAGCGTTACTTAATTGGATGCACATATAAAATTATTTTACATTAACAGTATATTAAAATTAAATTAATTTATATATACCATAAATCTTGATGTAGCATTCTCCATGCATTCTTGGTTACTTTTGATTTATATATTTATATGAAAAGTAATAAAGTCATAAATAAAGTACAAGAGAAAGAAGCCATTTACCTATATTTGACTTTTCTAATTTCTATAAATATATGAATAGAAATTTGCAAAGGTCATAAGCAATAACGTGCAAAATGGAGAGAGAGAATAATAATAATGATAAGAAGAAGAATGGAAGTAGTAGCAGTGAAGAATGTTCAAACTATAGAATGGAGCTTCTTTCTCCAGAGGCAACTGCTGAGAATGTTTCAATGGCAAGACAACCTTCATGGAGGATCAACATGGATCAATATCGATTACCACAGAGGAACATCATCGACTCTCGTTTTGGTCTTTCTTTACTACTTGCATTAAGTACAATACTGAACCCTTGTATATTTTTACTAATCTTTTTTTTTATTCTAATTATTAATATTACAAGTGTGAAGAGTAGTGTATGAAATTAGTCTCACATTCAAAGAAATAAGAAAAGAAGAGTAGTAAGGATATTATAAGATGAAAGACACCTTAATTTACTATTTTAAAATTTTTAAATTGAAAGTGGTGTCTTCTCATTTTATATTTTTTTCTTTGATTTCTTTTCGAAATCTCTCAGGTGGTTGCCTCACAGTAACCTGACACTAATTTTTTTTAAAATTTAAAATGTTTAAAATTTATTAGCATTAAAAATTTATAGTATTTTTAGATTTAGAATAAAAATTTATTAATATCAAAAAATTAGTTGATATTGATCTAAAAAATTTGGCTTTCTAAATAAACTTTTTTCTTAATAAGTCTTTTATATTCACCTAAAACTTTACCTATTTTACGAATACTAAAATTTCGTTTAATCCTTATTTATTTATTCATTCATTCATTTTTTGTTTTCATATTTACTATTTATTAATACTAGTGTAATAGTATTAAGATGTCTATCAATTTACTTTTTTATAAATTAAATATGGACAATGGTAGTAATAATAAAATTTTAAATTTAACCAAGATGATAAGTATGCTATATGTAAAAAAAAAAAAAATCATGGATTCAATTTTGAGTTAACAAAATATTTTTTTAATTATATATGATAACCGCCATTTTAGAAAAGAAAATTTATACATCTATTTTTTTATATATCCCATTATATATAATAGATTTTTGTTTATGAAATTTTCATGTCTGAAAAATGAAAATTGTAGGGAGACAAAAGAAACTTGAGGAGTACTACAAGAGGCAGGAAAGGCTCCTTAAAGGGTATCAAGAAGTGGATTCATTTACTGACTTGGGAATGTTACCTTCTCAAATGACCAAGGTTTCTTTAACTTCAATTTGAATATTCACCATTTATTTTGTATTTTAGTAAAGTATGAATTAGGTCCTGCAAATTTTAATTTCGGATTAATTAATTTCGGACTAATTAGTTTTTATAGAAAATGAAGTATTAATTCGGTCTTTTATAATAGTAAATAATAAATATATTATGTCATTCTATTAATTTATTATATAAAATTTAGCAATAATACTTATATGTATCATTAATTACTGTTAGGGGTGGAAATAGGCCAGGCGGCCTGCCAGGGGCCTGCAGCCTGGCCTGTGTTTGGCCTGGCCTGGCCTGGCCTGTTATAAAATAGGTACAGGCCTAGGCTCTTTTAAAAGCCTTAATACGTTAATAGGCCAGGCCCAGGCTCACTAATTAGCCTTATAGGCCTGTCAGGCCTGCCTGGGCCTGTTAAAATATAATTAAATATATAAATAATTATTTATTATTAATAAAATTATGAGATATTTTAAATTTATTATATTTTATTATAAATATTTTTGTATATTTTAAATACGTTAAAAGTTTAAATTTTTTTATAAATATTAAATATATGACATATTACATATAAATATTTTTATTAAAAAATAATTTTTTAAATAATATTTTTATTTTTGTAAAAAAAAATTATCAGGCCTTTTAACAGGCTTCAGGCCAGGCCAGGTTGAACAACAGGCCAGGCCTAGTACTTTATAAAGAGTCTGTAACAGGCTGCAGGTCAGGCTCAGGCCAATTAACTGTATAACAGGCCAGGCCTGTTAAGAGCAAAGCCTGGCCTGGCCTGACCTGTTTCCACCCCTTACTGTGACATGTTTATTTATGAAATATCGTCCATAGATAATAATTTTTGAAATTTTTTTTTTACCTATTTTGATAAAATTGTAGTAAATAAAAACTTAAAAAATAATAATATTTTACTGTCTAAAATAACATCATTTTCATGCTCATATGACAATAATAGAATATCCACTATTATAGATAACAAAATATATAGACAACATTATTTAGTTTCACACTATTTATTAACGAAAGAACATATACATATTCATCGTTTATTATCGTAAATGATCTAATTAATTTTTTTTCAATGACTAATTAGTCCAAAATTAAAATCGTTAAAAATCTAATTATCACTTTATGCTAATTTTTTTAGTAAATTTCCAATCTCATTGCCAAGATAAAATCATGTATAGGTATTTAAAAGTGATATTAATATCTGGTTGCTTTTAATTAGTATAAATGAACGACATAATAAATAGACATCATAAAAATATAAATATGTTTGATTGAACTAAAATTTAACTATTTTTTGTATACATAAACAAATTATTAAATACATGTGAGAATATAAAATATATATTAAAAATAAGTTAAACAATAAATATATTTATATACAAACTAAATATATAGTGGTTGATAAACAAAGAAATGTATTTTATATTTTCAGGAGGAGATGAAGGAAGTTGAAAGGAGTGAAAGAGCAGCAATATATGCATCAAACATAGGAAACATGGTGCTGTTTGGTGCAAAAGTGTATGCATCTGTTGAGAGTATGTCACTGGCTGTGATTGCATCAACACTGGACTCACTTTTGGATCTCTTGTCTGGCTTCATACTTTGGTTCACTTCTTACTCTATGAGTAAACCAAACCATCACAAGTACCCTATTGGCAAGAACCGCATGCAACCTGTGGTATGTCTTCTTTAATTTTCTTAGCTTTTATGTTTTTTACGGTATTTCTTAATCCGGTAAGTTAATGACTAATTTATCACAATATCAAACTCATTTAAGGGTTTATTTTTTGCCAATAAATTACTGCATATACAAGATAGGATTCGAAACTCCGACACTTGTTTAAGCGGACTATTTAGCTAACCATCAGACCAATTCAACTTGATTCTTCTATATGCAATATAATACACAAAGTTCAATTGAAATCTATCCAAGATTCCTTAATTATTATGGGGATGTTTTGTAGAGAGGAATTATTTTATGTTTGGAAAAAGATTTGAAAATATATCTGATTGAAATGATACATATTTAAAAGGTCAATAACAAGTGCCATATTTTTTATTAATTAAATAATTTTTTTATTTATTATATTTTATATCAATAGTTTTAATTTAGAGTTTAATATTTAGAATTTAGAATTTAAAATTTAGAGTTTAAAATTTAGAATTCAGAATTCAGAATTTATAAAATACTATATTCATTTTTTGCATTCGCCTTTAGAAATAATTAAACTATTTTCTTTTTACTATAAAGGATTTAAAGGTTGACAATTTTAACCATAAAGTATATAAACTAATTTGATACCCATCAAAATTGAATTAGTTAGACAAAGATATCTATCTAAGGACTAACCCAATATTTGATGGATTAAGCTTTTTTAAAGCATAAAAATTGATAAAGTTTGAAAATGAAAATTTAATCAGTAGCGTTCAAATAAGACAGAAATTATATATTCAATAGTAATTAAATTATTATTTTGTGACTTTATAATATTTCTCACTTAGAGGTTTTTTTTAATATTCGATGGATATTAAGTTAGTCTATGTCTTTCATAATTGGAATTTTCGTCAACAATTAAATTTATATATTAAAAATAAAAAATTATTCTATTTTCGAGTATTTTGTGTTTTTCAAAATAATTTTCACCCAATATTTATATCTAAGTATTCCCGCTTTCTACATGCATGGGATGGGATTGTATTATTCATGTGAAAATGTTTTTTCCCCTTATAAAAAGACAAAATTACACCATATGCTATATATCCATTATTGTGATCCACTTGGTGAAAAAATACAAAATATTTTCCTAAAAGTGCATATATCTGCTAAAACTATTTCCTGTGGCATGATAACGTTGCGGAAATCCTATTAGCAAGAACAAAACAATTAATTCATCTATCAATAATAGGGTTAATAATTAAATTAATCATGGAAAGATTGATTATTCTCTAATTTTATTTTTAAAAAGTATGAATTGTGTGATTTTGATAGGGGATTGTTGTATTTGCATCAGTCATGGCCACTCTTGGATTACAAATATTGTTTGAATCAATTAGGCAAATCATCACCAAGGTACACATCCAAAACATGCTAATTATTCATAACCAAAGTCACTACTCATTACCTACCATAAAATTCATTCACTGACAGACTCAACCAGAGAGGGATCCTGTAAAAGAAAAATGGATGATAGGGATTATGGTGGCAGCATCTTTGGTAAAACTTTTGCTCATGACTTATTGCCAAAGGTTCAAGAATGAAATAATTAGGGCCTATGCTCAAGACCATTTCTTTGATGTCATCACAAACTCTATTGGCTTAGCTGCAGCTGTTCTTGCCATCAAATTCTACTGGTGGATTGACCCTCTTGGGGCTATCTTGGTAAATTCCATACTAATTACTGCAGCTGTTCTTGTGATTTTGATAACCCTAAATACTTGTTTGTTTCACTCTTTTTAGTTTATCGACTCTGTTTAATTATTAATAAACCTAAACGGTGAATGAGATCATTGTTATAAGATGGAGGGAGTAATAATTAAAGTAATTCTCAATTTTGTTCTAATAATTAACATATGTTGAACAATTATGCAGATAGCTATATATACAATCAGCAACTGGGCAAAAACAGTGATGGAGAATGTATGGTCATTGATTGGAAGAACAGCCCCACCAGAGTACATTGCAAAGCTTACATATCTTTGTTGGAACCATGACAAAGAGATCAAGCACATTGACACAATGAGGGCATACAGATATGGTTCCAATTACTTTGTTGAGGTAGACATAGTTGTATCAGAAGAAATGTCACTTAGTCAAGCACATGATATTGGAGAGTCACTTCAGGAAAAGCTTGAGAAATTACCTGAAATTGAGAGGGCATTTGTTCACATTGATTTGAACACCACTCATAAGCTTGAGCATAATCCTAAGGTGGTGTAGCATAGCAAGAAATTGATTAAGCTATATTCAGTGTAATAGTAATGGTGATTACTTATTGATTACTTGGCATAGAATATTACAAGCATTTGCTTCAAAAAATAAATTATGGGTGAAAGAGAATGTAGTGTTAGTTCTTGAAAAACAATTTCTTCAAATGTATGATATGACTTTCAGTTTCTACCAAGCATCCACACAGACAAATGAAATTTCCAACTGCAAGAGAGAGTCACTGTCAACTATCACTAATTTACCCAAACAAAACCAGTATTCATGTAAAGAAAAGATAAACATGCCAAAGGTAATCAAAGAAGTAAAGTTCAATCTTAGTTCGACTCAAAGTAACATCAAACAACATATTTGATTGATTAGGTGAGTACATTTTGAAGTTTTTCATAAGAGTCGTTAGTTGTTTGGTGAATTCTAGTTGTTTAAACAGAATTTTCCCATCCATCAACACTTCAAAATTATGACTGGAGTATTGCAAATGTTTCCAGTAGTTTAGAGTTTATACTGTTTATAGTTGATAGTTTACAGAATTTTAGTACTTGTTGACAAAACAATCGGATCAACAAGTGCTTTCTTTTTATTTTCTGGTGAGAAGAATAATTTCATTGATCAATAGAAACAAATGCAGCTTGAAGCAAGTACTAAAATTTGCACAAATTATGCCTTGGTTAAACAATATACAATGGCTACAATCATGACTTCTACTTGGTGACCTATTTGTTTCTATCAATAACACTTGCAAAGGTGGCAGCAGTAAAATATGATCAAATGCTACCTTTACAATATCAGAAATGGATGACTTTGGTCACTAAATCACTTTCAACATGGTGATTTTTTCCCGTTTCCATACTTCTCTTGCTGTTTTGATATTCTTGCCTTCTTCAGAATCCGACTTTTAAGTCCATGTTATCCACCAATAGGGTGCAGACATCCAATAACCGGAACCTAAACCAGAAATCCCATCGATCCGCTATTGAAGGGCATGATTTGTTGAATGCTCTATGTTATAACGCAGTTCTTTGGATCTCTAGATTGGTATAAGGCAACTGATGTTTTAAATTGAGGAAACTTCAGTAACTGCAACACCACCAAGGTTCCAGGAGATGTTCATTAACTAGAATGGTTCACATGGTTGACTCGGCATATTACAACAGCATCTCCTTGGCCATAGTCAATATAGTGGCGTTTATCTCTTCATTATCGCTACGTTGAGCTCCGGCAAGAAACAGATGAACCTCATCTTTCAGGGTAATCCAACTACAACCCGGATTTTTTCTAATTCCTTTTAAATTCTTAGTCTTTCTTATTAAGTCACCCTCAGTCTTTCTCCCAGCAGCAGAATACAAGTCAGATAATACCACATAAGGAGTCGCATTTTCAGGATCCAGTTCGATCATATGCTGAACAGCAAGCTCGGCAAGGTCAAGACGCAGGTAGGTCCTGCTCGCAGCAAGAATAGCTCCCCAAACCCCAGAATGCGGCTTCAATGGCATTGAACCTATTAAATTGATTGCTTTGTCTAGCAAGCCAGCACGACCAAGGAGATCAACTATGCATGCATAATGATCAATTTCTGGCTCAATTCCATATCGAGATTTCATCGCGTTAAATAAATTCCATCCCTGTTCAATTAGCCCTGCATGAGTGCAGGCCGATAGAGCAGCAAGAATCGTAACACCATTGGGTTCAAGGCCTTTATTCTGCATGTTCTTATATACATCGAGAGCTTCTTCACCAAAACCATTTTGTGCAAACCCATTGATGATTGAGTTATAACAGATGACATTTGGTTCAGCAACATCTAAGAAGATCCTGTAAGCATCCATAACATTTCCACACTTAGAGTAAAATGATATCAGAGAATTTTGTACAGACAGATCATATTCCAAGCTCGTCTTTAGAACACAGGCATGAATCTGGAGCCCTTGGTTCAAAGCTACCATGGCAGCCGAAGCTGCTAGAACACTGCTAATAGTTAGAGGATTCGGCTTACATCCTTCACGATTCATCCGAGCATACCAATACAAAGCTTCCCAATATACCTTATTAGTCACAAACCCAGATATAACAGCAGTCCAAACAAAAGTGTCTTTCTCTGGCAACATACCAAACATCGCCTTGGCCTCTCCAATTCTTCCACTCTTAGAGAATCCAGAGATCATGGCTGTCCAAGAAATCAAGTCTTTCTCCGGCATCCTCTTAAAAAGCCTGTAAGCTGCATCTACTTCATCTCCATGAATGTATCCAGAAATCATAGAGTTCCAGCTAACCACATCCCTTTTACTCATGGTACAGAATATTTTGCTCGCTGCATCCATCAAACCGAATGAACAATACATTGTAATAAAAGAATTACTCAAAAAGCTATCAAATTCAAATCCCATATGCGAAACCAATGCATGTATCTGCATTCCCTCCCACATCCTTCCACAACCTCCACAACCTTTAAGCACAATAGTCATTGTTGTGGAATTAACTCCAACCAGGCCTTCCCTCCTCATATCCAAGAACAATCTAAACCCTTCTTCAAAGAAACCTCTCTCCATGTACCCATCAATCATGGCGCTCCAAGAAACCACATTCCTCTCTGGCATTCTGTCGAACAATCTCCGAGCACTGGCAACCTTCCCGTCCCGGCACAAGCCATCAATAACAGAACTCCAAGAAACAACATCCCTCTCAACCATGCCTTCAAAAATGTGCAACGCCTCCTTCGTTTGGCCCATCTTGAAGTACCCATTGATCAGCAAATTCGAGCACGCCGGGTCCCGGAACTCAACCGGGGTGTCACAGTACAACTGTTCAGCCCTGTGTATCATTCCAGCCTTAACAAACCCCATGATCATGGCAGAATATGAAACCAAATTGCGTTCCCTCAAAAGGGAAAAAATCTTGTAAGCATTGCAAACATCACAACCGTTGCGAATATAAGCAGACACCATGGCGTTATAAGAAGCAGTGTTTCTTTGGGGCATTTCGTCGAACATCTTGCGGGCATTTGCAATTTGACCGTTTTGGGCATAGGCAGTGAGCATGGCTGTCCATGAGACCGTGGTCTTCCGGGGGATTCTTCGGAAAACTCCTTCCGCGGCTTCGACGTCGCCGTTTCGTCCATGTTGGGCGATTTGGTTGTTGCAGTAAATCAAGAAGTTGCTGCCATTCGCACATTTTGCAAAGTGAGTGTGATTGGAATGTGAGAGTGATGGCTTCAATTTGGTGATTGGTTTGTTGAGGTTTCTGGTTAGCATGTTTGGGTTCGAAGATACTGCAAACTTTCCATAGCGTCACACTTGACTCAATTACTAAGCATTCAAACTAAGAGTCATTATAATTTCTTCACAAGGTAATTATCTGGGTTAACCTTGGCATTAGAATTTGGGAAAAATAACATTTGTTAGGGTAGATATCCTTGGTGAACATTCGGGTGTTTTTGTGAAGTTTTTTTTTTTGTTTACCAAACGGCATCCCCAATCTCACATGTTAAGGATTAATTCATCGCAAATCTGAACTCCATTTAAGAATTTGTCAGTAGCCAATGAATTATTGCATACACAAAACTCTTAACATTTGCTTAAAAATAATTACACAATTTAATTAAATTATTATTTAATAATCTTTAATTATTAATTTTATATTGATAAAATTGTAAAAGAATAGGAAAAGTAAAAAAAAAAATTTTATTAATTATTGATTGATTGAATTAAACATGTATTGTAAACTATGAAGGTAAAACTAAATATATATAGAGTATTGTCCTATGAAAGATAAAAGTAAAGATAAGATAAGAAGAAAAGATAATATAAAGATAAGATAAAATAAACTAATAAAGACTAAAATTAGAACTGAATTTATGGGCTACAAGACTTCTTTATTGTTGTCATGGGCTAATATAGAAGAGTAGTTTAATATATATAAATTATTTGCACCTAAGTCTCTATTATTCTAAAATTCTATCAAGTTATAAAAAGTAAAGATTCACGAAAATTATTTTCATACAAAGTTAAAAATTGAATTATTTAATAGTTTTTAACTTTATAATATACTTATTACAAATTTGAAAAGAAAGTTATACTAGATTTTTGTCGAATTTATTAATTTAATAGGATATAATGTTAGTTTAGATTAATTTTTTTTAGTAAATTTTTTTTAAATAAAGTATTTTTATTAAAAAAATAAATTATTTTTTTAAAAGTTAATAATATCTTATTTAAAAAAACAAAAAAAAATTATACTTAAAAATTCTCTTTTTAAAAATTTTATTTAAATATAAAATAATTTTTGTTTCTTAAAAAAAATCTTTTTAAAAAATAAAAAAATAAATACTTTTTTTAAAAGTCAATCTAAATGAAGCCATAATCCGATTTGAATATTTTATGATCCAATTATATTTTTAATAAAATGTATTTGGATCGATAAAATGTGTGAGACCTAATTAGAGATATTAGACAATAACATAATCCTTTTAATTTAACAAAGAATTACCATATACATGGCATGTTAGTATATGTTCCTCTTGAATCTTGATAAACACAAGTGGATACAAATTAACTTATAAGAACATGTAAGAATCCGATGAGTGCCATATATATGCAATGGGTTATTCTAGTGTATAGATACAATTTCATACAGATTTACAGATTTATATAATTAAAAGACATGATTGTCTCAATGTTTGTGAAGCCTTGTTGAAGAGTCCAACCGCTTTACATATTTTTCTACTTGTCCTAATCGACTAGCAACTATAATAACATGTGATTTTTTTTAGCATGAATTGTTGTTCATATCATATGGATTACTTTTTTTATTCTTTTCATCTAAAATATTATTTTAATGTATAAATTTAATAAAAGAATGATGCGAGATCTGATTTCCACAGTCATGGCCATAAATTATTATTATTATTATTATTAGGAAAAATTACACTCTCATCTCCTGTGAGATGCTAAAATGACACTTCCCTTCCTTTTATTTTATAAATATACATTTCTCCCCCTTCTAACTTTTAAAAAATTTCTTCTTTAATCCATTATAAACTTTTTGTGTTAACTAATGTTAATTTTATCCATTTTTTAAGAAAAAATATTTTTTTTTTTAAATATCCATTAGTAAAAATTTTATTTTTTATCATTAAATTTTGCTTATCAAAATATCCTTTAATAAATTATTCTTTTTATCGATTAAATTATATTTTTTTTAAAAATTTAATAATTATATAATTTTTTTCTAAAATATCCTTCAATAATTTTTTAATTATTAAATTATAATTTTACCAAAATTTTCGTTAACAATTTTTTTATATTTTACTCTTAATTTTTTGATATCTATATATATATAATTTTAACATTAAACAAAAAAATTTAGTAAGATTATTTTTCAATATTAATATATATTAATTATTAATTTTTTTAAAAGTATTTTAGTGAAAATACAATTTAATCAATAAAAAAATAATTTAATCAATAAAAAAATAATTTATTAAAGGATATTTTGGTAAGCAAAATTTAATGATAAAAAATAAAATTTTTGCTAATTAGTAGTTTTTCAAAATATAATTTATTTGTTCTTAAAAAATGGATAAAGTTATTATTAGTTAACACAAAAAATTTAAAATAGATTAAAGAGGAGATTTTTTAAAAGTTAGAAGAGAGAGAAATGTACATTTATAAAATAGAAAGGAGAAGAGTGTCATTTTAGCATCTCGTAGGAGAGGGGAGTGAAATTTTTTATTTTTTATATTATGTAGCATTTTTTTCTAATATTTTTGGCAAATAGTTCACTAATTTTAAATACTAAAAACTAGATTTTAAATCTTAAAATTTATAATTATTTATATATGTGGGGGCTTGATAATTCAAAACAGCCACCTTCGCACATACTCATGCATAATTCGAATCTCTCTGCTTCGCTACATGCTTCCATAATTCGAATCCCTTTCATTCGAACTACCATAAGTTACATCCATGCATAATTCGAATACTATGACGGCAGGCATGTATAATTTGAATTGGCTTAATTCAAATTACTAGCAATCCAACTAAATCGAATTGGTCTAATTCAAATTACTATTGATTTTTCTAATTTAAATTTGACTCATTCGAATTATATAAGATAGTGATTTTGGGAGATCTAGGAATTGTTTTTTATTTTGGTAGAATAATATAATTTACTTCTTCTTTTGGTTTGTTTTTGTGATTTGTCCTAAATAGATTGATTATTGATTTATTACAAAACAATTATTTCAATAGACTTAAAATATATACATTAAAAAATTATTAATTATTATATATTAAATCAGTTGTGAATAGATATTTTTTAATATATCAAAATAAAAATTATTGATTACAAATTTCAACTTAATATGGTTATTTAAATGGTGAATAATTTTTTGATAATATTAAAATATATAAAACCGTGTATTCTTTATATAAGAAGGTTTAGTTACAAGACTTTACTATCTCACATGTGACTCCATCACAAATATCACTAGTAATAGTTGGGACAAGCTCTGCCAAGTCAAGCTGCGTGCACAAAAATAAAAATCAAATTCACTTTGTTAGTGTGTCTTTTCTGATTGCTTTGAACTTCTTTCTCTTCTTCCGATTTTTGTGTATTGTTCTCATCCACCGACGAACTTGCAAAGACTCGGATTAAGTTAATTGGAGTTGGCTTCTTATTTACTGTTTTTCTTTTTCCGATGTTAAAAATCTGTTAGGATATTAATTATGCTTCAGCTCTTCGATTTTTCTTCCAACCCACTCTATCCGTAACCATTGCCCCCCATTTCTCCTCTGTTGTCTTTCCAGTCGCAAAATCTTTTAAGTACTGTTGCATACTTTGTTTTCATGTCCAAGAAAGTCACAATAATGGCAGATATTACTAATCCTTTCGTACTTTGGCGGAACCTCAATAACCTTCTGATTTTTTCCTATAATTTTTAGAGTTCTACGTAGGAGTTTTGATATGTCCAACAGTACTTTAACTTTTAGCAGCCTCTCTTCCTTCCCTTTTAAATTAAACAAATTAGCCTCCAGGTCCAAACTAGCCTCCAGATCCTTTCCCATCGCCTCTCCAACTCTCCTACCTAGTCATTTGGTTTTGCATTGCTCTGGTAATCCCCAGAGTTGCATTAGAGTCCAAACAGACTCGATGAATGTATCACACAAATTAGGATTCCCTACCAAACCCTAACAAAGCAAATGACTAAACTCCAAAGTTGGGGCACCGTAGCTTTTTCATTTTTCTCTTAAAATTTTAAAGTAATAGCTCAAATGACATAGTCTCCTCATATTTATCTAGAGGTCGCGGGTTCGAATCTTCCTATCTTTGGTAAAAACAAATATACATGTGTGATTTAATTTAGGCCATTTCTAAAATGTTCACTTCTTTTTTATACTAGAGTTAAATAACATACATTTTATTCTATTTGATTAAAATATTTTTTAATAATTATTTTTTATACAAAATAGTAATTATTTTATTATTTAAAATATAAAATATATAATTATTATTGTAATAGTTTTTATTTATTTTCATTATTTTAAATTGTTAGAAAAATATTTAATTCAAAAGTTTTTATATACTTCATGATTAATGAGAACATTAAAAATAATTAAAATATATTACATGAATGGTAATATATATTTTATATTATTGTTAAATTTACTATAGTAGTAAAAATAATAATATAAAATATATTAATTATTTGGGAGAAAAAATTAAGCCTTTAATCCTAATGATTTTCACATTTAATTCACGTATAAATACTTAAATATATATTAGTAGATCTAAAATAGATGCCAAAAATTTTGGTTGACCAATGCATTAATAAGCCCACACTTATATAATTAGTTTATTATTGAAAAAAACAAGCCATACATCAAAACACAACCCACCATCTAACTACCCTGTTTGCATTAAATCGGCTCACAAAAATACACCTACACGGCTACACTTAAAGCCACATTCGACAAACTCTGACATCCACTGACAAGCTTGCAACCTCCACAAAAATAAGTATCTAGATGTTAATGCCTCATTCATTCAAAAAGAATATCTTTACCTCACATTGTACCGTATAATTGGCCATATGAAATTGATGAAACTTAAAGATCATGATGTTGGGCACTTTATTGCTTTATTGACTTGATGACTAAGATGGATCAAAGATAGAGATACAATGTTTTAAAACATTCAAAGAAAACCCTTCTCTTTGCAGCATTCAATTGCATCTTCAAACATTTCCTCCAAGCTATACTTGAACACAAATCCAGCATCTGTGAGCTTCTTTGAGATCAATTCTGGTTGCTTCACTCCTTTAATTTCCCTCACCTCACTACATTAATAATCATTATTTACTTAGATTTTTAAAATTATACTATACATTTGAATAAAGTGGTACGAAGTTATATCAAAATCGTTCATAAACTTTATAAAATTTATCTTAGTTGTTCTATATATGAAATATTATAATTCAATATATATATATATATATAATTATTTTCTGTATGGACATTTTTATATATATTGAAATTGGGTTAATAGTCAAATTAGTTTATGAAAAATAAGATATTTTTTAAATTTATCCCTAAAAGATTTTTTTAATCAAATTAGTCTTTTAAAGATTGGGAATTAACTATATTTGTCATTCCGTCACTCTATTAATAATTTTCTTCAAAGATTGATGTTATAAAATATTAATTGATAACATATATAATACCTTATATGTCTAATTGGATATTGAATAAATACGTTTATAAAAATTTATTAATTTAGTCATTTTTCTTAATTATAAAAATCTTATTCCTAATCTTACTTAGTGACTAAATTAATAGATTTTTGTAAACATATTTAATTTAGTCAATGTCTAATTGAACATATTATATGTCATATATGTTACCAGTTAACATTTTACATCATTAATATTTGACAAAAATTGTGAAGGGGGTAATTGAATCACAGATATAATTAATTCGTAATTTTTAAAAAATTAATTTAATTAAAAAAATTAAAAACAAATTATGAAAATATTTTATCGAGATTAATTTCCCTATTAACCTGATTGAAATTAGAAGAGAACTCACTCTAAAGTTGGTATTTGAAATTGTGGATACTTGGCAGAAAGAAGTTGAGAAATTTGTTGAATAGATACAATGAATGGAGAACAATTATATCTCCCTTTTGGATTAGGATGCTCAAGCAGGAATATATGAGCTCTTGCCACGTCATCAACATGTGCCATATGCATACGTGTAACACCAATTTCATCCTTCTTCCCTGCACCACAAGTATACATTTTTTTCTTTTTACTAATAAGAATAACAATTCACTTATTATTATTATTATTATTATTATTATTATTATTATTATTATTATTATTATTATAACTTTGAATGGGTAAACGCCAAATGCAACAAGCCATGCCACCTTAGTAAAATGATGACATATTCATAATATTGACATGTTTCAAAAGAATAATATTTTAATAAGTAGAAGGCTAGAAAACAATATTTTTAATAAAAAAAAAATCAACCACCTAACCTTTCTTATAATAAATTCCAATAAAAAGAATAACCGGAAAATTTAGCTGACACAATAAGCAACATTATTATATTTATTTATTAAAAATACTATTTATACACTAAAATTAATTATCAAAATCAACCTTAGTATATTTATATATTTTTAATTTATTTTTAATATATATTTTATATTTTAATAAATATTTTATATTTATGATTGATTTTAATATCTAATTTTAATATATATTTAATATAGTTGATATTTATTTATATAATATAAATTATATAGTAAAAATTCAGATACAGCCAATTTTATATGAAGTTGATAATTAAAAGTTGTTAGATAAAAATGTAGTTAATTTATTTAAATTATTTAATAACTTTCAACAATTAATTTTACCTAAAATTAATTCCACCTGAATTTTGATGTAGTTATATACATACCTAATACCAAAAGCAATGCTTTCTCAACAGAATCAGGAAGCTTAGGACAAATGAAAGATCCAACAACAAAAGGAGGAATTAGAGTGACAACTTCTAAACCAGTCTCTTCACCAAATTGAAGCACTGCCTTCTCCGTTAATGTCTTAGCAACTCCATAAGACCAACCATATGGTTTCAAATTTCTAAGATATTCCACATTGCTCCAACGACTCTCATCCACTGCCTCCACTTCGCCTTCTTCTCTCCCGATCCGCGCCACGGCCGCGCCGCTCGACGTGTAAACCACTCTCTTAACTGTCTTTGAATCAAAGCATGCTTTAAGGATTCCCAGTGCTCCATCAATTGTCCTTTTTGTAACTAACTCTTCCGGTTCAGTTACTAAAAGGTCAATTGGTGTAGCCGTGTGGAAAACCCCAAAACACCCCTCAATTGCTTCTATGAAACTCTCTGGATTGCTGAGGTCAGCATTGAAGATTTTCAATTTTGGGGATGCACCAGGCAGATTTGTGAGGAAGCTAATGTCCCTTTTTTTCTCTACAAATTTATTGTAACTCCATACTATAAATTGAATATAATTATTGGATAATTTAACTTGGTTATTTATTATTTAAAAAATATTATTTTAATTTTGATCTTTTTTTTATTATTGTTAAATTTTTAGTACTTATTATTTATAATCCAAATTTAATTTTGATACACTATTAATGTAAAATAACTTTGCACGTGCATTTAAAGAAAATTACAACTAATTATTCAGAAAGATAATACTAAAAATGTTTTAAAGAAAATTTTAAATTATGTTTGGACTAAACTAAAATTTAGAACATCAAAGAGTAAGTGTTTGTTTGGGTGCCATTATCTTGATAAAAAAAAGAAAGATTTTTTTAGTGTATTTGATAAATTTCTAGTAGTAAAAATAAAAGTACTAAAAAATAAAAAATATATATATATATTTTGAAAAACTACAATTTGTATTTTTCTTTAAATATCTTTTTTCTAAAAAAAAAATATTTTTTATCTAATAAATAAATAAAAAAGTATTTTTATATATTGTTATATCCAAACATAATTGATATATAAAAAATTTTTTATAAAATATTTAAACATAAAATTACTTTTATTTTTTCATAAAATCTTTTAAAAAAATATAACTAAAAAATATTTTTTTAAAAAACTCACCAAAACAAGTCCTAAAAATAGATTGAAAAGGCTTATAGGTTATTTCATTGGAAAAAATATTTTCAATTTTATATTTTCAGATATTGTTTTCATTATTTATTTATATAATTCTAAAATAAAAAAAAATAAGAAACTTACTGGGATCAGATCTGATGGTGGTGTTAACAGAGTAACCATCTTGAAGGAGCCTTTTGATGATCCATGAACCAAGAAAACCTGTGCCTCCAGTTACACACACTCTACCCTTTCCCTCTTCCATTTTCTTTTCTATTTTCTTCTATTCACTCTTTTCAGTGTTAAATGGAGATTCCATACCTTATATATATATGCTCCATTTTTCTTCCTAATAATAGTGACAAATAGGTAACTGTCTCATTGCGTAATATCGTTTTTTTTTCTATATTAAAGTCTATGTTGAAGACTTTTCTTTGTTTTTTTTTTGTTAGTTAGTCCAAACTAAACCAAGATATTTCTTATTTAGTTGGTCAAAATTATTATACATATTAAAAATTAATTATTAAATCAATCTTTATATATTTATGTATAAATATATATTATTTTATATATTTTGAACATATATTTAATATTTTAATATATATTTTATATAAATAATTAATTTAAAAAAATATATTTTTTATTTTTAACTTTTGTGATTTTTTTAAAAAATACTCTTATCGTTTAATTACACGTAAACATTAATTTTATCTAAAATATCAGAGATAAATAAAAAATATCCAATGGTAATTTTGAAACAAATAAAAAATATTAAAGATGAAATTGAATAAATTAAAAAAATTAAAAATAAAATTAATTAAAATTAAATATTATAAATATTTAAAAAAATCGTAAATGTTAAAGATATAAAATATATTTTATATTTAATTTTAATAATTATTTTTATGTATATGTAATATAATTGAAAATTAGTTTATATATTATAAGCATATGATGGTTGAAGTTTGAATATTTGAATAACCTAGGGGTTGAATATTTGAATGTGATGTTGACCTTCACATCAGTGTAATTTATAACATTGATGCTGAAAGTGAACTAGTTTTTCTTTAAATAACTTGAGATTTCTTTTTCTTTTTTAATCCTCCTGTAAGAAATAAATCTGGTGAGAGTAAACTATTATTTTCTATTTGTGAAAATTTAAAATGTTAACAAGTCTAGAATGAATAAAATTAGTTCAATATCTACAAAAAAAACAAATTATTATTACTATAAATTCAAAATATTAATACATTTATTTATAAAAAAAATTAAAATTTAAATAATATTGTTACATTAAAAATTATTTTTTTATAGATATCTGTTCGTCTGCTCAGATTTTTAGGGTCTAATGACTTGTATTGGTTTGCTTGATGGAGCAGAGATTTGAGGGGGTTAAGACCTGGATGCGAGGAGTTGAGGAGGGTCGTCCGTTGTAATGCGGTAAGGCCACTTGTAAGAATTCCGACGCTCAAGTCAGTATCTATATAAAAGGTGACCATTAAGGTTAGGTTAGGTGACGTACCTTTGAGGAGGGGTAGGTCCCTCTCCTCTTATAGTCCGTACTTAGGTGGACTCTTCGTGGTCAGACCCAACTTCCTGGAAGCTTCTGCTAGCTGTCCAGGCTTCACACAGTGAGGAGGGAAAAGCGTGCTCCCTCCTGGTTCAGGTGGCGTGATCATCGGGTTGGCCGCTCAGACTCAGACCCAGGTCATTAGTGGGTCGAGCCGGAACAATATTGGTATGGTTTCGTTAATTCATAGATGAATGTCATGTTTAAACTTTCATAAGTGAATTTTTTTTTTCATGGTATCTTTTAATTTGATAAATTAAAGATTAATTTATAATAGATTTAAATTTTATCTAAAAAATTTGTTATCGACTAATAAATTACTATATACATAAAATCCAATTGAAATTTTTAATATTTATTTAAGCTTACAAACGAATTGACCATTCAATTGGACGTGGTTAATGAGAGTAGTTTTTGGATTAAAATAATGGACTAAGTGTTTGGTTTTGGATTGGAACCCAAATAAGATTTTCATTGACTGTGGCCCAACAAGTTACCAAACAAATTAAGCAGCTTCCATTAGCCTGCAACTCACAAGCCTGTAGACTTTTTTTTTTCCCTCAAGACCAAAAAAAAAAAACAAAAGAACAATTTTTTTTTCTTATTTTAGTCTAGGGTAAAACTGGGACAGGTAATTACTAATAAATTAAACCAATTTAGTTTAATCTACTACTTAGCTTATCAATTTGCTTAACTAAATATTAAAAATTCGAATACTATTTTATACATATAATAATTTATTGACTAATAATAAATTATTAAATGAAGTTTAGATTTATTAACTTGTCGTATTGAAGGATATTATAAAAAAAACTAATAAAAATTCCAACTTTTTGAATTATTTTAAGATATAATTTGATGAATAATATTACACATCCAAAATTTTTTATTAATTAAATCTAACTAAGTTAATTAAACATAACAAAAATAGATTATAATTAATATTATTTTAAGTGTTATTGTATAAAAATAATATGTAACATTACTCTAATTTGATTTAGTACAATTGATGATTTACTTACATTTATGGATTTTTTATGCAACTAGTTATGATTTTTTTGGGGGGTTTTTAATAACTGAGGAACAAAGATTTGGAACCGGCCAATAATTAGCCAACAAATGAGAGGGAGAGAGAGAAATATAATTTTGGTTTCTATTGTAGAAAAAGAGACAAAAATAAAAAAAAATACTTATTATTAATATTAATTAATATTTTGGATAAATATTTTTTTTATCCTATTGAAATTTATAATTTAAATTTAGTATTTAAGATCTAAGTGTTAATTAAGTGTTAATAAAAAATAATAAATTTTATTACTCATGAAATATTACTCATAAAAAAAATTGAATAACTTAGCCATGATTTTAATGTGGCAAAAATATTTTCTTGCAATAATTAATTTTTTTTCATGGTTATAAAAGTAGGTAATTAGGTTGGAACATAGCCTAAGCAAAGTTTTCCATGATTTTCATAATCACACCTAAAATTCTCAAAACCTTCAAACTCCAAAAGTAACATCTCTTAACCACACACTTACACAAGTGTGTGTTTGGATTTTCCTTTGCATAAAAATAATTTTGCAAATTTGCTTTTCATGAAAAGTAAGTTTGTGTTAACATAATTTATATTTGGTAATCTTTATATCAAAATTGATTATAGTAAAATAAATGTTGTTTGGATTATACTATTCAAAATCATTTTTTGGTGAAAAATTACTAAAAGAGACATCAATAATTATTCAATTATCACAAATAAATTAAATTAAAGGTGTTTAGTGTTAAAAATAATCAATGTCGTCATTACAAATAATATACTCTTAAGCAAACGACTGAGAGCATTAAATCTGAATTATCTCATAAGATAATAAGTGATTTATCATCTGATTAGGTCTTTCTAAATATTTTAGAAATAAATGTCCATAAGGCTCTTAATATAAAAGTTAGTATTAATAATAGGTCAAAATTTAAAATTTTCAAAACAACTATTTACATATTTAACAAAAATAAAAAAATTATATTGGAAATAGACATTGCCCTTCTATTTTGATGATATTACTCTCTTTTTTATAAATCTATGTGTATATATACAAAGTAAAATATTACATAAGAAGTAACAGTAAAAAATATAGAAGTAATATTATTTTGAGAAAAGGACGAATAAGTTTTTTACCTTTTAGTTTACAGACATTTATATCATTAAAAATTTGAAAATACATCTAAGTTCTTAATTTTTTCAAAATCTGGACATATTAATTTCTGGATCTAATTTGTCCCATTTTAAAAATTATCTCACGTGTGCATCCATATATCGGTCAGGCTAGTACAACAGAAGCCATGCTTAATTTTTTTGTTGGGTTTGCCAGACCCTAGTGAACAGAGAGATCGATGTGTCTATATTTTAAAAATGTCAAAAACTTAAATATATTTTTAAATTATTGGAGATTTAAATGTTCGTAGGTCAAAAAATCAAGGATTTATTTATTTTTTTTCTATTTTTTTAAAATATTCGAACATTCAAAATAAAGTACAAGAAAAAATATAAACTTTTTTCTAACTGTGTAACCAATATAAATGTGAACCGCAAATAATGATAAAAAAAATTAAATTTTTATAATTTATTATAATTTATTATTAAATAAAATATAAAATAATTAATTTTTGTGTCTTCATATTTCGTATCATATTATATTCTCAGAATAAAATGCAGATTTAACATGACAAATGTTCCAAACCCCAAAATAATAAATTGCAAGAAAAAAAAATGTGTAGTTTTTTCTAATTGTGTAACCAATAAATGTGAACCAAGTAATGATCAAGTTGTGGTTTGGGTATGATGAAATTACGTGACCACTTGGGTTAACCAAATCTGGAATCAATTAATTGAGGGAAGAAAGACAAAGCAGAAATTTGGAGTCAACACAAGAAGCTAATAATAGTAATTGAAAAAATGTGTGTGTGGAAATTAAATTAAATTAAATTAAATTAAAAAATAAAGAAAGACAACTTCGGGAAATGTAATGAGAGAAAAAGGTAAAAAGAGTTTGGCAGTCCCACGTGGTTAGAAAATTCAGAATTTGGAGATGCAATGCACAAAGCCGAAAGAGAATGAATGATTGAATTTAAATTAAATTAAATTGAATGCAACATTCTATGGCCATGGAATTGCGTTTCAACAACTTGCAAATCATTTTCCCAATTCCCTCTTATAGTATCATTTTTCAAATGAATCAATATTAGGGAAACCAATGACCATTTTACATAGCATTATCTTTTAAAATAAATTGTTCAGTTATAATTTGAACTTAATTTTAATGCACTGATACAATTGTATAATCATAATTATTTTTTTAAATAATCATTCATGCAGTCAATTTAAAAAAAATTAAGGTAAAATATACTTTTTATCCTTGAAGTTTGACAAAAGTTTAAAAAATATCTTTAAATTTTATTTTGTTTAAATTTTGTCTCAAAAGTTTTCGATTTGCATCAAATATACCCCTGAAGGCTAACTTTTTAAAAAATTTAAGACCAATTCAATAACAATTTGATAAGAACAACATTCAACACAAACAAATCAAGTATAATTTTATGCATTGTTATTAGATTGGACTTAAATTTTTTGAAAATTTAGCCGTCTAGGATATGTTTGATGCAAATCGAAAATTTTTGGGACAAAATTAAAACAAAATAAAATTTATGAATATTTTTAAAACTTTTGCCAAACTTTAAGAACAAAAAGTATACTTTAACCGAAAAATTATTTTTATTAATGTAATATTATGCAATTAAATACACGTAAAAAGTAATTTTATACTGATAATGCTTCAAAATTAAATTTTTATAATTTATCATGTAAGTTCTTCTAAAGTTTTCTTTTTTGTTCTCTTATTAAATTGAATTAGATTTGACCCAAATTTCAATTTTATTAACATTAAAAAAGGATAAGATCAGGTATACATTTTTTTTTAACCTCTATTGCTGATTTGGTTCGACAATTTTTAAATTGGAATGGATCGATCGAGTATGTTGATATGACATTTTTTGTCTAAAAAAAAATCATTTTAACCTTTTTCATGAATATACTTTTTTTATTTGGACATGTTTTACTGTAAAAATATTATATTTTTTAGATAATAGAATTAAAAAGACAACTTAACAAATAATATATTTTTTTTTATTGATCGCAAAATTCATATCTAATCCCTTTAAAAATTATTTAGTTTATTTCAAAAATTAATTAATAATAATGTTACCTAATTCTTCTAAATAGATAATTATTTGAGGCCGACTAAAATTTAAAAAGTTGACAAATATTAGGAAATATATAAAAGCGTTTATTTTTTTTTTCTATTGTGTTGTATATATTATTATATAATGAAATTTAAGTAATAGATGCAAAATACAATTACTTTTATTAGCATGTGCAAAAATAATCTTATGATATAGAAAAGGATCTATTTTCCTTATTCCTTATCCTCAGCTTTCACAATAGCAATGCAATTCTTCCTCATGATATGATGATGCTTTGTCTAATTGTCTCTCAAGGAATAATAATAAATAAATAAGTAAGTCAATCAATCAATAAATAAATAATTTTTTTTTTGTGAGTGAATACATAAGTTTTATTTTAACTAAAATTAAATCTTTATAGTTTTTTTTACTATAAAAAAGAGACACATATATAAATAATAACAATCATTTATATCTATATTTATATAACGATTATTGTAAGGTTTTTTATATTTATAAAATATTTAAAAAATTAAATTAATGTCTATTAATAATCACCTCAGTATTCTATACAAAAATATATTAAAAATATAAAAACTGTTTATATCTTGACTCAAAATAAAGTCAAACCCATTAAAAATAAAGACTTATTAAAAATAGCCTCTTCTATTTATCAGATCTTTTAATTAAGAGGTCGGACACAATAAAAATGTTTAGTTTTACTTATCTAAATAAATAATTACCTCCCCAAATTTTTCTTGCTATTTCTATATCTGTTAAAAGATAGATTTTCAACAAATTTTTAAGATAAAGGGAACGATTATCCACTAAAAAAAGTAGAACTTCTCTAAAAAGTAGTTATCGATTTTACTGTAAATACACTGATACTTTTATGTATATTATTCACGTCTCAATCTGCTAAAAATTTGCTTAAAATTTTTATTAACTTAAGTATCAGAGTCTTTTGTAGATATCATCACTATCCACCTCCTCACGAAGAACACAAACGACAGTACCTTGACATTAGAATAAATCGGATGCTGCCCAAAAGAAATATAGACCTCATGTACATTTGACATATATATACACAATTTCTGACCAATTATTATTATTATTATTATTATTATTATTATTATTATTATTATTATTATTATTATTATTATTATTATTATTATTATTAGAGTAAATGTCTTTTTCGACCCCTAATCATTTGTCCGACAGACTTTTCACTCCTTAAGAAATCTAAAAATCCAAATCGGTCCTTATCTACTTTGATATATGTACGTTTCAGTCCTTGATTAGGGACCGGAAATGACATTACTAAAGACCGAAAAAGCATTTACTCAAAGTTAATAGGAATTGGAATGTACATATTTTAAAGTAGATAGAGATCGATTTGAGTTTTTAGATTTTTTAAGAGGTAAAAAATCCATCGAATAAATAATCAAGGATCGGAAAGGACATTTACTCTTATTATTATTATTATTATTAGAAAGACAAAAAGTAATAGGGCATAATGAATTTTGACATAAAATGAAGAAATGCATTGAATGGAGACACAACCACTTGATAATGAGAAATATGGCATCTTAGAGCTTGGCATTACCATATATGGAAATCTCATCCTAATCTCTTCATCCCAATTCCCATGTTGATTCTTGTTCCATGCAGATTCTCATTTTCCAACTCAATCCATTCTTGGATTTTGGGCAGCATCTTTCAATACTCTTTTTCTTTTTATTATCATATTCCTTTTCTTCTTTAATTAAGCTAAGCATCTTTTCATAAGCTTTCAATCTTTATTTGCCTTGCTTAGCTTTAATCCATCTAAATTATTCATAATAATTTTGGATTAAAATAACTTATTAGTCCCACGGCATTTTTTTATTGGTAAATGAGATTTCTATGTATAGTATTTTATTTGGGAGGAATGATCTACATTTTTTTTCATGAGGAGTGTCTATTTAAATTTAAAAAAAGTGATAATTATCGATCATTTTAAAATAAATATTTACGTACAGTTATTTTTTATATAAAGTGAATAATAAAAAATTATTAAATAATAATTTAATTAAATATATTAAATTATCTAATATTTATTCACTAATAATTTTATATAAAAATAACTGTACATAAATTTTTATTTAATTTTAAGTAAGGATAAAGCTAATGTATTTTGAAAGATAAATAGTTAAATTCGTCTTTAAAATATCACTCGTTTTTTAAATTAGTTTTTGAAAAAAAATTTTAATTAATTTTTTTTAAAGATTTTAAATTAATCGCATTAGTCCTTCTATCATTTCTTTTATTCGACGTTAAAATTTGTTAATGTGACACGTTAAATGATATTACAACACATACATAAGAATCTTAATTGACTATATATTAATATGATAAATTTATGAAATTAGATCAAATCAAAACCTAATTGAGGGAAGAACTTGAGGCATTAGAATCCCTCAATTTAGAGTTTATTTGACCTAATTTCATAAACTTACTATATTAGCCGCCAATTAAAATTACTAAGTGTGCATTATGATGTCATTTAACATGTCACATCAACAAATTTTGATAACATTAATAACATAAATAACGTAAAAACTAAAATGACTTACTTAAAATTTTTGAAAGATAAACTTAATTAAAAAATATTTTAAAAACTAATTTAAAAAATAAATAATCTTTCGATGATTAATTTAACTATTTACTCAATTTTGATATTACTCTTATGCCCCAAAACCTAATCAACTATTGAAAATAATTCATGTCTCTACAAATAACAACTTGTTTTCAAGTTCCATCCCCCACTTTAAAAAACGAAACAAAAAGAATCCTTTTCTGACGATGGTAAAATATCGTACTTCTTTTGTTTTATATCAATATTAATTTCTTAAAATGACGCGTGAACGTTTCTTTGGGTCTTTTTCACGAAAATATTGAACATTGTCATAATTTTTTATTGCTATGGTGTTTATCTTATTAGAAAAAAAAATTAAAAATTAATATTTAATTTTAAAAATATAAAAAATAAGTAATTTTTAAATATTTAAAATTTATTGGTAAAAATAAATTAAACAAAAATTACTATTAGACACCAAACTATAAGTACAAGAATTTATTTTTTTTTTATCGTACGTCTGAAAAATAATCAGCCACCACACTGATGGTAAAAACTAATTAATTGAATATTGTTCAACCAACGTGGAAATTCAGTACAAAAATATTAATTTATTTATTTATTTTACGGTATTTTTTAATCCGATAAATTAATGACTAATTCGTCATGGATCTAAGTTCTATTTAAGAGTCTGGTCAATAAATTACTGCATGCATAAGACAGAATTCAAACTTCCATACTTGTTTAAATAGACGAATGAATTGACAACTTAATAGAATTAATATTTATAGAACATATTAAAATTAATATTTATATACCAACAGAATTTGAAGCTACCTCTAATAAGTTTATACAAATGAGTTTTAAGTAAAAAAACAATTGACAAATTGGTCTTGAATCTTTTACAATATTAAATAAAATAATTCTTAACAAAATGAACGAATAAATAAGTTTTTATCCTTTAAAATTTATGATAATTTCAATAGTTCAATCATAATTTACAAAAAATAATAAAGACTAGTTTGTCACTTAAAAAAAGAGAAAATATAAGAAATTAATTTTTAGATAGTCAATATTAATTATTTTTTTAATTCTAAAAGTTTTTATTTTTTAAAGAATTTAAAATTAAATTTACTATATATAATTCAAAATTAAGAACGTATGATTTAAGATTTAAAATTTAAAATAAATTTTGAAAAATTGACTGAAAAAATGGATTGCCTGGCATTACTCTTAAACAGGTATTAGAGACAAAGTTTTTTTTTTTTAATTTGGGATTCCACTTAATTTTTTTTTTTTATGAATGAAATTTAGTGATTCATTCAAATTTGAGTGGGTTAGAATGGACCAAGGTGTTTACTTTTCATTTATAATTATAATAACTATAAGATGTCACATACATAGTACTAAAAAATTAAATAGCCGTCAAGAACATCATATTGAAATTTTCCTTTCAATAAAATTAAAGAAAAATGTGTGATAGCTACCGTCAACTGTAGAAATTAAAGTATGAATGAATTGAATTGAAGCATGCGAAAGCGTAAGGAAGGGTCACACAGCACATGAAAGTTGACGATGGCTTTATTATTATTAATTATTATTATTATTTGTAGTGAATTTGATCCCAACTAACTTCTAAATTTCATTGGTTTCATTCATTTTTTTTTTCTTGTAACACATGCTTCATGTAAGAGTATTCATCACCCCTTTCAAACTTTGTTTTCAGTTCACAGCATGAAAATTTCTGCTGCTGAAAATGAAGCATGTACATGTATCATTACTTTTCATTAGGCAAGAAATTAAACGAGTCAACATTCATAAAGTTAACTATATTATTAAAATAAATCTAGGGTAAAGCGTTTTAATTAATTTATTAATACTAATATTTTTTATGATTTGGATATCGATAATTATCTGACTAATTAGTAGGAGTGTTTATGGTTAAATTTTTTCGTAAACCGAACTAGTTTTAAACTAGTTTATACTTTATAATATGGTGCGTTTTTTTTTTTTTTGTTGAAACTAGTTTTAAAAAATAAACAAGTTTTAATTTTAAAAATCAGTTTAAACTGATTTATATTTAAAAAAATTAATATATAAAAACTAGTTTAACCTATTTAAAATGGCCA
The DNA here is from genome assembly GCF_003086295.3 of Arachis hypogaea. Lineage (NCBI taxonomy): Eukaryota > Viridiplantae > Streptophyta > Magnoliopsida > Fabales > Fabaceae > Arachis > Arachis hypogaea. Next base: position 115,306,555 of record NC_092045.1, read on the forward strand.
AACTTAAAAATCGCATCCAAATTTTGTTATCGATAAAAATATCCTCAAATAATTTTAAAACACAATAAAAATATTCAAAAAGAATATTATTTTTTTGTAAGTGACAAATAATTTTTGTATTTGACAAATTACTTATATATTTAATCTAAAATTTTGTAGGAATATTTGAATAACTGTTTAAAAAATATACAAAAAAATTGAATAAAAATTTGATCTCTATATTTTTTTAAAAGTATTATTTATTGTTGATAATAAAATCACAAAAATATATATTTAACAAAAAATTACTAAATTTTAAAAATCAAAATATTTTATTTTTTTAATCTGTTTATAAAAAATTGTATCAAAATTTAATTTTTAAATTTTTTTAAAATAAATATTTAATTTTGAGTATTTTTGTCGTATATTTATATTATTTTAGGATATTTTTGTTGATAAAAAAATTCGAATATATTTTTATCAAATAAAAAAATTATTTGGATAATTTTTTGTAGTTTACCTAATTTAAAATATTAGGATATCAACGGTCAATTATTACTGACTTATATATAATAAAATATCTTGATGTATGACAAGATAGCTTGAAATTTTAAAAATTTCTTTTCATGACGAGGATTACACTGTGCATTGACATTTAATTATGAAAATATGAAACTGTATTTTATAATATTCTGTACTTGTCAAAATAAAAAATACTCTTTATACAATTATCAATATATAATGGGGCCTACTTAATTAGTATAAATATTTGGACTAATTTGAGTGAGGATTAAGAATTCGTATGTTGATTTCAGGGAAATTGATATTTATCTCTTTTGAGGCAGTAAATATTTAATTTGGTTCCTCAAATATCATTAAGCAAAGTGAGCAATCAAATTTCAATTGAATTAAATTAGTTATCCAAATTAACAAATGTATGTGCATGCATGGATGATGTTAAATCATATCCAATGAAATATTTGATTATATATTATATTTGACTCACTGAAACATGATAGTTATTTTGAGGAATTATAATTTTTTTTGGTCTAAACATGGAAAAAAACAAAATAAACACTATTCTATATCCGAGCGAATGATTTGCTGGTAAAACTATAATTTGATTCAATTAAAATTTGAGAACTAATTTAACTCGTACATAATATTTTAGGGACCAAATTTTACTCATTTTGAGACGCATAATGATACATTTTATTCGATCCTTTATTTATTAAATGTGCATTCTTCTTTCTTATACAATTAATAACACTCAAAAAAAAAATAATTGTTAATTCTAACTAGGTCAATGTTAATTTTAATTTTTTTTATTAATTAAATTATATTTTATGGAAATACCTTTTGATAAAAATATTTTTTTCCTTTATTTTGAAATTTAAAAAAGTTCAGTAATTTTTTAATAATTATAAATATATTATATTTATTAACATAATAAAATATACTTTTGAAATTTTTGTTAAAGGATACTTTTGCAAAACACAATTTTACTAATTAATTATATATTAATAAAATATTTTTTAAATTATCATTGATTTTTTTAGTATACTACATAATAAAAAAATTATATATTGAAGGAGTTTTTGTAAAATATAATTATTCATAAAAATTGAGGTTAATGTTAATGTCTAAATTATAATCAACAACAATATTTTAAAATTAATTAAAGAAATTCAATTTTCTCTAAAAAAAAATATGTTTTCTAAAGTAAAACATGATAAATCAGAGCCACAGAAGAATAAAAAATTTCCCTTTTTATTATAAAAAATGTGAAGTATGAACATATATATTGAAAGTATATAATGCTTTGAACATTGAACTAAATAATCTTAGCCTTTCTTGGTAAAGTTCAATTCACTTTCAATCAACTATATATGTAACTCAAATTAAACATGAATTGAATTTCTGAAGAAGAAAAAATAAATTTAGGATATGAATGACCTGTAACTCTATAAAACTGCTTGTTTTTTAAAACATGATAAGGTAAGATATTAAGAATAAGACATAAATGATAGAGATATAAAAATTAATATTTTATTTAATAATAAACTAAAATAAATTATAAAAATTTAATTTTTTTTATTTAAAAAATTTAAGAAATATAATAATAAAAAATATAATTATAGAAATTAGTAAAAATAATAAAAAAATAAAAAATAAATTGTGTTATTTATTAGTGTCTCAATATTTTTTTTATTAAAATTAACACAAAATACACTAATTTAATATTTTTAAATACAATATTTTTATCTGTATTTTATCTGCCAAATATAATTTTATATTTTTATATTTTTGATTTAGTGTTTTATCATTGTAAACAAACGTAGCTTAAGATATTACGAAACATTTATAAAACACGTGCTAATTAAGAAGTGAGATATTGACTATACGACATTGAATGAGGAACTCATCCACCTGAAATGTATGTACAATAAAACGTGATGAAAAGAAATTAAAGCTCTTTAAGTTTTGGTTGGTAATCTTATTATGTTCAATAAATCACATTTAATTTATGACACTTTTCATTCAAATATACAAAAAAACAAATCTCTACTCTTGAGTCTTGATATATCATATATACATACACATAATTTTCAAGATTTCACCTAATGTCTATGTATTTAACAGAAATGAAAACAGATTAGTTCATTGATAGATTTGTTCCTATTATTGTTGTTATATTTTTTTAAAATTTTTTTATAACATTAACTTTTTTATTTATTTTATTTTTCTTAAATGAGTGAAATAAGAATAATTATAAAAAAATAAAATAAGAATAAAATGAAGAAGAATTAACAGAATATGAAGAAGAGAAAGAGAAAAAGTTTTGAATTATACAAAATTTATCATTATAAAAAATCGAAATTTCTTAACAAATAAATACATATACATTTTTGAGTTTTTACACCGAAACTTTATTATAAAAACATAAAAATGTCTTTTTTAATGCTATATTTTTTTTTCCTTATTTCTTTCAATTTTTTTAGTTAAATGAATGTAGGTTCATCCTTTATCTTATTGATTTTGTAGTATTATGTGTTTCTTCTTTTTCATTGTTTGATTTTTTTTTGTTTTTATTCTTGCTAAAAGGGTAAGGGAATAAGAAGAAGAAGAAGAAGAAGAAATATACTGAAATTTTTTAATAAATACACATAAATTTTTTAGTTTTTATACCGAAATTTAGCTACAAAAACATAAAAATATATTCTTTAATGCTGCATTTTTTTCTTTATTTATTGGTTAGGTTTAATTACTCTGTCAATCTCTATAATTTTACCAAATTTTCAATTTGGTCCCTATACTTTTTTCTTTTTATTTGGATCTCTATACTATATCAAATTTCATAATTAAGTCTCTATTGTGACAAAACGTTGAAATTAACAGAATATTCTGATTAACTATACAGAATATTTAGTCAAGTATTAAACATATTCGTTTTGTTTAATGGAATATTCCGTTAATTCTAACATTTTTGTCACGGCAGGAACTTAATTACATAATCTAATACGTTATAGGGATTCAATCGAAAAAAAATATGGAGAAGTAATTGAAAATTCAATGAAACTATAGGGACCACAGAGTAATTAAACCTTATTTATTTCTTTATTTTAGTTGAATAAATGTAGGTTCATTGTTTTTATTTTTGTTAAGAGTAAAGCAAAAAGAAACTTGAGGAAGAAAAAAAAGAGGAAGAAGCAGTTGCAAGACCTAGAGTAATTTATCACGGCCTAACGCAAGTAGTTATGGAATGATTAACACTTTAGTATTACGACATCTCATTAGCAAGTTAATGTGCAGGAATAATCGGATAAATTGTGTGTTTTTTGGTCGGATTGTAGATAACATTCTCCCGCACCTTAAAGAAGGAAGGATTTGACTCCTCATCGTTGTGCTGAGTTTTGAATTATGCAAAACTTATCAGCATAAAAATACACCAAAATTTCTTAACAAATACACATAAATTTCTTAGTTTTTACACCAAAATTACTAAATGATTGTAATACGCAAACTCAATTCGAAAACAAGCTTATAAACAAGACTGAATCATGAACAAAAATAAACCCAAATCAGTTTTAGATTAGACAACGTCATTAATATGACAAAAATTCAACGATGACAATAATAATGACGATAACGATAAAAAAGATGGCGATGACAACAATGACGATATAATAACAACGATGATAATGATGGAGAAGGAAGAGGACGAAAACGAATGAAAAAAATAAATCAAATGAAAAAATGAGGAGGAAAGGGAGAAGGTAGGAATAGTAATGGTGATTACGATAACAAAAGGAAAAAAGAAAAAAAAACAGCAACTAAAATGTTAGAAAGAAGAAAAAGAAGAGAACAAATAAAAGGGGGAGAAGGAAAAGGAAATGTAAACGGAGAAAAAAAATAGAGAAAGAGAAATAGAAGGTAATAAATGGAAAAGGAGAAGCTTAGATGCATGATTTGAATAACGGTTATAACAATTTGGTTAGACTTAGTTAAATATTTTAATAGTCGAGTTTTATTCTTAACAATTATATAAATACAAAAGAGTAAATTAAATTAATTAGTGATGCCTATAAATATATTAATCAACTAGTATATATAATAAACAAAATTTGCTTTGTGGCTTTACGTTTTGGTATGAAAAATCCCCATTTTGAGTAACTACGTAAAGAACCAACTCAACCAAGAGCAAGTTCTTAATAAAAAAAGGTATAATGACATTGAACCCAACATGTTCAAAATTTTACACAAAATATACATTGAATCCAAACCAATTCCCTTTAATTATGGGGGTCTTTGGGCAAAATAGTAAATTGCAATAATAGCTTTGAATGCGACTAGACATTAGAAGATTCAGTTGACACTACTCACAACCCAAAATGAATGTAAAAAACATGTTAAAATCTATCACATACCTTAGGCTACATTCAAATAAAATGTCTAAATTTTAAATTTAAATTATTGATATCAAATATAATAAATAATTAATTAATAGATTTATTTACTTAATAAAAAATATTCAAGATGAGTCCATAAGTGATAAGAAATAATGAATTCAAAAATTTTAACTCCACCTTTAATTAAAGGGTTCATCATTTGAATCTATAAAGAGATGAAGTTTAATACAGTCTCTAAAATTTAATTAAAATAGTTTTCTATTTTTAATAATAAAAATTTTTGATGATGTCAATTTTTATATAATTTTTTACATTATAGTTTGTACAATTTAAAAAAAAAGAAATAATATTATTAAGATAGAAGTGATATTGCCATCTTCTTCAATAATAATCAAATAAGTCTCTAAATTTAGCAATTGTTTTCGTTCTTTTTTTATCCAAAAAATTTGTCTAACAAGTGTATAGATTTAAAATTTAAAGTAAATTACTTTATCATTTTATTAAATTTCAGAACTATTAATTAGACTTAAATATTCAATTCGTTTTACAAAACGTTAAAGCCATCAATCAATAGAAATTCACCAAAAAAATTTCTAACATAGTAACGAAAGATGGCATGTAAATAATTAAATCTGATCCACAGTATAAAAGAAATGCCAACATACTGAGGCTAATTTACATAAATAAAATAATTAAAATTTTTTTTATATAAATATAATATTAGCAAATTTCATATGCAAATGCAACAAATACAATTGTATGTAATCTGCGACACTCTCTAACAGAACCTAAATGTACATAATTCGTTATATTCTGTCGTGGATTACGTTAAGAGCTTAAATACTCATAAATCACTACAGGATGTAGTAGTTTATGATCATATGGGTCCGAAGCTTATTCCGCTACACCCTCTAGCAGATTATAAAGAGAGTGCAAGCAAAGAAGATGCCTATATATACTCAGCAAGTTGTGTAGAGTGTCATTTTCATTCATTCATGATTTGAAGAACGGAAAGTGAAGAGAGTTTTTTAGTGTTAGTGCATTCTTCTGGAAAAATAAAAAAGAATAAGAGGCACGGTGTGAAGTTTACAGATAGAGAACCACCGAGTGTTTTCATCAGGTCGTCTGATACACTGTTGGATTTGAAGAGCAGTATATTGCAGAAGTTGGACGCGGGTGGCACAAAGTGGGTGAAGAAGCTGTTCTACAAGATTCCTATTGCGGTTGTGTCAATCGGCGTGCAATATGAAACATTTGTGTTACGATCAGATGAAGATATGCAGGTGTTGTTTCATTGTCGTTGGAGTTTTTCGGAAGTGAGGATACACGAGTTGTTTGCAATTGGAACATGGGATCGATAGTTCTAGGGAATCCATACCAAACCCTCAGTCCACCATGATGGGGGGTGCCTCTACCTCGATGCCCATCGTTGCACCTGAGTGTTTGTTGGAGTATTGGCCAGCTGGTTCAGTTGGGGTATTCACCTCAACTCATCCATCTCCATATGTAAGACGTGAGGGATAACTGGATCGAGTAATGCGATATTAGAGGATGATTTTGACAAAGAGCCTGCTGAAATTGGAGGGGACAGCGATGATGAAATTTTGACAAACCCAACAACATGTAAACCACCGTCAAGTGCTGGCACACATGAGCAACCTGCACATTATTCTACGCTAGACCTGGAAGCCATCAGCCAACCGACGAAGTCAGCATCAACCATTGGGGGTCAAAGGTTGCACGAGAAAATTCTGTAGCTGAATTTCAAGATGGCCAATCTTTCCACAGTAAGGAGGAAGCTGTGCTTACTGTAAAAGATTACAGCATTCGACGCGGTGTTGAGTACAGAGTAATGGAGTCGGATCATCTTAAGTACCATGGGAGATGCAAGGAGTTCGGGAAGGGTTGCACGTGGATGATTCGCATCAGCCTTCGAGCGCGGAAGGGAACCGGGGAGGTTCGACGGTACAACGGACCACACACATGCTTGGCTACATCGATATCAAGCGACCACCGACAACTTGATTATCACGTGATATGTGCGAAAATCTTTCCTCTGGTTTGAGCCAATGCGGCGGTATCGATAAAGGTGTTGCAAGAAGCTACCAAAGGAACATACGGGTTCAGGCCAACTTACAGGAAGACGTGGTTGGCAAAACAGAAGGCGGTAGCACAGATATACAGGGACTGGGAAGAGTCCTATGCCGAGCTACCTCGTTGGATCCTTGGTGTGCAGTCTACCATGGAGGGGACGGTTGCCTTGTTGAAGATGTCTCCGATTCGAGTCGGTGATGACATTGATAACTCAACCGTGTACTTTCATCGTCTTTTCTGGACGTTTCCTCCTTGTGTTGAAGCTTTCCGACATTGAAAGCCATTGGTCAGCATAGACGGTACTCATCTGTATGGCAAGTATGGAGGGACTTTGCTCCTGGCCATCGCTCAAGATGAGAACTCCAACATCTTTTCTATTGCTTTCAGTCTCTTGGAAAGGAAACATGCCGAGTCGTGCTCTTTCTTCCTGACCAACCTGCGCCAACATTTGACTCCGCCACAGGGGATAATGGTCATCTCAGATAGGCACAACGGCATCAAGGCTGCACTAGAAAACCCTAACAGTGGGTGGTTGCCCCCTCATGCATACCAAGCATTTTGTATTCGGCATGTTGCAACTAACTTCGCACTCAGTTTCAAGGGTACGGATGCAAAGCGTTTGCTTGTGAACACTGCTTATGCGAAGACTGAGGTAGAGTTTCACTATTAGTTTGATATAATTCAGACTGAAAATCCGACAATGTGTGATTGTGCGAACAGGATGGTGGCAGACGATTCGGTCACATGACGACAAATATATCTGAGTGTATTAATTCTATTCTGAAGGGTACATGGAATCTTCCAGTTACCGCCCTTGTGAAATTCACATATGGTCGGATAGCGGAGTTGTTTGTGATTCATGGTCAGACGGCAGAGGCTCAGCTGGCCAGCGGTACCAAGTTTTGCCAATCTTTTATGAAGGCGATGGAGCGCAACTTGAGAGACTCCAGGTGCTTCACTGTCACTCTGTTCGATAGACACTAGTCTGAGTACACCATTGCCGAGATGACACCGACCGGGAGCTTTTCACTTGGGAAGTACCGAATTTTCCTTCAGGATCGTACATGCGACTGTGATACTTTCAGGCTCTCCATTATCCATGTTGCCATGCAATTACATGTTGTGTCCAATCACGGCTTGACTGGTCTATCTATGTCGACGAAGTCTACACCATGCAGAAGGTGTTCAGGGTGTATCAGATGGGTTTTGTGCCGCCAATGCCAGAGGGACTTTGGCCACCTTATGACAGTCCGACCGTTATTTCGGATCCTAGCTTGAGGCGTTGTCGTGATGGGCGACCGAGGTCTACCAAAATCCGGAACAACATGTATGAGACCGATCCTAACCAACCGAAGCGATGTAGGCTCTACAGACAGCCTGGGCACATGCGTAGATCTTGCCCCCAGAGAGGCTCCACCATTACTGGTAGTTCGTAGGACTTCTAGTCTTTGTACTTCTAGTTTTTTGAATTTTATTTTCTCATGTAGCAATTTACGTTTTTGGGTGTTATTGTTAGTGCCTTTGGTTTGTTAGTGTTAGTGTTAGTTCTATGACTTATGACATTTTTATTTCCTTTAACTGTTAATCGTTGTATGACTATTACATTTGTATGACTTATGTAGTAATTTAATCTGTGTTAGTGTTAAAGTCTGGTGGCTATTATATTTCTACGGCTTATTGCTTACGAAGAGTGTATTTGTATAACTTCGTACATTTTGCATCACGAGTTGTTACTATTAGACTAGTATCTATGAATATGTTCCCAAATTTCCACTCTCTTTATAATCCATTAGAGGGTGTAGCGGAATAGGCTTCGAGCCCATATGATCATAAGCCGCTACAGGGTGTAGCAGTTTATGAGAATTTAAGCTCTCAACGTAATATACGACATGGTGTAGCAGATTATGTGCATTTGAATTCCGCTAGAGAGTGTCGCAGATAACATATAATTGTGTTTGTTGCATTTGCATCTAAAATTTGTCAATATTATATTTACGTAAAGGTTTTTTTCAATCATTTTATTTATGTAAATTACTCATATATACTGATCTAATAATTAAATCTAAAGAAGGTGAACAAGTAAAGAAAAAAATAATATTTATGAATTTTAATATCATAATAATTCAGAGTCATGCTTATTTGCTTAATCAAGTGGACTTTCTTACTATAATTTAAAGAAATTGTTGGACTAATTATTTATGAAAATATTTCATCACTAAAATAAATTAGTAAATAATAATCAGAATTTATTTTATTTAATATTTATTAATTATTGTGGTAATAATTACAATAATTAATAAATATTAAATAAGATAAATTTTAGTTTTTTTTAAATAATAATTAAAGTTATTTAATAATGGATTAAATGAATGGATAAGAGACAAATTCTTTTAATAATCAGATCTTCAAGATTCCTTTTGTTGTTAATGCTTGACGTTTATTATGATTGAGCTATGATTATCATTTTTTTAAAACTATATTATTTTTGTTAGGTTTAGGCGTTATATCATTAGATTAGATAGCTTAGATATAACCTAATTAACTAGGCATAAACACAACTATATTATTATATATTACAATAATCATGTGGAGGACATCAGAAATTAATTCAGCTATAAATAAATTAATAATCCTATATTCACATTTATAACGAAACAAAAACCTAAACCCATATTTCTAGTGTTTTATAGAACATGCATTTGTTATCATTTGTATTTCGGTATTATTATTATTATTATTTAGGAATTTTTAATAAAGATGCGTAAAACATTTTTATGTAAAGATATTTACGTGTCATATTATTATTAAAAGTATTAATGATCAGTTATTTTTTAATTTAACAAATTAGAATAAAACAGATTTTTTTATAACAATAACAATAAATTCAATTTTTTTAAGGATTTAATTGTATTTTTAAATTTTTAGGGATTTAAATGTACGAAAAATAAAAAATCAGGGATATAATTGTCTTTTTATAAAAAAATTTAAAGATATTCGATTTGGATTGTATAATTCGATCGAATCAAATCGGGTTTAATAATTATAATGTAGACAATTAGATTTATTATTGTTGCTATAATAAATTAATTTTATTCTGATTTATAATAAAAAATAAATTATTAATCGGTCTAATAAGAATATCCAATAATAACATGATATGTGTGAATGTCTTTAAAAAAATATATATTTTTAATGTATTTATTAAAGTAGCTTCTTTTTTATTATTATTATTATTATTATTATTATTATTATTATTAAAAAATTCTGAAATATAACTAGATAAGTGATAACACTGAAACTAATTGATTTTCTTAGGTGGTTGTGACAACCACGTACTGAAAGAGAATCAGAGAAGAAGCAGTGATAAACATGGAAAAGAACAAAAGCCTCATCATGCAACTAAGTACAATATTGTAGAAAAGAATATTTTAACAGATTTTTCCATTTGGAGTTTATACAATAAAATAAGGCAAATTCTATGATGCTTATGGGTTGGTGTCTAAATTTTGTTTAACTTATTTTTTATAGTAAGTTTTGATTTTTTAAAAATTATCTATTGTTATATCTTTTAAATTAAATATTAATTCTTTAACTTTTTTTAGTAAATAGACACTACCTTTTAGGTACCATAACATTCACCATAAAATAATATATAATCACTTGTGCGATCTCAAGAGTTATTTCATGTTGGATATGATTCCCAAACAACTTTTAGGAAAACTTCTAAATATATCTTAAACATCCATGTTTCAATAATTCAGTAATTTTAATAGTAGATTTTAAAATAATAATCATAATTAATTTAGATTATCAGTATATTAATCATAATTAATTTAGATTGATTTTCTAATTAATTTATTAGTATGTTAAAATAAGTATTAAAATGTTTGAATTTTTTTTATATGCAGCAAATCCTTAAATAGAGTTATGAATAACGATAAATTAATTTTCAGTCTGTTATATTAAGAAATACCGTGAACAACAAAAATAAATAAATATTAAACCATAAAAAATGATTTTTCTCTTTACATTGTGAATATTTCTTATTTAATTAGTTTTATTATTTAACTAGAAAATTGTTGATAATATCAATATTAAAAATATAATCAATCTTATTTTATGTTTTTATTGATTTAAGTTTGAGAAAAAGTGATTTTATAATAAGATATCAGATTTAAAATTTATGTAAATCCAACAAAATTTCTTGTGTAAGTGTATATAAGTTTGTTCTTAAAACAAAAACTAATCTAATAAAATTCTATTATTAAAAAATTATATATTACAAGTGTTCTATTTGTAGAAAGAAACAAAATATACAGCAAGAGTTGAAAGCACCGCTTGAATTGAATATTTAAGAAAAAGTGAAAGACGTATCAACAGTGTATATATTGGGATCTGCTGCTTTGATTCTGCAGATTCTCCCACCAAATTCAATTCACCCATTATTAATTTCTATTTTTTATTACAACCCCAGTTATTTCATAATTTTGATTTATTTATTTAGTTTTCTTTTTACTATTTATTTCCTCTAGTTGTAAATACATTTTTAATTCAAAATTTATTTAGTCAAAAAATAAATTATTTGAAACAGTTAGACAATATTAATTAATTTATTTGCTAATAATTCTATTAAATAAATGAGATAGTAATTAGTAAGTGAAGGAAAAAAATAATTATAAAAAATAAAAAGAGATTATATAATTTTATGAATAATACTAAAAAACTAACTTATTTAACTAATATCAGTCAAAATACTTTTAAAATTATTTTATTTATTTTAAATTTTAAATCTTAAATTATAAATTTTTAATAATAAATTATAAACTTAAATTATAAAATTGAATAAGTAAAAATTAATTTCTATATTCTCTCTCACACAAATAGTGATGTACTATATATTTATAAAGAAAATTATATAATATTTTTATATTTTTTTAAATTTTTTTATTTATATATACGTTATTATATAAGTTGAATTATTACTAACTTAAATAATATATTTATTTCAAAAATAAAATTTTAATATACTAATAATATAAAATAAAATATTTTATATAGTATATAATCACATATTTTTTTAAATATAGTCAAAATAAAAAATAATTATTTTTTATAATATAATTTTATAATATAGAAAAAATGACTATTTGTAAAAGAAATATTATTTTATAATTCAAAAGTATATAAAAAAATGACCATTTGTATTTATAAAAAGTAAAAATATTAACACATGTGATATGTATTCACATTAAATTAAAACTAAATTTATACCTATACAAAATATTTTTTGTGTGATAAAAGTACTCATACATAACACTCTAACCCTCCAAAAGTAGAATACTTTTGTCACACAAAAAATATCTTATATGAGTATAAATTTAATTTCGATTTAATACGATACATATGTGAATATTTTTCATCTTTTATAAGTATAAATAATTATTTATTCTAAAAAAACTTTAATAATAACGGCATTTTTTGCCGTTCAATAAAAGAATCTATTTTATTTTCAGTTAACAAAACCAATTGGTGTTTTTCTATATTGCAACTGGACCACTTTCCAAAAATATATTTTTTGATTGAACAAGTAAATACATTGTAAGAAGTAGTAGCCACTAGCCACTAGCCAGTTAGCCACCATAAAAGAATCATTTTCTCAAATCTTCTCTACTCCTTACATGAATTTAATTTTAATACATAATTAATATAAAGTAGTTTATACGTATATATTCGATTATAAAATATTATATTAATAAAAAGTAATTATATTTTATATTAAATACATAAATAATTATTAAAAATAATATAATTATATAATTATATAAAATATTTTATAATTTCAACGCATCAAAATTAAACCCATTACTTTCCTAAAAGAATAAAATAATAAAAGAAAGAATGATTCAGAGAAAAATAAATGGAAGAAGCAGATGAAATTGGGAGAAGTAGGTCCCACACCACTTGGGTCTTCAACTTGGGACCCAATCCAATGAACCACTCTCACCACCACCTCTTATAAATCCTTCTCCCGATTCCTCTTTCCACCGCCATACTTCTCTTTCATTCCATTTTCCACTTCATTTTACCATTCTACCCCTCTCCGCAGCCACCGCAACCACCACAATCGCCGACGCTGGCGCAGCCTATAACATGATCGTAGAGATAATCCACAATACAGAAACAACAAGATCAAGAACAGAATCAACATCAACATCAAGAATAAGAAGAAGAAGAAGAACAAGAACGAGAACGAAAAGAATAGTGACGTCACTGGCATGGTGCGTTGTTACAGCTTAGGGTACATTCTGATCCTGGTGGTTCTGGCGACGTCGATGGTTGTTCTTCCGCTGATGCTGCCGCCGCTACCACCGCCGCCGCTCGTCCTCCTCTTCTTTCCGGTCGGCATCATGGCCGCCCTCATGTTTCTCGCCTTCTCGCCTTCCGATCAGCAACAGGTCGCACGAAACGTCGTCGTTTACGCATCGTAGATAGGAAAAATCAAAATTAGGGCACAAAATCGAAATCGAGATCGAAAATATGGCAATTTCGGTTAACCACAATTTAGGTTTCTGGAATGTTCGGATCGGTTTTCTTCTGGAAATTCGGGTCCTTCCATAAGCAAGCTTTCTAATTTAGATTGGATTGCTTTTTTTTTTGCTATTAGTTTTTTTTTTTTAAATGTTTTTTCTTTTTTTAGTTACGTGTGTTTATATAAAAGGAATTAATGTACAAGCACGGAAAAGAAAAGAAACAAAAATTAGAAACAAAAATTAGAAAGGAAAGGAAAGATTCATTGTATTTGTGGCATTCAAACTTTTTTTGTTTGTTTAGGGCGTTTTACTTTGTGGACGAGTAATTTGAAGTAATCTTTGACTAATTATCTTAATGAATTAAACAGTCCATTTACCTATAACAAGTTAATTTTAACTCGCGCTGTTTTTCTTCCTGTTTTAAACAGTCCATTCAAACTTTTTTTGTTTGTTTAGGGCGTTTTACTTTTTTTTTTTTTGCGTTTTTTCAACGACGTCTGTTTTATTTTATTTTTATTTTTTATTGTTGTTGTTAATGTATTTTTTTTGTGATACAGAATTTATTAGAATAAAAATATAACAAAATTTTTTAATTATAATATATAATTTTTTAATTTTTATATTAAAATTTTATCATAAATGTATAAAAATATTTTTTTAATACATTTTTTATATTTTTTAAGTTGAATGAATATATGTTAATTTTTTTTTACGTAATTTTACAGCATGCGTTTTTTTATTTTGTTTATTCTTGTTAAAAAGGTAAAAAAAAATTGAGAAGGTAAAATAAAAAAAAATAAATTAAAAAAAATATGATAATAAAAAAGAAGAAGAAGTAGCAGTAAAAAATTAGAAAGAGAAAGAAATTATATAGAACTTATCAGAATATAAATAGATTGAAATTCCTTAATAATAACACATAAATGTTTTAGTTTTTATAAAAATATTTTTTTAATGTTGTATTTTTTTTTTCTTATTTCTGTCATTATTTGGGTCCGACAACGTTATCAATATGACAAAAATTTTACGATAACAATAACAATAATCACGATAACAATAATGACAATACATATAAAAAGAAGACAGCAATGATTATAACGATAATGATCATGATGACGAAGATAATGAAAGAAAATGAGAAAAAAAAAGGAAGAGAAGCAATTTTAATAAAAAAAAAAAAGAGGAGGAGAATGAGAAAAAGATGGTAGTAATGTTGGTGACAACAATAATAAAAAAAATAAAAAAAACCACAACAAAATATGAGAGATGACAAAAAAAGAAAAAAATATGCAGCAGAAATACAAAAAAAATATATACATGTGAGTGTAAATAATTTAGTTGCACATATTTAATTAAATAACTTATATATAGAGATTAATTCTCAATTAAAATACAACAAAAACTTAGAAGTTAGGACCATAACCGCCAAGTTGATGTCAAACATATAAATAAATGAACTTTTATTTTTTTGTTAAAAAATAATTTTTATATATTTTAGAATTATACATAGATAATTAATTATATAAAATATTTATAATTAAGTAAAATTATCTTTTTATTAAAAAAGGCTAGAAATAAATAAATAATTGTTTGAGGGCATTATAAAGTGATAAAGGAGGCTCTTATAATACTATCAATTCGAATTTATCGTATATGAACACAAGATACCAACAATATAAATATACAATTATATAAATTTTAAATTTTTATAAAATACACAGATAAAATATAAAATATTTTTATTTCAATAAATAATTATATATATTATTTTTAAAATAAATTTAAAAATAATATATATTATAAGTAAATTACATATTTAAATATATGATAACATTTAAATAAATTAAAATATATTAATAATTTTTTTATTAAGAGATAATTAAATATCAGAAAAAATACTTATCGAACATTGTGAATGAGTGTGGTAGCTTTTGTAGTTGCCATTTTGCCAATTTGCTACATTGTGCTATGGGCTTCTTTGCTGTTTTCTTTGGGAATTGCGCTTTAATTTGAGCTTCTCAATGTCTTAAAATAATTTTTAATTTCTTTCTGGATGAAACTCATCGACTGAAATAAATAAATTCCTTCGCAATCATATGAAGCAGTGTTTTCTTCTTTTTCGATAATAGTGTTTTCTTCTTCCTCCTCTTCTTCATTCTACTACTATTTCACACTCAAAATATTTATTTTTAAAAAATAGAGAGTAATTTGTAAATGCAATAATGTTATTTAATTCCTTAATGCAAATTGCGGATATTATGTTATAATAATATTAATTTTTAAAAAAACTTTGTAAATATAAAACGTGTTAATAAGGCCGCGTCGTTTTTCTTACACTTAATTATTGGACTCTAATCATTCTATTTAAAGGTTTAGGTTCTAAATAATAGCATTGACAAGATTAACCTAATTTAAAGAAAAACAATTAGTTTGTGTGGAAACTCAGGTGCAGTCGACTTCACGTGAAGTCGATAACTGAGAACCGTTAGATAATTTGACTGATTTTACTAAATTTTCATCTAACGGTTTTCAACTATCAACTTTACGTGAAGTCGATTGCACCTGAGTTTTAACGCATGCGAGTCCAAAATCAAGAACTAATCTCTAATTTCATCATCGTTCACTTCAATGAAGAGAGAATGGTCATAAAACTTGTTGCTTCTAAAGATCAAATTCGAAAAATAAGATTTAAACAACTCAAACAACTACCTGATGCTACATTTCATGTATCTTGCAAGCAAATCTGACAATGTAAGCTTCATTCTCGCTGAAGCCTGTTTCCTTGTCTTCTGTTTTTCGTTTTATTATTTCATAGGATGTTAGAAAACCATTCTTGTCACTTGCAATTGCAACCCCAAAATATAAAAATAAAATAAAAATGTAAGCTGAACATATGAGAAATACATGGGATCGAATTAGTTGGAAATAATTGCATGATTTTATATTTGACAGGAATGGAGTGCACATACAAGATTGTGTTACAATGTTTTCATGTATTTGCACATCCCATGTGACACTAAAAGAACATGTCGAGCTCAAGGCTTACACAAATTTATCATACAATTTATGACATTCAAATGCTAAAAAATCATATGAATTGGTTAGCTCTTCAAATTGTGTTGTGGAGAGGTTACCGTTACACCAGACAGGATATTGCAACCCCACTTTCTTTATGGCGAATCAGCACCATCTAATGTCTCACATTTCATTGTCAATGATGTCCCTCATCATCTGTATCGGGACCAGGCCTTCGGTTCGGATCGCATCCTTGTTCGGATCCGGACTAATGAAGAACACAGTCGGGAGCCCTCGGACCTGAAAGATATGGAGATTTAAGCGTCATTGAGAAGATGTCTTCAAAATGGAAACAAGAAAGGAAGACGCTTGTGTCTAAAATCTAGATCTGATGCTAATGTTTGTAAAAACAACCAATTAAATATTAGTGCATGTCAACAGATATGTAAGATCTAACTATTTTATTGTCTTGAATAAATAAGGTAAGTACATCAAAGTCTATGATATGAACATATAAAACCGAAAATCAACTATCAAATCAGTCATCTGTATAGAATATGAATACACACTGAAAATGTGTAAAACAACACATATATATACACAAATACATGATAGCCCATTTGATTGCTAATTTTTAATGTATACATAACATTTTCTATATGCATATGTCTGTGTTGAAAATAGCAGATTGTGTGTCATTGTGATATTTCGGAAAAAATTATGAGATCAGACTGTAAATCCCAATTTATTATATTTGGATTTCACTCGAAACATCACAATCCGGTAATTTTACACAAATGGTCACATTTTGGTGATGTGAAGTTGTTTTCTTTTTAATTTAGTAGTTTATTCGAATGATGGAAAAGAGATTAATACCTGCATGTCCCGTGCAAATTCATATTCATCATCTGTATCAACCTTCACAATCATCGCATTCTTCTCATACTCAACTGCAAGCTGAAAAAATCTAAATGGTAAGTTGCTTCTGATCTATCCAATTTACTAATCACCACTGAGATCATTCATAAGTACCATCCTAATAAGAAACACAATTTCAGTTAAATAATGCTGTTATCATAAATTAAGATAAAATCATGCAAATCTTGATACATAAGGTTAGTGCAAAAATAATTGATAGTTCTCAGGGAAGGTGTTAAGTACCTAAAGCATATAAAACAGTTATAATCAGATCCAGGAGATTTTGTGCATTCTAACAGATGACGATGATGATGACGATGATGATGACGACGATGATAATAACATGATTATTGGAAAGGAAATTGTTCCTTTGAAATAATTAGTATTAGACAAGTTAGCTAATACCAGTATGAAATTTCAGTAAAAATAATGTAAACTTATTCTGCTTGTAAATTGGTTGCAAACTCAGGGCATGGCACTCGGCAGAAATTACTTTCTAATTTTACTTAGAATATTATGAACAATTTTACAATCCATTAGTTAGTACTGATATTTTCTTCAGTAAATTCTGGAGAAATTCAAGGATTGGAGCTCCAATTACAGGAAAAAGAAACAAGACTGTCCATTAAAATATTCTACATTATTCTGCTTGAGCACAACATAATCAAACTCTCCAAACTTTTTGACTGAAAGAGTCCAACTAATTTTGACTGAAAGAAACGTAAGTAATATTCTATTTTAGGCTGTTTTCCCACAAGTAATATCTTATCTAATAAACCTTGTTAACTTAAAACATTTATTTTCCACTAAGTTCATCCTAGCACAGTAAGAGAATAATGGTGATGGATAAAAAATACAGTAGCCATAATTTTGAACATATCCTTGGAAAGTTTCATGAATTCTTAATCATCCCATCTTCCCTAACATAATAAGAAGTGTTAAGATCTTTCACTCTCTTCCAAATTTTTCACTTCTGCTACCAATATAGTTTGGAAGAAAATCCCCATCACTGAAGGAATGTGCTTGCAATAAATACACCACATTTTGTGGTTGATCAGACCTAACCCACATACTCTCCAATAGAAGGAGACCCGGAACAATGCATACGAACGAGATTTCAGATTTCTTGTCATATTACATAATGATGAAATTAATAATTTCACAAAACCAAATATATTCAAATATGAAATGACAAAAGATTTGAACTATATAAAGCAAGCCATTATGCCTTCAAATAATTGACTTCAAATTTGTCAAAACCAGCTATGGCCATCTGTAAAGAACAATGCTCCTAACAATGCTCTTGCAATAAATACACTATGTTTTGTTATTGATTAGTTTAACCAAATACATCATCAAATAGAAGGAAATACCTAACACCAGGGCCAAGGAAAATGAACAAGATTACAAACTCATTGTCATATTAGATAATTAACCATTTAACAATGTCTTAAAAAAAACCTGTTCAAATATAAAATGGCAATAGAATTTTGAAATATCAAAAAAACCATTTCCATTAGCCTCCAATTACCCACAATAGCTGTTACTTTCTGCAAATAATTGAGATAAATATCGATAAGAATCGAATTTTCAGGTGTGTAAACCGGTTACAAGTAGATCTTTGTTCAACCCGGTGACGCCAAAGGTTCAAAAGATTAAAAACTCAAAAATGATAACAATCTTCTTCTATCTCTATGGTAATACACGCAATTTGCTTTCTAGAAATTTGAAACCAACATCACATAAGCATTCAAGGATATACAAAATGAAGAAAACAAGAGTTAGTTAAGCATTTACTTCATCAACTAAACCACATATACCATTTCAAGTTCTTGAGCCATTAAGATGCAGGGTCCACACCATGTTGCATAAAAATCAATAATAAGAGGCACATTTCTTTCTCCCTTTACAAGCTCTTGAATTTCCTCTGCTGACAACTTTTTCTGCAAATCCAAAATAACAAGCAATGCCATTACTACTAGAAAATACATCAACATTTTCATAATTAGTTCAACAAAAAAAAAAGAGTAAGAAAATAAAAAATTCTTTCTTTTACATAAAAGTTACCAATAATGTAAAATTTAGTTTTCAATGCTTTTATTATGCATTTTTTAAAATAAAAAAATTTAAAATTTCTGCTAATACTAACCTTTTAACATGTGCCAGACACATGTTATATAAACCCTAAAATATTTTAGGTGGAAAGAATACTCGTGAATTTCGGTATGCAGATGAATTGGAATCAGTAAGCGCGAATTAGTATGTAATATGTCACTTAATTAGCGAATTTATGTAAGTATGATTTGCACTGTAGGAAGCTAAAAAGCAAAAAATTACAAAAAGAAAAGAAAAATCCATAACCTAAAATTTTTTGTTGTTGAAAAATGTTTATAAAATTGAAGTAATTTAAGAAAGATAAGATAATATGGGACATACCACGAGGTAATCTTCTCTGACGTATTTACCCTTGGGAGGGTTGCAGAGGAATTTTCTTGGCATGGTGGAGAGTGAGAAAGGGGAATTGGTTCTTGTTGAAAAGGTAGGGTTGTTGTTGTTGCGAAGAGAAACGGAGAATGGTTTGGAATTGGAAGAGAAGAATGAAATGGGTGAGAGTGTGAGTGTGGCCACACTCTGATGGCAATGGAGAAGAACCATTTTGAGGGAAGAAGAAGAAGAAAAAGAAGAGTTTGGGGTTTATGTTTCTGTTATGGGGTTTATCTCTATTCTCTTTTACATTTTTCAGCTCCGTATTCTTTTTTATTTTTAGATTTTTTTTCCCTGGAAGAAAGGAAACATGTAATAAGTCAAATTAAGGACAATAGATTTTTTTTTTAAATAAATTTGGATTACTCGAGTAGTGAGTTCATTCATCTACTTAAGTGTTAAGAGTTTAAATTTTATTTTGTGATGGATTAATTCTTGATTTGTCAGGTTAAGATAACGTTTGGTGGAGAGACAGAGATAGAAAGACTCAGATTGAATGACAGAAATTAAAATAAGAATGAAACTCTAATTTAATTTGCACAAATAGTAAAATTAGAATTAATTAATTGAAATGAGGATATTTTAGATATAAAATATTATTAAAGTTTTAGTCTTTATCTCTAAAAATTTTAGTCTTTTATGTTTCCACTCTTTGGAGATATTGAAATACTGAAATTTTGAAAAGAGAAACAAAAATTTTAATATCAATTTTTAAACCAACAAACATGATATTGAATTTCAGTCTCTCAATCTCTATCTCAATACTTTAAAATAAACTTTACTTAAGAGATCAATTAATTACTCTATGAAATTGGACTTGGTGATAAAGAAAAAAAATTATTTATAAAAATATTGAAAACTTTTAATTATTTATTTTTCGATAAACCTTTTTATTACTTAACAAATTTCTGACGCAAAATATTTTGAGGCCGCCATTTTTTTTATTCACCCCTTTTTTTACCAAATAATTTAATTTCATTACTCAAAGATAAGGTACAACCTTGACTCATTGAGAGATTAAGACTAAGGAGGAGAATAAGGAAACCTGACTTTGGTAAGAAAAATGGGTTGAATGGGTCAATGGGCTATTGGGTTAGGAAATGGATTGGGCCTTTCTTCTTTACTTCCTTTTTCTCTTTAACCTGACTTAAAACTAAATTATCAGCAAGACCAAAAAAAAATTTTAATTATCAGCTACTGTATGTGTAATTGTGTATGATATAAACTATGATTTGATTATTATATGATACATCAATTGCAGATAACATTTTACAAAAGAAAATTTTTTCTATCTTCAAAGATTCGTGAGAAAAGAGAATATGAATTGATTCGGAACATATTAAGTCAATCTATTCGACCTACGTCATAAAGAAGAATAGTTCATTACTTTTTGGTGTTTTCAGATACCTCTAATATACTTTCAACATAACAATAAGAAAGAAGTGGAAACATAAAGAAAAGGACAGAAATGGAAAGGAACCAATCAAAATAGATTATAGCAAGCGAAAAAGCTCCACCGTTTATTGGAATTGAGTTGAATAAATGATCAAAGTAAAAAAATTAATTAAAAAACCAACTTGAATGGATCGAATAATTAGCTTAAATAAATATTAAAAGTTTAAATTTATGTAATAATTTATTAACTAATAAAATTTTAAATAAAATTTAAATTTGTGATAAATTAATTTTTAGCCTCTTAAACTAAAGGATATACTTAAAAAGAAAAAAGAGAAAAGATAAATGGATATCTTTAATTTTTTAATTCGAATACACATAAATTTTTAACTAATTAAAAATATAAAAACGTCTTTAACTTTTTAAAATACGAGACATTTAAATTTCTCTATCCAAAATATATAACGACCAATCAGTCTCTTACTAATCGGTTTTTTAGAAAGACTTAGATGTCTAACATTTTTTAAAATGATGAATATCTTTGTATTTCTTATTAATCGATGATTTATTTGTCTTTAAAATAAAAAGTTAAAGACCTATTTATCGTCTGGTTAAAAAATAAATTAAAATATCTACTATATATGATTCCTCTCAGCACAATGACTAAACAAGAGTCTTCATTAGAAAGCCTTTAGGATTAGTGGCTATTAATCACCAAAAATACCTTTCAAAAGGCACATAAAAATAGAGCTAACACAACAAATAAAAGTGCAACCCTCTTAGTGACATGTAGAAGAGATAGTAAAGAAAAAAATAATTAAAAAGTAGACCATAAAATGGAAGGGAAAATGACAATAATGGCTATATATGGTTTTAAATTGCGATGTAATTACAATAATAATTATACTTCATAAAAATATTGCAATAAAAGAGTGTTTAAACCTCCATAATTATAATTGCAATATGATAAAGCGGATACCAAGAATAATAGTGGAACAACAATTACAATGGTATTCTACAATTTATCGGAACAACATTTAATTTCTCTTATATTTACACTTGCATTAGCAATATGTAAAACTACATAAAACTATATACAAAATTATCATAATTATCATTATGATTGTGTACTACATTTTAAAAAACATAGCATTCTAAAGCATATTTAATTTTTATACACTAACCGTGTAAATTTTTTTTATAAAAACATCTAATTTATATACAATTATTTTACATATACATAAAAAATCAACATTAAATTAATTATTGATATAAAATATATTAAAAATAAATTAAACAACATATATATTTATACACAAATATACAATAATTAATTTAATAATTAATTTTATGGATATAAATAATATTTTTAAATTATATATTATTATATTATAAAAAATAACTCATTTTTAAATTCCCAACCTAAATCATAAAAGCATAGCTATTAATTTTTGTTAGAAATGGTAGCACATTAGCCGGTAGTGAAATAATAATTAGATGTGCAGTTAATTTTATATAAAATTAATAATTAAAAACGATTAAATAATTTGACTAATTTGACTAAATTTTTATTTAACGATTTTTATTTATCAACTGAAGACCCCGTCTGAGTTTTCACGGATAAAAAATTGAAGGAGATCAAAATAAGAGGGAAAGAGAGTGGGTGACAGAGCCACGTGAGTGACCCACCACTAGTCCACTTCCACCACCACCACCACACCGAGGCCCAGTGGATGTCTTAGTTGGCTTCATATCAACGCTAACAGCCAAATATAATTCACAACAAAAACCACCATACACTACTACTTACTATATAACACTATTTATCATTCCTCACTATCAACCACTACCACTTCACACAAAAAAGTTAAGCCATTCACATCATTAATTATTTGACAAACTCAACCATTTTTTTCTTATAGGAAAATATTATTTCTATACCATGAAAAATCATCTACAAATTAAATTTGTAAATAGTGTTTTAATTTTTATTTTTCAACAAGCATGTTAGCAAATACACACTAAATAGTGTTTTAATTAAAATATTAATTTATTTAATATATTCACTGACATAATTATTTTTCTAAGATATTTACTATTAATTTATTTCATTTTCTTAAGTGAAATACTCTTTTTTTTCCTTCTTCTTCCCTCTTTTTCCATCGTATTGTTAGCCATTCTTTTTTTTTTTTACTCTCTCTTTCTGTCTCTCACTTTCTAATGCTACTGGATGCCTTCTTCCAAAGACTGGTGAACTCGTTGCAGCAAGAAGGGTTAAAAATTTTATAGTTCATGGGTGGTTATGAGATATGGAAGACAAAGACGAGGACAGTAATAACAACAAAAATAACAACCAACATCATCATAACCACCCAAAAGAAGAGCCACTAATAATAAGAAAACACAACACTATTGGGGGCGGGAGTGGCAGCGGCAGCGGCGGCGACAGATTAAAGAGAGATGAGTGGAGTGAAGGAGCGGTTTCCACCCTTCTAGAAGCATACGAATCAAAATGGGTTCTTAGAAACAGAGCAAAGCTCAAAGGCCATGACTGGGAAGATGTTGCAAGACACGTGTCATCAAGAGCCAACTCTACAAAATCGCCCAAGACACAAACGCAGTGCAAGAACAAGATCGAGTCCATGAAGAAACGCTACAGATCAGAGTCTGCTACCGCTGATGCTTCATCTTGGCCGTTATATTCACGCCTTGATCTTCTCTTGCGTGGGACGGGGCCTGTGCCCACAGCTTCCACGCTTGCAGCTTCGCCACTGCCACTGTCACCAACACTGCAGGCAGTGCCGGTGACAGTGACGGTGGCTGCTGCTGCAGCGACTGGTTCTCATCAGTCGCTACACTTTAGCAATAACCAACAACCTTTGATGTTGTTGGAGCAGCCGCCGTCGTCACAAGCCCTCCATCAACCACCGCCACCTCCTGGTGCTGTTGCTGCTCCTCCACCTCCTGCCACCACTACGCAAAATTCGCATGGATCCAATGGCGTTGAGAGAGTGATAACAAAGGTATTGATTTTTTGTTTAACTAAAACTTTTTCATCTTGGAAATTATTGACTTAATTTTTATTTTTTGTAAGGTTATGTTAGGTAACTAATAATTTTTTTGAATAATATGAACAATTACCAATTAAATAAAAACATATTACATTTTTAAATTATCCACCTAAAGTTTAGTATTAGAATAACTATTCGCACACCTAGATATCTATTGTTCACATTACCTATACTTTTCCTTTCCATTTTAATACTACCTCTTTTAATTTTTTTTTAGTGTTAGTTATATATATATCTAAATTGATCCTTTGAAACCAACTTAAAATTGAATAGAGATAATAAATTATGCAAAAAAAAGTGGGAAATTAATTTAAGCGTAAATAGTTATATAATTTCTCTCTTTTTCAGGGATATATTTTCCTTAATTTTTACCATTTTGAGGTGGGATTTATGCATAATTAGTTAAAGACTATATTTTAGGCTCATTATTTTGTGTACGTAATACTTTGTTAAAATCATTTTCTCTCCCCCCATTTATTTTTAAAAGAAAAAAAATACACCGACCATATATATATAGGATTTCTGAACTTCTATGTTTAGGTATAACTAGTAATTTTACTGACTTTTAGTTACTTTATATGTTAGAGGAAATATATAAAGCCAATAGAGTATATATATAATGTGTACAATGGGAGTTTAGGAATGTTCGATATAGTAGGATATCAGATATTTATTATTCCTAGTACTCGAATGGTTATTCTAGATAATATGAGTGTATTATGTTTCAGAAATTAGTAATATTTTATCTTGGATATTTATTTTTAACTTATATCAAATTAAATTAACAGTCTATTATACATATTATATAAATACTCCATTGTCTCTTTAGTGAAATTTTATGTTATTATAGACCGTAATATTTGCAGAAAGCAAGTGAAAAAACCATGCCCTTTAGAAAGTTAATAAAGGTATTGCAAGCACAGTAAGTGAATATAGTGACCAAAAAGTCATATTCCAATAATTAAATTGACTCATCATTGTTGGCTGAGTCAAGTTTTCCATTATACATGCTTAGATATGCATTATAAAATTCCAAAAATATTTAGTAATAAATAAATATTAGTTTAGTTTTTTAACATTACCATATAATTCATTGTCATTGGACAAAAATAGGCCTCTCTATTATTGTGCATAGCGCCTGCTATAAAACTAGTTACTATTTGTTTTGTGAACATATACTTTACAACCTCACAGAACATGTGACACAGTAACAGCGTTGTCTTATGTTATGTTTCCAAATAGAGGAATGTTGTATGCATGTATCTACTTAAAATACACTGAGATACTAAAGTCAGACATCAACATAAATTACATATTAGAATATAAATATATATTAAAAAATAAATTAAATCACATATGTATTTATATACAAATTATTTAATAGTTAATTTTAGTGATTGATTTTGATGTATGAATAATATTTTTGTATAAAATATATGTTGATATTTTGTGATTAACAGGAAGATGGGTTATTGGGAACAAAGTCATGTGAGCATATATCTAACAAGAATGAAGTAGAGACTGATAGCAGCACACCAGCACTGTATAGTGAAAAGGATAAGCTTAGATGCAACAAGAGGAAGATGAAGATGGAGAGCAACAAGCAGCGGCGGCGAAAGGAGGAGATGGAGATAGCAGGAAGCATAAGGTGGCTTGCAGAAGTTGTGGTGAGATCGGAGCAAGCAAGAATGGACACAATGAAGGAGATTGAAAAGATGAGAGTCGAAGCTGAGGCCAAGCGCGCTGAAATGGATCTCAAGAGAACTGAAATCATTGCCAATACACAGTTAGAGATTGCTAGAATCTTCGCAAGTGTTAATAACAAAGGTGTGGATTCATCGCTCAGAATTGGCAGAAGTTAAAAGAAATTTCTGTTAAGTGAAAACTTAGTTAGTTTCATGTGAAGTTAGATAGTTTAGAGTTGTTAGACAACAATTTAGTTAAATCTATCAAATAATTTAACAGTTTTTAGCTATTAACTTCACATAAAATTAAGTGTACTTGAATTTTCACCAAATTTTAATATTTTTCACAAGCCACCTAAGGTAATTAAATTATGGAAGCTTGATGATATATCACCAAATGTTGTATGTGTATAGAGTTTATATTTATCAATATTAATTAATGTTTGAGGGAGAGGGAGATTTGTATAACTTTGTAATTCGCCTAACTAGTGAAGATAGCATCCTACTTATCATGATTATCACGGTATAATGAAAATAATTATCTCTCCTAAGTCCTAACCTTTAATTGTAAACTATTGTAATGGTAATTTGTAACCTCTTTTATATTATTAAGGATTGAAGAGTTAGAGTATATATATTTGGAATTCTTATTCTATGATATAATTTAGCAGAAGAGGAAAATCTTTTTTTGAAAAATTTGGAAATAAGACAAAATCGCTAGAAGGAGGGCTTGAACCTCCGACCTTGTGGTTAACAGCCACACGCTCTAACCAACTGAGCTATTCCAGCTTTTAATAATAGATGTTAATTAAACATTTTTATTGGCAAAATAGAAAAATGGTCACACTTATGAGATTCTGATTGGCTTTTTCAAAAGGAACAAAGAAATAATTTGAGCATTCTATTTCTATGCAACATAAGGCATTTTTGTAATTGTAAAAAGTTAACAAATTTGACATGATTAAAGTTTGTTGAAAAGCGAGTGTATTTAGCTATCTATGGTGGTGCTTGTTTGAAGGCATAGACGAATAAACCCAAAAGAAAAAAAAAGTAAAAGTAAAAAAAAGGAGCTTATTAGCACAATAGCCAAAAATGAAGGGCATGCACGGCCATATTGTATTATTGGTTGACTCATCATACTCTTGAAAAAGTATTCCCATTTGCCAGTTATTGTGCTTAGAGCATTATTTCTGGCCCACACCAATAGAAAGTGAGCAATTGGCACCATGGGATTAGGTTAAACTTATATTTACCAATAGTATTTGCAAATATTAGTCTTGAATATAGAGTGATTTATTAACAATTTCTTAAAAAAAAAAAACTCTAAAAAACCAATAGAATAATTGTTGAGGAAATACCTAAATGGAGAGTTGATACAAAAATATTAAGGAATTCAGAATAAGTATAGCAAGAGATGATCAATTTGGTCGTAGAAATAATACTTACAACGGATTCTGAAACTCAAATCAAAAGAGTTTATAATAGGGTAAAAATTTAGAAACATCGAGTGTAGGAATATTAGATTATACTTGGGAAAGTCGATTGCTCACCTCTATAGGGTTGTTTCAGAAAGCACAAATCACTATCCAAAAGTTGGTTTTTGAATCTCACTCTTAATTTAAAAAAAAAAATAAGGTGTGGCAACTTTATGTCATTGCCAGTCATGAAGGGCAATTGAAGCTTAGTACAAAAGGCCTGACCAAAAAAAAGCTTAGTACAAAAGGATTTGCAATGTTATAAAGATTTAGATTGAATGAGAAATTAAAGATATTATGAATGTGCAAGATTTAACATTGAAGGTGCTTTTGGCTTGACTAATTAGGGTTCAAATTTTCAGTCCCTTAAGCATAAGAACGGCATAAAATTACACTACCACACTTGTTCTATATAACTCCAATACACCCCCCACACCAACCTGAATTAATTCACTGGTAGCTTATCTCTCTTTTATGCACCCCGGCATGCAAAGTAATGGAACCAAAGTAGATAAGTAAAATAATATAACAATGATACTTAAATCTATAATAATAGTGTTAGTAATTATTAATTCAATCAATAGCCATTGTTTTGTCAGAATCTATCTACATTACATCACTTACTGTACACTAATGTTTATACCTAAATATAAATGTAACAAAGAATAATTGTGTATGAATTATTTTATGATTTTTATCTCTAGATTAAACGAATTTTAGTGCATCCAATTCCAAACACAACCTAAGAGTCAAGCTCAACTGGATACAAATCGCAACAATTCTTGTTACAACTGCTTCCCCCATCAAACACAAGCTTCAATAAGGCCACAGCTTTGCTCTTCCCTTTGGCGCTACCATGGTCCTGCACGTACACGATCCCATCCAAGGCCGCAAGAGAAACGGTTTTCTCTCTAACTTCCATAACCGTTTCTTCACCACTACACCTCACCACATTCAACAAACCCGAAACCGCATTCTCCTTCGTCCTCAAGCTACTTCCTTCGCTCTCTAACAAACTCGACAACAACGGAATCCCCGAAACCTCACGAAACGCTTCTTCGCTCTCATCGCACCCCGCAATTTGCGCTATAACTGCAGTCGCATCTTCCATTATTCCAATTTTTTTAATTCTCTCTTTTGTCACCAGATGGAATAGTGCTGATACCGCGCCGAGCTGGACCATTATGGCCCGGTTCGGCGGATGCAGCGCTATTCCAAATGATGCCTTGAGCGCGTCCTTCACTGATCTCCTTGGCGAATCGGAAGATTCGATTATGCCAATGAGATAGTGGAGGATGTCGCGCCTGGCACCTACCGTGGGACGGAATTCAGGGACGAAGGAGAGGAGGCAGTGGAGTGTGGCGGCGGCGGACTGGACGGCGTTGGGGGAGGATGAGGTGGCGTGGCTGGACAGGAGGTGGGCGATGGCGTCGAGGAGATGGTGCGTGGAGAGAAGTGGGAGGCGGTCGGAGATTGAGATGTTGAGGAGGGTGGCGGCGGCGTTGTCCTGGATGGAGTGGGAGGAGGAGAAGAGGGCGTCAAGGAGGTGGGGGATGGCGCCGGCAGCGGAGATGATGGGACGGGCGGCGGGGTCTTGGTTGGAGAGAAGGCGGAGATGGCGGAGGGCGGCGAGGCGAGTGGTGTGGGAGTGGGAGGAGAGGTTAGAAAGGTGGGTGTTAATAGTTTGATGTTTGAGATCCATACAGAGGTTGGTTAAATTGGGATTTGGTTATCTGTTTCATTGTTTATGTTGGTTGGAGTGTCTTGTTGGTAAATGAGAATGACAAATGGTCTAACAACATGACCTTAAAGGACATCATCTTCATTGACAACTTTCAGTGACGTGGCAAATTACATGGTTGATTTAGTCCGTTTTGCCATGGATCACTTTGAGCTTGTTTGTGTTAACAACCACTCTTGAGGGTGAAAAATAGAAGTTAAGTTGACAATTAAATGCTTCAGTTGACAAGAGCGTAAAAAGTGGTTATGTGAGTGTGAGAGATGCACGGGTTCATAATAATCTCCAACGACCCTAATGTCCAAAACATATAATTTTTAATAAAATAATAATAATAGTTCCATACAGTATTGCAGCTCAAAATCTTGTACTACATAATCAACAAGAAAACCTTAGCTTACTTAATATGCCTAATTAAACCCTTAAAACCCATCACCCAAAAACAAATTTCTATCCCCAATTTGACAAACAAGACTGTTATTATTCATGACAATGCAATTCTTGAACACAGAAAAAGGAACCATTATGATCTATTTGGTGCAAAGCTCACGAGCAACACCAAGCCTTGAGTTGGGGATGTCAAAGAGCACACGGTGGTTTTGTTGTTGCATGTTGGCTATCACATTGAGCACCGAGTTCACGTTATCCGGCGCGGCCGCCATGGCCAAGCATGTCGTGCTTCCGGCGGTGCTATGTATGAGAATGTTGTCCTGTGGCAATGTCACGTTCATGCCCGAAAACATGAACGTTATTGTGGGTGCAACTATTGGGACCGTGTAACATGTGTCGAATCCTCCTAAACTTGTCACGGTCAGGTTCGCTCCAACTCTTCTCCGGAATTCATCTCGCACGGCCACGTAGGCGGGCGAAACTAGCCGGGTGAATACCGTACCTGTACACATTTCATCAAATTAGCATCAATTAACATTATTTAGATATCTAAATATTTATTATAAGATATTACATCTTTATTATTTTGATTATCTTAACATCTATAAATATTTTTTTTATATTGCATTATTCTATATAATTTAAATAGACACAAATTTTTTTTATTATTCTGTCTTACCTTTTCTAACAACCATAATTAATTAGCAAAAGTGCTAGGTAAACAATAATTATTTTAAACAACATGAACGACCACCAATCAAATAAAAATACACTATACCCTTATTTAATGCTACTAATTAAATTTAAGACTAATTTATTTTTTTTAATTCTATTAATTCACATTATTTAAAAATGTTAGTTAATTACCTATACTTCTCCTTAGCTTAATTGTTATTTGTCTCTAAATTGTATCTAGTTTTTCTATATAGTTTTTTTTTTGGTATACTAACTTAAAAAAAAATAAATCACATTCAATTGCATAAGATTGGGGAGTTTTAATTTTTTTAAATTATATTTTAGAAAATATGCTTACTTTTGGTGCATGAAATTGACGTGTGATCCAATCAACCCTAGCACACTTAGACAAAATTTGTTCAAAATTATAAAATAATTTCCACTTTCTTAGGCATCATTATAAGTTTATAACATGAAGACTAATTGATTGGACTTTTCTTTGAATAGCGCTGTAATTGAATAAGATAATTAGATAAGATACCTACCACTATGCTTTGAATTAAAATCATCATGACAAGAATCATCATGACAAGGAAACAAATCTTTATGACCATGTCCAAATTACTGTTTTCGTCAATTCCATAATAATTATTAATCTCTTTGGCCTTAGTAGCACTTTCAGATAATCTAAAAATGAATATTATATGTTGAAATATTATGGCCCACTTTTTCATAATTGAACATTTTTTACTGAAAGTTGGTTTTTTTTTTAATAAAGTATATTTTAGAACAAGTCAAATCAGTCCATAAAAATGTGAAGAAAAATAAAAGACCATATTTCAAGGCGAAAGAAATTAATTACCAGAATCAAAGATGGTGCCGGCTCCGGTGGTCGGGTTGAACGCCAAAGCCGCCGGAGGAATATTAACAACTCTCCGGCCAACCCTAATAGCAACCAAATTAACATAGTAGAGTGATGATCTTCTTGGATTTTTGAGAAGAGGAGTGAACTTGATCCTAATGGGCTGAGCAACAGGCCCAAGTCTCAATGAGCCAGAAAAGTTAAGGGACTTAAAGCTTGGCAAACAGTAAGAGAATGTAGACTGGTAAAGGTTTTGGGTTTGTGACAAAAGTGATAATGGGCCACGGCCGAGGCCCAATAATCCCTGTGGTGGGGTGGAAGGCCCAGTAGTCTTGGAAACACAACCGAAAGTGTAGCTTGGAATTGGGTCAGTGGCAAGGGTAATTGTGTCCTGGGCTAAGTTAGCTGCAATAGATGAACTTCCATACGTTAAGTTGAAAGAGCACGCGCTTCCACTGCAACTGGGATTGGGTACCTGAAAAAAACGTTTCACATTCACGTAAATGACAAGTTGCTTTCGCAAAACTGCAAAGTATGAGTCCCGTGAACTTAACCCCGCGTGGAACCAGAACATGAAGCGCGTGAACATGATTGTTTACTTTTTTTTATAATTATTCTATTCATTTGTATAGTTTTACTAAATTTTTAATTAAATTTTTATATTTTTATTTTTTTTATTTAATCCTTATACCATATCAGATTTTATAATTAAATCTCTACTATAATAAAATGCTAGAATTAACAGAATATTTTGTTAAGTAAAACAAATATGTCTAACACTTAAATGAATATTTTATATAGTTTAGCAGAATATTCTGTTAATTTCAATATTTTTATCATGATAGGGACATAGTTACAAAATCTGATATGGTATAGGAATTTAATTGAAAAGAAAAAAAAATTATAAAAATCTAATTAAAAATTCGATAAAATTATAAAGATCGACAGAGCAATTATACCTTTATTTTATTAGTTACATGTTGTATCTCCTAATTTGATAGCCCAGCGACTAATTTATGTTGGATCTAAACTCCATTTAACCATTTGTTGTTGGTAACTGCATACTTAATGCTGAATTTAAATCTCTAATACTTGTTTAAATGAACCAGAAAATCAACTACTTGACAAACCCAAATCAATTACACAGTCATTTACTGAATTGTAAATTGTTACATTACTAAGATAATTTAACTTTAAATTTATTATTTAACAATTTATATAAATACATAAATTTAATTGAATAATTATATAAAATATTTTATATCGTTGTTATATCAAAATTAAGCCTCTAAAGTAAAGCTTTAAAAAAGGGGAAAAAATGGATGAGCCATGAGCATAAGGTTTTCAAAGTTTTGAAGTTATTGATTCAATAAATACATTAAATTTGAAACTTAATAGTTTACAATAAAAAATTTTATGTTAGCAACATGAACAAGTCCTAACTAAATACTAAATTCTCTAGTGAAAATTTCACACCTTACTCTATGTATATATAAACAAAAAAAGAAAAAAATTATATTCATAAAGTAAAAAACTTTTATTGAAGAATACTAGTGCCAGGTAAGTTATAGGCCATGTGGATTTTTGTCCTACCATAGATATATTTTTTTTTGAATAATCCAAAGCAAATATTATTACTTTGAACTTTCAAGAAAACAAATTCAACGTATGCTATTGCTATATATCTATTATTAGCAATAAACATTATATATTATATATTTATATATAATATTGTACATAAAAAAAGGTCATAAAATTTTGCATACTCGACAAACATTCACAGTTGTATTGGAGTGGCATCATCTGTGTTCATCACATGAGATTATTGTTTAAATTTCAAATAAATTATTGTTCCTAGAAATTATTTGAACTGTAATTACACATAACTAGAAATATGAGAGTTTGAGTCTACTAAATTATGTTTTCTTCCCAAACACATAGTCAAAAATCACGTGCAGATCTAGAGAGTATGTACACATAATAAAAAACAGTAGCACTTTTTCTTGCTGGCTCAGATTCCTCAAAATTATTAGAGCAAATAATTCATCAGAAAAATAGAAAAGACTTCCTCTGAATAATTAATCAAAAACGGAAAAGAAAAAAAAAAGATAGATGGGGGAGGATGTAAATCAAAAGAAAAGTAAATAATTTGACTAGTGTATTTGCTTTTGTTTTTCATATTCATATTTATATCTACGTGAAGTTAACTGTATCTGAGTTTCCACCAAATATGAATTGTAAGGTTTGTCCTTAAACGATTCTTACTAAATAAAGAATATTGTGTTTTTTATTAATTAAATAAATATTAATTTTTTATTTATTATATTTTATATTGATATTTTAAATTTAAAACTCAAAATTTAACATTTATAATTTAAAAATTAAAATTTAAAATTCAAAAAACACTTCGCTTGTTATTTTTTTCGAAATACATTTACATTCGCTTAAAATAAAAGTTAAAAACTTATACGCAGTACTCATATAAAGTTGATATTTGAAAATGGTTAAATAATTTGATAAGTTTAACTAAATTGTCATCTAACAATTTTTAACTATCAACTTCGTATAAAACGCATATATCTTTACCAAAATATAATTCATCCATGTTCTACCGGATGTATGACAAATTGACAACAATAGAGAGTAGAGACACACAAGTGCGGTTTATGTGACATCACTGTGTTTTGGTTTCATGCTACAAACTAACCCGTGAACACTAATAAATAAACTAATAATAAAATAAATAATAAAAATAATGTTATTTCCCATTTACAAAATCATCATGTTATATAACTAATTCAATTTTTTTCTTTCTTTCATTCTCTCCATCCTTAAATTTTGATTGTATTTATAATTGATATCTTTTATGGTATAATAGATATCAAATGTAACATAAATTTGAACTCAATTTTAGTATTAAAACTTAAAACATTGATAATAATAATAATAATAATAATAATAATAATAATAATAATAATAATAATAATAATAATTTTGAAAACATGAAAACCAATATTTTAATGTTCATGTTGTATAAACATCTATTACGACATTACTTAAACGAACAATTGAGCTGAGTTAAAGTTGACGAGTACCTGATAGCACTGAGGAGAGCCACAAGTAACATTTCTGAATGTGGTAGATCCAAGAGGAGCAAACAAAGTGGAAGAACATCCATCACAAGAAGTGCAAGGAATCCAAGCAACATCATTGCTAGTATCCATAGCCAAAAGCAATGTCTGAGGTGGATTTCCAATTTTAGCCCTAACAATGTAAGTAGGGCTCTGAATGATCTGCCTGCCTGAGGCAATTGGGACAACAGACCTGCCTGCCACAAGACTAGTTAGGTATTGAAGTCTGCCTTCATCTTTGGTTTGCATTTGGAGCACAGTGTCTTGCCATGAGAGTGGCTTTGGTGGTTTCACATGGAACACTTGGAGTGTTGAACTATGTTGTTGAGATTGGACTAGTAGGGTGCTTGAGAATAGTAGGAGGAGGATGGTGAGTGAAATTGAGAGCTTCATGGTTGGTGTTGGAACTTATTAGTTTGGTGATTTTAGAGGAGAGAATACCCAAGTGCTATATATACATGTAGTCATGTAGAGAAAATATTTTATTTTTTTTTTTTTGAAAATTGGATTTATTTATTTATTTATTTTGCATATCTATTCATAAAAAGAGAAAAGAGTACTTAATTACCCAAAAAAAAAAACACAATTGTTGACAAAATATATATAAAAAAATTAAAATTTAAAAGTACCCATAAATGATTTTTTTTTTAAAAGCAAAGTTTATGTAGCATTAATAAAAGGTTTAATTACTATGTGAGTCTCTATTTTACTGAATTTTTGTTTAGGTACCTATACTTTGTTTTTTTTTTCGATTGAGTTTTTATACCATATCAAATTTTATAATTAAGTCTCTACCATGATAAAAATGCTAAAATTAATAGAATATTTTGTTAAGTAAAACGAATATACCTAACACTTGACTGAATATTCTATATAGTTTAAAAGAATATTCTATTAATTTCAACGTTTTTGTCACAGTAGAGACGTAGTTACAAAATTTGATATGATATAGAGACCTAATTAAAAAAATATATAAAAAACTTAATTGAAAATTCAATGAAATGATAAAGACTTACAGAATAATTAAACTTTAATAAAATTATTTATTTTTTAATTAGATTTGCATATAATTATTTTGTTTCAAAAATAATTGGTTAATGGTCAAATTGATCGATAAAAAAAATTAAGTGTGCATCAATTTAATTCTTGAAAAATATTTTAAAAGATATAACAATGTATCAAATTGTTCAATTTATTAGTTAGATGATAGTATATCGCAAAATAATTTATTTCCCGTGTTATCATTTAATTGACAAAAAAAAAATAATTTAAAGCATCTAATCTTTAAAAAACTAAATGGATATATACATGCGTAACTTTTTAGATACCAGTTTAACTATTAACTCGTGATTTTGTTATCAACAATATAATTTGATCAGCAATTAGAATCTTTCATGAACATTTTTAGTCTAAAAAAGTGAAACCCATATTTTATTTTGTATAGAATTTTTAACAGTATATAATATGTGTGTGTGTAATTTTTTTTTCTTTTAATAAAAGAAAATTAAAACCATGTTTTTTGGTGGAGATCACAACCAACTTTGTGAGAGCATATATTTTGTTTGATTTTGATATTTTTGGGCCAAGATCTTTTTTCTCCATTATTCCCGTTGTTTTGATGGGGCATGTGGGTGTGTATGGGTTACTTATTAGTGTGGCACTATATATGTCTCTGGAGGTGTACAGTGATTAGTGTATATGACAAAAGGAGCAAGTGAAATTGGATTAAATTATTTAAAAATGTTTTTAAATTTTGTAATTGATAAAATATTTTTAAATTATTTAAAAACTTAACAAAAATATATACCCATAAATTAAGATAGTTTATGTTTAATAAAAAAGAATAATATGGCAAACAAAACTTCTCATATAATAAATGAGACGACTCTAATATTAACAAGTGAATCACATCATATTTTTTCGTTAACGAAATAGATTTTTTATCATGACTAGATATTTTTAATAAATTTTTAAATTATTTTATAGTTTTTTTTATAATAAAATTTACGAACATTTTTATCACTGAAAAAATAATTCTAATATATTTTCGGATTAGTATTGCCATCCTTACTAACTACATGCAACATGTATATATAGCTAGCATCAACTTTAATTTATCATTTTTTTTCTTGAGGCATGGGGCGGGTAGAGGTGACAATGGGTGGGTAGGAGATTATCCGATCCCACTCTATAATAATTTGTATAGAATCTATCTTGTTTCTACTCGTGGATAGTAAAAAGTCGAATCCTAACCAGTTTTTGTTAATACTCGTTTCTATAATTATTAAAATCTAATAAATAAAATTAAATTTTAAAATTTATATAACTATCATCACATACATAACATAAACTAAGATCAAAATTTAAATATGATGCAATATTATTAAATTTTTTACTAATTATTTTATATATATATATTAGAACAGATAGAGATGGATATTACCTAAATTTGATCTTGTCCCATCTCGTCTAAGACTCTTCTCCGCAAAAAAATTCGCCTAATATCATAGGATAATTACTCGTCTTGAGCGAATAAAAGCAGAATAAATATCTACAAATTCGAGTAGTGTTGTCATCACCTCTAATGGTGGGTGAGTGTATGGGTCATCAAGTATAGTAGTAGACTAGTAGTGTAGTGGAGGTTACACATATATATACAGTTGCTGTAGAAGTAGAATTCAGTGGGATATTACAGACTGTACTCCATTCTCTTTTGTACCCTCCGGGGTCCTATCTCTTCAACACCCACATTATACAATGATTTTAGACATTATGTATTTTTGGGTAAAATCATTGAATATTGCTTCAATTTGCAACAAAGGGGAAAAAAATAAAAAATAAAAAATAAAAAAGATAGTAAATTAAAGTTGTGGCTAAATAATAAAAGGTGAATTATATGGTAAAGATGTAAGTTTATAAATCTTTTTTTTATAGAATGAAAGAGAGATTAAAAAAAGTGACTTTAATTTTAGTAATATTTTTTAAAAAATATTATTAAATAATAAAACAATATTACTTTAATTTTAGTAATACTTTTTAAAATATCATATATAATTACTGTATTATTATAGTATAAGTATACTAGAATAATTTTATAATATAAATTAGGAGTTTTATAGACCAAATACACCTTTAGGAAGATTAGAAGTATAATACACTTTATATGTGTCTCTAAATATTCTTTTATTTTAAAAAATTGTCTAAACACCACAAATTAAATGTGGGGTGTGCTAAACTTCCATAACAAGTTAATAACCATGGACATAAAGATTAAATTGTTTTTATTCTTTAAACTAATTAACCTTCTCTTATATGTATATAATCCACATTTTATAATTTTGAGAGAGGAGTTCAATCTATTAATTTATAAGAAGACAGAAGAAAAGTGTTGATGCAAAAACACAGAGCGTGATTTCAGCTGAATTGGTCTCTGTGCTCTTTTGTTCTATATCTGGATTTTTACCATGTCACGGGTGCTATTAATTTATATGATTTTCTCCATATTCTATGTTTTTATTTTTTCCATATCTTTTGACGAGATAATATTCAATTTGGTCCCTGAACTTAAACGCAAGTCTCAATTTAGTCCTTAAAGTTTCAATTGCCTCTATTTGGTCCCTAAACTTTGTGAACATAACTCATATTAGTTCTTGAAACAATTTTCAACGTACAAACGTTAACGGAACACTGTCGTGACAGCCGGATGCCACACTAAACTTTGTAAAATGATGTCGTTTTGGTTTTGGTACTCAAATAACCCAAAAACAACATCCTAAATGGTGTTTATTAAAATTTTACCTAACAAAATAAGTAATACAAAGTCGTTTTTGAGCTATTTAAATATCAAAACCAAAATTGCATCATTTTACAAGTTTTAACGTGACATGTGATAGTCTATAACAGCGCTCTATTAACGTTTTTATACTAAAAATGGTCTCAGGGACTAATATGAGGCACATTTATAAACTTCGGGCACTAAATAGAGGCAATTGAAACTTCAGGGACTAAATTAAGACTCGCGCGTAAGTTCAGAGACCAAATTGAGTATTATCTCTCTTCTGACTCCTTAACTTTTTGGCACCTTCTTTTTTCTAGGATGACTCATTACGCAAGTAAGTTTAATTTCTTTGTACATATGATGAAACACACGAGGGGTGAAATCAACAAATCAAATTCAATTTTAATAAGGATTAATTTTGATGTACTAATTGTGTAAAACGTTTTACATCGTCATACAATTATATTTGTTTTTTTATGATCATTTACGTAGTTAATGTAAAAAATAGTTATTTTTATTAATGTGATATTACGTAATTAAATGTACGTATAAAATTATTTTACACTGACAATATATTAAA
This sequence comes from Arachis hypogaea, assembly GCF_003086295.3. NCBI lineage: Eukaryota > Viridiplantae > Streptophyta > Magnoliopsida > Fabales > Fabaceae > Arachis > Arachis hypogaea. The sequence goes on from NC_092045.1 coordinate 115,345,265, forward strand.
ATTAAATTTTTTTAATAACTGCGTATCCAAATTTAAAATTTAGAATTTAGAATTTTAAATATTATCTTAACCACAAGAGAGGTGAAATCACTGACTTGAAATTTTGTTTTTTCTTCCCTTCTTTTATATAAAAATTAGAAGATAAGTTATTGTTGGATCCAATACTTCTTATTTGTTGACCAAAATTTCTAAAATTAAGATATTCACAAATTTTTTTAAATTTAAAAACAATAATATATGTTTTTACTATTTTTGTGTATATTTTTATTATACATTTATGTTGAAAAAAAAGACAATCTTTTGTTGTATTTTTCAACAAAATTGATAATTGTATACAATGATAAATACTTTATAATCATACTACGTGTGTATTAAAATTAATTACTAATATAAAATATAATTTAAATATAAATATATATTATAAATAAATTAAATCACATGTATATTTGTACATAAATATATTAATAACTAATTTTAGTATATAAATAATATTTTTAATATTTTAATAGTAAAAAAAATTGCTTTCACTTTGTGGTCTAGTAATGATGCCGTGGTCCATGCAACCCTAATCTAACGTATTAGTCCCAAAAAGATTAATATTATTTGTTCAGGAAAGTGAACTAAAGATTCACGATCGGTTATCATTGATTTGGATTAATTAAAAAGTTGTAATTGTAATAATTGTTAATAAACTAAAGTAGCACCATGATTAGCAGCGTAGGACCCCCCTAGAAAATGGGACTTATCAATAATTAATTATAATATCTTAATTATTATTGTTGTGAATAATAATGTTCTGAAAACCTACTATATAGTGTCGGTTTCATGAATTCAAAAATGGAAAAACACATAGCTCACACACATAGCCATGTACCGACACAATTAAGTGGACCAATATATGCTTGTTTTTATTTTTTTAATTAGGGTATAATAATTTTTAAATTAGAAGTGAGATCTTGATCTAATCAATGAAGTTACATCAAGGATCATCATAACGGGCAGGGATTGGATTCTCTTAACGTGCGTTTGGATTTCCAATTAGAATTTTCCAAATTAAAATATAGATAGAATTATAACAGAGAATATATCTTTATACATATATATATATATATATATATATATATATATATATATATATATATATATATATTCTGATGCTTAATACATTTTATTAATTCAACTATTAAATTATATTACATTATTAAATAATTTTCATAGAATTTAAATATTAATAAATATGTAATCTAATAGTGATATTTTTATATACTTTTTATTTTTATAATGTATGTAAAAATAAAATATAACGACCTATCAAATTAATTGTTAACTTTTATAAAATTTTCTTAAATGAATCTATATAATTGTTAAATAGTAACTACTTAAGTTGATCTTTGAGAAAATAGAGACTTTTAATCAACTATAATTCATAAATCAAATAGAAGTGATATTTAAAAGAATCACTTCGATAATCAAATTAGTAGTTATTTAAATTATAATTTATTTATTGCAGATTTAAAAAAGGATTATTTGTATTAAATTATTTTATGATCTAGTTATGTTTTAAGATTGTGCGTTTGGATCGGATAAAGTGCCTTTAGTTCAAATTAAATGAAAAATATTCAACGATATATTAGTAAAATAATAATATTCAACTAACGTAAGTTAGTATAGATGGATAATAGGATTTCAAATTTAAATTGGTATAAATTAAATCGTTTATCCGATTCGATCTAAATCGAAAACTGATTAAAATTGTACTAATTTAAATTTGATTGGATTCTATTTTTTATAAATCATTAGATCGGATCGGATTTTAAATTTACTTTTTATAACCGATTTAATCTAATCCAAATCGCACAATGTGCTATAATATTATTATTTTATTATTATATTTACAATTATACTTAGAATATGTTTAATTTTTTATACATTTTTATATTATTCATATATTATTATTATTTAATATATATTTTATGTTTAAAATGTTATTTATTTATTTATTTTAACTAATCTATAATTTTATTTCTATTTTTATATTATCATTGGCCTTTTAAAATATGTTGAAATTTATTATATCATTGTTGATTATTTTAAATTTGATGTTGAAACTTATTATATGTATTTATTTTTTTTAATTTATAAAATTGCAAATCCAATCCAATCCAAACCGCTTGAAATTGGATCGAATCGGATCGGATTTTTTTGAAAAAATATTCAATCCAAACCGGATTTAGTGTTCGAATTGGATGAATTTTTTACTCAAAATTAATTTAAACCGTATTACAAACACCCCTAATGAATAAGAGTATGTGTTTTTTAATTATCTCTATCGAATTTAATATTTATTAGAAGCTGGGAATGAAGCATGGTGAGAATATATGAAATGTAATGAACAATTTACAAACATGTGATTTGACTATAGAAATGGGCAGGTTCACTCACACTCACATGCTTCCTCTCTAGCTACTTCAATTCATTCAGATTAATTTATTTTTTAAATAAAAACAATTGAATCTCTTAACATATACTAGACTACTAGTTTGGATGCCAGCCAAAAAGACAATATTTTGAGTTGAATTCTACATTCTAATAAAGGGATTGTAAATTAGTAATAAGTTGTGAACAATTTCAGAAGAGAACACCCTGATTAATTAATTGAAGTGGTGAGATAGATACATTATCATTTGTTTCTACAATAATCATCCATTTTCAGCCAATGAACTATTATTGGGGGTTACTATTTTGAAATAATATTTTTATAGGATAAAATATATTTTTTATCTCTCAAATTTAATAAAAATTTTAAAATTATTTTTAAGTTTTATTTTATTTTAATTTTATTTCAAAATTTTTTTATTTATATCAAATATATTTCTGATGCCTAATTTTTTAAAAAATTTAGAACTAATTCAACAATAATTACATAAGAATAACCTTTAATACAAATAAATCAAACATAATTATTATCCATTATTATTGAATTGATCTTACATTTTTTAAAAATTTAGCTGTCAGGAATATATTTAATGTAAATCGAAAATTTTTGAAACAAAATTAAAACAAAATAAAATTTAATAATACTTTAAAAATTTTTGCCAAACAAAGGATAAAAAATATATTCCATCCTCTTTATATTTATAATTAAGTATGGTCATAAATTAATAAAAAAATAAGAGATGTATTGTTGTTTCTTGAACTAGTTAAACATGATTCAAATGAATCAAAATGTCACTTTTTGATTACATAATCATAGTATTTTATAACTGAAACTGTTTTTAATGTTACATATGAATGAGTGTATGCAATTACCTGCAAATCCAAATTGATTTAAATTTTGATCAAACAATAATGTTAGGAATCAAGATGGTTTCAGCCAAAAATCAACTAAAATGTTTTTGGGTGAATCCAAAATCTATATGTAAATGGTGTTTATACTAGGTATTAGGATGTTTCTTTTCTTTGTAAATTGGATGATTCTAAATCTGTTTTTTGATTTATCATGTTTTAGGTATTTGGAGAGAAAAGGAAGATGAAAAAACGGAAGCTAATTGAATCAGTTTTCGTGATTCACGTTCAATATGATACTGAACGTATCTCCTCCTAATTCGAATGTGGTGAAACATTTAATAACCAATATTTTAAATCATAAATAAATAAAACTAATTACTATATTTATAAGAGTAAACTACCATTTATACCCATAAAAGTTGAAAATGTTGACATATCTACCCATAGAAGATAAAAATTACCATTTGTACTCATACAAATTAATTTTCGCAAGCAAAATTACCCAAACCCTAAATAATTACATAAAATCCCCAAACTACCCCCTTCTATTCTCTCACGCACGAACCCACCCTCACTCACTATCTGCAGCACCTAAACCACCATTGCCGTAGCATCATCTCCCTTCTCTCTCTCTCTCTCTCTCTCATCTTTCCTCTCTCACCTCTTGAACATCAACATAGTCCAGCCACTATCCTCTTCAAAATCACAAAATAGAACAAACTCATATCAAATTGAAGAATAAAACATGCATCGATTCAAAATAAAACCCTGATTTCTTAGAACCTTCACAAAAAATTGTCAATTTCTCAGATTCAAGATCACTATTTTCGTTACAAATAACACAGAACATTAATTCGATTTTGGCGACGCTGAGAGGAGATGACAAAAACGCATCGCTAGGAGGAGAAGAGAGCAACGACACCGAGAGAAGGAGAAGATGAAGATATGACATTTGAAAAAGGAAGGAACTCAACATTAAAGAAGTAGTGGTTGCAGAAAATAGAGGACTCAAAATTGCTACTTTCTGAAGTCAAAAACTTCCCGAAGAAGAAGAAGAAGATGATGAGTGGAGGAGAAGATGGAGCTCGCGACGGCAAAAGGAGGAACCACCATTAATGCACAGAGGAGAGAGAAGAACGACAGAGAAGAGAGAGACATCAATAGGAAAAGAAGAGGAAGGAGAAAAGTGCGAAGACGGAGGAGAGAAAAAGAGAAGGACGATTGAAGAAGATAGTGGAGAAGGAAGAGAGAGAGAGTGTGTGGAAAGGGGAGAGAAAGAGAGAAGGACGATTGAAGAAGGACGATTGAAGAAGATAGTGGAGAAGGAAGAGAGAGAGAGAGTGTGGAAAGAGGAGAGAAAGAGAGAAGGACGATTGAAGAAGATAGAGGAGAAAGAAAAAAGAGAGTGTGTGAAAAGGGGAAGGTGATGCGGATAGTGAGTGACGGTGGGTGCATGCGTAAGAGAAGAGAAGGGGGGTAGTCTGGAGATTTTATGTAATTATTTATAGTTTGGGTAATTTTGCTTGTGAAAATCAATTTTGTGGGTACAAATGGTAATTTTTATCTTCTATGGGTAGATATGTCAGCATTTTCAACTTTTATGAGTAGAAATGATAGTTTACTCTATTTATAATTAATTAAGTTGTTTCATTCTTAACTGATTTAGAGTTGATTCTATATACTTTTCCTTAATCAAATGGGTCACATCTTACATAAAAATTTTACGAAAATATTTAACAGCAAAAAATTATTAAAATTTATTATTTTTTATTTTACTTACTATATTCTGTAATAAATAAATATTAAAACAAATTTAAATTGTTTAAATTAATTATTTTTTATCTCCTTGACATTGTCAAAAACTTTATTAATCCAAATTAATCAAACATTAATTAATTTAGTTGTTATATCTCATGCGTAGTATTGATCCATATTCCATAACATCAACATCAACGGTATAATTCAACCAAAATATTGTATCTTTTATATACTTTTTACAATTTATATTAAAATAATTGATAAAATATACAAAAATTTATCCAAAGTGGTACTTACGCGTTGTTTTATCCAATTTAATATTCTCATTCTATAAAATCCACGCAATTTACATGGCTTTTCTTCTTTCCTTCCTATTAAGAACAATGCAAAATTACTTTACACGCCAAGTTACAACTAACAATCTTAACGCGCCACAAACATAGCATATAAAACCCCCACAATGCATTCATTCCAATATGCTTCATATAATTCAAGAACAAGAAAATCCTTGCCAATTACAAAATTGTTAATTGGTAGCAATTTAATTAATTAGTTTACTTTATAGTGATATATATAGTGATGATGAGCATGGTAGAGTTTGAGAGTGCTTTAAAATATTTTGATGAAAACGGGGATGGAAAAATTTCCCCTTTGGAGCTCAAGAACCGTGTGGCTATTTTAGGTGGCGAGTTTCGGTATGAAGATGCCGAAATGGCCATCGCCGCGTGGGATTCAGACGGCGATGGATTCTTGAGTTTGAATGATTTTGTTGAGTTGATGGAAGAGTCTGGGAAAGAAGAGATGTTGAATGATTTAAAAGAAGCGTTTGAGATGTATATTGATGTTGAAGAGTTGAGTGAGTTCATAACTCCAAAGAGTTTGAAAAGGATGCTTGGAAAGTTGGGAGAATCAAAATCTATTAATGAATGTGAACTTATGATCAAACATTTTGATCTCAATGGAGATGGCCTTCTTAGCTTTCAAGAATTTGTAATCATGATGGGACTTGAAGATACTACTGGTTAATAGATTGCTGTATATATAAGATAGAATTCAAATTTTAAATATTTGTTTAAATGGACAAATGAATCGATTATTCGACTAATTTAAGTAGTTTAGAATTTAACCAATATTTATTTATTTATTTATTTTAGAATAATATTACGTGATCAGTAAATATTATTATTTTTTATCAGTAATAATTTATACTCATATTTTCAGACGTTTTGTACACAAAAGTGAAAAACATATAATTTGCATATATATTTACTAAACATTATTGAAAGAAAAAAAAAGCTCATCAATAGTGACCCAAAACTTACTAATGACTCACCTATTTGTGTGGCTTCCTCAAGTTGAATATGGTCTGCCAAACTACTCCCTCAAAAGGGACAAAAAATTTACGTGTCATAAAGCTGTTTAACCAAAGAGAATATCTATATATCTGTGCGAATTTAAATCTGTGTACCAGAGAACGACTCAAAATGAAATTAGATTAGAATGTATTTTCATAGTTATTGGATCTGTGAATACAATTAATTACACCTCTATTGTCTATTAGCGAAATTGAAATAGAAAAAGGCTGTATTTACATAAAGAAACGAGAAATTGATTATTTGATGAAAAAGTAAAAAGTTAGGACAATGAAAGTGAATAACATTTTAGAGAAAGCAAATTAGTGTTCATAGGCACTAATTAGCGTTACACATTCAATCAATATCTATATATAACTTGTTTAGAAATTTTTATATAACTTGTTTAGAAAATTTTAATGGTATAGAATTGAATTGACTTCTAATGTTTAAAATGAATTAGTAAAATTATAAAATTGTATTGAATTACTATGTTTAAAATATTTATCAAATAAATTAAAATTTGAAAGATCAGAAATTGCGTTAAAAAATAGGAGATGTTAAGAGTAAGTTAAGAAATAATTAGGCTATAAAGAAATTTCAGTGGAATTAAAATTCTAAATCGAATCTATTTAGATTGGAGTTAATTTTAAAAAAATTAATTAAATTTCATTTAAACTAATTTAATTATTTTTGTTTCGAACGACGGAAATTGAATTGAATTACACAAAGTTTTCAGACTCCCTTATAGACTCAAAAGCCGAAGGAGACTGTTTGTTAGTTTTGGAAAGGAGTTGACCGAAACTATTGGAAGAAATTCAGAGACTATAATGGTGCCGCACACACTCACTAATTCTGAAATCTCACTGTATAATGCACGTTGCAAGAAACAATCTTGAATGGTCATAGCTTCGTTTTAATACCTTTATAACCTCTTCTTCCATGTCTTCTCCCATTACTGAATTTTTAAGTTAATTTGGAAAATAATAATTGAAAACAGCAAACATGTTACCATTACTATAAGCTCTTGATGGTAGCCAGAACAAGGAAGGATACTGTACCTTCCACCATATTGCTGGGTCCGGCTGCATCATTTTGATATATTGGACCGTCAGGGCAAGCATATATCATATTATGATGACCTTCAGCCTCTTCATTGTAACATAGATATAAAGGTAGAGATAACTCTGGTCCTATTTCTTTAATCAGCAAAGGAAAAAATCCAATATGAATGAAAGTAGGCATAACACATGCCTAGTTTTGGCAAATTTGCCATTCGTATTGTGAAACAAAATTATCTTTAAAAGTTACTGTGTGACTCTAGGTAGCGTTTGAAAGGGAGATAGAGATGAAAACACTGATATTTGAGAGACAGACTGAAATAAGTCTCAGTATTATGTTTTGTATAAAATAAAAGACACAGTTTAAATAAGAATGAAGTTCTAATTTAATTTGCATAAAAGATAAAGTCAGAATTAATTAATTAAAATAAGATATTTTAGATATAAAATATTCTTAAAGTTTCAGTATCCGTCTCCAAAACTTTTAAGATAAAAATAATATTTTGCATACGAAAAATTTGTTGATAACAATTTGCAGCCACATCCCAAAACAATGGGGAATGATGAAAATTATGTAGTCAGGGTATATGAAATTTATTATGGTGGTGAAAATTTCTTTTATTTAAAATTGTGCAATTGGAAATGCCAAAAATAATTATCTTTAAAAGCTATTGCATAAAGTAAATCTAGGTACCAATATATATTATTATCCTAAACTAGAAAACTGATTTTTTTTTAAGACAGGTAAATTTGTATTTTTAATATATATAATTTAACAAGATAAAAATTTAGCATATCAAAAGATATATTTGGAGAAGTATTGTTTAATATTCAGAAAAGAAAAGCAATACATATTAATCAATACTTTTTCCTTTTCAATATAATTATCTAAAGACAGAAGGAATATATTTAAAGAATCGAATAGCTGGATTTAACATTATAAAATTTGTAATTTTTTCAAAAACAAATCGGTGCATCTAATTTGTAAAATGACCATAACAATAAAATAGAGAAAGCTGGGTTGGGAGAAACTGTTAAGAGATTGGTGACTTGGACTAACAAACTCTGCTAACTCAACATCTATAACAAGAAACTGTTATGGTGTTACCACTTACCACTACCAATAACGTGTAACTAACTTCTAAACTAACTTGGACTTTGCCATGAAATTTGGGCAAACTATAGACTTTTATAAATGGTGAAATTGAGTAGTTGATAATAACTCCAATAGAAATCAAACTTGAGCTAGACAAAGGTTTGAGTGACTTTGACCAGAAATAAAGAGAAAATTAATTTTAATATTAAAAACGGGAAATAAAGAGGTTTGAGTGATTTTGACCATGAAAAATAGATTATCTGAGTTGAATTTCATAGCTTCTTTCAGGGCTTCTTCATTTGGCTCAAAGCCGGGAGGAGTCGCCATTGAATTTTCTTGAGTTTCCTTCTTTACTGCAGCATGCAAACAAATCCACATAATTTTAGAATGCACTCGGTAGCAACTAATTACACTATTGTTTTTTGTAAAGTAGTTTTGGCAATAATTATGGAAATAGTTGAAATACTTTTAATGTCACAAACTATCAATGCTAAAGACCTCAGCAATTACATGAAAAAATTGAGATAATATTGATCCACAAGATTGTGTAAATGTACAAATGGTATAAAGAGTCAAAACCTTTTTTTTCCCCTTAACAATTGAGCACTTATGATTTTTGTGAGTAACAAGATCTTGCTTGCAATTGGCCACACAGCATAAAGTTGTCCTGAATTTACCTTTAATCATAATGTCACTTTTGCTTTCAACATAATTGACTTTCCCTGGTTCTAAACAATTGACTCTGTCTCCTTCAACTATTCATAAAGAATAAAATAGCAACCATTGCAATGCAGAAGCAGAACAATTTGGGACTCTTTCACTGAAATACCAACTAGAATAGTTACCTTGTGATAGCGGAAGTTCCTCTTCTTCAATTCGAGCTATGGATACCTTTTTTTTTTGGACATGGCCCTGGGCCAGCCAAACCACCCGGCCCCAGGCACCAGAAGCAAACCGACCCGCAAAGAAACCCAAACCCCAGCCCGACCCGAAGACACTCTTACCCACCCTGGTCTTCTCCCTCCCTCACAACGAACACTTCATCGCTGCGTTCTGCTCCATCCAACCATGGTGCATGTTCCTGATTCGAGCTCCTCCTCTCCCCAATGGCTATGGCGTCCCTTATCCTGAGGGTTTTCTGTTGATTTAAGCCCCTACTTCGTCTTACCTCGGATGACTTCTTCAACTCTGCCTCCGGAGTCCTCCTTCCAATCGCCGACCCACGCGATACTCCTCCCTCGATAGCTTTCCACTAGAGTTGCCGTGAAGCCTGTGGTGAATCCATGGGTTGACCGTCGTTACCCCATCTCCGGCATCCCACCATCTGTGATTCTGCCCGGTCTACTTCGCCTCCTCTTCGATCTTTGTGTGTCCTATCGGAGGATGCTTTGCGGCTATCGTTGGTGGCCAGGTTCGCTGCAGAAGGACGAAGCTTCTCCTTGCTATTCACTGGTTGCTTGTCCCGGGTTTCCGTTTCCACCCCTCCAGGTAATCTCTCTTCTAATTGCAAATCTTGAAGGCTGGTTGAAATGGAATTGTTACTGGCTAGAGTCTTAATTCCTTGAATCTGGGTTTCTTGAATATGTTGACATGATACGAGACTTGCTTCTGATCTAATAATATTCCTTACTTGATTAGGTGGGTTCATTGCCCACTGTCTCCCAAGATAATTTCCCGCCGCCATCGCTGCCAGTTGGTGAGCTAGTTTGTTGCCATCTCTTGGAGTCCAGGTAGCTCCCACATCTGGAGCCTCGTCCAGCAGTTGAAAAATATCCCGCATGACTGCATCTGCTTCCGCTATAGGCGTTCTCGCCTTGATTGCTTGAACAAGAGGTAAGCTATCTGTTTCAATTATGCAATTGTGTATTTGAAGATTCTTAATGAGAATGAGTGCCTCTCTATATGCTTGAGCTTCCGCTGTTAATGGTGATATTGTCTTGAATGTTAATGTTGTCCCAGTGATGACTTTTCCTTGCCAGTCCCTAACTACCGCTGCTAGAGTTGCCTGACCCGTATCCTTGTGGAAAGCTGCGTCTGTGTTCACTTTCAGCCTATTCTTTGGCGGCGGTCTCCAGGTAATTCTCTTTCTCACTCCGCCTCTGCCTGTATCTGGTATGATTGCTGTAGTAGATCCTTGTGTTGCCTTGTAAAATTCTGCTGTTAGGTATTCTGATTGGATTATTACTTTTTGTGGGTTGATTTCTGTTTGCTGGAATATATGCTGGTTTCTTGCTTTCCAAATGCACCAACACAAATATCCAATTTTGCATAAAATTTTTCCTTGTTCACTCCCTGTTTCGGTCTTTATTCTTCTAATTTTCTCCATCATCCACTCTCCAAAACTTCTTACATTATAGGCTGTAGGCACAACTTGTATGCTTGATCCGAACCATACTGCTCTAGTCCACGGACACAATAATAACGCATGTTCAATTGTTTCATCCTCTTTCTGGCATATGCTACATGTGGGCGTCATTATAATTCTCCGCTGATGTAGAATCGCGTTGACTGGCAGAAATCTGTTCACTGCTTTCCACATAAACATCCTAACCTTTTGAGGCACCGGTAGTCTCCATATAGCTTCCCAAACCTCCTTCCAATCCTGACTAGTTGAAGCCTTGCATATTCTTCCCTCTTCCTTCGACTCCTTCTCCTCCTTAGCGACATGGTAACCGGTTCTTACTGTATATTGTCCATCATGTCTGTGCTGCCAAATAAGATGATCCTTTTTATTGATCAAGCTAACTGGAGTTTTAGTTATTAGCTCAGCTATACTTCCATGAAATATATCTTCAATTTTGTTCCTGTCCCAACCCTCCCCTTCTTTAATCAGCTCACTTACTTTTCTAATACCTCCTGCTCCGTCTCTTTCCAACTTTCCTAGCCCTGTTACCCAATTGTCTTCCCAAACATCAACCTCCGCTCCATTCCCTATACTCCATCTTCCGTTCCTTCTAAGAAAATCCCTTCCCTCCAGCAAGCTCTTCCATATCCATGATGCGTTCCTTCCCATATCCGCCTCCCATAGGCTGCAATTCGGGTAATAAATAGCCTTTAGCGTTTGAACCCATATAGCGTCCTCTTCTTTTAACAACCTCCAAGCTTGTTTGGCCAGGTGTGCTATGTTTTGGCATTCTAAATCCTTGAATCCCAAACCTCCATTTGTTTTGCTCCTAGTCATTTTTGCCCAACTCTTCCAGTGAATGCTTCTTTCCTTTCCATTGCTTTTCCACCAGAATCTGGCTATTGCTGCTTCAATTCTCTTACAGAAGGATTTGGGAAATTTTATGATATTCATGGCATAGATAGGAATTGCCTGTATTACTGCTTTTATTAACACTTCCTTTCCGGCTTGATTTAATAATCTTTCTTTCCATCCTTGCATCTTATCCAGCATCTTCTCTTGTATCCACTCCAAAGCCTTATTCTTGGATCTTCCCCATCTTGCTGGTAGCCCTAGATATCTTCCCGGATCTTCCCATGTTGCCATTCCAGTGATTTCCTCAATATACACCCTCCTTTGTATTGATACCTGCCTTCCAAAAATCAGCCCAGATTTGTCAATGTTGATCTTCTGCCCTGATGCCTCTGTGTACTTATTTATAACCTGAATAAGTTGATAAATCTCCTCTTCTTGTGCCCCTGCAAAGATAATACAATCGTCAGCAAATAAAAGATGAGTAATGACCGGTGCTGTTGGAGCAAGCTTAATTCCTGATATAAGATTTTCCTTCCTCGCTTTTTCCATGAGAATAGTAAAACTCTCCGCAGCCAAAATAAATAAATAGGGTGATAAGGGATCTCCCTGTCTAAGACCTCTCTGTGGAATGATCTTGGTTGATAGCTTGCCATTTATTTGAGCTATGGATACCTTAAAATAAAGGTCTTTGGGATTGGTGGGCTCAAAAACACAAATGTCCCCAACATTCAAACTATTGTCTTTGGCAAATCTCTTCCATCCAGAATTGAATTTGCCAAAACTGTAAGTAACAGGCCATGTTCTCCCCCCATCATGGACCTCAAGGATGGCTGTCGCTTGCTTCTTCAAATATTTGGATAATTATTGATTTTTGAAAACATAAAAACTACTCGTCTAAATTTTTTTTATAAACAATTATGACTTTAATTTTGAATAGAGAATATAAAATTTAGTTTCTTTTGTTTATGTTATAATATATGACTGATAATATATAACATACTTAAAATATGTTGGCTACTTATAAATTTTAGGTGTATGTCTTTCCTCTAATTTTAAGTATGTTTATGAATCAAAAGATGTTATGGACAAGTAAAATATAAGTACATTAACAAATGTAAAGAATGTTATAAATAAGGGGTGAATAACAATTTTGATCTCTATAATTTTACTGAAAATTAAAATTATTCCTAAGATTTTTTTTATTCAAAATTATTTCTAACGTTGGGTTTTATTTTAAAATCGTTTTTTTTTCCTATTTTTCGGATAAAAATATCCTCTTCCTCATTTCACTTGTATTTTTTTTTTCAAACAACTTATCCTTATAAAATTCAAAATAGATGAGAAGTGATCAACACAATAACACAACACGGTGCCAATATTCAAAACTAAACAAGAAGAAAGCTACTAGGAGCGTAAACAAAAGATTTTTGCTCTTTTTCTCTTTCTCTTCACAGGTTTTGGTTTTGCTCTTTGATTTTTCTCATTCTTTTCACAAATTTTGGATTTTTTAATTAAAATAAATCAGAGGTGACGGGTTGAGAGTGATGGGGAGGATTAGGGTTAAGGGTGCTGATGAGAGAGACGAGGAAAGAAGGATAACTTTGCCTCAAAAGATGATTTTAAAACAAAATTTAGCATTAAATTATAATCATATCCTAATATTTTATTAATATTTAAAATAAACTAATTTTTAAATGTTTTAATGTCTTTTTTATTTATATAAAACATATTAAATATTTTGTATTAATAAATTAGATAAAAAATATAATTAGATATACAGATACATAATCATTTAAGAAATAAAGTAACTAAAAAGTTTAAATGGAATCAGAATAATATTAACTATTAAGACTGAGAACATATGAATAAATATTTATAGAATTAATTTCTAAAGTTAATAATTTTCTAAAAATGAGTAATCTCAATTTTCAACAAGAAAGTATGTCCAACTTTAATTCCCTAATAATCCAATCAAATAATAAAATAATGAAGAGTTATATTCGATCTAAAATGGGGTTGAAACTATTGATAATATTCTATCTAAAATGAAGAGTTGCGATAAAGCCATCCTTCAGAATCTATGAAACTCATACTTGTTATCATATTAATCGTCTTTAAATCCAATTTACTCGTTTGGAGGTATCAAAACTTACTCCAAAATTGCCATATTCAGCAAATATAACGCTATCCCTGTAAAAAAAAATTAATATTTTATCAACATTTACTCATGTTGAGAGCAATCTCATAGGTCCCAACCAGCGGGTTGAATAATGTTGGTCATGTTTGTGTTGTAGAGAAGAACTCTAGCATAAGGTCTCCAAGGTCTTCCCAAGAAAGTAGAACCATTTCTAAAAACATTGCAATTCTTAAATACAAATCCATTTGAATCAATTGAATTTGTTCTCCCTTGTGATGTAATATATCCTACAAACCCTTTTCCTAAAACCCTTCCAATCACATTTATACTACATCTCTCTAGTTGCCAACACAACAATAATACATTTAATTAATTAGCTGATAGTATTATTTTCATGTTAAATTTAAAGCAACAATGTCAACGTGACTTAGTTGTTAATAATTTAAGAATTATAGTTATGTATAAAAAGTTATGTAAACACATGATTTTAATTGAACGATCGTATAAAATATTAATTTTTTTTTACAGGGATAACCTTATATTTTTTATGAATATGTCAATTTTAGCCCAGGTTATGATACCTCAAAACGAATAAATTGGATTACAAAGTTGGATTTAGAGACTATTAATATGATGACAAATATGAATTTCATAAATTCTGAAGGATGGCTTCATCACAACTCTTCATTTTAGATAGAATATTATCAATAGTTTCAACCCCATTTTAGATAGAATATAACTCTTCATTATTTTATTATTTGATTGGATTATTATGGAATTAAAGTTGGAAATACTTTTTTTGTTGAGAATTAAGGGCTTGTTTGGGTTAGCTTTTAAGAAAAGATCTTTTTTCGAGTTATCATTTTTTAAAAGATCTTATAGAGAAGTCAAAGTAATTTTATGTTTGGATATCTTATGTAAAAATGTCTTTTTATCTATCAATTATGTTTGGGTATAACAATATAAAAATACTTTTTTGTTTATTTATTACATGACAAACATCTTTTTTTAAGGAAAAAAATCTTTTAAAAAAATTGTAAATTACAACTTCTCAAAAAATATCTTTTTTTTATTTTACTAGTGCTTTTATTTTTACTACTAGAAATTTGCCAAACACGTTAAAAAATAAAAAAGATCTTTTTTCATTTAACAAAATAATTGCGCCCAAACATGCACCGAGATTACTCATTTTTAAAAAATTATTAACTTTAGAAATTAAAGTGACCCTTCTTAATAACTCGGTATATTTAAGGTTTTTTGCAAAAGAAAAAAGAACCAGAAGCCAACCATTACCTCGTCAGTTGCATCTTCACTTTAAGATGCACCGCTTTCAGCAGCTTCACAGCTCTCATCTTTTCCTTTGTTTTCATGTTTTTCATCCTGGTTAATTAACCAAAGCATGGTGTCACTTTGTACGAATAAAGCAACAATCTTATATCAACATTGAAAAACACAGAAATGAACAACTGAGATGAGCAGGAAAAACAAAGGCAAGCTGCTCGACTGTCCCTGTACTAAATATTAGATGTATTCATTATTCAAATTTACTGAGAGGTTCACACATATCTACTTTTCACCATCTATTATGTCAAAATTATCCTTTTTATATACCTAAAGAAGGATTGATAAAATAATGGGAAATTTCTACATTTTTATCAGATCATTGATAAACCTTTTAAATTTAAATTCAAAATAATCAGAAAGAGAAATATAATCACGACATCTTCCAAATCAAATGATAAACATAAAAAAAATCCAAGATGCTAACAATAATGATCTATCATCATCCTAGAGCCCTTGTACCTTGGCAAGAAAGTTCAAAAGAAAGAATCAAAATTAGTTAAAGAAAATGTTAACAAACTTACAAAGAGTCGCAAGAAGCAACAAGATAGATGAGAACAACAAAGGATAAAATTGCTTTTTTAATGAGGACACATGCAGCTTTCTTGTGAGTCATGTCAAAATAGAAATATATACGGAATGCAAAAAGTTATGATAATGCCACCACTCTTAGGTTAAAGCTATTATTGTGACATAACCACATTGAGCATAACCAAATATCAAATACGCAGTGCCGAAGACAAGTCACAGGTCAGTGGGGGAAAACCAAATACTACCAAGTGTGAAATCAGAATAAACTAACAAGTCAAGAAGTCGATTTGAAGAAGGGTTGAATACCTCAGGCTCTGGCATTATAGGCTGATCCAATCCTGCTTTCATAGCATCTGTAATTTCAGTTGGAGATATCTTGAATTCTGTTTCACCTGCTCCCTCAATGTGAACTTTTGTTGGAACACAAGCAACAATAGCTGCAGTGAAACGAGTTCACTCTTATGGACAAACCACATTAGCACAAAAGCAGTGATACCCTTCTTACTCCTGGCTTCAACATCAGCACCTTTCTTCACCAAAACCTCTGCCACATCAGAACAAAAGCTTCTCTATGAATTTTTCATGTATTTGTGCATGATATATTAGCATACCCTTCTTCATCCTCTGCATTCAAATCAATCCCTTTCTCCAAAAGCACATTGGCCATATTCAATTGCAAAACTTCAATCCTGAAAAAACAAAAAAATGACTCCTTTTACATAAACATCTCTGGACAAGGATCTGCATAAAATATCTTGATCTTCTAACACCATAACTAACAGCAATTGAATAACTGATTTAATATTTTTTATACATTATTAATTAAAATAATTGCCACATAGCACATTTTTAGTTATTCTATAAGTCAATCATTAATATTATATCTACATTAACTGTTCTAATATATTACATTATGATTATTTTTCATGACCTATGAAAATGACAAATCTTTGAAATAAACAATTCCTTATTATTATTTCAAGATTGCCAATCTCAAATTGAAACCTTATAGAATGAAGCAGAAATTAAAAAAGAAAAAAGGAATCACATATAATTTTTTACGAGGGGCTGAATTGTTGATTGTATTGCTTATTGCTTATGTTATAAAAATATATTAATCCTAAGCTTTTATTTCTTTCTTTTCTTTGCTCTGATCTCATCACCTCCTGAACTTGAGTCTCAATCATGGCTGCAAAACTTGGGGGTAGAGCTTATCTCTCTTCCTTTGTTGATGCTGTTTTGAACAAGCTGTCTTCACTCATTTTAAAGAACTCAAAAACCCCTCTTATTCTCAATCAATCCATCACTGGTTACTCATTTTAAAGAATCTCTCATCCCTCCATAATGAGAGAGAGTACCATGAAAAGGACTGATAACATATAAAATTTTCAACAAAGACATGCATAGATGAAAGATACAATCAAGAATGGCGATTATTATAAATTCAGAGATGAAGTTTAAGAAAATGTGAAAGTACTGTGTAAAGAGAATCAGCTCCAAGGGCAGCAAACTTGGACTCTCCAGTGACACTTTAACTCTCTGGCAGTGCCAATTGCTTATTGACTATGTCACAGACCTTTTGAACTGTCTCCTGGTTCGCCTGCACAAAATAACAAAGTCCATGGTGAAAGAGCCTAGCAGCGGAAACGACAACAATGTCCAACACAAGAACAATATGGAAGCACTCACAACACAATATGACAGCAACTATAACAAGCAAATATAGCAAGTAAAGCAATAACAAGAACACACCAAGATTTTAACGTGGAAAACCCCCTCAATGTGAGAGGTAAAAACCACGGGTCGTCCAGACTAATGAAATAGCTCCACTATAATCAAATGAGATACAAGAGAGTCTCAAACAAAGCACAAAAAACGTGCATATAACCAGCCAAAACATCAATGCACCAAAGTTCACAAATAATAGGCAAAAAGATGAAATATACCCAAAAAACAAAGCTGATGTCGAAGCCAATTTCTCCCTCTGCAGACCTCTAATTAAAATCTCCAACGTTCAGAATGAAGAACAAGATGTGAAGAATCTACAGTTCAAATTTCACGTCGATCCAACGGTGAAAGAATGAGAAACTGCCGTTCCAAAATTTCTGCTCTGTGTAAAAACGGAAAACCTAATTTCTCTCTTGCGAAACCAATTTCTCCTACTGCAAACCTCCAATCAACATCTCCACCGATCAGAATGAAGAAAAAGATGATAAGAACACTCAGTTTAAATGTCAAGCCGATCCAACGGTGAACAACTGAGAAACTGCCATTTGAAATTTACTGCTTTGGGCAAAAACGGGAATTCTGTTTTTCTCTCTTCTCTCTGACTTGGTGGCTATTCTCTCTCACTCAAAAAAAACCTCAAAAAACTGAATTAGGGTTGTGACACTAGGGTGCAAGAATACACCCCCAAAATGTTGGGCTTGGGCCTCACAAAGGAGAGAAAAAACCCAACAAATCTCCCCCTTCTCGACTAGGTGGAGGCCCTCGCCATTCCGGCGATCAAACAACATGTTTCAAACTTTTCTCTTGACAATGCTTTTGTCATCATATCAGCACCATTGTCATCAGTGTGAACTTTTTCAAGTTCCAACAATTTGGAACCTAACACATCCCGTATCCAGTGATACCTAACATCAATATGTTTAGATCTTGGATGAAAAGTAGAATTCTTGGCAAGATGAATAGCACTTTGGCTATCACACAACAACACATAACGGTCTTGCTTGAAACCAAGTGCTGCAAGAAACTTCTTCGTCCAAGTGTTGCAAGTGTGAGGAGTGTTGAAGTTAGTCCCACATCTAAGAAAGCATGGAGAGTGAGGAGTTTAAAAGATAAGAGACCCATTAACTTGACATCTTAAGGTTTTGAGTTGGATGTGGTGTCTTCTCATCTTATGTTCTCTCACTTGATTCCTCCCCGAAATCTCCCCGATTGTCGAGAGCTCCCCACGGTTGGCCCAACAAAGTGGTATCAGAGCTGATGGTTAATCGGTCTGGTGGTTTTAAGGGGTATTCAAGGTGAAGCATCGAAAGTCTTTCCGGCAAAGGTGGTCCGGGCGGCGTGTCCCGCGGTGTTTTGCGGCGGTGTGATGGACGAATACTCATGGTGGTGGAGGAGCTAGAGGGGAGTTGATGCTTGATGTGGAGGCTCACACTTGAGGGGGAGATTGTTAGTGTTGCAAGTGTGAGGAGTGTTGAAGTTAGTCCCACATCTAAGAAAGCATGGAAGAGTGAGGAGTTTAAAAGATGAGAGACCCATTAACTTGACACCTTAAGGTTTTGAGTTGGATGTGGTGTCTTCTCATCTTATGTTCTCTCACTTGATTCCTCCCCGAAATCTCCCCGATTGTCGAGAGCTCCCCACGGTTGGCCCAACACATGGTAGTCACAGACCTTCTGAATTGTTGCATTATATATTTCAGTAACCACAAAATAAAGAACAATTTGCAACAAAAAGAGCTTCGATGAAAAAAATCCACATACCAAATCAGCAGAAAAGCCTCTTCATAATGCAACAATGAGAAGTTGAACTCAGTTGTGGTTCATTTGTAAAGTTTGAAAGATGGCACTGAATTCTGAAATTGATGAGTTTTAGGTCAATCATCATTGGAGGTTTTAGAGTTGAAGAATGAAGCTGAGAGAGAGAGACTGAAGGACAGAACGATGGCGACGCGAGTGTGACGGCGCAACGGCGATGCGAGTGTGAGGGTGCGACGGCGATGCAAGTGTGACGGTGCGATGGCGACGCGAGTGTGATGGAGAGACGACGGACGCGGCGGTAGTGGAGTGATGACGTCGTGGCAGTGGAGTGAACTGAGGAGAAATGGAGAAGGCACGAATTAGGGTTTAATTTCTGAGATAAAATGTAATAGGTGAATTCGGATGAAACGAGGGAGGGGGTACTAACGACTGGAACGCGCGGCGGTTGGGAACAGAGGCACGGTGTCGCTGTGTGGAGCAGGGGCGTAGGTAGGGACGACACTTCGCGGGCTTCAGGGGAGATGGAGATGCAGCGGTGCAGCGTGGAAGAGAGGCAGTGATGCGGCGTGGAAGAGAGGCAGTAGTGCAGCGTGGAGCAGCGACGGAACATTGTCTCCATTCTGAGCGATGTGGCGCACTGCAGTTTCTTGACAGGTGACAGTGGATGGCGTTTCAAAGAAGGCAGCGGTGGGAGGCTGCGGTGAAATTAGGATTTAGGGTTTGGTGTTGGTAAAAATAGGAAATGAAAAAGGTGAGGAAAGGTAAAATAACTCTTCTTGCAACACCTCTACTATTTTGTCTTTACGTTGGGGAAGCAATTTCGCCAGCTACGGTGAGCTGGCTTGATTAGGCACAATAAAAGAGAACTTTTTCATGTTGCATTGGACCTTTCTTTGTATATAAGTTGGTCTTTGATTCGAAAAAAAAAAGAGTAAAGTATTGTTTTTGTCCCCAACGTTTGGGGTAAATCTCAAAATTGTCCCTAACGTTTCAATCGTCCTATTTACGTCCCTAACGTTTTAAAATTGACTCAATGTTGTCCTGTCGTTAGGGATCCGTTAATAAAACTAACGGCGGGACAAAATTGAGACGATTTTGAAACGTTAGGGACGCAAATATGACTAAAACGTTAGGGACAAAAACGATACATAGAAATAAATTTTAATTTTATTCTTCAATAATATCAATTTTTTATTATACATAGTATTCAATTATTTTTAATCATATTTACACTTAATCACCTTATTTTCATTCTAAATAAATTAATTTTTTATAATTTTACGCTTAAAGTAATATAATTTTTTATAAATAAATAAATTTTATACTTTCATTCTAAATAAATAATGTAATTTTACTTTCATTACTTAATCACATTACTTATATTTTTTTATAGTTTTACACTTTCATTCTAATCACATTACATTATTTATTTAGAATAAAAGTGTAAAATTTATTTATTTATAAAAATACATTACTTTAAGTGTAAAATTAAAAAAATAAATTTATTTAGAATGAAAATAAGGTGATTAAATGTAAATATGATTAAAAATAATTGAATACTACGTACAGTAACAAATTGATATTATTGAAGAATAAAATTAAAATTTATTTCTATGTATCGTTTTTGTCCCCAACGTTTTAGTCCTATTTACGTCCCTAACGTTTCAAAATCGTCTCAATTTTGTCCCACCATTAATTTTATTAACGGATCCCTAACGGCAGGACAACATTGAGTCAATTTTAAAACGTTAGGGACGTAAATAGGACGATTGAAACGTTAGGGACAATTTTGAGATTTACCCCAAACGTTGGAGACAAAAACAATACTTTACTCAAAAAAAATTCTGGTTAATGGGTCCTGCAACAAAAATAAAAAACGAGTTTTAAACTTTTAATATCAATAACAATATTTAATTAGCTAGGACAAAAAATATTAATTAGCTAAAATATGAATTTAATTTTAATTGTTATAATTATTTAAAAAAAATTATGACATATGTGCTTTTTAATTGATGGAAAAAATTGGTAACCAATTCTATATAATATATATCAAAAAGAATTTTTTTTGTATAATTTAAAAATAAAAAAAGAGTTATATGACTTTCTTTAATTTATTTATAAACTAATATTTTAAGAGAAATTTTTGGAGATTAGCAATTTTTTGTAATTTTAGTAGTTCTTCTTAGATTTAATATTAAGTTTTTTTTATCACAGTAGTTTAATATTAATTTTCATCTGATATTGTTCTAAGTAAACTAATGATCTCTGTTGAACTGTTTTCATATACTATAATAATAAATATAACAAAAAGTTTCAAAAAGCAATAAATTAATATAATTTGCATTCATATTTTTTAAAGTTTGCACACAATAATTAATAAAATTTATTGAGTAAAAATAATTTAATATCTATATTCAGTGTAAACGATGACAAAAAATAACTAAAAATTGGCAAAAAAAATTACTAAAAATTGCTGACGTCCAACATTTTTTTTATTGTAATTTTCTTTTTGGTAATAATATGAGTTTTTTGTAATTTGGGTTGGACTGAATCAATTTGTTTGGACATAATATTAGTCTCACACATTACAAAATAAATTTGGTCAAACAATGCATTTTGAAATACAAAAATTAAAAGAAAAGTAGAGATAAATAAAGCCCAAAGATAGCAAATAGAACCATATAAATATTTCAACTAAGCCTTGTCCAAAAAAATTTGATTTCAATTAGGGTAGACTTAACCGTAGAGAAAGCCTTCACAAAAAAAAAAAAAAAAAAGCTGGAGAAATCAACTGAGCAAAAAAAAAAAAAAAACCTCGAGTTCAATCAAATTAATATAATTATCAGGTAACCTCTCACATAATACAATTATTTGAGATGTTATTGTGCTCAAGTGTTAACTTGCAATGGGAATTAGTTTGCGACGGTCTGAGAGATGTTACAAAATGAAGAGTAATTTTTCCTATAACCTTTAATTAGAGATTCAAATGGTAAAGAGATTATTTGCCAAAATATATAAATAAATGGATAAATATAAAATAATAAAAAGAATAGCAATTGACTAACACCTCTAGAAGATTTAGAACAATCAATGAGCCACCCTACGATATTCCATCTTTGATTTTTCCTTAGATAATTGGCTTTATATAGAGAATAAAATTTTTAAATTGGTCTTCCGTAGTCAATTTACTTCTTATTTTTTATTTTTTAATATTATTTTATATATACTTTTTTTAGTAAATTTTAATGGTTTAAAATGAGACTAAAATAATTCATTTTGTAAGTTAGAAACAAAATAAAAAATTAAAGTGGACAATAAAAAAATGACTATTTATATAAAGATATATTTATATGAAGATGATAACTAATACGTAAATACATGTTATATTAAATTAAATATATCAAATTATCTAATAATTTTTAATATTATATTCACATAAAAATATTTTTATATGAATAATCAATTTAAAAATTAACCAATTTGGATTGGTCGAGTAATCAATTCACTGATCAGTTTCGTCTACTTAAGTAAATACCGAAAATTCAAATCCTGCATTTACATGTCACAACCCATCATCCAATAATAAATCTTAAATCAAGTTTAGATTCACACAGATTATTCATTTGTAAAACTGAAAAATATCACTGCACACAAAAAAAATCAGTTTAAAATTTGTATTGTTGTCTAAATCATGAATTTCAATTCCTAGCAGCAGCCACATTTGACCTAGTGGTTGAACCTTACACAATTTCTACTATGAAGACTCTTGTCAATGCATGCATGCATGATCTATTACTAATGGTCAAAAGTCAAAACACCAAAAAATATCAAAGGGTCAAACATAGTATATATATAAATAATCAATTATTCTCTTCCCTTTCTTTGGTGTGTAGTTACGCCATGTCATATCCAAATTGCAGCAAGAGAAGCAAACATGGTGAGATTGAGAAGGAAGAAGCAATTGAAAAAGAAGTTGCAGTTTCAATCATTTCAAAGAAACCAGTCATTAAAGTTGCTGCCATATGCGGTTCTCTCCGCAAAGCTTCTTATAACAGAGGCCTCATTCGTGCCGGTACTTCATTTTTTTTATTTTTTTTAAAATTTAAATTAATAAAAAAATATATAAATATTTATATATTTAATATAATTTTTAATATTTCTGTTATAAAAATTCTGATATCATACAGCCATAGAACTAAGTAAGGAGCAAATCGAAGGGCTCCACGTGGAATACGTGGAGACGGCGGCGCTGCCGATGCTGAATACCGATCTTGAAGTGGACGGGAGGTTTCCGGCAGAAGTGGAAGAGTTCCGGCAGAAGATTCTAGAAGCTGATTGCTGTCTCTTTGCTTCCCCTGATTACAACTACTCTGTCACTCGTAAGAATTTTATTTTTCTAATTCTAATTCAATTCTCACCACAAAAATATTTGATTTAATCATCTAATATCTTGAAAGAGAGAAATACAAGCATTATGATTAAATACAATAATATAGAAATTATTATACTCCGATTATTCACGCAATTTTTTTATTCTTTAATCAATTTTTCTTTTTCCGTAATCATAAGGATAATAATATCTTAATTTTAGGGTAGTGCTAGGAAGCCAATGGCCTAAGTGTACAATGTGTCAGGGATAATAAACATCTCATCCTAAAAACTTAAGTTAATTTTGGAATTCACCAAGGATCGGACCTTGACCTTTTAGATTTAGAACTTTAATACCATGTCATGAACCCACTCATCCCAAAAACGTAACCTGACAGGACAATGTAACACTAATGGTCATATCTCTAATACTTTCTAAATCTCCATTGTACACATTGTACGCTTAGACCATTGGCTCCCTATAGACATGATATGGATAATGTTACTGCCATTTCATTCTGTTTATTCGGTTAATATTTACTGTATGAGAAATGAGATTATCTACTACAATGCAATTAATTTTGGTTTAATTATTCTGTTGATTCCTATAGTTTTGTGAAATTTTTAATTAGATTCTTATACTTTTTTTTAATTGGATTCCTGTACCAATTTTTTTTTTCAATTGAGTCTCCACATTTTTTTTCTTTTATTTGAGTCTCTTCACCCATTTTTTTTAGTTGGATCCCTATATAATTAAGCCAATTATTACCAAGAGGAACCTAATTAAAAAAAAAAATTGGTACAGGGACCCAATTAAAAGAAAAAAAATATAAAGACCTAATTAAAAATTTCACAAAATTATAAGAATCAACAGAGTAATTAAACCATTAATTTTTATTGAATTATTACGATAAAAAAATTAATGTCACATTATTGATACTAAAATTGACAACTATCTTAAATTAAATTAGGTGAACACTTATGTATAATTGTATTCATATATATATAAAATTTAAAATTTAAAAATTGTTAGATAACAATTAAGTCAAATATGTTAAATTATCTAATATACTAACAACTTTATATAAAAACAACTTTACGTGAATTTCTATCCTTAAAATATATATACTATTATGTGTTTACAAAAAAAATCATCAAAAGGTGATTTATTTACTAACTCCCATTATTTGTGTTTATGGTATTAGCAATTGTGAAGAATGCACTAGACTGGGGATCAAGACCACCAAATGTATGGGCAGGAAAAGCGGCGGCGGCCGTAAGCGCCGTGGGTGGCGGGAGAAGAGCGCAGTACCATCTCCGGCAAATCGGAGTGGTCCTTGATCTCCATTTCATCAACAAACCGGAGTTCTACATGAATGCTCACCGGCCACCGGGGAAGTTCAACGTGGACGGCGACTTAGTTGATTCCGATACGAAGGAGGATCTTAAGGAAATTCTTTTGTCCTTGCAAGCTTTTACGATGAGACTTCAAGGCAAGTGTTAATAACTTGCTATAAGGGTAACAACACAAACAAGCATAAATAAAAAGCGTGGAGAAAACAACACTATGTTCATCAATTAAATTCCACTCATAATTAATGGTGAAAATTTAAGTATAGTAAAATCTACGTGAAGTTTACCAGTACAGTTTTTAACTATCAATTTTATATGAAATTAACTGCACCTAAATTTTCATCTATGATTAAACTTGTAATTTTTTTTCTACCTCCTTAGCTTGGTGCAAACTTCAACTAGCAAGGATAATGCATCAATTATATTCGAGATTCTAAAAATCGTATTATTTTTTAGTTGGTAGTGCTGCTATAAATTTAAAAATCCGTGAAAATTTATACATAATTCTATTCCTAAGAAATTGATAATTATAATTTATTAGATAATAATTTAATTAAATATATCAAATTATTTAATAATTTTTAATTATTAACTTCATAAAAAGACAATTACATATGAATTTTTACTTTAAGAATTTATAACTTCAATTAGGATTTGATTGTTTTTAAATAAGATATATAATAAAATAATTAGTACTACTAAGGAGCCAATGGTTTATGTGTACAATATGTACAATTGATTATTGAGTTACAAAATGAATATCATTCATACTATCCAAAAAAACCATCCGAGTACTAGAAATAATAAACATCTCAAGTCATGAAACCACTCATCCCAAAAAGTAACACTAATAGTTATATCTCTAATACTCCTAAACCTCTATTGTACACATTGTACAAATATTCCATTAGCTTCCTATATTTTCTCTAAAATAATATATTTATAAAAAAATATTTTGAAACACTAATTTTCCATCATTTTAATTAATTTTTAAAAATCAAATTTCTGTAAAAATGAATAGAGATTCAACCAATTCATTGATCTTCGACCAGTTTAAAATTAAATTTAAAAAAAAAACTAAACATATAAAGTATATAAAATTCTACATAAAAAATCTTAAAATTTATTATAAATATTAGTGTTTTTGTGAGTGGTACTTAATTTATTATTCAAATACTAATTTAAGCTCTACCAAAAATTTTATGAAAATAAATTACACTTTATAATAAAATTGAGAGAAAAAAAAATTAAAAGAATTTATTCTCGAATTTCAGCAACATTGACAAATGATGATGGCTAATTAAAATATTTAGACAAGATTTGATTCCTGACCATATTATATATTAAAGTTAAAAAACTTCTCTGCTTGGCCTTCTTAGAACAAATGTATTCTTTAGAAGAAATCAAAATATGACCAAATAAAAGTAGGTTCCATCTACTGTATAAATATCTTTTTGTACAGATTTACAGATTTTGATTTAAAAGGGTATCACTAAAAGTGTTGCTTAAAGAGAAAGTGTTACCCTTAATCGTTAACTTGGCTCTGATACCAATTTTTAAAATCGTCTTTTCTTTTAATTTCTTTTTCGAAATTTCTATTAACTCTTCGAATAATTTGCCAATTCATAATAAAAAGTATTGACCGTATTACTAGTATTTATAATTCTGATTTTTATAGTTTTTTTTTTCAATCTTGTTTTAGTTTATAATATTCTTTTTTGTATGGATTATTGTATATAAAATCTTTTATCTGTTTGTCTTTTTCTTTAATATAATTTCTTAAATCCTCAAAAACTTCTTTTATTTCTACACTTTCTGTGGTTTCTAAATATCTTTTTAATTTTTCAATTTCATTTTCCATTTTTTCTTTTAACAGTTTTAATTCTTTTAAGTCATAATATGGTTTTCCAGGCATTTATAAATTTTTTAAGTTTAACTCCAACTTGTTTATAGTTATTCTTATTTTTATCCTTTTTATTATAAGGTCATCAATTTCGATCTGAAGATTATTTAATTCCCTTTTATACTCCATTATTTTACTTTTTAATTTTTTCGCCCTTTTCCTTTTTATTTTATTTTCTGGTCTTTCAATCTTTGTATGCTTCATTATTTATCTTAGAATTTCTGCAAATTCTATCATCGATTCATCACTATTTTCTAGAGATTCTATTAATTTTTCTAGCTCTTCGACTTCTCTTTTTAACTTGTCATAGATTATTTTTAGAGCTTCAAATGCTCTTTGATTTATTTCAGAAAACTGTAAATAATTCAACCGATTTTCTCTTTTAAAGAGCTCTTGTTTCTTGTCTTGATAAGTTACATATATTTTTTCTTTATTTATTGTCATAATTTAATGTTTAGTGTTTCATTTAATTTTTCGACCTTTTTTGTTAATTCTTTTATTTCAGAATTTTTTTCTTTAATTTTTAACTTGGATAAACTTAAAGGGCTATTAATTTTAGATTCTCTTGTTTGAAAATTCGATGAAACTAATTTTCCTGATGGTTCTTTTAATAATAGAACTGGGTTTTCAATAGCTTTATATTTTGGAATTTCTGTTTTTACAATTTTCTGAAATAATTCATCAACATAAATTCTTTCTCTGTTTTTAAATATTATACTATGATGGCTATTTGTTAAAGCATAATTTATTGCATATGTAATTGAAAAAGGTTTATCGTCTTGTTCCATTAGATTCTTTCTATGAAATTTATAAGCCAAACTTATAGATCTTCCAAGGTTTTTAGTTGATAAAGGTATAGCATATCCAAGATGGGCATTGAATTTAACATTCACGTTTGCCAAGTTTTCATGAACAATTCCAATTATTTGATCTATTGGGTCATCAGTAATTCTTTTGTCACAGATTGCTAAGCTTATTGGTGAATTAATTCCTTTCATATATGTAGATTTGATTAAGACTTGTATAGTACTAATATGAATCCATCCAATTTTATATCTTTTTTGTTGATCCTTAATTTTCTCAATCTGTTTACTCAATTCTTCATCATTTATCAAAGCTATTTCAAGTTCTCCATTGGCGGATTTTATCTTTATAGGGGCTTCAAGTTGAATTTTTTCATAGTATATTATATTTTTTCTATTAAGAACTTCTTTTAAAAGATTTTGTTTATTAAAATTTTCATTTGATTTGAGATTTAATTCTGTTTTTAGAACAGCCTGTTTTTCATTATCTAATAAAGCAGTTAATCTATAATAATCAGATTCTTCTGTTAATTCTAAGCTTTCTAAATAATTCATAACTAAGAGATTAGGATAAAGGCGTACCTTTCTGGAGAAAAACTTCCTTTATTTAGTATATTTTACATAAGATGTTTTTATCTCCAGATGGGAGATTGTAGATACTAACTCCAGAGGGGAGTTTAGAATTGGTTTTCCCTAAGGGAATTCTTCTTCAGACTATAGAATCGCCTCGACAGCTTCCTCCTTGCTCTCCTATCATATGAGTACTCTTAGCCTCCTGCTTTCTATTGTCTGATGCCTTCTACAATTGCCTAAGCAACCTATTTATAATAGTTGGGTTCGATGGACAATTCCCATCCTTACCATTCTTATGACATCATTGCTTACGTCATTGTTTGCTATCTTGCACCAGCTATATTGTTGGTGCTTTATGACCTAAGTGCTTACGTCACTATGCAATAATGTTGAGAGATGCTTCAGATGTGCTGTCCTCCTCTTTCATCATGTGACCTTCAGATGCGTTGTCTTCTTCCTTTATCATGTGGGTTGATTCCGTTTCATTATTGCTTTCTTCATATATCTCTGAGGCACATAGCTGGCACTTGTGGTCTTCTCTGTCTTTTATTAAATAGCAGAGATTCCTCTTTATCCCTTCAGGGAGCTTTTCTAAAAGTCTAGATAAGTTGTAGAATGCTGATTCAAATTCCACCAAGAGTCTCATCTCTCTTTCTTCAATTTCATTTCTTTTACTGGACACAAGCAGAGTATTTCTATTTTTATAATTAATCCTCGTGTGAGATTCCTTCGTTATTTTTTGAGTTCTTTCAAAGACCCTTGCTAATGTGCTGGCTAGCCTTCCTTCATGACTGTAAATTGTTAAATCTTGAATCTGATCAATTGGTTGAAAATTTCCTGGGAAGACGGACATGAATATTACTTGGTGTGCTGGAACCAAGCATTCTTCTTCTTCATTAAAAATAGGTTGACTGTTTGTAAATTTTAGGGATATATCCCTTGGATTTACATTGTCAATCATATTTTTAAATCTCTTTACTGCATCAATGAATCCTGCAGGAAACTCACTAATAATTTTTAGATCATTAAAAATTAAAATTGTATCAATTAATCCATACTAGAAAAACTAATAGGTGTCAGATGGGGAAGCATCTGAAAATATAACCAGCTTTGTTAGCTGTTCTTTGGCAATAGGATAATATCCCAAGATTGCCCTTTTTTCTTCAGTCCAATTCAGGACTATGTTAAGGGTTTCTCTGAAATTTGATCTACAGACCCTTTTCTTTTCCTTGATTTCAGCCCTTGTAGGAATGTTTCTTATTATCCCTGTTCTCTGGGTTTGAATTGGAGTTTTATCTGCTCTTTTTAGGGTTTGCTCTGGATGAAGAGCTTCATATTCCCTGAAGGATTCCTTTGCTTCGTCCAGTGTTAAAAACCATCCTTTATGAATTATCTTTGATTGATGTGTAAATGGTGCTGCTTTTTCCCAGGCATCATATACTCCCTTCATGGGGCCATTATAAATTACATAATATTTTTTATCTTGGGTGGATTTTTTGATAATTTCAGCAATTGTTTTATTTTTTGAAATTTTTTTCTTCACCTGATTTGTCCACTACGCTTAGCTGGCTGAACTCTGATGGTTTTGGTTGTTGTGTTGATTTCATTGCTTCGATGGCCTTCTTGAGGGATTGGATCTGTGTCCTTATTTGCTGTCAATGCTTGCATTTTTCGAGTTCTTGTTCATATTTTTGAATTTCTTGATCTAATGCGTTGTAGACGAACTCCATTCTCTTGTTAATGTATCTGCAATAACATTTTTGTCACCCTTAATATATTCAATTTTTATTGGATATTGTAACAAAAATAATTGCCATCTTACCAATCGTCCATGATTATAATCAACTTTTAAATTATATCGTATGAAACCTGTTAGGTAACTTGAATCTGTCCTTAATGTAAATTCTCTGGGTAGTAAATCAATTTTCCATTTCTTAAGAGATTTAATTGCTGCCAGAGTTTCCTTTTCATGAGTAGTATATCTCTGTTCTGTTGGAGTAAAAGTCCCTGAAATATATCTGCAAAGTAATTCCTTTGGGGAATATTTAGAATCTAGTGATTCTTTTTCTTGTTCTAGACTTTTTATAGCTTTCTTAGCTTTTAGACATCCTGACCAGGTTATGTCTGAAGTATCTGTTTCTACTATTAAGTAGTCATTTTCTTCTGGAATATAAAGTTCTGGAAGTTTTTCACATAATTCTTTAATTCTTTGAATTTGCATACTATCCTTTTCATCTCATTTCTATACTTTTTTAGTACTTATTTTTGGAAATAAGCTTTTAGTGTATTCTGTTATATTCTTTAAAAATCCTTGATCAGAAATATAATTTATACACCCTAAAAATCTTTGTAATTGTTTTCTATCTTCTATTTTATTAGGAAATAAATTTACCTTTTCTAGAACATTTGGTTGAAGTTTTAGCTTTCCTTGAGTGGATAGAATTAATCCAAGAAACTATATTTCTTGTTTTGCTATTCTTGCTTTCTTTTTGCTAAGAACTAATCCTTTTTATTTACATCTTTCTAAAACTATTAATAATTTTTGAAGATGATCTTCTTTATCTTGTTTTGTAAAAATTAGTATATCATCAATGTACACTAAAACAAATTCATTTAACTCTTTTAGATTTTCTTTCATAAATCTTTCATAAATACCTGGGGCTTATTTTAATCCGAATGGTAATACATTCCATTCATAGAGCAACACACTTGTTGATTCTTTTGTTGGGCAAGTAAAAGCAGTTAATTTTTTTGTTTCTTCATCTAAACGAAGTTGCCAATATCCTGATTTTGCATCAAGAGATGAAAACCAAGTTGCTCCTTTGATTTTTTCTAAAATAGAATCTTTTCTTGGAAATTTATGAGCATCACCAATAGTTGCTTCATTCATCTTCTTATAGTTAATAACCATTCTTCGTTTTCCCCTTTTAATTTCATTATTGTTTTCGACATAAAAGGCTGGAGCCGCATGAGGACTTTTACTTAATCTTATAATTCCTTTTTCCAAATGATCTCTACATTCTAATGAGAACTCTTCTCTATCTCTTGCGGAATAAGGAATTTTATTTGGAACATTTATCTCTTTTGTAAGATCTTTTAATTTAATGCTTACTAATTCGTTATTTGTATTTTTAATATCTAAAGGATTTTCAGCACAAATTTCATCCAAAAGTTCTTCTATCTTTATTTCAAGATTATTTTTTGGAATGTTTATCTGAAAGTATAAATTTAAATAACATGTTTCTAATATAGAAAATATTTTAAATTTTAAGATCTTATCGATAGTAGTAGTTGGTATTTTTATACGTTTTGATTTTTGATTTATTGAAGAATCGTATGGAGCTTTTAAAACTATATATGTTAATTCTTGAATGAATAGATGATATGACTTTAAAAAGTTATTTCCTATGATAAAATCCATTCCAGAATCTAACATATATATAGATGGAACAATGAACCTATAATTTTGAATAAAAATTTCAACCATCTCTGCTTTTTGGTCAATTTTATGTATTGATTTGTCAGCTATTCTAACTCTTAATGGTTTCTTTAATTTTTTCCAATCAAGTTTTATATTTGAACTAGCAAAGCATTGTGTTGCTTCAGAATCTATGAAAGCATTTATAAACTTTTCTGTTATTTTTATAGTAATAAATGTGGCATTATTACTCAGTCTCTGAGTCTGTTTTCGAGACATATTCAAAAATATAGTCTAAGTTATCATCAGATTCCTCTAATGGTTCCATGAAACAAGACTTAGCAATTTCTATTTGTTTAGTAAGATCCTTTTTATCCTTCTTTTTCGGGCATTCATTTGCATAGTGTCCTTCTTCTTGGCAATACCAACACTTACAATTTTCTTTTTTATTCGGGCAATAGTCATTTCTTTGTCTTTTGTTTTTATCGTTATTTCTTTTTCTAAAATACCTCTTTTTTCTCCAGTTTGGATAGTATTTTCTTTTTCTTTGAAAATTTTTATTAAGACCATATTTTTGGGGTATCTCTTCATTATCCTGACAACAAATTCTAATTATATTCGCAAATCTTTTTTGAGTTGCTTCTTGCATACAACGTTCTTTTATTTCCTCTCTTATTGCAGAGGTTGCTCCACCAAAATTATTTTCAATTGTCCCTCTATTTATTTCTCTTATAAATCTTCCCATTATAAATTCATTAGCAGGATATGGAAGTTTTGTTATATACATACTAAGATAATGATTTTTATCTTCTTCTTTTAATTTGTAATAATGTATTCTATATTCGCATATATAAGATTCCACATTACATAGATCATATATCTGAATATTAGCTAAATGGTTTTTTGCTTCTTGATACTCTTTATTATAGACTTCTTGTCTATGATCTATAATATTTTTTCCAAAAAATTCTTTATATAGAATCATCATTATATATAATATCTTATCATAAGCTGTTGTTTTTGTTGCTAAATCTTCTATTATTTGGTTTTCTATTGATGTCATATAATCTCTTATAGTTCCTTTAGTATGAAACCCTATGTAATTCCAAATATCTCTTCCAGACAATTCACTAAGTTTTGGATTAGTAAAAACTTCTAATAAAAAGGAATTCAACCAATTTTCAAAAATTTCTTTTTCATTCTTTTTACAGTCTAAGTCAAGCATTCTTTCTCCTTCCATTTCCTAGATTTTAGGAACGTATTTTGATGGTATTTTTGTATATTTTGAATCTTTATTTATAAACCCTTTTTTAAAAGCATAATTATCAAAAATCTGTTTTCCATTTAAATTGAGATTGATTATCCTTAGATGTTCCAGCTTCATTTTTTACTTGTATTGGAATTGCTCGTTCCTCGTCACTTGAATAATCTAGAATGTGTTCTTCATTTTCTATATTTTCAGAATTTACTAATTCTTCTTCTATTTGAAAACCATGTTCCATAATATTATTTTCTTGAGCCATTTTTAATTATTTAAAAAGCATTGTAACTTCTTCTAATTTTTCTTCAATATTCATAATTTCAATGGTGGTTTTACTTTTAAGTCTGTTATGTTGATTATATTTTGAAATTTTTCTTCTTTGGGATTTTCTTTTTCCTTATTTCTTTGAAATTTTATGGATACTAATATTTCTTCAAGCATATCTACTATAGAATTTAATTGTGGGTTAAAAGTATGATAAAGATGTGGGGAATCATTTCCATGGTAGCATTTTTTAGAAATTTCGTGTGAAAAATAAGTTTTTTCAGGTTTTTGAAGTCCTTTAATAAAACTTATAGTAAAATAAAGATTTTGAGAAAAATCATTTTGTATTGATTTTAAGAATTCGGTATCATTACAATTAACATTAGTTAAAATCATTAATTTTTTATCTATTAATTTTGATAATTTAATTATTTCTTCTCTTAAATCTTCTAATTTACTTTTTTCCATTAAGTGACGCTTTTCTTTGTGAAGAGTTACGATTTTAGGTGAAAAATGTGGCTTTAGAATATATGATTTATATTTTACCACGTAAGCATATCTTTAAACTTTGATCTGTACCTTATATTTTGCCATAAAAGTATTGAAATAATATCAGATATATACTTTGAACTGAAATAATCAAAAAGAAAATTTATATGATGAAGTGGTTGAAATAATTTAGGCATACCACTACATCACTAATAAATTAAAGTGGTTGAAATGAAAGAGAAAAAAAAAAACTTCCCTATAGTCACAATTTATATTCTTTCAATAAAGAAAAATACTTCACCTATAGTTCTAGAATATACATACACATACGTCATACGTGTATCATGCTGCGTCTATTAATCCGAGGAATTCCATTTTGCTTGGGAATTAATTAGCATCACTATTTTTTTTACTTCTAAAAACGTCACCGTATTGAGTGAGATATTGGGTGGGTCCTCTAAATTTTTTTCTTGGAAATATAATTTTTTTTCTCACATATTCCAGACACAATAAATTATCTTAAAATTGTTTTTTAACTAAAATATCTAAATATAATTGATTGTCACATAATCGTTTCCAAACATACTCTTGTGATTTATAGTTTTAGCAAATAATTGGTAACCTACTTGTTACGGTGGATAACCGGAGATTAATAGAATGGATGACGTTGGTTGGCCCAATTGTCTGCAGAGGGTGGCTTTCGAGTAGGTTCGTTCGCTGGAGCCTCCTTCCGACTTGTGTACGTGAGTAAATGGGGGTGGTACCTGCAAAGACACTCCGATGCCTAAGTTAGCAAGGGTGTTAGCAGGTCTAGAGAGTATTGGGCTTAGAGATACCTGAGGGGTGTCAGTGTATTTATAGTGGTGAGCCAATAACCACCGTTGGAGTAGTGTCATATCTTTAGGGTGTTAACCGTCCCATTATCTTAGGGAGGTTAAGATATGGCTTGATGAAGCGGTTAGAGAGATTTTAGGGGCGGTTACTCATTTGAATGAGTGTTTATCTGCCAGCTAATCTCGTGCCCGACTTCTTTAGGACAAGTCGTAGTCAACACCGACTTCTTATCACGAAGGTCGGTGCTTAGCAAGGCTCAATCCTCTGGACTAGGCCTTTCTTTTGGACCTGGGCCTTTATTATGGGCCAGGGTATGAACAGTGCCCCTACTTGAACCCAAGATCTCTATAAGACTTGGGTTCGAGTATTTTACTCGGGGTCGTAGTCGACTTGTTGGAGGACCGACGTGATTTTCTGAAACCAACGTGACTTTTCCGCGTCTTTTTGGTTCTGACAGTTACGTCTAATCAAGCGTCGTGTCCGTTAGGGATGTGCGTAGACTTTGGTAACGGTGCATTCTCATTAATGACTGCCCTGCTTTTACCATTATGCCTCTTAGCATATTTATAAATACTTTCCTTCTCTTTCCTTTTTTCATTTCTGCAAATTTTCAAATTTCTTCTTCCTTTGTTCTTCATTCATTCGTGCTGCATTCTTGTGCTTTGGAGACTTCTGCTTCTTCCAATCTTCATTTTCGGAAAGAGGTTAGTTTCTTTTTCTCTTTCGCACCTTTCGTATGCCTTTACTTTGTAGATAAATAGGTTTGTAGACTTTTGCTTGGTTCCTTTTTCTCCTCTCTAGAGACCTTTGTTTTTGATTTTTTCTTTTCTTTTTCCCTTTGTAGGTTTCCTCATTTTTCTTTAGAAAAAGAAAATGGCCTCCGTAGATTGGGTCGATGTTACTGTTCTAGGGGAGGAGCCGTTGGTTGATGCGGAGTTTATTACTCATCTTCGCACCCACCACCGGCTCTGTACTTCGGATGAGGATGAGCCTAAGTATGAATTGCTTATCCCAGGTTCAGAGGACCGAGTTTGTCATGGGAGAGCCAATGAAACGGCTCCTCATTTCTTCTTTATGTATGAGTGCATGATCACCCGTCTGGGTGTCTTTCTACCCTTTTCAGATTTTGAGGTGTCTGTTTTGCAGCATTGTCGGGTTGCCCCTACCCAGCTTCACCCCAACTCTTGGGGTTTCTTGAAAATTTATCAATTTATTAGCCATGCTCTGGATTTCCCGGCCTCTCTGAAGATCTTTTTCCATCTTTTTCATATGACCAAGCCTTTTAGTGGGCTGAACAATAAACAACAATGGGTTTCCTTCCGAGCCATACAAGGTCGGAGAATTTTTATCCTTTTTGACGAGTCCTTCCATGATTTTAAAAATTACTTTTTTAAAGTGCAAGCTGTAGAGGGTCATCACCCCTTTTTTCTGGATGATAACTCTTCTCCTCGCTTTCCCTTATACTGGCTGGAGGCCTCCCCTTGTGAGAAATATGGTCTGGATGACCTGGATGAAGTAGAGGCTGCCATTGTGCGGTTCCTCCGAGAAGTGTGGGGGAGGACCCCATACTTGGATACCAAAAAGTTTCTCCAGGGGTCTCCGACCTTTATCCAAGCACAGCTAGGTAGTTTTCTCTTGTTTATTAGATTCCCGACATGTTAACTGCTCATTCCGACTTGTTTGATTCCTTAGCTATTATTTTCTTTTTCAGAAATGGCAAAGACAAATGCCCAGGAATCTTACCAGAGAGTCCAGGAGGCCAAAGCCAAGTCTCGCGCCCGGACTGGTGGTGCCAGAGTCATCTCTCCTCCTCCTCCTCCTCGGAACGTTGGGACTCTTTCCAAACCCATTGTGATTTCTTCTTCAGCTTCCTCTCAGCCGCCCCCCGTCGTCCGACCTTCCCCTGATCCAAAGAAGCGCAAGACCTTAGAGTCTGGTTCTTCTGGTGAGGTTAAGGCGGATGCTCTTGCATTCGTCCGAAAGAATATCTATCCTCATGCTCGTATAAGCATGGATGATATGTCTGTTCGGAGCCACCTTACCACTATGATCGAGGAGAGTCTCAAAGCGGCGGGGGTCTGTGGCAAGCTCTTGGATATTTTTGAGAAGGCTCCTCTCAGCTCTTTAGGGATGACCTCGAGGGTCGAGGAGCTGGAAGGAAGGCTTCGTGCATACCAAGAGCATGAGGGAGAGTTGAAGAAGGAAATTGCCAAGCTGAGGGAGGAGAGAGATACCCTCCGGGAGAAAGGAAAGGTTTTGCAGGCCCAATGCAACATGGAGATAGATATGAGGAAAACAGCGCAGGCCAGCTACCAAAGTTTATTCAATGATCTTGTGTCTGTGAAGACTGATCTGTTGAATTCTCGGAAGGCATATGATGAGTTGGAGGACTCTATTGCTGATGGCGCCGAGGAGTCTTGGAGGATCTTCCTGGAGCAGGTCAGAGTTATTGCTCCCGACTTGGATCTTTCTCCTTTACATCCTGACAAAGTTGTTATTGATGGTGCCATTGTAGATCCTCCTGCCCCCGTAATCGTTTCCGAGTCAGAATTGAAGACTCGGGGGCAGAGGATTATTGAGTGCCCTCCTTGTTCTAAAGACGCTCCGAGTTCTTCAGTAGATCCTCCTATCTTTTCATCTCCCATGGATGCCTCTGGTGGCGCTCCTCCTGATTCCGGGGGCGGTGATCCGTCTGCTCCTCTTCCTAAAAAATGATTCGTAGCTATTTGGGGGCCCGGCTTGTGGGCTCCTCATTTTAAACTCTTTTATTTACTTTCAGTTGGTTGTGTGGTTTGAACAATTTCCTTTGGCCTTTTAAAGCCGTAAACAAAATATTTAAAAAATATACCCTTTTTAATAAGGGTTTTTAAGTTAAAATAAATGCCCTTTTTTGGATAAGGGTCTAGATTACCTCATGCGTGTATGCTTTTTTGATTTTTCGAAGTTCCCTTGATCTTTTCCTGAAAACCTTTTGCTTAGGCTTGTTTGTTTCACTGAGCCTTTGGTTTAAGGACTTTTTAGGACAGCCCTTAAACTTTTCCTTAGGTTTTTCAATCTCTTTTTATTATCCCTTATACTCAACTTTGTTTTAGTGAGTTCCTGTGACTTAGGTTATTTTTGCGATGCGTTTTTCTTTTACTCGTTCCTTCACTCCGATTTACGGGTTGAAGTACTTCCGAGTTTTTCTACTTGGGTTCTCATTTCGACTTATGAGTCGGATTGTTCCCGAGTTTTACGATCGGCTTATATAACCTCTTTACGCCGACTTGTACCTCGTCGTTTTATCCTGACGACCATCTAGGTCGGTTCATGGGATTTTCACGTTTTGTCGAGCTTAAGTCGGCGCGTTTCATAGAAAGACTTAGAAAAATAGAAAAGGGGTTTAAAAGAGATATTATAGATGAAAAAAGATCTTTATTAATTGGGGAGGTACCTTCTTGCTACTAAGGGTTTTAATAGCCTATTTTCCCTTAGTCTCTACTATGATGCCTCGTTAAAAACCCTTCTCCAGAAAAAACCCTTTAATTTTGGGAAAAAATCATGAAGTTGGGAAAAGAGTACATCAGGGAGTAGAGTTCGCTTTTAACTGTAGTACCTTTTCATATTACAAGCATGCCACAACCTTGGTAGCTCAGTGCCGTTCAGGTCGTTTACTTTATAATAACCTTTTCCTAAAACTTCATTGACTTTGTATGGTCCCTTCCAATTTGCGGCGAGCTTTCCTTCTCCTAATTTGTTGACTCCAATGTCGTTTCTGATTAAGACCAAGTCATCCGGGGCAAATGTTCTTCGAATGACTTTTTTGTTGTACCTTGTAGTCATCCTTTGTTTCAATGCTGCTTCTCTTATCTGGGCATCTTCTCGGACTTCAGGGAGCAAGTCGAGCTCCTCTTTGTGTCCCCGTACGTTTCCGACCTCGTCATGGAGAATTACCCTTGGGCTTTGCTCATTGATTTCTATTGGTATCATGGCTTCTACGCCATACACTAGTCGGA
Source organism: Arachis hypogaea (assembly GCF_003086295.3). Taxonomy (NCBI): domain Eukaryota; kingdom Viridiplantae; phylum Streptophyta; class Magnoliopsida; order Fabales; family Fabaceae; genus Arachis; species Arachis hypogaea. The sequence continues at coordinate 115,383,774 of NC_092045.1, forward strand.
AAGGTGTTTCTCCCGTGGCGGATTGGGGGGTTGTCCTATAAGCCCATAGCACCTGAGGGAGCTCTTCAGCCCAAGCTCCTTTTGCTTCCTGCAGTCTCTTCTTTAGCCCTACCAGTATGACTTTGTTGGCTGCCTCGGCTTGCCCATTGGCTTGTGGGTGCTCCACCGAGGTGAACTGATGTTTGATTTTCATACTGGCTACTAAGCTTCTGAAGGTAGTGTCGGTGAATTGGGTTCCATTATCTGTAGTGATGGAGTAGGGTATCCCATATCTTGTGATGATATTTTTGTAGAGAAACCTGCGACTTCTTTGAGCGGTGATGGTGGCCAATGGTTCTGCTTCTATCCACTTTGTGAAGTAATCTATTCCCACGATCAGGTATTTGACTTGTCCTGGCGCTTGGAGAAAAGGACCTAACAAATCCATTCCCCATTTTGCAAAAGGCCATGGAGAAGTGATACTGATGAGCTCTTCTGGTGGAGCCACGTGGAAATTTGCATGCATCTGGCATGGTTGACACTTTTTCACAAATTCTGTGGCATCTTTCTGCAAGGTCGGCCAGTAGAATCCAGCTCGGATTATTTTTCTGGCTAGTGACCTTGCTCCGAGATGATTTCTGAAGATCCCACTATGTACTTCCTCCAATACCTCGGGAGTTTTTGAGGCCGGTACACACTTTAACAATGGTGTTGATTTCCCTCTTCTGTAGAGGACATTTCTCACCAAGGTGTAGTGTTGTGCTTCCCTTCGGATCTTTTTAGCTTCTTTCTCCTCCTTAGGGAGGATGTCGAATTTCATGTATTCGACTAAGGGATTCATCCATCCGAGGTTTAGACCGGTTACCTCAAGTACTTCTTGTTTGTCTTCTATTTTTGCTACTGAGGGTTCCTGGAGGGTCTCTTGAATCAGGCTTCTGTTGTTCCCTCCCGGTTTGGTACTTGCTAACTTGGACAGGGCGTCTGCTCTGCTGTTTAAATCCCGAGTTATGTGTTTAACCTCGGTTTCTGCAAAATGCCCAAGGTGTTCCAGAGTTTTGTCCAAGTACCTCTTCATGTTTGGGTCCTTTGCCTGATACTCTCCACTTATCTGGGAGGTCACCACCTGTGAGTCGCTGTATATCATCACCTTTGTAGCACCGACCTCTTCTGCCAGCTTTAATCCGGCGATCAAGGCTTCATATTCTGCCTGATTATTTGAAGCTGAATATTCAAATTTTAGGGAAACCTCTATCTGGGTTCCTCTTTCATCTACCAATATTATGCCTGCGCCGCTTCCTGTTTTATTGGAGGATCCGTCTACATAGAGTTCCCATGTAGTCGGTTTTTCCTCTTGATCCCCTGCGTATTCTGCCACGAAGTCAGCGAGGCATTGAGCTTTGATCGCCGTCCGAGTTTCATATCTTAAGTCGAACTCGGAGAGCTCTATTGCCCATTGAACCATTCTCCCTGCAACATCCGTCTTTTGGAGGATTTGCTTCATGGGTTGGTTCGTACGGACTCTTATTGTGTGAGCTTGAAAGTAAGGCCGTAGCCTTCGTGAGGCTACTACTAAGGAGTAGGCAAACTTTTCTAGTTTGTGGTACCTTAGTTCAGGGCCTTGTAGAACTTTACTGATGAAGTAGACTGGATGTTGTTCGACCTCGTCTTCTTTTATCAGGGCTGATGAGACAGCCTTGTTCGCTACGGATAAGTACAGGACGAGGTCTTTCCCAGGTACTGGTCGAGTTAGGATAGGAGGTTGGCTTAAAAACTTTTTGAACTCTTGGAACGCCTCCTCGCATTCCGGAGTCCATTCAAACTGGCATCCCTTTCTCAATAGGGAGAACAGAGGAAGGGATTTTAGTACCGATCCTGCCAAAAATCTGGAGAGGGCTGCAAGTCGGCCATTGAGCTGCTGGACTTCTCTCACACAAGTCAGACTTTTCATTTCTAGGATGGCTCTACACTTATCGGGGTTGGCTTCAATCCCTCTTTGTGTTAGCATAAACCCTAGAAACTTCCCTGCCTCTACTGCGAAGGCACACTTTGCGGGATTTAATCTCATCCCGTGCAGCCTTATGGTGTCGAAGACTTGCGAGAGGTCTGACAGGAGGTCGACTTCCTTCTTGCTTTTTACCAGCATGTCGTCGACGTATACTTCCATTAGGGTCCCTAGGTGAAGGGAAAACACTTTATTCATCAACCTTTGGTATGTGGCTCCTGCATTCTTTAATCTGAATGGCATGACCACGTAGCAGAAATTAGCTCTGGGTGTGATGAATGATGTTTTCTCCTGGTCTGGCTCATACATCGGGATTTGATTATATCCCGAGTAGGCGTCCATGAACGATAAGTATTGGTACCCCGAGCTGGAATCCACTAGGGTATCAATACTTGGTAGGGGATAAGGGTCCTTGGGACATGCCTTATTTAAGTCGGTATAGTCGACACACATTCTCCATTTGCCATTCTGTTTTTTGACTAGCACTACATTGGCTAGCCATGTTGGGTACTTGACTTCTCTGATGAAGCCAGCTTCCAGAAGCGCTTGTACTTGTTCTTCTACTATTAGGGTTCGTTCTGGCCTGAGCTTGCGTCTTCTTTGTTGTACAGGTCGGGACCCTGGATAAACCGAGAGCTTGTGGGACATGAGCTCGGGGTCAATCCCAGGCATGTCAGAGGCCTTCCAGGCGAAGAGGTCGGAATTATCTCTTAGGAGTTTAGCCAACTCTTGTTTTAGAGTTTCCCCTATGTTGGCTCCTATATAAGTGTTTTTCCCTTCCTCTTTACCAACCTGTATCTCCTCGATTTTTCCTCCCGGTTGTGGTCGCAGCTCTTCTCTGGCCCTTGCGCCGCCGAGCTCTATTGTGTGAACATCTCTGCCCTTTCCTCTCAGATTTAGGCTTTCATTGTAGCATTTCCTTGCCAACTTTTGATCTCCCTTTACCGTTGCTATTCCCGCTGAGGTCGGGAATTTCATGCAGAGGTGGGGAGTGGATACCACCGCTCCGAGTCGATTAAGGGTAGCTCTGCCGATCAAAGCATTGTATGCTGACCCTACATCTATGACTATGAAGTCTATACTCAGAGTCTTTGATTTTTCCCCTTTTCCAAAAGTGGTGTGGAGGGGTAAAAATCCCAGTGGTTTTATTGGCGTGTCACCTAATCCATACAAGGTGTCGGGGTAGGCTCTTAATTCTTTCTCATCCAGCCCTAGTTTGTCAAAAGCGGGCTTAAAAAGAATGTCCACCGAGCTTCCTTGGTCCACTAGGGTTCTGTGGAGATGGGCATTTGCCAGGATCATAGTTATTACTACTGGATCATCGTGTCCAGGGATTATTCCTTGCCCATCTTCTTTTGTAAATGAAATGGTAGGAAGGTCGGGTGACTCCTTCCCGACCTGGTAGACTCTTTTGAGATGTCTTTTGCGAGAGGATTTGGTAAGTCCCCCTCCCGCAAACCCTCCTGAGATCATATGGATATGTCTCTCTGGAGTCTGCGGTGGTGGGTCTCTTCTATCCATATCATCTCGCTTTCTCTTTCCATGACTGTCCGACCTTTCTATGAGATATCTATCAAGCCGACCTTCTCTAGCCAGCTTTTCTATCACATTTTTAAGGTCGTAGCAGTCGTTTGTGGAGTGACCATATATTTTATGGTACTCGTAGTAATCGCTGCGGCTCCCCCCTTTTTTATTTTTAATGGGTCTAGGGGGTGGCAGTCTCTCAGTATTGCAAATCTCTCTGTATACATCCACTATAGAAACTTTCAGAGGAGTATAAGAGTGATATTTTCTTGGCCTTTCGAGACCGAGTTCTTCCTTTTTCTTGGCTTCCCTTTCCCTCTCTTTTGTTGAGGGAGGGGGCCCAGGTCGCCAACTCAAGTCTCTTAATTTGGCATTTTCTTCCATGTTGATGTACTTTTCAGCTCTTTCCTGTACATCACTTAGAGAAACGGGATGTCTTTTAGATATGGACTGCGAGAAAGGACCTTCTCTAAGTCCATTGACTAATCCCATTATGACTGCCTCTGTGGGCAGGTCTTGGATCTCCAAACATGTTTTGTTGAACCTTTCCATATAGGCTCGTAAAGATTCTCCGACCTCCTGTTTTATTCCCAGGAGGCTCGGTGCATGTTTCACCTTGTCTTTCTGGATTGAAAACCTCATCAAAAACTTCCTTGAGAGGTCTTCAAAACTGGTAACCGACCTTGGGGGGAGGCTATCGAACCACTTCATCGCTGCTTTCGATAGAGTGGTCGGGAAGGCTTTGCATCGCGTAGTGTCGGAGGCATCAGCTAGGTACATCCGACTTTTGAAGTTGCTCAGGTGATGCTTTGGATCCGTAGTTCCGTCGTAGAGGTTCATATCAGGGCTTTTGAAGTTCCTCGGAACTTTAGCCCTCATTATGTCCTCGCTAAAGGGATCCTCCCCACCTAAGGGTGGCTCTTCTTGTTCGTCACGGGAGTTGCGACTTTTGAGGGAGGATTCCAACTTTAAGAGTTTTCTTTCTAACTCTTTTCGTCGTTCCATCTCCTCTTTTAGGCTCTTTTCAGTTTTCTTTTGCCGCTCTCGCTCCTGCTCTAACTGCTCCAGGCGGCTGTGGACTAATCCCATTAGTTCAGTTACATGGGGTGGTCCTTCTTTTTCTGACTCGCACCCTTTTGAGGAGTTTACCTTTGGGTTTTTTACTCCGGAGGTGCCTTCCCTGTGTTGATTATCGATTTCCTGGTGGAGGGTGAAATCCACATCGTTATTGCCTGTGTCCAGATTCTCTTGTTCAAAATCTGTCTCCACATGGCCTTCTTCGTGGGATCTGTCCGCCATCTATGGATGATCTCTCGGGTCCCCGGCAACGGCGCCAATGTTACGGTGGGTAACCGGAGATTAATAGAATGGATGACGTTGGTTGGCCCAATTGTCTGCAGAGGGTGGCTTTCGAGTAGGTTCGTTCGCTGGAGCCTCCTTCCGACTTGTGTACGTGAGTAAATGGGGGGTGGTACCTGCAAAGACACTCCGATGCCTAAGTTAGCAAGGGTGTTAGCAGGTCTAGAGAGTATTGGGCTTAGAGATACCTGAGGGGTGTCAGTGTATTTATAATGGTGAGCCAATAACCACCGTTGGAGTAGTGCCATATCTTTAGGGTGTTAACCGTCCCATTATCTTAGGGAGGTTAAGATATGGCTTGATGAAGCGGTTAGAGAGATTTTAGGGGCGGTTACTCATTTGAATGAGTGTTTATCTGCCAGCTAATCTTGTGCCCAACTTCTTTAGGACAAGTCGTAGTCAACACCGACTTCTTATCACGAAGGTCGGTGCTTAGCAAGGCTCAATCCTCTGGACTAGGCCTTTCTTTTGGACCTGGGCCTTTATTATTGGGCCAGGGTATGAACACTACTTTAAAAATTTTGGAACGTAATTACCACTTGAGACAAAAGGGAAAAAATGAATATATAAATCTCACATAATTTATATATATCTTTATCTTTAAAAAAAAATATAATAGTTATGAAATACAGTTGGTAGTTCAAAATGTTTATACATTATTGTGGAATTTATATATGAATTATTGCATACCAAGCCTTTGGTCCTATTATATTTGTTTTATTCTTTCTCTTTTAAGGGACACTTTTCTATTTTTTAATTTTTCATTGGTGTGGTTGACTGGTTGGAAGGGTTGGTATCTTTTTCTTTAATGACATCTTGTAATTTTTTTAGGGTATGGCTGGGTTTATATGTTTGTCCTTTTTGTATTTTATTCTTCTCTTTGTGCGTATTTTGGACATTTTTTTATAATACTAGAATGACAAAAAAAGCTTAAACTTAATTTATTTAATATTTATTAATTATAATAATAATTAATAAATATTAAATAAAATATATTTTAATTATTTTTTATTAATATTTTATTATTAAATATTCTTATTTTCTTGTTGTGGTGTTTTGATACTTTTTAAATCAAAGTTGAATGCATCCGAAAACGAAGGAAAATTATTTCATGAATTTAACTAATATGTTAAGATTACTATAAGCAAAAAATTTTAAAATTTTAATTTTAATAAATATTAAATAAATACATTAAAATTTAAATTTAAAAAAAACTATTAAGATCATATATATTTTTAAGTGATGTAAGTATATATATAATATTAGTACGTTCTTCTTAGATTAAAAATTCATTGAGAATACTATCGTCATAAGTTTGTAAGATAAGTTACTCAATATTTATAGATGTACTTGTTATCAAATGATTTATCCCTAAAAATTATCTTGTTAGATTAAAACACATCATAAATAATTATATTTCTAAAAGTATGAATAAAGTTTACAAAATACAAACTAATCTAGGTTAGTGAGGTAATTTGTTTATATGTCACTAAAAAGAATGTTAAAAGTTCAAATTCTACTTTATATATATGTAATAACTTATTTATTAATAATAAATTTTTAAATAAAATTTAAATTTGCAGTAAATTAGTATGCTTGCTAATAAAATTTAAATTTATATACGTTGTGCAAGTGATTAGTGCGCTTGCTAATAAAGCTTTTTAGTTGTAACGGCATCTAACTTTAATTATCACTGTAAATAATAAATAAATAAAAACTTTAGTCATGTGTGTATAGTTTATATATTTCGTTTAGGTTAGTACGAGTAACGTAATATTAAAGTAAATAAATAAATAAATTATGACACGAGGAATGTTTATCATTGCCGTGAGCCCGTGACAGTTAGAACAAGAAAGAAAAAAAGTTTTGGCCATGAGAAACTTGTTGCTTTAATTTTGATAACTAAAAACAAAATTTAATTAAAAATATTTTAAAGACATCGGTTATAAGAACCAAAATAAAAAGTTTTAATTCTTTAAATATACATTAATAATATATCGAAAATTTTAATAGATTATAGTCTTTAAAAATATTTCAATAATAAAAAATTATTATATGTACAAAAAATCATTAATTAAATCAGTTACATATTTGTGTATACATATGTTCGGCAATAATTATTCTGTCGATTTTAAGAGAACGAAAACTTTCATTTAGTAACAATTTTAAAACGAGATAGAAATGATAAGACTCCACTATTAAAAATTAGTTATTATCTAAAAAGTATAAAGAATTAAAAATTATGGTAAGAAAAATTATTAAAAATCCAAATTCATCATTCTAATATTTAAATAAAAAAATTTGAATTTTTTTCTTTTTAATATTTAAAAAAAATAACATAAAATTATTTAAAAAATTGATACAAAATAACATAAAATTATTTTCTTTTATATTTTTAATTAAAAATTATATTTTCAATCTTTTAATTATCGCTAAAATTATATAATTAAATAAAAAACTTTAAATTACTATGAATATAACCTAAGATTCGGTACATAAAAAATTATTTAGAGTTAGCAGCCATAATAATATAACGAAGTAAAACTGTCACACGTAACGGAAAGCGAAAAAGCAAAGAACAAACCGGCCTATGCTTTTTTCAAAAAATATAAAATAAAATAAAAAAAACTGGTCAAATTGAATTATTATATATAGAGAGTGAGAAATAAGATCTGATGCATTCGATAATTGGTGGTAGAAGCGCCATGTCTGAAGAGAAAGCAGTGATTAAAGTTGCAGCTCTATGCGGCTCTTTGCGCAAAGCTTCTTTCAACAGAGGCCTCCTTCGTGCCGGTAAGTTCATGTAATCGCGAGATTTTAACAGTTTTCGTGAGATTTTGATTTTTGAATTTGTCGATGCAGCCATCGAGCTAAGCCAGGAGCAAATCACAGGGCTCCACGTGGAATTCATAGACACTTCGTCGCTGCCAATGCTCAACACCGATCTTGAACAGAACGGAAGGTTTCCGCCGGAAGTGGAAGAGTTCCGTCAGAAGATTCTGGAAGCTGATTGCTGTTTCTTTGCTTCTCCTGATTATAACTATTCTGTCACTCGTAAGTTTCTCCTTTCTTTTCAGACAGATTCAATTTGTGGACATAGATGAATTTGACTTATCATTTTTCTATTCTAAATTGGAAGATGCTTCAACTTGTGCCGTCTTATCATAAATAGTTGTAGTGGAAAATTATTAAATAATATTCCATTAACTCTCCATACTTTTCAAAATAACATTAGTTATCATGAATCATTTGCTTCCGAAAATTACGTGATTCTCTGATGGGTTGTTGGATACTGTTACACCAAATGTCTCATGCTATGAAGAAAAGAACAAAGTGATTTTTTTATGGGGAGTTGGATACTATTATATGAAATGTATAATTTTATTTTTGTTAATTTATAAAATCAAGTTAAATATTTCTTTTTATTTTTTGCGTACGAATATCTCTTTTTTATAGAATTAATCTTGAGAGAATTTCTTTTAAAATATAAAAGTATTTTATATGCACTAAAAAACAATTATCAAAAAAATATTTATGTATAATAGAATGTCAAGATATCAATATTCTTATTGTTAAAAAGTTATAGTTAGTTAGTGTTAATTGAAATGTAAGATAAAAAAACATATTTGTTATCTCATATCTTTTTTTATTTATATTTGAAGAAGTATAGAGAACTAATGGAGTATATGTACAATGTATACAATAAAAATTTAGGAATGTTCGATTTAGTAGGATATCAAATGTTTATTATTCCTGGTATCCGGATGATTATTCTGGATAGTATGTGTGTATTGTGTTTGAGAAATTAATAGTATTTTACCCTGGAGGTTCATTTTTAACTCATATTATACCAAATAAATAGTTCATTGTACACATTGTATAAATACTCCATTCGCTCCCGAATAATTAAATTTGTAATAAAAAAAATCAAATTTGTTTGTTGCATTATAAGTATTGATCCATTACTGAATTTTTGTTATACACCTAACATAATTGTTAAAATATACAGGACAGATTTAGGTTAATTATTTTTTTTTTAATTATGTTTTCTGATTAATAGCTCTCTTGAAGAATGCACTTGACTGGGGTTCAAGACCACCAAACGTGTGGGCTGGAAAAGCAGCCGCAGTGGTAACGGCAGGTGGCGGAGGTGGAAGAGCGCAATACCATCTCCGGCAAATCGGAGTCTTCCTCGATCTGCATTTCATCAACAAGCCGGAGTTCTACTTGAACGCTTTCCAGCCGCCGGTCAAGTTTAACGACGACGGAGACTTGATTGACTCTAGTGCAAGAGAGAGGCTTAAAGATGTGCTACTCTCTTTGCAAGATTTGACTTTGAGACTTCAAGGCAATAAGTCCTGAATTCAACAAAATTTGGAGTGCATAATGTACTTTCCTTCTTCCTTCATTGTGCTACCACTTTTAAGATGTTGCTAAATTTCTGTTTCAATAATTATGAAAAATTAGTGTTAAATTCGAATTTGTAACCAAGCTCTACGACCATTGTCATAAGATTCAACCCTCTGGTCAAAAGACTGGTCATTAATTAGTAGCCCATGAAAAACGAACCAATTAAAATGCATACACATGTGAGAGCGTTGTGATTTGTAAATCGATAATACTAACAAGTTAAAAAAGCATAATTCAACCAATTTAAATTTATTTTATTTAATACTTATTTATTATAGAATATATTAAATAAAATAAAAAATAATATATTTTAATAATTTTTTATTAAAATTATTTATTTAAAGTCATATTTTTATTAAGCCTTTAGTAGTAATTTTTCCTTCTTTGAAATGTATTAAGGAAAACCAGAAGTTATGTTAATTATTTCCCCTGCTAATTCGAGTCAAAAACGCAAAAGAAAAGTTGCATTGTGGAAAAAGAGATTCTTCCATCTCATACTTTTCTTATACTAATTTTAAAAATTGTTTTTTTAAGTAAGTTGTTGAACCTAATTGTTATTTATAATTAACTCTTTTGTAAGAATTTTTTTTGTATGAATATTACTATCAAGGTTGCGAGAACCAAATCAGTTAATAAACTTGTAGAATGATCGGTTCAACAATTTAATAGTCTAATTATGGTTCAATCGAAGTTCAGCCAATTTAGTTAAATATAAAATAAAATTATAAAAAATTAATATATAATTTTTAATATTTAAATTTAATAAATTTCTAACTAAATAAACACATAAATCACATATACACAAATAGTATAAATTACATCTAACAAAATAAAACTTTAGCCATAAAAAAAATATACCTTCAAATTTTTTAGAAATTTTTATGAAGTGGATTATCTCAATAAGAAATTTTTATAAAGTAGATTATCTAAAAAAAAAATTGCTGGAATTATTGGCATCAATGTATAATTTAATTTTTTTAACATAAAAAAAAACTATTCTAAACAATTTAACAAAGTATCATCATTCATCAACCATTAACAAAAATATTCTGAAAGTAATAAAAAAAAAAACAAAACAGCAACAACCAAATTTTTTTTGTTAATCAACAGAATTAAATAGTTAATCAAATTGATTTTTTTTTTACAATTACAACAACCAGAATTTAATCTATCCAACAATCAGAATCCAGTAGAATATAAAAACAACAAATCATAATCATTATCATTAACAAAATAAAAAAATATATTGAACTATCGAAAAACTCAAGAAAGAGAAAAAGTAACATAATCAAACACTGTAATTTTTTATGGCGGCAGAGTGAGATAGCGAAGAGTCCACGACGATAGAGAGGAATGTTCGCACTTCGCCGTGCGCTCGACAGAGAAAGGGATCAAAGACAAAGGGGCATAGACGACGAGGACCGAGACGAGTTCAAGGAGGCCGATAACGACAAGGACATAAGTGGCTTGACGACACGATGAGGACAGAGACGGCAACTCCAACAACAGCTTCGAACAGACCTGGCAACGCGAGGAGAAGGGATTCAGGAGGAGAAGAGGGTCGGCCAACGACAACGAGGACAGAAGCGGACTTGACGACACTACAAGGACATAGAAGCTGAGAAGGTGACGGTGTTGTTGGTGGCGGCGGCGCTGGAACTCAGAGGGAGAGAGAGTGGGGTATTTAGTTAGGGTTTTCTTCTAAGATAGAGGGGTAGCTGGGTAGGTTTTATATGGGGGTTTGTTTTTTTTATTAAATTTAAGAGAAAAACTTAAAATAGCACCTGACAATTAACTCAAAAGACAACGAGGCTCTTGAAAAAAAAAATACCAACTCGGCCTCTGAAATTTACTTTAATGGGACTGATTAGCTCCTGTGCCAAAAAAATTCAATGTTATTTTTTTGGCACAAGGGCTAATCAGTCCTCAAAAAAATATCAGGGGTCGGGTTGGGTATTTTTTTTCTTGAGAGTTTCGTTGTCCTTTCGAGATAATTGTCAGGGGTCGAATGAGGTATTCACTCTTAATTTAACCTTTGGAAACAGTTAAAAAATCGACCGATTCATTGGTTAACTGTGGATTTGACACTTTGACCGATTTTTTATTGGTTTTTTGCCACACAACTTTTTACATCAACTGAATTGGCCAAAAGACTGTTCCCAATTAATCCAGTCGAATCTGCTGGTTCGGTTCAATTTTCATAACATTAATTATTACACATTGTGGTTCATTTTTAATTATAAAAATATTAAATAATTAATTGTTTTAATTAAATTCAACTAAGTCAAATTTATATACGCATTTTTTTCATACGTTATTCTTCTTTCTCCTCCTCTTTTATTATTATTATCATCATCATGATCATCATTATCATCTCCTTTTCCTCCACCTTTTCTTACTCTTCCTTCTCCTCCTTCATTATTATCACCATCATCATCAATTCATCATCATCATCATCTCATCTTCTTCTTCTTATCATCATGTTCTTCTTCTTCTTCTAAAAAATATGAAAAAGAGAAATAGTAGAAAATAATAAAATTTATTATTTTTAAAAATTAATTTTAATCATCAATCTAATTCCTTTACTCTAGTAATCCAAAAACGTACTTTTAGCCCATTAATTTAAATATTGGTGGCTAACTGCTGATAAAAAATAATAAATTTTGATAACCATCTAATATTTTTTTAAGAAAAAGTTGCAGCATTCAGTTTTATGTCATCCTCTTCTACGTAATTCTTCTTCGAAGTCATTGTTGTCGTCATCGTAATATTCTTCCAAAAATTAATAAAAAATTTGCAATACTCTATTTTTATGTGTCACGTTTAAAAAATTTTGATGTTAAAATTAAAAAAAATCATATATCACGAATAAAAAATTTCGGTGCTATTTTTTTATTTTATATTTCTCCCAAACTCCTCCTTCTTGTTGTTATAGTTGTTCTTGTTTCATGCTCTCATAATTTTTATTATTTTACCCTTTAAGAAGAATAAAAAAAGTCAAATAAAGGAAAAAAAAATTATACAGTTTTTTATTTATTTTTTTGATTTATTCTTTTTTAACAATAAATACAAAAATAAAAAAAAACGCATAACTTTATAAATAAAAACACATAAATTTTGCATGAAGAAAGAAAAAGAATAAGAAAAAATAAAAGTAAATTGTAACATTATGTTTTATGTGTCACGGTTACGAAATTTTGATATTGAAGATAAAAAATTTGTATGTTGTGGTTAAAAAGTTTTGGTGTTATTTTTTGTTTTATATGTTTTTCTTAAACAACCCCTCCTCCTCCTCCTTCTTATTTTCATAGTTATTTTTATTTCTCACTCATATGATTCTTATTGTTTTATCGTCTAAGAAGAATACAAACAAAAAAATAAAAAAAATCAAACAAAGAAAAAATTATGTAATTTTTTGTTTCATGTTTTGGTTTATTCTCTTTACAATAAACACACAAATTTTTTGAAGAAAAATACAAAACCTTATAAATAAAAAACACAGAAATTATGCACGAAGAAAAAAAAGCAAAAAAAATAAACTATAGCATTAAGTCCATAATTTTAAAAAATTTTGGTGTCAAAATTAAAAAATTACTGTGTCAAAATTAAGAAATATTTGTGTCATAATTAAAAAATTTCGATGCTATTTTTTCACGGAAAGAAGAAAAAAGTGTGTGGTTTCATGCGTATACCTGTATGTGAGCGATTTTTGTTGAGTTTGACCCAATTTGTTTAAACTTAATTGATAAAAATATTTAAATATGTAATAAGACTCTTTTTTAATTATTCTTTTGTTTTTAATAATTAAAAGTATAATTTTTATTATAATGTTTTTTTCTCACATAATTCTATAATTTGGTAGTTAAAAGCTAAATCTTTACATATTTTAATTTTGTTTAATAAGAATTTAAGTTACTATATATATATAAATAAAATTCAAATTTTTAACACTTACTTTAACAAAAGAGTTAACTACTTAACTAATTCAAGTTAATTAATGTTATTTTTATTTTATATTATTTTAACCTACTTCAATCAAGCCAGGCCAAAATCGCAGTTAACAATAAAAACTAATGGAAGTAAGAAAACAAAAAATTGGATTAAAAAACACCAAAATTAGACCATAACTATCCCAATATCTCATATGCCAAATATGGAACCATTTTTTCCCTCTTACTTCCAGCTGTTTGATCTTCTATTACATTTAGGAGCAGAAATCGGAACCACAGAACCGTGCATTGAATTCCTATGATCCAATCCTAACTGAAGAGACAAAAACAAACAAAGAAGAAAGAAGAGAAAGAAAAAAAAAAACAAAAGAAAAGGAAGTACAAAAAACAATGAGAAAAGAAGACAGTGATTATTCTTTCCAACTAATTAGCCTTTTGTTACACCATCGTTTCTTGGAAAATCTAAACACAAGAATCCCTTCTACAAAACCACATAGGGATCAAAAGGAATTGAAAGGGTAATTATCAAGAAACACTCATTTCATTTTCTGTAAGGTTTCCTCCTTTATGGGTTTGTAGCAAAAAAAAATATGTAATTTCTTTTTATACACATATATATTTATCTGTAGTCTGGTTATTAAAATTTTCTGAATTCGTCGCTAAAAAGAGGGTAATGGTGAATAGTAGAAAAATGTGTTCATTCAAAGTGGATACCTTTAAGCGAATGAGTAAAGAGTTTAATGATATTGTAAAGACATGGAAAGGAACAGTTCGAAAAACTACTTCAAAAAAGAAGAGAAGGAACATCATTTTTGGGCCGAAAAGCGTGGCCCATGCAGATGATGAGGACCACCACCAGCATAACGACGACAACAACGATAACGACGATGATAGTGATCATATTAGTTCTACATCATCAGAGGTTTGCCATGTTGACAAGATCCTCCCCAATGGTGACATGTATACCGGCGATCGGCTCGACCAGCTCCCCCATGGCTATGGCAAATACTTATGGACAGATGGGTGCATGTATGTTGGTGAATGGTGCAAAGGTAACATCATGGGACAAGGGAGGTTCAGTTGGCCTAACGGCGCCAAATACGAAGGCGATTTCAAGTGCAGTTTCATGGATGGAGAAGGTACTGTAATGAATAAAAGTGTGTTCGAGGCTCAATTAGAATAGTTTCATTAGTTAGTGTCATATAATATAAAGGATAAATCGCTAAAAATGGACTAAAATTATGTTGATGCTGACAAAAATATTTTCGAATTTCGTTTATTGACAAAAATAAATTCAAATAATTTAAAAAACATGTCAACAATATCTAAAGAAAAAACGTGATGTGATTCACTAGTTACCGTCAAAATTTCGCTTGCCACATAGAATCACATCACTCTTTTCTATTAACGTAGAACATCTCAGTTTGCAGATATACATTTTGTCGATAACAAAATTTGAGGATATTTTTACTAGCAATAAAATTATTCGGGTGTATTTTTTGTCGTTTACTCTGATATAAATATGAATAGAATCATTTTTTCTTTGTAATTCGTCTCTCCTATTTATCTCTCATCTCGTTAATTTCAGGTACTTATGTAGCTTCAAATGGAGATACCTATAAGGGTTCTTGGGTGATGGATTTCCGGCATGGGAATGGAAGCGAGAGCTATTCCAACGGAGATTCTTACGACGGTGAATGGAAGAAGGGACTGAAACATGGTTATGGAAAGTACCATTGGAAAAATGGGAACTTTTATGATGGGCAATGGAAGAATGGATTGTTTAGTAAAGAAGGAACAATGACATTCAACAACGGTGATAGTTATGAAGGGTGTTGGGAAGATGGTTTCCCTAAAGGGAACGGTACGTATAGATTCGCCGGCGAGGGCGGAATCTACGTCGGAATATGGAGCAAGGATCCTAAGGAACAAAGTGGGACTTATCATCCAAATGATGATGGACCAAAGATTGAATTGGATCCACGTGAAATGTTATATGAAGCATTATCAAGTAGCAAGTGTGAGATTCGTGTGTGTGAAGAGGTTTCAATTTACCCTTCACAAAAAGCATTGAATTTGGGTGGGTTTGAAGAAGAATATAAATGTAATAATAATAAGGGTTTGAGGCCAAGGTGGATGTCAATGGATGCAAGGTTTGATAATTGTAGCTTTGAAGAATGTGATGATGGTGGTAGAAAATCAGAGTTTGGATTTGATGCTTTAAGTGATCACTCTTCTGTTCCAAGTTGGCGTAAATCATCATCACCATTGTTGAGAATTAATGCAACTACAAGACAAGGTGAAACCATATCCAAAGGTCACAAAAACTATGAACTCATGTTGAACCTTCAGTTAGGTATCAGGTATTAATAATAATCATATATACTTGTTATCTTCATTTCATTTTCATCTCATAGTTGCTTCTAGTGCCACAATTTAGCTTCAATTAAATGTTTTTCTAAAAATGCTAAGTGTATATTATAAATTGTCTTCCAAATCAGTAAAAATTAGTCATTATGTATTTATATATAAATATATGTTACTTCACACATTTTTTATATGTATTTTGTACAGTTTTAAAAATCGGATTGAATTAGTCAGATCAATCAGATTAATAAAAAATCGGTTAAAAATTCAGTTCGGTTCAAGCAAAAATCAATTGGTAACAAAAAATAGCCACAAAATTAGAAAAAACCGATTAAATCTATATAACTTTTTTAATGGTTAACTAGTTTAAAAAAATAAAATATAAAAATTAACTTTTTTTTTTCTAAAAATTATGTATATTATGTATAAATATACTATTTTATTATATTCACTTCAATCCTGGTTAAACTTTTAAATTTCTAGTTCTGTCGTTGGTTTAATTTAATGACTGATTTAATTTTTAAAAATTTAATATTTTATACTCTAATATATATTTTTTATAAATAATTAATTTGATGGTTAATTTTTTATATATACGTATTATTATCTTTTACGGTGTATTTTATAAAAGTGGTTGATATAATATAGCAACAAATATTTTATGTACATAAAACATAATTAATATTTTATATATTTTTTTCACGGCAAAGTTATTAATTTCTTGTGCCATAGCATAGGCATTCTGTTGGAAAACATGCTCCAAGTGCATCACTTGATTTGAAGTCTTCTGCATTTGATCCCAAAGAAAAAGTATGGACTAAATTTCCACCAAAAGGATCCAAGCACACACCACCTCATTCATCTTGTGAATTTAGATGGAAAGACTATTGTCCTGTAGTTTTCAGGTATATATCAATCTTATCTAATACTTTAAATTTTAGAGATAAATATATAATTTTATAGTAACTATTTTGTTACATTTGTAGGGCTTTGAGAAAATTGTTCAAAGTTGATCCTGCTGATTACATGATATCAATATGTGGAAATGATGCTCTTCGGGAGCTCTCATCTCCTGGAAAAAGTGGAAGTTTCTTTTACTTAACTAATGATGATCGCTATATGATAAAGACAATGAAAAAAGCAGAAGTAAAAGTGAGTTCTATTATAAATTTTTTATTTTCGGTTTATTTAATTTTAATGACTAAATACTTATTAGTAGTTTTTGATATTCATGACTGTATTGATTTAGTTTTTGAAGTCTCAATTGAGTTATTAACGTCATCTAGATTAAGTTTTCAGGTAATATAGTGGTTTTTCGATCATGTTTTATCAGTGACTTAGGATCAGTTTGGGAAACAACTTAATTAAATTCTTTTTAGAAAAATATGTTAAACAATAAATGGATATATTAAAAGTGTTAGGTACCAGACAAATGACACAGCAAAATATAGAGATGAAAAATTAGAAATTTGTATAAAATATGGAAATAATTGAATAATTTTCTTTGAGAATTACAACTTCTCTCTATCACAAGGAGACTACAATAACACTCTCTCTTGACAAAAGGAGAACATACTTCTCTCTATCAAATATAGGAGAAAACTACTCAAAGAAATCTTATGTTATTCTATCTGGATGACTTGATTGAAATGAATTAAAGAAAAACTCAATTTATAGGTGAGTCTCTTCAATATGAACCATCCATCAATTAGAGGTATATAATTCTTTTCTTTTTCAACCATTAAAATCCTAAGGTTATAAACTAGGATTGTTTATTACCTTTCATTTTATTTAGTTATTATTTATTTATTTATTTATTTTCTAAAATTAGCTTTACTAATTTTCACAATCTCCCACTTAAAGCTAATTTTGATAAATTTTCAAAATTCATGTTGCTTATGTATTCCATAGGCCGTATGAGGATCTACACCATTCAAACTTTTCTGTGTTGATTGGTTTTGTCATGGCATCTGCTAGGTTGTCTTTAGTGTGAATCTTCTGCATATCAACACTTCCTTCTTCTACTACTTCCCGAACAAAGTGATATTGTACTCCAATGTGTTTTGTTCTTGAATGAAAGGCAGGATTCCTTGCAATGTGCAAGGCACTCTGACTGTCACAATACACAGAAATCTTCTGTTGTTTGTGCCCGAGTTCTTCTATCAACCTTTGGATCCAAATAGCTTCCTTGCATGCTTGTGTAGCTGCCATATATTCAGCTTCTGTAGTAGATAAAGCCACAACAGTCTGTAATTTAGATAGCCAGCTTACAGCTCCTCCTGCAAGTGTAAACACATAGCCTGTAGTAGATTTTCGTTTATCAAGATCACCTGCAAAGTCTGAATCGACATATCCATTGACAATGAATTCTGATCCTCCAAAACATAATGCAACATTCGAGGTTCCTTTGATGTATCTCAAGATCCTCTTAACAACATTCCAATGCTCTTTACCTGGATCTGCCATAAATCGACTTACTACCGCAACTGCTTGAGCAATATATGGTCTTGTACAGATCATGGCATACATAAGGCTTCCCACCGCTGATGCATACGGTACTCGAGACATTTCATCCTCTCTGCTTCACTACTAGGGCACATACTTGAGGATAATTTGAAATTCATAGGAAGTGGGGTTGAAATTGGCTTACATTCTTGCATATTGAAGCGTTGCAAGATCTTCTTCAAATAATTCTTTTGCGATAGCCAAATCTTCCTATCTTTTTTGTCTCGGTGAATTTGCATCCCTAAAATCTTGTTTGCTGGTCCCAAGTCTTTCATATCAAACTCCCTAGCCAACTGTGCCTTCAATTCTTGGATTTGATCTTTGTTGGGACCTACCACCAACATGTCATCCACATACAACAGCAGAATGATGAAATCATTATCACCAGACCTCTTGTAATAAGTACAATGATCTGAACTAAGTCTGTTGTATCCAAGGCTAATAATGAAAGAATCAAATCTCTTGTACCAACACCTTGGCGCCTGCTTTAGACCGTACAGAGATTTAGTTAACCTGCAAACCAAGTTTTCTTTTCCTTTTTCTTCAAAACCTTCTGGTTGGAGCATATATATCTCTTCTTCAAGTTCTCCATGAATAAAAGCAGTCTTTACGTCTAATTGCTCTAGATGTAAATCAAATGCAGCACATATAGCCAAAACTACTCTAATAGTAGTTAGTCTCACCACTGGAGAAAATATTTCATTGAAGTCAATACCTTCTTTCTGAGCATATCCCTTGACAACCAATCTTGCACGATATCGTTCCACCTGATCATTACTATCTCGTTTGATCTTGTAAACCCATTTGTTACCAATGGCTTTCCGACCTGCTGGAAGTTCAACAAGTTTCCAGGTATGGTTCCTATGTAATGCCTCAATTTCTTCTTGCATTGCTGTCATCCACATAGAAGCATCTGGATTGCGCATAGCCTCCATAAAAGTTGTTGGTTCTCCATCTTCTGTCAAAAGACAATATGCATCATGGTTTGTCAAAACATAATTTGAGTGCCATGATGGTGTTCTTCTTTGTCGAGTGGATCGACGAACTTCTATGTCATTGGCCTCTGCTTCTTGTTCTTCGTGCTGTGGTTCTACTTCAGAAAGACCACCTTCTCTACATTTTTCATCTATTTGAACAGTGGTTATATCTTTAACAGTACTGTCATTTTCTTGTTCCTTTTGCAATTCATCTTCTGCAAATATCACATCTCTACTGACAACTACCTTGCGAGCAGTGGGATCCCACAGGCGATACCCCTTAACTCCGTCAGTATAACCCAAGAATATACATTTTCTAGACTTTGGGTCCAGCTTTGTTCTTTCCTGGGAATTGTACATTACGTACACAGGACAACCAAATATATGTAAAGAAGAATAATTAGGTGGCTTACCTTGCCACATCTCCATTGGTGTCTTCAACCCAATTGCAGTTGATGGTGACCGATTTATCACATAACAGGCAGTTTTAACAGCTTCTGCCCAAAAAGACTTAGCTAAACCTGTAGTTTGCAACATAGCTCGTGCTCTTTCTAGGAGAGTCCGATTCATTCGCTCTGCTACACCATTTTGCTGAGGCGTATATGCAACTGTGAATTGCCGTTGAATACCTGCTTGCTTGCAAAATGTTAGAAAATCGCCATCGACATATTCTCCTCCATTATCTGTCCTTAAACACTTGATCTTCTTTCCAGATTCAAGTTCTAACTTTGCTTTAAACTCTTTGAATATCGCAAACACGTCTGACTTCTTCTTGATCGGGAACACCCATAGCCTCCTAGAGTAATCATCAATAAATGATACAAGATATTTTGCTCCTCCTAGGGACATCTCCGGCGATTCCCACACATCAGAATGAATCAACTCCAATATGTGCTTGCTCCGAGCAGTTGATCTACCAAACGTCAATCTATGTTGTTTGCTTGTAACGCAGTGCTTACAAAACGGTAAGTTTACCGATTTGAGCCCGAGAATGAGATTACGTTCTACAAGAATCTTCAAACCTCGTTCTGACATGTGGCCTAGTTTGCAATGCCATATCATCGTCATTTCTTCTTGGCTTGTTGAAGCAACTGATGCCTCTGCTTCTTGCAAAGTATCTCCCACAAGCATATATAGATTTGCTGCAATCTTTTCTGCTTTTATTACCACAAGAGCTCCTTTAACAACTTTCAAGATCCCACCTTCAATATGGGTCTTGCAGCCAAGTTCATCCAGTTGCCCAATCGACAACAAGTTCTTCTTCAAGCCCTTCACATGTCTTACCCCTTGAAGTGAACGAATAGAACCATCAAATATTTTTATTTTGACAGTACCTATTCCAACAATTTCTAAGGCATGATCGTTTCCCATAAACACAGATCCTTCTAAGACAGGTTCATATGTACAAAACCAATCACGATGAGGAGTCATGTGCCATGTTGCTCCTGAATCAACAATCCAAACATCAGTGAGCTGTTTGCTGCCTTTAGAACCAATTGTTGCTTCGCCATACAGGATTTCTCCATCATCAGAGGTACTCGCAACACATCCTTGAGAACTTGATCCTTCTGTAACTTTCTCTATACTCTTCTTATTCCAACAATCTTTCTTGAAGTGCCCTCTCTTACCACAATTGTAGCATTTGATCTGCTTCTTACTTTGTGACTTTGGTCTACTTTGACTCTCACTGGAACCACGCTCCATTGATCTTCCTCTTGTCATCAACAAAGCCTCTGCTTGTTTTGAGCTCTCTAATCTATCTTCCTTATTCTTGCGCCTAGATTCTTCTTCAAGAACCGCAGCAGCCATGTCATCAAAAGAAAGATAATCAGTCAAAACATTATTAGTTAAGTTAATGATTAGCTGATCATATGAATCTGGTAGACTTTGAAGTAAGAGCTCTGCACGTTCATTTTCCGCTATGGTATATTCCAACGATGAGAGTTGGGAAAATAGCGTATTTAGATTGTTGATGTGATCCGTTGCCGATGTGGACTCACTCATTCGAAGAGTATAAAGTCTTCTCTTCAAGAATATCTTGTTGTGAAGTGACTTGACTTCATATAATTTTGTGAGAGCATCCCAAATTTTCTTTGCTGTCTTTTTCTCTGCTACACTTGATAAAACTGAGTCAGCTAGTGCCAAGTGTAAGTTTGCAACAGCATTGTTGTCCATCTCCTTCCATTTTTCATCTGTAATTCCAGTGGGTCTACCTTCAATTGCTGTCACGCAATTGTCTTTTCTCATAATGGCTTTTATCTTCAATTTCCATATGGAAAAATTACTCCCACTGAATTTTGGAATTTCATACTTTGCTGCCATTTTTTTTTAGACGGTAACTCGCAGCGGAAAAAAAAAATCTTAATCAGCAACCTTTGGCTCTGATACCACTGTTAGGTACCAGACAAATGACACAGCAAAATATAGAGATGAAAAATTAGAAATTTGTATAAAATATGGAAATAATTGAATAATTTTCTTTGAGAATTACAACTTCTCTCTATCACAAGGAGACTACAATAACACTCTCTCTTGACAAAAGGAGAACATACTTCTCTCTATCAAATATAGGAGAAAACTACTCAAAGAAATCTTATGTTATTCTATCTGGATGACTTGATTGAAATGAATTAAAGAAAAACTCAATTTATAGGTGAGTCTCTTCAATATGAACCATCCATCAATTAGAGGTATATAATTCTTTTCTTTTTCAACCATTAAAATCCTAAGGTTATAAACTAGGATTGTTTATTACCTTTCATTTTATTTAGTTATTATTTATTTATTTATTTATTTTCTAAAATTAGCTTTACTAATTTTCACAAAAAGTAACTTATAAATAAGTTATTTGTGTTTAGATTTTTAGTTCTAAAAGTGCTTATTTTATAGAAATGTGATAAAAAAATAGTAATATTATGAGAGATGTCATTTTTTTAACTTCTCTATAAATTCTTAAATAATTTTTTAAAAAGTTACAATTTAATTTTAAAAATTATACTAGACATTAATACTATTACTTTTTATAAGTCAAAAGTTTAAAAGAGTTACTTTTAAAACTTTCCAAAATGACACTTAGTAAATAGAATGATAAACTAATACAGTTTAACTGCATTGAAAAATAATGAAATGACGTCATTTGCTTTTGGCGCTCAATCAAATATATGGCCACAACTATTAAAATAACATCGTTTTTGTTTTAATTGGACGCTGAAAGCACACAATGTCATTTTATTATTGTCCACTGTAATAAAAAAGTGCTAGCTCATCACTTTATTTGCTGAGTTGCTGTCAAAAAGAAATCGAAAGACAACTATATTTGCTCAGAGTTTAATTTCAAAAATAACAATAATATCATTTAAATTTTAGGAATCAAATTGATAACTCTTTAATCAGAACATAATTGATATATTAATTTTGAATCCAAACATTAGTTTTGTTTTCCATGATATTGTAGGTTTTTCTTAGAATGCTACCGGCTTATTATAAACATGTGAGGGGTTTTGAGAACACTCTAATCACAAAGTTTTATGGGCTTCATTGTGTTAAACTAACTGGAACAGGACATAAGAAGGTAACAACACTAAGGTGCGTAGAAACTTTCACTTTGATGTATTAGCTTTTATTATTAATTTAATTTTACAAATTGTAGGTTCGATTTGTCATAATGGGAAACCTATTTTGTTCTGATTATGCCATTCATCGCCGATTTGACTTAAAAGGTTCAACCTTTGGCCGTACAACTGATAAATCTGAGCAAGAAATTGACCCAACAACAATTCTTAAGGATCTTGACCTCAATTTTATATTTCGCCTACAAAAATCTTACTTCCAAGAATTTTGCAGGTGAATTTTATATCTGCTTTTTCTTTCAGTTTAATTATTCTGTTTGTCTATAATTTTATTATTTTTTTTATAAATTTTTATATATTTTTTAATTAATTTTTTTTATTATTTTTAATTTTGTAATTAAATTTTTTTGTTAAAAATGTTCAAATTAATATAATATCAAAATGCATATAATCAAAAGATCTAATTAGATTTTAATTAATTATGAATACCTTTAATTTATGAAAAGATATTCAGTTAATTATAATATATTTTATACTAAAAGTGACTTAATTATAAAACTAAAAGCAATGTAGAGATCTAACTAAAAAAAAGAATAAAAACTTAATTATAAATTTAATTAAATTATAAAAACTAACAGAATATTTAAACTTTTTTTTGTTGTTGTTGTTTATCATAATTTGTCCTTTTCTTTTTTATTTATAATAATTTATGTTTTGAACAAACTGCTGTCGTCTTAAAAGAGAAATATTCGTAACAATACAAAAATAAAAAAATATATATTTTGCAAATACAAAAAAAAACACACACATATTTTACATCATTATATGCAACCATTTAAGCCTTATTTTTATTTTTTTATTAAAATGTGGCTTATATATATTGACTAAACATTTGAAGTACAAAATATTGATGAAAGAGTTGATAATATATTAATATTTCTAATAAATATTAAATATAACTGATACAGGCAAGTGGATAAGGATTGTGAGTTCTTAGAACAAGAGAGAATCATGGATTATAGTATGCTGGTTGGTCTTCACTTCAGAGAAACAACAAGTGATGGCAGTGTCACACCTTCATCAAGAGCTCTCACCCCAACTCCTCACTTTGACAATGATGCCCTTCGCCTATCTTCTCTTCACATTGATAATCTAAATGAAGATCCTAACCGGTGTGTATATATATAACTTCAATTTATAAAGATCTTTATAATTATTTCCTTAACCCATTTAAAGAACTATAGCAAATGGAGTTTTTTTGGGTTCAATTCAATTCATTCAAAATTAAATGAGAGTTTAATTTTTAAGAAGTCGTTAATTTATTATTTTTGAGAGTAGATTAAATCACTAAAGTAACCCTTAAAATTTATGCTTTAGATTGATTTAGTTTCTAAAATTTTAAATGTATTATTATTGCCCCTGAAAATTGATTTTTGGGTAACAGTAGTCCTTTGACTTTTTTTGACCATAACTCAGCAAATGAAATGATAAGCTAACATACGAATGTCATGCTGGACATTAGTGAAATGACGTCGTTTGTTTTTTGTGCCCAATGAAAATAGATGCAACGTCATTTTGATATATGTGCGCATCTAAATGACGTGATATCTTTCATTGGGTGCCAAATACAAACGACAACGTTTCACTAGTATTTAACGTGGTATTTGAATGCCAGCTCATCACTTCACTATCGAAAAGAAGCCAAAAATCAATATGTTGTCCAAAAATCAATTTTTAAGATGATAATAATGCAATTAGGATTTCAATAACCAAATTAATACATGACGTCAATTTCAATGACCACTTTAAAATTTGTCTCTAAAATTGACACTTATATTTGATATTTTCTTCACTATTTTTCCTCCATTTAGATTTGAACAAATGATAGTAGGCTTACACCATATATTGGTTTGGCATGACAACATACTTTGGTTCTCTCATCTAATTTATGTTTCTCTTTAGTTAAATTTCTTGAAAAACATTTAATTTGTACTATGTTTATTGTTCTAGGCCGATTCATCTTGGTATAAATATGTCGGCACGAGCCGAAACGACGACGCGAAGAAGCAGCACAGATTCCCTTGAGTTGGTGGGAGAACCAACCGGGGAGTTTTATGAGATTGTCATCTTCTTTGGTATCATAGATATATTACAAGAGTATGACATTAATAAAAAGCTTGAACATGCATATAAATCATTTCAATATGATCCAACTTCAATATCTGCGGTTGATCCAAACTTATACTCCAAACGCTTTCGTGATTTTATTTTCAGAGTTTTTGTGGAAGATATATTGTAATTAAGAGTGTAATTTTGATGCAAAAACATTCATCTTATTAGTGAGTGATTCACACGATATATGTATTTTCTTAGGTTTTTTACAGCTGTCGCGAATTTGAGCTCCGTTTAAGGGTTTGTCGCTTGCTTAAGCACTATACATATATTTTCTTAAATTTGTTCATTTTTGTAGTCACAAAAGATGTATGTTGTATAGGGTAGACCAATAATGTTGTGATGCCTTTCCTTTTTCTTTTTTGGTCAGGGTGTTGTGATGCCTTTTCCAATTGTAAATAGTATGACAACAAAAAGGCCCAAAAAGATAGTTAAAAAAAGAAATAGAAATATTTTTAAGGCCCTTTGGGGATTTCAACAGAGTAAAAAATGTGCAAAAACATATGAGAAGGGTTGTGAATTAGTGAATTACATGATCAGGTTTTCGTGTGCAAAGCCATTGCATGTAATTTTTGTGATCTTTTTGTGATTTATTTTTTATTTGGAAAAAGTTAATTCTAAGCTTGTAGGGTGGTGTCTAACAATGTTTTCCGTCCCAAAAAAAAAGTGGGACAATTTCTATATAAAAAAAAACATGTTACATAAATACTAGGATGACCGCGTATCGGATCGGATCGGATCTAATATCTGGAATTTTTAATATTGGATCTGATCCGATCTGCACATTTACAGATCAGATGGGATATCGGATATATCTGCAAAACATAAAAATATTTTTAAAATTTTATTTTTATTAAAAACATATCAATAAAATTTATTTTTTCTATTCCTTTAAATATATTTACTCTTAAAATAATATTAAACATACTTTTCTTAAATAATAAATTAAAACAATACAACATATATGATAATTATTAGTTTAAATAAAACATAAAAAGAATATTTACTTATTTATTTTTTTATTTTTGTGGATACGCGGATATGCGGATCGGATATGCGAATACTAACACAAAATTCGCAATCCGATCCGATCAGTATGCGGATCTGATCCAATCCGATCCGAAAGTTTTGCGGATCGGATCCATATCCGCAATTTTCAGATCGGATTTGGATAAATACCACGGATATGCAGATCGAATTCGATCCATGAACACCTCTAATAAATACATAATTGAAAGCCTTCTCTCTATGAAAATGTTTTGATGATGAATATATGAGTCCTTGAATTAAGGAGTTGGAAATCCTTTCTTATTGTGATCAATAGTTAAAGTCATTTTAAGGAAGATTAATAGCAATTTTATTTACTCAATCTAACGTGATAAAAAATAAAATGTTAATGTGGCAAAAAAAATTATGTTAATATTTAATTTGTCACATCTTTACTTAGCAAAATAAATTAATAATGAATACTAAAATAGATGGTTTTTTAAATTTTATTGAATAACAAGATATATAAAAAAATATATATTTTATGAGAAGAGTAAAAACTTATTTAAATAAAGAGAAATCAAAACTTAGTGGCTAGTGGTCCCCTTTCTCAATATCTCATAGACTCATGTGAAGAAATACATAATGGATTTCGTTATTATTGTTGTATTCCATAAACAAAAAGGACAAGAAATTATGGATGACCACGTTATTTTAACGTCTCTTGGAGGGTTCATTTAATCATGAACACCTTGAAAAGAGAGAGAGAGAGAGAGAGAGAAAAGAAAAAGAAAAAGTTAACTAAGTTTTGAGTCCTCTAAAAAATCTGGGATTAGTAGTTGTTAAATATTGTTTCCTTTTAAGGAAAAAAATATAGTTTTTAATCCTATAATTTTCGAAGTTTGTGGTTTAGGTTAGTGCCATCATTTTCCCATAATTTAGTTATAGGTGATGTTTAAGGTAGTAATAAGCAGAAATCTATGTCATCAATCAGTTATATGTTACATTAAAAAATATTGGTCCGTGACAATATTTAACATTTATAAAGTCAATTAGAACAAAAATTGAAAACCTAAATTGAAAAAGTCCAATTTTTTATAGTATTTCAAAGCTTATTCAGCTAAATAATAATAATAATATAAAGATGAGATCAAAGTAAAATATTTAATTAAGGATTGGATATGAAAAGGGACATCTCATATTTATACAAGCATATGAACATTTATATTTTGTAGAGAGAAATTTACATAATTACTTGACCACTTAGCAAAATTGCAGAATGAAACTACCTTCATTTGGAGACACCCTAAGTTGATCCATTACCTGTCATTGAACACACAAGGTTTAGTTATAATTAGTATTAATTATAGGATAAATGATGCAAAAGCATTATTACTACACTTGAGGTTCTATTTACTTTAGACACATCTTGAAAAAATGGGATAATTAGGGGCTAAAACCATATATAAAAAGAAACAATAAAGAGCAACTTGAAGGCATTGAACAATATAAATAACAAAAGGAACATTATTACAATGATATAGAAGGCAAATACATGTTAGGCAATGAGAATAAACGGCCCTACCAAAAGGGACAATTTGGAGAAAGATTAGGGGTGTCCGCGGATCGGATCGGATATGGCCAAAATTTTGATCCGATCCGCATAAAAATCATCAGATCCAATATTCGCAGTTTTCAAGGTTGGATCTGATCCAATCCGATCTGCACATTTGCGGATCGGATCAGATCGGATATCAGATATATCTGCAAAAAAATATTTTTTTTAAAAGCTTATTTTTATTAAAAAATATCAATAAAATTCATTTTTTATATTCTTTTAAATATGTTTACTCTTAAAATAATATTAAACATACTTTTCTTAAATAATAAATTAAAATAATACAACATATATTATAATTATTAATTGAAATAAAACATAAAAAGATTATTTACTTATTTATTTCTTTATTTTTGCGGAT
This sequence comes from Arachis hypogaea, assembly GCF_003086295.3. NCBI lineage: Eukaryota > Viridiplantae > Streptophyta > Magnoliopsida > Fabales > Fabaceae > Arachis > Arachis hypogaea. Next base: position 115,411,554 of record NC_092045.1, read on the forward strand.
ACGCGGATATGCGGATACCAACACAAAATCCGCAATCCGATCTGATTAATGTGCGGATTCGATTCGATCTGATCTGAAAGCCTTGCGGATCGGATCCATATCCGCAATTTTCATATCGGATTCGGATAAACACCCGTGGATATGCGAATCGGATTCGATTCATGAACACCCTAAGAAAGATTATTGCAATTACACTTGGCCTCATTATGGGAAGTCACTGATATTTTTCACTCTAAAGTCCTAAGTAGAAGGTATTCAATAAAATAATACTATAATAACAAAATAAAGGACAAAATTGTTAAAACTTAGCAACATGACACTACACTATGCTTTTGCAGCCACTTATTTAATTCCATAATCATGTTCATCACTCCCTTTTGGCTTTTCACCCTTTTTTCTTCTCCAAAGAAAAAAGAAAAATGTTACACTATGGAAACTTGGAAAAGCATAATGTTAAATTAAGTAATTAAACCATGTTTTGGAGTACATTGCCTCCCAATTAGTTGCAATAATTTGGTGTGAGTGATGGGGGGAATCATAACGAATTGGTGAAAATCTTACTATGCAAGAAAAGTAGAAAAAGTGAAAAACTTACTATTTTTCATTTAAATTTTTATCTTAAAAAAAAAAGGTGACAAAGACAATAATGTCCCAAAATTATGCCCTTGATGTGTAAAGCATGGAAAACACGTGTAATGTAGTGGAAATGTGACAAAGACATGGAAAATAATGCACACTTGCTTCTTTTTTTTTTTTTCTATTGAATGGAAGTGTAAATGGCTCTAAATTGTGTTTGGTTTATTTAAATAAATATTTTGGATGATGTATCACAAAAAACAAGAGTGTAAAAAGAGAAAATTGCATTGAACAAAGCTTTGTATGTACCTTAAATCAATGTTGAACTAGCTAGCAGCAGAAGCAGAATAGAGATTATCATATTCATTGGTTGTAACCCCAATTGCAGAAGAAGAACATTCCTTGTTCTTCCCATTACTAATGCAGTTGTTTCCAAGTTGAAGTTCTGAAGCATAGGAGGGCATTATTGTATTTTTGGGATCAACACCATGGTCATAGAGAAATCCCCTGAATACATGGCCACTTATATGAACCGTTGCTAAATATGCAAATTCATTTTCACCATTTCCAACAGTTGAGACTCTATGGCATCTGAACACAGCAGGTGCACGAACATGACCTGGTAATGATTCTTTGAACCTAGCATCTGAGTGAAAAATTCAATCCAATATTTTCAATTTTAGTTTCAATTAATATTCAATGAAATGTACATTTTGGCCACATATTTTTTGTAGTGTAAATTAATTAATAATATTACATGTAAAATTGTCCGTTCATATAATAAAAGATTATATTGTACCTGAAAAATTACCAACATTTTGTATAAATTTAATAGTAGATATTCAATACTTAGTATTTGGCTATTTTTAGGAATGATCACACTACTAATAGTCAAACATACTAAATTATTCAACGATTTTAAAAATAATTTTCATATAACCGTCAGTTTTAAGTAAATAATTTTGGATAACCACTCAAACGAAATTCTTGTAAAATTAATAATTAAAAATGATAGATATTGCAAAAACTTCATTTTATGAGCAACACATCTTTTCACAAATAATTTTAAAAGTGACGACTTACGTGTAGATATTTTCATTTGAAGTTAATAATTAAAAATTATTAAATAATTTGACTAAACTATATGTCTAACGATTCTTAACTATTAACTTCACTTCACCTTAACACAATTGTACGTAAATCTCTTTAGGATGATTATATTGAAAGTTGTAAAATAATTAATACTCAAATCAATCGCTTGAAGTTGCATGCATACTTCAAACTAGTCTTCTGACCCAATTTCCATGAGCCACGAACTAACATGAATCACGACAAAATTTGAAGACTAAGTTGAATAAACTAAATCCGAAAATTTATGTGCAATCAATTTTAAGTTGATAACTGAAAGTCTTGATAAATACTATGGTGCCTATTATTTTGTACCTAAGTTACTAAAAAAATAAATAAATAATATTTAATAAATTTTACATAATTTATTTTTTATTTTAAATATTTTATTTTTTATTTTAAAAAAAATTAAATAATTTAAACATTATAACAAAAACACCATAATTTTCACCTAAAAATTTAGACAAATAATTTAAATCATTTAACACTTCACAATTATCAACTTTACCTAAGTTTCACTGCAACTAAACTTTGGCAAAGGAATTTAAGAGAAAAGAAGCAAATGCAAAAAGCATGACCTTGATGAGAATAACAGGAATCAGAGTTGGTGGAAGTATGAGAATGAGAGGTAGCACTTCCACTCGCGCATCCATTATTGTTCTTTGTCTTCTTATTAGCAGCTTCTCCACCAACACCACCAGTCACCGCCACGTGGCGCTCGCGGCGTTTTAGAGCAGGCACCCACGTGCTCCTCACGTGAGTGGTACAGTCATATCCACGCCCCTTGCAACAACTCCTGCACCGTCTGTACACGCAATCTTTCTTCGCTCTGTTTCCACAGTCCGTACAAACCCTAAATTCACCGCCATTTTCATCTTCTTCGATCTTCTTCTTCTTCTTTCCAGAATCTTCCATCGCCTCCTCATTGCTCTGATTCTGAACTACCTGAACGCAGGGCGTGGCTGCTAAGAGTGGAAAAATGCCGAAACCAACGCTCAGAGGATTGTTGTTGCTGTTGTTGTTGTCGTTTTCCGTTGAAATCAGTTGTTGTTGGCGATGGTGGTGAAGAGAAGAAGGATTTGGAGCTATGAAAACCAAGTCTGTGAGGCCTAGCATACTCATTTTGTTGTTGTTATTAGAGGATTTTGGGATTAATAATGAGTAATGAGGTGTTTGTGTTGAATATGCAGATTTGAAGAGTGAAGAGAAGATGAGATTCGATTCTTTTGATGCAAACGTGATCTATGTATGGTTTGAATCTGCCATAGTGATGGATGTTTTTCTTAACAGAGCCATTCAGAAAAAAAGGGTATGTGCCTTCTTTTTCTTTTTATTTTCTCTCTTCTCTGACACTGTAAGTCCCACTTACTTACAGGTTTCTAGATGGATAGAGATTGCTATATGCTTTTTATATAATTTTTTAACTATTATTAAAAATGTACAATCAAATATATTTTGCTTTTTTGGTGTTGCTCATAGTATATTTATACGGTGAAAACTCAGGTGCGGTCGACTTTACATGAAGTTGATAACTGAGGGTCGTTAGATAAAAATTTAGTTAAATCAATCAAATTATCTAACGGCTTTCAATTATCAACTTCACGTAAAGTCGACTGTACTTGAATTTTTACCTATTTATATTTGTGGTTAGTAAGTGGCTTATTGTAGGTATGAAATAAAATTCGAATTTCAATATTTACTTGAGTCAGTCGACCAATTTAATTTAAATTGATTGTAAATTTTGAATTTTGGTTGTATATAGTATTTTTTAATCGAGTAAGTCATGGACTAATTCGATCAAAATTTTATCTAAAAATTTATTTTTAATTAATAGATTACTATATGTATAAGGTGAAATTTAAATTCGCACCACATATTTAAATAAATGAGTTAACTATTTGATTAACTTAAAATTATCTATTTTTAATTGATAATAATTATTTTTTATTAGATGTTTTTTCAAAATTATTTTATCATAAATTTGTTTAATATAAAATAATGAAAATCAAAAACAAAATAAAAAATATTATACTAAGAAAAATAATATTACGTATTTAAATTTTTTTATGAATCAAATTTAACTAAATTAAATAATAAAATTTAAAATAATGTTAGTCATAACTTGTTTTTATTATATCAGACCAATTTAATTAAACTTAATTAATAAAAAAATTTAAATATATAATATTATTCAAATAATAATTTTATTAATTACGAAGGTAATAATATATGTCCTCTTATTATTTAATAAAAAAATCAGTTATTTTCAATGTAATAATAATAAATATCAATTTTACTTAATTTATAAAATGTGAAAAAAACTAAGCATACATTATTGTTTTCTTTTTGTGACACATTATTGTTTCTCATAAAGCAATGAAATCATGCAGTAAAATCTGTTCATTGTGGGATAAAAGAAGAAAAAGGACGAATAAGCTAAATTTATTTAGACATTTTTTACATAGCATGTTAGGAGATCCGATCTTAAAATTGTTATCCTATGCTACATTTAAAAGGGATATTAGACTGAGAAATAGTAATTAAGAGATAAAAGTTAAATTAAATTTTTGTATTATTTTTGACGTAAAATATATTAGATTGAATTATATCTTAATATGAAGTTTGGTTTAAAATGAACATAAAAACTGAGAAATAAATTTAGAATAAAAAAGTAAAAAATAAAAATATTTAAAAAAAATATTATTAAATTTTTAATTTTTTTTAGAAATTTCAGTTTTATCTATTTCTATTTTTTAGAAATATTAACAAAATGAATTTTGTGTCTAAAAATTTATTACTAAATACAATACTCAATTTCAATTTCTCATTTAATTCAAATTTTACAAAACAAACACAATCTTAAAAATAGCTTTAATTAAAAAGACAAAATCATGGAAACTGCTTATTACATTTTAAATCCTGATTATTAAAAATAAATTGTGATCTTGGTTTATACATACAAAATGAATAATTTAATTAATCTTAGCAAAAATAAAGGTGAAGGCCTAGGTGTTTTCTTGCGCGTTTTTGTATGGATTCGCTTCTGCTGAAGCCTCATAAGTCATAATGGCTTTCTGTTTTGTTGCAAATCGAAGAAAAATCAAAACAAAGAGGCAAAGAAAAATAAAATAAAATAAAATAAAATATCCTCCTTTTAAGGGAAAGAAGTTCCTGATAAGGAACTCATTTTGTTTCGGCAATTATGAGTAAAATACTCGATGATAGTTTTTTCTTTTGAAGCTTTTTTCCATGCCCTCCTTGAAACTACATATCTGTACATTTAACTAATTAATTATGAACTAGAGGCATGGTGGGATGGGTAGTATCCTATTGAAGATTCTTGCGGTGCAAATTTTAATAGTACACTTGTATACATCTAATTAAGCTTCTACTTATTATTATTGTTGCAAATGTTACTAAAAGTTTGGAAAAACAAAAATGATATTTATATATTAAACTTCGTCATTAAAATTAATTATCATATATTTGTATATAAATATACATATAATTTAATTTATTTTTAATATATATTTTATACTAATGACTAATTTTAGTATATATTTAATATAATTATTAAAAAAATAAATGATTTTTTCTTAGTCTTCCTTAATACCACTTTCCGAACCTTTTCCTTCCCTACGTTATAATTAGTTAATTACATAATCATTCTTAATTTTTTCGTTCTTTTCTTTTCATTAATTTAATTAATTAAAAAAATAATGACATAATCTCTTTATATTCATCTAAGAGATTATGAATTTAAATTTTTCTATCTTTAATAAAAAAATAAAAATTATAAAAAAATTTAATCAATTAAAATTAAATATTAGATAATCTGTTAGAAATAATGTATAAAAAATTATATTATTTATAAATGACAGAGATATAAAAATTCTCTAATTCTATTAGACTTACAGAAAAAAATTATTCAACCGTGAATAAAACGACAAATTTTTTAAATTGTGTTGGAGCAAATTAAATGCTCATGAATAAAATTATAGTATTACCACTCCACTTATATATAAAATAAAAATATCAAAAGTTATATATATAAGAAAAAAAAAGATAATAATGGCAGATTGACTAAAAAATTCTTGATAATCCCATTGAACATAGTGGATTAAATAATAATTTGAACCATGAGTCCATCAGATAAAACAAGCACAAACAATGATCATGATGAATTCCTATGAAAATCCGAAACATCATGGATAAATAAAACAAGAAAGTACTAATAGATTTTGGTGGTGGATCAACGGTGCCATTCTCTCATGTTATTAAATTGGGGGACATAGGACTTCTTAGGTGATCATCGCTTTAGGTTATTTAACACACTAAATCCGGCTAATTTTTTTTATATTGGTTAAATATATGTGTAATACATTATTATTGAAAGATTTAGGTGCTTTTTTTTATATGGTATTTTATTTAAATCGGATGGTCCAATTTGTTTGAAAAAAAATAAACTACAAATCGGGTCTGATTTGTTTAAAAAAAAACTACAAATCGCAGAGTCCATTTTATATTTTATATTTTCTTTTATTTTTTAAAATAAAAATCGGACGGTCCAATTTTAACATTAAAATTTTTTAATTTTCAAAATCACAGATCGAACTGTCCGATTTGTGATTATTTAAAAAAAAATAAAACAAATCAGAAAAATCAGATTTGTATATTCTATAACAAAGTTAAACACTTCTCTTCTCATCATTAGGAGATACATTCTTCTCTCTCCCACACTAAAAAAAAAAAGTGCACTAAATCCTTCATTAAAACAAAAATTAATAAATAAAAAATAATGGAAATATTAGGGTACGTGGACCAGACTATAATCTATGAAGTGTGAGAGAGAGTGTATGTAGGTCAAGATCACAGCCTAACCCTAATCTAAACCTGACCCTATCCCTATTCCGCTGTATATAGATTTGGCTTATTAGAATGAAAAATAGGCCCCCCTATTGGGTCTATGAAACACTAGCTTTGGTACCTAATTAGTCATTCCAATGCATAAAAGTTTCCCCTCTTTTTTGTTTGGCCAACCGGACTGACAGTGATGTGGCATAATTAGGCTTTCTTTACCTGATAATAATATTATTATTATTCTCTTAATTTTTTGGCTTGTGGTCATAGACCCATAGGAGTATGTTTACCAATAAGTTTGTGCTTGAATATATATAACAATAAATAAAAATTTGAGAAGATTAGCTAATTATAATTAATATGGTTGAGCACTTGAGCGATGCAAGGAAAAGATTATAAGCTAAAGTCCAACTAATTATAATTAATATTGTTGATGTGGTGTGGAGATTATAAGCTAAAGTCCAAATAGCATCAACGTTACGAAGAGAAAGACAGAGTAGGAACACTTCTCTTTGTGTTTTCCTGTGAGAGAGGGCCCTAGGCCCAGCAAAGAGAAATCCACAAACCCACCCCAACTCCCCCTCCCTCCAATTTTATCACCGGTCCAGTTTCTTCATACAGGGATGAACTTAATACTTCATGGGCCTATCAACATTACTATTCATGCCTAACGTCGGCCCAACAAATTATTTCAAGCCCACATAATACCACTCTTTTCAAATGTAGGGAACTAGGGATGACTAACCCCGCTCGGGACGGATTTTTAGCGGGTTGGGTTCTTGGACGGAACAAGCAGGACCGGGTTTAGGTAATACTCGATCCCTATATATAAAATATATAATTTTAATATATAATATGTGTAATATATGTAAAATCATTAGTAAAATAATTAATAACACTGTATTATATTTAAAATTTTACTTTAATTTATGTTATGTACGTGATGATGATTATATAAATTTTGAAATTTAATTTTATTTATTGAATTTTAATAATTATGGGGCGAGTAGAGGGGTGGGACGGATACCTACGAAAACGGATTAGGGTTCACCTTTTTATTACCTGCAAGTAGAAAAAGAGCGAATTCTATATAGATTATTGTAGAGCGAAACGGAATTGAATAAAGAAAAAATCCATCCCTACCCACTCCGTTGCCAACCTGTTCGAACGTGGTTTCCGTTATCATCAGCCATGTATTTACTTAATCACATGGGATCCTAAACATATTAAAAGTTTTGGGGTATACCTACCAAATAGCACTTCTATGGAAAAGATATCATCTCAATTTTTTTTAATAATTGTTCAGTAAAATAGGATCTTTTAGAGACAAAAAATAACATATAAAAAAAACATTAAATAATAAAAAATTATATCTTATTAAACAATTTAAAAAAAATTGAGAAGATATACTCATTATTCTTATGTGCAACATAAGCAACAACTATAATCATAATATATTCTAAACAGAACCTTTAAAAATCAACAACTACTTTTTCGACCATAAACGATCCCTTTAAAGAATAGTTCATTTTTGTTTGGACAAAATAAAGTAGAATTACATCTAGATTTAAAATTATGATATCCTAATTACATTTGATTCTATAACATCCTAAATACACTTAATTGCAGCACATATGTGAATTTATGGATGGTAATGGATGATTCTTTATGCACTTTGTCCCTCTCTAGCAAAATGTCTCCCATTCTTGCTCCATTTCAGTTATGGGTCTCTGTCTATTTTTTCTTACAGGGGAAATAACTACGGATATTAAGTTTTAAAAAAATTAAAAAAAATTAATACAACCTTAATAAAATCTAATATAAATCAATCAAATATATTAAATAAAATATAATTTAAACACAAATTTAACTTAATAATATATACATAGAATTTTTAACATACAAATTAAAATAAAATAAATTAAGATTATTTACATAATTTATATATATAAGAGCATTTAAGTAAATTTTCTAAACTCCCGTCGCGATAATCCCCGCTAAGTGCGGGTTTTTGCCATCCCTATATGATACATATATAACAAAATGCTGATTTGTTTATCTCACTACATACAAGTTGATTATATGAATTAGATAATGCTATAGGTGTTGATTGAATAAACTGTGCATTTTATAATATCTATATTATTGTCAAAGAAGCTTGGATTACTATTGTCTGTTTAGTATTTCCATAAATTCTAGTTGAGTTTTTAAGTGTGTTTCTTTAATAATTTGTCCAATTTTAACAAATAATCCAATCATCACTTTCAATTTCTTGGATCCTCTTTATGTTATTCTATCATGTTTCAGTCTCCACATTGAGTTTGATGATAGAGATTGAAACAGAAACAAGAAATATGAGAGGATCTGCTACGCATATAGATTCACCTTCAATATATAATATGCATTAAATCATACCCTGTTTATATTATTTGTCTATATACATTAAGTTCTACTTTTACAAGCAAAATAGGTGAGTCAAAAGTATATGATCATTTTAATTACAAGGTTGTTACTCTCATATTCCATTATGACAGTGTCTCCTGATTTCTTGGAAAATTTTGTTAATTTCAAGAGTTGCGACGGGCCGACGGCGCTTTTATGTTGGTGTTTGTAGAAGATAACAGCAAAATTTGTTGCCATTTCTTCTATGATGCTGTCTGAGTTGGATGAGGAACTAGCTACCATGGTTCAGAGCTATTACCGAGGAAGTTTCTGGCGTAAGTTGGCTGACTCCAACCTTGTTCCATCATGATGAGGTTCAAGCGCATCATCAGTTTATCCGCCGCATCGTCTTCGAGACTGCTAAGAGGGTCCGATGAATTCACTTCAGCTTGCAAGTTCTGCAAAAAAGTTGGAATGGTGCAAACCTTGTTCAGTTAGAATAAAAAAAAAGGTTGGAATGGTGCAAACCTTGTTCAGTTAGAATAAACTAAACTATCACTTTAATCCTCGAAAGATTATAAACTGACAATTTAACCCTCAGAAAAAATTCACCTGTGGCCGCCACAAACCAAATAGTATTTGATAAAATGCCCCAAAGTCTCCTGTTTCGGCCTAAACTTTGGGGCGTTTTGTCAAAACTTCTTTATCTTTAGAAGGCCATAGGCGTATTTCTTTCTTCCGTAAATTAAATTTGTCAGTGTCTACTTAAGGAAGAAGTTATTTGCGCATTGCATATTATTGCTAATAGTACCTTCAATTCCTGGTACTTGTTCAGGTGTTGCAGTGATTGCTCATATAAACCACAGTGATAGAGAAGAATGCTGTAATCTCTGAACTCGTTCGCATCATTATTATTCATGAGGATAAGGCGTTCGCATGCTGAAAGAATGGGGAAAATGATTGGTGTTAAATCAAAATATTCAAAACTTTCATCCAGGATAATTTATTGTTCCTCCCTAAGTAAAGTAAACTGGAGAAAATGCAGAGAAATATTGTCCTAGCAAGGTTTTAAATGTGTTGCAGCAATGGCAAACTACATCAACCAGCAGTTAACAACAGCCACAAAATTGGTCACACCACACATCCACATCTTAGGACAATGGGAAGATAAATTTGTGCAAGTGAACTCAAATCAGAGGAATTGATTGGTTTTCCTATTTTCATTTTCATCTGTTATGTTTGATTAGGAAAGCACCCGCACCTGCCCTGTCCTATTCTAATCACCTATTTGGAGCATGAATTCTTTTATTAAAATCTTCATTATATTGGTAATTGAAGATTTTACTTTATTTGTTTCAATTTTTTCTGCTAATTTTGCAGAACAATAGAGAGAAACTGCATCAAATGCATACCAGACAATGAACGCCTCATGTCCCCAAATCGCACGCTGGTCCAAACACCTCGATCCAGCCTATGTTGAGCAGCCTTAGCTGATGCAATTTGAGATCCACTGCAGTTGACAAACTTTCCAATTAGCACTTACATAAAATGATATGGAAGAAACAAAAACAGTTAGGAATATCATAATATGAGGTACCTTTCTCCAACAAAATCCGATCTGTCGACACAGTTAGCAGCATGTGCTGCCCTTAAGAATAAACTCTTGTTACTATCATGCTGGAAAGGCCAGAATGCATGCTTGAGATTATTTAAGACCTGCACAGAAAGGCCAACATAAGTGCCTTATTATGATCATCACGCTTCACATTACTTAAGATCTGCACATATAGGCTAACACACGTCTAACGTTAGAAATTGGCTACGAGAACTACATCGACAGATATCCAAACTAGGATGGCAGAAAACATTAAATCACCGCATCAAAATTAACCGAAAAGTAATAGACTTCAAATGGCAGGGTGTGAAAGAAGCTTCATGAGTTTACATATGCTGAAGTTATTTACATAAAAGATGCCTTTTACACAAGTTTTCCATCATTGTTGAGTATGACGTGGGTCAGAGGTATGCAGTCATTCCCAATTCTCCAATCAATGAACCAAAAGGCGTAATGAAATTCATAATGCAAATGAGAGATGGGCGAACTCTACACTTCTAGCGTGGATTTTGACTTAGAGGCGTGCACACATCAACATTGTGCCAATTTTTGTACTAGAGAAAATCTAAACATTTTATATTTCCATTATTTGTTTGTAGAGGAAATATAGAGTGAAGTGCAAGTTACATGAGAGCAAGTAACAAAAAATATATATATACCTTGACTAACAAGTTTCCAGAGGTCATAATGTGAACTTGGTCTGATTCCTTGCTTTTCTGCTTATGATAGCCATTGGGAAGGGAAAGAGCATCATGAGGGAAGAAAATTTCGGCATCAAAATATAAAAGGCCCCACAAACGAAGCATTTTCATAATTTCTGAGTATATGACTGACAGCATCACAGCTGATCCTGAACGGTGAGTCAAAACCTGCCCAAAACACATTACATCTATCAAATGATAAAGCAGCAACAGGTTTTCTCTTTAGTAACAACTTGTAAATAAGAGGGATATAAATCATACTGAGTGGAGATATAGTGGCCGTAACTCCATCAGATTTTCGTTGGCTCTGCTGAAACCCTTCAACAATAAAGTGAGTCAGCTAAAGAAATGCCATAAAGGAAAAATGCAGAGTCTATAAATTCAATTTTATAGTTACATGTTCTGCTCATCAAGTGGTATTTGTGAGAATCAAACTGGCCAAACTATCATGCTGATCTGGTTGAAACATCAATTTATGCTTTTGTAAATCACTAAGAAACTCTCCCTGTAATGAATCAAGCAAAAGCTTACAATATGGAACCAAAGTACATACCTTGTGAACATATAGAAATCTCTCTATGCTCTCTAAGAACTTCTCAGGAGATGAATCGTATTCAGGTTTGTAGTGAGGACAATAGTCCATTGAAAGATCATCTAATCTTGAAATGAAAGCATCCACAGGAAGGGGAACTGATGAATGTGATACGAGAGAATCATCCTCCGCGGCAATATAGAGAGCCGTTCTTCCCAAATCAACACTCCTGTTAATGCAAATGCTAGTTTCCTTCTCAATCTCGGTGAATCTCCGAATTTGTGAGCAGAACTCCTCCCTGGCTTTCTGCTCATACATCAACAATGAAACTGATGAAATTATTGTGTGTTTGAAACTTGATGTCAGTGTTTTAAGAACTAAACTAAACCAGACAGTTCAATCCTTCAGGCTATGAACAATCATTGCTTCAATCTTCTTTTCTCAATTTAAAATACAGATACCAAGTGCCATATAACTTAATTGTCAAGCAACATTAGTGCAAGCTTTTATCATCATTTTCCATCATGAAATTGTAAAAGCCTACAATACAGCAAACATGAAACTAAACACCAAAAAACTAAGAAACTAACCATCAACGATTCTAGTTAGAATTTTGACATTGAAAATCCCAAAACTCCACAATCTTAATCTTAATATTTTGTTAATTAAATTTCTAAAATATATATTGTATCAAAAATACATAAAAACTAATAAAATTTTTCAATATAGGTAACATTAATTGTTAACAAGATTTCAATTCAGCAAAAATAACAATTTTCTACACATATCGCATAAATGATCGTAAAGTAAATTAAAAAAGAAAAAGAAAAATGAAAACAATCGTGTAGATTGAAAAGAAGAATGAAGAGATGAATATACCCTGGCATGAGTGGTGTCGATTCCAGAAGCGTCAAGAGCATCGTGCAATACGAGCTTGAAGTCGGTGGCCACGTGTTGCACGCTCGATCCACCGCGACACAGAACGCGAGAAGAAGAAGAAGAAGAAGAAGAAGAAGGGACTGAAGGGAGAGGGCATAATTGGAATTTGGAGAACGCAGAGGGAATTGCGAAGAAGGAGGTTCTGGAAAGAGAAGAAGGTGCTGGAGTCAACGAACTCATACTTCTTCAACTAATATTACTCACACAAATCGATTCTTCACTTGTTTAGATTTCTGAAGAAGAAGATAATAATAATAGCAATCAATTCAGCTCACAAAAATCGTTACGAAGAACAATAAGGACAGTGACTACACTTGAAGATATTTTCAGCTTCAGAAATGAGTAGTTAGTTACCTTCGTATAATAACTGACATAACCATTCATTCATAATTTTCTTTCTTTATTTTAAATAATAAATTTAAAAATTAATTATTTTTAATGATATAATGATATGTAATTAAATACTTACATAAAAATTAAGTTCAATATTTTTAATAAGAGTTCAATTAAAAAATAATATTTTTTAACAAAAAAATTAAAATTTAAAATAATTGTACATTTATACATTTATACTTATTCTTTAAGATAAAGTAAAAATTTAGGTGTATAATTGACTTCACATAAAATTGATTTGATTAAATTTTTATGTAACCATGAGTTTTCACCTTAAGATAATTTTGGAGGAGGGTTTTATTAGGGACATGCATGTGCCGCCTCACTTTGTCAGGATCTGAAGATATTATGAGTAGATAGATATGAATGAAATATGAAATAGTTGAGTTGATCCACCAGAATAAAATGCATGCACGCAGCGCTGAATAAGTGGTGGTTTGGGAGTCTTACTCTATAGTGTGAACGAACCATTTGTATTGGCACTTTCCTCTTAATAATATCTTCTTACTGTTTTTCAAGTATATTTGGCACAAGTTCACATGGCCGCCCACTAATAATATCTACTTAATTCCTTTGTACTAAACGCTTTGTTGGGTAGCCAAAAGGGGATGAAACTTGTAAATTATCTATCAATGAGGGAGATGCCCAATGCAAGTGGCTCACAACTCACAAACTATCAAATTTTCACTCTAAATCAATCTCTCATTTTTCAACAACTTGCAACTAGGTGCGATGCTCTCTTTTTTAGTTTTTTCCCCTTATTTTTTTTCTTTGGTTTTTACGGTATCTCCCAACCTAGTAAGTTAAGGACTAATCCACTATGGTATTGAACTTTATTTAAAGATTTATCGTTGGTCAATAAATTACTCACGACTCTTACTCTCTCTTTTTTTTTTGGTCAAATTTTAAACAACACCCAACTTCAATGAAATTTGAACTCAGTGTACCTTTTAACAAGATAAACATAATTGCTACTAAACCAAACGTTGGGATGCATCACTCTTACTCTCTAAGTTGGGTCTTCTGCTTGTTAGCCTTTCCCAGTACAGTTCAGCCTTTCGAAACAGGCCATAGAATTGGGCAATAAATTAAATGGGCCCCATTCTCATAAGTAGGACTTCGCTGATATTTTTTGTGCAGTACATGTGTGTTATTTTTGGAAAGATTAGTGTCAAAAGACCATCAACAGACTTTTAATTAACAAAAAAATCAATTTAATGACTAAATAGATATTATATTAAAAATTTATCAACAAATAAGATTTAAAATGACAAAATTATCTTATTATTTTTTTTTTCTTGTTTTTTATTTTGTGTTTTCTCCTTTTTTATCATTTTTATCGTTGTTGTGCTTCTTTTTTCTTTCTCAACATATTTTCTTCGTTTATTTTCTTGTGAACAGATGTTTTTGTCACATTTAGGTGACTATATTTTGTTTTTGTCGCTATGGAGACTTTTCTAATGATTTTCTCTTTATTCTTGAGTTCACTATGAATTCACTTTCTTGAGTGCATTATACAATTTTTACCAAACTTATTTGTATTGAATGAAGATGCCTAAATTTATTTATTTGTCTATGATGAATAAAGAGAGGTGTCACCAAATATTTATATATGTTCCATTTTAATTTCATTTTGCTATTATAAAAAAATAAGTAATTCATTTTGTTGAGTATATTATCCATTCACCTTAGTTACAAATTAAAACAGACACTTAATTCGAAACTAAAGTAGAATTTAGGTAGTATTCCAAAAGATTCCTCATGTCAAGTGTTATATTAGGATAATTTAAAATTTTCAATCTAATGTTCTGTATTTTGCTTTTCTTTGTATCCATAATCTCTTATCCAAATTGAAAAACAATCTTACTCATGAAGTTTGTATAGTTTTATACTTTATCTGATACTATAGTGGATTGTAACTTCATAGTTTTGTTTTTAAAATTCAGGAAATGAAAAATCTTTTAACATAAAAAATTTTCAAATTACTTCATGCAGTCTAATGAATATTTTCATGCACTAAATAATCATAGTTACTTCAACTGTTTATACCTTATTTTATTTGTATACTGTAAAATGATTAATTATAGTATATATTTTAATTGTTAGTCTAATTGTTTTATTTTGAGTTTAATAGAATCCTATTCTATTCATCATCAAATGACTCTTCATTTTATTTATTAATTGTTTTATTTTTATCTTATCTTTGCTTTTAAAACCTAGTTGTTATGGTAATAAGTTGAGGAATTTTTGAATAATATTCTAAACCAAAATTTAAATTTAGCCATTTTGTAAAATATATTAATTATGAGCAAAACATATTAACTACACAATTAGTTCAGAGATTTAAAACAAAGTTTTTAGTCTTAAATGTGAATGAGTTAGTAACTATAATTTAAAATTAACTACTTAGTGATAAATGCTAGTAAAATTTGACAATATGTAGTATTTTTTTAAATTTAGTGGAACTCAAAATTTTAATTGCATATTTTATTAATAATGTTGTGTTTAATTATCTTTTCAAAATATGCAGACTTGTATGTATTGTCAAGATCAATGCCATATCTTCTATAGTGAACTTCAAAGTTTTTCAAGTAATTGAATTTGAGCAGGCTGATATCAAGCCAAAAAAAATATATTAAACATGAAAAATTTAAACTAATGCTTGCTCAACTTCAATATCAACTTCACTCAAATGAATTTGGTGTACTAACATCATCTACTTATATAAAAAAATGAAAAATAATAATATAAAAATATTAAAGTTGTCTAACTTTAGTTAATACACAATTATTTATTAGTTTTTTTATTTGTAATAAAATAATATCAATTAAAAATTTATAAGATGTGTTTTTTTTTCTGAAAATTTATATAAATAATTAATTTAATATTTATTTTTAATATAGTAAAAAAGTCGTACTATATTATTCTATATTAGTGTGGACAAATGAAATTGAATAAATCTCTTTCTCGTTATATTCAAAGATTGGGTTGAAGCTAAGGTAGAGGCTTTTTTTTTTAATTATTCTCTTTTGTTTCTCGTTTATCCTGGTTCCTTATTATAATATAATCTCAAACCTAATGTAAAGCCCAGATATTCATGTCAAGTTAATTGATAGCCGCGTCAAAAAATTATAAGGTAGTACGCTAATTTATCTTATTTTTTTAACCAAAAACCACAAGAAAAATTTTACAAATATAAGATAAAAATATTAAAATATTAATGAATAATTCCATATGGACCAAAAAAATCATTCAATCATTATTTAATCTAGTTCATGAGCCAAATAAATCTTTTCATTATTTTTATGTGTTAAAATAACTTTTGCCATTAAAAGTATGTTTAGTTTAATTTTTGGGAAAAAAACAAAATAGGGTAGAGTTTTAACTTCATAGAAAAATTATACGCACGCATCACACATGTCATTGCAAAAGACGTTAAAAAAAACCCTCAAATTTAGTCCATCTAATAAAATAAATTTAATCGAATCGAATCTAAAATTAATCGAGTCAGAAATTTTTTGTTAGTCTGGTTCACTTTTCCAAAATGATTATAGAATTTATTTGGTTATGTTATTTAAAAATATCTTTTTAATTTTTTATATATATTTAAAAGATATTTGTAATAAAAATAAAATTACTAAAAAAATTAAACAATTTTTTTTCATAAATTTATAATTTTCATCCACTAAAAAAATGTTTTTATAACATAAAAAGATGTTCAAAAGTAAAATAAGATCCTTTTAATACTTTAATACTGTATATGCGTCTAAAGTCTAAACAATAAAATATAAATGATACGCACTTCAAGTGTTCTTGATATGAAAAGTTAAAGTGTTATTTAAAATATATTAGTTTATATTTTTAGAATATTTTAATTTAATGAATTTTGATTTTGTTTATTTAATTACTAGATTGGACCTTATGTGTATAGGCTTTATGGTTTTCTTTGTTTTAACGTAATAAGAAGTTATAAATAACTCTTTAGCAATTGTAGTCGTAATATAGAATGATTTAGAGATTTGAAAACCCTTTTTGGTTTCGTGATGAAACCATAGTGTAGACAATTGAGGTTGAGGAGTCCATCTCTTATTGCATCGGGGAATTGAGTAAAAGGTTGAGGAGTCCATTCGATTCAATTCCTAAATTATGGCGTTGACAAGTTAGGTTGAGGAATCCCTTTCTTGTTGCGTCAAGAAATTGGGTAAAAAGTAGAATAATTCTCTTTGGTCTCAATTTCAATATATCCTTTTTATTTCTATTTTAATTTTAATATATATTTTTTATTCAGTTTGAATCCTATCTTTTTGTTTATCTTTTATTTCTTTATTAATAAATAACTTTTGTGTTTTAAAAATATCTCTTTTTAAAAAGTCATTTAAAATATTTTTTTTTAAAAAAAAGAGAGAGAAAAAATCCCCTAAACAAGCCCATTATTAGACATTATGATAATTTTCTGAAACAATTAGATCATCTTTCAAATTAAAAGTAACACTTTTTAGTTTTTACTTGCATACGTACCAAGATTATGTTTCTTTGTGTGGCAGTATACATGCATACTACATACTTTTGAACCTGCCCAAAAAATTCCAAAGATCTTTTAAAGTTATTTAAAAGATTTTGAACTTTTGACCAATCTCTCTGTATCTTCTCAATTCTCGTGCATGCATACTTCCAAATTTGGGTAACTTTAATTTATAATAGATACCGTTATATATATAATGATATTAAATGTATATTAAATTTATATTAAATTCAGTCAATTAAAATATTAAATATATATTATGTTAGAAAAGTAAAACAATAGAAAAAAAATTATGTGTATTCAAATTAGGTAAAATAATATAATATAAAAGAATATTTATATGTGTTAAGATAATCCAAATAATAAAGTTGTAATATTTTATAATAAATATTTAGATATATTAAATAATTTTAACAAAAATTAATTGATCTTAATATATTCTAACATCTTCTATTTTTTTTCAAATTTAAGTGACAAATTGAATTTAAAATTTATTTAAAATAATAAAAGAAAAAAAAAAATTGAATAAACTAGAACGGTATAGACAAAATTATCAAAAAAAATACAGATAAAACTGTCAAAAAAATACAGACAAAATTATTTAAAAAAATACAAACAAAACTATTGCAAAAAATATAGTCAATAATATAAAATATATATTAAAATATTTAATATATATTAAAAATAAATTAAATAATATAAATTTATATACAATTTTATAATAAATGATTTTAATGTATATATAATATTTTTTTATATATAAGCTTGCTGAATCAGAATCAGAATCATATCTAACTACTTGTCTTCAATTCCCAGGATATATATGATAAGTTAATTAGTAAAGTTGATTAGCAGTTATTATGGCACTAATAAAAAGCTCAAGCTGCAGTGAGAGTGAGAGAGACATAAGAAAGGGACTCATCCGCCATGGCCAGCACCACACCAACACCATCAAAGGTGGTTGGCATGCTGCCATCTTCATCATCTGTGAGCTCATCATCACTTCATTATTCATAATCTGTCTCTGTTTAGTTGGCTTTGTTTTTGTAAATCTCTTTCTTCATAAGAATTATTACATCATAATTATTGAATAATTTAAACTTTTTTTTTATAAAATTTTTTTAAGTGAAGTAATTTGTAGGCTAAAAAATTTAGATATAAAAGTGATATGAGTAATATACTTTAACATGGTAATTTTTTATGTTTTTAAAATTGTGGGAGGTACAGAAATCGAATGGTTCGATTTGTATTAAAAAAATTAAAAAATTTTGGAAATTGTCCGATTTCTGTACCCCAAATTTTTTTATTTTTTTAACACAAATCGGACGGTCCGATTTGTGTACCTCTTACAAATTGGACAGTTCGATTTATGTAATTCTAACAAATCGAATGGTCTGATTTCTACTTCTCTAATTAAACGATTCCACATTTGAGAATAACACTCTAACAATTCACATTTCAAAAAAACACCATTATCATTCCAATATTAAAATAAAAAAAAAGTGTAATTTGTATCAATAGATCATGGATTTTGTTATCTTGGACGCTTGTTAAAAATACTTTTTTTTTTGAAAAAAAAAACCTTTTATTTTTATATACTTTGAAAGAAATTCAATAACGAAATTCATACGTTTATCTAGCTAAAACTTTTTTTTTAAAAAGTAAGAAATTAATTAAATAAAAAGAGACGCCCCCGAAAAATTTTTAAATAATACTTTTTTCTTTATATTTATAAAATGTATACACTTTTTTCTTCCAAAATTAAAATAATAAACACTTTAGTCCATTTGATCAAAATATGTATCAATCATACATAAACTAGTAATAATTATTTGATTGATAATAATAATATTAATATAAAATATATTTATTATTTTACTAAATTTGAATTATTTCTAATATATTTTATCACATAATATAAAATATTTTAAGTAATTACAAAAATATTTAGTTCAATTTTTTTATATATTTCATTATTATTAATGTAATAGTTTTATTTATTTTTGATATTTCTCATATAATATGAAATATTTTTAATTGTTAACAAAATATTTAATTTGAAATATTTTATATATTTCATAATTTTTAATGTAATGAATTTTATTGTCAAACATATATAACTGCAATAATTTTTAAAATCTTTATTTTAAAAGTCAATTTTAATAAAAAAAATTAAAAAATAAAAACTTTATCAAATTATACTTTTTCTTTCTTTTCTTCTTTTTTTCTTTTCCTTTTATGCTATAATATAAGGCCAATTTTTATGATATCTATGAATCGTTATCTAATTTTTTTTAATTTACTTTTTGTAGTAAACTTTTATTTTTTAAAAATTATTTATTTTTTTTAATATCTTTTAAATTAATTATTAATTTTAATTTTTTTAATAAATAGACATCACGTTTTAGATACCATAACATTCACCATAATACAGTTATTTATTTGTTTATTTTGTAGGTGTGGAATTTGCACAACAATTTGCTTTTACAGGGTTGTCATCAAATTTGATAACATATCTAACAAATGAGATTCATGAATCCATAACCGAAGCAACGAAGAATGTAAACACTTGGCTTGGTGTTTCGTCCCTCTTCCCATTGCTTGGTGGATTCATTGCTGATTCCTATCTTGGTCGCTTCAACACTGTTGTCATATCCTCTTTCATTTATCTTTTGGTAATTTTTTAATTATTTTACTAAGAAAACATATATACATATATCCATAAACATGATGACATGTATGATATGTCTACTTATTGGTTTTCAATTAATCCTGAATTTGGTTAGTACACTACTAGAAATATGTTTAGAATCGTCGAATTTACTGTCGAATCATTTCTGTTGGTATTACTATTGATTTTTCGACAATGACATGGAACCATGGAATCTAGGAATTTTTATCGTTAGATTTGCAAGTCCGTCTGTAATTTTGACAGGAAAATTGACGCCAAGAGCCCTTTAAATTGGCGGCAACATTACGTCGCTGAGTAGATGGATGGTCTTCAAATTCTTATGTTTTTATTGTATGCTACTTTGAGACTATAAGATTTGGATACTGCTTGCTCTCTAATTGGGACTATGATGATTACATGCATGCACTACAACATTTCAGGCTTTAAGTTACGATTTTTTTTGTCATATTTAAAAACTGTAACCTAAAATCCTCTATAATTATGGTTTTTTGCCATAACCATAAAAAATACTTTTAGTTACAATTTATTTTAAAACCGTGACTATATGGTCACTATTTTGAAGATAACCTTTTATAATAGAATTATTTTAGATTTTACACGACACTTTTTGTTGCCATATTCAAAAACTGTGACCTAAAAGCGTCTATATGCATGCAGGGCATGATTTTGATGATGATCTCAGTGTCGATTTTGAAGAACGATAAGCTTTTCTTCATATCACTTTATGTGTTAGCAATGGGAGATGGAGGCCATAAGCCTTGCGTCCAAACTTTTGCGGCGGATCAGTTTGATGGGAACATGGAAGACCAAAGAGAAGCTAAGAGCTCTTTCTTTAATTGGTGGTACTTAGCCATTGTTCTTGCATGCACTTCCTCCGTTTTCCTTGTCGTTTATATACAGGTATTTAATTTCATTTGTTAAAATAAAAAATGTTAAAGAACTAATATTTTTAGTAGATAAAAATGAAGAATTCGTTAGTATTCACTTGAATGCAAAATAAACATAAGAGAAAAATATTAATCACATAATATTTTTTACAGTAAAATAATTTCCACAGTATACAATAGAACACATGCATAACTTAAAAAACAATTGTGACATGCACACAAAAAATCAATCACTAAATTAGTTATAATGTATTTGTATATAAATATATAAGTTATTTAATTTATTTTTAATGCATATTTTGTATTTCAATATATATTCTATACTAGTGACTAATTTAGTAACAGATTCTTTATATACATCTAACGTAGTTAAATTTTTTCTATCAACTTTTTTTGGGTACACCTAAAAATAATACCATCATATACATATATATATATAATTACAGGATAATGTTGGGTGGGCAGCAGCACTAGCATTACCATCAGGAGTGTGGACAGTGGCAATAGCAGTGTTCTTTATTGGAATCAAAAGATACAAAACAGAAACTCCAAAAGGGAGTTCCTTTATTTCTATTGCCCAAGTTCTTGTTGCTTCATGTCGCAAATGGAACCTCAAACATGATACTTCTGTCTATTATTATGGTGATCACTACCATGACCAAATAGAACACACAGATCAACTCAGGTGTCTTTTATTATATTAGTTTTTCTTTGCATTTTATATTAGAATTTAATTTTGATGCACTCTCAATATAAAATAATTTTACACCTACGTCTAATTACATAACGGCAAGTCAGTGAAAACAATTTTCTGTTACATTGACCGCATGAATGATCATAAAAAAATAACTGATGTAATTAGACGACGGTATAGAATGTTTTATATTATTAATGTATTAAAAGTAAACTATTATATTATTATATTGCTTGACACATGCATAAAAGTAATCATTAATTGCTCAATTAATAAGTATAGAGAACTAATTTTTAATTAGTTAACGTTAATCAATTTTTTATTATGAAATTGTTTTTTTAACCCTCATGTTTTAGAAAATTTAAGGCTTAGGATTAAGATTTGGACTTAGAATTAAAAAAATTAAAATTTAGACTTTAGAATTTTATTGGATTGAAATTTATTACAGATTTTTGGACAAGGCAATGATGATGGATGAACATGATGCTACAAACAACACGAGAGAACCATGGAGGTTAAGCTCAATTACACAAGTTGAAGAAGTAAAGCTTGTTCTTCGTTTAATTCCTATATGGCTAAATTGTTTGATGTTCGTTGTTGTCCAAAATCAAATGAGCACATTTTTCATCAAACAAGGTAGCACATTGAACCGTACCATAGGAAAAACAGGGTTTCAAATCCCTCCGGCATCACTTCAAGGTGTTGTAGGAATTGTAATCCTTTGTGGTGTTCCCATCTACGACCGTGTTTTCGTGCCGATTGCTAGAAAGTTCACAAAACATCCCTCCGGCATAACGGTATTACAGAGGATTGGAGTTGGTCTAGTTTTGTCTATACTTAACATGGTTGTTTCAGCACTCGTAGAGGCCAAAAGGATAGCTATTGCTATACAGTATAATCTTGTCGACGATCCCAAATTGATTATACCGTTGAGTATTTGGTGGTTGTTACCTCAGTACGCAATTCTTGGAACTGCCGACGCACTCGCAGTCGTCGGACTCCAAGAATTGTTCTATAGTCAGATGCCGGAGGGACTAAGAAGTTTGGGAGCAGCGGCATATGTTAGCCTCTTTGGAGTTGGGAGTTTTGTGGCAAATGCAATAATAGATGTTGTGATTGCAATCACTTCAAGAATTGGTTATAAATGGTTAGGAAATAATTTGAATAAGGCACATCTTGATTACTATTATTGGTTATTGGCTGGATTAGGTGCTCTTAACCTTTGTGTTTATCTAAGGATTGCCAATGGTTTTGTTTATAAAAAAGTATCATGAGCTAAATTAGCTTATGATGATGCATGTATTTAACTTGACAAAAGATTTGTTTGTGGAAAATGCAATAATAAAGTAATTTTTTTTGTAGTCAATAATTATTCTGCTAATTTGTATTTTAAATTTTTCGGGTGGTTAATCTTGTTGAAATGCAATTCAATCTTGTTAAAAGAGAAGTTAATGTTGTAGCTAATCTATTAGCGAAAAGAGGAGCTTGAAATGAGACAGAATTCACCAAGTGGTTGGAATCTTGGTCGGAATTGTGAGATCGATGCTCTCCACCATGACCTTGTTATTCTGTCTTGTTGTTAATTTTTTTTCTAGGATCGGGTTTTTTGTTCTAACTTTTTTTTAGACAAAAAAAAATTGTTTGGAATAATTTGGTGCATTTTAGTCCAATTTAACATTTAACTAGATAGCGAGTTACCTTATGGTTCAATTTTAACATGATATTGGAGGTATAATTAAGTATCTTGTAGTGGTTAGCCTTAAGCAAATTGTTGGAGGAATTGAAATTTAGATAATTCTTATTTATTCTAGGATTAATTTTGACTGATAATATAGGTTTGAGATTTGTGAGGCGAAGAAGAATGTCAAACAATTTATTTGTCAAAAAAAATGCAATAAAAACAAAAAATTGTTTTGCATTTTATTGGTGAGTTCAATTAGGGAGTTATTTTTTGACTAATATCCATTAATTTTTTTAAATTTTAAATTCTATTTTTAAATCTAATCATTGTATATTTTAACTCTAAAGCCTCGAAAAATAGGTTAAAAAACAATTTATAGTAAAAAAAACCCCTAATATCGACTAATTAAAAAATGGTTCTCTATATTTATTCTTGATTCATTGCTTCCATGACCAATACCAACAACAATCTTAATACCACCTTGGAATGCTTGTATTGTGTGTAGAAATGACAATATAGAAAAACAGAGATGAGGAACACCCCATTTCCCACCTCACATACACTGAATTTTTTTTTTTCATCTCAATTTCCATTTTTAATAATAGAAAAATATTCCTCTCCATATTCACATTTTTTATGGAGATATATAGTCCTGAGGAGTCTCACTATAATTATTCATTCAATAAAAAGTATGTTAATTTTAATATAATTAAGATCAACATTAACTTAATAATTTTTATTATATCATATAATAAAAACAACAAACATCAACATCTCAAATATTATATAATTTTAAAACTAAAAATAGTATTTTAAATGCTGAATGTTTTTATTTAAAATGCTTTCCAATATTCAAATATTAGTATCTTCATTATAAAAAAATAGAGTAAAATATCATTTTTGTCTCCAACATTTGGGGTAAGTCTTAAAATTGTCCTTAACGTTTAAATCGTCCTATTTAAGTCCCTAACGTTTCAAAATTGGCTCAATGTTGTCCTGCCGTTAGGATCTGTTAATAGAATTGACAGCGCGATGGGACAAAATTGAGACGATTTTTGAAACGTTAGAGACTTAAATAGGACGAAAACGTTGGGGGGACAAAAACAATACATAAAAATAAATTTTAATTTTATCCTTCAATAATATCAATTTTTTACGTTACATAGTTATTCAATTATTTTTTAACCACATCTAAGTAAATTGAACTTAATCACATTACTTTTATTCTAAATAACTTTATTTTTTATAATTTTACTTTTAAAAACTTTTACTCATCATAAAATATTTGTAGAATGACTAGTACATAACCTTGCGAAATTAAAAAGAAAAAAATTATACATATACAATAAAGTATAAATTGTACCTTTTTCTCTAATGTATCGAAATTTTTTAATGTTTAAGAGTAAAAATCTTTAAAAGTAAAATTATAAAAAAATAAATTTATTTAGAAAGAAAGTAATGTGATTAACTGTAATTTACGTAGATATGATTAAAAAATAATTGAATAACTATGTACCGTAAAAAATTTTGATATTATTGAAGGATAAAATTAAAATTTATTTCTATGTATCATTTTTGTCTTCAACGTTTTCGTCCTATTTACGTCTCTAAAGTTTCAAAATCGTTTCAATTTTGTCCCACCGTCAATTTTGTTAATAGAAGATCTCTAACGACAGGACAATATTGATCTAATTTTAAAACGTTAGAGACTTAAATATGACGATTTAAACGTTAGAAACAACTTTGGAACTTACTCTAAATGTTAGGAACAAAAACGATACTTTACTCTAAAAAAATGTGACTGCTATTTTAAATATATATATATATATATGGAATATTTTAAAATTTCTCAAAGAAAAATCTTCATTCTAATTCTCATAATTCCGCCGAGTGATTTTTGCCTATTTTCGTCTCCAATTCGAATATCTCTAATTTCGTGTGTCTAAGGTGAGTTGACTAAAAATGGAGTAATAATTCTAATGCAAAAATCCAAAGGAAAAATTGATTTAATAAGTACAATTAAAGTGCATTTAATTAGTCAATGATATAGAAATAATAATGGTGGTCAATAAAATTAAAACCAAAATTAATTTTAATATAAAATAGATTCCCATTTATTTGTCCAAAACAGAAATCCTTGACCTTATCGTCATAAAGAAAAATATTTAATTTAGAGAATCCTTAGATAAATTAATAATAATATGAATTTAATTTTGATGTACTATCAGTGTAAAATAGTTTTATATGTGTATTTAATTATGTAATGCCACATCAGTAAAAATAACTATTTTTCACATTGACCGCGTGAATAATCATTCAAAATAACGAATATAATTACACGACTGTATAAAATATTTTATACTGTTAGTGCTTCAAAATTAAACTCTAATAATATATCCTCTTTTTTACGCATATTTCCAAACTAAGGCTACATTAATTTTGGGTGTTTTTCTCTTATGTTTTAGATTTTTTTTAATATAATAATTTTACAATTATTTTAAATATTTGTTGTTATTTAATTTTAGATTTTTTTATTAAATTTTGAATGTTTTTCATAATAATTTAAATTTATATTCTTTAAAAACAAATTACTAATTAACTACCCCCTAATTAATTATCCAGCGAAATTGGTTTCCAAACTAAGGCTACATTAATTTATTGCCTTCGGTTTGTGTCTATATAGTACTAACTACTATAAATATATATACTGTATAGTAAATATATTTTCTCTTCTTTGTTTTTTTTTTTTTTTCTTCTTCTATTAATTTGGCCATTATATATTATGGAAAGAAGTTTCAACAGTGACACAAGAAAGCACCTCCTCCAACACCACCCCAAAACCATGAAAGGTGGCTGGCATGCTGCAAGGTTCATTATCAGTGAGTATTTCACCTCATTGATGTTTAGAAATTTTGATGGTTTTTGTCTTTGTGAATGAATTAAATGTTTAAGTTTGATTATTAGGTTTTGGATATCATCATGGATCATTGAACCTTGAAATTTCATAATTATTATGTATAATAAGTTAATAATAATATAAAATCTCTTATGATCTAAATTTTTGACGGTTAAACTATAATCACTGCACGAAAAATTAACAACGTCTCAAGCATATACAATATTACAATATTTTGTAACAAATTAAATAATTGTATTCTTTCAACTTTTTTTTCTTCTTCTTTATATACAATAATTATTTTTATTATATTTTTTTATTTTTTATTTGTAGGTGTTGAATTTGCACAACAATTTGCCTTTATAGGGTTGTCATCAAATTTGATCACATACCTAACAAATGAGCTTCAAGAAACCCTAATTGAAGCAACAAAAAACATAAACACTTGGGTTTTTGTTTCGTCCGTCTTCCCTTTGCTTGGTGCTTTCATCGCTGATTCTTACATTGGTCGCTTTAAAACTGTCACTATATCCTCCTTCGTTTATCTCTTGGTATATAATTCATAAATTTCAACTCCATCATATCTAAATCTTTTTAATATTTTTTATTTTTATTATTTATAATTGATTCTTTTCTTTATTAATTTTGTGTTTCTAATTTAATTATGGTGTGATTATAACTTATATCGTTCACACCTCTGCACTATAGTTTTATATAGTTAATACCTACCTACTTAATCAACTTAAGTAGTTCTAAACATATAATCCTTAATATTTTATTTTTATTTAACTTTTATTATATTTGATGGGTATTCATTATAGGCTAATCATCCAAACAGAAGTTATAGATTTTTTTTGGTATTTTGTTACCGTCATTTTTTTTCTTTTATAAATTTTTTAATCAATGTAATTGGATATAATCATATTAGGTATACACTAAAATCAGTAATTAAAATTAGTTATCAGTACAAAATACATATCAAAATATAAAACATCCATTACAAATGAATTAAACTATACATATATTTATATACAAATATACTGGTAGTTGATTTAAGTATATACTCAATATTTTTGAAGTTACACCTATAAAATGGATATTTTTGTTATATGTATATCAAAATCAACCACCGTATAAAATTCACATTGAAATATAATACAAAATATACATTAAAAAAAAGTGATTTAACAATAACTTGATGTTAGCAGGGCATGATTTTCATGACACTTTCAGTGTCCATTTTGAAGCACGATAAGCTCTTTTTTGTAGCACTTTATGTGTTCTCCGTCGGAGACGGCGGAATTAAGTCGTGCGTTCAACCTTTTGCGGCGGATCAGTTTGATGAAGAGAAGGAGGAGCAAAGGGAAGCCAAGAGCTCTTTCTTTAATTATTGGTATTTGGTCGTAGTACTTGCCAACTCTTCTGCCGTCTTCTTTATTGTTTATGTACAGGTAATTTCATTCTTTATGGCTCCATATTTTTGTTAATTAATTTAAAATTATGTAATATAAAAATTCAGAATCAATTATAATTTAATGGTTAAAAGTTATATATAAATTTTACCATTTAAAGGTAGTCGGCTCGATGTGGTTAGTTTGACAGAAGTTATATGTAAATATCTATATAAAAAAATAAATTGAAAAAGGGACGGAAAATAGAGATTACAAACGTTTGTTTTTAGCAGGGTAAAATATGGTTTTTTTTTATTCCTATTGTTTGCAATTTTTTAAAAAAATACCTGTAATATTTAATTTCATTCAATTTTGTTTGTAAAATTTTTTATTTATGTCAAACTATATATTCATTGACATTTTCAATTTTGTCCTTAATGTTTTAAACAAAGTTAACGTCCCAAGGCATTTTAGATATAAATAAAATTAAACATTAGGAGTATTTTTAAAGAAAATCGTACATATTAAGATTAAAAAATATATTTTAACCCCCCTCTCTCTATATATATGCATAGATTATAAGATCCGATAAAAATAAAAATATATATAATAAATATTCACATGAATATATTTTCATTTAAAATAATTTAACATATTTAATTAAACTGTTTATAACAACGTATATTGACATCTTAACTATTATTTTCGTATATCATGCAGGACAATATTGGGTGGACTGTAGGACTAGGGTTGCCAGTAGGGGTGTGGACAGTGGCAATAGCAGTGTTTTTGATTGGAACAAAAAGATATAAAAGAGAAAACCCTAAAGGGAGTCCCTTCACTACAATTGCCCAAGTTCTTGTTGCTGCATCTCTCAAATGGCGCCTAAAACACTTACCAACCCATGACACTTCTTTGTGTTATTATGGTCTTGATGATGACCATCATCCACTTCCAACTTTGGAACACACTCATCACCTCAAGTGAGTTTTTATTATTTTTTTTTCGTACTCTCTTCATTTTAAAATAAGTATCGTTTTCACTTATGAAATTCATTGAAAAGTTGGTGTATCTAGACAAAGAACTTATTTAGATACATTTATTTTTTAATAAACTTAAAAAGTGAAAGCCACGCTTATTTTAAAATAATCAAAATAATTTTTGAAAAATTAAGTGGATAATAATTTAATTCTTGAACAATTAAATGTTTCGAATAATTTTGAAGATACAACTCTAAATCCGATTGGCCCTTCCATCAATTAGCAGAACGACTAAGTTAGTTTTCTATTGTGTTTTTCAATAATTAATTTAATGAGTTTGATTTTTTAACAACTAAATTGACAAATACGAAATCTATGAAGAACTATTTTAACAAATAATCGTTCTAAATTATTAGCTGGTTAAATACGATTTAAAATTATTTTCTTTTGATGGCATAAATTGAAAACTATATACTATAGATTTTTGAACAAAGCAATGATGATCGATGAGAATGATGCTTCAAGCAAGAGTAGAAATCCATGGAGGCTATGTTCAGTTACTCAAGTTGAAGAAGTAAAGCTTGTCCTTCGCCTCATTCCTATATGGCTATGTTGTGTCATGTTTTTTGTTGTCCAAAGCCAACTAGTCACATTCTTCCCCAAACAAGGTAGCACAATGCGACGCCACATAGGATCGAAGTTCGAAATCCCTCCGGCATCACTTCTAGGGTTTGTTGGAATCGTAATGCTCTGTGAAATTCCTGTCTACGACCGAGTTTTCGTGCCGGTCGCCAGAAAATTCACAAAGCATCACTCTGGTATTACATTATTGCAAAAGATTGGTGTCGGTTTATTTTTGTCTATACTAAACATGATTGTCTCGGCACTCGTAGAGGCCAAAAGGGTTGGTGTTGCAAAACAACATAATCTCATCGACGATCCGAATTCAATTTTACCGATCAGTATCTGGTGGTTGCTACCTCAGTATATTCTTTCTGGAACTTCTGATGTTTTCACAATTATTGGACTTCAAGAATTGTTTTATGATCAAATGCCGGAGGGATTGAGAAGTTTGGGAGCTGCAGCATTTGTTACTCTCTATGGTGTTGGAAGCTTTTTTAGTAATGCTATTATTGTTATTATGGTGGCAATCACTTCAAGAATTGGTGAAAAATGGTTTGGGAATAATCTAAATAAGGCACATTTGGATTATTTTTATTGGTTACTAGCTGGATTAAGTGTTTTTAATCTTTGTGTTTATCTATGGATTGCCAAGGGTTTTGTTTACAAAAAGGTTCTTAACCCTAATTCAGTGTCCTGAATTAGTATTAATGTGTTTGTAATGTTGGATAGTATTAAAAAAAAGGCTCATATAAGAAAAATAAATAAATAAGTATTTTTATTTTTATTTTTTTCTTGTGAAGACAATAAATATTTTTTTTGTAAATCATATTAAGCATTTCCTCTGTTTCTAGCTGGCGCAGAGTAAGCATTTGCCCTTCTAGAATGATTTTTTTTTTCTTTTATACAATAAAACATATGTTTTTTTCTTATTATTTATTTTATTTGACCCCACGCTAAGATTAAAAATAAATTTTAGTCTTTAAAATAGTCATGTAAAATATGTTATTTTAGAACAAGATACAAAAAGATTAGATTATTGTTCTTTAACATTATAAAAAATCTATCACAATAACTATAAAAATAGAAGAATTATTATTCATTATATAGAAATTTCCTCCTCTCTATAAAGGCGGAGAGAGAGAGAGAAATATATAAGTTTTGGACTTTAAACCATTTTATTATTATTTGGTGAAGACTCTTGCAAAAATTATATTTATATAAAATTGATAATTGAGACTATTAAATAATTTGTCATATTTGATTAAATAATTATTTAATAATTTTTAATTATTAATTCTATATGAAGATAATTACATATAAATTTTAATTTTATTTTTTATATTAATTAGTTTGTTCTACAATAAAATCTAGTTTTACAAATAAATAAAATTCAACACCAATTTAATATCTCACTAAATAGAATAAAAACTTAATTTAGGACTTCAAATTTTATAAACCACTCCATTTGATTTCTCAATTTATTCTATTAAATTTAACGTTGTAATTCATTATAGTTTCCAAACATATTTTGTGACATCATCGTGAGGTGTGAATGATTGAGGAATCAGTATGAGACTGAATTACAATTAAATATAAAAAATTCTTTTAAGTCAAATAAAATTAAATGACCAAACTAAGTCATAGAATTAACTTTAAAAGACTGAAATTTAGAGGACTAAATTAAGTCTTTACAATTCTAAATATATTACTAGTCATCATTAATTTAATGACCATGTAATATATTATTACTATGATATTTTTTTTCTACTAAAATATATAGTTATACAAACACATTTAAATTTAGTATTAATTAGTCGTTGAAAAGTTGCTGATCCGGTGTTTTATTATTTTTTATGTGATAAAAAAATTTTATTTTTTTTCATCAATTTATATCATCAGTGGATTCTGCAACCCATTTATATCTTTTTAAGCAAAAATTACTCAATTTATGTTCTTTTTCGTGCAAATTGATATTGATAATATAAATAGAATTTTTTTTCGATATTTGACAATATAAATAGAATAGCTCTACATAACATTAATTAAATCACAGTCTAAATAATAGTACACACTATTTTGCTTAACTTGATAGTTATGACTCAGACTGAAGGCACCACTATGGTTAACGACGACAGCAACATTCCCGCTAAAACCACCAAAAAGGGTGGCTGGCATGCTGCCATCTTCATCACATGTGAGTTTCTTTTCTTTTCGTTTTTTTTTTAACTTGTATTTTACTTATTTGTATTCGAAGATAAAAATATAAAGATTTTAAGACAGAAAAATAGAATGATATTTTTTTCTCTCTTAAAAATAATAAAAATTAAACTCTAAATTTTTTGATAGTAAAAATTCTCATATCATTTTATGAAACTATTAAAAAAATAAATAAATTAATAAAAAAGAAACATAAATTATTATATTTTTAATAATTATACATGTTAAAAACATAATTAGTTATGTATTTTGTACAAAAAAATATATTAAAAATATAATTATTTATATTTTTTTATCATTTTAAACTTTGAAATAAGAAATTTTATCGAACTATTTGTTGTATGGATAGGTGTGGAATTTGCGGAGCGATTTACTTCGATGGGTTTGTCTGCAAATTTGATAACATACTTAACAAAAGAGCTTAGCGAGTCAGTAGTGAATGTAACAAAGAATGTCAACACATGGATCGGTGTTTCTTCCCTCTTTCCTTAACTTGGTGGCTTTCTCGCCGATTCTTATTTCGGTCGCTTTAACACCATCGTCTTCTCCTCCTTCATTTTTCTCTTTGTAAGTACTTTTTGTTCTATCTTTTAAGAGTATCCTTAATTCTTTTTTATTATTCGTCAATCTTTTAAATTTTAAAATTATTATGTTACACACTAAAAATTAATTTATATATAATTATATGTATAATTTAATTTATTTTTAATATATATTATATTTTAATATATTTTATATTAATAATTAATTTTAGTATATATTTAGTATGGTTATTCAAATTTCCATCGCCTTTTAAGATAACTATGGCTTCATCATTACCATAAACATGACTCACTTCAAATATTCTTGTGCAATTCTAGACACCAAACGAGATGTAAGATCATGCAACAAATTATCACTAATAATAATAATAATAATAATAATAATAATAATAATAATAATAATAATAATAATAGAAAAGAAATGGAAGAAAGATAATAATCCATGCATAAATTTCTTAAAAATCAAATAAATTAAAGGTATGTATAACATTTAATGAATAATATCTTCACAAATCACAATTTAGTTTTTACATACGATTAATAATGTGTTCTTTTGAACAAAAGAAAAAAGTCAAAAACACGTCAAGAATTTTTTTTTCTTTTAATTCAAAATGTAATAATAAATACCATAAAATAAATTTTTTTTTAGTAAGAAAAATAATTGTATTTGTTATATAAAATAAATACATTAAATAATATTTAAAAATAATAGATAATAAATTGCAATGATATTTAATATTTTTCTTATAAAAGAAAATATTATTATAGCATATTGTAATAATGTCTTAATAATGTTCAACGATATACGGAACATGGTCAAAAAGATATATTAATATGAAATACTAATATTATCTAGAAACTAAATTCTTCGTAGATACACACAAAATATATTGTAATACATTTAATTGAATTACGAATTTAATAAAAAAAGTTAAATCTAATATAAAACATTTTTCAATAAATTTTTATTTTTTTAATATGAAAAATTGATGAATTTAGTATAAAATACATTGTATATGTTTTTTTTTTTGAAAGATTAGTGAATATAAAAAATATTTATTTTTATTACCATAACAATACGTAATAAAACAATCAAATGAATAAAATATAATAACATATTAGATATCAAACATTCTTGATACTCATATAAAAATACAATTGTTATTAGTTAAGGAAGTCACTCTGATAAAGAGGTCTAAAATGTCTTTTTTTAAAGATATTTTTTAATAATTAAAATTTAACACATATAATTAATTAAATCATATTATTTTTATTAAAATTAGGCCAGATAAATTAATTTGACCGAAAAATAGTTAATCAAAATTTAAATCGGTCTAAATTAATATTATTTTTTATAAAAAAATGACTACAATACACTTATTATAGAAAATGATTAAAATACTCTTATTATATATATTAATTTTGAGAATCCTAAATTTTAGTTTTTTTCTTTTTTGTTGTCATAAGATTAGGATTTAGAATTTTCAAAATTAATATATATATATAATCGATATTTTAGTTATTTTTTTAATAGGAATATTATAGTTATTTTTTATAAAAAATATTAATTTGGACCGATTTAAAATTTAATTTGTTAATTTTTTAGCTAAACTGATTTTCCGATTTAATTTTAATAAAAATAACACAGCTTAATTAATTATATGTGTTAAATTTTAATTTTTAAAAAATATTAAAAAAAAAAGATATTTTTGACATCTTTATCTAAGTGGCTCCCATTAATTAATTATGCATTTAAATTTTATTTTAGTTAACACTTAACAGAGCAAAGTAAATGTGTGTATGTTGGTTGTTAAAAAAAATGCCAATGTCAAGACAAGATAGTATCTAATATAAAGAGTGTATAGTAGCATAATTGAGAAAAATATATAAATACTATTTGTATATCAAAATTAGTTATTAATATAAGGTTTAATTATTTTGTTGGTTTTTATAGTTTCATCGAATTTTTAATTAAGTCTTTATATTTTTTTTCTTTTTAATTAGGTCCTATATCAAATTAGATTTTGTAGCTAAGTCTCTATTGTGAAAAAATGCTGAAATTAATGAAATATTTTGTTAAACTATATAGAATATTCAGTCAAGTGTTAGGCATATTTGTTTTGCTTAACAGAATATTCTGTTAATTCTAACGTTTTTTATCACGATAGAAACTTAATTACAAAATCTGACATGGTATAGAGACTTAATAAAAAAAAGTATAGGAATCTAATTGAAAATTCAGTGAAATTATGAAATTGACAGAATAATTAAACTTTAATATGATTGTTTATAAACTATAAATACATATATTATTAATTTATTTTTAATGTATATTTTTATTCCAATATATATTTTATACTAATAACTAATTTTAGTGACTGATTTTAATATACACATAATTAATATATATATATATATATATATATATATATATATATATATATATATATATATATATATATATATGTGTGTGTGTGTGTGCATGGATGCAGGGCATGATTTTGTTAACACTATCAGTGTCAGTAATGAAGCATGAGGCCCTATTCTTCATATCTCTTTATGTGTTGTCCGTCGGCGACGGCGGCCACAAGCCATGTGTTCAAACCTTTGCTGCTGATCAGTTTGATGAAGAAACAGAAGATCAAAGAAATGCAAAGACTTCATTCTTCAATTGGTGGTATTTGGTCATAGTTGTTGCATGCATTTCCTCTGTTTTCTTCATGGTTTATTTGCAGGACAATTTTGGATGGACTTTGGGTATTGGGCTCCTACCTGGGATGTGGGCCATAGCATTAGTATTCTTCTTCCTTGGAATGAAAAGGTACAAAAAAGAAGGCCCAAGAGGAAGCCCATTTACCAGTATTGCACAAGTTTTTGTTGCCGCATTGCGGAAGTGGCGCGTGAAAGACACGTCAAACAATGAGAAGTATTGGTATGAGCATGAGATCTCTCTCCATTCAAGTGGTCACTCAATTTCTCCTACATTGGACCATACTAATCAATTCAGGTACTGAAATCTTGGTAAATAATTATGACATTAAAAATTCTCAAGAAAATATAAGGGTTTAATTAATTTATATTTTAAAGACATATTTTAAAAATATAATAATAATTTTTTTTAAATATTTTCAATGTATTTAATGTATTAAAAGCATAAAAAAATTAATTTTTATAATAATTTTTATAAAATATTTTTTTATAGTATGTTTAACTTATATTTTTAGAACACAACTTAGCAAAACTCAAAAGACAA
This sequence comes from Arachis hypogaea, assembly GCF_003086295.3. Classification (NCBI taxonomy): domain Eukaryota; kingdom Viridiplantae; phylum Streptophyta; class Magnoliopsida; order Fabales; family Fabaceae; genus Arachis; species Arachis hypogaea. The sequence continues at coordinate 115,447,059 of NC_092045.1, forward strand.
TAATAAATATATAAAAAAAACTTGTTTTAAAGCTAATGAATGCATTTGAAAATCAAAATCTAACTTTCAACAAGGTCAACTATAAAAGGATCACAATATAGACATAAAACTTTTGAAAGGATAAATTATTATTTTAGTTCGATTTGAGCTAAATCCTATTTTGCTTTTGTTTATATGTCTTATTTTAGTTTATTTTAATTTTTAATCAGAATTATTTTTCTTTGAAAGTGTCTTCTTTTTAATAGATTTTGCTATCTTGTACACATTAAGATGATAAATAAAAATTATTTTTATAAAAAATACAAAAAATTTAAATTTTTAATAAATTTATTTTATATTTATTGCAAAAAAAAATATAAAATCTTTTATTATTGATAAGCTTATCGTATATCTTAAGGAGACATGTTAACTAAACTCTTTTTTATATTATTATCTTCTCTTAGGTTACAGCAACAATCGTAATTGTAGTAATTGTAATAGTAATTATATTGTTTTGAGAGTGAAGTTTGCAGAAAAATAATAAGAGAAATAAAAAATAATTAAAAAGTGATATTAAGAAAAATGTAACTAAAGACAAAAATAAAACGAACTTAAATCTTATCCCATAGGAAATAAAATATATAGTAATACTGTAATAATGTACTCTTGAAATAAGTCTAATAGATCTTTTTGTTGAAAAAAATTTTTTTTAATGAATTTTTTTTTAATTTTTTAACGTGTTTTTGGCAAATTTCTAGTAGTAAAAGTACTAGTAAAATAAAAAAAAAAGATTTTTTTTTAGAAGTTGTAATTTACATCTTTTTTTAAAAGATCTTTTTTCCTTTAAAAAAAGATGTTTTTCATGTAATAAATAAACAAAAAGTACTTTTATATTGTTATACCCAAACATAATTGATAGATAAAAAGACTTTTTTACATGAGATATCCAAACATAAAATTACTTTTACTTCTTTATAAGATCTTTTAAAAAAATATAACTCGAAAAAAGATCTCTTCTTAAAAGTTCACCCAAACAAGTATTATTAGGTAAGTCTCAATCTCTCAGTCTCTGTCTCAGTACCTAAAAACAAACGCTACCTTAGAGTTGGTATGAACAAATATAATTTGTAGTTTTTTTTTCTTTCTTTTATTGACAGATTTTTAGACAAGGCAATGATCATTGATGAGCATGATGTTGCCAATAACACAAGAGATCCATGGAGGTTGTGCACATTAAATCAAGTTGAAGAAGTGAAGCTTGTCCTTCGATTAATTCCAATATGGCTAAGTTGTTTGATGTTCGTAGTTGTCCAAAGTCAACTAGCAACATTTTTTGTGAAGCAAGGTAGCACAATGAACCGTTCCCTCGGACCAAACTTTCAAATTCCTCCGGCATCGCTTCAAGGCGTTGTCGGAGTTATAATTCTTTTCGCCGTCGCATCTTACGACCGAATCTTCGTCCCAATTGTCCGGAAATTCACCGGACATCAATCCGGCATAACGGTTTTACAAAGGATTGGAATTGGTCTTTTTTGTTCCACACTTTGTATGGTTGTCTCGGCACTTGTGGAGGGCAAAAGAATAAATGCGGCTAACCAACACAAGAATAATTATAATACTATTGAAGGTTTTTCACCTATGAATATATGGTGGTTACTACCTCAATATGCTATTCTCGGCGTCGCCGATGCATTCACGGTGGTTGGACTTCAAGAATTGTTCTATACTCAGATGCCGGAGGCGATGAGAAGCGTCGGCGCCGCCGCGTTTTTAAGCGTTTTAGGGATTGGAAATTTTGTTGCCAATGCTATTATTGATATTGTGGTGGAAATAACTTCAAAAAGTGGGGGGAAATGGTTGGTGGGAAACAATTTGAATAAGGCACACCTTGATTACTTTTATTGGGTGTTGGCTGGGTTAAGTGCTCTAAGCTTAGGTCTTTATTTATTAGTCTCTAGTAGTTTTGTCTACAAAAAGGTGCATGTGTAAGATTAGTAATGGTGTTTGGCTTTTGTTATTTAGATGAGCATTTAAGAGCATCCGATATAGAGTTAGTAGGTTAAGTATATTAGTTAACTGTAATAAGGGATTAAAATATAAGTTCTATATTATTTAAGATAATGAAATTTGTGTTATGAATTAGTTTCGTATTATACAAGTTATAAAGGCTTTCATCTTTTTATTGTTTGGCTTTTGTATTTATTTTCTAAGCTTTGTTGGAAGTAAGAAATCTAGTTTATATTTGTTAATTTTGGCCAATCAAAATGGAGTTATGATTATTTTTATCATAATGAAATTGTTAACCTCACTAATATTAATGAATTGATCTAGATTATGTTAATATAGTGGAGTTGTTAAAGTCGTCAAAATTAGTAACCCAAATGACATTCCGACTAGAGTGTCTTTTGTTTAATTTATAGAGTTTACAAATTTGAATTGAGTGAACCTTTTTTTTAAAATATTTGATTACTATCAAAAGTGAATTTATAGTAAAATATTATATTTGGATACCTTTATTACTTTGAGGATGAATTTATTAAGAAGGACACAAATTTGGATTGTATACTTATAAAATAAGTAGGTCTTGAGAAATTTCGCACTCAACTTTTAGGTACAGGAAAACATTTTAATTTTTTTTTCAATGAGCTTATAGGTTTTTGAAAGAAAAAATATTAAATTTCTAAAAAATTTAGCAGTAAATTTATAGGTCATTGACTTGGTATTTTTTTTTAAGACTATGCAAAATTTTTTAACGACCTATTTATTTTGTTAATCTAAAAATAAATTGGATGGTGAAAACTCAGGTGCAGTCGACTTCACGTGAAGTTAATACTTGAGAGCTGTTAGATGATTTGATTGTTTTAACTAAATTTTCATCTAACGACTTCACGTGAAGTCGACTTCACCTGAGTTTTCACCAAATTGGATAATAAATTGATGAAGAGGAATGAACCTACTAATGGACAATAAAAGTTCATCAATAATGAGCCTAAAAAAATCATTTATTAAAAAATTTTAAATTTACACATTTAATAAAATTCATATTAATTAACTTGTTATTAAATGTTTTTTAAGTGTTGTTTTCCATCCTTTTAAACAAATTAAAGTGTATAGTATAAAGTGTTGGCAAGGGTTCTTTTGATGTTGGAGACAACTATGTCTTCATTCTTTTGTGACATTGTTATCCAAGTTCCATTTTTGGTCAACTTCGTACACCGCGTGACATACAAAAAAGATGTAATGAACACATACATATAATGCATACCATAATGAAATGTGAGATGTAAACCATCGAAATTAAACAAATAAAAAGCATATTCGATCGGAGCATTATTATGATGGTGAATTCCAAATACGTACACTTATTATTCATAACTAAAAGAAGAAGAAAATTCTTATATAGGAAATGCTTTTTTAAGGCATCTATTTGATTCTTATTGCATAATTAGGTAGGTTTTCTATTATTATTCACTTTCATCGTATTATTCACTTTCATGTTTCACCAAATTTTGTATATCACTTGAATTTTCACCACCTACTTGCTTTCTCTTAATTACACTCGATTATTACTCATTTTATTGATCTTTCATACAAAGAGAGCTTTTTCAAAATATAGCATATATAGATTTTTTTTTAGAAAAAATAGGTCTAAAATATGATACATTTAAATTTCTCCGTCCAATATATATAAGGATAAATCGGTCATTCGAAGAGACTTAGATGTCTCGCCATTTAAAAAGTAAAAAATATTTTTGTATTTTTTATTAGTCGAAGACTATGATGCAGAGGTACTGACACGGACACGAGATACGCCGATACACGAATTTTAAAATCTTATAAGATACGGGGACAAACATATATATAAATTATGAAATTTTTTTGAAAAAATAGTAATGATATTTTGATATTTTATTGATATTAAAATAAAATTTTTATTTATTTTTAATATCTTATTTTAATTATATAAAATATTTAAAATAATTTTATTTTAATAAATAATAATATATACTATTTCTAAATTTATTTCAAGAATACATGTTAAGAATAAAGTTGGACACATTAACACGTGATGATATTTAGGTGTGTCCAAATGTGTCTGAAGAAGAATTTTTTATATTTTATTAAGACATGGTTAGACATAGCAGACATGTGTGTCGGACAAATGTTAATGAGTGTCGTATCCGAAATGTGTCCAACATGCAAGACCTGAACGAAATATATGTATTTCATAGATCGAAAACTTATTTGTCTTCGAGTTAAAAAGTTGAGGAACATATTTTTCATTTATTCTAGATTTTGTATATATATATATAACACATTCCAATGTTCATTACTTGCACAAATCTATGGATGATTATACGAATACCAAAACCACAAAAGAGGGTGGATGGCATGCTGCCATCTTCATCACTTGTAAGTTTATTCTTATACACTTAAATTTAATAATCCTCATTTTCTTGTTTCACTATATTTTGTTTTTTTCTTTCATTTAGTTTCATGAGTTTGAAGATAAAAGACACTCTTTCTGTCTGATCATTTTTTTTTTCAAATTTCAAAATATCTTTTCCATTTATATACCCGTAATAATTTAATTATATATTATGATGAGACTTTGTAAATCTTTTGAAAAAAAAAATCTAGTATTAATTATAATTATAAAAAAATTTAAGTGTAATTATATATATATTTTTTGAAACAGTTATTATAAAATAATAAGAGTTAATTATTTGTGTGTGGATTATATTGCAACAGTTGTGGAATTTGCAGAGTCATTTGCTATAACAGGATTACGTGCGAATTTAATAACATACTTAACAAATGAACTTGATGAGTCTCTAAGTGAAGCTACAAAGAATATAAACACTTGGAATGGTGTTTTGTTACTCTTCCCTTTGTTGGGTGGCTTCATTGCTGATTCATATCTTGGTCGCTTCACCACTATCATCCTCTCTTCTCTCATTTGTCTTTTGGTAATTCAATTTTTATATTATATATATACAAATTATATTTGTGTTAGTTTTCTCATCACTTTTAAGTGATTATTAGTGTGGATGTCATGTAATTAACTACTTTTTCTCAAATTTATTATGCACATATATGGGTTGTTAAACTCTCAAATTATTAATTCTTATTTCAATCTTACTTATAAGTTACAAGTTTAAATTATTCATATGGTTTATCTTTAAATGCTCTTTACTAAATAAAATTAAAGGAGTATTTCGCTATTTGTTTATTAAATAAATTTTAGCTCTTTATTTAAAAGAATATAACTCTATTCTCTTTTTTAATGCCACTCTAAATATAATTTTTTTATATTGTATATTTTTTAGAAAGAAAGAGTGGTTTTATTAAAAAAAGTGATAATATTTTATTTATTTATTATATTTTATATCAATAGTTTAGATCGAAGATTTATGATTTAAAATATAGAGTTTAGAATATTTTATTTTATGTTTTTTTTATATTTTTAATAACAAGTTAAGTTTTAAGGAGTGTTATCCTCTTTATTTTTTTCCGGCTGAAACACATTCACTGTCTAAATAAGATTAAATTCTTTTATTAACTATGATATAAATAAATTTTTAAGTAAATTATAGTAGTAAGCTCGATCGATAAATTTGCATAAATGATAATCTCTCAATTTTTTTTACTATTTTAAAAGTAATAAATATATAATTATACATGTTACATGTATAAAATTATAAATATTGATGAGTTAAAAAGAATAATTTTAAATTATTATCTTCTTAGAATTATTAATTTACTTCTTATTATTCTTGAATTGCATGCATGCAGGGAATGGTTTTGTTGACAATATCAGTCTCTTTAGAGAACCATCATGAGAAGTTATTCTTCATAGCTCTTTACATAGCATCCGTCGGCGACGGCGGCCATCGGCCGTGCCTCCAAACTTTCGCGGCCGATCAGTTTGATGACGGCACGGCAGAGGAGAGGGATGCTAAGAGCTCATTCTTCAATTGGTGGTTCTTGACACAAGTTTTTGCCGCAATTTCTGCTGTGTTCTTTCTAGGATATTTACAGGTAATAATACGTTAATGTTAGGAGATAATTAATAAATACTAAATAAAATAAGTTTAGACGATTTATACTGATTTTTTATTTTTTTTAAATATTATTATAATAATTTATTCTATATATAAAGCACATTAAGATATTTTGTGCACAATTTTTTAAAAAAAAGTTACATATAAATAAATTTATTATTATATACAAATTAGCTTTCAAAAACTTCTTTAGCTAAAAAATTAGTCTCTAAAAATAATTAATAAAAATTTTCCATTTATCCACCTTTATAAAATTTTGATTTTAACTAGGAAATTAACTTTTTTTTATTTAATATTATATATTTTTTAATTTTAAATTTTAAATATTAAATTTTATATCCAGAGTTCCAATCTTAAATTTTAAATTATCTAAAAATAAAGATTAGAAAACACAATTTTGCAAAAAAAAAAAAAAGAAAATTAGCTAATGTTTCTATACCTTTTCTAAAATTTTTATTCTAAATCCGTATCTGAACATAATAGCTATAATCTCATTTTTAAGAAAATAATTTTATTATTTGAAATAAATAAAACCACAGGAGAATGTTGGGTGGAATAAGGCAATGGCATTGCAAACTATTGTGTGGATAATTTCATTATCAATATTCTTAGTTGGAATCAAAAGGTACAAAAAACAAAGCCCAACAGGAAGCCCATTTACTAATATTGCACAAGTTTTTGTTGCGGCATTTCACAAGCGGCACGTGAAAGCCACGCTCCACCATGCCCACGGTGTTTCAGAGCAGCACACTGATCAATACAGGTGAATTCATTTCAATTAATTTTATACTATATTATTTCACATTTTACAGAAATATTGAAAAATATCAAATCACAAATAATAACATGTGTCACCTTTTCCCAAAAAAAAAAAAAAGTTTACAAGTAGTTACTAATAGAATTAATCTTCTTTCATTTCATAACTTATACTATGACATGTTTTTATATAAAAATATTAGGTAAGAAGTGTATAAGTATTATATTAAATAATTTAAGTCAGAGTGACTCGAATATAATGATGATAATCAAGTTAAATATTTATATATGTAATTAAATTATCATTTAACAATTTTTAATTATCATACATAAACAAAAATAATTTTATTAGTTATTTTTAAGCAAATTTATTAATTCATTTGCCATTTTTAATGATATTTTTGTAGAAAAAATTTTTCATGTAGCACATCTTCATTTGAATTTCTTTGTTCTACGTTACAAAGAAAAGTTATTTTCATGCGAAATTAACAGTAAAAAATTGTTAGATAATTTATCAGTGAAAATTGACATGTAGTTATCTTTATATAAAGTTACTGGTTAAGAATTATTAGATAATTTGACATATCTAATTAAATTATTTTTTATCGATTCTTAATTAGTAACATTACATAAAAACAATTGCACGTTAGTTTTCGACTAATTTAACAAATTAAATTAAATTATCATCTAATGATTATTAAATATGAACTTTACATTAGGATAATTGAGCGTGAGTTTTTACCCAAAACATTTCACCATAACATTTGAAATCATTATGATAGATTTCTGGACAAGGCAATGATGATGGACGAAGATGAAGCTTCAAGCAACGTGAAAGATCCATGGAGGCTATGCACAATGAATCAAGCAGAAGAAGTAAAGATTCTCCTCGGTCTCATCCCTATTTCACTATCTTGTGTGATGTTCGCGGTTGTTCAATGCCAACTCTCCACATTCTTCATCAAACAAGCCACCACGATGCAACGTTCCATAGCACCAAATTTCAAAATCCCTGCCGCATCACTTCAAGGAGTTGTTGGAATCGTAATTCTCTTTTGTGTTCCAATCTACAACCGAGTTTTCGTCCCCATTGCTAGAAAATTCACCGGCCAACGGTCCGGCATAACGTTTTGTCAAAGAATCGGAGCCGGCCTAGTCCTGTCCGTACTAAACATGGTTGTCTCGGGTTTTGTTGAGGCCAAAAGAATTGGAGTATGTAATCAACATAATCTTATGGACAATCCGAACGCTGAAGTGCCAATAAGTATATGGTGGCTTCTGCCACAATATGTTATTATTGGCACGTCGGATGCGTTAACAGTGATAGGATTTCAAGAATTGTACTACGATCAGATGCCGGAGGAAATGAGAAGTTTGGGAGCGGCGACACTCTCCGTTGTTTTTGGAATCGGAAGTTTTGTTAACAATGGAATTATAGCTGTTGTGGTTGCAATCAGCTCAAGATTTGGTGATAAATGGTTGCAAAACAATCTGAATAAGGCTCATCTTCATCACTTGTATTGGATTCTTGCTGGGTTAAGTACTATCAACCTGTGTATTTATGTGCGCATTGCTAATGCTTTTGTGTATAAAAAAGTGCAGATGGTTAATAATAATAATAATAATAATAATAATAATAATAATAATAATAATAATAATAATGGGGTGTAGCAGCAAAGAAAGAAATATATTCAGTGTAATAAGTTGGTTTGCTAGTGCATAGATTTTCAGAATTAATGAAGTTATATATACATTAAGCATTTAGTATAATGAAATTTCAATTCTTACTTATGTATAATATTTTATATACCAACTGTTACATGGGTAACCTGAAATAGACGGATTGGGTTTAAATGAAAGGCCCAAACATTAGAAGAGAGTGGTTTTCGACTTGGTTCACACTTGGAATCGCTATCCGAGTTATGTGTAGGATGGAATGTGGGGTGGTATCTGCAAATACACTTCGATGCCTAAGTCAGCAAGGGGTTTAGCAGGTTTTTGAATGTATTGGGACTTAGCTTTACCTGAGTGTGTCAGTATTTATAGGTGATGATCCAATAACCATCGTTGGAGTACTTACACTTCTGAAGGTGGATAACCGTCCCTTTATCTTAGGGTTATTGAGATATCTCTTCTAGAAATGGATGAGAGATTTTAAGGGGCAGTTACTTATTTGAATAAGTGTTATCTGCCAGCTTATGTCGAACCCGACCTCTTTGAGGAGGTCAGGTAAGCGGTAAAGGCCAATCTTTGGATTGGGCCTGGACCATAGTATTGGGTCAGTGCATGAACAGTGCCCCTACTCGAGTCCGATCTCTTAGCTATGAGTTGGATTCGAGTATTAATTGAACTCGAGTTTATTTAAGTCGAAAAATGACGTGATTTTAGTTTAAAACCGACATGATTTTGAATTTGTCAACCGTCGCGTCTAATCAAACGTCGCGTCCGTTCGGGGGCTTGCATTTACATGTGGAGGAGCAGTTACATTGGTAACGGCGTGTTTCTTTAATGACAGCGTCGTTTTACTGTTTTGCCATTAGTATGTTATAAATACTTTTCCCTCTCATTTCTTTGTTTTCTTTCGTCTTTTCTTTGAAGTTTCTTCCCCTGCTCTTTCACTCTTTCACTTAAAACTCCCTTTGACCTTTCGTTCGCGGGCGCTTCACCTCGGTTAGTGGAACTCTTCCTTTTAGTGATTTTACGAAGAAGGTTAGTTCTTTTTATCTTGCTTTCTTTCATTATTTTCACCGTATTTTCTTTTATTCCCGTTTGGTGTACTGTATGTCAGGAGGAGAGTTTTGAGATATATCTTTGATGATGCTTACTATTGTAGTGAGAAACTTTGGAGTTTCTACGTTCTTCTCTTTAAAAAGTTATTTCTTTTACTGCTTGCTGGCTGTTTCCTTTATCTGTTATGGAAAAAATGTCTTGCTGTTAGAACCTTGTTTTTTGATGGTTTCTTTTCCTTTGTGTCGTGTAGGTATATTCCCTTATATTTTATTTTTCTGGAAAAATGTCTTCTCGTATCCCTAAGACCCTTTTAAGATGGGTAGATTCCTCCGTGCTTTCTGAACACCCTCTAGTGGACACTGTTTTCTTAACCAAGCTCTGCAAACACCATAGGATCTGTATCATTGATACTGACGAACAAAAATACGAACTAGTGGCCCCTGATCCCGACAATCGGGTTTGCTGTGAGAGGATCAATGATTCTGAGCCTCACTTCTTTTTCGTGTATGACTGCCTTTTTACCCGCTTGGGGGTTTCCTTTCCTTTTTTCGACTTTGAGATGGGAGTTTTATCTCATTGTCGGGTTGGCCCTACCCAACTTCATTCCAATTCTTGGGGTTTTATAAAGATTTACCACCTTGTCAGCCAAGAGCTTGACTTCCCGATTTTTTTAAAAATCTTTTTCTATTTCTTCCATTTAACCAAGCCTTTTAGTGCTTCCAATAAACAAAACAAACAGCAGTGGGTGTCTTTCCAGGCTATTCAAGGTCGAAAAGTTTTTTCCATCTTCGATGAATCTTTTCATGACTTTAAAAACTTTTTCTTCAAGGTTCAGGCTGTAGAGGGCCATCATCCTTTTTCTTGAATGAGAACAACCAACTCCAATTTCCTCTGTACTGGTTGGAGGTCTCCCCCGTTGACAAATATAGCCTAGATGACTTGGATGAGGTAAATGAGGTCATTGTTGGGTTTTTTCGAGAGGCCTGCCAAACTTGGATACTAAAAATTCCTTCTTGGCCCTCCGAGTTTCGTCCACACCAAGCTATGTAGTTTTTGTTTCTTTGTTGCTACTTTCTGATGAATTTCGACTTGTAATGTGTTCATTTCCAGTTTGTAGGACGATCAACTTTTATTCTTTCTTTCAGAAATGGTGAAAAGCGGGTCAAGCGCTACTTACTAGAAAGTCTAGGAGGTGAAGTGGAAGGCTCGTGCCCGAGATGCTGCGCAGGAAGTCGGGGTCTCGTCCACTCCCCCTCATTGTCAGAGCTGGGGTCTGGGGTCGTCTTCTCAGCCCCTCTTGGTAAATCCTATTCATACTTCTTCCCTTCCTCCTCCTGCGCCTGCCCCACCCATTCATCCCTCTGCTGAGCCTGAAAAGAAGAAGCGAAAGACCTTGGAGACTGGTTCCTCCACCACTGAGGAGGCCAGTTTCGATGGTCCAAAGTTCGCAATGAAGCACATTCTTCCTTTTAGTCAAATTTCCTTGGATGATGCTTCCTTACGAAACCATCTTCAGATTCTGGCACGGGGGGAATTCGGACGGCTGGGGTCTGTATTGGCTTCTTGATATACTCGACAAAACACTCTTGAGTTCTTTTCAAAAATTTATAGAGGATCTTCAGGGGAGGATTGCTCTGTATCAAGAAGAGGAGAAGAGGCTGCAGAAGGAGAATACTTGAATGAAAGATGAGCTTGCTTAGTTGAAGGAGAGGGAGAAAAAGTTAATGACCCAATGTGCCTTGGCTGAGGGGATGAAGAGCAAGACTGAGAAAAATTATGTCAGGATTTTTCTGAGAACATTGATCTGTAGAAGCAGCTGGAGTCGAATCGGGAGGCCTATCAGAACCTGGAGGATTCTATTGTTGAGAGCTCAGAGGAGGCGTTTAGGGTGTTCAAGGAACAAGTTGGAGTCATCGCTCTCGACTTGGACCTGTCACCCCTCCATCCTGACAAGGTGGTCGTTAATGGAGAGATTGTCTTTCCTCCTTGTCCTGAGACTGATTCTGAGTTAAAGACTCGTGGGCATCGTATTATTGAGTCCCCTCCCCGTGAGGTGGAGCAATAGGAAGGATTCCTACCGAGCTCTTCTTCTCAACCAGCTGAAGCTCCGACCTCTGCCGTCGAAGAGATCCCTCCGACCCTTTCGACTCTTGCAACGGACCTGAGTTTCCCTCCTGTTGATGACTCCAATCCTCTTTCCCAGTGATCTAGCTATTAGGATAAGGGTCTTTTAACAAAATATTTTTATTATGTACGTTTGCAGGCGTTTTTTATGCTTGACGAAAAATGACTTATTTTTGTTTGAATGATCTTTTAACTTCATAAGGTTTTTGTGAAAAACCTTTGTTGTTTTGATCTTTCAAGTTTGCAAAGGAAGCTTTTCGTCATATGGACTGTTTTATCTAAGCTGGACAATTTTACTATCGTCCAAAACTTTTTTGCCGAGTAATTTTGAGAAAACTTTCATTTTTATCCTTGAGGAATTTTCGCATCTCTTTTGTGTTCCATTAATTCGACTTTACATATTCCATTTTATTTATTGAAATGTTTTCATAACTTAAGTCATTTTTGCGATGCATTTTGTTTTTTCTCAGGATTTCCGAATTGTGAGTTGTTAGCGATATTATTTCCGAGTTATCATGATCGTCTTTCAAAACCACTTTACACCGACTTGTACCTCGTCGTTTTATCTCGCCGACCACTCAGGTCGGTCAAGGAATTTTCAAACTTTTTCGAGCTTAAATCGGTGCGTTTCGTAGAATAATAATAACAGATTTATAAAGAGATAAAATAAATGCTTGTCGAATGAACATTGATGGAGATAACTTTTACAAAAGTTGTCTTAGCTACTAAGGGATTTAACACTTTTAACCCTTAGTCCCCACTTTGATGCTTTGTTAAAACCCCCTCAGAGAAATTCTTTTTGGGAAAAAACTATGAAGTTGAAAAAAAGAGTACATCAGGGAGCGGAGTTCGCTTCTAGTTGTAATATCTCTTCATGTTGCAAGCATGCCACGACCTAGGGAGATCAGCACCGCTCAAGTCGGATATTTTGTAATACCCCTTTCCGAGGACTTCCCTTATCTTATATGGCCCTTTCCAGTTGGCGGTGAGCTTTCTTTCGCCTGACTTATTTATGCCGATGTCATTCCTAATCAAGACCAAGTCATTTGAGGTGAAGCTTCTACGAATGAATTTCTTGTACCTAAGTTTAATTCACTATTGTACCTATCATTTAACGATTATCAACTATCAACTTTAATTTCACTATTGTACCTAAGTTTAATTCACTACATGAAATTGATAGTTGAGAACCGTTCAGTCAAATCATTTAACGACTCTCAACTATTAATTTCACTACTGCACCTAAGTTTTCACCATCATTTCATCGTAACATTTGAAATCATTATGATAGATTTTTGGACAAGGCAATGATGATGGACGAAGATGATGCTTCAAGCAACGTGAAAGATCCATGGAGGCTATGCACAATGAATCAAGTAGAAGAAGTAAAGATTCTCCTTGGCCTCATCCCTTTGTGTGATGTTCGCCGTTGTTCAATTCCAACTCTCCACATTCTTCATCAAACAAGCCACCACAATGCAACGTTCCATACCACCAAATTTCAAAATCTCTGCCGTTTCACTTCAAGGAGTCGTTGGAATCATAATCCTCTTTTGTGTTCCAATCTACGACCGAGATTTCGTCCCCCTTGCTAGAAAATTTACTGGCCAACGGCCCGGCATAACGTTTTGTCAAAGAATCGGAGCCGGCCTAGTCCTATCCGTACTAAATATGGTTGTCTCGGGTTTTGTTGAGGCCAAAAGAATTGGAGTCTGTATTCAACATAATCTTATGGACAATCCCGAAGCCGACGTGCCAATAAGTATATGGTGGCTTCTGCCACAATATGTTATTATTGGTACGTCGGATGCGTTAACAGTGATAGGATTTCAAGAATTGTACTATGATCAGATGCTGGAGGGAATGAGAAGTTTGGGGGCGGTGGCACTCTCTGTTGTTTTTGGACTCGAAAATTTTGTTAACAATGAAATTATAGTTGTTGTGGTTGCAATCAACTCAAGATTTGGTGATAAATGGTTGCAAAACAATCCGAATAAGGCTCATCTTTATCACTTTTATTGGGTTCTTGCTAGGTTAAGTGCTATCAACCTGTGTATTTATGTGCACATTGCTAATGCTTTTGTGTATAAAAAAGTGCACACAGTTCGACCAAATAATGATGGGTCGGGATGTAGCAACAAAGAAAGATATATATTTTCAGTGTAAGTTAGTTTGTTAGTGCATGAATTTCAGTATTAATAAAATTATATTTAATTAAGCATTTAGTATAATTTAATTTTAATTTTTATTAGTTATGCATAATATTTTAAATATTTCCTATATATATTAAGTATACGTTAGAATCGATTACTAATATAAAATATATAATAAAATATAAATATATATTAAAACAAACATATATTTATACATAATATAAATATATTAATAACTAATTTTAGTGTATAAATAATATTTTTATTTATATATATTTTTATTTTTATTTTTAAACATTTTTTAAAAATTAATTCTCGATTAATTTGATTAAACCTACCAATTCGATTCGATTTTTAAAATTATGTTCCCAAGTGAACGATAAGAATACCATTATGATGCATGTGTATCTGAATAAAAAATAAATTAATGGAGCCACTCAAATAAAAACATCCAAAACATCTTTTTATAAAGATGTTTTTTAATAATTAAAATTTAACATATATAATTAATTAAATCGTATTATTTTTATTAAAATTAGGCTAAACAAATTGATTTGACGAAAAAATAGTGAATTAAATCTTGAACTGGTCTAAATTAATATTATTAAATTATTTTTTATAGATAATAACTACAATACCCTATTATAGAAAATGACTAAAATACTTCTATTATATATATTACTTTTGAGAATCTTAAATTTTAGTCCTTTATTTTTCTATCGTAAGGTTAGGATTTAGAATTTTTAAAATTAAGATATATATATATAATAATAATAATAATAATAATAATAATAATAATAATAATAATAATAATAATAATAATAATAATAAGAGTATTTTAATCATTCTCTATAATAAAGGTATTGTAGTTATTTTAAAAAAAGATATTAATTTAGATCAGTTCAAGATTTGATTCACCATTTTTTTGTTTAAATCAATTTGTCTAGCCTAATTTTGACAAAAATAACATGATTTAATCGATTATATATGTTAAAATTTAATTATTAAAAAAAATCTTTAAAAAAAGACGTTTTAAACGTCTTTATCTGAGTGATCACCTAAATTAATATATAAAATATTGGAATGGTTCTATTAATGCTTCAATGGGTACATGACCCCTCTATCTATGGAGTGGCTATCCCACAAAAATGACTCACATCAATTTCAGACCAAATTAACAATTCCGGATCGAATTGCCAAAATCATTAAAACAATAATATTTTTCTTTCAAGAGGATCAGATGTTAACTATTTTAATTTATTTTTCAAATGATTATCACAAAAAGAGAAATTTTCACAATTAAAATATGAAATATTTGCAATTGTTACACCTAATTACATGAACTAATGGAAGATTTAGGAATCTCATGGAAAAACATATAGTTGTTGGCATATCGCTCTTGTTTAAATATTTTTCATTCTGATTTATTTCCTTTGATGAATGTACATACAAGAAATAATCCAAATTAAAAATATTAAAAAAATGAGGGGAAAAAAAATTCAAATAGGCACGTTGAATAAATTATTAAAAAAAAAAGACAGGGTTGAATGTTTAGACGTGAAGCAACAGAGTTGGTTCTAAACATCTGAAAATTCAATATGGTCTGGGTCAAAATTGGCTCTTAAACTTATACAAGAGGCCAAACATTAAATAGTATGAAAAAAAAACAGGGAAAAGAAAAAATCTATTCCTGACCTTTTTTTTTTAATTTGTGGATATTTAACTTTTTAAAAATTTAAAAATGTATTTAAGTTCTTGATTTTTTTTAAAATATAGACACATCAATTTTTGAGTTTAATTTGTCATATTTTAAAAATTTTTCTATGTGTGCATTCGTATCAACCAGATCAGTACAATAGGAATTACGTCTGATTTTTTGATTGAATTCGACAAATTCAAGTAAACATGAGAAATCAATATGTCTAGATTTTAAAAAGTTAGAAATTTAAATGCATTTTCAAATCCTGAAAGACTTAAATGTTTACATATCAAAAGGTCAAGAACTTATTTATTATTTTTTTAAAAAAATAAAAGAATATTTACATAAAGATTGATGTATTTAAGTAAAATTAATAGTTAATATCTATTAAATAATTTAA
Organism: Arachis hypogaea; assembly: GCF_003086295.3. NCBI lineage: Eukaryota > Viridiplantae > Streptophyta > Magnoliopsida > Fabales > Fabaceae > Arachis > Arachis hypogaea. Next base: position 115,462,965 of record NC_092045.1, read on the forward strand.
TATATTTAATTGATATATTTATATCTTAATTAATATTTTATGTCAATAATTTTTATTTTTTATAATATCTTTTAATTTAATAAGATAAATATTAACCTATTACGAATTTAAACTATATTTTGAAGTCTAATATTAATATAAATTATTACATATATAAAATAAAAATTTAAATTTTGAATATTTATTTAAAAGGGATATTTATTTAAGAGAATGAATAAGCTGATTATTATAGTTAGTATGAAGGTCATGCACGTGCATGGAATCAAATGGAGGGTCTTATGCCTTGTGCCTCTAAATAATGACCTTTACGTCTCATCAAAAGTCCAATTGGTGGAAGAGTACAAACCACAAAGGAATATATTCTTGTTTTTAATATTTTTTAAATCTAAATCTACAAATTCCAATCACTAAAATTGGCCCTAAGGCAGATTGATTTTTGTTGAATTTTTAGATAAAAAATAATTGGTTCATACTTATAAAATTTTAAGAATCAAATTCTCAATACTTAACAAAAATTTGATGGATAAGCTATTCCATTCAATAGACGCTTTTGATAAAATTCATAAAATCTTAAATTTAAAATGTTTTGCTGCCAATATAATAATTAAAAAAAAACTAAGCTATAAGTAATTTGCATTGACTTGAATGTCCTATTTAAATTTTAAAGTTTAAACCATCTTTATATTATTGATTTTAATTTTAATACAGTGTAAAGTGTAAATATGAAAAGTAATTTTTTTTACTGATATGACATTATATAATTGGATATATGCGTAAAATTATTTTACATTATTAATATATCAAAATTAAATTTTATATTATTTGTATTTAATTTAATTCAAGTAATTAGTCATTAATCATAATAAGCAAAAGGTCAAAAGAGAAAATGATAATAACAATAATAATAATAATAGTGATGAGGAAGCAAATCAGATTTTGAAGTTTGGTAGAATAAGAATGCTACCACCTTTCTTATTTGCTTTGCTTGATTTTCAATTCAAAAATCAAACCCAGAAGATCCGCTAGATTCTGGATGAAATCTGTCGGATCTTGCTTTCCAAACTGTCAGATTTTCAAAGGGGATTTTGTTATCTTCCTGATCATGATGTATTCCATTTTAAAAATAATGTCCCTTTCTTATTCTTATTTGTTATATTTATTATTATTGTTCACCACCTTTTTTGTGTTCCTCTCTTCATTGTTTTCTCTCATTCTTTTCTTCTTCTCCTTTGGTTCTTGCAATTAAAGAAATTCTCATTCAAATTAAATCATGGGTTTGGCTGCAGAATCACAGTTTCATGTTTTGGCTGTTGATGATAGTCTCATTGACAGAATGTTGATTGAAAGACTTCTCAAAACTTCATCATTTCATGGTAATAATTCTTTTTGTTTTAGTTAATTTATTTTGCTCAATAAATATATAATATAAACGAAAAAAACTTACTAAAAAAAACAGAAAATAAAAATGCAAACCGGACAGTATGACGAAATTAATATCTAATTTTTGTTTTTTTTTTTTTTCGTTACGATATGAAATTTAGTTACTGCAGTGGACTCAGGAAGTAAGGCTTTAAAATTTCTTGGATTGGTTGAAGAAGAGCAGAGGAATGAAGAGCCTTCCTTTGTTGCTCAAAAAACTCATAATCAGGTTTAATTCTTTTTATTTTAATTTTTTTTTTACTTTTTTTGGAGTGAAATTTTTATTGACCAATGATCTAATTGCATTGACTTATTTTTGCAGGATGTAGATGTGAACCTGATCATAACAGATTATTGTATGCCAGAAATGACAGGCTATGATCTTCTTAGAAAGATCAAGGTAAGTTCATGGGGGCAAAATTTCTAGGACTAAATTTTATTTCGAATTTGGTTATTTCAGAAATAAATGTGATATTGAATTTTCAAATAACCCTATTTATAATTTTATATCATTAATATTATCCAAGCTATCACATAACAAATTTCAAACCTTTTTTTTTTTTACATCTTTATCAGCATTATTTATCTAAGAAAGCTCATCCATTTGGCAGGAATCAAAATCTCTTAAAGATATACCAGTTGTGATTATGTCCTCAGAGAATGTTCCATCAAGGATCAATAGGTAAGGGAAGTTACATCCAGTTACCCAATTCCATTTAGTTTTTCTTGATTAATTTCAATCATCTAATCAGATTAATGCTTTTAAAAATTAGTTTGCTTTTTGTAGGCAAAAATGAGAAAGTTTGTAAAATAAGAATAAAAATCTTTTTTTAAGGTATATAAAAAATTGAAAATTAAATCCTCAAGTTTGTTATTGTTAAAAATTACAAATTGGAGGTCATAAATTAATTGAAATTCAAATCTGACAAGGCCTAGTTTTTTTTTTCTATTATTATTTTCCTTTGGGATCAGATGCTTAGAAGAAGGAGCTGAAGAATTCTTTCTGAAACCAGTTCAACAATCTGATGTAAATAAGCTGAGGCCCCATTTATTGAAATCAAAGGTTAAGGAAGTGGGAGAGGAAGACCAACTCATCAACCTCAGTAGAAAGGACATAAATGAAATTTTAGCCTAAGTTAGTCACTAGAATCATACCAACAAATATGAAAGAAATATAGGAGGAGGTCCTTTTGATGTACATTGACATGAGAAAAATGATTTTCATTCAATTTTGTCTGACAAAGTAATTCTTTTGGCTAATATTTCTTTTAATTTTTCTCTTATGTTTCATATGATTCATGATGAGTGAGATTTGTACCTTCTTTTTTATTATTTTCTGAACTTGGTATTTTAACTCAAAAACATATAAGAAAGATACATAAATTGCTGGGGTAATTCAACAGCAATATTATATAAACAATTAGAAATTTAGAGATTCTTTAGTTTTCTTATTCACTTGAACTTTGCAACACATATGTTTGTATATAGGCGATGAAGTGGCTCTTACTAACTTCTAAGTTTAAGAGGGTAATTCCTTAAGAGTAATTAACGCAAATTCTAAAGAATTTACTGAGACTAAAGTTTCAAGCAGAATGGAGTAAAATAAAACGAATTATATTTATATTTAAAATAATTATAAGGAATTATGCGGCAACCTAATCATTATCATGCGACACTGAATAGATTCTTCATTTTACTTTGAGTTGAAGTTTGTATAGTTGACAGAACATCTTTTCAACCACACCAAGAAGCCGGGTGTTCCGTTTGGAAAAATTCCCATCAGTTTTCATCTATAATCAATACAACAATATTATTCATACAATAAATACTCTTAATATCTGTATCTTATGGTTATTATTAATTAATTATATATTTCGATTACTTTTAAATTAACAAACAAAAAGAACATATATTGGTTTGCTAAGAAAACATTAGTGTAAAAATAATGTGTATGAAGGATGCATGCATTGCAGAATTGTGATCAATATGCATGCCTGCTATTCAGTGCACAATTCCAACTCAAACACTTAAATAGTTAAATTTGATTTAAAAAAATCATCTATATCTCGTATCAACAATAACAAAAAGCTAGCAAAGGAAAAAAAAAAGGCCTTTACAAAGAGGATTATAATAAATGAAAATGAAAATCCATAGACCCATCTAGGCTTCTACCCTTTCCATAATGCTCTAAAGAAAGAAAGGTGGAACATGAATACAAGATTATTCATGACCAAAAAAAAAAAAGAATATAAGATTATTCAAGTGAATGAAGGAAGCATATCAATAGGACTTGATTAGAGATAAATGATTAGTTCTTTGATTTTGATCAATCATACACCTGAAATAAAAAAAAGGGGCAAAAAGTGAATGTTAATACATACTTAATAAGCCAAAAGTTTATAGGAGACATGAAAGAATAATCCAATTTCAAGGCAAAAGTGCCTGTCTTAAGGAGCACCAACCATATTACATATATCAACTTCTGTACAAATAACCTTTTTAGTTTATGCTCTTCTCCGAAATCCCCGGTAAATGTTAAGTTAATTTTCATTCAATAAGACTCATCTATCGCTTCAAAATTTGCGGAAAAACAATTTTATACAAACCTTTTAGGGTTTCTGGATTAGTATATACAAATCTAAGTTTGAGTAGATAACTACTTTCAGCAAAATCATGTAATGAACGGTGTCCTCGTCCCCCACTATCATCTACAGATTTGGGAGTATCTTGACTAGGAAATCTTCTACATTTATCAGCATCCTGGTGTAACATGAAAATATTGAAGCACGACTAACAACAACAGTAATAAAGTTAAGAGGAGAGAAATAAATCAAAAGGGAACATGTTTCAATAAAAGAAGTCAGTAAATGTTAAGTTTGGTTATTTAGTATGTAATATACTTCCAAGTTTTTATAGAAGTTAACCTGTAAATACTCCACCATTTGTTCTTCAATGGTACCACGCATTGCCAAGGTTTCCACATGAATAGGACGAGAAGCACCCATGCGATGGGCACGGCTAATTACTTGCTCCTCCATACTGGAAGTTTTTAGCCAATAAAACACATTAGAAGATGATTAAATAGGTTAAAGGAATCAAATTGATTCAAAGGAGGATATGATAAATTTGGGAAAACAAGATACATTATCATAAATTATTCAAGAACAAAGTTCCAGTTTAAATATGGAACCTCAATTGCCAATTTTCATTCTAGAGGACTGATACCCTACAAAGTTATGCATACCAAAACCACAAGTACAGAAAACTTTATAAGGATTACAACTGAGGACAATGATTTTTTGAAATTGTAATCACTATTAATTTACCCAAATGCAATTTACCCATCAGCTGCAAAAGCAACAAAACCATAATATTTAATCCTGAGCATGGAATGGGTTTATGTATTAACCTTCTGTCCCAAATTGGCTCCATCAAAAATACATGCGTAACGAAACTCAGGTCAAGCCCCAATGCAGCGCTTCCATCCATCACAAGTGCCATACAACTTGAATCATGCTGGAATGTGGCTAATGACTTCTTCTGGAAAAGGGAAAATTAAACCAAATGAAGGTCAGAAATTATAAAAATAAATAAATAGATAATTTAATCACTCTGAAGGCAGTCAATTACAATTCCAACATTTTACCTTGCTGCTTGAATGCATTGGGCTATACATTCCAGCATATTTGATACCAGCAATGGTCAACTGACAAAGATGAAGAAATCTTAAAACTTTGATTATCTTAGAAGAGACAAGAAGGTTGCAAAACAATGAAAAAGGGGGGGGGGGGGGGGGAAGGAAAGATCCACTGAAAAAAGTAGCACAGAAAAGGCACCTGCTGTTCAATGACATGTATATGCTCCAGAAACTGGGAAAATATCAAAACTTTGTCAGGTTTCATATTGGTCATAGTGCTTCTTATAGAACATTCCTGGAATAATGATCCACCATCTCTCATATGCATAGGGGAGCTATTCTCAGTATCAAGCTCATGATTGCTCTTGGCTTTGCAGAAACCCATCTCTTCATTGCTTTCTTGCAAAGCTTTTAACCTCTGGACAAGATAGGAGACTTTACTACTAGAAGTTGATTGCCAATCAGGATCCCAATCATCCTGTGCATTCAACATTGTATGTTTAGGGTTATTTGCAAAAATTCAAAATAAATTTTAAAAAATGCAAATTATAGTCAACTGAATTATTAAAATCCCAACCTGCTTATACGAAGGCTGCAACTCAATAAGATCTTTGGGCACAGGCCACTTTGGGTTAGGATTTTCTGGTCGGGCCAATGAATCAGGACTCTCCATTTCGTATGCTTTACCACATCCAGGGTATGTACACTTCATATTGTCTAAAGAAACACAATCAAGGCACAATAGATGGCGACAAGGTGTAATGAGAGGAAGGCGGCACCACTCCTTGCATCTTCACATTTTATTTATAATAGGAAAATTAATAAGCAGTTATGACCTGGTTTTTTTGTTTCATATTTAAGGGAGACCTAAAGGAAATTAAACCAACAAAAGAGAACAAGATCCAAATATTACCTGACACAATTACCACCAAATAGGAGACTATATCTTATGGAGCTATACTCTGCTGAAGTAGCATCAAGACCACTTTGTGCTAAAATATCCATTGTTTCCTGAATATCTTCTCCAGCATGTGTAACTTTAATATGCCCAGCAACACAGCAAGAGAGCCTCACATTCTTTATGGTTGCACTTCGAAATTTCCATTGTTTTGGATTCAGTAGACTCTCAACATGTGAAGGGTCATTCCAATCAGCCATCAATATATTACGCCGAACAGTGAGTACCAATTCATTGTAACTTCTAGCATGTTCCTCACTGAAATCCACATAAACAACTTTCTTAATGCATGGCGGAATGTTTTGCAAGTCTACCTTTCTTGCACTAATCATGCACTTCTGAATTAAATGCAACAGGCGCGACCTTCCTTCCTCCATCTCTGCCTCAAATGGCCTAAGGATGCCAGCTTCCCACGACTTCTGATTCAGTCCATAAGCTTCTTCATGAAGGAACCTTAGCAGAGGTTGTAGATGTGGGAGTTGGCTGTTAGGGGTGTTAGGTGTTGGAGTACCTGTTAGTATCCAACGATTTGAAGCCATCATTGAAATAGCCATTTGCAACTTGTTTGTTAAGTTCAGGCTTGAGCCAAGAGTGTGACCTTCATCTAAAATTATCCTAAACCAATGTACTTGCATCAAAACACTCCTCTTACGTGGGTTCCACTCTGCACTTAAACGGCTAAAGGTAGTTATAACAACATCATAATCCCAAGCTAAACAGTGTGCAGATGGCTTCCGCTGATCAACGCAAACATACACCCGCAATTGACCAGGAGTTACATGCTTCTCTATTTGTGTTTTCCAATGATCAACCAGATTTGCTGGAACAACTATGAGGGTTGCTCTTGACAAGTACAGCCTCACAAAATCTAATGGCTCACGTAGAGCCATGCCAAGTGCTTTCACATCAAAAGTCAAATTGCTAAGATTTTGTGGGTAGTACCACTTGCATATACCTTTCTCTACTCTCTTTACAAGGCCAAATGCTTGAAATATTTTGTGGAATGCATTAAAATATCCATTAGATGTACTACAGGAGTTCAAAATGGGCCCCCGTATGCCATGTGTTTCCATTCCTGCAATCTGATCTGCTGAAAGTTTAACCAACCAAGTCAGAGCCTTCTTTGATTGAGAATTCAGCAATGTACAGTGCTCCTTAAGAACACTAATGAAAAAGGAAATATTTTGTTCCAAACCCCCAAGAGTTCCTTTCAAGTGAAATCCTGGCAAGTATGTTATCTTACAGCTATTCTGGAAATGTTGTTCTGGGACACTACAACTCTGATATGAAGGGTCAGTGTTCATACTACAAAACCATGCTGCACTAGAATTAGCCATAATATTATCTGCAACCTTTCGCCATTTGTGACATGCATCGCACTGAATCCATGTATCCTTGGACTCCAAACAATCAACTTTAGGATTCCCACGCAACTTGGAACTTTTCCCACGTCCATATGAAGCATTAACTAGTTTATTTGGTGGTACACATGATGCAATATCTGATTCGTGATTTCTTTTATGTGATCTCATACCAACTCTTCTTTCCTTGAAAATCAAGTCTTCATCTTCAAAGGAGAGATTCAGTTTTTTCTTGACGCAACTGAGACTCCTAGTGCTTCGACTGGCAGGCACCGATTCTTCAAAGGATGCATCTACAGGCGATTTCATAGCTTCTGCAGAAATTACGTCATTTTGTGTAGTAATTTTCCCAGCAGGATTCATCAATCTGGCTCTTTTTGAGGAGTAGTCATGGTTCTCATTATTCTTACTAGTATCTTGGGCCACATCCCTCTTACCCAACACACAAAAACCAGTTATATTATTACCACTGATCTCATAATAACCACATTTCTGGTTACCATTATGTTGACACCAGATTACTTCTGCCCCGTCTGGTGGATCTGCCAGAGTACCTTGTGTCTTCACAATAAGAGAAAGTGTTGTTACAGTCTTACCCAAGCCAGGCTCATCACAAAACATCCCTCCGCGAAAATCTCTGATGGTGGGAGTTTCCTCAGAAATTATTTCCCCAGATACAGTATTCACGTGGAAACTAAAGCCATCTTCAGTTAAGAGAGCAATATATAAGGGATGTAGCAATTGTTCAAAATTTCGCTCACGATGCAACATCCACTCAACTGCAGTCTGCTGATGAGGAAAGAGATTTAACTTTGTACAAGGCATTACTGAAGCAGCCAAGGATCTGAGATGTCGACACGTTGCAGATACCCTAGTGAGGTCCATTGGACCAAGGCAAGCTAAAATTTTGGTTAAAATATCATCAGATATCTCCCAAATCCCAGATCCGAAAGCATTATCAATAGGTGCTATCCTTGAATTGTTAGATTTCTGCTGTTTTCCAACACCAGGTACCATCTTAAATATTTCATGAAGTTCAAATAGTCTTTTCTTTGAAGAATCACTTGCACCATAATGGAGCTTGCAACCAAGTACATGACAGTCAGAAAGGTTCCAGATGTTGTCGCTTGTCCCAAAAGTCTTCATAAAATAGTCTGGATCAGAAAGTATTGAACTTCTCTTGTCCCAATCACAGCTGCATAACCCTCTCAGTGTGTTAGCAAGCTATCTCATGGTTATACGTTCATATATAAATTCAAGAACTGCAAGCTACTATATTGTTTCGAAAGTATAGCTCCTGAGTGACTAGCTAACACACAATCAGTATGGCCATATGAGGAATGGTTTCAAGTTTGTTTGTATGGCCATATTAAGAAACATTGTGAAACTTCAAAATTTTATTATATCATGATATGATAATATTATGATCCCTCGGCGCTCTGCAGTTGATCCAAGTCCAACAATATTGGAAAGTTGATGTGCGAGTTACATAATTTAGAGACTAAATCAGATGATGCAATGCACAAACACGTCTGACCTATACATCTCAATAGAATAATAAAATGAAAACCCTAAAGATTAAAAAATTGAAGTACCAAAAACATGATATCCAAAGTTTTAAATTCAATAAAGATTGGAGACCATAAAGAGGTAGCTTGAAGAATAGTTTTAAATTGTTTGTTACCAAGTAGTTAGCAAGTTAATATGGCATTCTGAATTCCACAGATGCATGACAGTATGGCACCTTAAAATCATTCATTGTGGTTTTTAAACCTTAATACAGATGTGATAGATGTTGAAAAGAATCACATAGTGGGAAAACGTCATTGCTGTACTTAAGTCTTAACCGCATCAACCCTAATTATACGTCTGTAGTAGTAACAATGAAATACATAAAAAAAAATTAATATAATAACAGACTTACAAAACAACAACAATCACCAATCATACCATAACTCCTTTTATTATAATTTCAGCTCTTAAGGCATCATGAGCAATATACTATTCAGCTAAAACAATTAAAAATAAAATAAAGACAACTGTCCTGCCTATATTAAATATTATACCAATTGAAGAATCCAGATGAATCAATATAGGCATATACATGATAATTTATACAGACCATAGTTGGCTTGAATTATCTCTACATAGATACACCAGATGTAGGTAGTTTCGTACCACTAAGCATATACCACATCATAAGAACTAAGAAGGAATCCTTGCACACAATTTTAAGGCATAATGATGCCTTAAGCCTACAATATAAGAAGTACATCTTATTTCATAGTTAAAGCAAGAGACAATGACTACCAACCTAACTGAAATGACATACATAATGTTATGGCATCATAAGGATGTCTTACACCCAATTACCTATGAATTCCACGGGAAAACTCGAAATCCCCTTATCCAATCCTCTTATTTAAACATTTATATGCACAAGAAAATAAATTCATCTGTACAGTTCAATACTAAAAAGTCAAGCCTTCAATAAAAAGAATAACAAATACAGTCAAAACAAGAAACAGCAATAGCCCATAAAGCCAGAGTGTAACTATTCAATGACAAAACTATATATTAACAGCCTTCTCCCATTGACAGCATCTAAGAATTTCTCTATAGCATTTCTCTTTTTGGAACACTACAACTTAGCTAGCTTAAGCATCAAAATCTAAAGAGGAAATCATCTAAGAAACCTCCCAATATCACACTACACATATCTCAAAAACAACTAAAGATACCTATTAACATTGCATTCCGAAGCATAAAATAAATATCTCAAGGAGTGAAAACCGAACCTCAGGTGGCTAAAGAAAGCGCCGGCAACCGGCCCCGACCGCGGGAACTGCCAGCCACTCCAGAGCTCAATTGTGAGGTAGACATCGATGAGCACCACCGCCCTCACCTCCTTCCCTTCTCCGACCTCCACCCACACCACTCGAGCATCACTCGTGATGCAGTTGCGGCTCACCAGAGCGTGAAGCTGGTGAACCACGCTAATGCTCCCATTCACCATCCCAACCTTACTCATCCTCCTCCCTTTCGAAGAGGATCCGCCGCTACCACCACTGCTACTACTCTCTCCTCCTTCGCATTGTCCTGAATCCGAACCAGTCCCCAACGGACACAAAACGACGCCATTCCGGGACCGGAAACCGTCGCCGAAGATCTCGCATTGGTCGTTGAACGAAGAAGTGGAACTATATCCTTCAGATCGAATTGGAGGAGTGACTCTGAGAACGGCACAGAGGAAACCGCATAGCTTATGGTTCGCGAAGGAATCGCCCGCGGACATTTTTGTTTTTTCTGTTTCCTCCTTCATAATCTTCGAACGAGATTAAGGAACGGAATTCTAGGGTTTTGGTGATTCTTGAAAATTGAACATGACGAAGAAGAAGAAGAAGAAGAGAAAGCAATGGTGAATTTTGGTGATAGGTTAATAGCGAAAAGAATTCGATTTTAGAAGAGAGAAAAAGAAAGAAAGAAAGAGTCTAATACTGCGAGAACGCCAACAGGTTAACGATGTGAAGAGAAAAAGACAAAAGAAAAAAATACTTTATTTAAAATTAAAGTAAAATTTAAAATAATAGGTAATATTTTAATTTTAAATTTGTGAAATTTCCTAATTAACTAAACTAAACTAAACTACACACTAAGAGGTGCGGGAAAAAAGCGAGATCATATCCTTTCTTTCTCTCAGCATTAAATTACCATAGAATCAAATTATATCAAAGTAAATAATTAACTAACCTTACACATTGAGAATTCATTTGAAAAAAAGGTATTTATTTTCATTTTTTATAATATATATATTATTTCTATTCTTAATATTTTTAAATACTTACCATATTTATCAATATAAGTAATATTACTGTTTCCTTTTCAAATTTGTTGCTAACAATGAAGTAGTAATCTTAAGAGATAAATAAACATAATTTAATTAAATTTTTATATACTATAGTAATTTTATTTTTGTACATATTTTTTATTATAAACATAATATAATTTTGATATACTAATAAAGTAAAATTTTAATTTTACACGACATTCAATAATATTCTTGCTATTAGATAACTATTTAATTAATAGATTTAAAAATAGTTATTTGTGTTAATATAATAATACATTGTTGGATACGAAAAATTGAATATATTTTACATATAAATTTAATTACATATTATTTTTCTCAATCTTGGATAATTACTAAAGAAAGTAAATAATCACTAAAAAATATATAATTAAATTAAGAGTTTAAACGAATAATATAATAATACAATATTAAATAATTGTATAAAACGTTTTATCGAGAAATATATTATTTGTTTTTTCTATTAAATTATTATTAAATTCCGATAAGCCCTAATTCCCTGCCAAGTTAGGTTTTTTAAGGGTTTATTATTTATCCACGGATTTAACCAAAACCGTGAAAAGCAACACATTTTTGGTTATTCCGACGATATAGAACCACCGATTTGCGACTAGAAACTCCCAAGAGGCACGAGAAAAATGGCTAGAGACAGCGTTCTCACCCGCGTAGCAACCGGAGCCGCCGTGGGCGGTGCTATCGGCGGCGCAGTCGGTGAGGATTTTATTTCCTTGTTCCCTGATTTTCTTTCGTACCAAAACACAGTTTCTTTTGTTGTGTTAGTTTTCTTTCTCTTCCTTAAGTTTTCGGTTTACTAACGATGTGTGTATTTTGAAACTTTTGTTATGTATGCAGGTGCTGTTTATGGGACATACGATGCGATTAGGTATAAGGTATGTTGCGATTTTGCTGAGTCCTTGATTATAATTGAATGATTGAATTTGATTGTTGTGATTTTGGTGGTAGAAAGCTATTTTTGTTATGGAATAAGGATCCTTTTTTTTTTTTTCTTGTTTGAAGTTTAACCTTGTTGTAAATGTAAGGCAATTATTGTGTAGAACTAAATTACAATACCTGTTGTCTTTTATCAGAGGACTCGTATTGGAATAGGAATAAATTTCAGAGATTGTATCATTAGGAATAGGAAGTCAAAGTTATTTCTGATGATGCTGACTTGCTGAGTAAAATAAATAAGAAAGATGGTCGAAGGAGGGAATTTGATTGATTTTATCTCTTGGAATCTGGGGAGGATAGATGTACACTCTCTTATGACTGTTTCTAAATTTTTAACTCGTGATTACCGCAAGATAACAACCATACCTCACACTAAATCTCACTCTAGTTAGGTATAGTAGAATATGGATTACCAACACTTCCTTTAACTTTTAGAGGATTGGAAGTTGAAAATTGAGCTATATGAAACTTTTAGAAATAAAAGGGAAGCTGATCTAATGCACCACCCAATGGGGCTTTCCCTATTTTGGGGTTTGGGATGTTCATTCTGAAACTAGAACTATTTACTAGTAAGTGACAGGGTAACCACCACTCTTAGTGATGGGGATAAGCTGTCTTTTCTATAACTACTACCAAACTTCTGTTGCCAATACAAGAAGCATTGCAAGTAAACAGTGGCACTAAACATCATTCATTCCTAAAAAACAAAACAAAAAAACATTCAGAAATTTCACTAAATAATTAACAATGGTACCACTGCAACAAGGCTTACTGTCTAAAACCATATATAGATAAAAAACAAGATAATAATCTTTAATTTGCTTATGAGGGAAGATGTTATTTGTTATTCTCTTCATGGCAAGGATGACTTTTTAATCATGTAGAGGAGAATCATTTACAACTTCCGCAGCTTGGTTATTTGAAGTGTCTGATTAAGTGAGCAGATCCGAGTGTGAATTTCAATGCTTTGATCTGGGTTTTTTTGAAATAAGATGATTCATTTATTCCATGGTAGCTGAATATATTGCAGATTTTCTCCCTCCCCCCCCCCCCCCCCCCGTTTCCCCCCTTCTCCCCCTGGCCCCCCCCTTTTGTTCCTTGCTAGCTTGATCTCTTGCAGGGAGATAATTTTGCAATTTTACTTTCAACATTTGTCCATGCTGAAAGTTTTTATCTCATATAGTTGTGTTAGGATTTTACTTACGGTCTTGACTAGTTTAATTTGCCACATTTAAAATCTGTATGCTCTGTCTATCCTTTGACATACATGTATTAGATTGCAAGATATATAATATGTTCGTGTCCCACAATAAACTGTAGTGTACATTATATACTCTGTTTTGGTCCTGTTCATGCTGCCTTTAATTTTATTTCTTGCTATTGACCACATTAGTTGCTCCCTTATGTGTAATGTGGATTCATATCATTCTTTTGATGTGATATGATTTTCATCTGATCAGACCTATTAGACATAGTGCATCTAATTGCCATTGGCAGTCAAACTTAAACTAATATAGGTTTGACATCTAGTAGCAGAATACATGCATGATGCTGTGTTAATACGTTATATAAGGATATTTTTTTTTTGTTTGTTTTTCACTTTTTTGATATATAGAATCATTATTGATCAGTTTGATTTGTCATTAATTTGTGATAATTAAGTTACTTTTTCTGCAACTTCTATCAGAGAATAAAAATTTTAAGGATAGTATTTTATTTTGTACTTAATTTACCCTTATCATGAGTGAATTCTTCACCTGTTCTTCTCTAGTCACAATCTCTCTCTCTCTCTTCTGTTCTCTCTCCATAGACCCTGCAGTCCTTTTTAGAGTCTTGATAAGCCCTGTTTGTCCTATTTAGAGTTTCCTGATGATTTGCCCGTTCCTAAGATAAGGCACATTCGGACAGACAACTCTAGGAAGTGCAGCTGTATTTAGCTTGTTCCTTGCTGCAGGAAGCTTGATTCGTTCTCACTAATTTGTTTCATATTATAATGTGCTTATGTCATAATTACTAGCATTTCCTTTGAATTTTAGCCAGCACAGAATTGCCTTTTTCGTAATCCTGTGGATGTATCCGTGTCCAAAATAACTTAACTGTTATGTTGTTGCCTTTTCAAAAGTTTCCAATGTGCCATTGACTTTTTTTAAGTATTCGGTGAATAAAAAGGTTGATAGAATAACATAACATGAATAAGAACAAATCCATGTTCTTACGAAGGTAACTGAGGTTTCAACTTTAATGTATTTTGATCAGATGAAATAATGAGCTATATAGAGTAATGTCGTATGAATATCCAAAGGTGGGTGTTAATTGGTAACAAAATGATTTAATGGTGTAAAATCCAGTAGCAATAGCTTTAGTGGTGATGTGCCAATCACACTAAAATTTAAAGGTGGAAGAACTGATGCTATGATATTCTAAAAATAGTTTAAAATACACATTAAAAGATAATAATGTTTAATATTTTTTCTTTTTCTTTTTTCCTGCTAATGTAAAGGTTAATATACAAGACTTTAATTGAGAAAAGGTGAACTAATAGAGTTTGTACTAAAATGTTATAATTAAAAGGTCATGAGAAATATACTAAAAGTTAATGTTATATAGCAGTCAAATGCATAAAAAAAGTGAGTTTTTGGCCATACAATTACTCTTTTCTCATCACGGTTACAATAAAAGTTATCACTCATCAGATAATGGAGCTTCTATAATGAATAGTTTACCAGGCATTTCAGATTACATCTGAAACAACTCTACCATCCAAAATAATACAGATGGGAATTCACATAACAAGAGATAACTCAATTTCTATGCGAGATAATCTCTGCAAAATTAAAAACAAGAAAAATGGAGAGGTAGGGAAAATACAAAAGATTAAAACAGAAAACATCTAAAGAAAGCAATCTTTCATTCTTTTTCTATTGAGGCATTTGAGAGTGTGAGCCAGGACCAGGTTGTGCGTTTGGAGGAAGCCCAGATTGATTTCCAGACTGCATGTGTAAAAGTTAAATTGAGTTAGTACCAAATTTATGAGAGGGCATGATACATCAGAAACTGATGTTACACAACCAATTAGGGTAACTAGAACTTTTAAATTGATGATTTATGATATTGAACCAGTTCTTAGTCGAGATTTCTAGGCCTATAATTAGCATGCCTCTTGCTAAACATCAATGTTTATGTTCTACTTAATTAAAAAAATAATCCACATGCTTCCACAGCTTTAGCAATAATACAACTTTCTCCACCTAATACCACTTTTAACAGTTTTATTTTGTGATACTAAAAGAATTAAACAAATTGCCGAGAAGAAAATTTTGATGAAAAATTGAGGAATCAGATCAGATCAAAATTATAACAATGAGAGAGAGAAGGAAAAATCGTGAGAATCAGGAAGGTTAAATTAGAGATTGAAGGAACACACTTATGCCATTCAAATTATTTCAGCTTTGAAGTACACACTAGTAAATAGATTAACAATAGTTTTGGAACAGCAAAAGGATTAATTTAAATAAATTACAAGCAAATCCAAACAATTTCTGGCCATGAATTTCGCATCAGAAAGCTTGAAG